>NC_136069.1:980396660-981783058 GCF_964261635.1 Lissotriton helveticus | reverse complement strand
GGTGGAGGGGCTGTCACTGCAGCTGGTAGCTGTTGGGGGTTGCTCCTTTTCCACATAATAAACTTCTCTTCAAATTACGAGATCTACTGTTTTCAAAAATGGTGACGAGGGTGAGATCTACCAACGTTATTGAAGAGAGCTTTGCGTGAATTCTGAAGAGTTTTTGGCAAACTCCGGAGCTTTTACATAGATTTTCGTTTGGTTTTCTCTTCTAAATCTGACGAAATCGAAGACCCCCAGCACCACTACTTATTGGACTAACACCAAGGAACTGTAAGTAAATTAAACATTACTTACGTGTCTGCTTGATCGAGTTTGTGGGATTGTAGACTATTCCTGAAGGTCTCGCCTGCGTGCCCCGTGTGGAGAACATCTGAAGTTGCTTTCCGGTGATTGTCTTGAAATCGGAGCCCTTCATGGATGTTTTGGTCGTTGTTTTTAGCCTTGGGAAGACATTGTCTCGAAGTGCATTTTTTAAATAGAGAAGAAGAAATGCAGTCGTGTGTGAAAGTTTGAAACGTTCCAATGCGTGAATGGACTGTCTTCTGCGCGTGTAAACAGTTGTCTGCTGATCGTACTTGGATGCGACGCTCAACTCGACGAAGCTCAGTGACGCTACATTACGTCGAGGTCACGCAACGTGCCGCCATCTTGGTTGGCATTTTCAAGGATTACTGTGTCATTTGCCAACCACGTGTATTACTGCACAAAAATCCAGTGTTTTTGGGGTTTATACAATTTATTAATATAGCGGTTCTCGTTGACAGATGGTGATGATCACAAGTACACTCTTTAAGTGTATTTAGTCAATGTTTTGAACAATTTTTCAAGTCATATTGAACAACAGTTATATATTTACAAATCATATATAAAGAATATCTACAAGAGGCAAATTTTAATTTTTATTGTTAATATCACATTTCTTCAGAATGTCTGCTCAGGTTATTTCTCCACCTCCGACATTTCTTCAAGACCCTGGTTCTCCTTGTATGCCCTGGGAGGACTGGAAGGAATCTTTCATTACTTATCTTGAAGCTATTGGTTGTTGAAGATTATGTAGCTCGCAGGAAATCAGCAAATCTAAGGCATCATTTAGGTGTCGAATGAAGAAATGTATTTAAAACTTTGCCTAAACCTGCCACTGTTCAATTGAATGACTCAGAAGGAACCGGTGACAATCCAGAGGAAGATTCCTTTATGATAGCCTTGGCAATGTTAGAGGAGAACTTTGGTAAGAAATTGAGTATAGTCGTTGAAAGACACAAATTTTTTTCAAGCAAACAAGCTCATGGAGAAAAAATTGAGCACTATGTTTCTGCTTTGAGAAAATTGGCCAATACCTGCAAATTCAAAGATCAAAGGGATGAAATCATTAGAGACCAAATGATCAATGCCACGAATAATAAAAAGATTCAGGAAAAACTACTTGATTTGATTGATCCAACGTTAGAGAAAGCCATAAATATCGCCAAATGTATGGAGAACATATCTGTGTACGTAAAGGAGTTGTCAGTACTGGATCCCAAGAGTGAAAACGATTCATCGAAAATTTGTAAAATAGGAGACAAGTCCAATAAAAATAATACTCCAGATGCAGCCAAGTTGGATCAGAAAAAAGTTCAATCTTCAAGTTCCAATCAAGTGTGCTATAGATGTGGCAGCAATAGGCATTCATCTGATGCTATACATTGTCCCGCTTCTAAAAGCAGGTGCTACATATGCAAAAGGATTGGTCATTATTCTAGGGTTTGCAAATCTTCCATTGTATTTCATGCAAAACCTACTGTTAATACGATTGAAGACAAGGTTTATGCAGATGGGGGGAGAGTGATGTTGAGGTGTATATGATTGAAGAAATAGATGACATTGACAATGATGAATGTTATAATCCTCCCAAGTGTGACATTCTAGTAGATAACAAGAAAGTTGTGATGTGGGCTGATTCATGTTCACCCTTCACTATCATTAGTAAACAGATTTGGAATGAACTTGGGTCAAATGACCTAATTAAAACCTGATGTAAATCCAGTGGGTTATTGCGGACAAAGGTTACCTGTTATTGGGTATTTTGTATCTAAAATCAAATTTCAAGATAGACAAACAGAGGCCAAATTGTACGTTGTAGAAAAAGGTAAATCACTTTTGGGTTGGAGAGAGCAAAAAGCTTTGGAAATCACGTTAAATCCCATCCATCCCATGCAAGTGTTATTAACCGGGCAACAGGGTGACAATGAATGGGTATCTAAATTTCCTGAAGTATTTAGAAAACAATTGGGGTGTTTACGGAAGTTTAGACACCGCATCATTCTCAAAGCTGATGCCATTCCCAAGGTACACAAAGTACGCAATGTACCAATGTCTTTAAGGATTCCCCTAAAACAAGAGTTAGAAAGGTTGTGCAGGGAGGGCATTATTGAGCCAATAGAGGATTCCGAGTGGCTTAGTCCGATTGTAATAGCGCACAAACCTAATGGAAGTATTAGGATGTGTGTGGATTTGAGGGATTTAAATGACAGTATATGGGTGGACCGATTTCCTTTACCACACATCAATGATACGTTAGCTACAGTAGACAATGCCAATTTTTTTTCCACTTTAGAGTTATCTAGCGCTTACCATCAAGTGCAATTACAATCTGAATCAAAGCATTTAACGTCCTTTATAACACCAGAAGGGGCGTATCAATTTGTGCGTATGCCATTTGGGTTGGCGTCTGCTTCGGCAGTCTTCCAGCGAATCATGCAAACAGTCTTAAAGGACATTCCTAAAGTTATCGTATTTCAGGATGACATTTTGGTGTGGGGAAAGGATAAAGAAGAGCATGATTAGCTTTTGATGATGGTGTTAGACAAACTTCAACTGGCTGGTTTAACCATCAGTTTAGAGAAATGTAAATTTTGTCAGAAAGATGTAGATTATCTCGGTCATACTTTAAATCAGGATGGAATCAGACCTAAATTTAAACTTGTGGAAGACTAAAAAAAGCTCCTACTCCTGCCAACAAGGAACAGCTAAGGTCCTTTCTGGGATTGGCCGAATATTATTCCAGTTCGTAATTTTGCGAATTGTATTTTCCCACTAAGAGAATTGATGTAAAAAAATGCTACATTTTGTTGGTCCGAAAAATGTCAGAATGCCTTTGATGAAGTAAAAAGGGCTGTAGCTAAAGCAACATCTCTTAAACCATTTAATGTTAATGACAAGTGCATAATTGTGACAGTTGCAAGTGGATATGGCTTGGGTGCAATTTTAATGCAGATGCATGAAGGTAAAGAAAGAGTTATTGCTTTTGCCTCGAGGACATTGAAAGGTGCTGAAAGCACATATTCTACTATTGAGAAGGAGGCTTTGGCATGGTGGTGGGGGGTACAACACTTTCGAAATTTCATTTGGGGCAGGAATTTTGAGTTACACACGGATCATAAGCAGTTATTTGATATTTTTTCCACAACAGGTACAATGAGAGCGTCTCCGCGCATAGCTAAATGGAGTTATCGCCTACAGGATTACAATTTTTGCATTAAGTATGTTCCTGGGGTGAGAAATGTCAATGCAGATTCTTTGTCTCGTCTTCCTGTAGAAAAAAATGAAATCACTGATTGTGATTCAGATAAAGAGGAATGGGTGGTAGCCAAATTGAGTGGTTTGTTAGGCCATTAAAGAATCAGAGTGGAAAGATGCCATCCTTAGCGACTTTGTTACAAAATGAGTTATTGATTGCCTTCCTTTGAAGGAAGGGTGGAAATCTCATGGTGATTTAGTTTCTTACAAGGAGGTTTGGAGTGATCTATCAGTGATGGATGGTATTTTAAGAAGAGGAAATAAGTTGGTTGTTCCTTTGGGTATGAGGTCAAGGTTGCTTAATTTATTGCATGAGGGTCACGGTGTGGCATGTCATCAATGAAAAGAAAGGCTAGGGAGGATTTTTGGTGGCCTGGCATGGATAGAGGAATAGAAAGGTTTGTCAGGGATTGTGTAGAGTGTTCGTTGAGCGATAAAACTCATACAGTACAGGAATCTCTCATTCATCACATGAATTGGCCAAAACATGCCTGGGAAAGGTTAGCAATAGACAGTTGCGGTCCATTTGATATACTAGGAAGCAGATTTGCCATAGTATGAATGGATTATTACTCCAAATGGCCGGAAGTAACCTTTGTCCAGGAAGTCAAGTCGGATACGGTCATTGATTTCTGTGAGGAAATATTTCGTAGGGAAGGTTGTCCTGCGGAGATAATGTCTGACAATGGTCCTCAATTTATTTCTAATGAATTCAACAAATTTCTCAAAGTTTGGGGAATTAAACATTTGAAGACCCCGGTGTATCATCCCCGTGGGAATGGTTTAATCGAGCGTTTTAATAGAGTCTTAAACGATTGCATTCAGATGGCTTCACACAATTAATCTGATTGGAAGATAATCGTAAAAAAAATGTTATGGAGTTACAGAACTACCCCACATTCTGTAATAAGTGAGACGCCATTTTGTTTATTGAAAGGAAGGATTCCTTGTTCGATTGCTGTACCTGCGTGGATGGGCAGATGTGGTAGAAAAAGGATAGATGACTTGTGTATAAGATCGAAGGTAGAGAACTATCAAAATTCCTATGAACAAAAACATAATGACAGAATAATCAAGAATGCTCAGGATTTTGTACCAGGTGAGTTTGTAAGAATTAAGCTAGGCATTGTACAACCAAAAGGAAGTTCTAAATTGTCCTGTCCAAAGGAAATAGTTCGTGTTAAAGGAGTTTTCTTAAATCTTTAAGATGGAAAATGGTGGAATGCTAATCGGGTGGCAAGATGTAATGATACTGAGATCCGTGAGTGGTTAAAGAAGGATGTTGTGGATTCAACCATTGTGGATAATCATTCTGATCAGGGTGCTCTGAATGTCAGATCACCAAGTACTCGCATTAAAAAATTACCTGTTAAGTTCAATGATTATTTGTGTAAGTAATCATACGATTAATTTATGTATTAGAAGATTCTCTTATTGTTTTTTTTTTTAAAGAGAAAGGATATGTTGTATTTCAAATGTGTTTTCCTATGTCCTTCTGTTGCCATGCAGTCCTTGCATTCTATTACTGGAATCTAGATTGTGGATTCCAGTGGTGGAGGGGCTGTCACTGCAGGAGGTAGCTGTTGGGGGTTGCTCCTTTTCCACATAATAAACTTCTCTTCAAATTACGAGAGCTACTGTTTTCAAAACTTCCCAATTAAGAGTTTTTGCATTTTAAGACCAAGAAGCAGAGGGAATGTCAAATTCACCCATAATAAAGAAGTATGCTAAGTGGTCAGGGTCAATCTAAATATTATTATTACACACTGCTCTATAAATGGTTGCCATCACATCCTTACCCTTATGATTGGATTAAACAGCTCAATAGATGTTTTAGGTTCAAGATTTCTAAGGAGATCGCCAGGGGAGGAAAGGTCATGGCAGACAAGTTGTAAAGAGAGGGCACAGGCTGGCGCAGAAGTGAGAAAAATAGGGGAACAATAAAACTTAGAATCACACAACCAATCTAGATTCTCACATTACGAAGACTCAAAGCATAACTGGAAATGGTAGTTTAGGTTTTGCTTTTCACTATTGGGAGACTGGATGTAAATTTGGTGTTTAATAGAAAATGGAAACGAAGAATGGTGTTACCAAAGCTTTATAATTCACGAGAAGACATCATGCTTGATATAAATATAGCTAATTGTTGAAGAATAACTAGGAAACACTTTCCACATGACTCCATGGACCCACTACAAAGGGCACAGTAATGTAAATTGATACTTGTATAGCGCACTACTCACCCGCAAGGGTCTCAAGGCGCTTGTACGAATACCGCTGTGGAACCCATCCTGGCTTTCCCTGTGAGGTGTCCACTCCTGAGCACCCCCAAGGTGGAGGCCAGGCATCCTTAGCGTTGTGGGGGCCGTTGTGGAGATTAAGCAAGCTATTGCCCAGAGTTGCAGAGTGGGACTCCATGATTGGAATAGGCACCGAGGCGAGAATTATCTGGTCCGTGGAATTTTGAGCCCAAGACCCGCCAAGGCGGGGAATTGAACCCTGGTCCCGGGCTAGACCTCTGCATCAGGGTCTGCCGCTCTAACCATTGAGCCACACTTCTCCCGAATAGAGTATACTTCTCCAATGTAGAATGATTAAAGCTTAACTGATTACTGCGACAGCTATTAAATCAGATGTTGGTAGGAGAAAACAAGCAGCTACTATACAAATTACAAATAATGTATTTATTTGTTATCACATCCTGAAGATGATGACTTTTCTTGCTTTAGAAAAAGGAAGTTAAATTAGCAGAAATGAATGGTCTTCTAATATTTTGTTGGCAACTTGAATGTCACAACAAATTGGATAGAAAAGTCAACGAGGAGATACCACATCCATGACCAAATAAAATGGGCAGTATATATATATCTGTGGTCTATACTTTTCACTAATTTATTGTTTCACTCTTGCTCTTTGTTAAATTGTAATAGCAAAATATATGCCATGGTATTGGCTGAGTGGCTCCAAATAATTATTTCAAATATATTTCACTGAAATGAACAAGAATCTTTATAATTTGTGTAAAATATTGGTGACTGCTTGCTTGCATTGCTTCTGCCAATATTGAAACAAACGCTATTATGTCAAAGTACAGATGTAAACAAGGTAGGTGTTTTATTTAGTAAACTGACAATCCTTGTGGAGCATAATGTCATCTTTGGGCTTTTCCTCAATGACTGATAAGAACATTAATAGCACAATACAATACTCCTAAAGCCATAGTGGTAGCTGACAGAGGACTGAACTGTGAAATCTCAGTTTATTGAGCTACAACACAAGCTATACCATTTTTTATCCAATTTTTGCAATGCTCACTGAGCCTCCTAAAGTCATCTTAAGAAAGACTAGTATCTTACCAGGGTATGAACTAGGGGAGCACTTGGTAAAAAAAAATGCAGGCAGCAGATCTATCAATTATGACAATAGAATCATCGGCAAATGTAAGTAATCATAAATACTTTGTATGAATGTTGAATATTTTTGGAATATGGAATCAATATTACAAATTTGATGGAAAGGTCTGAAATGCTACAAGGGATGTAAATTAGGATATATCTATCAATTAAGCAATCAGGATAAAATAAATCATCAGGTGCCATTATAGAATGTTACATTTCTCCTAAGTATACATTCATTGTGGAAAAGCTAGATTCATCACTCTGGAATATACCAATAAATATCGATATTTATATAGAAAGTTTATTATTGAACAAATATGTTTTATATTAGTCTGTTCAAGAGTGCTGTGATGTATTAGAGGATGCAAGTTATGAACGCATTTGTATTATATTATCAATTAAACTATGTATAGATATTATGCTTGCACTAGATCTCACCCTCACAACTTTGAGGCCGTCATAGATTCATCTCAGTATCAATCAATCAATCAATTAATCAATAAATCCGAGTACTTGTAAAGCGCGCTCCTTACCCGTGAGGGTCTCAATGCGCTGAGGGGAGGGGATGCCGCTACTGCTCGAAGAGCCAAGTCTTGAGCAGTCTTCTGAAGGCGAGTAGGTCATGGGTCTGCCATAGGTGGGTAGGGAGGGTGTTCCAGGTCTTGGCGGCGAGGTAGGAGAAGGATCTGCCACATGAGGTTGTTCATTGGATGTGGGGAACAGCAGCGAGGGCGAGGCTGGCGGAGCGGAGCTTGCGGGTGGGGGTGTAGAAGATGAGTCTGCTGTTATTATTAAAAAAATTTGTAGAGCGCGTAGTCACCCGGAGGTATCCCAGCGCTAGGATCCCTACATCTGCGGGTCCGGGGGCAAACGGAAAGGGGGTGGAGGGAGGAAAGCAGAAATAGATGGAGAGAATTAAGTTAAGGGAACAGGTGAGTTTTCAGGCGTTTCCTAAAACGTAAATAGTTATGTTCTGTTCTCAGGTCTCGGGGGAGAGCATTCCAGAGGCGTGCGGTGTGGACCGAGAAGCGTTTTCCACCCGAGCGAGCTTTCTTGAATCTGGGGAGGATGATAAAAGCCTCCTTGTCCGATCGGAGCGATCTTAAGGATTTGTACGGTTTGATAAATTTTCTTAGAATGGGGGGGCCTTGGTTCTGCAGTAGTTTGTGCGCGAGGCAGAGGGCTTTAAATATCACTCGTTTCCTCACTGGGAGCCAGTGAAGGAGCTTCAATGCTGGTTTGGCTGAGGCTCTGGCAGGAGTGTTAGTGAGGATCCGGGCAGCGACATTTTGGATTCTCTGTAATTTATTCAGAGTTGCCTCGCGTGCCCCCAAGTAGATTGAGTTGCTATAATCCAGCCTGGAAAGTATTAGGCCTTGGACTAGTAGCTTTTGTGAGGTGGGAGGAAGTAAGGGCAAGATCTTTCTCATAGATTTCAAAAGCCCGAAGCAAGTCCCAGCTACTTTTTTTGCCTGCGTGGTGAATGATAGGTCAGTTTCAATCCATACACCCAGGCTTTTAACTTCCTGTTTTGGGTCTGGGGGTGGGCCTAGACAGGGTGGCCAGATATTCTGGGGGAAGGTGAGCCCTTTCTGACCAAGGAGGAGGATGTCCGTCTTTGAACCATTCAGTTTTAAGGCTGAACTGTTCATCCATCCTTGTATTCGCGACAGGCAGTTGAATAAGTCCGCAGGTTGTTGGCTAGGGTGGGATATGGAGACAACAAGTTGTGTGTCATCCGCATAACTGACGATGCTTACTCCGAATGGGGTGACAACCTCCTCCAATGGGGACATGTAGATGTTAAACAATGTGGGGCTCAGGGAGGAGCCCTGAGGCACCCCTCACATTGGAGGGGTGTTACGGAGGAGCAGGTGTTATTCTCCCAGATCTGGAAGGAACGTTGGGCCAGAAAGGAAGAAAGCCAGGAAAGAGCGGAGCCTTCAACACCGACCCTTTTGAGCCTTTTAATCAGGAGTTGGTGGTTGACGGTGTCGAAGGCCGCGCTCAGGTCGAGGAGGATCACTGCCACTGATCCTCCTTCGTCTAAGAGTGTTCTGGCCTCTTCCACCGCTGCCAGGAGGGCGATGTCAGTGCCCTGCCCTGGGCGGAAACCTGTCTGTGAGTTTTTTAACCGGTTATTGGATTCCAGAAACTGGGAAAGTATCTTATTTACCAGTTTCTCAGCAATCTTGCTGGTCCCGGGGAGAAGGGAGATTGGTCTGTAGTTGGCCAATTCCATCGGGTCCAAGGAGGGTTTCTTAAGAAGCGCTTTAACAACAGCCGCTTTCCAGCTAGGGGGGATGACTCCCTGTTGGAGAGAGGCGTTGATCAGCTGAGTGAGGGGAGGGATTATTATGGGAGCCACTTCCTTGAGGGTTCGTAGCAGGGCGGGGTCCCTAGGCGAGCCGCTTTTGATGGTTTTTAGCGTATTTCCGACTTCTTCGATGGTTAATTGTCCCCAGGAGGATAGGCGTGGGGAGATGGAAGTGTCGGGGGGGTCGTTTTCCTCGGTCGGTTTTGTAGGGGGGATTGAATCGAGGATTTTTTGAATCTTTTCTTTGAAAAAGCTAGCTAGCTGCTGGCATTTTTCCTGGTCTGCTTTGGGGTCTGGGGGGTTTCTAGGGCCGGGGTCTGGGACCTTAAGAAGTTCCTTCAAGATGGTAAAAGATTCTTTGCTAGAGTAGACGGACTTTTCAATTCTTTCCTGAAAGAATAGACTTTTTGCTTTGCCAATGGAGATTTTGTAGGTTAGTAGGGAGGAGCGATAGGCATCCTTGTTTGTTTCGGATTTCTCCTTTCTCCAGGATCGCTCAGTTCTCTTACATTCTTGACGTAGCGATTTCAGCTCTGGGGTGTACCACGGAGCAGAAGGCATTCGTTTGGTCTGTTTGAGGGTAGCTGTTTTGGGGAGGAGTGTGTCCAAAGAGGCTGTGATCCAGGAGCTGAATTGTTTATCGGCCGTGACAGGGTCAGTTGAGAGCGTTGGAATAGAATTTGAGAGAGTGGTGGCCCATTCGGATGGTACGAGTTTGTGCCAACGTCTATCCATGACCTTGATTTTCATGGGTTGGAGGGGGACGGTGGGAGAATCCCAAAAGATGGGGATAAGAAAATGGTCAGTCCATGGCAGGGGCAAAGGATGGCAGATGGTGATATTGGCGATATTGGTGAGAACAGGGTCTAGAAGATGTCCCTTGTCGTGGGTGGGTTCGTTGTTAACCAACCGGATGAAAAAAAAAAAAAAAAAAAATGTTGAATGACATTAGGTCCAGGAGAAGGTCGGAAGCGGTCCGATCAGAGGGGTCTGTGAAATGAAGGTTAAGATCACCTACAAGGAGAAAGTTCGAAGCGGAGGAGGCTAGTTGTGATACCGTTTCGGTGACAGCATTCAGGAATTTCCCGGGATTACCCGGAGGGCGGTAAATTAGTATTCCCGAAAGGGAGTGTGTCGGGGAGGTTTGGAGGGAAAAATAGCAGCTTTCAGAGTCTTCAATATTGGCGTCGTTTGTTCTACAGATAAGATGTTCTCTGTAGATAATGGCCAGACCGCCTCCTCTCCCTCTGGGTCTATGCAGAGTTTGAATGAGGTAACCTGGGGGGAGGGCGATGACAATATCAGAATCAGAACTGTCAGTAAGCCAAGTTTCCGTGAGAAATAGTGCATCTATGCCTTGGTCTTGTATCATCAGATTGATTTCATATGCGTGTTTAGGGAGGGAGCGACAGTTGAGGAGAGCCAGTTGAAGTCCTGGTTTGGATGGGGTTTGCGTAACTGGGTTGCAGCGCGTGCATTCGGTGAAGGGTTTACCTTCGTCGTGGATGTAACAGCATCCTTGGTTTTTTTCCGGTCGGAGGGCCAAGATCATATCTGCTGTGTACTTCAGCCGATTGGGGGGTAAATCCGGCAGAGTCCCTGGGCCTGGGTCCGTCCGGGCCCGGACGGGCGCAGACGGGCTTGCCTTGGGCGCGCCTTCGGCGCGCTGACGGCGCGCCCGCTGCGCCCGTCCGCTGCGCGTACGTGGGATGCACATGTTTAAAAAGGCGAATGAGGCGTTGCCTCGAGCGAGTGGGCGTGGCCACAGGACCGGCTCACTCGCAGCTGGCGGCGATGATCAAGGCGTTCCCTCTGCAGCGTTAGCTCTGCTGCGTGGGGACAGGAGAAGCAATCTTAAGCCCGCATAGGATTAATCAGGTGAGAAAGGGAAGTGGCAGTGACACAGTATAACACAACAAAGTTTTTAAAATCAACAGAGTTTCAAGTTATAAAAAAACGCTCCCGGCTGTGCCTCAGGAGTAGTGATCTGACAAGAGCTCGTGATCAGCTCTGCTTAAGAAGACGAATGAGGCGTGGCCTCGAGCGAGTGGGCGTGGCCACAGGACCGGCTCACTCGCAGCTGGCGGTGATGATCAGGGCGTTCCCTCTGCAGCGTTAGCTCTGCTGCGTGGGGACAGGAGAAGCGATCTTAAGCCCGCATAGGATTAATCAGGTGAGAAAGGGAAGTGGCAGTGACACAGTATAACACAACAAAGTTTTTAAAATCAGCAGAGTTTCAAGTTATAAAAAAGCGCTCCCGGCTGTGCCTCAGGAGTAGTGATCTGACAAGAGCTCGTGATCAGCTCTGCTTAAGAAGACGAATGAGGCGTGGCCTCGAGCGAGTGGGCGTGGCCACAGGACCGGCTCACTCGCAGCTGGCGGCGATGATCAGGGCGTTCCCTCTGCAGCGTTAGCTCTGCTGCGTGGGGACAGGAGAAGCGATCTTAAGCCCGCATAGGATTAATCAGGTGAGAAAGGGAAGTGGCAGTGACACAGTATAACACAACAAAGTTTTTAAAATCAACAGAGTTTCAAGTTATAAAAAAAGCGCTCCCGGCTGTGCCTCAGGAGTAGTGATCTGACAAGAGCTCGTGATCAGCTCTGCTTAAGAAGACGAATGAGGCGTGGCCTCGAGCGAGGGGCGTGGCCACAGGACCGGCTCACTCGCAGCTGGCGGCGATGATCAGGGCGTTCCCTCTGCAGCGTTAGCTCTGCTGCATGGGGACAGGAGAAGCGATCTTAAGCCTGCATAGGATTAATCAGGTGAGAAAGGGAAGTGGCAGTGACACAGTATAACACAACAAAGTTTTTAAAATCAACAGAGTTTCAAGTTATAAAAAAGCGCTCCCGGCTGTGCCTCAGGAGTAGTGATCAGTAGGCTGGTCCGGCGTTGTGGAGTGCTTTGTGTGCATGGGTGAGGAGCTTGAAGGTGATCCTCTTGTCGACGGGGAGCCAGTTTAGGTCTCTCAGGAGGGGGGTGATGTGGCTGCGGCAGGGGACGTTGACAATCAGTCGGGCGGAGACTTTTTGAATGCGTTGTAGTCGTCATAGATGTTTGGCTGGGATTCCTGCGTAGGATGCGTTGCAGTAGTCTAGTCTGCTGCTGACGAGGGCCTGTGTCACCTTTCTTCTTGTTTCGGTCGGGATCCACTTGTAGATCCTGCGGAGCATGCGGAGGGTGTTCTAGCAGGAGGAGGAGACGGCGTTGACCTGTTTCAACAAGGAGAGGGAGGAGTCGAGGATGAATCCTAGGATGCGTGCATGGTCGGTGGGTGTCGGTGCTGTTCCCAGTGTGGTCGGCCACCAGGAGTCGTCCCAGGCTGAGGGGGTTGAGCTGAGGATGAGTACCTCTGTCTTGTCCGAGTTCAGCTTCAGGCGGCTATTCCTCATCCAGTCGGCGATGGCCTTCATTCCCTCATGGAGGTTGGCTTTGGCGGTGTGCGGGTCCTTGGTGAGGGAGAGGATGAGCTGGGTGTGATCAGTGTAGGAGATGATATTGAGGTCGTGTTGGTGGGCCACTTGTGCGAGGGGTCATGTAGATGTTGAACAGCGTCGGGCTGAGTGAGAAGCCCTGGGGGACGCCGCAGATGATGTTGGTGGCCTCGGATTGGAAGGGCGGGAGGCGGACACTTTGGGTTCTGTTGGAGAGGAAGGACGTGGTCCAGTCAAGGGCCTTCTCTTGGATTCAGGATTCTAGGAGGCGTGTCTTTAGAGTGCGATGGCAGACCGTGTCGAGGGCAGCTGACAGGTCCAGGAGGGTGAGGGCTGATGTTTCGCTGTTGTCTAGTTGGCGCCTGATGTCATCTGTGGCGGCGATGAGGGCTGTCTCGGTGCTGTGGTTTTGTCTGAACCCGGACTGGGACGGGTCCAAGATGTTGTTGTCTTCCAGGTGGCGGGCCAGTTGCATGTTGACGATTTTCTCGATGACCTTCACCGGGAACGGGAGCAGGGAGATGGGCCGGAAGTTCTTGAGGTCCTTGGGGTCCATCTTGGGCTTCTTGAGGAGGGCATTGATTTCGGCGTGTTTCCAGCTTTCCCGGAATGTCGCCGTTTTGAAGGAGATGTTGATGACCTTCCGTAGTTGGGGTGCGATGGCGGCGTCTGCATTGTTGAATACGTGGTGTGGGCACGGGTCTGACGGAGATCCTGAGTGGATGGAGTTCATGACCTTGTGTGTCACGTCGTCGTTGACGTTGGACCAGGAGGTCAGGCGGATGGCGCTGTTCACAGGGGAGGTGGGGTCTGGCGTAGTCGGTGCGTTGGTGTTGGCACTGGGGTTAGAGAGTTCCTATACGATGCTGAAAAGCTCTTTGCTGTTGTGTGTGTTGTTATTCAGGCTGTCTTTGAAGGAGGATCTCTTGGCTAATCTGATGAGGTGGTGATGTCTGCGGGTGGCGTCCTTGTGGGTTGCGTGGTTGTCCGGAGTGCGTTTGTGAAGCCATATCTACTCCAGTTTCCGGCATGTGCGTTTGGAGGTCTGCAGCTCATCGGTGAACCAGGTGGCTCTCTTGCTGGCGTGGTTGTTGGAGGGTTTCTTGAGTGGGGCGAGGGTGTTGGCGCAGTCATCAATCCACTGTCTGAGGTTGTGGGCTGCGGTGTCTGGGTTGGTGGGGTCGGTGGGTGGGTTTTGGGCAAGGGTGGTGATCAGCTGGTCTTCGGTGACTTTGCTCCAGCAGCGGCGAGGTAGCTGGTGGGTGCGGTGGTGCGTGGTTGGTTTATTGAAGGTGAAATGGATGCAACGGTGGTTGGTCCAGTGGAGTTCAGTGGTGTGGTCGAAGGTGACGTGGGTGCCTGTGGAGAAGACGGGGTCCAGCGTGTGGCCAGTGGCATGGGTGGGTGCGGTGACGAGTTGTCTGAGGCCGAGGTTGGCGAGGTTGTCGATCAGGGTGGCGGAGTTGGCGTTGTTGTTGTTCTCGAGGTGGAAATTCAGGTCTCCGAGGAGGAGTCCGTGGAGGCGAGTGCGTGGGTGCTGGCGAGGTCGGCGATGGAGTCGCTGAATTGAGCTCGGGGTCCGGGGGGCCTGTAGATGAGTGTTCCTCTGAGGGTGGTGTTGGTGTCGGTTTGGATCCCGAAGTGCAGGTGTTCGGCAGTGTTGAGGGTGTCTTTTGCGTGGGTGGCGACCTTGAGGGTGGACTTGTGGACGATGGCTATTCCTCCTCCGATTCCGTTGGCGCGATCCCTGCGGTTGATCTTGTAGCCATCCAGGATGGCTATGGCGATGTCGGGCGCCGAGGAATCGTTCCACCAGGTCTCGGTCAGGAAGGCAACGTCTGGGGCAGAGGTGTCGAGCAGATCCCAGAGCTCAACAGCGTGTTTGCGTGCGGAGCGGGTGTTGAGGAGTATGCAGCGGTGGTGGTTGGGTCCAGTCCTTAGAGGTTTGGTGGCTCTGTCACAAGTGAAGCTGCAGGTGTGGCAGGAGAAAGGTCCGTGAGTCCGTTTCGGGGCGGCTTGGAAGCAGGTGTGGTTTCGGCCGGCGTGGAGTGCATTGAGGGTGCTGGCATCGTAGCGTAGTCTGGTGTTGTGGCGTTTGCTGGGTCCAGGGGTTCTGGCGCTGGGAGCGGTCCAGGCGCGGACGGAGCGGGTCATATAAAAATAATTCGATTTCACAATTCTATTACAAATTTCAGTGTCATAAAGTAGAATGGGCCGTGGAGCTAATACCTCAGTTGGCAGTTAAGATTATGGACACTGCACTGGGGATATGGCTAGGCATAATGTCCTTCCTACATAAAACTATGTCTATGCAGTATGTCACAGTAATCATAGTATAATGTTTCACCATGCATATCTTAATCCAACAAGAATGGCTAGAATCTATCCCCAAACTCTCTGGAAATGCATTTTGTACTCCGTTTTAGATCCAGTTTGGGCCGTGATTAATGGATAACTGAAAACAATATGGGACCTAAGTTGAGAATGCTGTTACCGTGTACGTTTGGGTAGTTTGACCACAATTTATGAATGGATCCCTAGAGCTGAGGGTGTGTGTGTGATAGAGATTACAGTTACAAGAGTGCTGGTTGCAAAGCAGTGGTAAAGCTCCTACGTATTTTTATGGCATTTACTGATTTTCAGTGACAGACTTGAACCAACTGAGCATTGAATTTAGACCGTGTGGTGCTAGTTTGTTCTTCTTTAGGCTACTCTGAATTTCTAGCGCCTTAATAATAATACTGAAATGTGCTAACCACTATGCCGTGGACCAACAGAAATACTGCAGCACTGTCAAATAAAGATTAATAAAGATTAGATGATCTCAAAAAGTGCATTTTCAGTTTCGTGCAGCTGCTAAATATAAATGTGAAAACTAAAACTATAGATAATTAACAGCAGTTGCTTGGCTCTGAGAGCAAAACACTTGAAGACCTTCAGTGATTCATATGAGCCATTAAAGACGCCAAGCGGCCATAGAGGTGATCAATTATGTATAACTTTATTGCTATAAAAAACCTGCATGTTTTCTTGTCATTAGTTTAAATTGAGATTTCAGCCACTATGAATTTGTTCTTTTCATTTTAAAAAGATAAATAGAAAAAAAACGGAGTGTTGATTTCTGCACTGACATACCCAATATTTTCCGATAAATGACATTCGGGCTGATGGGACATTCACAGCCATATAATGATGCATGTGTGACAGGGCTCATTTGTTTCGGCTAAGATATTTTCATTTTCAAAAGGTGCACTCTATTCTGATGATCAAACTCGTATACTTCCTTTCATGTCTGCCTGAAGATAGCTTTGAGTCCACTCCGAGGTTAATGAGTATATAAAAAGGGCGCTATTTAAATAAATATGCGAATGTCTTAAATTCTGACTTGTCTTCATTAGGTTCGACCATAGATAGCTCTACCTGTTGCTGGAGCTCGTCTGAGCAACAAAAACAAAGTATACAGACTGGGGCTTTGGGTAGCCCCTTTCCGTCGTTGGTTCATTTTGGGTACGCTCTCTTCAAATATTGCTTGAAACAAGTGCCATCATATTTCAGATCAGGGCCGACGAGTGCTTTAGTTTCACCATCAGCTGCTGCTTATTGGATGTGTTAGTCTGCTATTCTAAAGAGGGAATGAAGAATCCATGCACTGCAATAGAGGCACATTTGTGCTTCTAAAATAGTTTTTCACATAACTGTTAATGCTCCTTCATGGGCAACCGAACACTGTTTGTGTAACAATCTATTACTATCTCTCTTAAATGCGTTGTGCCCCAAACATTGACTCTATACACATATTGATGTTACACAAAGGGGAGTTTTGTACATAAAAGATGACATTGCACCAAATTATGTGTTGTCCAAAATTTGATTTGCACTTCCAGTGTTTCCACAGTCATGCTGATTTTGCACCGGGCGTGATTTTGCACCAAAAAGGGATATTGTGCCGAAACATGATGTTGCTCCTATAAATAATTCCACTGTATTAGAACAAGGGTGATTTTACTTCCAGAAACTATTTTTGTGCATAAATGTGAATTGTGGTCCTGAATGATTTTCATACTTTACCATGTATAATTTTTTAACCCGAAGTGCTGTCACCAAATGTGAGGTCATACTGATGCACACCTTTTATAGATAATTTCTTTCTACCGCCTTTTCTCTCTATACTGATTGATATGCCACCACTACATGCAATAAATGGTCTATACTGAATCTGCTTCTAAAGATCGAAAACCTACATGTTATTCAATGATTTTAATATGGCCATCAAAAGTAAATCCAGCAAAACTTAAAATAACTGATCCCAAGATGTATCAGAGAATCTATTCAAAATTGGCATATGCAAAACTATCCTCAAATACCATAAAAACTAAAGACTGACTGTCAACCCAGAGAGATCTTAGTTAGTTAGAAATATCCTTAGCCTCAGACAAGTCTCTATTAAAATTGACCTACTCTTTCTTTATTAAGGATATACCCTCCCGAATCCATGCACAATGCTCTTTCTCCTTAGTCTCAGAGAAAGCAAAAAGCTTACCATTTCAGGTTGCACTACTCACACATTTGAGCCATGTGTCACCTTGTATAAAAATGGGAGAATATTATCCAGTCTTTAGATATCAGCTTCCATATCTTCACCAAATAGTCTGATATCGTGAAGGTCCTAAAAACTTCCACCATAAGTAGAGTCATTAACAAGGATACCATGCTTAATCTATGACTGAAACCTCTATCCTCAGTATCACCCACATTCTCCTCGGGGAATGAAACCAGACAGCATAATCCTGACATAAGTCAATATAGTCTAGAGCAGAACCTCAAGCAAAATAACTCCTATGCTGACACTATTCATATGCAGTCACAGACCAATCCCATAGCCTTCCTGGTAGCTACCAGATCCCTTCTAGAGAGCCTTTCTCTGCCAAACTTCTTGGTCTTGTAAACATATATAAAAATAAAATATGCACTGGCTCTCCAATCAATGACATCCCCGACAGTATTGATTGGAATGTGAGTTTGATTACTCACCCCATACTTACAGTAAATTACCACTGACTGTGGCACAAATCTCTTACCCTCACACCAAAACTAACTCTGTGATATCAAACTACAATGGTATCACCTGCATGGCATAAGAAGCTTTGCAAAGTCCACTCCTATCTCTGTCTCCTAAAATCACTCTCCTCCTAACAAAATATGCACTCTCCCCTGTGGCCCACCTTGCCACTCTTCCTCTCAAGCCCTCACTTTTAGAAAACAACTATATGGGAATTCTGCAGCTCTGCTCTTCGGATCCCCATATGTCAGTGAAGCTCTCAGATCATGCCTTTTCCCCAGCTGCATCCTAACAACAACAATCAACATAATGAGAGTGATGACTAAGGTTGACTTTCATCATATACAGACTAAATCCCTCAATCCACACCATATGTGACCCTGGCTGTCCATATTCAGAGGAATGAATTGAAGGTACTCTGCAACTCACATCGAGATATCAACAAAATTAGGCCTTTTTGCAAATCCAGCTACACTTGCCCACCTTAATGCACTTCTTCTCGAGTCTTTACTTTCACAAAACAATTTGTTGGAACTATTGTTTCTCTATAGCTAAGTTCTATATTCCACTCCTAAACAATAGATGAATTAGGTCTGCCCCCAACTGTCAAAAAAAGCTTGTGAAACCAGCATTTTCTCCTGCTGCATCCTAACCATAATTAGAAACGTAATAGACTGACTACTAACATAAACTGAGAAACAATCAAAATACCTGTGAGCACATCTTTCACAATATAAGATCAAATACAATCCTGATGCAACTACATTGAAATGATAGTAAATGATGACTCTACTGCACAACCCACTATCCCCAATATCCATCCAAGGCACACAATTTACCCTCAGCACAATGTGTCGTTACAGCCTTAATTTACAAAATGTCAACAACCGGCACCCAGCAGGCCCACAAGCAACATATTCCACCCTCTTTCTTCTATTATCATCAATATACAACACACTATAAGCCTCATAAAACAAAACAAAAACCTGAATATCCATAAATCACAAAAATGTGGCTAGTGACACAAATACAGCAAACATTTATTTTTGGACTGTGTAAGAACAGGCAAGCTGCTGTTCACAGCAGACATGATCCTCCAATGTAAAACACCCACAACCATTCAATATGTATCTCTTCACACCACACACTACGCTAACCTTATGACATCTCCCAGTACAAACCTCTTTCTTATTGGCACAGCACACACACAAATAAATTCAGTTACTGAGTGTATTTAGCAACTTCTTCCACCGCTGCCCTTTAAAAACAATGTACTAATTTATGCTACATTTCTTCTCCTTCTGTTATAACCACTTCATGCCACTAAAGTGTTGTACTCCTTTCAATAGTATACAGCATGACATCCAATGAGGCAGACAGAGCATTGTGTCTCACATATAGATCTTTGTCTGTATGCTGAAGATGGTAGTTGGTCTGAAGTGCTGAAATGGTATGGTATTTTATACATTTTATAAAAACGCACAGCTGCCCCAGCAAATGTGTAGTATATTGTTTGGGTGGAGTCTTCTCTGAGTCCACCTAAGTGGCAAAGTCTTAGGTTATTGCTCCCATTAACTTTGAATTTTAAGATTTATATGTTTAATGTGAAAGCTGTACCTAGTCGGTGTTTCAATTGTCTGCCTATTGCACAAACACCTGGTATAGCAAAGGTGTTCAGAGGACCACCACCACTCACTCGTATAGAAATACTATGTTCACCTCAAATAGTTATTGAGAGATTTTGGCTCTCTCAATGGTTTTCTGTAAACTATCTGAACGAAACTGAAAATATTTTGGAAACTGCAAGTTAAGACTTTCAAACTGAATGCCCGCTCAGTCGAGATAAAAACAGAACATTGTGGTCTCTAGCGCTGAAGTAACCGTGCACTATCCTGGAACATTCCATTTTTTTCTCTACAAGAGTTATTTCTGACAACAGGCTGATGGACGGTTGATTGGGTTTAAAAAAAGTGCTGAGCGACTTGTAATATTCCAAAGAATTTTTACAGAAAATATATTTATCCTTGCTTCTAAGTGTCAGATGAGATGCCGCAAAGCTCTTATATTTCCTCTCTAGTTCTCACAGAAAAGTACAGTTACTCAGAAAGATTTATATAATAATAGATTTGGATATAGAACACATGAAGTGTAGGAATGTTCATGTGGGGTTCTTCTAAAAACGTATGTCAAACTTCATACTCAGATTTGTGAACAAAGAAAATGGAAACATTCAGAAATACAATCTTCTGATAATTCCTTTTAAGCAATGACCTGGAGAAAAGGCGAAGAGTTAAAAAGGTAAGGATGAAGAATGATATGGTAAGTGTTGTGACTCACATTACAAGAATATGCAACCTCTATCTACAGACCGTAAGACAGAGGCAATAAATACTGAGGGCAGATGATTAAATTGTTAAAAGTATTCTAAAATTAAGGTACATGTAAACACCTGTCAATAATTGATGTACATAATCTCCCCACACAATTCCAAACACAGCCGCACAGCTCAGCACACCTCAGAGTCCTTTTTTTCTTATTTTTCATTTCAATCCAATCACACATTGTAATTGTATGATAATGGCCTACACGTTTCGGCCAGAGCCTTCCACTGGACCATAGAGTTGCATGTATAGTGTCTCTTTTAAAGGTACAAGCCCTTATCCCATCACCCATCACCATTAAAAAAATTAACTAGATTGCTGCTTTACATTTATCTGGTCACACCCGACTTCCACTATATATATAGTTGGCGTTCTCCTCTCGAACCACCAATAAAGCATCATGTACAAATTCTCGGCAACCAGGGATTATCGTACAAATTCCAATTTTATTACTTCAACACCAAACATCTGTGGGCGCAAAACCATAAAAAAATTAAACAAATTACACAATATATATACATATATATATATATATATATATATATATATATATATATATATATATATATATATATAATATAGTGTGTGTGACTTATATCTGTTCCATTTCAAAGGATGTATTCCACATTTTGCAGCCACTTCCTCTTACCCCCCTCATTCCTCCCCAGTTAAATAAATATATAATAACAACTTTATTCGATTTGATACACAAACCATAAAAGAGTATAAATGACAGTCAATAAAAGTTTCACAGGAATACATTTGGCTAAAATAGACTAAAATACAATATCATTAGTGAAAATCCAAGACATACTCTGTGTCACCAGGGAAGTAAAACTCGTTAATATACTCAATCCCCCCTTGTCATTCATGGGAAACATCCTTTACAACGCAACTTTTACCACGCAGTGCCTTTATGACGCAACTTTTACAACGCCAACCATTACAACGCATTGCGCTGGGGGGCGCTCTAGGATAGGGAATAGGTTTAATTTACTATCCAACACCTTCCCTACTATCCACGGGGACTGGAGTTGGAATAGTAAATTAAACTATTCACTATCCAGCGCCCCAAAGCACTATGCGTTGTAAAGGCATGCATTGTAAAAACAGCGTTGTAAAGGCATGCGTGGTAAAAGCATGCGTTGTAATGTCATACATCCGTCATTCATAGCTATAAAGTGGCTCTTAAAAAATTTGCAACACAATAAAGAGTAAAGACATCAATAGACAATTTTAAAAACAACAAAGCTACCCATGCCCGCCTAAATCTAGCTTTCCATTACAGGACTTTAAAAATTTTTTCCTGGGGAAGGCATAATAAGGGCAGAGTAAAACTAAATGGAGGGTGTCCTGCGGAGACTTATTGTCGCAGCCACAGGGCCCTCTCTCTTCTACACTTATGATAAAACCTGCCGGTACTGTCAATAAATGATGGATGTAATTTAATCTAAAGCGGGAGACCAAAAAACGATTGTGGGCACTTGTCATTAATGTTAGATAAGGTTCTATGCCCTGTGTTATTTTAACTAAAATATGATCTCTCACTGAGTTTTTCCCAGTTCCACAGTTTCGCGCTGTGCTATCGCAAACGTTAGGTACAGTGTTTTAATATCACATATGTCTTTTGGCTTTATTGTCTCTGGTTTGTCAAATAGATCTGCGCGTCCTAGATTAACAAAAGAATCCCTGACGTATTCCAGCCATTGAATTTTCCGCGCATGCTCCAGGGAAAGACAGTCACGTTCTACGAAACTTGTCAGGCCCACCTCAACATTGATCCAGATCTTCAACCAACATACTAGGGGCTTCACTCCCACACTATCTGATATCTACCCCACACCCAACTCCTCATGTACACAGTATGCTGGCGGGCTATGTGGGACCTTCAGCATCCTCCTTAGATATTTATGAGCTTCCTTTTGCAAGTTGGTAGGTTTAACAAATCCCCACACCTCACTCCCATACAGGACTTAAGCACAACAGATGGAATTATACAATTTTAAGATCACGACTGGGGTCCCGCAGCCCAACCTCTGGCCATAATTTGCAATTGAACCTGTCGACCTGTTCAAACTCAGACACTTTTCCTCTATTAGATGTTTAAAATTGAGATGGTTATTAAAAAGCACACCCAGATAGGTGAAGGCTGGGACTTTGCCTAGGATGCATGAGCCTGTGTTAATATTATTATATTTTTTACTATGCTTCTTTCCCATCTCCATCACAAATGATTTCGCTAAATCGGAAGACATATCCAGGTGATCCATGAATTTCACGAAGCCATCTATTAGGCGCTGTAAGCTATGTGGGGTGTGGGCCCGAAGCACTGCATCGTCTGCGTAGAGCAGCACCGGGACTGTTCTGTTCCCTATTCTAGGTATATCAGCCTCAATGTTCCGCAAGGAGGCATCGATCCTGTTATTATATATGGTAAACAAGAATGGCGTTAAGATACATCATTGCCTATCTCCACTAGAACACTTAAAAAACTCAGTGACTTTCCCGTCCTTTGTGTATCTTACAGCTGCTGTCATGTTGGAATGCAGTGACTGAAGGATGTTTATTATGACTATATCTACCCCAAGGTCCCTCATTAGAACCCACGACTTATTGCGATTCACATAATCAAAGGCTGCAGTGAGGTCCATAAAGGCTAAGTATGGCACCCCAGCCTTCGCTATAGTGTATTTTGCGGTAATAAGGTGCAGGTTAAGACACTGATCTAAGGTGGATTTACCTGGTCAAAACCCATATTGCACATCCGTGATAATTTGTGTCTCCTCTGCCCATTCCATCAACCTATTTAAAAGCACCCTCCCCAGGACCTTAGCTGCAACATTTGTCAACGATTTTGGCCGGTAACACTGTGGACTATCCGTTACAAGTCTTAAAAATCGGCACGATTATAGCAGAGGACCAGGATGCTGGCATAGTCATGTTTATTGCTGAGTTCAATACCTTTGTTAGTAGAGAGGCCCAGACCTCGCTATTAGACCTGAACAGGTGTGGTGGAATCCCGTCTGGCCCCGGTGCCTTGTTCCCCGTCAAACCCTCTATTCCTTCATCCAATGTGAAGGCAATGGAATTGCAACCTCGTGGCATAATTAGGGTTTACTGTTCGCCCTGAATAGCAAGATGGTTGTACAGTCCCTGAAAATGTTCCTGCCATTGATCTGGCAGAATATTATTTCTTAGCCCAGGGTTGTTTGGGTCGGAAAAACATGGGTTGTTAATTACTCTCCGGAAGTGGGCCGAGTCCTTCAACTCTGCCGCCTCTATGAGTTCTTCCCATGTAGCACGTTGTAACTTCCCCTTTCTTCCTTTGACAGCTAACTTATAGTTTGCACGACAAGCAGCCACCAGTTCCCTACCCCTAGGTTTCTGTTTAAGTGCACCTTTCAACTTTCTCAAGGCCTCCTAACACTAGCTGTCAAACCACCTTGTGGGGCCCCACTGGACCACCATCGGGGAGACTTCAATACATTTTCTACCAAATGTGCAATATTCTTGAAGGCCTCAGTTAGTTCTGCCCCTTCAACACCTAGGTCTAGACATTTCATTATTTCCTACTGCCCTTTATCAAATAAAGAAGCATTAAAAATGCCAGTGTCGACCTGTGCCCATAAGAGGCTTCTACCTTGGTCAGTAGCAACAACTTCTGTGCACCCTGTCTGTTTAACTATCGCTTGCAACTGTGACTGTGTCCCGAGCACTAAGGTAAGTGGGTTATGGTCACTCAACACACTATATTCGATATCAAATCTCAGTACACCTCCCTTTAGTAAGGGGGTGACGAAGATAAAATCAATGAACAAGTCCTCATTTATTATTTAAACATATAGTTACATGTGGCCACAGAGTGGGGTAACATCTCCGGGTAAAAGATATAGAGGCAAACGTCTTCCCCCCATAATTTTGTGAATTATATTTTGTACTATGTCGGTAGTACTTCTGTTATAGTGGTTTACATACTACAACATGCAGTTTGTAAACTCAAGATTAGATGGGTTTATGTTAATTAATGAGCCAAAATTGCATGATAAATTAAACAACAGCATGAGCATATGGGAAAATGTTTTTCAAGATCTCACCCTCAGGGTTTATAGAACAAGACTTTGAAGCAATAATATGAAGACACACATACACATATGCGTATGAGCGCACAAAGACACAACAATGCACAACTCAAAATTCAGTGCTATCCTTGCAAAATGTCTTCATACCTGCAAAAAGGATTATTAATAAGGGAAGATATTGATACAAGCCCTACGGCTTTAATGGAAGGGAGCCAATTTCGGCTTTAATAAGTGGAGCAATTTATCATTAACATGGAAAGAGCATGACTAAAGGCAACCTAGGTACAACCTGAAAAGTATAATCTATCCAGGTGTGAAATTCAAGGGTAAAAGGAAGCCTCGATATACAAAAAAAGAGATATGATGTCATTTGCAATTGATATCACAAAGTCCCAAATTACAGTTATGTACATTCCATTGGTGAATTACAATTTGTTTTTACCTGTAATGTTGTTTTCCTTAAAGATGCATAAGTATTTAATTATGTTTGGGAAAATCGTGTTAGGGTGCAATTTCAAGGCAATGGAGTTGAACTTTTAACCTACTTCTAATAGGGTAGATTCCCAAGTGAAAAGTAAAGTAGGGAGTAACCTCTAGCAAATGTAAACTGAATAGATGTGAGTGAAATACAGGGAAGAGTGGTATCAAGTTTAACAAAAAAATGAGTAGTGAATACACATGGGGCAAAGAGTTGTGCTGCCATGATTGGATGCTTCACCACTGCCTGTGCAATTTCCTACGTGGTGAATAATACAGGTGTGAAACCATGGGTGGAGAAATTGGGGGTAAAACCATGGGTGAACTCAGAAAGAGAATTTCTGAAGATAAGATATCAATTCTGATATCTTCACTCCTGTAGCGTTTTTGTATTACAGAAGGGGACACATATATTTGCATAGCCTCTTCCGAAATACTGACCACTCTAGTGTGATCTCAATGAGGGCACACACTCTGCAGACTAGTGTAGCCTAGCATAATCTACCCCAGATGCCTTTTTCAGGGAAATGTATACTAAATAACCACTTAAGAATATGAACAAACACCCAAATGCAGGTGATTTAAGAGCCTTTTTGGCACAATTCACACAGAAAAGGGAAAACATGAGAGCAAAGTCCTATGACTCCACCAAACACACTTTCAAACTTTTTGCCATTCACAAAACAGGTGTCACAGTACGTCATGAAAGCAACGTCTGGTTTAAAGCTACCTATCAGTTGTGCAAAGTTGTACACATCATACATTCCCCCACAGTGGGCAAAGCAGCAATATGTGTAATATCACATTTTGTTTATTGTTTTAGAAAGCCCTACTCACGCTGATTACAATCAGACTTATTTCTCGAGGTCAGGAAGGAGACCGAATTTTGTGGCCATGTGACCCACTGTAGAACTCCTCTCTTTCCATTCTGTTAGGCTGTAAACACCTAACCTCCATTTTCGCTCTCTCGGGTGGGCCTCATATTGTATGTTAATAATTATGGTGGTGTAAGGAACTCTGGTTCATCAACATTGTGACGTATCCTGTTTGGATGACACTCCAGCAGCTTTCCCTACCTGAAGCAGTGTGTGGAGATGGGACATCAATATTCCATCTAAGCAGCCCAAGCTGCAGAACGAGCCAAAGCAGCCCAAACCTTGCTATATTGCAGCTTCTCAACTTGTCTATAGATGGGAGATTCTACAGTGACAGATACAACGGACACAGCAGATAGAAAGCTGATAACCTCACAGAATAAAATTGCAGTGGCTAAGGAAAGTGCTGTATTCCCACGGTAGCCCCAATCACCAACTTTTTTTGTTGCGTCTGGACTTGGACTTGCAGCTACGAGAGAGAAGTGCGCCTTCGCAGAGAATAACGTACACTGTCAGGCTGTATGGGCTGGAGTTGACTCTAGTGGAACAAATGTTTCCACTAGTATACCAGATAATCTCAAGTGACCCAGCCCCTCTGGGACAGGGGCTGGGGAAGGTGAGGAGCCATTTGATCTGGGGGCAGAGAGGGCTGAGGGCCCTATTAGTAGTGACTATGTAAGTGAAACGGTGAATGGTAAGCCTACAATAGGCACAGCTCTAACTGACCAATCTCTTTAGGCACAAAGTGAAGGTCTTTGAAATTAGTATGTAAGGGGAGGGCAGTCAGTCAAAATCTAGAGGGGAAGAATGTGGACTGCAGTACCTCAGTTCTGACTGGGCTGTGTCAGAAATTCTACAGGGTAAACTGAAGCTGAAGAAAAAGCTGGTCTGGCTATTGGTCGACGAGGCAAAGCAAATAAGTAGATTTGCTACAAGGGGACAGAAACTCAATGCTTGAGTAAGATGCGGACAGAACCAGATATTGGTGAGAGGTTAAACTCCCTTTCTGATCTCTCTATGGAGCAGTTCATGGATAATACAAACACAATAAGCAAAATAGACAGTTTAGGCACAGGGTAATCAGACTCTAATTGGGCATTGTGTGTGGCGAACGATGAGGTTCTACAGCCGGCAAAAACCAGGCTTCATTATAGGCCGCAGAAGGAAAATGGCTGGCAACTTAACTTGGGATTACTCTTCCTCTCAAGCACTGACAAACAACACCTCTGAATTGGTATCGAGCTACCTTCAGGCAGGGCTTGAGGTTGGGTATATCCTGACTCTAGAAGCTATCTATCAGGGCATCAACGTTCATAGAGGAGAGACTAAAAGGAACACTAATAAAGCTCATTCAGAAATGAGAAAACTGGAAGGTGTGATTAAAATAATGATCGAAAGCCTGCAGTGATATATTGGATTGCTTGACTGTAATTGAGAAGGGGACTGAATCCATAGAATCAGATATCTCTGTCATGCAAGCTCAAGTCAACGGTCATGAGTCTCAACTGGTTGAATTAGAATGGAAACTTAAAGAGCTAAAGAATCTGCATTGTCGTAATAACCTATGTGTCATCTCAGAAGAAAATGATGCATGAAGGATTTATTATTCAACTTTTTAAGTCTTCCTTCTCCGATCCTCGTTAATGGAACTGGGAGGCAGAAATACAAGGGGGACAGAGACTCCCATTACTGTCGAAATCCCTAACCTGGATTTGACTAAAAGGGCTCTTGAGAATGGAGCATTTACAAAGTCAAACAAATCTTCTTACTATAGTTTGTGATGTATTTATTCTGGCATCGGGGTGAGACTTTGAGTTATTCAATTAAGAGAGCTCAAGGGTGTCTTCAGGGACTGCAAAGGGAATTAGCTACATTAGAAAAAGAGCATGTATCTACAACATCCTGTCTGGTGTTCATCAATGTTGATAATGTCATCACTACTCAAACTTTTGCTGTGCTGAAAGCCCAGGTGCACAGTTGTTATGGAGAAAGGGTAGATCTTAGATTTCAGAAGCAGAGGTCAGAGAATTAATTATGAGTACAGTGATAGCATTTAGAGAGTTCTGGTGTTGAAGATTCGACAAAGTGAAGCAAAGAGCTTGATTGCAGCCAAAGGAATTTGGGAGTATGGGCAATATGTAATCATTAGGATGTTTCAAGAGTACTATCAAGACGTGTATCTTGAGGATACTAATGTTGCAGTAAGTGTGATTGACCGTTTTCTGAATGAGGTGTATCTAGAGTCTTTGTCTAATAGATAAAGAACAGATATGGAAGTACTTATGACTCTTTTGCAAATTGCATAGGCTATTGAAAAGGTCTCTGCCAGAAAAGCTTGAGGGTAGGTAGAGATCCTGCAAGAATTTGACTCCTGCTTTGGCTCATTAATTCTGTCAAAGATGTTTGCACAGCTTACCGCAGTGTAGCAGAGTGAATGGCTAGATCAAATAAAGTGGTGTTTCTCAAGAAAGGGAAACCTTCAACAAATAGTGGATCATACAGGCCCATTTCTTTGATTAATAGCGATGTTAAAATCTACTCGAAAGTTATCGCCACACATATGAGCAGGGTTATTGCAAGATTATTATTTCCATGGCAGCACGGATTTGTTCCCGGGAGAGATACAATGAATTATATCAGTTTCTCTATTCCACTTTTCAATGTCACAGAATTGTATGGCACTCAATGATCATGCTCAAAGCCTCAAAAGCTTTTGACAGCGTATGCTGGGATCTATGGACACTCGTGGTCAGGATAGGGTTTGGCCCAAGCCTTGTAAGTTTCATCCAGATTCTTTCTAGGAACCCCAGAGCTATGCTGAAGCTAATGGGACAGGAGTCAAAGGATAATTTGATTAGAGGGGCATGTGGCAAGGATGCCCCTGCTCCCCCTTTTATTTGCTCTGTATATTGAGCCTTTGCTGCACAAATTATTATCAAAAGTTTGAACACCCTGCATTTGTTGGGTACCCAGTTAAAATACTGGCATATGCAAACAATGTTACAGTCTTATCTACGGATCCAGATATGGCTAATAATGAAATTGAGAAAGTAGAAAAATGTTAGGCACAGTATTGGGATATTGGCTGAGCTGTGGCGAAACACAGATAGTCTACAATAAGGCCTCACAGTTGGCAGCTGATAAATAAACTGCAGTTGCCACTTATCTACAGCTCAAAAACGAGGCTAATTTGTGCAAGGTATCTCTTAGAAATATGATGTAATACTGAATAAGATAGAGATGGACTTGAACTCTTAAGTTAATGATCAATGGTCTGTGTAATTTTATCAAAATGTCTATATTACCAACTATGATATATTTGTTTAGAGCCACACCATTAGAAGCTTGTCTTAAGAGGCTATTGCGGTAGACTCAATCTACAATCGTTTTATATGGGGATTCAAGCAACCATGAGTAGCCCATAAAGTTATGAGACTTTCATTGGAAAGAGATGCATTCGCCTCTCCCAACTTTAGGAATTACTACTGGTCGCAATGATTCAATACATACGGTATTTAGTAGTAGACACTGAAATTAAATTAAATTGAAAAATTACTTGTATTTGATGTGATTTAAATCATAAAAGAGCGGCATCACCCTAGATTTTTCTGAGAGATCACTTGCCTGGCCGTGCATAGTTTAAGCATAACCCCACACCATTTATAGCATGGCGGGCTATCAACAAGACTGTAGGAATCCATTGTATATTGTCTTAACTTGTTTTTATTATACATTTTTATAAGATTCAAACCAACCAACAAATCATCATACTTGCTCGTGAATTTTATGTACGTTGCGGTCATGCCACTCTTTTATGATTTAAAACAAATCCAATAAAAGTAATTTTTTCATTTCATTGTAGTAGGCATAGTAGGAAGATAATACTGACGGTGTGCCACCGATCCCTGTGTATTGTATAGTCTAGAGGAAAGTACCTCAAGTTCTCTATTAAGGCTTACAGAGCAGAGTTATTACAAAAAAAAATACTTAGATGGTTTTCAGAACATGAAAAGTGAAGTGCCATGGTGAAAATTACAAAATACAACTACTGTCCCCCTTTATGGGACTCTCTCCTGTTCCCGTCAGTATTTCACCCTAACTGTAAGAGATGGAAACAAGCTGGCACTAAAAAGTTGAAGACATTTTTAAAGATGGCTATGTTTGTTAATTTCAAACCCTTCAGGCTAACTTCAGCTTGGAGAGACAGTATTCTTTTAAACGGTTTCAGGTCAGACACTTCTTGCAGAGAATTAGCTCAGAAGATGTAAATGGGGTGAAAGTTCCTCTGATGACAATAATGTTATCTATGAAGGGATGTACCATTGGGAAACTATACTCTCAACTCTCTGAACCTGAGCTAGATAATGTTGAAGCACAGACCATGATGGTGGTGCGGTTCCTCTTTTTCCAATAGTAGGTCAGTCAGAAAACTTTATTTGCATCATATTTGGGGCATAAAGTACCTAAAAAGTGACATCACATTCAAAAAGCCCAGGTGCTTGTTGTGGGACAAGCCAATTAAAATTATTATCTAAAAACATCATACATCAAGAATTATAACCCCATTCCCTTTATCTGAATGGTTCCATATTTCATAAATAAATAATTGAACATCTGAAAATCATTGAATAACAATCGGGGAGTCCATAGATTAGATACAAAATACTAAGCTGTGGTTCATCCTGGGTGGGGGGGGGGGGGGGGGGTGGCGGGGGGGTCAGGGGGTAATAGACAGTGACCATAGCGAATACAACTTCACAAAATACCTTAGCTCATGATTTTCATGAATTACACATTGCCTGTTCATGGATCAAAAATTATTTCCTGTGCTTCACCACTGACCACAAAAAGGTGGCCAGGACATAGCACACCAAAGGGGTCTCCAGATGTTAGAAATGTTTCAGAGCCGGTCTATATTGAATAATGTTAGCACTAGGTGGTAGATATGGTGCAATTATTCTTTTCCTTTTTTGGGAGTAGAATGAGCAAAAAAAAAAGTATATGCTGAACTGACTGAGCAGATACTCAGTATACAAGGACATTTAGCGCCCTGAAGCCTACGGGTGTCCGCGCGCTCTCCAAATTGTTATTAACACATTAACATAACATGCAGGCAACTTTTTGTATGAGTAGGTATTTATCGGGAATCCCAGCATGACAGGAATGAGATTTAAATGGATCCTAACCAGCATGAAACAATGCTGCAGCTTATGCATAAAAGCCAGGTAGGTTTGGATGGCCGATTTTGCTGAGGGAGATAGAGTGTATAAGCTAACACTGTTTTTATTTTTGTTTTCCTCCCATATCGTGCCGCTGCATCTTCCAAGAAGATCTGCTTCAACTTGGCCTTGGGGAACATAATAAACTCTGCGGGGAGTAAAGTAGTACTCTCAGGCCCAATTTTGCCAGGATGGAACCCACATACCTCAACCAGGGCATTTTTTAGCAAGGTCCAAGAGTTGTTAATTTTAGGACCTAAAAACCTGTTATCTGCCAGACTAAAAACACAACATTTTAAAACAATCTTTGCTTTGTATTATACACCACCTAAACTACATAAATGGGGAGGCCGCTCTAGCTCCGAGTGTCCAAAGTATGGTAATCCTGGGGAAGATGATATATGTTTACGACCGGATGAATGCTATTCTGGACAAACATCGTGGAATTTTTATCCTCTATTACAGGCACACAAATAAGGTTGATCCGCCTGTTCTTATTATTAGGTTTGGCTATTCAGACTGCCTCAAACCCCTGTGGTTATATTATGTAATTGTAACAATAATGGCGTTCTGTACTTTTGGATGAATTTGAAGAATTGCCCAAAAGGCAAGACATCTTTTCTTTTGTTCAAAATGGTGTTATCAATGACAAATGCTTTGGTTGGCTATGGTGCCTTCAGTCATATGACTCCTCCGGGGAGAAAAAGATAAACAAAAAAATGTCTTTCTGGAAAACATCCCTACCACTTCCATGGTGGTGAAGGGTCAGATTCACTTCGTGTATGCCCACAAACATGTTTGTAGCCATTGACAAACTTACAAAGCAAACCTTGTGACGCCCTCTTCCCGCCACTTGAGTGGAATATACTGTTATACATTCCTCTGCACTTGTGGTAGAGAAATGTCGAGTAGTAAACTCATTTACGACTGCTGCAAATCATCTTGTCAATTCTTGTCCTCCTGGGTAAATAGGGTGATGAAACGAAACATTACCAAAACATCAATTCATGTCTTAGGCCATTGATATAAATAAAAAAATAGAGACCGAAATATTAATTTCTTTTCTGCTGACAAGCTATGTAGTTTCCAGATATGACTGCAAAGGAAACCGTGAATAAATTAAACTGGGCCGGTAAGGGAGGAGGGGGGAGGCTGGAGGACGCCAAAGAATAATACAGAATGTAAAGCAAAGGGTATCAATGGTTGTAACAATAAATTTGGAAGTGATCAAAACAACATTTCTCTCTTTGATGCATGCGCAATATGTATTCCACACACAAAATGTTTAATGTGAGGTTGTCAACACCAAGGTGAACGAAACAGTGAACTATTTGTGTTGTTGTCACGAGACGCAAATATTATTATGTTCCTGGTGCATTGACTCGAAACGGTTATGTTAGTAGGCTGAACGTGTATAACCATACTTAGGCCTGTCAACATAAACTGAGAACAACAATAATATTGTTCCTAAAATAACCGATGTCTATCTAACCAAGACTTGAACCGATGCAAGCTCAATGTAAAGACGATCGTGTCGGCAGTACTGACACAACTAAATATTTTTTTCACTCAATTTTCACCGTTTGTATGGTCTGTGACAGCAGAGATTGGCTAGAAAACAGATATCCCTGAACAGAATGCTGTACGCCCAAGCAATCTGAAAATGACTGATTGAATATGTGTTTCTAGGAAGACGCGCTGTGTTATTTCTCCAGTCCACGGCATTTTGTCACTTATAAACTTGTAAACATGTTCCTGTCAGCTACAATTTATTATACAATGTAATCTATTGCAAAACTTGTCCTTACCATTCGATAAAAGTCAACATATATCTGAACACAATCCGAAATATTAGCCCTTGACTTTTCTGGTTATTTATTCACACTTGTAGCAGTAATGCATGAGTCTAACTTACATCTTTGTATGCTGCGGTACAGTATTTACATTTCCGGAAATCTTTTATCGAAGGGTTTGGGGAGAGGTACAATTAAAATAATCTAAAAGCAAATTTTTTATTACAGCAAGGTGAATTTAGCCTTCTTATTAAGAGTGTTAAGAGTGAATCCCTTTAACCGAGGAGGGCGGGGTAATGTAGAATGGATTGCAGATGGCGAGGGAGTGAGCGGAAAGTGTGAGAGAGAGTAGTGGATGTGTGTGTGTGTGTGAGAGAGAGAGTAGGAGAGAGGGGGAAGGAAGAGGGCTAGAGAGAAAGGAAGAAATGGAGACTGAAATACAGGAAGCACGAGGAAACGGGTGAATACAGAACAGCAAATGACACGTAAAGTTGGAATGATGGAGTACAGGGTGCGATTTAAGAGGAACGCAAAGGAGGAAGCCATTAAGAAGGGTGGAATAGACAGCCAGAAGTATGGAAGGAATTTATGACATGCCAGGTGTTTCATGGTGGGTGAAGGTTAGAGACGCATTTTAACACCATTCTGAATAGTCAGATGATATCCATACACATGATAATAAGGACATCTCATACAGTCACTTCTACAAAACTAACACCATTGGCAAAGCCAATCTTTCTGGCTTTAATGTGCTACCTTGTGCTATATCATGTAAACACAGACATTACTGATGTGTACGTCTTTCATGCACAGATGCTAATTATCACATTAAAACGTTCCCTACTGACTTCGTCAAAAATATGGAAAAGAAAAGTCATTGCTTTCTGTATGAATACCTATAAAAGATCAATTATTTAAAGTTACAAACAGCGTGACTATTAAGTGTCTTTTTCGGAATCACTTCCTGGTAGGTGGAATGACTCAGTAAAAAGTCAGTAGCATAAGCTGATAGAGTGATACTCCTCTGGGTGGAGTCAAAGACCACTGTAGTTATAATTTAAAGAATTGATAACTACATGTCTTGAAGATAGCTATCTAGTCAATGGAGACCTAAAAAAAATAGAATTCTTTTAGATTGTCCAGTTTAAAATAATACATTTTTCAATCACTAATTTGGGTTTAAGAAAAATATCTGTTACAGTTGTCATTTTTTTGCATAAATTAGTTTTTCTTTCTTAAAGTGCTACTTAGTCCAGAATTTTAATATGGTTCAAATACCAGTGACACTAGTACATATCATGTTTGTCTTTGTGTAGAAATTTTTGGAAATTCAGATTAATAAAAAATACAATTGAATTTAAAAAGCAATTAGCGAGGTTACACATCAGTGCGTCAATATTTGTTTCCTTAAGCACAATATGCTTTACAGATATTATGAAGGAATTGCGACCTCAAGCTGCCCTACAGTATAATTGCACAGCTTTTCTTTTTCTTTGAGTTTGAAAGGGTAACAGCTACATATAGGCCCTCATTATGAGTGGCCGGGTAAATTGGAAGAATCCCAACCACCCCGGAGATACCCATACCGGGGGTTTTGTTAACTCAGTGGGAGGAAATAATCCATCCCATTACAAGTTGGACCTGGGGGGTCCACCAAGTAATGAGCACTTACTGCAGGAAACCAGTAATTATCGATCTGATCCCAATGGTAATTCCTAATTTTGTGACAGACTTTCACCCATTTTAACAGACAAAATCTCTGGAAGAATTTTAGGAGATGTGTAGTTTTTCCTTAGAGATAATGGCCTCATAGAAATTAAGAGGCCACTTGCTATAGCTTGGCCTTAAATGGCTCAATGAAATCTTGGATTCCTTAAGAGCACATATTATGGGGACACTGTACACTGGCACAATAGCTCAGTCAGCTAAAGGATCAAGAACAAGTAAATTGAGGGTGAACCTACATATTTCTAGACCTACTCATGAGTTCCACATACACAGACCTGGATGCCATTTTTCTTGAATAATGTACGCATACATGTGTAGTCCATGACATGCTGAGACCCTCAAACCCCACCAGTAATCCTTTGATTTTCTTAACATCCCAGCTTCATCAGCTGAAGGGGGTTCCCATGTAATGCTTTCCCTATTAGATTCCACAACAGTGCCCAAAGCCATGCAATCTGTGAAATCAGTCTCAACTGATGATTCTTGCCCCACTTCATCTTTCCATCTCATGCAGAGCTGTGTAGAGTCACTCTTACAATACTGTTCAAAATGTCCCTGCCCATTGCTTGGAAGCATTATGTAGAATATCTCTCTTTTCTGCATAGACACCCCAGATTTTCCATCTTTTTCTGGATGCTATTGTTGCTGGCTTTAGAACTCTGTGGACGTTACCCCCTGCTAACCAGAAGTAAACGTCCGGTCTTCGCACTTTAAACATTGCTAAAATGTCTCGCCCCAGATTGACACATTTAACTTGCCTAAAATGTCCTAGTATATGTAGAATGTAGAATGTGTAGAGTAGTGTGGAAAGTGCATTCAGGGCCTGGATTTTCAATGCCACTTGGGGATTCCAGCACCTATTGTGCATCCACTACAATTGCAGTGCAAACCTTTCTACAGGTCTATCCTGTGTAGCCTGAATGTAGTATAACCTGTTAAAATAACCCCTTTTGACAGTTAACGATCTCCCCTTTAAATATTAGCAAGTTATCCCAATGTAGGCATTGTAGTCCACAAGGTAGGGTGCATGGCATTTAAAGGTGGGAACAGTAGAACATGAATACAGTGACAAGGCACTAAAAGCTATCTTTACTATGGCAGGCCTAGCTGCCCTACTTAGAAAATCAGAGTGCAGATTTTTGGTTTTCAGTGACTCATAGCGCACATGTCTATCCAACAAGGGCATTCCAGGCCTATCAAAGCAGAATTACATCAGTGGAAATCCATTCAAATAACCAGGTCTTAAGGTGCTTACAAATGATCACTTCTGAAGGACTAAGATGATAATGGAGAGTTTAAGAGGTAAATATCTAAATGAAAGACCCCATGCCTAGCCCTGCAGAAGCAAGGTACAAACGTTAATTTTTGGTTGCAGAGCAGTAAAACTCTAGTGGGGCAATAAACACGTACACATTTTCTGAGAATATCTGGGTCTGCCGGAGTCACCTCTTTATAAATGTAGCATTCAGCTTTAAATATAATATGCTTCTCTATTGTGAGCCAGTAAAGATCCCAGGTCCGTGAAAAAGCATGGGCCCATTTGAGAACATGGCCCAGGAGGTGAGCAGCAGCATTCTGAAGAGTTTGAAGTCCTTTCAAATATGTATTAGTGACTCAGAGGTAAAGGTCATTGTCGTAATCCATTGGAGGAATACTAAGTGCTTAAAAAAATAGTCCTTTGTGTGGAAATGGGGGCAAGACCAGAGAAACTTCATCAGACATCGGAGGAGCCCAAATCAGGGGTCCAATACCTTCTTATTCTGCTCATTAAGCACACGCTTCTCATCCACGAAGATGCCCAGATTTTCACAGTAAAATCCAGTAGCTCCGGCACCTACTCAGGTTCCATGGATTAGGACGATGAGATACTATTAAGACCTTTGTTTTACTGTCATTAAGTTTGAAACAGTTGTTGGCCATTCACTGTGCTACAGTAGCTGAAATGGATTTAAGTTGCAAGAAAGACTTTCCTGAGCCTTGGGACAAGGAGATGATAATCTGTGGGTAATTTAACATCATGAGCTCAAATGCTTCGGCAATGTCTGCTACGCAGACATAGACATTAAAAAGTGTGGGTCTCAAAGAGGAGCCCTGAGGGATGCCAAACTCTTTGGGCCATATCATAGAAACATAAGATTTTGAGGTTACCTTGAATGAGCCCTTGTACAGAGAAGAGGTGAGCCACTGATGGGCTTTGCCATAAATACTGAATTTCCTCAATCTCTTCTGCAGGACAGCATGTGATTCACTGTCAAAAGTGGCACTCAAAACCAAAAGGACAAATACCACCATACCTCCTGTGTCCAGGGTCAGTTTAAGATTTCCCACGACTCCAAGGACCACAGACTCATCAAACTCACAGGGCTGGAAACCTAATTGAGAGGGAAAGAGGATATTGCAAGACTCAAGGCAACCTGACAATTGGCTCTTAATATTTTGTACCAAAAGTTTAGCCTGCAACAACAGGAGAGAGGTAGGAGAAAAATTCTCCAGTTTTTTCTGCATGCAGATTAGGTTTTTTTAAGCAGGGGTATTACAATTGCATGTTTCCATGTCTGGGGGATGGTCACCTAGGATATTGATAGAATAAAAAAATCAATTAAGCAGGAAATACAAGAAGACTTCACATTTTGAGTGTCCCAGGAGCTGCAGAGTCTTAAGGTGCCTCAGATTTAATTGAGCTAAAGAGTTTCCCAAATGTGGCTGCTTAGATAGGCAACATCTCATGAAACAGATAAACTTTGCAAGGACTCTTGGTAATAGATACCTTAATGGAGGAGTCTCCAAGAAAGTAGCATAGATATCCATTACTTTCTTGAAGAAAAATTCTTACAACTCATTGCACTCATCTTCTGAGACAGGTGGACTTGGGACCTAAGATGAGTGGTCCAAAAGAGAATTAGCAACTGCAAAATTTCTTTGGAAGAATTCGAAGAACCTTCAATATCCTCCACATAGAAATCAGAGCATGCTCTCCAAATAGCCATGTGATAATCTTTGATAGTGACTTTATATGTTGCCTTGGCATCAAGATCATATCAATTGTGCCAGGCTTGCTCGATATCTTTGCATTTTTCCTTTTGAGCTTACAACTGCTAGCTAAACCAAGTTGATGATGTATGGCCCATATAGTTGGATGCAGAGGGCATTGGGATGCACCTATTGTGAATGGATGTTATCCACATAGAGACATTTCTATCTAAATCCTCCATTGCCATTAAAGGTGGATGCTTGACCTTGCTCTTTTTGCAGGGTTATCCCCAAAAAGTTTGCCTTCTTCTTCCTATTTTTCCTGACCTGTTTTTATTGGTTTTAGGGCTCTGAGCACTTTACCACTGCTAACCAGTACTGAATTATATTGGTGATTGGTTTATCCACGATTGACATATTTGATTTACTAGTAAGTCCCTAGTAAAGTGCACCAGAGGTGCCCAGGGCCTGTAAATCAAATGCTACTAGTGGGCCTTCAGCACTGATTGTGCCACCAAATGAGTAGCCCAGCAAACATGCCTCAGACCAGCCACTGCAGTGTCTGTGAGTGCAGATTTAAACTGACACTTCGACCTGGCATGTGCACTCATTTGCCAGGCCCAAACCTTCCCTTTTACTACATGTACGTAACCCCTAAAGTAGGCCAGAGGCAGCCACATGGGCAGGATGCAGTGTATTTAAAAGTTAGGACATTTACTGGTGTGTTTTACATGTCATAATAGTGAAATACTGCTAGATTAATGTTTCACTATTACAAGGACTCTCTCTTAAAGGGTAACATTTGAAAATACATATTTTGGTTAAGTTGGTTTTTAAATTGCGTGTTTGAAAATGGCCCTTTTAGAAATTAAACATTCTCTTGCTTAACCATTCTATGCCTTTGCCTGTCTGTAGAATACACATCTAAGTTGGCTCTTGTGCATTAATTCTAGACAGTCACGCAAAGGCAGCTGAGGTGTGCCTTGCATATCCTGAACGGCCATCATCAGGATGATGGGCCTTCCTGGGCTAGAGTTGTGGGAGAAGTTATCACTGACACCTGAATAGAGCCATGCTTGCCCTCACACAGAGCTGTCTACACACCACTGTAGTGTGTCTGGAGCCAGATCAGGGAAAGGCAGGATCTTGTGCACTACAAGGAATTTCCTTTGAAGTTTGCCTACTTCTAAGGGAGAAAGGAGTATAAGTATTGTACATCTGACACCCCAAATTCAGAACACTTCTGGACTCAATCAATCAATCTTTATAAAGTTGAGATAATCAATCAATGTGGTATACAGGCGCTTGCAGGCCCTGGAAGCGTATTCGAACAGCCGGGGCTTGAGAGCCATTAGGAACTGAGGACTGAGGACATTCTAGCAGGAAGAAGATCTGGAGGCTGTAGGAGGGACTACCACTCTGCCTGATGTTTTGTTGTGCTGACCTGCTGCTTGCTGCTTCTGTCGTGGGAGTGAAAGGACTGGACTTTGATTTCTGTATCACACTTCCAAGGTTCTCCAAGGGCTTGTGTGTGCTTGCCTCCTGTTAAGAAGTCTCACGGCCATCAAAGACTTCACAGTGCCTGGGCTCTTCTGCTGAGGGTACTGACTTGCCAAGCAGTGCCAAAGCCAGTTCCTGGGCCCCTGGAAGTGTAACCTGGCGATCTTAAGGAAAAAATCCGTGCATCGACTCCCAGCCCCTGTTTTGTCAATGCAGCATGAATGCTGAGCACTGTGTCATGGACGTCCATGGCACTCGCTCTGATTCAGACGCAGCACCAGCGTCACGGCTGAGAAATCAGCGCAGCGCCTACTTGGTAGGTGTGAAATTGATGCAGCCTGCATCGCCACTATCCCATCAATGCGGTGCATCTGGATTATTGACGGATCATCCTTCTATGCTTATTCTTTACCGACATTGCACCATAGTAAGGAACCGAGGCGGCATGTACGAAAAATAATGCATCACCTCCCCTGCCAGTAAGGAACCAATGCATCACCTCCCCTGACAGTAAGGAACTGACGCATCACCTCCCCAGCCTAGCAGTAAGGAACCGATGCATCACCTTGCCTGCCAGTAAGGAACCAATGCATCACCTCCCCTGTGTAGTAAGAAACCAACGCATCGTTTCGCTTTTCCGGCACCTCACCTCTCCTGCACCTTGCACTTTCCTTGATTTTTGAAGCATCTAAGGCACTTTATGCTCAAATGAAGGCATCCATTCATTTCTATGGACTAAACTTCCTTAATCTTTTAAAAGTGATATTTTGATTTGTGTATGTTGGTTTTTCAGTGTTTTGCCTCGTTTTATTCAGATAAATATTGGCTATGTTTTTAAACTGGTGTGCTACTAAGGGGTAAGCAGGGGTTATCTTAGCTGTGTGACTCCCTACCCCTGACTAGAGTGAGGGTTCCTACTTGGACATGGTGCAAAGCACTGCCAACTAGAGACCCCATGTGTAACAGTGGAGGTGAGAAAGACTGGAGCATAGTACAAAAGTGAGTAGGGTTAGCTTTGACTAGTGCCTAAAGATGTTAGCAGGAGCACCCAATGAAGGGGCAAATGGAATGAATTGGATAGCCATGGGGATGGCATAATGATCCATCCAACCCAAAGGTGGAAGGTTTATCTTCAGTGTAGCTAAATTGGAGATACTAGATGTAGCGTGTGGGCATCTGTATGCGTAGGAGTATGGACAAGTTGAGTGAGTTGAAGAGAGTCTAAATTTGTATTCAGATTATGAGCTGAAGTGCAGCTTTGAACCTCCTAGTGGAGGTTCAAATCATCTAAAAAAGTGAAGTGTGCAAATTTAAGTGTGAAACATGAGAGTTTTTCTGCTAACCGAGATCACTTCCTGGTTTCTGAACCAGGGGGGCAAAAGATCAATGAAACGAAGAAAGCAACACTATTAGAAAGGCGCAGGGTGAAAATAATCCCTTCCCTGTCTTGGGTTAGTATCTTTACAATGTGGCCTGAATAAATGGTTTTACAAATGCCCAACTCTGTTCTTGACAGTTGTGTTTAACAATAAAAAAAAAACAACCCTGCAGGGAGAGCAATAGCAATAATGGTAGTAGAGCAGTGGCGGACCGTCCATTGGGGGCGTTGGGGCGTTGCCCCCCCGCCCGCACCAGCAGCTCCCTCGGCGTACTGCTCTGAACTGATGTAAACTCTCAGTTTACTTCAGTTCAAAACGCCGAGGGACAATGCCTGTCAGTCAGCATGATGCAGGACCGCCCACCCCCTTCAGAGTCTGAAGGGGGTGGGCGGTCCTGCATCATGCTGACTGACAGGCATAAAGCATTGTCTGGGGCAGGCAGCAGCACACCGGTGCGCATAATTGGGGACGGAGGCACATTTTTTAGCCTTGCCCGCGCATGCGCACTTGTGCCTGCTCGGTTGTTGGATGAAGAGCAAAAACTCGCTCTCCTAATGGGCAGGCGGGCAGAATGCAACCATGCCCTGTGTCAATCCTGGCGCTGCTCCAGCGCCAGGATTGGCTGAGGACGGAGGGCGGGATTCCGGTTTCCGCTCCAGTGTGAAGGCGCCAAGGTCCCACTCCCAGGCCAGAAGAAGATGCGGCGCTGACGACCGGCGGTAAGGTAAGTGCGCAACTTTGAGAAGTGGAAGGTGCTGGCCTGGGGCTTTCCGTGTGGGGCAGAGTGCAGGATATCGGCAGTACTAGCTGATGCTCCCCATTTGAATATGCCCGCTACAACCCGGAGAACTGTGAGGCTGCACAGTTGGAGTTGGTATTTTATAAAAGTGGGCACATCATACGCTTCCAAAAATGTGTCTTTTGCACTGAATGTCTTCATGAGTGTAGCGCTACACCTACATGGAGTCCCTTTGCATGACGTGAAAGCCCTGATGTATATGCAAAGTGGGTATTATGAAGTAGATACTGCATAGAAGGCGCCGGAAGTTGATGTGCAGAGAAAATGCGGGCTAATTAGATCACACCTGTTCTGATTAACCCCGGCCGTCAGGAGTCATTCCCCTTACGATGCACGGTGCGTTCTTGTCCACGTACAAACATGGAGCATTGCATTATAATTAACGAGTATAGAACTCTACTGGGCAGTGTGGGCATTAGTAAGCACAGCAGTTTTAGTAAAGGGGGGTATTAAAACGGAACCTTTAACTGCGAAACGGCCTCTTCAAAGTAGGTGCCTCATGTGAAATGAGGCCTCAGCTTCAGGTATGTTTATTGGATTTAATTCCCTCCAACTCTGCCCATCTTTCAGGAAATCGAGAAACTTTCTCTCTAGTGAGTCCGCCTCTGAATGGCTAGACAGGTGGCATGTGGTTGGTTGCTGTAATCAAATCACACCTGAATTACGAGACCTGTATTCGAATTCTCCTTCGAACTAATCAAACACTGTGTGATCTTAGGCAACCCTCATATTGATTCTTTAAAACCACATAACACAACATGGAAAACTGCTTGCAGGAGTGGTTGCGACTTTTGTTCACTCCGGCTGTCACTCATAGGCAGTAGCACGTTATCGCCTTACAGAGTCTGTTCGGGCAGCGAGTCGGACGTGGGAAGCTGCTGCATTCGAAGCTGGCCCCGCGGGACTCAAACTGCTGACCCAACCAGTAATGCCATGCTTATCCCATGAGCCAGTGTGCGCCAGTCAAGAATCATCATCCATCGATCTCTAACAGGTCTTGGAGGGCACGGAGAGAAGATGGCAGGATGTTTTTTGTGGCAAACTGATAAACACACTTAGAAGCATTGTTCGATCTATCAGAAATGTTCTATTATTTGCTATTAGCCTGACCCAAAATATCATAAAACAGACCTAGGAGAATGAAGCACAATTTAGCCTCGCAGACTGCGAGGCTAAACACAAAGTATGCCCGAGGCTGAGGCCTCATTTCACTCGAGGCACCTGCTTTGAAGAGGCCGCTTTACGAGCCTGGGTGCTGTCTGTGTGGGAGGCTCCAAGCCTTGTATGACAAACATGCATTCTCACCTGTATTAGTCTCTCTCACCACAGCTGCGATGCAGTTTGCAGGCTAGTTGTACAGCTCTCATCTAATTTCACTGCCAGCACTCTTAAGCCTGACAGGATGTTGTTTAGTTCTAGGTCTGCTTTTAACACCCCCCCCCCTCCCTTTCGAACATCTTAGGTTGTTTGGGCTCGCTCGCTATGGTGCAGAGGGACTCATTTTACTCCCCACAACTTTCAAAAGTCACCAGCCGCCACTGTAGTAGAGCAGTCATTTAACCAAGTTTCTGTCTAAAAAAAGACTTTAGGTTGATAGCCCATAATCCATTTTAAAATGTCAAAATTTTATTTAGCTAGAGAGTGACAATTTGAACTAAAAAAATGGATATTATATTGCCTGCATGATGTAGGCCAGCTGCACGGAAGATCGGAGAGTCAAAAAGCATAAACTAGCGCTTGCACTGCTGGGCTTTTGTAGCGCTTGGTGATATCGCACTGCTGGGCTTTTGTAGCGCTTGCACTGCTGGGCTTTTGTAGCGCTTGGTGATATCGCACTGCTGGCCATTTGTAGCGCTTGGTGATATCGCACGATTCAGAAAAGGGGGTGGTGATGAACAGAGTGTCTGAATTAAGCAGACCACTCTTACCCAGTCCAAAGATCAGGGCTTGATCCATCACCGTTTTTTTAGCTCACTGCACCATCCCAGCTCAGAACCTGGCTATATGCAAATTAGTCTGTTCCTGTTCCAGTGCATGATGGGAACAGGGCAAACCAAACTACCAAGCCAATTCTTATACTGGGAAGGAAACAAGCTTCCGGTGACCGGTTTCTGGCATTTCAGCCGTCGTCGGCCCGGCTTGCTTGAATCCTGATGGTGCAATGAGCAAGGGACTCACATCTGAGTATACCCTTCCACGCTTATGGTGGACAAAATGATTCAGAAAAGGGGGTGGTGATGAACAGAGTGTCTGAATTAAGCAGACCACTCTTACCCAGTCCAAAGATCAGGGCTTGATCCATCACCGTTTTTTAGCTCACTGCACCATCCCAGCTCAGAACCTGGCTATATGCAAATTAGTCTGTTCCTGTCCCAGTGCATGATGGGAACAGGGCAAACCAAACTACCAAGCCAATTCTTATACTGGGAAGGAAACAAGCTTCCGGGGACCGGTTTCTGGCATTTCAGCCGTCGTCGGCCCGGCTTGCTTGAATCCTGATGGGGCAATGAGCAAGGGACTCACATCTGAGTATACCCTTCCACGCTTATGGTGGACAAAATGATTCAGAAAAGGGGGTGGTGATGAACAGAGTGTCTGAATTAAGCAGACCACTCTTACCCAGTCCAAAGATCAGGGCTTGATCCATCACCGTTTTTTAGCTCACTGCACCATCCCAGCTCAGAACCTGGCTATATGCAAATTAGTCTGTTCCTGTCCCAGTGCATGATGGGAACAGGGCAAACCAAACTACCAAGCCAATTCTTATACTGGGAAGGAAACAAGCTTCCGGGGACCGGTTTCTGGCATTTCAGCCGTCGTCGGCCCGGCTTGCTTGAATCCTGATGGTGCAATGAGCAAGGGACTCACATCTGAGTATACCCTTCCACGCTTATGGTGGACAAAATGATTCAGAAAAGGGGGTGGTGATGAACAGAGTGTCTGAATTAAGCAGACCACTCTTACCCAGTCCAAAGATCAGGGCTTGATCCATCACCGTTTTTTAGCTCACTGCACCATCCCAGCTCAGAACCTGGCTATATGCAAATTAGTCTGTTCCTGTCCCAGTGCATGATGGGAACAGGGCAAACCTAACTACCAAGCCAATTCTTATACTGGGAAGGAAACAAGCTTCCGGGGACCGGTTTCTGGCATTTCAGCCGTCGTCGGCCCGGCTTGCTTGAATCCTGATGGTGCAATGAGCAAGGGACTCACATCTGAGTATACCCTTCCACGCTTATGGTGGACAAAATGATTCAGAAAAGGGGGTGGTGATGAACAGAGTGTCTGAATTAAGCAGACCACTCTTACCCAGTCCAAAGATCAGGGCTTGATCCATCACCGTTTTTTAGCTCACTGCACCATCCCAGCTCAGAACCTGGCTATATGCAAATTAGTCTGTTCCTGTCCCAGTGCATGATGGGAACAGGGCAAACCAAACTACCAAGCCAATTCTTATACTGGGAAGGAAACAAGCTTCCGGGGACCGGTTTCTGGCATTTCAGCCGTCGTCGGCCCGGCTTGCTTGAATCCTGATGGTGCAATGAGCAAGGGACTCACATCTGAGTATACCCTTCCACGCTTATGGTGGACAAAATGATTCAGAAAAGGGGGTGGTGATGAACAGAGTGTCTGAATTAAGCAGACCACTCTTACCCAGTCCAAAGATCAGGGCTTGATCCATCACCGTTTTTTAGCTCACTGCACCATCCCAGCTCAGAACCTGGCTATATGCAAATTAGTCTGTTCCTGTCCCAGTGCATGATGGGAACAGGGCAAACCAAACTACCAAGCCAATTCTTATACTGGGAAGGAAACAAGCTTCCGGGGACCGGTTTCTGGCATTTCAGCCGTCGTCGGCCCGGCTTGCTTGAATCCTGATGGTGCAATGAGCAAGGGACTCACATCTGAGTATACCCTTCCACGCTTATGGTGGACAAAATGATTCAGAAAAGGGGGTGGTGATGAACAGAGTGTCTGAATTAAGCAGACCACTCTTACCCAGTCCAAAGATCAGGGCTTGATCCATCACCGTTTTTTAGCTCACTGCACCATCCCAGCTCAGAACCTGGCTATATGCAAATTAGTCTGTTCCTGTCCCAGTGCATGATGGGAACAGGGCAAACCAAACTACCAAGCCAATTCTTATACTGGGAAGGAAACAAGCTTCCGGGGACCGGTTTCTGGCATTTCAGCCGTCGTCGGCCCGGCTTGCTTGAATCCTGATGGTGCAATGAGCAAGGGACTCACATCTGAGTATACCCTTCCACGCTTATGGTGGACAAAATGATTCAGAAAAGGGGGTGGTGATGAACAGAGTGTCTGAATTAAGCAGACCACTCTTACCCAGTCCAAAGATCAGGGCTTGATCCATCACCGTTTTTTAGCTCACTGCACCATCCCAGCTCAGAACCTGGCTATATGCAAATTAGTCTGTTCCTGTCCCAGTGCATGATGGGAACAGGGCAAACCAAACTACCAAGCCAATTCTTATACTGGGAAGGAAACAAGCTTCCGGGGACCGGTTTCTGGCATTTCAGCCATCGTCGGCCCGGCTTGCTTGAATCCTGATGGTGCAATGAGCAAGGGACTCACATCTGAGTATACCCTTCCACGCTTATGGTGGACAAAATGATTCAGAAAAGGGGGTGGTGATGAACAGAGTGTCTGAATTAAGCAGACCACTCTTACCCAGTCCAAAGATCAGGGCTTGATCCATCACCGTTTTTTAGCTCACTGCACCATCCCAGCTCAGAACCTGGCTATATGCAAATTAGTCTGTTCCTGTCCCAGTGCATGATGGGAACAGGGCAAACCAAACTACCAAGCCAATTCTTATACTGGGAAGGAAACAAGCTTCCGCGGACCGGTTTCTGGCATTTCAGCCGTCGTCGGCCCGGCTTGCTTGAATCCTGATGGTGCAATGAGCAAGGGACTCACATCTGAGTATACCCTTCCACCCTTATGGTGGACAAAATGATTCGGAAAAGGGGGTGGTGATGAACAGAGTGTCTGAATTAAGCAGACCACTCTTACCCAGTCCAAAGATCAGGGCTTGATCCATCACCGTTTTTTAGCTCACTGCACCATCCCAGCTCAGAACCTGGCTATATGAAAATTAGTCTGTTCCTGTCCCAGTGCATGATGGGAACAGGGCAAACCAAACTACCAAGCCAATTCTTATACTGGGAAGGAAACAAGCTTCCGGGGACCGGTTTCTGGCATTTCAGCCGTCGTCGGCCAGGCTTGCTTGAATCCTGATGGTGCAATGAGCAAGGGACTCATATCTGAGTATACCCTTCCACGCTTATGGTGGACAAAATGATTCAGAAAAGGGGGTGGTGATGAACAGAGTGTCTGAATTAAGCAGACCACTCTTACCCAGTCCAAAGATCAGGGCTTGATCCATCACCGTTTTTTAGCTCACTGCACCATCCCAGCTCAGAACATGGCTATATGCAAATTAGTCTGTTCCTGTCCCAGTGCATGATGGGAACAGGGCAAACCAAACTACCAACCCAATTCTTATACTGGGAAGGAAACAAGCTTCCGGGGACCGGTTTCTGGCATTTCAGCCGTCGTCGGCCCGGCTTGCTTGAATCCTGATGGTGCAATGAGCAAGGGACTCACATCTGAGTATACCCTTCCACGCTTATGGTGGACAAAATGATTCAGAAAAGGGGGTGGTGATGAACAGAGTGTCTGAATTAAGCAGACCACTCTTACCCAGTCCAAAGATCAGGGCTTGATCCATCACCGTTTTTTAGCTCACTGCACCATCCCAGCTCAGAACCTGGCTATATGCAAATTAGTCTGTTCCTGTCCCAGTGCATGATGGGAACAGGGCAAACCAAACTACCAAGCCAATTCCTATACTGGGAAGGAAACAAGCTTCCGGGGACCGGTTTCTGGCATTTCAGCCGTCGTCAGACCGGCTTGCTTGAATCCTGATGGTGCAATGAGCAAGGGACTCACATCTGAGTATACCCTTCCACGCTTATGGTGGACAAAATGATTCAGAAAAGGGGGTGGTGATGAACAGAGTGTCTGAATTAAGCAGACCACCCTTACCCAGTCCAAAGATCAGGGCTTGATCCATCACCGTTTTTTAGCTCACTGCACCATCCCAGCTCAGAACCTGGCTATATGCAAATTAGTCTGTTCCTGTCCCAGTGCATGATGGGAACAGGGCAAACCAAACTACCAAGCCAATTCTTATACTGGGAAGGAAACAAGCTTCCGGGGACCGGTTTCTGGCATTTCAGCCGTCGTCGGCCCGGCTTGCTTGAATCCTGATGGTGCAATGAGCAAGGGACTCACATCTGAGTATACCCTTCCACGCTTATGGTGGACAAAATGATTCAGAAAAGGGGGTGGTGATGAACAGAGTGTCTGAATTAAGCAGACCACTCTTACCCAGTCCAAAGATCAGGGCTTGATCCATCACCGTTTTTTAGCTCACTGCACCATCCCAGCTCAGAACCTGGCTATATGCAAATTAGTCTGTTCCTGTCCCAGTGCATGATGGGAACAGGGCAAACCAAACTACCAAGCCAATTCTTATACTGGGAAGGAAACAAGCTTCCAGGGACCGGTTTCTAGCATTTCAGCCGTCGTCAGCCCGGCTTGCTTGAATCCTGATGGTGCAATGAGCAAGAGACTCACATCTGAGTATACCCTTCCACGCTTATGGTGGACAAAATGATTCAGAAAAGGGGGTGGTGATGAACAGAGTGTCTGAATTAAGCAGACCACTCTTACCCAGTCCAAAGATCAGGGCTTGATCCATCACCGTTTTTTAGCTCACTGCACCATCCCAGCTCAGAACCTGGCTATATGCAAATTAGTCTGTTCCTGTCCCAGTGCATGATGGGAACAGGACAAACCAAACTACCAAGCCAATTCTTATACTGGGAAGGAAACAAGCTTCCGGGGACCGGTTTCTGGCATTTCAGCCGTCGTCGGCCCGGCTTGCTTGAATCCTGATGGTGCAATGAGCAAGGGACTCACATCTGAGTATACCCTTCCACGCTTATGGTGGACAAAATGATTCAGAAAAGGGGGTGGTGATGAACAGAGTGTCTGAATTAAGCAGACCACTCTTACCCAGTCCAAAGATCAGGGCTTGATCCATCACCGTTTATTAGCTCACTGCACCATCCCAGCTCAGAACCTGGCTATATGCAAATTAGTCTGTTCCTGTCCCAGTGCATGATGGGAACAGGGCAAACCAAACTACCAAGCCAATTCCTATACTGGGAAGGAAACAAGCTTCCGGGGACCGGTTTCTGGCATTTCAGCCGTCGTCGGCCCGGCTTGCTTGAATCCTGATGGTGCAATGAGCAAGGGACTCACATCTGAGTATACCCTTCCACGCTTATGGTGGACAAAATGATTCAGAAAAGGGGGTGGTGATGAACAGAGTGTCTGAATTAAGCAGACCACTCTTACCCAGTCCAAAGATCAGGGCTTGATCCCTCACCGTTTTTTAGCTCACTGCACCATCCCAGCTCAGAACCTGGCTATATGCAAATTAGTCTGTTCCTGTCCCAGTGCATGATGGGAACAGGGCAAACCAAACTACCAAGCCAATTCTTATACTGGGAAGGAAACAAGCTTCCGGGGACCGGTTTCTGGCATTTCAGCCGTCGTCAGCCCGGCTTGCTTGAATCCTGATGGTGCAATGAGCAAGGGACTTACATCTGAGTATACCCTTCCACGCTTATGGTGGACAAAATGATTCAGAAAAGGGGGTGGTGATGAACAGAGTGTCTGAATTAGGCAGACCACTCTTACCCAGTCCAAAGATCAGGGCTTGATCCATCACCGTTTTTTAGCTCACTGCACCATCCCAGCTCAGAACCTGGCTATATGCAAATTAGTCTGTTCCTGTCCCAGTGCATGATGGGAACAGGGCAAACCAAACTACCAAGCCAATTCTTATACTGGGAAGGAAACAAGCTTCCGGGGACCGGTTTCTGGCATTTCAGCCGTCGTCGGCCCGGCTTGCTTGAATCCTGATGGTGCAATAAGCAAGGGACTCACATCTGAGTATACCCTTCCACGCTTATGGTGGACAAAATGATTCAGAAAAGGGGGTGGTGATGAACAGAGTGTCTGAATTAAGCAGACCACTCTTACCCAGTCCAAAGATCAGGGCTTGATCCATCACCATTTTTTAGCTCACTGCACCATCCCAGCTCAGAACCTGGCTATATGCAAATTAGTCTGTTCCTGTCCCAGTGCATGATGGGAACAGGGCAAACCAAACTACCAAGCCAGCCGCTACTGGGCATTTGTAGCGCTTTGTGTTTTACTGATCACCGAGTACACCTCACAGCTCTGAAATATTCTGCGCTCTGCTCACTGCTGGGCTTTGTCTTGCTGAGTAAATCTTGCCTCGACTTACTGGCTGCACAATTCGATAGCTTATTGCACATTACCTATAGTACTGCCAAATCTCGTAGCGCTTTACCCTCCCCCATAAGCGCTCCACTATTATTACTGCCTGTGCCTAATCTCGTCCTGCCTTGCAGCATTTGTTTACTGTTGCTGCCATTTTGTTTGTAGTGCCGTCCTCCCACACCGTCACTCCACCGCGACCCCACCTCCCAGCGGCCCCTCCCACGCTCCGCCCCCTACACTACCCATTTATGACAGATGTCCCAACGCGCAGCGTCCACGCACAGCGGTCGCGCCGAAGGTGCGCCAAAGGTAAGCCTGTCTACGCCCGTCCGCGCCTGGACCGCGCCCAGCGCCAGACCCCCTGGCCCCCGCTTCACCCACCCCACCCGCATTACATACGACGCCTCCACCATCTTAGCACTAAAACCCAGTCGACTCCCCAACTGCGCCCAAGCCGCACCTGGACACACCCATGGACCCTTCACTTGCAACTCCTGCAAGTATGACGGCACCAAGACCAACTCCTCATCCACAAACACCAAACAGAGATCTGACACCAACCACCTAAAATGCATCCTGTTCAACACCCGCTCGGTCCACAGACACGCCATCGACCTTTGGAATCTACTAGACACCATTTCTCCGGACGTCGCCTTCCTAACAGAAACCTGGATGAACGCCTCATCAACTCCAGACATCACCATAGCCATCCCGGAAGGCTACAAGATCATCCGAAAAGACCGCACCAACCAAACAGGAGGAGGCATCGCTATCGTCCATAAGAATTCCATCCGCATCTCAACCAGTTCAGACGTCAACCTCGCTAGCGCCGAACACCTTCACTTCCAGATCCACACCAACCCCAAGACCACACTCCGAGGCACCCTCCTCTACAGGCCACCAGGACCCCGTGCACAATTCAGTGAAGACATCACTGACTTTATCACCCCACACGCCCTCCCCTCCGAGGACTACATTCTATTGGGAGACCTCAATTTTCACCTGGAAAAGAGCAACGACAGCAACACCACCACCCTCCTGGACAATCTCGCCAACCTCGGACTCAAACAACTTCTTAATACCCCCACTCACTACGCAGGACACACACTCGACCCTATCTTCACCTCCAGCAAACATATCTCCTTCAGTCACACCACAGTTCTCCATTGGACGGACCACAGCTGCGTTCACTTTGTCTACAAAAAGACCACAACCCACAACCATCCTCAACCCACTCTGCGAAGAAACTGGAACAAAATCACCATCGACCAGATTTCCTCATCGCTTCTTCAAAACCCCCCTGCCCACTCATCGAACCCCAACCAAGCAGCCATTAACCTCACTCAATGGCTAACCAACAGCGCCGACATCCTAGCACCGTTGAAAAAACGTCAAATCAAACTAGGCAACAAAAACGCCCCCTGGTTCAACGATGATCTTAAGAAATCCAAGAAACTCTGTCGCTCCCTTGATAAGGCCTGGAAAAAAGACCCAAACACCAGCACCAGGGACGCCTTCAAAAACGCCACCCGCATACACCACCAACTGATCCGGACTGCCTAGAAAGCCGCATTCAAAGACCGACTAGACAACAACGCTAGGCGGTAAGGGACGACGGTGGCAGCATCTCCCGACCCCGCTTGGCGCCTACCTTGGTATTTAAGCTGAAGCGCTGTCTCAAGGCGCTCTAACCTACTGTTAAAATTGATTAAGAATTTTAATATGTCCCAGCACTGACCCCGCACTCTGTTTTAAAATTGATGTGATAATTTTTAAAAGCTTGCACCTATTTGCACGGATTGTTTTAAAACTGATGTACGAATTTTAAAACCACTCTTTATTAAATCACCAGCGCCTGACAGGGCTCAGAGGGGCTCCCACGGCATTTTGTTGTTGTCTTGACTCGATACTCTAGCCTGCCCGCCCCGGTCCGACTCGGTAACCTATACCGTTGAGCGGAGGGCGGGGCAGGCAAGAGCAAGACACTCCCAGGAAGGCGAGCGGTTAGCGCTGCAGCTCTCCTCTCCATAAGGCTATATAGGCAGCGAGGAGGCAGTGGATCCTGGCGGTAAGGGACGACGGTGGCAGCATCTCCCGACCCCGCTTGGCGCCTACCTTGGTATTTAAGCTGAAGCGCTGTCTCAAGGCGCTCTAACCTACTGTTAAAATTGATTAAGAATTTTAATATGTCCCAGCACTGACCCCGCACTCTGTTTTAAAATTGATGTGATAATTTTTAAAAGCTTGCACCTATTTGCACGGATTGTTTTAAAACTGATGTACGAATTTTAAAACCACTCTTTATTAAATCACCAGCGCCTGACAGGGCTCAGAGGGGCTCCCACGGCATTTTGTTGTTGTCTTGACTCGATACTCTAGCCTGCCCGCCCCGGTCCGACTCGGTAACCTATACCGTTGAGCGGAGGGCGGGGCAGGCAAGAGCAAGACACTCCCAGGAAGGCGAGCGGTTAGCGCTGCAGCTCTCCTCTCCATAAGGCTATATAGGCAGCGAGGAGGCAGTGGATCCTGGCGGTAAGGGACGACGGTGGCAGCATCTCCCGACCCCGCTTGGCGCCTACCTTGGTATTTAAGCTGAAGCGCTGTCTCAAGGCGCTCTAACCTACTGTTAAAATTGATTAAGAATTTTAATATGTCCCAGCACTGACCCCGCACTCTGTTTTAAAATTGATGTGATAATTTTTAAAAGCTTGCACCTATTTGCACGGATTGTTTTAAAACTGATGTACGAATTTTAAAACCACTCTTTATTAAATCACCAGCGCCTGACAGGGCTCAGAGGGGCTCCCACGGCATTTTGTTGTTGTCTTGACTCTATACTCTAGCCTGCCCGCCCCGGTCCGACTCGGTAACCTATACCGTTGAGCGGAGGGCGGGGCAGGCAAGAGCAAGACACTCCCAGGAAGGCGAGCGGTTAGCGCTGCAGCTCTCCTCTCCATAAGGCTATATAGGCAGCGAGGAGGCAGTGGATCCTGGCGGTAAGGGACGACGGTGGCAGCATCTCCCGACCCCGCTTGGCGCCTACCTTGGTATTTAAGCTGAAGCGCTGTCTCAAGGCGCTCTAACCTACTGTTAAAATTGATTAAGAATTTTAATATGTCCCAGCACTGACCCCGCACTCTGTTTTAAAATTGATGTGATAATTTTTAAAAGCTTGCACCTATTTGCACGGATTGTTTTAAAACTGATGTACGAATTTTAAAACCACTCTTTATTAAATCACCAGCGCCTGACAGGGCTCAGAGGGGCTCCCACGGCATTTTGTTGTTGTCTTGACTCGATACTCTAGCCTGCCCGCCCCGGTCCGACTCGGTAACCTATACCGTTGAGCGGAGGGCGGGGCAGGCAAGAGCAAGACACTCCCAGGAAGGCGAGCGGTTAGCGCTGCAGCTCTCCTCTCCATAAGGCTATATAGGCAGCGAGGAGGCAGTGGATCCTGGCGGTAAGGGACGACGGTGGCAGCATCTCCCGACCCCGCTTGGCGCCTACCTTGGTATTTAAGCTGAAGCGCTGTCTCAAGGCGCTCTAACCTACTGTTAAAATTGATTAAGAATTTTAATATGTCCCAGCACTGACCCCGCACTCTGTTTTAAAATTGATGTGATAATTTTTAAAAGCTTGCACCTATTTGCACGGATTGTTTTAAAACTGATGTACGAATTTTAAAACCACTCTTTATTAAATCACCAGCGCCTGACAGGGCTCAGAGGGGCTCCCACGGCATTTTGTTGTTGTCTTGACTCGATACTCTAGCCTGCCCGCCCCGGTCCGACTCGGTAACCTATACCGTTGAGCGGAGGGCGGGGCAGGCAAGAGCAAGACACTCCCAGGAAGGCGAGCGGTTAGCGCTGCAGCTCTCCTCTCCATAAGGCTATATAGGCAGCGAGGAGGCAGTGGATCCTGGCGGTAAGGGACGACGGTGGCAGCATCTCCCGACCCCGCTTGGCGCCTACCTTGGTATTTAAGCTGAAGCGCTGTCTCAAGGCGCTCTAACCTACTGTTAAAATTGATTAAGAATTTTAATATGTCCCAGCACTGACCCCGCACTCTGTTTTAAAATTGATGTGATAATTTTTAAAAGCTTGCACCTATTTGCACGGATTGTTTTAAAACTGATGTACGAATTTTAAAACCACTCTTTATTAAATCACCAGCGCCTGACAGGGCTCAGAGGGGCTCCCACGGCATTTTGTTGTTGTCTTGACTCGATACTCTAGCCTGCCCGCCCCGGTCCGACTCGGTAACCTATACCGTTGAGCGGAGGGCGGGGCAGGCAAGAGCAAGACACTCCCAGGAAGGCGAGCGGTTAGCGCTGCAGCTCTCCTCTCCATAAGGCTATATAGGCAGCGAGGAGGCAGTGGATCCTGGCGGTAAGGGACGACGGTGGCAGCATCTCCCGACCCCGCTTGGCGCCTACCTTGGTATTTAAGCTGAAGCGCTGTCTCAAGGCGCTCTAACCTACTGTTAAAATTGATTAAGAATTTTAATATGTCCCAGCACTGACCCCGCACTCTGTTTTAAAATTGATGTGATAATTTTTAAAAGCTTGCACCTATTTGCACGGATTGTTTTAAAACTGATGTACGAATTTTAAAACCACTCTTTATTAAATCACCAGCGCCTGACAGGGCTCAGAGGGGCTCCCACGGCATTTTGTTGTTGTCTTGACTCGATACTCTAGCCTGCCCGCCCCGGTCCGACTCGGTAACCTATACCGTTGAGCGGAGGGCGGGGCAGGCAAGAGCAAGACACTCCCAGGAAGGCGAGCGGTTAGCGCTGCAGCTCTCCTCTCCATAAGGCTATATAGCCCTCGTCGGCCACAAGCGCGCAGTGGTTGCGCGCAGTGGGGCGCCGTAGCCGCGCCGAAGACAAGCCAAAGACCTGCCCGTCTGCGCCCGTCCGCGACAGGACGGGGCCAGGGGCCGGAGGCTATGGAGGGACATGCAGGTATACAGCTAACCTACACCTCACAGGCAATGTTAGAGATATTAAAACTGTCATCAACGATCTGCCCAACCAGGGTGGAACATAATGTAGAAGGCCCTTTCTCTTGCCGACTATGTAAAACTCAATTCAAGGCAGGAGCGGTGGCTTGTAACACTTCCCCAGCCACCGCCAAGCAGTGTCCCCCTGGCAGTCAATCTATGGACCATAACCCCAAGCGTGTGATGAATACGGCTAAAAATAACACTTCTCCTAAAACCAAAAATCTGCTATGTAACATCAGATCCCTACCTAAGCATTTTACAGAAGTATGGGACCTTATTAATTCGCACCTACCAGACCTATGTTTCCTGACCGAAACATGGCTCAAACCTCACTCTGTCCCTGCCATAACATTGGGAATTCCCATAGGGTACAAAATTGTCAGGATGGATCGTCCCATCAAAGTTGGCGGTGGGCTAGCAATTGTCTATAAACAAGAAATCAACATAACAGTGTTGGATGAAATTTGCACCCCCTTCCTAGAAGTACTAATTTTTAAAATCCACACTTCGAGTAAGAATAATAGAAAGGGAGCACTAGTATACCGCCCCCCGGGGCCATGCGCAGAGGCATCTCTCAATCTGATGGAAATACTAGCACCCCACATATATGAAAACTCTGACTTCCTTTTGCTAGGCGACTTTAACATCCACAGCGAGCTGGACTTCAACAGTGAAGCACAGACGTTACTGTCAGACCTCGCCACACTTGGTTTAAAGCCAATCAATAATGAACCCACCCACAAGGCAGGACATGCGCTAGACCTTGTCATAACTAATTCCCTGCAGATCGAATGTAGATCCCCTTGTCAAGTGGAATGGACTGACCATTTTATAATAGAATTCTACACCCCCACTCTTATCTCATGTGACAGCGGAAAACTCACCCTAGCCAATAAAAGAAGACCTTGGCATAAGCTGACCCAACAAGATTTTAACAAAAAATTTGTAGCACCTAATCTAAATATCGAAGAGGACATTGACAATGCCTTACAAAAATACGAGGAAACACTCCTCAAAACTATAGACAGCATTGTTCCGATGAAAACCTTTAAGCCCAGACCTGCACACAAACAGGAGATCTGGTTTTCAGAGAATCTTAGCGTGCTCAAACAAACAACTAGAAAACTGGAGAAGAAATGGGGGGCCTCACGCCAAAATCAAGATAAGAATTTATACAAAAGCTCTCAGAAAATATACCATAAAGCGATCCGAGCGGCAAGGAAAAACCACATTGCATCACAGTTACTAGCAGCTGGGAACAATCCCAAAACTCTCTACCAGATATTAGAGACTTTTTTTAAACCCACAGCCTGTGAAAGCACAGAAGTGGCGTCACAAAAACTTTGTGACGATATCTCTCAGTTTTTTAATCAAAAAATTGATGCAATTTATAGCAAAATCACACTCTCGAATCTTTATAACGCCACTGATAATGATCTCATTGCAAATCTGGGAACAGAAATACTGACTAGGCATTCCCTCTCTGCTTTTCCCCCTATGTCAATAGAGGAAGTAGAAAGAAACATCTCTCTGATAAAAAGTGGATCCCCTATGGATACCATCCCAGCACGGATCATGCCCATTCTGGCCGCGGCTCTAGGACCTACTATCCAGCAAATAGTCAACTTTTCGCTGAGTACGGGACAGGTTCCTAAAAGATGGAAAAAGGCTTTGGTGAAGCCCTTGAGGAAAAACACAGCTACTCCTTGGGAAGAATTAGCTAACCTCAGACCCATCTCCCTGCTCCCATTTTTAGGCAAAATCATTGAAAAACATGTAAATAGTAAATTGTCTGAATATATTGAATCTGCTGCAGTACTAGACCAGTCCCAATCCGGGTTTAGACCCAGACATAGCACGGAGACAGCCCTGATGTCAGTCGCAGACGATCTACACATGTACCAGGACAGAGGTTACTCTGTTGTCCTGGTACTGTTGGATCTGTCTGCGGCATTCGATACCATATCCCATTCCATCCTGACCACTAGACTGGCTAACATCGGCCTGAAACAAGAAGCCTTGGCATGGTTGAAGAGTTTCTTGAGAGACCGCACCCAACAGGTAACTATGGGTGCTTACAGGTCAGAGGAAGTTGAAATCTCCAAGGGGGTGCCACAGGGCTCATGTCTGAGCCCCACCTTATTCAACATATATGTGGCACCCCTGGCTAACATCATGAGAAAATATGGTTTCATCCCAATTTCTTACGCGGATGATACACAACTCCTCTTTCCTTTTAAGATCTTTACACCTGAGGTCAGAAACTCTTTCTCCCAGGGCATGAAGGCAGTAGCACGATGGATGTCTTCCAACTACCTGCAGTGCAACGTTGGGAAGACGGAAGTCATGTTGTTTGGTGAGGCAAAAATGCTCTGGACCCCAGATTGGTGGCCACAAGATCTCGGCCCAGTGCCCATACCCAAACAAACTATTAAGAACTTGGGGGTCCGATTAGGTCCGATTAGATCAGGAGCTTACTCTCAAACAACATGGCAACCAGGTGGTGGGAGCTTGCTTTCATATAATTGGTATGCTGCGGAAAATCTTCCCATTTCTACCTGACACAACAAGGAAGACGCTGGTCCAGGCGCTCGTTTTGAGTCGCCTGGACTATTGCAATGGCTTGCTCCTGTCTGCTAATGAGGGAGTAATGAACAGACTTCAGGTAGCTCAGAACACGGCTGCACGGTTGGTTCTGAACGTTCCTCCCCGTACACCTTCTAAACCGTTGCTGACCAAACTGCATTGGCTACCTGTTAGACAGAGGGCTAAGTTTAAGGTATGCTGCCTCATACATAAAAGCCTGAATGGTATGGGTCCCGCCTACTTGAACACCAAATTTACACCTTATATTCCCACTCGAACACTCAGATCAAGGGAACAAAGCCTTCTATGCATACCCAGAGCTAGAAAGGCCAGACATGGAGCAAAAACACTATCAATAGCTGGACCCTCGCTCTGGAACGGTCTTCCTATATCCCTCAGGCAATGTATAGACCACCTTACTTTTAGGAAAAAGCTGAAGACCTTTTTGTTTGGACAGTAACACTAGACCATCCTGAAGACTCCTCCTCTTTAATACATTTGTAGAAGCCAAAGGCGCGGAGATACTCCTCCGGGAGTGAAGCCAGCGCGGTACAAAACTGCAAATAAATAAATAAACGCCCACAACAGCAAGGAATTATTCAACATCGTCAAAGAGTTTACCAACCCCTCTGCCAACTCCAACGACATCACTCCCTCTCAAACCCTTTGCGACTCTTTAGCTTCGTTCTTCCACGACAAAATAGCAGACATCCACAACAGCTTCGACAACCAACCCGGAGACCAAGCCACCCAACCTTCTACCATACCTTCACCCCCCTTGAACATCCTTAATAACTGGAACCCAATCTCCACTGAGGACACCATCCGCCTGATGAACTCCATCCACTCAGGATCCCCCACAGACCCATGCCCTCATCACATCTTCAACAAAGCAGACTCCATCATAGCACCACACCTCCGAGACGTCATCAACTGCTCCCTCAACTCCGCCACCTTCCCGGAAAGCTGGAAACACGCCGAACTCAGCGCCCTCCTGAAAAAACCCACAGCTGACCCCACCGAACTCAAAAACTACCGCCCCATCTCGCTCCTTCCATTCCCGGCCAAAGTCATTGAGAAAGCTGTCAACAACCAGCTCGCCGCCTTCCTCGAAACCAACAAATCCCTCGACTCCTCACAGTCCGGCTTCCGAGCCAAACACAGCACTGAAACCGCACTCATCGCAGCAACAGACGACATTCGAATTCTACTGGACAATGGAGACACAGTCGCCCTCATCCTCCTCGACCTCTCTGCAGCCTTCGACACAGTCTGTCATAGCACCCTATTACAACGCCTCACAGACATCGGAATCCAAGGAAAAGCACTGGAATGGATCACCTCGTTCCTTGCCGGAAGAACTCAGAGAGTCCGCCTCCCACCATTCAAGTCAGAAGCCACCTAAGTCATTTGTGGCGTGCCACAAGGATCCTCTCTTAGCCCCACCCTCTTCAACATTTACATGAGCCCCCTCGCGACCATTGCACGCCAACACAACCTCAACATCATCTCCTACGCTGATGACACTCAACTGATCCTCTCTCTCACCAATGACCCTAACACCACCAAAATCAACCTACATGAAGGAATGAAAGAAATAGCCGAGTGGATGAAGTACAGCCGTCTGAAACTGAATTCAGACAAAACAGAAGTCCTTATCTTAGGTACCTCCCCCTCCGCCTGGAACGACTCTTGGTGGCCAGAGGCCCTTGGAAAAGCACCCATCCCGACGGACCACGCACGGAACCTGGGCGTCATCCTGGACTCCTCACTCTCGATGACCAGACAAGTCAACGCCGTTTCATCATCTTGCTTCAACATTCTTCGCATGCTCAAAAAAACATTTCGCTGGATCCCCACCGAAACTAGAAAAACGGTCACCCACGCACTGGTTACAAGCCGCCTGGACTACGGAAACACCCTATACGCCGGTACCACCGCAAAACTTCAGAAAAAACTCCAACGCATCCAGAACGCATCAGCCAGACTCATACTAGACATCCCACGTAAAGACCACATTTCTGGTCACCTGAAAAACCTCCACTGGCTCCCCGTCAATAAGAGGATAACTTTCCGTCTCCTCACCCACGCACACAAAGCACTTTACGAACTTGGACCCGAATGCCTCAACACGCGACTTTCCTTCTACACCCCCTCCCGCCAGCTACGCTCTTCCAACCAAGCCCTTGCTGCTGTTCCTCGCATCAATAAAACCACGATGGGAGGAAGATCCTTCTCCTACCTGGCGGCTAAAACCTGGAACTCACTTCCCACTCACCTTCGCCTCACTCAAAACCACCTAGCATTCAGAAAGCAACTTAAAACCTGGATATTCGACAAGTAAATCCCCACCCTTCCTCAAGCACCTTGAGACCCTCTGGGTATGTAGCGCGCTATATAAATTATCTGACTTTGACTTTATAAACTTAAAAATAAATCAGCCACATACCCTAAATCCATGGCATGAGTCTTGGCCCCTGGTCCTGTTATGGCACTGACTTCTTTTTATAGGGAGTAGGGCTTAGGGATATTGCCTGGTGTCACTAATATTGCTAACTCGGGTAATGAAACAGCTACAAAAGGACAAGCTGGATAAAGAAATTACACATTATTTTGAACAGTTATTAAAAATCAAATTCAAGGGTGAAGTAGGATTGTTAATGAAACTAAGGAAAAGCAACTTTTAGAAATTTACCCTTTACCTGGCTGAGCTTGCAGAAGGCTAATTAACATTAGCCACTGCAAACTTCAAGCCTGTGCACAGTCTTGAATGAGGTGTGAATGAGTTGTAACATTTCTCCTAGGAACTAGACAACAGCTTGGTCTGAATGAGCAAGAAATACTCCTCTGTGCATTGCAGAAGCCTCAGGTTGGGAACTGTGTGCATCCTGTGTACACCACAATGTCAAATCATCCCTGACAGAATAGTTTTAGCCACATGCAACACTTTGGTGCACTTGGATGGAAGAAAATAGGATGCCACACAATTCTTGTCTGGGTGATGTTGGGCCCTGCCTTTGTCCTACCAGCTTTCTGTCTACTAGGGCCTGCTTCAAAATTGATTTTAGTCGTAGCTGTTGAAGGACACTCGTGATTACTGTAGAGCACTACCCTAGACATCCACAACCCTCACACCCCATGTTTAGTGTTGCTTAATATTTTCACATCTTGAATTTCCTCTGACACATATCATTTTGGGCTGTTAGCAGTGGGGCACAAAAGAACAAATGAAAAAGTGAATATAGCTGCCCCTAGGAGCCTTCAACCTATTTGTCATGGTACATCCAAAGGTCATCCCTACCCACTGCCAGGTATAAATGTAAAACAAGGCAACCCATACGAACACTTTCTGGAACTCTGGAAGAACAGAAGAAGACTGAACCTGCTGTCTCTGACTTAAGGCGCGCCAAAACAGAAAGAACCTGCTCCCTCTTGCCTCCAGAACCAAGAACTGGACTCCAAAGAGGACTCCAAGGTACAGTTGGGTGACCTTGTGGGTGGCTCCATCGACACAAAAAGTTTTTGGAGGCCTTTGTCCTAAAGTGCCCAGTTGACCAGTAGCAACTGGATTGGAGGTGGATTTTGCAATTGGTATCTGCCTGAAACCCTCCTGTCTTCCTGTGCTTCTTTGGGCACCAGAGGAAAGTGGTTACATGGTGGTCAGACTCAAATCACACCTAGGTTTCGGTCAACCACTTCTATACACTATCATTGGTGCTTTTCACTTTTTGGCACTGTTTCTACTGAAAACGTCAAAATGTATATCTCGAGTTCCCCCTTTTTGGTTTTTTTATTTTATTTTGGAATAATTTTGTTCATTAAAATGTACTCTATTTTTCTTATTTTGTTTGCGATTTTTACGGTGTTGTGTTTTGACTTTATTACTGTTTTGGTACTGCTTAATTAATTTACACATTGCGCTATGCTAAGGCTGTTTGCTCTTTGCCATAGCTACTAGGGAGCTGAGCTCAGGCTAATTTACTGACTTTAAGGGTTCACCCTTACAAGTGTTGTAATACTTAAACAATGTTTTATACAGAGCAAGGGACTGCCTCTGCTAAACAAATCTCAGTTGATCCCCTTAGCCTGGTCAATTAGAAACCCATTTCTCACCTCCTGTACCCAGTCAAGGTTTTCAAAAAACATAAAATAAAAAGCTGACAAGTTATCTGAAAGCAAATCAGTTGTTAGATCCATCTCAGTCAGGTTTCAGACAGGCCCGCATCACTGAGACATTGTTTTCGGCAGCGCAAAATGACATTTGGTGCATTTTGGTCACCCACAGCCCACTTGATTGCTTTGCAACATTCATCACTGTTTGGCATACCACTCTCCTTAAATGCATGCACAACATGGACATATATATGGATGCCTTCAAGTGGCTCAAATAATTTCTATTCAGCAGAACTCACAGGGTTTCACTACTACCCAGTATAAAATACAAACAGACTCCCTCAGAGCTCTTGCCTGAGCCTGCCTTGTTTCAATCAATATTTACATGCCCCCCCCCACTTATCGTTCAGTTTCAATATTGATCATGTGCTGATGACACATAGCTGATCATATCAATCACTGATAATGGAATGAGACACATGTTAACTTCTTGGAATGCATGTTTGATACAGCCTATTGGATGAAGGAAAATTGCCTGAAGCTGAACGAGGATATGCCTGTGGTCATCCCATTCAGGACACTCTTTGGTCTAAGGAATAGTGGCATAAAGAATGAGGATATCCTCCAACTCTCACTAATTGAGCCAGAAACCTTGAGGTCATATTGGACAAAAAGGTATTGATGAATGATTAGGTGACCTCAGTTTCTCAATAATGTTATGGAATCCTGTGGATGCACTGCAAGATTTTTAAATTGATCTCATTTGAGGCATGCAAAAAAGTCATGCAGCCACTGATCATCATCTGCATTGATCTAAGAAGATGCACGTGTGGTCTTCACAGAGTACCTTTTAAGGAGACTAAAGACTATTCAGCACGTAACCGCACAGCTAGCTCTCAATTCATTGCCTGCACATGGTCAAAGCCACTTCTAAAAAGACTTCAGTACCTCCAAATGGGCAAATAGGTTCTATACAAGTTATTATGCCCCAACAACATGGCAGTTGTTGGCACAGAGCTATGCTATCTGATGTACAGAGTCTCCCTCTAAAATCTAGCATGTTTATTTACTTAACCTTACTACCTTTCAGCTCCATTCCTTGCATCTACCTATGCAGAACTTGCGGTCCCTCTTTCTCTTTCCTGACAGCACATCAGTGGAACTCCCTACGGCAGAACCTGCAGCTTATGGTGAACATTATTTCCTTTAAAAAGACAGCTAAAAATCTGGCTGTTTTGATTTTCGATTTTGCTGGCCATCTCTTAGAGTGTTCACTTCTCTTTCTATCCAGATCCTGTTTTCTGTCAAGTAGGTTGATGCCCCATAGCACCAGAATAATGATGAGGTGATGCTATACAAATTCAATTAACACTACTTAACCTGTGTTGAATAGCAATGTAATTGAATTGAAGCATAGCAGGTATTTTTTACAGAGCTATTTTGATACCTTTCTCACGAGGCCCTGTAGGGTTGACCTAGTCAGTATTTTAACAGAACAGAACAACTGGATAAATGAACACTGGTAAACTAAAATACTGTCCTTCATAGTCATCAACGTTATGGAGGTGTGATCTATTCATAAACCACAGTTGATAGATGAGAAATTTTAAATATGTCAACTTTCATTACCCAATGCTGAAAAAACTGACGACCATATAGAACAAAAACCTTAAAAAGCCTGCAAAGCTAAACTCCATGGTAAGAATAGACAGCATTGTTTCCTGTTACTTTATCAAAATTAGAAAGACCAAACTTATAAGATAGCACACTCCTCTACTATGCAGGAATGCCCTTCGAAGTTTTATGGGAGAGGAGTTGGCCTAACGGCTAGGGCACTCGACCTTGGACCTGGGGATCTGGGTTCGAGTCTCGGTAACGACGCCAAAAACCTCCTGGGATTCTGGGCAAATCACTTAATCTCCCTGTGCCTAAAATGAATCCGTGTCCTCATGTAACGTAACTGGTGCTATGTAAAGCTGGTGCTATGTAAAGCGCTCTGATACCTCATTCAGTTCGGGTCTAGTTTGCGCTATTTAAAACTCTGCAAAAAAAAAATATATGTTTGAAGACACAAAAACTTACATTCACATAATCAGAGAACATACTTCAGTTCAGATGCAAAATATTTTCTCTTCACAAATATTTAATCTTGAGAGAGAGGGAGATGTTCCTCACTTTCTACAACCCCATGCTCAGTGGCGTAACATTAGCCACTGCAGCCCCCGTGGTGAAGGTGGTGCCTCGAGCTCCAGGGGGCCCCCTTTGGCACTGTGCACTTGCAGCAGGCACTTGGTCTGAGAGCTCCTAACTGGATCCAAAGTATGGGGGGGCCTCCATGTATTTTGTAGAGGACCCCCCTCAAGTTTTGTTACACCACTGCCCATGCTTAAACACATAATGAAAAAGTGCAGGTGCATCTGAATAAATATGGAAACAGACTCACTCATTCAACCTAAACCTATACATACTTTTCAAAAATTGCAAATTAATTTACAAATGAAACAGCCTCAAGACCAAGGCTAATTTCTTCAAAACGCAAGTCATAAATTCAAAATCCAAGCAAAGAAATGTTTTTAACACCCAAAAAATGCAACCCACAGTCATTTAAATCATTCCATTTACTCACATCCTGTCTATGCTCCAATTTGGGCATTTTTTAATTAAAAAGTTTAAATCAAAGAACCAAATAGGTAGCCACACCAACCATGATTAAGAAAGTTCTCACTAACAAACTACCAAAGAGTAGTTGGTCTAATTTACCTCTTTTACGCATGGGGTGCTAGAAGACATGGTTGTAAGAAAATAACTTTCCTCTTATATCCTAGAGCCTTACACCCTTGTCATCTTACTAAATTGCTAAGCACCATTCTAAACCCTTCCCTTTGACTTGAGATCATAAATGTATCCATCCTCCAAAGAACTGTACCAAACTTATACCAACTTTAAAATCATATAAAGAACAGTGCAAAAGGCATTTACCATCAATTACAACTCCTTAAAATTTTCCAAGACCTGTCCACCAAAAGATAATTTCAAATTCCCTATATATGACCTTGTCACCTCTTGGCTTGATTATGGGAACTTTCTCATTCCAGGGTTGCCTTCCTACAGCATTGCCCTAAAGGAAGCTGTAGTCCTCCTTGAAGCGAGTACAATCACAAACACACTGTGATTCAGTAATCTCGCTCACACTTAACAACACTGAAATTGCTATCCTTTGAGATGATGCACGTTCAAGACATTGTGCTCCTGTTATAACACCCTGAAGCTGGTAACCCAAGGCTGCATGTAATACAAACTCATCAGTTTGGGTGGATGCACCATAGCACACAGAGGAACAAACTGGGAAATTGGAAAACCCCAGTTTCAGGAAAAAGTCATCTTTAGCAATGTCCAGTATCACACATACATTGATAAAACAGTTTGTATTATTTCGTAGAGCACTGTTGAAGGAAAAAAGACTGTGATAAATATGACCATGCAGACTTGTGATCAATGACTTGAAGGATATTGCACTTAGATGTAATAACTTGGTATTGGCCTTAGAGGAAAACTTCTAACATTCACTGCAATATAAAGAAATATGCTTGTATTATTGGATAACCTATTCAGCATTTATGGCTTATCACCATTTAAATTTTCTTTTTACAGCATGGTATATTATATTTCGAAAATACACATATATTGGAAGAACTGTAACAAGAATCTCAATCCTGGTGACGGTCTCTGCAAATTCACCCCCTTCCTAAAAAAGCCACAACAAGGAGTCAGTATGCGGTGTGAGTAGTGAATAATTAATCAGATTTCTTGAAATGTCTGCCAATTCCGGTGAGGGCCTCTGCAAATTCACCCCCTCCTAAAAAGTCCCATCATGGTATGTGATGTGGATACTGAATAATTAATCAGAATCGTTAGCTTGGAGATACCGCTTCAAAAAGATTTTGAATTATAGATATTATGCTGGGTGCCACTCACCTGCAGGCTGGAAAGTAAATATAATTTTACACAATATATACAGACTACATTGGAATGAAAAAAAAGTCCTCTGAATCCATGAATCCTGTAAATTTGTGATCAATTCTAATCACTTTATTAGTTTGTTATTTTAATTTTATTTTATTTGAAATGCCTCACATCGATTTAGCGATTCTTTGGTGGTAGGAGTAAATGAGAATTCTGTTAGATTGTGAGAGGTTAGTAAATCAAATTGAATGTATTTTTTATGGTTTACTCAAAGCAATTAAATAGACAGCTATGTGAGGAGAATTGTGAAGTGTGTTTTTGAAAAAGTAGAAAATTTTGCTTAAATAATAAGTACAGACACTAGAGCAAGGAACAGGTGCCAGCGTCTGATGCATTTGTTAGTGGCCAATTGGAGGACGTAATTATTGCATGATATACATGGAAACACATTTGTTATTTACATTATCATGTTCTTTTGAAAAAAACTGTGTAGCAATACAAGGCATTTATTGTCAGATGTCATATCTCTCAAACAGCCCTTAGGACAAAATTGTGTCTGATACACCATTCCTTAAATGTTGTTGTGTAAGGACATGCTTGAATAGCTTCTCTCATTCCTCCCCCCACACAAATCTTTTAGGTGCAAATCTGTGATCGTTTTCAAAATATCTCTCGAAATAATCAATATCAATGTCATGAATTTATTGTCAGAATGCTCAAATAAGCAGATAAATATACACCCACAAACAAACTAGTTAGTTATCGGAAAAGCCAGGTCCAAGCCTCAAATAATGGGTTTTCTTAGAAGATACACTAATACTCAAAAGGACCATTGTTCTTATGACCCATGAGGTTGTTCTTAAGGTATTCTTTCTAAAGTCTTGGATAAGATAGTAAACACTCATGTAAGCTCTTAGGTATACCATTTACCTGAAAATATAAAACTCAATGGTACCTGAAGAGCCACTATCTTTAAACCCGTAATCCAACCACTTGAAGAGATTCCAAATATTTCACATTTACTGTATTCAGAAAACAGTTTTCTAGTCAACAGCACATAACATCAATGTCCTCTCTTAGACACAAGTACTAAGCTTCCTGCATCACTGGGCGCCTAGAGACCTGACGGTGATTTGGCTTTGGCGCTATATAAGTCCCAGTTAACAATAACAATAACAATAACTGCACTTAATGGGGTTTAAATCCCACTTGCTAGGTACTCACCTTCTGGATCAAGGAGCTTTGCAATCCCCAAGTATCGCTGGGCTACGGTGAAAGCATGGTCCAATCTTTGTACAGCAGATGGCTGTGAAACCACGTGATTCCAATCAAAAAGGTCAGGTCTGCAAAAAAGTCATAGGATTCAATTAGTTACTACTTCTGTTAAAATTGCAAGTCTTTTTGTGTTTATTATGACTGCGCCACCCTCAGTTATAATGGAAAGTATCTTGCTAAGCTCCCATGGACAAAAACAAAGCTTCAATCTAAAGATACTATTGATATCACTTATAAAGGATATACTGCGAACACTAATGAATGCATTAAAGTTGGAAAACTACTCTATGAGAAATTTTATTTTCAATCTAAGAATAGATATAAGTGAAAGAGAAACAAATACCCGATCCTCTACAATACGAAGTCTACTTTATATAGGAAATACAAGCCTTGCTTTCTGTGAAGTACTGCAGTAGTGCAACACAGACAGAGAATGGGGTGATGGTGGACATGAACTGCATGAATCACATCACACTCTGAATGCCCCTGCAGAGAAACAACAACCACACCACATATTTGGGCTAGATGATGATGTACAACATCGGGGCAACTACAACATGTGACTCACTGATCATCACAGACACTAACTTCTTGCCACTGAGACAACACAAAGACGCAAAAATCACACACCTAAACGATAGGACATATATGTATCATTCATAATGCTTGTTCAAACTTTCCGCACACACAGAATAAGCATGATGATGCTATACAGGCCCACTGTCCACTTTACAGAGACTCCCCCCAATGAGAATATAAACAACATACAAACTGACTGATCACATCAGACTAGTTTAGAACAATTTCAGGAAGGTGACAAAAGACGAAGGAGTGTGAGCCTATAGTGAAATCCATCACTTGTAGCTGCCACTGAGCACATCTAAAAGCGCCAAGAAGCCATGCTATTGGTGACTGCTGTATGTTAAAATATTTTACAATTTTTTCTCTAAATGGTAGGCATTATCAATGATTGTAGAACTAAATTTTATGGCAACACTGCCAAGCTGATTCCATAAGTAATATACTACACAATACTCTGCGATTCAAATGAATGCATTAAGTATATTAAAACACATAGGACGCATAATTGTTGTCCTTGTCAAATGATACAGACACAAATATTAAGATTGAACAACACGTACCCATTGACGGGGTACGTACCATGGATTTGGATTTCTCAACACATTAGAGAACACTTACATTGCCCAGTGTGATTAGGGATTATGTGTTTGTGCAGAGCAATTAGCATCAAGGTAATTTGCCCAGACAGGACAGTTGTCAGCATGTCACTAAGGGACATGAAAATGTGTCAGCTATAAACCGCTCACTAATGGGTTATTCACTGTTCGTGGTGGCTGTACACGGTTGTCACCAGCCGGGGAATTGATTGCTATTTGATACTGCTGCCATATATAGTTAGGGTTCTACTCCACGTTTTGTCCATTAATTATTAATTCAGGGAAGTGCTGGACATTAAAATAGCGAACTTTATTGCTTGTCTCTAGAGGAGAAGCTTAAATGAATGTGTAGTACGAGCGCAGTGCGCCTCTTGCAGTTGCTAAGAATAACTTGACGAGCTATTTAAATACGCATATAAAAGGAACAATCGAAAGTACAGCATGCCAGGGAAATACCAGTCCACTTCATGATCAGTTCACTTCACGATGTATACGTCTATCGACAGGAACATATTTCATAAAGCCTTGACTCCTGTGTTAGGTAAAAACTGAGGGGCATATTACCAAGCAATAGCGATAATTATCGCTATTGCTTGGTTAGAGACAAAAATTACCGCTGAGCTGCGGCGATTTGTATCGCAGATAAACCTTGGTATTACCAAGGTTTACCGCAAATGCGATAAAAAACGGCCACAATGCATGAATATCGCTGAAAAGTCCGCGATATTCATGCATTACCGAGCTAATGCTCTTAGCCATGTTATCCACCTCCCATTGGATAACATGGCTAAGAACTGCTCAGGGCAGGTGTTAGCTTTTGGAGATATTCGCGCTTAGCGCGAATATCTCCAAAAGTTGGTAATAGGAGATAGCGATGTTAGCGACTGTTTTCAGTCGCTAACATCTTGGCACGCCCACTTTGCATGTCATTAGTGATAAATATCACTGACATGCAAAGTGGGGCCCAAGATGGTCGCTATCTCCTACTAGCTATCGCTAACTGGTGTTAGCGACAGCTAGGTAATAGGGAGATAATTTTATCTCCGCTTTCTTGGCTTTTAAACCCAAAAAAGCGGAGATAAACCCCCTTGATAATATGCCCCTGAGAACCTTTTGTATGCCATATAAAGTAAAAATAAGTGACACATTCTGCAGTCGTTAAGAATCAACAATTCACTCGTAAGGGTATGTTATCTAATAATGTAATATCACATTGCAAAAAAAAACGCCAATGCTGGAACTTTTGTGGCAGACTGTGAAGTGCATTAGTGCATTTAAAGCAATGTATTTACTACATTACATATATTTTGTTCCACCTGTGTAACAATATTTGTGCGCTAAGGCATGTAAGTGAATTTAGAATAAGGGATTAATGTGCCCACTGTCAGACGTAAACTCTTAGTTATAAGTTATATACATTCAGTCGTGAAATTTCAAGGGTTGATATTGTGGCAAACAACTTGTATTCTATGAATGTCTTAATTTAAAGGAAGGCCACCCGAAAGGGCTATCCGAACCACCTGTATTAATATACTTTAAAATGTAATCAAATGTTGGGGTCTTACTTTTTCAAAAGCTATAGGGTATTATTCAAAAGACATTTTGGAACACCTAAATTAAAACTCTGTAGTGCTCTTTTAGAAGCGTTTGTGAATTGGTCCATTGGTATGAGGGAATATTCATTTGCATTCACATGTAGTCTTTTATGTACCTTTACAGGAAGTTTTTAATTGGTTGTTCAAAAGATCTAAAATCGGAATACATTTGGAATATCCATGTACAGTCACATGGACTCTTTTATGCACTCTATGGCCCAATACATCTAAAATGGGAATATTCAGGAATTGTTTATTACAAGTAATTACAATAGAAAGGACTGTGCCCACTGAACTGAACCCTGGAGGCCTTTTGGGATTACAAGCACAATCGAGTCAATAATATTGTTAGGCCAATGGCAACACTGCACACAGAGGTTTATCAATATTTTTTAGATAAGGAAACACTGAACCGGCAATTGTGGATTGTATGGAGGAGATAGTAATGGCGTTATTAATACTGTATGACTATAATTCAGGTTAAAGGCTCAAACAGCAGACATAAATATTAGGGTAAATCGATTTTACAGATGAATGCCTCACAAAGTTAAGTTATATACAGTGATTAAATAAGTTAATATTAAACAGGTACTATATACCATGAAATGCCCCCACAATTCATAAAGTAGCATCCACAGAAGCAAAGTGATGCCAATGGACATGGAGAAAATGTCACTAAGGTCCTGGGGCCCTTGGATAAGTGTTAGTTTACTCCTCCTTCCTAACCCTAAACGCTAGGATGTAGAAACTTTTACAAGGATTTTTAGCAAAAGAACCAGAGGTAAACACTGGACCACAACTGAGTCACCTTGCATTATCGGTTGGTTTCAACTTGTTGGTGTGCCCCAGTAAAAAAAGTTTGAAGGTATAAATCTTCACTAAGAGAAAATGCTGAAAGTATCTTGCCAGCAAGGGACCTTTGCTGGTTGCATATGTTTAATTTCTCCCCCTCAAAGATTTCCTGCAAAGACTCCACAGCCTCATCTCGACTTCGTATGTCAGCGGTCCGGCCTACTGGAACCCATCTTGGCCACAGCTGGCTGCCTTGCCTCACTGAGAATCTTCGGTTTCCAAAAAAGTTTTTAAGTATGAAGGTAAATCTTTCCACAGGACCGAGCCTGGTCCATGTATCCAACTTGTGCTCCATCACGATCCGCATTAACTTTTGACTTTGACCCGGTCTAGCATGACAAGATATCCACGGGTAGGTCTTTGTACTTTTTGGTGCTAGAAATATCTTACATTTTGAAAAATCATATCATCCGTATCCTACGTCTGCTTTTTGTCATTTTGCTGTTTATTTTTTTTCATTTCAGTTTTCTCTGTTTATATACAATGGTGTGGGGTTTTTACATCGTTGTGTTTTTTTTTAACTATTTACACATTTCTCCTAAGTTAAGTCTGTCTGCTTAGTGCTACAGTTACCAAGGGTTGTGCTCATTTTTAGGTTATTAAGACCTAACTGGTATAAGTCAGGAATAATGCCATTATTACTTGACGAGAACTACCATCCCCTTCAACTAATAATCTACTTTCTTAGATTATTTCTATCCTTTCCCAAGAGCACAATGTTTCAAATGGCTTCCTTCCTACAGTGGTAGACAGTGTAACATGCCTTTGAACACAGCCAGTTTTCCTAGTCAAGACAAACCTTAAACAGCTATAAAAGATGTAAAGCACTTTTTTTAGTAGATTAATAGCCTTACTAGTGAGAATCCACAAAGCAGTAAACCAATTTTCCAATTTGAGCTCATATTATGATATTTTTCTGAACCTCAACCTCCGCCATTCTCCTTGCAAGTCATATAATTTCATTAGTTCAAAGTTTAACCCAGTAGCAGTTTTGCTCTTTTTCTTCTGGATATTTGGACTATGGGCAGGGCCTGATGAACAGATTTCAGAGCTATATAATTGTGAATTCTTGTGAGTCTAGAAATGGGGGATGCACAATATTAACACTCACATTATACGTCAACCAGCCAAGGCCACATTTAGTTATGTAATGTATTTCTCTGTCATCTCTGGCAAACTAATTTCAGCAAAACAACAGTTGATGGACAGAATTCAGAACAATGTCATACATTCACCCCAGTACAGAGATCTGGGCCTATATCCATCGTTTTTTGCACTCCACACCACCCCTGTTCAGACATGGCCATATGCAAATCAGCCTTGACCCTGTGCCTCATGGGAACAGTCCAGCCCGAACTGCCAAGCCATGTCTTTCCTGGACCGGAATCAAGCATCCTAGGACCGGTTTCTGGCTATCAGCCGTCTTCAGCCAGGATAGCTTGACTCCAGTGGTGTGGAGAGCATGGGACTCACGTCTGAGCATACCCATCCCACTCGGGGTGACAAATGCAAAACAACAGTTGATGGACAGAATGCAGAACAATGTCATACATTCAACCCAGTACAGAGATCTGGGCCTAAATCCATCGTTTTTTTGCACTCCACACCACCCCAGTTCAGATATGGCCATATGTCACATTATACGTCAACCAGCCAAGGCCACATTTATGTAATGTATTTCTCTGTCATCTCTGGCAAACTAATTTCAGCAAAACAACAGTTGATGGACAGAATTCAGAACAATGTCATACATTCACCCCAGTACAGAGATCTGGGCCTATATCCATCGTTTTTTTGCACTCCACACCACCCCTGTTCAGACATGGCCATATGCAAATCAGCCTTGACCCTGTGCCTCATGGGAACAGTCCAGCCCGAACTGCCAAGCCATGTCTTTCCTGGACCGGAATCAAGCATCCTAGGACCGGTTTCTGGCTATCAGCCGTCTTCAGCCAGGATAGCTTGACTCCAGTGGTGTGGAGAGCATGGGACTCACGTCTGAGCATACCCATCCCACTCGGGGTGACAAATGCAAAACAACAGTTGATGGACAGAATGCAGAACAATGTCATACATTCAACCCAGTACAGAGATCTGGGCCTAAATCCATCGTTTTTTTGCACTCCACACCACCCCAGTTCAGATATGGCCATATGTCACATTATACGTCAACCAGCCAAGGCCACATTTATGTAATGTATTTCTCTGTCATCTCTGGCAAACTAATTTCAGCAAAACAACAGTTGATGGACAGAATTCAGAACAATGTCATACATTCACCCCAGTACAGAGATCTGGGCCTATATCCATCGTTTTTTTGCACTCCACACCACCCCTGTTCAGACATGGCCATATGCAAATCAGCCTTGACCCTGTGCCTCATGGGAACAGTCCAGCCCGAACTGCCAAGCCATGTGTTTCCTGGACCGGAATCAAGCATCCTAGGACCGGTTTCTGGCTATCAGCCGTCTTCAGCCAGGATAGCTTGACTCCAGTGGTGTGGAGAGCATGGGACTCACGTCTGTTGATACTCTGGTCATAGATACTTAATGCACAGAGGGAATTTGTTATTGAATGATACCATTGTAACAACATCACTTTTGAGAGATTAACCACAAACGATTTAGAAACACCCAAATAATGGATAAAGAGTTATAAGCCATGAAGCAAACAAAGCAAAATAATTTCAAAATGTAAAACATAATTTGGTCAGTCAATGCATGCTAGCCATACAATGAAGCATACTGAGGTGGCTAGAAACTTGAGGATGGGCATGCATATCACCTACTGTAACATGGTACAGTATATGACCAGACTTTTTTAATCAACAATATCAAAAATACGTCAAGCAACTACTTGCTCATGATGCTCCATTTCACAATAGGACATTTTTGCAGTTGTGGAAAGTGTTATGCAATGTTATGTTATGTTACATTACATTACGTTATCTTATGTTATGTTCGGTGGATTTGTAGAGGGCACTATCACCTGTGAGGGTATCCTGGCACTGAGCAGGTGTGTGTGCCTAGTACTACCTATGGTAAGTTGGTCAATTGAAGAGCCAGGTGTTCAGCTTCTTCGAGAATTCAAGAAGAGAGGAGGAGGCTCAGATGTGGAGAGGGTGGTCGCTCCACGCTTTAGGCGTGATGTAAGAGAAAGCTTGTTCTTTTTATCCCATTCTATGTACTCATGGGATGTTAGTGAACAGGATTCCTGTGGAGCAGAGGTTTCTCGATAGTTGGTAGAAGGAGATGCAACTGTTAGGTGAGGCCTGAGTTGCGGAGTGCCCTGAATGTGTGTGTAAGGAGTTTGAATTGAGCGATTTTGTGTGTTGGAAGTCAGAGTAGTTCCCTGAGGTGTGGTATAATGTGAGTTCTGTGTGGGGAGGTTGAGGATGAGTCTTGCTGCTGAGATCTTGATGGTCTGCAGTCTTCTAATGAGTTGCTTGGTGTGTGTTCCCATAGTCTAATTTGCTGCTGGTTGTGGTGTGAGTGACAGTTTTTCTTTTGTTGCTTGGGAACCATTTGAAGATCTCCCTCATCTTCTTCAGTGTGTAGAAGCAGGATACAGTGATGCGTTGACTTGTGAAGTCATGCCCAGTTAGCTGTTGATGGTTATTCTGAGGTTCCTGGCATGGATTCTAGGTGTGGGTCCCAGTTCAGCCGGCCACTAGTTGGAGTCCCATGGTGAAGTTTTCTTGTCAAAGATCATAACTTCTGTCTTATCAGTGATTAGCTTGAGACAGGTGGATTTCATCTAGTTAGCGACTACGGTCATGCAGATGGTGAACTTATTTCTTGTGTTAGGGATTATGTCCAAGAGGGAAGAGTATGAATTCTGTATCATCGGTGTAGGAGAGGATGTTGATGCCAAATGCACGGATGACATTGGTTAGAGGAATCATGTATTTGTTGAAGAGGTTGGGGCTGAGCGATGAACCTTGGGAGACTCAGCAGATGAGTTTACAGGCTTCAGAGGAGTAAGGTACTCGGCTGACAGCTTGTGTTCTATCCATTAAAAATTAGCAGATTGAGAGGAGTGCGGGCCCTGGAAGCCAATTTCGTGCAGGCGCCTGATGAGGATGGGGTGTGAGACCATATCAAAGAGTCGGGGAGTGGATGTAGCCTAACAGCTAGGGCGATCAACCTCAAAGCTTGAGAATCGGGTGCGAGTCTTGGCAGGAACACTCAACATCCTGTGATTCTGGGTAAATTACTAAATCTCCCCGTGCCTAACAAATAAAAAAATGAATGTGTCCATCTGTAACACAACTGGTGCTCATGGAAAGTGCTCTCATACCTTCGAATGTAGTTTGCGCTATATAAAACTCCCAAAAGAAAAAAATGCTCACAGTCTGTGACAGCAATGAGTGCTGTTTCTGTCCTGGGGTTGGGCCTGAATCCAGACTGCATGGCATTGAAGAGGTAGGGTTACTAAGGTGGATGTTGAAATGCAGTGATTAGTTTCTTTAACCCCTTGCATGCTGCCGCGATTCTGAGCCTGTGTGGCAGAATCGCGAGTGGGCGGGTTTATGACGGCCCCCAGCCGTCATCAGCACACGAGCGCCGTAGTGCATGACGGATGGGGGTCGTCATCAGCATGCAAGGGGTTAAGCCCTGTACCGGGCATGTTAGAAGGTAGATGGGTCTGTAGTTGGAAAGCGTGGATGGATCAGCTAAAGGTTTCTTGAGCAGGTACATTATGGTGGCATGTTTCCAGATGTCCGGGAATGTGGCTAAGTTGATGGGGGAATTGAGGATGGGTGTTGGTGTTTCGCTGATAGAGATTGGGCTTCTTGTTGACTGGGGTGTGAGCTCTGGTCAAGCACCAACTACAATCCTAATCAGGGTAAGGCACCAGCAAACCCCAAATTAACCTGTGCTCACTCCCTGGTAGCTTTGCATTGAGCAGTCAGGCTTAACCTAGAGGCAGTGTGCAAAGTATTTGTGCAAAACTTCAAACAGTAAAACAGTGAAAACATCACACAAAAAGATTCAACACCATGTTAGAAAGATGGAGCTTAATTTATTATATAAAATAAGACCAAAGTGACAAAAATCCAGTCAGTAGAACCGGAGTTATGATATTTAAAAAGATAAAATACAATACAGTGCCTAATAGCAGAAGGCACCAACCGCAGCTATCTGGTCGTGCTGGATCGGGTCGAATTCAAAAGTTCAGGCCAAACACAAAGGAGTGCAGGTTGGATACAGTCCTATATCAGTCCTGCCGAAGGTTTACCTTTGAAGTTTTGTGCTAAACGTCTTGTTCATCGCAAGGGGAGCGTCGCAAATGGTAGTCCGCAATGTGTAAGGAGAACGCCAAGCGCCGCGCATGTGCAGGCTGGAGCTTCATTGTTTGCAGTCCCCAGAGGGATGTCAATGCTGCTGTGCAAAGAGTCGGGTTGGTGGCAACGTGCGCTGATTTTCGGTGCGAGTGGCGTGGTTCCGGTACAAACGGGCAAACATACAAACAGGCACTTAGATGTCGCAAAGAGCCCAAAAGGTGATTTAAGCCGCTCGAGAGCCACACCAAGGGTCTAGGACCCCAGACGCACCACTTGGGGCCAGGAGCTCAATGAAGACGTTTCCAGGAGTTGTTGGGGAGCCTTTTATGTCCCTGTGGTTCAGATCAGAAGGCCAGCAGACTTGCCCTTTTAGTCAATCTGGGGTCCTGGGTTCAAGATGAAGTTGCAGCTCTATCTCTTCCTCCCCGGGCAAAGTGCAGCAGTTCCTTTAAAGCAGCAGACCAGCAGAGTGTCAGTCCTTATAGCAGCACAGCAGTCCTTATTCCTGGCAGAGTATCATAGGTCCAGAAGTGTACTGAGGAGTTGGTGTCGGAGGTTCTTCTTTTATACACTGGTGCTCTTATTCTAGGTGAGAGAAGCTTCTAGAAAGTGTTTTTAAAATCCATGGTATTTCCAACCTCCCCAGTCCTGGCTCCAAGCTGACTGAAGTAACTATGTAGGGCTGTTAGGTCCTTTGTGTGAAGGTAGAGCAAAGGCTATTGTGTAAGTGGGGCTGTACTCATCCCTGCCACCCCCCCCCATACTGCCAGCAGATTGCCCACTAAGGCACACCTAATCCCTCTGTTGTGTGACTGTCAGGGAGGAATACACAAAGTCTAACCATCAGTTGCACCCGGTCATGAGACCCAGACCAAGCTATAGGCACAAAAGTGCTAAGGGAGGAAAAATTATAACTTTCTAAAAGTGCCATTTTTAAAATTGTGATGAAAAACCACTGAATAGGGCACTGCACCCCAATTCCCAACATCAACTGGTTATATTTTCCCATTTGGAAATTACACTTCACTCCTATGTTATCTTATCCGCCTTACAATAGTGAAAAAAATAATTTAGGAGTTTCTCACTACCAGCACATGTAAAGCTTAAAGGTACATGCCCAACTTTTTAAACACATTGCACCCAGCCCTGTGGGCAGTCTAGTGCCTACCCTAGGGGTGACATATGTATTAAAAAGGAAGGTTTGTGCCTGGATATGACAGTTTAAAACCGTGCACACAGGCTCTGCAACGGCAGACCTGAGACATGTTTAAAGAGCTACGTAAGTGGGTGGGACAATCAGTACTCCATGCCTACTAGTATCTTTTAATCTACAGGCCTTGGGTACATGTAGTACCACTTTACTTGGGACTTACAATGAAATTAAATATGCCAGTTGGGTATCCTCCAATCTAACATGTTTCAGGGAGAGATCACAAGCACATTAGGACTGGTTAGCAGTGGTAAAGTCCTAAGGCCATCAAAAAGAATTCAGAAAAAAGTGGACGGTAAAAGGCAAAAGGTTTTGGGATGAGCCTGCAGAGAGTTTCTGGTCCAACATTCACTGATTAGTCAGAGTCCTTTGATAATATAGCCAAAATGCTATTACACTTTGAATAGGTGGTCAAAACAATAATTGGCCAAAATTTGGAGTCTCAGTAGCAAATTAGTGAAAGAACAATTGAGGAAGGATAAGCTGTAGTGTTTTAAATCCAGTCTATATGAGGCCCAGAGATGGTGCGTTTTGAGCACTCTGAACTTTAGGAACTCTGTTTTGCTTCTCAGTGACTGGGGAAGGAAATTCCTGAGGAAGAAGCCCTGAACTTGGAGTGATTGATGTCATACTTTTAAAGCCTATGAAGCCGAATAGTAAGTAAGTAAGCAGCAGAGGATCTCAAGTACTTTGATGGATGGTAAAGTGAAAATACTTTGGTCAAACAACCTTGTGTGTATCCATGAACAGACTTGAGTAGACTGCACAGAATTTTAAAATTAAATCTCACTTTGATTGGGAAGTAACATAATTATTTAAATGCAGAGGGTTTGGGGTGGAGAAGACGACTGATGTGGTCTTTGTGCTTTAGGACACAGATAAGCATTGTCAATGGGTTTTGAACTCTTTACAGTTTGATGAGCACTGACATGCTCAGATATGCTGCAGGAAAGATGTAGATATGTATCTACAAGTTTAGTGCACACAGCATGTGTGAGAAAACACTTGGATTTTGACTGCAAAAGTTGCCAACTGAATACAGGTATGGATGCAAGCCTCTGCAGAAACCTTTACAACTTTGCGCATTCGTTTCTGTCTATATATATCTGATACATACAACAACGTATACATTTATTACAGCACAGTGGTGGTGTAAAGAAATTTGAGGTGGGGGCACCCGCAAAGTAGATCGAGTGGGTCCCCCGCGTTTTAGACCCTGTCAAGCCAGGTGCCCGGAGCCTGTGCACAGTTCTGGAAGTGGCCCCCTGGCGCAACGGGCCCTGTGGGGCCTAGTGTTACATGACTGCAGCACAGTTCACCACCACCTGTGTGTAAAGACAGCACACTATCATTAGAGAATTACAAAACCACCCTGTGGAGGCTCTTCTAACATCATCTCATTAATCCCACAGCTTCTCACAGAAATAGCAACCACAGTGAAGCTCCGCCAATAGTGTTTCACAGCACCAGTTACTTCACACATTTCGAACATTATTAGAGGCAATTACTTTAATTTCAAACAACCTCTTGCACCGTATTATGCAGGTTTTTCTTATATTCGTACCTGCAACAAAAGGTGTTTATATTCCTTAACAATATCTTCCTGTGGTCTCCACTCGACTGACAGGTTAACAACACAAAACGCCCTATGTAATAAACAGCTGTACATGTTGCTGAAATTCACACACTGATAATTATCTCATTTGTCGCTACTTCAGGTTCAATTATATTTCATAAGCCGGTACATATCTTGGTTAAATATTGAAATAGCTTACTATAAAAGAGAATAACACCTACTAAAAATAGCTCACTAAAAAAGAAAATCATACCTAATAAATACATTAATTTACGGAAGTAGGCTATGCTAAGGTAAATATGAAATGAAGCAATCCAACCATTTTTTTGTCCGATGTCTCACAATTTATTTCTTTTCTAAAGACTAGGGGCCGATGTAGGTAGGCATTTACCGGTCGGTAACGGCCGAATTCGGCCGTTACCGACCAGTAAATGCCTTTTCCAATGTAGGGGGCATGTATTTACAGATTCGGTATTTTTACCGAATCTGTATTTACCGAATCGGTAAAATTACCGAATTGGTAAATGCAGACTCGGTAAAAATACCGAATCTGTAAATGCAGATGTAGGTGGTGCTTTAAACAGTGCCACAGGCCCCTCAGAATTCGTTATTTACCATGTAATACTATTGCATGGTAAATAACGAATTCAGGTGTACATGCACATCTGTGCATGTACACTTATGCCATGTGACACACAGAGATGCCCTTAGGGCACGTATGTGTGCCACATGGCACACAAGCCTGACATTGGGGTGCTACAGGGTGTCAAAGTGACACCCCGTTCCCCCTGGCAGGATTCGGTATTTACCGATTCGGTAATTACCGAATAGGTATTCGCCAATGATTCCTATGGGCTTCAAGGCCCATAGGAATCAATGGCAAACACTGATTCGGTAATTACCGAATCGGTAAATACCAAATCATACAGATTCGGTAATTTAAAAAGAAAATTTACCTACATCTGCCCACTTCATTTTTACCTACTCTTAAATACCGAATCGGTATGATTCGGTATTTAAGAGTAGGTAAATCGAAATTAACTACATCGGGCCCTTAGTGAATCCTACTTTTCTTGTACATCGTCCAGAAATTTACCATGTATCATATTGGGTCCCTAAATCAGTAATGCTGCAACACTAATAAGCTCAATATAGAGGTAAACATTCATGTTGAGGTCTTCAATGCTGACATTTTACCAAACATGCATCTATAAATTAGAATAACGCCATACTATCTCTAGATATCACTTTATGCATGTTCCATTCATTGGCAAGCCATTAGGATCAGAAACTCTCATTTTACACACATGATATAGCATGTCTTGCAGTCAATTGTATCAGATTCAAACGTACCGGTTTAAGTCAGCCGAATGTTATCTGACAAGGATGTGGATTTATGAGAACATTTCTTAGATCATATCTGCCTTCATAGGTATAGGCAATTTGTGTCTTCACTAGTGCCTTTGGTTTGCAAATGTCACAGGGCTTGGCACTTGCCTTGAGGAAAATGAAATTTTGCCTGACCAGGATGCCCCCTACGTATACCCTATGTTACATGTGTGTGCATGTCATCCATGCATATTTCCTTGTAGTGGCCTGAATTACTAGGCCTCTGCATTCATGTCCTGCATTAAGGTGCCTGTCATCAAGTTTCCCAAAAGTTAAGCTAACATGAAGGCCCATGTATTTTACATTGTGCACTTTTAAATAAATATCGTACTGAACCCTTTTTGTGGTTCAGATTGAACCACCAGTCCCTGAATTAATGTTTTCATGACTACTGACACACTGAAAGCCGCAAGAAGCCCAGTAGGGCCTGCCAAGACAGTATTATGAATAACAGTTATCTGTTTGCTTTACAGAATCACATTTCAGTCTGGTGAAGAAGGTACACAGAACCCATCTGCATAGATAGGGCCCAGCCATTCTGTCTCTGTTTAAGTGGATTACAGTGCTTGCATCCATAGAAAGCTCATGCAACGAACGAATAAATATGCCCTTTCTGTCATTTAGTGACGAGCAACCTTTGCTTCAGATAATACATCCCCTGACTCAAGATATCAGTTAGTACTAGATGTGCTGGTCGCCCTGACACAAGAGATCAATTTGGCGCCCTTACAGGGACATATCCCTTTCCCCACTCGCCGGAGTTGTGGGTCTAGTCTTTGCCCCCTTCTACAGCCGTGACGGACTTCAAAGTGCGCACGCCATCGGGATTTCCCGCTACTCCCTCAGGCCCAGGAGGAGGACGGACTGCGACCAGGCATCCATACGAGGCGGTGAGGAACGCGGATCGTCTCAACCAGAGCCCAGCCCGTGAGAGAGCAAGGTCCGAGGTCTCCAGAGGTCCACCTGTTCCAAGGCGCAAGCGTAGTCAAGTCAAGTTTCCGAGGCCTTCAAGTTTCAAGTTCTGCTTCCCGGTGAGTACCACTATGGGGAATGTATCAAGTTTCAAGACGGGCTCATTTTAAATGAGAACGGTCAAGACGGGTCCACTGTAAAAAGTGGAAACGGTCAAGACGGGTCCACGGTTAAACGTGGGCCCGGTAAAGACGTGTCTCATTTTCTGAGACCGGTATGGTTGTACTGTATTCCAGTGCACAAAACTGTTTTTCAAGTACATGTTTAACTCTCTGTAATGGTATCTGTTTTAGTGTTTCAATGTTATGTTGTTTTCGTGTGAATGATTGTTGATTGTTACAGTCTATTTTTTGTGTATTGTTCTCAAAATTACGTCAGATAAGGACCAGGAAAGGTATACTAGAAGAGTCAGTTAACATCCCGCCAAGAGATACACCTGGTCATGATATGTATAAAAGAAGTCAAGACCCTCTCAGAAAGACGCTATTGAGTTATGGCGCAAAGAGTCACATAGGAGAACAGAGAAAGAATTCAACAAAGTAGAGAGAAATAAACTAGCAGAGGAAAAAGCCAAAGAAAAAGAATCACGTCCTCTCAGAAGAACTAGCTAGAGTTAGTGTTAGAGCTATAAGTTTACTGTGGAGTTCCTTGTAAATAGCGCCTTGTAAATATGCCTTGTGAATAGCGTGTCATTTTTGTGACATGTTGAGTTTCTTGTAAATATGGCTTGTGAATAGCGCCATGTGGTTATGTTTTGTGCAGAGCTTGTTATCATTACGTTAGTCAGGAGAGAGCTGGATCTCTTTCAAGTACTTGGAGAAAATGTTTTGAAGATGTGCGTACGTGTTATGTGATAACGTGGAGAAATGAGTTCATGACTTTCCCATGTACTGCAGTCATTGAGGAAAGATTGTGCTTCAGCTGCCAAAGAGTTAATATCTTGTACTGAGTAGGCAGTATTTGTTTTAACATGCTGTTTAACAAGGTGTTGAGGGATTTTGGCGTTTTTTGGTGTTTGCGGGGGGCGTGTTTTTGAGCGGAAATTCGTACCCGTTCCAGTGGAGGGATTTGGTTGCTTAGGATTTAGGGAATAGCTTGGACTACTGTGATGCAAAATTTGAAAAGGATCTGAGCTGTGGAAGTGGTGGAAAAAGCATGTTTTGTGTGGAGGTGCGATTTGCCATGTTATCCAATGGGCGTATTTCTGAAAATTGAGATAAAGGTTTCCTTGATTTTTCATTCTGGGTCTGCCTATGTGCTTTGTCAGTTTGCAGATTGAATGGTAAAATCTTGCATGGAGAGTAAAGAAATGTATTTGTAAAGGGTTTGCCTTGGAGCACTTGATTTAATGTGTTTGGCTCAGAGGTCGGTAGTTGTAAATAAACCAGTCGGAGAGTGCTTTAATGTTTTCACGGTTGAGAAGAAAATTAGTGTATTTAGTGTAATACACCCGTGTGTTTTTTAAATAGGGATGTTTCTACAAAATATTAATTATTATTTTTCCCAATGCAAGCTGCCCTTTAGAATAGCATGTGACAGTTATCCCACTCACTTAGGAAAGTGGCTATTTGTAAATTAATGAACGTGGCCCTTTTTGATAGCTATAATACACTACCATCTTAATGCATTGCTAAGTGTCCCCTACATTAGTTTAATTTGCATTCATTTAGTTTCAAGGCTCACCTATGTACTTTGACAGGCTGCTGATAGAAAGGTATAATCTTGCACGGTAAAAGCAGTATTCATTAAACAAGACTTGGAAAATAGGATTTATTATGTCTGATTCAGAGGTCAGTTAGGCTGCAATGCTTACACAGATGGTTTCAGATAAACATTTAGTGGAGAAGCTTCAATTGATGTATGCAGAGAACAGTCCCAACCCAACAGTCCATGATAATTCGTTTTTTTCTCTCAACTGCAAAATGCATAGCCTTGTGTGCAGAAGCAAACTGTCCCTTTTTGTGTGTTAATTTGCCTGCTAAACAAATGCCCATGTTTCAAATGTCTTGCCTTCTAGCTGAATTAGTTAGACAAAAGTGTTTATTAGAAAGTGGAGCTTTTAAGTAGCAGTACAGGATTATTTTAAAGTACTAGCATGTCACTTAGTTACAGAAAATATGTCCTTATTAAATTGGCTTCAGTGAAATTAGAGAATGTTGGTTTAGCTCCCTGGCCTGGGTACAGATATGTTTTGAATTACAGAGAATGTGTTTTTCGACCTTGAAGGTCCTGGCTTCCAGTATATGTTTATGTAAAGGGAGGGTTTTTCCCTCTTGCCGTGCCTGTCTTGTTATTATTGGCCATACTCCAATTCTTTTCCGCGGACGAGACCGAGCTCTGTCTTCAGTAACTTGGCAGCTGTTCTCAGCTCTCAGAGCCTCCGTGATGAGCCGCAGAGAAATGTTTATGTAAAGGGAGGGCTACTGCTCCGACTTACACTAGCTTCCTTCGAATGTGGAGGGAGGAGGCTTGCAGCTCACTCTTTAAGAAACTTGGCAGACGTTTGGCTCTTTCAATGAGCTCAGCGTTGGCAGCGACCCAATTTTAGGAAAGAAGAGACGAGTGAGAGGCTTGTCTCCTATTTGTTATGTTTGACACTGAGCCAGCTCCTGGCTCTGAGGGGAGGGGCAGGTGAGCAAGGAGTGAGTTCGTAGCGAAGTTACCTCCCCAGCCCCTCTGACTTGTGTACAAAAAAAAAAATTGTTCTCCCTTACAGTCAACACTAAAAGCTTCATTGACTTCAGATAAATTCACGCTTGCAAATGAATAGTTTTTCCTTCAGTAGTGTAAACAGCATAATTGGCAGGAGTTTCGCTCTTGCAATGGGTTCAGCATCTGGATACAGTCCTATATCAGTCCTGCCGAAGGTTTACCTTTGAAGTTTTGTGCTAAACGTCTTGTTCATCGCAAGGGGAGCGTCGCAAATGGTAGTCCGCAATGTGTAAGGAGAACGCCAGGCGCCGCGCATGTGCAGGCTGGAGCTTCATTGTTTGCAGTCCCCAGAGGGATGTCAATGCTGCTGTGCAAAGAGTCGGGTTGGTGGCAACGTGCGCTGATTTTCGTGCGAGTGGCGTGGTTCCGGTACAAACGGGCAAACATACAAACGGGCACTTAGATGTCGCAAAGAGCCCAAAAGGTGATTTAAGCCGCTCGAGAGCCACACCAAGGGTCTAGGACCCCAGACGCACCACTTGGGGCCAGGAGCTCAATGAAGACGTTTCCAGGAGTTGTTGGGGAGCCTTTTATGTCCCTGTGGTTCAGATCAGAAGGCCAGCAGACTTGCCCTTTTAGTCAATCTGGGGTCCTGGGTTCAAGATGAAGTTGCAGCTCTATCTCTTCCTCCCCGGGCAAAGTGCAGCAGTTCCTTTAAAGCAGCAGACCAGCAGAGTGTCAGTCCTTATAGCAGCACAGCAGTCCTTATTCCTGGCAGAGTATCATAGGTCCAGAAGTGTACTGAGGAGTTGGTGTCGGAGGTTCTTCTTTTATACACTGGTGCTCTTATTCTAGAAGGTGAGAGAAGCTTCTAGAAAGTGTTTTTAAAATCCATGGTATTTCCAACCTCCCCAGTCCTGGCTCCAAGCTGACTGAAGTAACTATGTAGGGCTGTTAGGTCCTTTGTGTGAAGGTAGAGCAAAGGCTATTGTGTAAGTGGGGCTGTACTCATCCCTGCCACCCCCCCCATACTGCCAGCAGATTGCCCACTAAGGCACACCTAATCCCTCTGTTGTGTGACTGTCAGGGAGGAATACACAAAGTCTAACCATCAGTTGCACCCGGTCATGAGACCCAGACCAAGCTATAGGCACAAAAGTGCTAAGGGAGGAAAAATGATAACTTTCTAAAAGTGCCATTTTTAAAATTGTGATGAAAAACCACTGAATAGGGCACTGCACCCCAATTCCCAACATCAACTGGTTATATTTTCCCATTTGGAAATTACACTTCACTCCTATGTTATCTTATCCGCCTTACAATAGTGAAAAAAATAATTTAGGAGTTTCTCACTACCAGCACATGTAAAGCTTAAAGGTACATGCCCAACTTTTTAAACACATTGCACCCAGCCCTGTGGGCAGTCTAGTGCCTACCCTAGGGGTGACATATGTATTAAAAAGGAAGGTTTGTGCCTGGATATGACAGTTTAAAACCGTGCACACAGGCTCTGCAACTGCAGACCTGAGACATGGTTAAAGAGCTACGTAAGTGGGTGGGACAATCAGTACTCCATGCCTACTAGTATCTTTTAATCTACAGGCCTTGGGTACATGTAGTACCACTTTACTTGGGACTTACAATGAAATTAAATATGCCAGTTGGGTATCCTCCAATCTAACATGTTTCAGGGAGAGATCACAAGCACATTAGGACTGGTTAGCAGTGGTAAAGTCCTAAGGCCATCAAAAAGAATTCAGAAAAAAGTGGACGGTAAAAGGCAAAAGGTTTTGGGATGAGCCTGAGGAGAGTTTCTGGTCCAACATTCACTGATTAGTCAGAGTCCTTTGATAATATAGCCAAAATGCTATTACACTTTGAATAGGTGGTCAAAACAATAATTGGCCAAAATTTGGAGTCTCAGTAGCAAATTAGTGAAAGAACAATTGAGGAAGGATAAGCTGTAGTGTTTTAAATCCAGTCTATATGAGGCCCAGAGATGGTGCGTTTTGAGCACTCTGAACTTTAGGAACTCTGTTTTGCTTCTCAGTGACTGGGGAAGGAAATTCCTGAGGAAGAAGCCCTGAGCTTGGAGTGATTGATGTCATACTTTTAAAGCCTATGAAGCCGAATAGTAAGTAAGTAAGCAGCAGAGGATCTCAAGTACTTTGATGGATGATAAAGTGAAAATACTTTGGTCAAACAACCTTGTGTGTATCCATGAACAGACTTGAGTAGACTGCACAGAATTTTAAAATTAAATCTCACTTTGATTGGGAAGTAACATAATTATTTAAATGCAGAGGGTTTGGGGGTGGAGAAGACGACTGATGTGGTCTTTGTGCTTTAGGACACAGATAAGCATTGTCAATGGGTTTTGAACTCTTTACAGTTTGATGAGCACTGACATGCTCAGATATGCTGCAGGAAAGATGTAGATATGTATCTACAAGTTTAGTGCACACAGCATTAGTGAGAAAACACTTGGATTTTGACTGCAAAAGTTGCCAACTGAATACAGGTATGGATGCAAGCCTCTGCAGAAACCTTTACAACTTTGCGCATTCGTTTCTGTCTATATATATCTGATACATACAACAACGTATACATTTATTACAGCACAGTGGTGGTGTAAAGAAATTTGAGGTGGGGGCACCCGCAAAGTAGATCGAGTGGGTCCCCCGCCTTTTAGACCCTGTCAAGCCAGGTGCCCGGAGCCTGTGCACAGTTCTGGAAGTGGCCCCCTGGCGCAACGGGCCCTGTGGGGCCTAGTGTTACATGACTGCAGCACAGTTCACCACCACCTGTGTGTAAAGACAACACACTATCATTAGAGAATTACAAAACCACCCTGTGGAGGCTCTTCTACCATCATCTCATTAATCCCACAGCTTCTCACAGAAATAGCAACCACAGCGAAGCTCCGCCAATAGTGTTTCACAGCACCAGTTACTTCACACATTTCGAACATTATTAGAGGCAATTACTTTAATTTCAAACGACCTCTTGCACCGTATTATTCAGGTTTTTCTTATATTCGTACCTGCAACAAAAGGTGTTTATATTCCTTAACAATATCTTCCTGTGGTCTCCACTCGACTGACAGGTTAACAACACAAAACGCCCTATGTAATAAACAGCTGTACATGTTGCTGAAATTCACACACTGATAATTATCTCATTTGTCGCTACTTCAGGTTCAATTATATTTCATAAGCCGGTACATATCTTGGTTAAATATTGAAATAGCTTACTATAAAAGAGAATAACACCTACTAAAAATAGCTCACTAAAAAAGAAAATCATACCTAATAAATACATTAATTTACGGAAGTAGGCTATGCTAAGGTAAATATGAAATGAAGCAATCCAACCATTTTTTTGTCCGATGTCTCACAATTTATTTCTTTTCTAAAGACTAGGGGCCCGATGTAGGTAGGCATTTACCGGTCGGTAACGGCCGAATTCGGCCGTTACCGACCGGTAAATGCCTTTTCCAATGTAGGGGGCATGTATTTACAGATTCGGTATTTTTACCGAATCTGTATTTACCGAATCGGTAAAATTACCGAATTGGTAAATGCAGACTCGGTAAAAATACCGAATCTGTAAATGCAGATGTAGGTGGTGCTTTAAACAGTGCCACAGGCCCCTCAGAATTCGTTATTTACCATGTAATACTATTGCATGGTAAATAACGAATTCAGGTGTACATGCACATCTGTGCATGTACACTTATGCCATGTGACACACAGAGATGCCCTTAGGGCACGTATGTGTGCCACATGGCACACAAGCCTGACATTGGGGTGCTACAGGGTGTCAAAGTGACACCCCGTTCCCCCTGGCAGGATTCGGTATTTACCGATTCGGTATTTACCGATTCGGTAATTACCGAATCGGTATTTGCCAATGATTCCTATGGGCTTCAAGGCCCATAGGAATCAATGGCAAACACTGATTCGGTAATTACCGAATCGGTAAATACCAAATCATACAGATTCGGTAATTTAAAAAGAAAATTTACCTACATCTGCCCACTTCATTTTTACCTACTCTTAAATACCGAATCGGTATGATTCGGTATTTAAGAGTAGGTAAATCGAAATTAACTACATCGGGCCCTTAGTGAATCCTAATTTTCTTGTACATCATCCAGAAATTTACCATGTATCATATTGGGTCCCTAAATCAGTATTGCTGCAACACTAATAAGCTCAATATAGAGGTAAACATTCATGTTGAGGTCTTCAATGCTGACATTTTACCAAACATGCATCTATAAATTAGAATAACGCCATACTATCTCTAGATATCACTTTATGCATGTTCCATTCATTGGCAAGCCATTAGGATCAGAAACTCTCATTTTACACACATGATATAGCATGTCTTGCAGTCAATTGTATCAGATTCAAACGTACCGGTTTAAGTCAGCCGAATGTTATCTGACAAGGATGTGGATTTATGAGAACATTTCTTAGATCATATCTGCCTTCATAGGTATAGGCAATTTGTGTCTTCACTAGTGCCTTTGGTTTGCAAATGTCACAGGGCTTGGCACTTGCCTTGAGGAAAATGAAATTTTGCCTGACCAGGATGCCCCCTACGTATACCCTATGTTACATGTGTGTGCATGTCATCCATGCATATTTCCTTGTAGTGGCCTGAATCACTAGGCCTCTGCATTCATGTCCTGCATTAAGGTGCCTGTCATCAAGTTTCCCAAAAGTTAAGCTAACATGAAGGCCCATGTATTTTACATTGTGCACTTTTAAATAAATATCGTACTGAACCCTTTTTGTGGTTCAGATTGAACCACCAGTCCCTGAATTAATGTTTTCATGACTCCTGACACACTGAAAGCCGCAAGAAGCCCAGTAAGGCCTGCCAAGACAGTATTATGAATAACAGTTATCTGTTTGCTTTACAGAATCACATTTCAGTCTGGTGAAGAAGGTACACAGAACCCATCTGCATAGATAGGGCCCAGCCATTCTGTCTCTGTTTAAGTGGATTACAGTGCTTGCATCCATAGAAAGCTCATGCAACGAACGAATAAATATGCCCTTTCTGTCATTTAGTGACGAGCAACCTTTGCTTCAGATAATACATCCCCTGACTCAAGATATCAGTTAGTACTAGATGTGCTGGTCGCCCTGACACAAGAGATCAATTTGGCGCCCTTACAGGGACATATCCCTTTCCCCACTTGCCGGAGTTGTGGGTCTAGTCTTTGCCCCCTTCTACAGCCGTGACGGACTTCAAAGTGCGCACGCCATCGGGATTTCCCGCTACTCCCTCAGGCCCAGGAGGAGGACGGATTGCGACCAGCCATCCATACGAGGCGGTGAGGAACGCGGATCGTCTCAACCAGAGCCCAGCCCGTGAGAGAGCAAGGTCCGAGGTCTCCAGAGGTCCACCTGTTCCAAGGCGCAAGCGTAGTCAAGTCAAGTTTCCGAGGCCTTCAAGTTTCAAGTTCTGCTTCCCGGTGAGTACCACTATGGGGAATGTATCAAGTTTCAAGACGGGCTCATTTTAAATGAGAACGGTCAAGACGGGTCCACTGTAAAAAGTGGAAACGGTCAAGACGGGTCCACGGTTAAACGTGGGCCTGGTAAAGACGTGTCTCATTTTCTGAGACCGGTATGGTTGTACTGTATTACAGTGCACAAAACTGTTTTTCAAGTACATGTTTAACTCTCTGTAATGGTATCTGTTTTAGTGTTTCAATGTTATGTTGTTTTAGTGTGAATGATTGTTGATTGTTACAGTCTATTTTTTGTGTATTGTTCTCATAATTACGTCAGATAAGGACCAGGAAAGGTATACTAGAAGAGTCAGTTAACATCCCGCCAAGAGATACACCTGGTCATGATATGTATAAAAGAAGTCAAGACCCTCTCAGAAAGACGCTATTGAGTTATGGCGCAAAGAGTCACATAGGAGAACAGAGAAAGAATTCAACAAAGTAGAGAGAAATAAACTAGCAGAGGAAAAAGCCAAAGAAAAAGAATCACGTCCTCTCAGAAGAACTAGCTAGAGTTAGTGTTAGAGCTATAAGTTTACTGTGGAGTTCCTTGTAAATAGCGCCTTGTAAATATGCCTTGTGAATAGCGTGTCATTTTTGTGACATGTTGAGTTTCTTGTAAATATGGCTTGTGAATAGCGCCATGTGGTTATGTTTTGTGCAGAGCTTGTTATCATTACGTTAGTCAGGAGAGAGCTGGATCTCTTTCAAGTACTTGGAGAAAATGTTTTGAAGATGTGCGTACGTGTTATGTGATAACGTGGAGAAATGAGTTCATGACTTTCCCATGTACTGCAGTCATTGAGGAAAGATTGTGCTTCAGCTGCCAAAGAGTTAATATATTGTACTGAGTAGGCAGTATTTGTTTTAACATGCTGTTTAACAAGGTGTTGAGGGATTTTGGCGTTTTTTGGTGTTTGCGGGGGGCGTGTTTTTGAGCGGAAATTCGTACCCGTTCCAGTGGAGGGATTTGGTTGCTTTTTGGTGAGGATTTAGGGAATAGCTTGGACTACTGTGATGCAAAATCTGAAAAGGATCTGAGCTGTGGAAGTGGTGGAAAAAGCATGTTTTGTGTGGAGGTGCGATTTGCCATGTTATCCAATGGGCGTATTTCTGAAAATTGAGATAAAGGTTTCCTTGATTTTTCATTCTGGGTCTGCCTATGTGCTTTGTCAGTTTGCAGATTGAATGGTAAAATCTTGCATGGAGAGTAAAGAAGTGTATTTGTAAAGGGTTTGCCTTGGAGCACTTGATTTAATGTGTTTGGCTCAGAGGTCGGTAGTTGTAAATAAACCAGTCGGAGAGTGCTTTAATGTTTTCACGGTTGAGAAGAAAATTAGTGTAATTAGTGTAATACACCCGTGTGTTTTTTAAATAGGGATGTTTCTACAAAATATTAATTATTATTTTTCCCAATGCAAGCTGCCCTTTAGAATAGCGTGTGACAGTTATCCCACTCACTTAGAAAAGTGGCTATTTGTAAATTAATGAACGTGGCCCTTTTTGATAGCTATAATACACTACCATCTTAATGCATTGCTAAGTGTCCCCTACATTAGTTTAATTTGCATTCATTTAGTTTCAAGGCTCACCTATGTACTTTGACAGGCTGCTGATAGAAAGGTATAATCTTGCACGGTAAAAGCAGTATTCATTAAACAAGACTTGGAAAATAGGATTTATTATGTCTGATTCAGAGGTCAGTTAGGCTGCAATGCTTACACAGATGGTTTCAGATAAACATTTAGTGGAGAAGCTTCAATTGATGTTTGCAGAGAACAGTCCCAACCCAACAGTCCATGATAATTCGTTTTTTTCTCTCAACTGCAAAATGCATAGCCTTGTGTGCAGAAGCAAACTGTCCCTTTTTGTGTGTTAATTTGCCTGCTAAACAAATGCCCATGTTTCAAATGTCTTGCCTTCTAGCTGAATTAGTTAGACAAAAGTGTTTATTAGAAAGTGGAGCTTTTAAGTAGCAGTACAGGATTATTTTAAAGTACTAGCATGTCACTTAGTTACAGAAAATATGTCCTTATTAAATTGGCTTCAGTGAAATTAGAGAATGTTGGTTTAGCTCCTTGGCCTGGGTACAGATATGTTTTGAATTACAGAGAATGTGTTTTTCGACCTTGAAGGTCCTGGCTTCCAGTATATGTTTATGTAAAGGGAGGGTTTTTCCCTCTTGCCGTGCCTGTCTTGTTATTATTGGCCATACTCCAATTCTTTTCCGCGGACGAGACCGAGCTCTGTCTTCAGTAACTTGGCAGCTGTTCTCAGCTCTCAGAGCCTCCGTGATGAGCCGCAGAGAAATGTTTATGTAAAGGGAGGGCTACTGCTCCGACTTACACTAGCTTCCTTCGAATGTGGAGGGAGGAGGCTTGCAGCTCACTCTTTAAGAAACTTGGCAGACGTTTGGCTCTTTCAATGAGCTCAGCGTTGGCAGCGACCCAATTTTAGGAAAGAAGAGACGAGTGAGAGGCTTGTCTCCTATTTGTTATGTTTGACACTGAGCCAGCTCCTGGCTCTGAGGGGAGGGGCAGGTGAGCAAGGAGTGAGTTCGTAGCGAAGTTACCTCCCCAGCCCCTCTGACTTGTGTACAAAAAAAAATTGTTCTTCCTTACAGTCAACACTAAAAGCTTCATTGACTTCAGATAAATTCACGCTTGCAAATGAATAGTTTTTCCTTCAGTAGTGTAAACAGCATAATTAAGAAAAAAGAGGGAGATCCCCTATATGCCAATATGGGACAGGGTAGATTAATGTTAAAACACCAAAAAGTCCCTAGTTGTCAGGAAATACCCTCTGTCACAGCCCCTTGTTCCCAAAGGACCTAGCGTGGCTTCGACACAATTGTTGTGTCACACCTAGTCCTGTTATTCAACCTGGACCCTAATAACCATGTGAGAAACAATTTTAACTACTCGAGGTCAGCTAAACATCATAAACTAAAACAAAACAGATATAATTCCTGTGGCATTCAAAAAAAGGATCTAACTGTATTTGGGTAAATTAAAAACAATGATTTATTAAAATTTCATCACATTACAGTACATGATGCAACTTGTGATGTACTGTAATGTGATGAAATTTTAATAAATCATTGAATTATATCTGTTTTGTTTTAGTTTATGATGTTTAGCTGACCTCGAGTAGTTAAAATTGTTTCTCACATGGTTATTAGGGTCCAGGTTGAATAACAGGACTAGGTGTGACACAACAATTGTGTCGAAGCCACGCTAGGTCCTTTGGGAACAAGGGGCTGTGACAGAGGGTATTTCCTGACAACTAGGGACTTTTTGGTGTTTTAACAATAAACAGCATAATTGGCAGGAGTTTCGCTCTTGCAATGGGTTCAGCATCTGGCAGTCATTCAATTTTGGATCACAGTGTAGCCCGGCTTGGAGTTGATTCAAAACTCCGAGCGCGAACATCTTTCTAGAGGGAGGGGCTGCTTCTCACAGAGGTGAGGAGTAGCGAGGTTCCAGCCTTCTGTCTATGCTGGGATAATTTGGATTTTATTCAAATACATTTAGAGAACATGTTGTAGGTAGTATGGTCATACTATTCCCAAGATTTAGAGTAGGATTTTTTTTTTTTTAAACTATAGAGCTTTTTGGAAAGAGGTTTCCCCAAAATAAAAATTGTGCTTTTGAATTGAAAATTCATTTTTTTTTTATTTTTTATTTCTATATAATTTATTTTTGCTAGATTGATGACAGTGAGCCCTAGCATTTACAGTCAGACACTAAAGGAACGGCTAGACAGTATTCACATGCCTGCCAACACGGGACTGATACAGTACGTAGACGACATCCTGGTTACAGCACGATCAGACACAGAATGCGAGAATGCATCACTGACAGTTGCAATTCTGTGAAAAGCAAATGGTGTCACACTTGCTTTCCAAGGGGGGTAGTCAGCTGTAGACAGCTAACACAAGAACGTATTCAGTTACTTACTAACCTTTCACAGCCCATGACACAAAAGGAAGTTCGTGCATTTATTGGCCTCACTTCTTACTGTAGGCAATGGATTCCCCAGTATGCATATCTAGCCAACCACTCATACAGTTAACTACACAGGAGGCAGCCACTCTGACTGTACTCCCTAGGACACAAGAACACACCTTGGCATTTGAGGAATTAAAAAGAGCATTATGTCAAGCGCCAGTTTCAGCGACTCCATGTTACAGTAAACATTTTATGCTTTTTTATTTTTATTTATTTTTACATTTGACTGTAGCGAGACTGACAGGTTATGAACTGACATTATTTCAGCCACACATAGAGATCAGACGTTGTAACATTCTGAATCCTGCAAGAAGAAATAGACACACTGTCAGCACAAGCAGCAGAGCTCATCGCTCTGACGCAAGCCTGCATAAGAGCTAAGCACTTGAAAGTAAACATTTATACAGACTCACAATAGGCCTATGGCGTAGTTCATGATTTTGGGGTCCTATGGAGGAAGAGAGGTTTTTTGACCTCTCATGGTGCCAAGATCCAGCACGGCCAGCTTATTCAAGCCCTGTTAGAAGCCATACATTTACCTACAGCCATTTCTATCCTGAAGTGCAAAGCTCACACCAAAGTTACAGACATCATTTCCCAGGGTAATGACCTGGCAGACCGAACAGCAAAACTTACAGCCCAGACAGCACAGACACCAACAGACACGACAAGGACAGAGGTACCATTACTGACAACATGTATGACAGTCAGGGATCCCACACAAGATGTACTCGACATACAGACACATGCCACAACAGATGAGATAAAGAATTGGACTGAACAAGGAGGGGTCCAGACTAACCAAGGTTGGATGACTAAGGGAAAAGCTACATGGTTTCTTTCAGATTCTATGGTACAAATAATCATAAACACAACACATAGCCCCGCAAACTTGGGAGAGAAAGCAATGTTAGACAGTTTACAGAACATTTGGTTTAACAAGCACATGCGTGCAGCAGCGAAACAAAGTGCGAACATGTATGATCTGTTGCCAGTTCAATCCAGGTAAAGGCATCCCTGTGGAACAAGGCGGATTTCATCCTCCTGACCACCCTTTTGAGGTTCTCCAGACGGATTATATCCAAATGGACAGATGTAGAGGTTACAAATATGTCTTAGTAGTTGTGTGTGCACTATCTAGATGGACAGAAGCATATCCAGTTCCAGATTATACTGCTGTGACAACAGCCAGACAATTAGTGCGCGAGTACTTCCCCAGGTATGGATTGCCGCGTGTGATATTTCAGATAACAGTCAGCCATTCTCCTCTGAATTAATGAAACAAGTGTCACTTCTGTTAGGATATAAGTGGAAATTCCATTGTGTACGACACCCAGAAGCAGCAGGCCTTGTAGAAAGACATAATCAGACAATTAAGACAAAAATTGCTGAGATCTGTACAGAAAAAGGCGTGGATTGGATGGTGGCCTTGCCGGTTGCCCTCTTTTACATGCGTATGGTAGCTCATTCCAGAACAGGCCTATCTCCTTATGATGTAGTTTTCGGTAGACCGCCAGGTCTGAGGTACGCCTATGCCAAAGAAAATACCTGATGTTGACAGTAACATGCTGACAGATTACCTGGCTTCCTTGATGTCTACACTACTCTCTTGTTGTTCACAGGTTGCTGCTGCCTTCCCTGACAACACCCAGGTCAAGGAACACGCCATTGTCCCCGAGAATTTTGTATGCATCCGGAATTTTGATCGTTCAAGTCCCCTTGAGCCACGTTGGAAGACGCCGAAGTTGGTGGAAGGACGTAAAGGCCGAACTCACCTTCATCACTACAAAAGATACTTTGGACTATTTGGAACTTTGGAACTTTTATAAAGAACACTGACCTTTGCTAGAAAAGACTCCACAGCAGGAGTATAGGTTTAAGTTGCGATCTAGTAAGTCAGACGTAGTTTAATTGTTTAAGCCCACCCGGTGGTGAATCGGTTAGACTTGATTTCTGACATGTATAAGATCACATATGAGAATAGCAAGAAGAGAGATAAGAAGGAAAAATACTGCAAGATATTACGCAGTAGATGTATTGTTACCTTGATCATTCTTTTTATTCTGTGCATCGTTATAATTGGTATCAGTTTATTGCTACATGTTTTCTTTCCCATTTCCTCACATATACATTCTTCCAGTAACAGCACCGCAGAGCACACATTCAGTGACCTGCCTCCTCATGAATTGTCATATCGACTTGCACTACGTAAGAATACATTTATTCGAATGTTACACCATTCTCATCAGACCAGCAATGCGACTGATTGCTGGGTATGTGGCCAAATGCCACCTTATCAAGAGACAAAGGGAGTTCTGCCCTTCTATCCTTTACCGTTCTCACACAATGGTTCATGTGGAGCATGGTTTGCTCTAATGACCTCAATAGATAGAAGGTACATAGCTTATCCAGGTGGCTGGATATATGGAAACCTGAATAAAGTAATGAATGAAGCATGCTTTCCGGACAAAGACGGATTCCCCCAAAGAAAGGGAACTGATTTAGAGAATGAAGAGTACGAACAGGGAAATGCATCTGTTAATTTTATAATGTTAAATGTTCAGCCCAAGCAAAATACAGGTCCACCGTTTATTTCAGTTCTACCAGCAAAAGGTGATTTATGTGTTAGCAAGAAAGGCTCAGTACTTATGGGACACAGCGAGTGTAACACTGTAGTAGAGTTTAGTGAGAAAGGACTTTCTTCTTTCAAACCATCACGCCATACCTATTTCATTTGTGGTCAGACAGCCTATGTACATCTGCCCTTAGACTGGGGTGGGACTTGTTATATAGCATTCTTATTGCCACCTGTTTTCTTGGCCCCATCCCATTATCACAGAGATTCACAACTAGAACATGTTAGACAAAAGAGAGAGACAGATTCTGCAGGGATTGATCAGACTGAAACAGCTTGGGAGCAATATACAGACTTCAACAAAGGTTTCTTTTTCTTCGTTGGCCCCGTCCAAAATAGTAAGCTGATACGCAAATTAACAAGAACCCTGGAAGCAGTAGTGAATGTGACTGCATCTGCCCTGGCGAACTTAACCCAGGAGCAATCTGCTATGAGACTTGTCGTTTTACAAAACCGCCTCGTTCTAGACGTCATCTTGGCGGATAGGGGCGGAGCTTGTAGAGTTATCCGATCTAGTTGTTGCATTTTCATCCCAGATAATGCACCATCTGTGTACGAAGCAATAACAAGGCTCCACAAAATTGCTCATGCCATACATCAAGATGCAGGCACATGGACTTGGTCCAGTTGGTTCTGGGGTGTAATATCGGCATGGGGATGGAAAGTGCTGACCTTCCTAGGAATGGCCCTACTTATGGTATTTGGTTGCTGTCTCTGTTTGCAGTGCGGCCCGGCGATTTGCGGCCTGTGTGCCACTGCCTGTATTCCACATCCACGTAAACAAAGGATAAAAGATGAACAAATGATGCTGTATGATGAACTATACGGTCTCATGGATATAGATGTATCCTGAAGGGTTAAGTAGGGGACAAGGAGGGAATGAGGAAAATGAAATTTTGCCTGACCAGGATGCCCCCTACGTATACCCTATGTTACATGTGTGTGCATGTCATCCATGCATATTTCCTTGTAGTGGCCTGAATCACTAGGCCTCTGCATTCATGTCCTGCATTAAGGTGCCTGTCATCAAGTTTCCCAAAAGTTAAGCTAACATGAAGGCCCATGTATTTTACATTGTGCACTTTTAAATAAATATCGTACTGAACCCTTTTTGTGGTTCAGATTGAACCACCAGTCCCTGAATTAATGTTTTCATGACTCCTGACACACTGAAAGCCGCAAGAAGCCCAGTAAGGCCTGCCAAGACAGTATTATGAATAACAGTTATCTGTTTGCTTTACAGAATCACATTTCAGTCTGGTGAAGAAGGTACACAGAACCCATCTGCATAGATAGGGCCCAGCCATTCTGTCTCTGTTTAAGTGGATTACAGTGCTTGCATCCATAGAAAGCTCATGCAACGAACGAATAAATATGCCCTTTCTGTCATTTAGTGACGGGCAACCTTTGCTTCAGATAATACATCCCCTGACTCAAGATATCAGTTAGTACTAGATGTGCTGGTCGCCCTGACACAAGAGATCTCTCTTCTAGACTGAAAGTCAGCTCTCCTCCCAGTTACACGTCAATTGCACGTCATGCTCATGTTGCACACAAGTAGGACAAAGTTCGAGCTGGTCATGCAAACTCCTCCTCTAAGTACCCACCCACCTATGACACCTACCTATCACCTACCTATGACTCATCGAAGTACACACCCTCATGTACGCCCACATGCTCTTATCTCTTTCTTTCTTGCTCTGCCTGGAGCGCTCCGCCCTATGTACAAGGAGTAAAATGTATATATTCTGTTCATTGTTATTAAATGTTAGAAGACTCTTCCTGAACCTCTGTGGTGATGGAACTGATTCTCCCTTTGACTCGAGTTATTGGAATAAAGCCCATTTAACTTGGACACCACGGATCCTGTCTCTCATTTGATGCATGATACTTTGTTAATGCCTAGAAATTCTGCCAGGGTAATATTTTATTTACCACAGCCTCCTGATTGAAACGTCTAAACGATGCCCCTATCCAGGTTCATAAGCAGCTGCGGCCCGTGGAGGAAGTTGCGGTGGGGCAGAGAGGCGGGGCGGGGGAGGGGCAGGGTGGGGGGGTGCTAAAAAACGGAATATGGATAATTGGAGGTAAGTAAACAATTTTATTAATAAAACGAATTTCGTAGCGTGCCCTGCATCCATTTTGTGATGCAGGACAGGACAAGATATGTCTTGGGTCCGTCATTGCAGAGCCCGTGTACAGTCTCGTACTGTCACGCTGACTGCGCAAGTGTCCACACTTGCCAGTCCCTGAACCTTCCCTAACCTTCATATCAGTCACCCCTATGGTAGGCCCACGGGCAGGGTGCATTGTAAGCGTGAGGTAGGACAAGCCTAGAGTGTGGCATTTCCTAGTAGTGAATTACCACCCTTTTTCGTTCTTCACTATTGAAGGGCTACCTGTTCTCTTAGGCCAGATGAGCTGTCGGCACTAATACACGCTATAGTCCCGGCAGGCTCAGGGAACACGGTAGCACGTCGAGTTTAGTATGCCTGAACTCAGAATAATAAAATACGTCCTTTAGTAAGGTTTATTTTAATATCCTGTGTTTGCAAATGCTACTTTTAGAAAGTTAGCCTTTGCTGGCCTAACTGTTTCACCCCGCCTCTGCCAGGATATGTATCTGCTGTCTGGGTTTGTGTGAGTGAGAGGGCTGGGAGATTCCCGGGGACAGTCGGGGGCTCCAGGTGGTGAATGGGGTGCTTACTCCAGGATGGGTGGGCGGAGTAGTCCTTGACTCTGAATAGGCTTGTGCTCCACCACCACAATGCTAGCTCCACCTCCTGCAGAGCGTCTGATGTCTCTGCCCTGCACCCTGAAAGAAGACGGCAGCGTCCTGTCAACAGAGTACTCCAAAACCGGGTTGAACTAGGCTCAGGCCCCCTGGCCTGAAGAGACAAAAGAATTGCAGTATAAATATAGGAGCTCCGCTCTTTACAAATCAGATCCAGTTTTGACCACGACGAACCTCTGCCTGACTAGAAGGACCAAAAGAAGCTGAAGGACGGAAACCAGTCTGTATCCTGTTGGACTGGCCTGCAGTGGTGCCTTGCTGAGAACGGAGAGGAAAGGACCAGAGAGGACTTTGTAGACTTGTGCCTGAAACGATCTCCAAGGGCTTGATCGAGAGCTTGCCCCCTGAACGGAACCCCAGGACCATTGGGTTCTATTCTGCTTGTGCCCGTCTGCTGTTGGGCCTTAGTTCTTATTCCCTCGCCAGAGTTGTGACTCGGGTGCCTTCGCCCCCTCCCAGGTCGTGACAGCTCGGAGCCTGGTCGCCCCGCCGTAGAGAGCCCCGCTCATCCCTGAGTCGCTCTCCGCTTCAGTGCCGGGCCGCCCGCTCTCCTGTCACCTCGCCGCTAACGGAGCGCGTTGGGTGCCTCTCATCTTCTCCCGCCGGAATCTGCACGGAGCGCATTCCATAGCCTCGGACGGTCCGTACGTCGTAACATACCCGACTGTCTCGCTTTGCCCTCCTGCATACCAAGGCTCGTGCCGCACCTCAAGAAATTGTGAACAAAAGGGGATAGGTCCGTATACACGTAGTGGGGGCTAGACCCTATATTGAATTGCAATAAGCAAACAGTGCCCACACCACAATTACTCAATGACTGGTTTGAAAGGGTAAGAAGCCAATTTATTGTAACTTCCCTTAGACAGCGTCACTCTGTGTCCATTATTTTATACCTTTTTTGGGTTTTCAAAAACTCCTAACAGAAAAAAGGGACAATAGATTCAAATATTTACAAGACTAAATACACTTTGTACATACATTCAAGACCAACATTATTTACACAAGTCACTGGTCTTTAATCAGGGCTGTAGATTCTTTGTATCAATTCTGTTTAAAGGAGGACTTCGTGATCAGTCTTGCAGTGGTCCTGTTGCTAATTAATGTGGAGGCCAGACAGAGATGCCTTATTATTTGAGAACTGCCGGAATATGGCGGGTTCACTCGTACGACGTGACCATCAGGTTTGATTCTTCCTTCGGTATCGTATTCTTACAGGTATGAAATGCCACAATCACCGTCCTTCTCCTCTGCCACTGCACGCCGATACTGGGGTCTGCTTTCTTTCATTGAGAGAAAGCAGACCCCAGTATCGGCGTGCAGTGGCAGAAGAGAAGAATCAAACCTGATGGTCACGCCGTACGAGTGAACCCTGATGAAAGACCAGTGACTTTGAGCCTGGTCTTGAAACGCGTTGGCAGTTTTGTTTGGGTGGAATAAATTGTCATCTTTAAATTACTAGGACCGGCTGGTCCAGTATTTAAGTGCTTACAAGTTATTAAGTTGCTAAAATTCCCCCTCAATCTTAGTTTTTCTCATGTTTTGATTGTAATAATTGTTGTTTGTGATGTAATCATAATTTTTTCTTTGTAATGCTTGATGCAGAAACGTTTTTTATTGTGTAAATAATGTTGGTCTTGAATGTATGTACAAAGTGTATTTAGTCTTGTAAATATTTGAATCTATTGTCCCTTTTTTTCTGTTTGTTTATTGCACCTCAAGAAAGGCCTCCCCGTACAGTGGTACCGGAAGCCTGGTGCTGTACCCGCCTGCCATAGAACGCGACGCCCCTCACAGATCCACGAGTATGACCCGGCGTGCTATGAAGTAGTAAGTCCCGCAGGCCTGAACGGCGCCTCGCCCCATTAGCTGCATCGACCCCGGATCGCCACAACCCTCCACAGTCCTGCTCCCCCGCCTCGCTCCTTGAGGAGGACCGAGTCGGAGAGATCCTCTGGAGAACCGTCGGCCTCGTCCTGGGTCCGCCCTCACCAGTAGCCGCGCCTGAAACGCCTCAGACTTCCACAAGCAAGGTACACTTGAACTCCGTCTTGAGTTCATATCGGATCCAGGGTCCGCAAGGTTCTTCTTTCCCTGTCATCGTACCTTGCTGAACAACGAACATTCAAAGACTAAGCTTGCCTATTGTAATCTGGTGGCCTCAACTCGCTAAACGTTATTTTGGTCTTGTGACAATCCTGCTTGAATCTACCTTTTATATAAAGTATACGTATTTTTGATATAACCATAGGACTGGTGTCCATTTGTGGCGGGTCAGTGGGTTTACTGTGTGTGATCATAAATGCTTAACTTACTATCGCCCTGAGGATTAGCCTTGTCTGCTCACGCCACACTACCTAGAGGGTGAGCAGGGGTTATTTGAAGGAGTAGTTCCCTTGTCCTGACTGGAATTGAGGGTCCCTGCTTGTCACAAGTGCATACCTGTGCCAACCAGAGACCTCCGGTTCCAACAGTGCTTCACAAAGTTTTTACAGCTAGAATATCTTTTAGAGAAATATATTCAGTGTAAAGTGCATGTACTCCCATTATAATACTGGCTTACACCCATTTGGCACATTTATTGTACTTGTAATTCCCTAGTACAGTGGTAATACAGGCACCCCGGGCCTGTAAATTCAATGCTATCAGTGGGCCTGCAGTATTTATTGTGCCAGCAACTTAAGTGCCCTTTAAACATGTCTCACCCCTGCCATTGCAGCCATTGTGAACAGTTGTAAAGTGCCATTTCGACCAGGTAAAATAAACCTTCTGCCAGGCCAAAACCTTCCTTTTTAAAAGATATGTCACCCCAAGGGTAAGCCCTGAATACCCCATAGTGCACGTTGTTCTGTAATGAAAAAGTTGGACATTTACTTTTGACTTTTAAATGTCTTGGTAGTGAAAAACTCTTAAATTCATTTTTCATTATTGCAAGGTCTAAGTTTCCCATAGGATAACATTGGATTACCTTATTATTTGTACTAAGGGATTACTTTAAATTGGGAGCAGAAGGAAATATTGAGTTTGGTGTCTGAAGAATATTAATTTGAATCCCTCTTAAAAGATAAAGGTGGGTTTTAAGTCACAACTTTGAAAATTGGATTTTTAGAAAGTTGCGATTTTGCTGGGCAGCATTTGGTGCTTGCAGCCTGCATCATGTGTCACATTACTAGGTGTAGCTTGCAGTTCTCTTTCTGTATTGCTCCCAGACAGTAAGATATAGAGGAAAGGTAGGATGTGCCATTTCTGACTTGATGAGGAGGAGGATCTGGCACCTACCATACTTGCACATCACAAAGGCTCTACTTGAGCACACTCACAAAGCATTTAATACTAATCTTTTGTTACACCAGATAAGTAGAAGCCAAGTCAGGGGACTCTGAGGGTGGAAACCTCCAGTACCTGTAGAAAACTCAGAAGGACTGATGTGCTGCTCTGCAAGAAGGACTGCTACTCTGTTGCCTTGCTACCCTGCTGCCATGCCACATTTACACCTAGGTAAAAGGACTTGATCCCAGGACCACCATAGTAACTCCAAGGGCTACTTGGCTGGCCTCCTGATCAGAGCTTCAGGGACAGAAAAGGCTCCAACCACCTTGAATCCATTACCTTGACTCTGTCTGATGTGAGTCCTACCCCCTCCCAGGTGGTGCCATCTTACTTTTGGATCCTTGGAAGTGGGCTTGGAGGTCCTGTACCAGCCTAGCTGTGGTCCTGGAGGGTGAACTGATGCAGCATGACATCTCCTCACAGCTGCATCTTAACTGCTGCAGTGCATCTCAGATGATGGTCTTCGCATTGCAGCCCGCAGTCTCCTCAAAACTCCACTGCGTGGCACATCCTCAATGCAGGCCTATGCATCCCAAGCCCCTCGTACACTGCATCCTTCACAACAATGCAGGACTTCGCATTACAGCCCTGCAGATTCTTCAGAACCACTAGTGTGCAAAGCATCTTCGTCGCTGGGTATCACATCTCAAGCTCTCATCAACAGAATGCTTGACAAGGATGCAGTACTCAACATCACAGCCCCACAGCTTCCTTGGAACTCTCACTGGAACCACACATCCTCAATGCGGGATCTCGCAATGCTTTGCAAACCAGGATTCAAGGTACTGTGTTCAGCTAGCCTTACTTGGTCCCTATCTCTGACCCATGCTCCATCACATTCGGCCTGAACGTGTGGCTTTGTCCAGGCCAGCATGACCAGTTACCACAGTTGGAGCTTTGTGCTTTTAGGCATTATTTCACTTTAATCTTGAAAGTTGCATATTTCTGGTTTGGCTTATTGGATTTTTGTAATTTTGATCCCAAATAATGTATTACATTCTACTCTGTTTGTCTACATTTGTGTGGGATTTTCCTTGTGTTGTGTTTCCACTTTATTACTGTTGAAGTGCTGCATACATTCTTTAGACATTGCCTCTAAATTAAGTCTGACTGCTTGGTGTCACATTACCAGAGGGTTAAGCACAGATTAATTTTGGTTTGTTTGGGTTTCACCCTGACAGATATTGGGGTTGCTGCTTGATTAGGGTTTCACCACCTTCAAGGAGTAACCCAATTTCCAACAGTTTGTGTCACCTGTAATTGGGCCAACATAACATATTTTTTTTCACTGCCAATCAAGGATGGTTTTGATAATAAATGTATGTGCTGAAAAGAATATACACTATGGTTTAGGCAAAGTGTGGAGAAATGTTACATCAGCATTGTCACACACTTAAAAGAGACCAAGATAGGAATTTTTTTTATAGCAGGTCTTAATGCTATTTCTTACTGGATACCAATGAGGCATCTTGAGTGGACTCCCAGGTCCATATGTGTGACTAGCATGTATATTCGATGGGGTTTCTTAATATGTTCTTTAATTAGAAAAAAGAAAATTGTTAGAACAATATATGTAAAAGAAATGATGACTCTTATTAGAGAGGAATGACAAATATATGGTGTGATAAATTAAATAATGAGTAAAAGAATAATACAATGTCTATTTAAATCAGAAAAAATTAAATACAAATGAATGACCTTCTAAATATTTTATAAACAAATCAAAAATGTGATTCTAACTGTAAAAGAAGGGGAAATGGAGAACATTGCTTGAAGAAAGAGAGGAGAAAAGGGTGCTTGTATACCTAAATTAATAAATCAAAATATCTTATGTCTTCCAATGAGCACTCATCTATAGACAAATATTAAGGACTTATTATGTGAGTGCAATTAATCCTACAAAGATTACAGTACTTGATGGTTTTTGAACTTCTTTGTTAGTAAAATTCTGTAAAACATAGAATTATTAATGTTGTTAGCATTAAATTAGTATATAGCCAGAGGGGTCGTAAGACATCTCTTTACAGCTAAAGCTACAGAGGCAAATCCACTCTATCTAATCTATAATTATAACATACAGTATTTCATCAGTCGGTATAGAACAATTTCACATAATCGTTAAAGTTTAATAATCTGATAGTAAGGTTTCCCCCTGTTCTTCCAACTTTCCACTACTGGCAAGCTCCTATTAAAATATCACAAAAAGGGACACATTAACCAGATATTAAATATATTCCCTTTTTCCTTCATGATATATTAAAAGGGATTTGAAGTTTTTGTTAAATAATTTAACTTTAATATCGCAATACCAAACTGGAACCCTGCCATTTTTCTTGGTTGGTTCACATTTAATTCCAGAAAGGAGTTCTCATCTGTGTTCCATGGGCAACTTGAGCAACTGTCTTTCTCTTTTGAATTCTTACACTAGTAAGCCTCATTTAAAGAAATTGTAATTTCCAGGCAGGTTGACTTCAGATCCTTGCCTTTAAGTTAAGTGTGATTGAGCAGGCATGGCTTCAGTGCCTCTATCCACTAGCTATAACATTTGAGTTTTTTTTTTTGCTGAGTGCAAACTTTTGTCGGTACATTTTTCCATAAAGTGAACATGCACCATGTTTGCTTCACTCCCCACTACATCCATTCGGTGATCTGATGACATGTTTTAGAATCTTGAATCTCGTCCCCTACAGAATTTCACAGAGCGGCTGATATCCCACCCATATGCATGCCACTTTCTCCAATTAAGTACTTTACTTTGGGCTTATTGTATTTAATTATAAATTATATAGAATATCAATTACCTTTTGTCACTATTTTTGTGCATATCTGCATAATTATTAAGACTTTCTTTCACGTTTACTTAGTTTTTCCCATGTAACTTGACTCAGTATTTTACCTTCAACATGTCCAGAAACGACTTGCAAAAAGTGTGAACATGATTACATAACTGCTGTGCGGGTTAGCAGCATGAGAATGAGCTTCACCCTCACACCTTTAACATGAAAGGCCACCCTTATATCCCTCTATACATTGGGGAAAGTGAGCCTTCTTCCTTTAAAACACACCACCAGATAAGAAACGAAATTCCTACATTATTTTTTGGATGGCAAACCTCACTTCCCAGGGATTTAAGAATTCTATAATTCGCCATTACCACTGAAGCTCAAATGCCTACAGACCCAAACAATGCCAACACCGCCACGTCTGGAGATAAACATTTCCTTTAAACAGGCAATGCTCAGGTAGCCTCCTGCATTTCCTGGTATATGGAGTTCTAACAGATCTGCAAATGTTTCCTGCTTACCTGCGCGCACACTAATGAAACATTATATTTATATTGCGTCTAGACGCCCTCCTAAAACCTACGTATCCCATTTTCATTGGGGTTAGCTTAATCTCTCGATGTCTTGAACCCCGGAGCGATGAATCAATGCTGTCGATACCTTTAACCCCTGAGCGATGAATCAACGAGGCATTTTACAATAGCGACCTGTGAAATGCCTCCCACTGATCTATAAAAAAACTACTACCGCCAGGCGAGTCACAGGTGAGTGAATCCACACTTCTGCAAACTGGAAACTATACTTTTGACAGTATAGATGAAATGCTGTACTGATTCCAATAACAAATGAGGCTAAGTGAGCCAAAATGAGAGTTAACACTCTATATAGCATACCTGCCTGCGACACAAACACACTGGGGTCTCCGCACTCATGGAATGCGCCTGTTGAACTTGGCTCTTTTTGGCTAAAGTTCCTTAAACTTTTTCCTTTACCCTAGACCTTTTTTTCCTGACATGGTGTTGCCAATTTAGATACTTTGGGCACTTTGCAACTGCTGATCCGTGTCAAAGTGCAAGTGCTCCCTGTATAAGGTAATTGGTTGTCCATGATTGGCATGTTTGCCTTACTAGTAAAGTCCCTAGTAAAGTGCACTAGGTGTGCCAGGGCTGGTAGTGCAAAGCTACTAGTGGGCCTGCAGCACTAATTGTGCCACCCACACAAGTAGCCTTAAAGAGAGAACTCAGACCTGCCACTGCAGTGCCTGCGCGCAGTTTGTTAAACTGCCATGTTGTCCTGACAGGTGCACCCACTTGCCAGGCCTTACCCATCCCTTTCTATGCACATCAGATACCACTATGGTAGGTCCAATGTACCCCCTGGGCAGGGTGCAGTGTATGTAAAAGGTAGGACATGTACTGAGGTGTCTACCTATCCTGACAGTGAAATACTCTCCATTTCGTTTTTCACTGTTGAAAGGCCATCTTGCCCATAGGACAGAATGGATAGACTGTATAATATGTTTCCAGCCTATCTTCCCAAAGGCTTAGGATGGAGAGGTGAAGTTTAGTGTGCCTGAACTCACAATTCAATAACACATCTTTTTGTGAAGGTGTTTTTTGCATTGTGTGTTTAGAAACCACTCTTTTAGAAGTGGCTGGGTTTTGGTGCTCTAACATTTCTGTGTGTCTCTGCCTGGTTGTGGATTTACTTGCTGGATCTGAAAGTGATAGGGTCTGGGGAATGTCTTGACCCAGGGGAGGAGATGAGACAGCAACAGCTGACCTGCATCTGGAGTGTAGGGGGAGGAGTAGCCCCTGGAGGTGAAGAGGCCTGGGCTGCCACCATAAAACAATGGTTCCATCCCCTGCTTAGTGATTACAGATCCAGACCCCCACTATCAAAGGAAGAAGGTGTCACTGGCAGGGTGACACCCAGAACTGGTTTGGACAGGGTTCAGTGCCCCCAGAACACAAAGACTTCAAAGACATTTAGGGATATAACTATGAGAGCTGAGGCCACTACACGTTGGAATGGAATGGAACTGTTCAATACTGTAAAGGATTGAAACCACTTTGTGGTCAAGAGGAACCTCTGCCAAGGAAGAAACAGCTGAAGAGAGTGAAGGAAAGGACTGACCCTTGCTGTGTGTTCTGGGGCTGGCCTGCAGATTGCTGCTTTAACCAAGGAGAGGCTAAAGGGACTTTGCTGTGTGCTGTGTCCCCCTGCTTGAAAAGACCATGCTGTGCTGTGTCCTGAAGTAACTTAACCCCAAAGGCCCGAGGAGAGCTGGCTCCCTGTTTTGGAAACTCAGGAACACAAAAGTTTCCAGATGTGTCTCAGCTGCGCTGTGTGCATGTGTTTTGTGCAGCCTGAGACCTTCGTAAGAAGTATCCTGTGACTGTGGGTACCTGCAGTCCAAGCGAGTCTCAGCAATGCTGTGTGTGTGTGCTTTGTGCAGTCTGAGACCTTCGTGAGGATTGCCCTGTGATTGTGTGCACTCGTAACTCAAGTGAGTCTCAGCGATGCTGTGTGCGTGTGCTTCTTGCAGCCTGAGACCTTCGTGCGGATTTCTCTGTTATCGTGCACACCTGGAACTCAAGTGAGTCTCAGTGAGGCTGTGTGCATGTGCTTCTTGCAGCCTGCGACCTTTGTGAGGATTGCCCTGTGATCGTGTACACCCGGAACTCAAGTGAGTCTCAGTGACGCTGTGTGTGTGTGCTTCTTGCAGCCTGAGACCTTTGTGAGGATTGCCCTGTGACCGCGCACACCCGAAGCTCAAGGAAGTCTCACCGACGCTGTGTGCCTGTGCCCTCTGGCAGCCTGAGATGTTTGTTATCGCCACTGCCTGGAATCCACAAAGTCGCATCAGAGGCCCAAGTTGCGAAAACAGTAGAGGAGAGCGAGGTCGCATCCCCCAGGTAATGTGTGTCGTTGCCTGGGGTGGGGTGTGGGCTCTGAGGGAGACGCTCTGGTCCTCTCCCATTCTTGCAGCGTGAGCCTCTGCTTCAGCTCGTATCGCAGCCCGTACTTGCCAAGGAGTGGCAGTACTGGGGCCGGAGTGCGGAGCTGCACTTTGGTTTACACCATATTCGTGTTGGGGGCATGTGTTGGCGGAAGCAGACCACGAGTCAGTACAAGTAGCAGCGAGATCATCTAAAGCACTGCGATCGGTGCCGGAGTATATTACACATTGTATTATTTCTGCATTACCTGATTGTTGTATTACGCATTACATTATTTCTGCATTACAAACTGCCTTATTGTTCATTGCGCATTGCATTATTTCTGCATAACGAACTACCTGATTGTTGCATAAAACATTGCATTAGTCTGCATAATGAACCGCCCGATTGTTGCGTTACACATTGCATTATTTTTACATTACAAACTGGCTTGATTGTTGCATAACAAACTGCATTATTTTTCCATTGTAAAGTGCCTGATTCTTGCATTACGAACTGCATAGCATTGCATTTGGACTGCATTAGATCATCTAGAATTGCTCATTAATATCAGCAGAACCTACAAGGGCTGACTGGCCTAATAACCGGCCAGGAGGAATATTACAAACACACATATGTTGGGTTTATATTGTGTGGTCTCATCGTATATCTTTTTATATAAACATACTTGTTTTTCTATGAAACTCGTTTTAAGTCCTTTTATGGTGTCATCATTGGGTCACTGAGAGCGTGGTTGCAAATACTTTACATATTTGTCTTAAAGTTAAGCCTGGCTGCTCGTGCCAAGCTACCAAGGGGGTGATCAGGGGCTATCTGAGAAGGTGTCCTTCCTGTCCCTGATGTGGAAGCGAGGGTCCCTACTTGGCTTAAGGTACCTACATCAGACAACTAGGGAATCCCGGTTCTAACAGGGCCTTATGGAAATTCTGCCCCGAGTGCAGAGATTCTGCCCGAGTGAGATGATTTTGCCTCGAGTGCGGAGCACAGCAACAAGGGAGGAGACTCTGCACTCTTAATTTTTCTTCATGTAAGCCCCTTGAAAATCGGGCCTTTGGAGGAATGCCAAACTATCCTGCAAACAGAAAGAAAATCTCAAGCATGCTTAAAGAAGCTAGCATCCTTGACACTACGTCCATGATCTCAGATGGGGAAGAATGGACTGAAGAGGCTACAGGTAGCAGCAATTCAGAAGTAAGTGACAGTGACTTGGAACAAGAGCTCTCAGAGGACGGGAGACCCGGGACCATCCAGAAGAGGAGAAAAAGACGGGAGAAGGAGCTCTCATGGGACTACGCTCCATCGATTCAACTAAGAGGCACCCCTGAGACGGGGGCGAAGGGGGTCGAGGCTACTACAACACCTACACTAGAAACTATTATGCAGGCGATATGTGCCCACTGTGAGGAGACCCGACAGGATGGCCGCAAGGCCCAGGCGGCGATAAGGAAGCTACAGGGAGTAGTGCGAAAGCTGTCTAAAACATGTAGTACATTTGGAGAATGAATTACAGATCTGGAAGCACAAATTTGTACTGCCGAGACTGATCTGACAAGCCCTCAGGAAATGGCTAAGTCACAGGAAGCACAGATAACTGACATCCAGTGGAAACTGGAAGATCACGAGAACTGCCAACGGCGAAATAACCTGCGGGTTCTGGGTGTACCTGAGGTGGCGGAGGGTGAAGATATCCGTAGATATGTCATTGGTCTGTTTAGTGAATCACTCCCTGAGCTTACGGACTGGAATTGGTCACTTGAAATTCAGCGGGCACATAGGGTACCCTTTGTGCAAAAGCAGCAAGCTAGAGCAGGGTCATTGCCACAAGCTATATTGGTGTACTTTGGCACCTTCCTGCTACGACAGGCAGTGTTCGCAAAGGCGAGACCCGAGGCGAAATGTACTAGGAATGGGGTGTCATATTTCATCCGGCCTGACTTCTGTCACACCACCGTCAAAAGACGGTGGAGGTTGAGGCAGATGATTAAACCGTTCCAAGATAAAAAAGGCTCAGGTTTTTTTAAATAATCCCGCAAAATTAAAGGTCATATGGAATAGGCAAACACGCTTTTTCCTGTCTGAGATAAAAGCTAAGGAGTATCTCGACAGCTTAACATCATGAGAAGTGTTAGAAAAGATTAAATGGAGAAAATAAAAAGGGGGAAGGGCTGCCGTTGTTGGTATTTCATTCACGGAGGGTTCTCTCCTTGGGGAGGTGGTTTTCTCTCTCTTCGTCCCTTGTTCCTCCTCTCTGTGTTTATTATTTTTTGGGATTGCTGGGTTATTAGGTATCGAGAGAAGTCAGTCATTGCAGCTGCACAGCATACATGGGGGAAAAACAAAGAAAGATGGGTTATATACGGGCACTCTGGACTTAAGTCTGAGTGTCTCTCGGAGGGAATGGGGGCATGGTGGGTGGGCTGGGGGCGAGCAGCAAGAGGGGCTGGGGTACATTTTTGGAAAAAACACACTCAGAGAAGAAGTACAGACAAAAACAGATATATATTTTACAAAGCCAGTTGCGTAATGGGGAAAATGTTATAGAAGGTATTTGGAAAAGAGGACTAATACATATACTAGAAGTAGCTGGAATAGTTAGAATCAGACTAAGATGGGGAGAATACAAATGTGTTCAATAAATGTGGCAGGACTAAATGATGTAACCAAAATAGGTAAATTCATGGAGCTGGTAAAATTAAACACATTTTATGTTATCTGCCTTCAAGAGACCCATCTTTCTTGGGATAAAAGGCACCTGATGATACAGGGTTATAATTTAATGGTAGCTACAACACAAACATCGAATTTCCGAGGGGTAGCCATTTTTGCTAAAACGTCACTGAGGCCAGTTAAATGGAAGGCAGCAGATAAATATGGGAGGTGGGCCATAGCTGAGCTAGGAGTGGGCCTTACCATATGCTCGATCTATGGGTCAAACTATGATGATCCCCAATTTTTTGAAGATCTTGAGGTAGAATTGGCAACATGGACTACACCCCTCATTTTATGTGGGAATTTGAATGTTGCTCTAGATCCCCTACCTGGTGCTAATAGTCAAGGGAGTTAGCAAGGGTGAAAACCAAAGGTATATAGGGCATTTACATCACTGGTAAGGAGTCATGGGCTAGTGGATATGTGGTAGGCTAAAAATACATCTCAGAGCTTAGGGAGCACATATTACTCATTTCCTAATAAAAAGTATGTTAGGATTGACTACTTCTTTTGTACAGTAGAACTCCTCAATAAGGCAAACATAACAATTCTACTTAAGGTCATATTGGACCACAATTCATTAGTTGTGGGAGTGGAAGTAGTAGATGGTAGTCAGAGGAGGGGACATTGGACTTTTGATAAAAAGCTGCTCATTAATAGGGAGTATATCGAACATATAAGAACATGGGTGATTGACTATTTTGATACTAACCGATATAGTGCCTCGAGAATAACAGTTTGGGACGCGTTTAAGGCAGGTGTGAGGGGAGAAACTATTAGCTATGTGGCCAGAACACGAGCAATGTGCAGGGAAAAAATAAGGAACTAATGCGAAGACTGAAGGTAGCAGAGGATGAGCATGTACTCTCAATAAGGCAGGATCAGGAGCAGATTTTGATCCTTAAGGCAGATATTAATGGGTGGCTCACACAAAAAGCAGCAGAAGAATTCCACTCCCATCACAATAATTCATATGAGAGTGGAGAGTCAGTAGGGAAGATACTAGCTCCCCGCACAAGGCAAAAGATAATGCAGAACCAAATTGGTTATCGATTGGGGGGGTGTGGATATACTGACTCGGATGACATAGTCCAAACCTTCCAAGACTACTATCAAGTATTATATTCTGAAGAAGGTGGGAGGGAAAATATTAAGTTAGATGATATTAGACAGGTGGTGACAAAGGAGGACTTGGGGAAGTTGTTAAATGAAGATTTAAAAAACGAACTGGAGGCAGAGCTCTCACAAGAGGAGACCGAAAATGCATTACAGAGTCTTGCGGAAGGAAAGGCAACAGGACATGACCAAATACCCCTTGAGTTATACAAGGTATTGGGCACTACAATAATACCCCTCTTGTTAGATTTATTTAAGGGGATTCAGTATAATGGAAAGAAACCAGAAATATCATCTTTCCAAAAAAGGGGAAACCTCCAGAAAATCCAGGGTCATATAGACCGATCTCTTTAATCAATTCAGATATTAAAATATACTCCAAAATGTTGGCAACTCGGCTAGGAGGGGTCATCGGTAGTCTGGTCTCCCCGTGGCAACATGGTTTTATACCAGGGAGGCAAACAACCGACCATATTCGGAGAGTAATCACATTGTTTGATATTAAGTCAGAAACGGGGCCAGATCAATCAATCAATCAATCAAGGCATTTGTATAGCGCGCTACTCACCCGGGAGGGTCTCAAGGCGCTGGGGAGAGGGGTACGTCACTGTTCGAACAGCCAGGTCTTGAGCTGCTTCCTGAAGGAGAGGTGGTCCTGGGTCAGCCGAAGGTGGATGGGGAGGGAGTTCCAAGTCTTGGCTGCCAGGTAGGAGAAGGATCTTCCTCCGGCGGTGGCTCGGCGGATGCGTGGTACGGAGGCGAGGGCGTGGCTGGTCGATCGCAGCTGGCGGGTGGGCGTGTACAAGGTCAGGCGGTTATTGAGGTACTTTGGGCCCAGGTCGTGGAGAGCCTTGTGTGCGTGGGTGAGGAGCCTGAACGTGATTCTCTTGCTGATGGGGAGCCAGTGCAGGTCTCTCAGGTGGCCGGAGATGTGGTTGTGTCGTGGGATGTCCAGGATAAGTCGTGCAGAGGCGTTCTGGATGCGTTGAAGTCTTTTTTGAAGTTTGGCTGTGGTTCCGGCGTAGAGGGTGTTCCCGTAGTCCAGTCGGCTGGTGACGAGTGCCTGGGTGACGGTCTTCCTGGTTTCGGTGGGGATCCATCGGAAGATCTTGCGGAGCATGCGCAGGGTGTTGAAGCATGATGAGGAGACGGCGTTGACTTGTCTGGTCATCGAGAGGGAGGAGTCCTGGATGAAGCCGAGGTTGCGTGCATGGTCCATCGGTTTGGGAGTGGTGCCCAGGGCAGGGGGCCACCAGGAATCGTCCCAGGCGGAGGGCGATGATCCCAGGATGAGGACGTCCGTCTTGTCTGAGTTCAGTTTCAGGCGGCTGTTCTTCATCCACTCGGCGACGTCTTTCATCCCCTCGTGTAGACTAGCTCTGGCGGTGGCGGGGTCGTTGGTGAGGGAGAGAATCAGCTGGGTATCGTCGGCGTAGGAGATGATGTTGAGGTTGTGTTGGCGTGCAATGGCTGCGAGGGGGCTCATGTAGACGTTGAAGAGGGTTGGGCTGAGTGATGATCCTTGTGGTACGCCGCAGATGACTTCGGTGGCTTCGGATCTGAACGGGGGGAGGCGGACTCTCTGGGTTCTTCCGGCAAGGAACGAGATGATCCACTCCAGTGCCTTCTCTTGGATTCCGATGTTGCTGACGCGCTGCACTAGGGTGCGGTGGCAGACAGTGTCGAACGCTGCGGAGAGGTCCAGGAGGATGAGGGCCGCTGTTTCCCCGTTGTCGAGCAGGGATCTGATGTCATCGGTGGCTGCGATCAGGGCGGTCTCGGTGCTGTGGTTGGCTCGGAAACAGGACTGTGAGGGGTCGAGGGATCCGTTCGTCTCGAGGAAGGCGGCGAGCTGTCTGTTGACGGTCTTCTCAATGACTTTGGCAGGAAAAGGGAGGAGCGAGATGGGGCGGAAGTTCTTGAGGTCGGTGGGGTCCGCTGTTGGTTTCTTCAGGAGGGCGCTGAGCTCGGCGTGCTTCCAGCTCTCCGGGAAGGTGGCGGTGTGGAAGGTGACGTTGATGATGTCCTGGAGATGGGGTGCGATGATGGCGTCGGCCTTGTTGAAGACGTGGTGGGGGCAGGGGTCGGTAGGGGATCCGGAGTGGATGGTGTTCATCGTGCGGGTGGTGTCTTCGGTGCTGACCGGGGTCCAGTTGCAGAGGGTGGTGGTGGCGGGCGTTGGTTCGGTGGTTGGGTGCGTGGTCTGTGCGCCGAAGCTGTTGTGTATGTCGGCGATCTTGCGGTGGAAGAAGGAGGCGAGTGAGTTGCAGAGGTCTTGCGAGGGGGTGAGGTCGTTGTTTCCGGCGCTGGGGTTGGAGAACTCTTTGACGATGCTCAAGAGTTCCTTGCTGTCGTGGTCATTGTTGTCCAGTCGTTCTTTGAGTGCTGTCTTCTTGGTGGCGTGGATCAGCTGGTGGTGCTTGCGGGTGGCATGCTTGAGGGCGGTCCTGTTGTCTGTGGTTTGGGCGTGGCGCCAGGCTTTCTCGAGGGTGCGGCAGTTCTTCTTGGAGTCCTTGAGTTTGTCAGTGATCCAGGGGGTTTTCTTGCTGCCGGGTCTGCTGGGAGGGTTCTTTAGTGGTGCGAGGTCATCGGCGCAGGCGGCCAGCCACTGTGTGAGGTTGCTGGCTGCTTTGTTGGGGTCCGTTGTGCTGGTGGGAGGGTTCTGGTTGAGGGAGGCGGTGAGCTGCTCGGCGGTGATCTTGCTCCAGCTCCGGCGAGGAACCTGTTGCAGATGGCCATGATCCTTCTGGACGCCGAGAAGGCGTTTGATCGGGTCACATGGGGATTTCCCGGGGGGGATCCTGGAGCCTAAACCGGTTTGGTCAGCGATTTATAAGAGCAATTAGAGCAATGTATCATGATCCGAAAGCTCGGATTCATGTAATGGGTAGAGAGTCAGGAGAGGTGCTAATACGCAGGTGACCCCGGCAGGAGTGCCCCTGCTCACCTATCTTATTTGTTCTTTATATTATTCCACTCTTGGAGAAGTTGATCCAGGCCGGTAAAATCAAACCTGTTTGTACCAGGGGGTTTCAAACAAAAATGTTAGCCTATGCGGATGACATGGCAATTGTAACAACAGATCCCGGGGAAGCTCTCGAGGAGATAACTCAAATAACAGAAAGGTTTGGTTGGCTTTCAGGGTACAGTCTGAACAGGTAAAAAACTATTGTAGTCTGCACACAGAATGTGGAATTTGAGGATGTGAGGCGGACAGATTCAGCAGTCTATCTAGGGGTGCGGGACATGCCAAATATGGACAAGATAATTAAAGCTAATTTTGACCCACTAATTAAAACAATAGCTCTGGAATTGAGGAGGATAGATGGGCTTCACTTGTCAGTTATAGGGAGGGGAAATCTTTTGAAAATGAGCATCCTGCCTAAATTTTATACCTGTTTAGGTCAATTCCAGTAGTGCTAGATAATAGCATACTCAAAAACGTTAATTCTATGTTTTCTAATTTTGTCTGACAGTATGGGAAGATAAGGTCTATGAAATTGTTGACATTGACGCAAGATCAAGGGGCGGTTTGCAATTCCAAACATTGCATTATATTATTGGGCAGCCTTTTTACCTCAAATATCATTTTTATTGAAATTGGATGGAACAGACTGTTTGGCTGCAAGGGAAAAGAATTCGACCAATATTCGAATTGGCATTAGGAAAAGATGCTGCAGGGCTCCTTTTAAAACAAGTGGAGCACAGTCATTACAAAAAAGTTGGGTCTAAAATCATAAAGAGTGCATGGCATATCTGGAAACAAAATAACGAAATTTATGGGAATCTCTCGAGTCACACAATATACCACCTTATGGCATGGCTCACTTTTTTTTCCATATACCTACGATACTATGGGAGGTTAAGGGCATAACCACCATTGGAGAGTTCTTTGGTGGAAAACAACAGCAGCGATTTTTGGATCTACAACAGGAGTTTGGGATACATTCTAATCAGTTTTTAAAATTTGTACAGGTTAAAAGCATCCTAATGGCATACAGACACAGGATGATGATTAAGAAGATCCCCTTGATGGAGTCAATTAGAACCAAGTCATGTAAAATAGGGGGGTTATATAATCTTATGTTGACAGCGATGCCGGAAGATCTAGAAAAAATTAGGCATCCTGGGTAGCAAAACTAAATAATCCAGATGTAGATATCTATAGGAGTCTTGAGCTATCTGCGGAAATCCTCTTAGCTTCCAATTTAAAAGCACAGCTGTATAAGACTATATTTACCCTGTATTTTACGCCTGCAGAGCTTTTTTCATGAGGGAAGAGGGAGGATGATCGGTGTCCGAGGTGTGGGGAGGGATCGGCCACATTAAAACATATGTTCTTTAATTGTGATCAATTGACCCTTTTAAAATCTGGAATCCTGGGGTTTTGGAGATCCATGTGTAATATCCTATATATTGAGTATATACATATCTCCCACTACTCCATCTGTAGAACACTCAGGTATGATGTCATTTGGAGTGTTGTTCTATGAAGCTGTCAGTTGGAGTAGGGCTGAGTGCCTAGCTGGACATTGGACGTAGAATAATGTTTTTAAAACTGTTCTTGCGTAGGTTTCATTAGATTTATAGCAGTCAGAAAAACGTGCTTATTTTGTTGAAAGGCAATAAACATACAGCATCCTAGAACAAGGTTGTCAGGTCTGAAGGACAGTGGTGAAAGCTTGAGGTGCTGCCAGCGTTATTAGAAAGTCTTATCCACTCATTGTCGAAACAGCAGGCAAGAGTGCAGGCATGTAAGAGGCAAAGAGATCACGCAGGACACTTACTGGCAGGCATATCCTTACTTAAGAAACTGGAACTGGAACTGGCATTGAGGGCGACCGGTGGATGGTCACTGGTGGGGCTGATGTATGCCAGATGAAGAGTTGGAGCAAAATTGTAGGTTGCTTGAAGTTACTTGAGGTTGAGAGTAGGAACATAGGATGTCCTCAGTGGTCTTCAGAGGTAGCACATGCAGGTTCTTTGGTTCAATCGTCGCCAAATAAATGTAGTAACTGACTCCACGCAGATTGGTGATGTTCATGTAGATTTATTGAAGATAGATGGAGATCAGTAGTACATCAGTAGATAGCCCCACCAGGAGTATCCAGCTAGGTACTCAGCCCTACTCCAACTCACAGCTTCATAGAACAACACTCCAAATGACATCATACCTGAGTGTTCTATAGATGGAGTAGTGGGAGATATGTATATACTCAATATACAGGATATTACATATCCTCCTTTCTAATGAAAGCAAAAGAAGATATTCAGGTGTAAAACCAAGTATACAGAATTAAAGAGAAGAGAAGTGTAGAAACAAAGCTGTAGACAGAAATAAAGAGAGAAGACGTGTATAAACAAAACTACAGCTGAGAGAATTGAAAAGAGAAGAGAACTAGGTAAACAAAGTAAAGCTGGATAGCAAGAAAAACTAAAGTTGAGAAAATAGAAAAGAGAAGTAAAGTAAAGCTGGATAATAAGAAACAGAAATACAAGATCCGTTTCTCATCCTCCTTTCTGATGAATGCGAAAAGAAATAAAGAGAAGAAACAGAAACCATCAATGAGAACCCTCAGTGTACGAACTGGCCAGGAAGGTACACAAAAGAGTAAACCACATCAGGAGAAATTAAGATGATAGAGAAGAAGTGAAAAGCAAATTAGAATTCCTTCCCCTCTATGCAAATATATAGAATAAATAATACAATAGAAAAGTGCTGGGCTACAGTGAAATAAGTTTGAAAAATACAATATAGAAATGCCCAGTCTTAAGTAGACCACTGCAGTAAAAGCTAAACCATACACCCAACAGGGTAAAGTATGAACGTGCAGAGGAAAATTGAGATACTTAAAACTTGTGCACAATTCACGTAAAACTATTAATCTTCATTTGACTCCTTAAGAAAAGTTTAAAACGTGCACTAAAATGAAGGTAAACACATGGAATAATGAGTAGTTGTGCATAGTAGACAAAAAAAACATTAACCTACACTGAAGTGAAGGTATACATGTAATATCAAGAGTTAAAAAACATGTATGTGTAAAAACGTACTTCGACATGAGGTCAAGTTATGCACAGGATGATGGGCGGACCCAATAAACACACTCCTCTAGAGAGGTCAAAATTGTGCAGAATTCAAGAGATAAAACGTAGACTTAACCCCCAAGTGAGGGTACATAAGGTTCTAACAAAACCCAGAAAACAGTATGTGAATGTGGCACAAGGTAACTAAAGCACACAGGGACATACCACCGCATTTTATTATTATTATTTTTTTTTTGCGCCTAATACTTGATTACACAGCCTCTGCCTGCTGTGATTGTTCTTGATCTCTTTGCCTCTTACATACCTGCACTCTTGTCTGCTATTTCGACAGTGAGTGAATATCACCTACCTGCGTGGAGTCAGTTACTACATTTATTTGGGGACGATTTGGACTAAAGAACCTGCATCTGCTACCTCTAAGGACCATTGAAGACATACTTTGTTCCTACTCAACCTCAAATAACTTCAAGCAACCTACAATTTTGCTCCAACTCTTCATCTGGCATAAATCAGCCCCATCAGTGACCACCCACCGGTCGCCCTCAACGCCTAAGTGCCAGTTAGAGTTCCTGTTTCTTCAATAAGGGTAAGCCTGCCAGTATGCGTCCTGCGTGATCTGTTTGCGTGCCTAGCTGGACACTCCTGGTGGGGCTATCTACTAATGTATTACTGATCTCCATCAATATTCAATAAATCTACTTGAATATCACCTACCTGCGTGGAGTCAGTTACTACATTTATTTGGCGACCATTTGGACTAAAGAACCTGCATCTGCCACCTCTAAGGACCATTGAAGACATCCTTTGTTCCTACTCAACCTCAAGTAACTTCAAGCAACCTACAATTTTGCTCCAACTCTTCATCTGGCATAAATCAGCCCCACCAGTGACCACCCACCGGTCGCCCTCAACGCCTAAGTGCCAGTTAGAGTTCCTGTTTCTTCAATAAGGGTAAGCCTGCCAGTATGCGTCCTGCGTGATCTGTTTGCGCCTAATACTTGATTACACACTTTGCCTGCACACAGTGTGTGTAAAAGACTTTCTTTGCGACGCAAGCAGCACCTTTTCATTCACTTTGTGTGTCCTCACAACGTTCCCTATTTACTAGAAACAAGGAATTGCACTTCCTTTTATAGTTCAAGCCTCAAGCCTCTGCCTGCTGTGATTGTTCTTGATCTCTTTGCCTCTTACATGCCTGCACTCTTGCCTGCTAATTCGACAATGAGTAGATAAGACCTTCTCATAACGCTAACAGCACCTCAAGCTTTCACCACTGTCCTTCAAACCTGACAACCTTGTTCTAAAATGCTATATGTTTATTGCCTTTCAACAAAAAGATTGTTCTTACAGCGTCTATAAGCGTTGCCTTTCAAAAAAATAAGCAAGTTTTTCAGACTGCTATAAATCTAATGAAACCAACGCAAGAACAATTTTAACAAACATTATTCTACGTCCAATATCCAACGAAACCAGGACACAAAATAGATTTGAGGGCATGCAGCTACGACCCATGGGGTTAAAGTAATTAACATTGATTTAAGAGGCAATACGTTTTTCACACAGGATTGGTGTAAAATCACAAACGTTTTTTTAAGGAGTCTCGAGCAAGACAGACTTACGTTTAATTTCGAGTCAAATTCAATGTTTTATTTCAAGAACTTCAGATATGTCGCACTTTACAACTGCCACTTAAATATTTCAAAAACTTTGCTCGCGCTTACCTGAGAGCAGTTCTAGCGTCTCGTGCAGACTCCAGATACTTCTTCTTCTTCTGTCGTCAGTGTGACACGTCAACAGTGTGACGCATCAACTGCAGCGCTGCCTTCAAGCGTTTTGCCGCACGCTGCTGCCTTGAACCATCCTGTATAACGTCGATTACGTGCCACCATTTTTCTGATGTTAACCTTCAGTGTAAATATTCTGTTTTATCGGATAAATCACGTCATGCAGTAAGTACCGGAGATCTGCCTACATCGCTATGAACCTCATATTCAAACTAAAGAGGCGCAATAAGTGGCTGACAACTCAATATATCAAAGAAGGCTTTTTCGACATAAGATTAAGTGACTATTCATAAGTAAAGAAAGATTATTTTAAGAGATGCTTCACTTACGTTTGAAATAAGGAAAAATTGTCGCAGCTAACTTTGATGCTTCAAGGTACTTTTTGTGTAATGACATAGTCAGAGGCACACTTCATGATCTTCAAGGGTCATTGATTTAAGTGCCACTTCGAGACGTTTTTTTAATTGGCTAAAGAATGTTGAAAAGTTAATCCGAGTATCTTTTCTTCTCAGAGTTAAGCAAGTTCAATATGTACTCAGTACACACTGTGCTGTACAATGCTGCCATCTAGTAGCTTTATTTCTAGTACAGATTTATGTCATATATGCTTAACAATTTAGTCTCTTTCTTAATACAGCTTTTGACTTAACTGTATTATAGTTTTACAGTTTTTAAGGATTTGTGTTTCCTACAAGTTAACGGAACATGCGTCTTGGCATTTTTTATGGTTTATTATATGCGGTGGTATGTCCCTGTGTGCTTTAGTTACCTTGTGCCACATTCACATACTGTTTTCTGGGTTTTGTTAGAACCTTATGTACCCTCACTTGGGGGTTAAGTCTACGTTTTATCTCTTGAATTCTGCACAATTTTGACCTCTCTAGAGGTGTGTGTTTATTGGGTCCGCCCATCATCCTGTGCATAACTTGACCTGAGAGCAGTTCTAGCGTCTCGTGCAGACTCCAGATACTTCTTCTTCTTCTGTCGTCAGTGTGACACGTCAACAGTGTGACGCATCAACTGCAACGCTGCCTTCAAGCGTTTTGCCGCACACTGCTGCCTTGAACCATCCTGTATAACGTCGATTACGTGCCACCATTTTTCTGATGTTAACCTTCAGTGTAAATATTCTGTTTTATCGGATAAATCACGTCATGCAGTAAGTACCGGAGATCTGCCTACATCGCTATGAACCTCATATTCAAACTAAAGAGGCGCAATAAGTGGCTGACAACTCGATGTATCAAAGAAGGCTTTTTCGACATAAGATTAAGTGACTATTCATAAGTAAAGAAAGATTATTTTAAGAGATGCTTCACTTACGTTTGAAATAAGGAAAAATTGTCGCAGCTAACTTTGATGCTTCAAAGTACTTTTTGTGTAATGACATAGTCAGAGGCACACTTCATGATCTTCAAGGGTCATTGATTTAAGTGCCACTTCGAGACGTTTTTTTAATTGGCTATAGAATGTTGAAAAGTTAATCCGAGTATCTTTTCTTCTCAGAGTTAAGCAAGTTCAATATGTACTCAGTACACACTGCGCTGTACAATGCTGCCATCTAGTAGCTTTATTTCTAGTACAGATTTATGTCATATATGCTTAACAATTTAGTCTCTTTCTTAATACAGCTTTTGACTTAACTGTATTATAGTTTTACAGTTTTTAAGGATTTGTGTTTCCTACAAGTTAACGGAACATGCGTCTTGGCATGTTTTATGGTTTATTATATGCGGTGGTATGTCCCTGTGTGCTTTAGTTACCTTGTGCCACATTCACATACTGTTTTCTGGGTTTTGTTAGAACCTTATGTACCCTCACTTGGGGGTTATGTCTACGTTTTATCTCTTGAATTCTGCACAATTTTGACCTCTCTAGAGGTGTGTGTTTATTGGGTCCGCCCATCATCCTGTGCATAACTTGACCTCATGTCGAAGTACGTTTTTACACATACATGTTTTTTAACTCTTGATATTACATGTATACCTTCACCTCAGTGTAGGTTAATGTTTTTTTTGTCTACTATGCACAACTACTCATTATTCCATGTGTTTACCTTCATTTTAGTGCACGTTTTAAACTTTTCTTAAGGAGTCAAATGAAGATTAATAGTTTTACGTGAATTGTGCACAAGTTTTAAGTATCTCAATTTTCCTCTGCACGTTCATACTTTACCCTGTTGGGTGTATGGTTTAGCTTTTACTGCAGTGATCTACTTAAGACTGGGCATTTCTATATTGTATTTTTCAAACTTATTTCACTGTAGCCCAGCACTTTTCTATTGTATTATTTATTCTATATATTTGCATAGAGGGGAAGGAATTCTAATTTGCTTTTCACTTCTTCTCTATCATCTTAATTTCTCCTGATGTGGTTTACTCTTTTGTGTACCTTCCTGGCCAGTTCGTACACTGAGGGTTCTCATTGATGGTTTCTGTTTCTTCTCTTTATTTCTTTTCGCACTCATCAGAAAGGAGGATGGGAAATGAGTCTTGTATTTCTGTTTCTTATTATCCAGCTTTACTTTACTTATCTTTTCTATTTTCTCAACTTTAGTTTTTCTCGTTATCCAGCTTTACTTTGTTTACCTAGTTCTCTTCTCTTTTCAATTCTCTCAGCTGTAGTTTTGTTTATACACGTCTTCTCTCTTTATTTCTGTCTACAGCTTTGTTTCTACAATTCTCTTCTCTTTAATTCTGTATACTTGGTTTTACACCTGAATATCTTCTTTTGCTTTCATTAGAAAGGAGGATATGTAATATCCTATATATTGAGTATATACATTTCTCCCACTACTCCATCTGTAGAACACTCAGGTATGATGTCATTTGGAGTGTTGTTCTATGAAGCTGTCAGTTGGAGTAGGGCTGAGTGCCTAGCTGGACACTCCTGGTGGGGCTATCTACTAATGTATTACTGATCTCCATCAATATTCAATAAATCTACCTGAATATCACCTACCTGCGTGGAGTAAGTTACTGCACCATGTTTGGTAGGAACTTTGACCTAACGGCTACACTGGCAATCCTGGGGTATGACAGCTCTCTCATTTGCAATAAGGAACAAGAATATTGTCTGTTTCTAGGCACAGCTATATATCGTATAATGTTGGCAGCACAATGGAAAGATAAGGATCCACCTACCTTCCAGATGTGGCTAGCCCGGCTGTTGGGAGCCTGGAAGCAGGAGGCAGCCTTATATGCATGCAGAGGCAGAAAAGCGAGAAGTCGGGGGGCTAAAATATGGGCCTGCATTGCAAGATGGAGTGGGGGTGCTGTGGGGGGCGAAGTAATGGTAAAATAATACCAGGAGTAAAATAAGCCTTTTGTATGAATTATGAATTTAGTTGTCTGTTTCTAGGCAGTATATCTAATGAAATATTTTATTTCCCTCCCTCATTTTGTATAGGAATATATCTTGTATCATTGATATAACCAAAATAATGAATATTTATTTTTTCAGGTACTATATGAATTACGACCATCTTATGAAGTAGGATAAGAGTATATTTAATTGTTCTTATTTTGTTCCTTTCTTGGTATGAATGTACCTATCATGAATCTGTATTGTTAACTCGTAGACTGCAAAATATTCTGAATTTATGTATTATTTTTTAATCTGAATATACCTTCTCTGGTGTGAATACTTTTGTTTTTAAAAGAACTGAAACTGCAATAATAGCATGCCCTGCTTCAACTAATGCATGCGGAAGGTTGGGTATCTAGCTGGGTCCACAATCACCTTAAGCACCACCTTGACGAAACAGATGTATTTATAACTAGCAGCTCATTGCTGAATACACTGCCAATGCACCTGCCTCTGTGTTTGGGCCCAAACAGCTGTCATCAAAAGTAGTTTGTCTACCTCAGGTCAAGTCCATAGTGAAAGCATCATTTTTTGAACATCAATACATTACGGCATCTTTTCTCTTGCTTGACCTTCCCGATGAGAGCCCGATTTTGACCCCCCACCCCCACACCAGTACTATACTGCATTGGGTACAATAACAGACTGCCACCTAACCTCCTAAAATGATTCCTTTCATTCGTTCTTAGAAATGCTTCACTACATCCAGAACTTCACAGTCGGGCTCTTACACCACACGGGGAAATGAGATCACATCACCCAAGCCCTACATACTATTAGTTTCACTCCACATTAATCTTTGCATATTCTAATTACATACAGCGGTAGCTGGAGAAGGATGGAATTTCGTAGAAGTTCAGTTAATTTAATCCAATCCCGTTCAAGCTCCCTCTGCCTAGCCTCTATATGTCTGTTTAATTTCGCCTGTAATGCAACTCACTCAGGGAACTTATAGCAATTCACTAACCTCTGCAATGTGTGGGCCAGAAACATTCCCATCATTCATGGCTACCTTGATTTGTTGAATGCACTTTCAACATGATGCTTCCTCTCTACTCAGTACTAGCCACTATACAATAAATAACATGCCATGTGTATCTTCTGTTTAAAAGCAACGTAAACAGAAGCCTTACTATACTATCAAGAGGATACAATGTAAGGACCAATCCAAACAGAAGGCATAAAAGGAGAACCTGGAATACAAGCCCTAAATGCCTATGAAAGACACCCTACAACCTGGTTTAACATTTGCCACATGCCTTCAACTGCACGTATCACAGTATGCTGGTACTAATATTGAAGAGCATGCTTTACTCCTCCTCTGGTGCAACTAATTACTGTGGTCCACCATTCTATGCTGTCCCTAAGAGGCAACTGCAAAAATGATGATCCACTCTACACCTGCATGTTTTCATCATACAGCACAAAACGTCAGTAGTCAAATGATAGGACCCTTTCAGTGCAACCCTTACAGTGACGTTTATTCTAGGGCAACTAATCTTTGGGCACTTAATGCCCAGCTGCTAGCCGTATGCTGTCTCCTCGTCAATTATAACAAAAATAACACCACAAGCAAATCCCCAGGCAACACATATCCTATACCACAAGGTCACCTCTCTGTTCTAGGTATGGAATTTACATGGGTGCGCCTGCACCTATGCATGAATTCAGGGCCCCACAAACAACCAGAGGCAGCAACCACATGCCACAATGCAAACCTCAGACACACAAGAACTGCGTGACCATGGGCACCGACACAAGGAATAAGGCTAAGAGGCCAAAGTAGTGTCAAAGATATGCTACTTAATTACTACCTGCCACGCCCTGACAAGTAAAAAAAAAAACAGAGTTGAACTGGTAACATAAATGAGTCATGAAATATTAGATAAGTGTGACGATAAGGAAAATGTAGTCAAGAATATAAGAGAGTCACAAAGGCCAACATCAGAGTATGCAAAACTGTATTGTGTCCGGCTCTTTTAACAATATAATAAACATTTCTTGAAGCCTTTGATGAAAAACATCTTCAGTTCAATTAGGGTGAAGACTGTACACTAAAAAAAAGGTTATATTAATGTGGACTAGGAGTGAGCCATGATGCATTCACCGTACCCCATTTAGACAGCAGGTTGACCGAGATATGCATCTTGTGTGAGGTTGAGTGTCCACTCTGAGGGAAATAAATGTTTTTTTTACAGAATGAAGAAAGATGCACCTCTAGGGTCTGTGAGTGAGACAATGGCATGCACTGCCCACGAGGCACACTTAGACATGCTCATTACCAAGGAGAAGCTGCTAGCGCACAATTAGTTAGAGTGCTTTTTAAATTGAGCAATAGACACCAAGGGGCAGATTTATGAAGGCCTTGCGCCGCCTGTGCGTCATTTTTAACATGGGAAAAAGTGACGCACCGGCGGCGCAAGGCCTTCATAAATCTGCCCCCAAGTGTCTAGACCACCTACAGGAGAAATCATTCACCATGAACAATGTAGCAGTATGATGTTTGAGATAATAACCAACACTTTTCTTTTTGTGGTAGTTACTGGTAAGTTCATCATATTGTCTGACGTAAAGTAATAATGCAAGGTTATCACATAGATATAGTATTTATAGGTAGAGACTAGTGATGATGCAATTTATTGTACTGGATTTCAGTTTGCAATTTTTTGAGACAAGTAGTTGCCTGAATGTATTTATCGAAAAAAATGGCAATACTGTTGTTTATTCCTGGGCTAAATTGTTTAGAGTAAAGGACGAACAGAGACAAATACTTGAACTGCCATGCAGCTTTCAAGTATAGAATATCTGATTAAAATCCCGTCTGGCATCGCATGACTGATAATATTAGCACATCTTGTTGATATTAAGGAAAATAATTTTGAAATAAAAAATACTTTAAGTTTAGAAGATGGGTGTTTTCAGGGGAACATTGGTGTAAAGAGTCTACTAAGAAGGCTTATCTGCTACTCTGTCTGAAATTACTGCATACTCCAAACCGATCTCATGGGACCTCGGAAGGAGGTGACGTTTTTTGGGAGGTGACGTTTTTTGGGATTGCCAAATTCTCCCTAAGGCCATAAGAGAAATCAAGTCAACTTTGAGCAAGACTGTTGCTGTGAACAGTGATCAGCGTGCCCAGTAACAGACTCCATCCTTGCCGAAAATGGAGTACGTTTTGAGTGGCTACTTCCAAGCAGGCTGAGGTACATCCAATCAGGCTGAGCTTCATCGAGATGCTGCAGTGTTTCCCCAGGGAAACGGCTTGTTTGTTGTATGAAATCTAACTTTCTGCTCTGTTCACCCTCTTTATTTTTTATTTTTGGAATCTGGAAGTCTGAGGTTTGGACTCTGGGTAGTTGGAGCATATTAATTAGCTGCAAGCTGCACAAGTAAAATGTGGTCAAAGGTATGGCATAGCTGCACGAAGGTCAAATCTCAGATGTAAGCTTGCAGGAGATGTTTTCCCATGTACGTCTAGCAAACAAGGTTTCATGCAATTAAGAAGCGCATATTGTGCAACTCGCTGCAAAGAGGGAATGAAGGAGATCTTACAATTAAATGACGAGTTTTAATACTTTGGTACCTAAGATGCACAAATGAAAACTGAGCTTCACGGATTTAGTTCCATCGGTGCTTAATTTGAGCGGATGGTGTCCGGTGCTCTGCACCCGCACTTTATTGTCAACACCAGCACTTATGACAGCTGCCACATGGGGGCACTGTTTGTGTAATTTAAAGAGCAGAACAACAGTTGTTTATGTATTCAATATACATTACAAACAACCAATACCTGCAGCCCAAACCATTCTTATAGCTTTGAGGGCCTAGAAAGTCTGAATTTTAACACTTGTAGCAGTGCAATGGCTGGTAGTTTAATAGGACTGTCTTTGGAAGCACTGGCAGTGGCAAAGGGTGGTGTAAGCTGCGGTGGCCTCCTGATAGTAAAGTTAATTTTAAAGTGTGCCACCTAACTCTGCTTCATTTTCCAATGCTGCAAACTTTCTATGTCCCTAATTTAGTAAGGCAAAATGAATTGAAACATTGGATCTCGAATATCTACCCTCACTATATATTTTATAAGTTGCCATACTACTTGCTTGCACTTAATTTATTGTAAGAAAACAATAGTTTTCCTCAGTAGAACCCTCAGGTTCACACCTAATTGTCTCACATCAAACCACATTTTCCATGAAGCACGGCGGCCCACTACGTGCCCAAATTTCAATGGCATACAATACAATAGACTTAATTAAGCCTTCCTCATAACATTGTCACATTTCCCTTGGGATTTTTGTAATCCTTTGGAGGAAGGAGTGGGACAGCTCTCTGCAGATTTAGGAGGTAGCTGTTGAATGCCGGAGGAACACAAGATATTGCATTTTGATTTACATAGTAGGAATGATAATGGGTTAGCTGTTGCAGCAAATCTCCTGCCTGAAATGGGAACAGACTCCCACTGAAGAATAACCTAGGCTAGGTAATTGCAAGAACTGTAGTTTGATATGCATAGTGCTTGCTGCCAATCACAAAGTGCATGTGTTCTTTTAAAAACTGCCATATGGGTTCTTTCGGGAGAGAGCAGATTGGAAAAAAAGAGAAGCTAAGGCTATCTCAGTGAGGAGTGGGAGAGAACTGTGGCTTCAGATTTACCTTAAATCTCTAGGGCTACAGACCCAGTTCAAGAGCTAAGGAAGGTAGCATCTGTATTCCCAAAGATAAAGGGGTATTGGTCCTATAAAGGGAGGCCCGCTAGCTTTTAGAGCTTCTCTGAAACTAGAATGTGCAAAATATCCAGGACACAGCGTAGGCTGTTTCCACTTGGAAAAGAGCAAGGAGAACAGTAGCAAATTGTGATTATTCCACACAGCCCATGTGAAAATTCTCTCCTGGGTCCAGGAAGTAGAAAAGGCCCCTTGGTTAGTCTTAGATCTACTATGACAGAAAGTTTGGAACCAGTTGCCATAGAAAAGTTTGCAGTGGACCTGACTGGGAGTTGTGAGGAATATTCTCACGAGATTAACACAGGCCTGGTGCCTGAGAAGACTGCCCTGCCTGACAGAATTGATTAACTTTACAGAACCAGGAAATACATTAATGTACTTTTCAAAGAGATGGTAATTAAAAAGGAACAAGGTGGCAAAATAAAATCTCAGGTGCTACATTCTGCTCTAAAACCAACCCTGATGTTTGAAGCTATTGTGGGACCATGAGAAAATTACAAGAGGCTTCGTGCAGTAGAGCTCAGCTGTAGCTCCCAGCCTATCCTAGCAGAAGATTTGTAATTGCTGGAAAAAATCTAACTCCAAAATTAGATTTTTTTAATGGGGAAAAGACCAATACTTCTCCGCCTTCACTCCATCTCAAGTCGGCTGCACAATATCCTTATAACTTTTGTCTGGGCTAAACCAACAGCTAATATTTAGCTGAACTTCACTGCTGGCCATTGTAGGAGGATGTATTGGTCCTGTTAAACCGCCTCTTGACGCTTGAAGCCGCCGGGATCCCGTTTTTCGCCGTCAGATCTTTTAAGCCTCGCCACAAGTTGCACTATAAGGAAACTAAAAGACAGGACCTTCCCACATCAGGAGAAGTTACCTTTTTAAAGTTACAAAGCTATACAGGGGCCTATAAATACATACATCGAACTCAGTGCCTATAACCCTGTCCCTTGATGGCGAGAAACATATAACATCTAATTTAATTTTATCAGATCCGGCTTGTAAGAGCGTCCATAAATTTCATACAAACCGTTACGTTAGAGACAAGTTGTGCCTTCATCCTTCGTATCCAGATATGTTATACAGACATCAATTCATGTTGCCCGTGTGAATTCCTTGGACCAAATAAATGAAATGTTATAAGGAAAAGAAATCACTCGAGGCAGCTCCACTTTGACCTTTTTACCGTTTTGATATATAATTACTTGGCTTCTCCAGAAGAAGGCGCTGGTCGCCGAAACGCGCGTCGAGATTGATTAGGCCATGTTAACTGTTTTAGATGAATTTTGTATAATTAAGTTGTGATTTATTTATGATATTTACAAATTGTTTTTTTAAATCCCACTGTTGTGTTGTTTAATTTTATGTATATACAATCTTGTGTTAATAATTTTTTAATAATTGCTTAAATAAATATCAGAATCTGAATTCATTGGTAGCCCATTTTTTCCTCCCTTTCTATTTTTATATTTTTCACACAATGTATTATGATTGCCTAGGTTGTTACTTATTGATCATTGGTCCTGTTAAACTTCACCCTAGTAACTTACATTTATTTCCATTTTCAAATGTTTATGTGATATATACTTTTTCAATAACACTGACCACTACATTTAATTTTCTTCAATCAGTTGTAATTTTTTTAAATTACATTTTATTGTTCTAACAAACTTTTCTTGGGATTTTCAAATCATGTATTTATTAGTTGTAATGTTGCTTTGGTGTTATTGCACATGTATGACATGTAATGTGCTTGGAAGAAAGCTTTGTTGCTTGTGACAGCTTCTAAGGATGAAGCAGGGATGACTCAAAGAACCCCCTTTACCAAACACAAATTAGAACATTACTGACCTCAGCCAAAGCTCACATCAAGTCTGAATCCTCTCACTCCCATTTCTTAATGGTTGGCTTCCAACTGGTGAAAATGCCTCTTTTTGTGTGATCAACCGGATTTCTTTTAACTAATGCTGTTGGTGTTTGGACTCTGTACAATCGGATCCTGGTAACAAAGCCCCAGTGCATGTGCTCTGGTCCCAAAAACCTCTTGAACCGCTTAAAAATCCGAATTGGCTCATTCATCTTTTCTGTAATCAACTAGTATAAAGCAGCCAAGTACCAGGGTCTGTAAGTTTAATATTACTAGTAGACTGCAGCATCTATTGTGCCCACACTAAAGTGACAATGCAAAGCTTGTCATCAGGCCTGCCTATGCAGTCTGAGTGTGCAGTTCTAAAACTGCAAATGCGAACTGGCAAAATAAATCATTTGCCAGGCCTAAACCGTCCTTTTTAGTGCTGATAAGTCACCCCTAAGGTAGGCTCTAATTATCCATAGGGCAGAGTGCATGGTATTTAAAAAGTAAGACAAGAAATGTGTTCATTTAAACCTAAAATCATTACAGATGCAGCACAAAATCCAAATAGTCACATCCTGAGCACTACATGATCTATTTGAACAACACAGGGCTCCACTATTACTGCAGGCAGTGGCTCTTTCACAGAGAAAAGTTCAATTTTAAACCTTACATTGTTCTCTGAAGGGGTTGTTAAGATTATAATAGAAAGCTTTAATGAATGAGGCGCTGTACATGTGATGGAGAGTGAACAAATGACAGTTAACCTCAATAATGCACTCTCTTTTACAAAGAGCACTACTGAACCAGCATCCGCTCCCAACCCGGTCTGACGTCCACTGTACTCAAACAGTTGACGCCCTATGTAAGGTTTTGTTTCTTAAGTGATTTAATGCCTCTTTCCAGTTGTGTTAGACCTCTAGTATGAGTGAGCTTTAAGGCTGTTTTTGTGCTTCAAACACAATTGATATTTGAATTTGGTTATCTAATTTACTTAATAATTGTACTTTTTATTCAATGTCTTGGATGCGAGATTTTTAGACGAATAGCAGGGATGAAAGCAGCTATTTTCTTTCAAATTACATGATAAAAATACGTTATTTAAAATTCAAAGGATATGAAATGCTGTTTGCACAGTGAACAAATTGCACGCACTTTCCTCCTACCTGTGACTGTGAATGAGTGCATTAAAAGCCAGGCCATCTGCCCAGCTACTGGTGAAATTGATAACGTTGATCTGTGGGAAATTGCGAGTTGATTGGCGGACCCAGCTCAATAAGATCTTTTCACTGTTTGTTTGCTGCAAGTCGGCCATAATGCCTTTCATTACATCTTTGACCTGTAAAAGACAGACGATCATCAGTAGCTGTACTCAGTAAAACAATGGTTGGCATCCTCTCCCACGAGTGTGTGTATGTGCAAATTTGCTTTTCTCCCTTCTCAAGCAGAGTGCAATGCTCTGCAAAGTCTATTTCTGAATGATCGACAAAGTCATAACAGACTGACTGCGTTTTTTGGAACTAACATCACACTAGTACAAATATTTATATTTTTAAACATATTTCCTCAGGAATACATTTGCAAACAAAATTGTCATTTAATGTGGGTGAATACATTTCAGACAATAAACACATTTCCACACAGATGGTTACATTGTGAGTGAGGCATGATTCATGTTCTTGTTGGCCAACATTTCCGGTCCATACGCTTGATTTGTAAATATGATATGCAAAGTGCGATGCTGTACTCTCCACATTTTCTAAATAAACAACCAACAAAGCTCCACTTCAAATACAAAGTTTTAAAAGTTATTAGATGTTTCTTCACTTCCTTCAAACTAATCAAGCCAGAAAAAAACTTGTATAATGTATGAAAAAGAAGCACACATACTTTTTGGGCTTTAGCTTTGGATCAGTTTTCAGTACAAGGGCCTGTCACAGGTGCACAGTGTCTTAGGGGGCCACCGGAGCTCACTACCCAGCAACGAGTGGGTGGGATGTAGGGCTATTGCTACGCCACTGCTTGAGATATAATACATTACTAGTAGAAGGATCTTTATATTCGGAAGTGTACAAAAACAACTCCAAATCCCAGCATGTCAACAGCTCTGAAAAAACTTCACGGGTAAAATGAGCAGTGCTACACTCTGCGAAGTAAAACGTAATCAGCTTAAATACACAGACAATGTATCAGAGTTCAGACCACATATGCAGTTTCTGGTGACATGCAGCCCCTCCTTTCAGCTTGTGGCTGCATGCAACACTGGGGGGCCTCAGTTCCGCCTGAAATAATGGGTGTAGGTTGAGCATAAATACATATCCCTGTCCCATCGCCAGCTGCAGTTATATGATCCATATTGCTCCAAGCCTCAGGGTTTTTGAGAGGCCCCATCGTGCCCACTTCTAAACTTCCACTTTGGCAGTAGTAAATGTCTGCCACTCTGTTGATGGTGGATACACAACCCCTCTCTCAGTTGTCAGGAGGTTGATTGGCCTGGTGCATATTCAGGGAACATTCTTGTGCTAGCCAATAATTCCCTATTTTGCAGGGGTGTGCTGACAAGCAAAATATCTTAATCCCCCTTCTGAATTAAAAGGTTTCCCAAGTCCTCCTATAATTCCAAAGTTCGGTTATCGCCCACAGATGCACCTGCTCTAGTAATATGAGACACTAAAATTGTGGTCCCCAAGGATCTATTTTAAACAAGCAGCAATATTCATGTGAATACAATGCAATCCCATCCAAAGTATACATTTGTGTATGCATATTTAGGTTACTGCAAGTGTTATACCTTATACCCAGCACTTGTAATGTACATGCTACGAGTAGGCCTGCAGCACTGTAAGTTACATAGTACTAGTGGGCCTGCAGCCACACAAGTTGCCTTTCAAACCAGTCTCAGACTTGTCATTGCAAGGCCTGTGTGTGTAGTTTACTGCCACTTCAAATTGGCATTTAAAACTATTTGCAAAGCCTTAAACTCCCCTTTTATTACACGAAGGTTACCCCTAAGGAATGCCCTATGTGGCCCTAAGGACAGGGTGCTGTGTAAGTAAAAGGTAGGGCATTTACTTTTAAGTTTTACATGTCCTGGTAGGGACAAACAGGACAATTTGTTTTTCACTACTGCAAGGCCTACTCATCTTACAGGTTAGCATTGGGAATTCCTTAAAACACTTTTAAGCTGTAGTTCCTGATTAAAAATTAGTTGCTATATCATTTTTCATAACTTTGGAATGTTAATGATAAATCCTCTTTAGTGCTGAAGTAGGATTTGCCAATACTGTTTTAGGAATGCACTTTTAGAGAGCGGACATGTATCTGCGGTTAACTTAGCTCTGTGTGTCTGCAGCATGTCTCCAATACACATCTGGGCTGGGTGACACACTTAGGGCATTCCCTCTAGATAGCCGCAAACAGTGGCAGGGTGGGTGCGACAGAGGACTCAGCTGCATCCCTAAAGGGGAGAGGGAGCTGACACTTCCATCTGACTTGGTTGTGTTCTGTCCCACCACAAAGGATTGATTGCTCTCCACAGATAGCCTAGCAGACAGGTTGGGATGAAAGGGGACAAGAGTACTTCAAGTAGTTGCTTTGAAGTCACCCCACTTCATAAGGGCAGTTTGGTATAAGTACTGGGGTTCTGCCCCTACCAATAATGTACACTACTTTGCCTGTGAAGAACTCTGCTAGGAGCAAGGACTGCTGTGCTACAAGTATTACCAATCTGCTTGACTGACTGTTCTAAGGAACTGCTTCACAGCTTTACTGCGCTGCCCGCCGACTGATCTCTGCCCTGCTGAGGACAAGGACTGGACTCATCTCAATTGTCCCCTGAGTTACTCCAAGATATTTCTTGCTTGTCTTCTGTTTTCCGAAGTCTCAGGGTCATCAAAGCCTTCCTGTAATCCTCCTGGTACTGCTGGACTATGCCATCTGTGAGTCTTACTCATGCTTAAGGTGCCCCCGCCAGTCCTTGGCCTCAGAACTGGGTTCTTGCAGCTTTTTCCTACATTGACATCAACACAGCAGAGGCTTTGTGCCGATCAGAACCGATGCATTGCCCTCCGGTGCAGCGGCTGTTCAACGACCAAAACCATAAAGCCAATGTGTCACAACGACAATGGGCAGCGCGGTTCGACAACGATACTGTGCCTGCAACATACAGGGGTTCGTCGACTCAGCTTTCTTCAAGAGGCGAATCAGTGCAGATGCTCGCCTCCATCCATAGGATCAGCGACTTATCGCCTCGAGTCTTCAACGTCAACGCTTAGCTCCATCCAAGGTACTTGGTCAATGGGACCTGTCTGAGTCCTGTAGCTGGCCTGACATCCATCGCGGTTGATCTAATTTTTGGATTTACCCTGGTTTAATACGATCTCAAGTACCCTTTTAGCTTTATTAGCTTCTAAGCACTCTTTTTGGTTTGGTTTGTTCTTTAAAAGTTTGTTGTACTTATTGTATTTTTATCGCTTTGGTCTTGATTTACTCTGATAAATATGCTCTATTTTTCTAAACATGTATGGAGTCTTCTTGTGGTGTTTCTATTGTGTTACTGAGTGTGTGTTTTGCACAAATACTTTACACATTGCTGTGAGAAGTTGGCCTAGTATATGATGTTCACTATTCTAGTGAGCACCTTGCACCAGTCCGAACAACCTTTATGGTGATGGTTGTAAAGTCAACCTTATAGACCAGCTATCCTAGTGGTAGCATGGACAAAGCAGTCTTAGGCTAAACTCAAGAGGGCATGTGAAGCCAGCTGATTTACCATATGCAACCCTTTTAATACCAAATGAAAGGACACCACACAGGTTATATATATATAATATATATGTATTTATTACTAAATTAATCCTCTGAACTCTTTATGAGGTCAGAGGCACAAGCACATAACAAGAAACTTAATTATCATACAATAAGTTGCACAAAATACAGTAATGCCCTAGGGGCACATCGAACCATATACTAAAATAGTGGTATAAGAACCACGTCACAAACAAAGGATAGGCCTAGGGCCTGGAGAATCGCTGGGGCTACGCTGTACAACCAAAGGATAGGGAGCAGGAGGCCCACGGGATGCGCGTGCAGTGGCTTTACACACACGCGAGTTACCATGGAGTTAGAATGGGAACGAATGAAATGGAAACTAGTTCTTTTAGGGCACTTCCGAATGGACAAGGAGAAAGCTGCTTGAAACTTGGACACTAGGATAGTCAATACCCACAGAAGTACCGAAATACTAGCGTTACCTCACCCACAGGAAGCAGGTGCATAAGAATGTCTGACAAAATATCGATAACACAAATATCGATATACAAAAATATCGGAACAAAAATATCGAAGTCAAAAATATAGGAATCCTATCCCTAAAAAGGTAAGTACAAATATATCGGAAAAAAAATATAGAATGACAAAAATATCGTTTTTTGTAAAATATCGTTTTTTTTAATTAAATAAAAATCTAATATTAACAAAATAATACTTATAAATGTAATAAACATATTTAAAAATGTACTATAATATTTAAAATTAATACATAATGTAATACAAAATAATATTAATAAATATATAATACATAATATATTTTTCATTAATATTAACTCAAAATTAATTATTTTCATAACTTATAAAAAAATAAAAATATAATAAATTACTAATACATTTATATACATAAAATAATCACATAAATAACAATTAATAACAACATAATACTAATAAAAAAGCTAAATAAATTTTAGATAGTGTATGAGTAAAAATTACTATTCCCACTCCAGAGAGTGCAACAGTAGGGAAAGTGTTGGATAGCGTAGGGGTAACAATTACTATTCCAACTCCAGAGAGTGCAACAGTAGGGAAAGTGTTGGATAGCGTAGGGGTAACAATTACTATTCCCACTCCAGAGAGTGCAACAGTAGGGAAAGTGTTGGATAGCGTAGGGGTAACAATAACTATTCCCACTTTAGAGAGTGCAACAGTAGGGAAAGTGTTGGATAGCGTAGGGGTAACAATTACTATTTCAACTCCAGAGAGTGCAACAGTAGGGAAAGTGTTGGATAGCGTAGGGGTAACAATTACTATTCCAACTCCAGAGAGTGCAACAGTAGGGAAAGTGTTGGATAGCGTAGGATTAAAAATTACAATCCCAACTCCAGAGAGTGCTACAGTAGGGAAAGTGTTGGATAGCGTAGGGGTAACAATTTCTATTCCAACTCTAGAGAGTGCAACAGTAGGGAAAGTGTTGGATAGCGTAGGGGTAACAAATACTATTCCAACTCCAGAGAGTGCAACAGTAGGGAAAGTGTTGGATCGCATAGGGGTAACAATTACTATTCCAACTCCAGAGAGTGCAACAGTAGGGAAAGTGTTGGATAGCGTAGGGGTAAAAATTACTATTCCCACTCCAGAGAGTGCAACAGTAGGGAAAGTGTTGGATAGCGCAGGGGTTGAAATAACATACTTATAAAAAATAGTTCATTATTACTTAATTACATTAAAATTAGTTCCCACCATATTCCCCTATAAACACACAACCCGCAACAGAACACATTTATCAATTAATGAATTATTTAAAATTAATTACCAATTAATTTTAATTATTTACCAATTAATAACAATTAATGTATGCTTCCTACTAATTAATAATTAATTCTACATATTTAAATTACTTCCCACCCTACTCCCCTATAAACCCATAACCCGCTACAGAACATATTTATCAATTAATCAATTAATTAATATTAATTACAAATAATTCTCAATTAATTAATTAATAATTCCTACTAATTAATAATTAATTTAACATAATTAAATTACTTCCCACCCTATTCCCCTATAAACCCATAACCCGCTACAGAACATATTTATCAATTAATCAATTAATTAATATTAATTACAATTAATTCTCAATTAATTAATTAATAATTCCTACTAATTAATAATTAATTTAACATAATTAAATTACTTCCCACCCTATTCCCCTATAAACCCATAACCCGCTACAGAACATATTTATCAATTATTCAATTAATTATAATTATTTAAAAATTATTCTCAATTAATTAATTCATAATTCCTACTAGATAATAATTAATTTAACATAATTAAATTACTTCCCACCCTATTCCCCTATAAACCCACAACCCGCTACAGTACTAAAAGACAACATTTAATTAAATTACAGTAAAAATAAATTATTAAACATAATAAATACAATATAATATACACAAAATGTATTTAAAAATCGATATTAGTAACATCGAAAATATTTACTTCGATATTACTGACATCGATATTTAAAACTTCGATGTTACTAATATCGATATTAAGAGTGTCGATATTACTTACCTTCTATATTAGGTCCCTTCGATATTTAAACTTCGATATAATTGTATATCGACATTTAAAACTCGATATTTTGTCTGTGTACCGGTGCATAGGTGTCAAAGTGTGTGGGGTTTCAACGCTGAATCCTATGGAGCCGTGAAGAAAAATGCTGCAGGCGACCATGAGGGAAGTGTCCGGTTGGATCCAAGGGCGGATCGAGGATGAAGAGTACCTGAAAGCAGAGGGGACAGAGTGTGGGTCACTAGCCAGTGACCAGGAAGGAACCAGGCAATGTCGCAAAGCAATCAGGTGATGTTGTGAAGCTTGTCTCTGCAGCCACGTGGACCAGGAGGTGTCGACGACAACCAGGAGCTGGATACGGACTGTCCCACGAAGGCTCTCACTGTCGGCGGTGTCGGCTTCCGGATCGGAGTCAACAAGCCTTGGCAAAGGCACCCCACGCAGGAATCGAAGTAGGCTTCTGGATCAGACCAGCAAGGTCTGATGGGCGTCTCCTTTTCAGGGAAGCAGGGATCAGTCTGGAGCAACCAGACCAGCAGTGTAAATTGAAAGGTTCGTCATCACAGAGGCCACTAGCCAATGGGCAAGTGACCGGACAGACGCGTCAAGCAGGAAAATGCAGAAGTGCCCCACGCAGAACTCGTGGAGTGTGGAGGGCTGATCTTCTGTGCAGTTGGTGCTCAGGGCTGGGGCTTCTCAATCCCCAATGCACAACTTCGAGGGTGCCTCAGAAGTTGCACGGAAAGCAATTCGCTGGCTTCCAAGATGGCCAGTCCCACGTCTCTCGTCGCCTCCATGGGTCTCAGCTTTGCTGTGGCTGTGGATCGGGCTGTTGGAAGTCTGGAAGTCCAGGTCTTGTCAGGCTCTGTGCTCAGGCTCCAGTGGGAGCAATGACAAAGCAAACCGTTGATCGCTTGATAGTACCTGCTTCAACAGGGTGGTCACTCCTTGACCACAAGGGAGATTCTTCAGTCTTCTATCTTCAGGTAGAACGTCGAAGGTCCAGAGTTTTGTTTCAAGTTTCAGTCAGAATAAATCTAAAGTCTCTAGACTCAGCTCCTACCTATATACCAAATTTAGGGGCTGGATTACCTGCTAGGTCCCTCCTATGGGTGGGACCAGGGAAGGGGGTGGTTACACCCTTTTCCCTTTGTCCAGTTTTGCACCAGAGCTGGGGCTGGAGTGCCCCAGCACTGGTTTGAACCGGGCTATGCATCGGACACCTTGTGTGCCCCAGGCAGTGTCTCATTTCATTCAGCCCTCCCTGCTCCAATACACTATGGCCTGTCTGGGGTGGTGCTAGCACCTCCCAAGACAGGAAACCTATTGTCCAAGCCTCCCTCACTGGAAGGACTCCCAGCCGCAGGAGGCCAGACTTGTGTCTATGGCAGCAGCATCCATTTTGTGATGCTGAGGCTCTGGTTAACTTTAACCGGGATTAGTAGGAACAACATGTTTTCTCCCTCTAGAAGGGTGGAATGCTACCCCCGTCACCAGAACTGGCGAGGGGGTAGTATTCCAAAGCGTATGACACCTTACACGACATGTTTTGATAAAGCCAAACCAAAGTTAGCATTCAACCGCGAGGATTATAATGCACTTAAGAGTATATGGTATGGCTATATCATAAAACAGCTATAAGGACATGGTTCCGAAAGCTGCAGACAGGCTCAGCTCATGCTAGAGCTTCAACTCACATAAAACCAAGCACTCTGCCTTCAGGATTGTTAAGGCCTGCCATAGGAGTGACTTATAGATGCATATGTGTCTATATATAATGGTAGGTATAGGAATACTATACCTAAGCAAGGGGTGATTACACAACCTTGCCCCAGCTGAGTGATCAGCCAGCTGTGTCAGTTTGGATGGCCAGCCAGGGGTGGCATAAGATATGCTGCAACCCCTGGTAGGCCTTGGATGCACCTATGCCCTGGCTACCTTTGGTACACTATACAGTGGCTCATAAGGTGACCCAATATCCAATTGGAGATGTGCCTAAAGTACATGGAGTCCATTTTACAGTGGCAGCAGATAGCCTGGGGCCCTGATTAGCAGGATCCCAGGCCAACTAAGTCAAAAACCAGCTAAACACAAGGCAAACAATCTGGGGTAACCATAGTCAGGTATCCACCTTCCTACAATTGCCTCTTAGATTAAGCCTGATTGCTCTGTGCCAAGCTACAATAGGGTCAGCACAGGTTAATATTAACTGTATCTAGCTTACTCTGACTGGGATTGTGTTTCTTACTTGGACAGGGTGTATACCTCTGCCAACCAGAGACCACATTTCTAACATTGATGATCAGTAGTGAGGCAATACCATATAGTAATTCAATGTTCACTACAGCTCTATACTTAAGACCAATTAAAATCCTTTACAATTCTCCCTAAGTGGCGTAGCTAGATCTTTGGGTGCAAGGTGTGTCCCCGGCGTTTGCCACCCGCAGTGGCATGTAAGAGCAGAGGGGTGCTGTCTGACGGATTCCCATGACAGTGATGGTGGGTGCTGACAGCTTACAAGCTGGGGGTGGGGGAGGGCTGCTGCACCCAAAACTCATGTCGCCCGGGGCAGTCGGCAGCACCCCCTTGCTACGCCACTGTTCTCCCTGATTGACATCTTTGGTTTTTCCAAAAGCCTTTTTGTAACATACTCATTTTCCCTGCAATGTCTCTGGTCCTACCTGACTGTATGAAAAATGAGATGGCCAACCTGGCCCAGGTCAAGGGGTTCTGCCAGGAATTAAGGGTGTTCCATATGGGAAGTGCCAAAAAGGCAGAGCTTTAGAAAGCCTTAAGAGCATGGACAGCAGCCCACCCAGTTGGAGAAGTGGATGAAGTGGAGGGGTCAGAGTCTGAGGGGAAGAAATTGGAGCGGGACCTAGATGGAGGTCTTGACTTGCAGCCTACTAAATTGAGTGGGTAACATCCCCCCAGGATTTAAAGTTCACAGCAGTCCAGGCAGCTGTATGTCTTAAATGAACTTATCCCCAGAGAGGATGACAGATAGGAGGGAGGAGAGAAAACTTAAACTGGATCTTACCAAATTAGACAAAGGATAAGGCCTTGCTGAATTGGAAAAGGAGCAGGCTCTTGAGGATATAAGGCTGGCCACTGAAGAAAGAGTAATGGCACACGAGCTCAGCTCGAGAGAGACACATGGTTTGCAGACTTCTGAAGTGGCTCTGTGAGTGGACAAAGTCCCAGAGGAGTTCGGGGGTGGTAGTCTGTGGAAGTATATGCACACGGGGGAGTGACACACTCCTTACACTAAAAGTAGAGGACCAGACATGCTACACTCCAATGATGGAAATCCTACTCAGAAAGTTTGGACTTACCCCTGAGAGGTATAGGCTCAGATTCAGGGTCAGCCACAAGATCGCATCACAAACATGGGTTGATTTTTGGGATTATGCCAGCAAGGCACTGAAGGGCTGGTTCAGGGGCATCAAGGTTGATTATTATTCAGGGATGTGCACCTTGATTATGAAAGAGCACATGCTTGATATTTCTTTCCCAGAGCTGCTCCAACACATAGTTAATAGCAAGTTAACTGCCCCCCCAGGAAACCTGCTGAGGAGGCAGACATCTGTGCCAGTGGATGTACGACATTACGACGCGTTCCATTACAACGCATGCTTTCACAACGCGTCCCTTACAACGCAAGTCGTTACCACGACTTGCGTTGGGGGCGCGGATTGAGAATAGTATAATTTACTATTCTAACACCAGTCCCCGTGGACACTAGGGAAGGTGTTGGAATAGTAAATATACTATTCTTAATCCTCTAGCGCCCTCCAGCGCAAGTCATGGTTACGACTTGCGTTGTAACGGACGCGTTGTGAAAGCCTTGCGGAGTAAAATCTGCGTTGTAAAGGATGTTCCCCGTGCCAGTACCACAGTGTCCAGAAGGCATCTGCGCGGGACTCACAAAATGGTGGTCAGGGTTCACATCAGAAGAAGGGGAGGGAGATAAAACAAAAGAGTTCTCTAAAGGTCCCCAAAACAACTTGCAGGGGAAAGGATCTGATTCTTATTCCCAGTCTGGCCACCATAAGTAAACCTGGGTCGGCAGCCCATCAAGTGCTATGAGTGCTACGAACATGGACAGTACAAGGTAGATCCCAAGTGTACAAAAAGAGCACCACCTCCCACTGGAGGAAAGCCTCCACTGGTGGCTAGTGTAGTGCTGGGGAGGAGATTGACCCTGATAATGAAGGGAGTTTGGGAGGGTTACCCTCGTATCCCTGGGTGACAGTGAGATGGTTCCTATGCCCTCAATACTAGTAAATGTAGACAATGTATCATCATCAATGGGCAAGGTAATGAGGCTCTAAGGGATACAACACGACAATGGTAAGGAGTAAGCTGGTGTCCCCAGAGCAGGTGATTCCAAATGCATTCCACCAATTTGTGGTGGCTGACAACAGAGAGGGTAACTACTCAGTTACCCATGTTCCTTTATGGTGGGGGATTTACAGGTCTTCTGAAAGATGATGTGAGCCCTGCCATGCCTGTGAACTCTTTGTTGGGTAATGACCTTGAGCACACTATCTGGAAGAAAGTGGAGCTCAAGGTTCATTTGGAGACGGTGAGGTTACCTCTATGAATCTGTCCAACAACAAGGTATATGGCTGCCCAGTATGGGAGTGAAAATGGGCTAGAGCTAGGAACAATGGCCCAGGCAGCTGCTAAAAAGTAGAAAGCGGTACAAAAGGGGGTGGTGATGGATGGAGCATCTGAACCAATCAAACACTCACACCCAGTCAACAGATCTAGGTTTAATCCATCACCGTTCTTTAGCTCACTCTGCCACCCCAGTTCAGACATGGCCATATGCAAATCAGTCTGAGAAAGGCAGAGGGCGTGGTATACCAGCCCATGAGTGTCTTCCCAGTGAGGTGGATAGGGCACCTGCAGTGCCCCCCCCAGAGCCCAATCAGAAGGGCACTGCTATAGGGCGAGAGCTAAGTGGATAGTCCAATTCTGTAAGACCAGGGGTCTTAGGGATTATAGGGTGGTGTATAGAATTTTAAAAGTCGATACCACGGCCTTGACAGTGTTTGCAACATCGAGATTCCTCTTGTCCATGTGGTATTCTAGGTGCGCAATTCTAAGAAAATATTAAACCACTACCCATTACCCATGGGTCTGTTTCCTGATTGTGGTGGGGATATTTTCTACTAAGATATTGTGTGGGGTCATCAGACCTATTCTACTGTATACTGTGACATCGATGTTTGCCCTACTTGTGCCTTTTTTCTCTTAATATTTTATGACTTAGTATTTATTGAGGTTTCTTTAACACTGTAAATATTTTTATCTTGTCTGTAAATTTGCAACTTGTCTTTTTATGGTTTTTAATCGATAATAAAAGCTTTTTGACTTACTGACTGGCTATTAAATAAATGTAAAAAAACAAGTAAAGGCTGGGTCCCCAGGGCTGAAATTTGCCTATGGAAGCGGGGGCCTCGGCTCCTTTCTCCCCAAATAAATAAAAAATGAAGAAAGAAAATGACCGGTAATTCTCCCTTTCTCCACCACTCTGCAAACACACCTCCTGGTGCAGTGCAGGTTGGGAGATGAAGTCCCATTGGCTCTAGTGGGTCCTTGGGGGCCAATAGGCTCTCTTGTTACCTAAGAGCAGTATTGCTGAGAGGACTTCAGTTGCAATGCCCCCTTCTCTACCACTTGGCAAATGCACATTCTGGCACAGTGCTGGGTGGGGGTTGAAATCCCCATGGCTCTAGAGTGTTCTTTGGGGCCAACAAGCCAACAAACCCTAATGTTGCCTCCAGTAAAGCCCACACAGCGAAATTGCTGAAAGGTCTTCAGAGGCCAAACCCCCTTTCCTGGAGCACTGATGGTTGAGGGATTAAGTCCTCTTGGATGCAAAGAGTTTTTGAGGGCCCACATGCCCTCCTGTCTCCTCAAGTAAGTCCGACACAGCAGGATTCCTAAGAGCTGGCCAGAGGACCCGCCTCCTTTCCTCACCACTCTGCAAATGTGACTACTACTTAAAAAAAATAGAAATTCACTTAAAAAACTAGAGATTACAGGAATATTATAGTTAGAAAATAGAATTTAAAAAACCTTAAAGATTCACTGAGAAAAAAAAGGTTACAGGGACGTTTTAGTTAGGCTCAGATATCACTTGTACAAAACCAGTGAATTTCAGCAGTTATAGTTACTTGAGCTAGGACTCTAACTTATGCCCCCACAATGCACTTCTTATGAACTCACATATTACATCACTCATGACATGGTCATTGTCAATCTTCAAGTGCTACTATACTAAATGGAACTACTGTAAAACCTCCCAATAGCTTCTCTGTGTGGACACAAACAGCGGCAATCCATGAAGAACAGAGAGGAGCAGCTGAAATAAACCACCACCGCACAGAAGAACAGCAGAAATCCCTAGCATCACACCAGAGAACATTGTCAGCCCTATGGTGTCATCACCACATTCCAGCCTTCCTGAGGCACCAGCTCAGAACCCCAAAAGGCTAAACACCCTGGAGTGGACTTGTAGCAAGGGAGACACCACACTGCCCATAAACCAGCAGAATGGAAGTACATGGTGCAGTGTAGTCTCGAAAAAGTCTCTGACCTTAAGATCCGAATGCTATGATTATTCTCATTATTTAAATTATGTCTAGGATATTAATGGAGTGGCCTTCCTTCCCCCAGAAACTGCAGAGTCAAATAAGCACACTGAAATTACCTTCACCAACTGTGTGCTGGTAAATGCCTTAAGGAGGAATGAAACACAGCTTGAAAACTGGGGAAAAAAAGTAATAGTTCAGACAGTGCCAAAATAACCCCGCCTTCCTAAAAGCGAAAGATGATATTGTTAGCAGCACAATGGACCAAGGTCAGGAAAAATATCAAGCCAAGGTACTCCACCAGCTCTGTTTTAAGAGGTATTAAAAAGGGAATTCGACCTCCGCCAATTACAGATGGGGGAATTATTAATGACAGCAAACAAATTGTCACCAATGCAGCGCCAGCCATTAAAATCCTCGGACTGGGCATGGTTCCAAATGCTCCTAGATCCTGACCCTAGCACACAGCCTCCTGAAACCCAAACTTCGCAACAAGATCTCATTTGAAAATGAGCTCATGGAAAATACAAGGAATTGATCAATTGTGAAGTCAAGAATTTGACATCATCGCCCTTCAGGAAACCTCACCACTCCACTCGTCTCCCTGGTCGGTTTTCACATTCTGGCTAAGGGCCGAATCGCATGAGGTAATTAAATCCAGGGATCAGAGGAAATTCTGGCTATGGATCGATAAATGCTCCAACTTAAATCGCTAGGCGACAGCTGCTAATATTGTCAACTGGGTATTACATTAAAGACCTTTACGTGGCCATTTGGCTGACCACAGCATGCTCCAGGCACCTGAATAGGAATCAAATAGGCTATTGAAAACCCTAAGTCAGGCCCCTTCAGACATGCCATCTATAGCCTTGGCCCAAGTAATATCAGCGATCAAATCAATGCAAGCAGGATGTACCCCGACCAATTGGCAACCGGGCTGCATTATATATAAGTGGCTCATTCCAGCAATACCTTTTGGGGGCAACTATCCCTGAAACATGGACGGGCTTACTCCTGGTCCCAAGAAAGGCTTGCGATCATACCCGGGGAACTTTGATTGATCATGCTCCTCGACAGTGAAGGGAAGTGCATTGCTAACATTCTGAACCAGGAATTGTAAGCCGGGGCGGAGGAAAAGAATTTGATCCCTCTGAGTCAAATTGGCTTTCAAAAGGGCTGCCACATTGAAGATAACCTCATCTGCATCTCCCATTTGAGTGCAGTGGTTATTGTTGCAAAGGGTAACATCCTCTATGCAGGGATTATTGACTTCCAAACAGCATTTGATAGTGTAGAATGATCCAAACTCTGTTCAAAACTGAACACCTGCAGCATCCCTCCAAATTGTTTGAAAGCCATCATTGCCCTACATTCTGACACCTGGGCAAAGATAAGAGTCAGTGCCATGGGCAAAATCCGTACAAACAAAGGCCTGAAGCACGGCTGCATACTAGCACCACTATTATTCAACCTGGACTTGGCTGACCTGCCATGTCATGTGGAGTCAATGAGGACTTTCCCACCAAAAATGGCGGACCTCGAATTTCAATCATTCCAGTATGCAGACAACACTGTCCTCTTGGACCAAACGCTGATTGGCCTCCAGAAGCTCTTTAATGCAGTTGAAAGCTACTGCAGGTTCAACCACCTAAAGTCGAATGAAACAAAGGCAAAGCAAATGACACTCTCCCGCAAATTAAAAAAATGGGGGATATAGTTTTTGAGGGGGATCCCATTGTGGTGGATGCCTTTAAGTAGCCATGGGTGTGGTTGAACCACAGAGGCCATTTGACACTAGAGAGCAACACCCAAAAGGGAGCTGCAAACTTCCATGAAAGGAATTTCCGTGTGCTGCAAAATCATTGAAGAACCCAGATCTTTCCCCTCTCTTGAAGGTAATAGAATGCACATTTCTCAGCCTACATCCTTAAAGCTATTAAGAAGAAGAACCATATGTTAAAAAATATAATTTGGTAAATGAAAAGCAACATCGCAACAAACTTCCACAAGTATCTAAGTCACGCCCTTGAGGCTCTGGAGACATGTGAAATCTAGACAAGCGGCCTGCCATGACTGTCAAACTACTGATCAAACAAGTAAGGCTATATCAATGTAACATGATGTACAAGACGTAAAGAAATTGGGATATGGAGGGTTGGCCTCTACTCTGTACCAGCCAGGCACCCTACCTTCCTCTGCACCCTACCTTCCTCTGCTCCTTAACTTGAGCATGAAAAATCAACTAATGAGATTGCATTTGGATGAATTCCTTTAAAATCATATTGGTATGGATGTACTCAGCTTATGTGATCAGTAAATTCCACAAAGGAAGTTCTGGCTTCGTCCAGTATGGCGTATTTTAAATGTTAGGACTTGTTGAGGCGCTGTAGAAACCTGTCTGAGAGGCGAATGAGCTCAGCTAGCTGCTCTGTATGTGAAATGTATCATATTTGTAGCCATTTTTCTTGCTTCTATCCCGGCCCCTGATCCACATTTATGCTCAATTCCACACACTAATTTGGCTGGGTTGTGAAGGTTTGTCATCAACCCCTCGCCCTCAATTGGATTACGAAGAGCTGAGGAGGATAAATCAATCAATCAGGATTTATAAAGTGCGGCTAATAACACAATTGTGTATTCAGGCTTTTTAAATCCCTATTTACCTGTGTATTCCTCCCCTGTTCTGGAGATCTTGATTATAATAATTGTAATCAATTTTTCAATAAAAAGATCTTTCTACCCATCCATCTATCCATCCATCTATCTACCCATCCATCCATCCATCTATCTATCTATCTATCCATCCATCTATCGTTCTATCCATCTATCTGTCTATCACATAAACAAGGATCTCAAATTCATGATGGCCTTGCCTCAGCCTGCATCAAATACGATCCAGTTGAATGACTTCTAGAGGAGCATTGTTCTTTTTACGGTCTTTAACCCCTTTGCTGCGGCGGCAATTCCGCCGCAGTGCTAGGGGGGAGGGGGGCCGCGCGGCGCTCCCATGCTCGTGACGGAACGGCTCCGTCACGAGCCTCGGGCGCGCTGTGCTTGTGATGGAGCGGTTCCGTCACGGCCCCGCCCACTCAATGGAACGCGCCGCGCAGGCGCGAAATCAGCAACACGCAGGCGCCGAGCGGGCCGTGACGGAACCGCTCCGTCACCAGCACAGCGCGACCGAGGCTGGTGACGGAGCTGTTCCGTCTCCAGCATGGGAGAGGTTAATGAGCACATTAGCTGGTCCTTTAGAGCATTAAGAAAACAAGTCTTTATGTGGAATGTCCAACACACCACCTGTGGAGATACATCAGTACCCGCCATAGAATAAAAGGACAAAAAGTGCCAGGGCCAGCCTGCTATAATAGTCTTATGATAGTTGCCCTTGAGGTAATCATTGCTCATCTTTCTGAATTATGTAGCAAGGAGGGCTTGTGTGGCAATATAGGAGCACATTTCTCCAATACAGAAATAGTGGAAGTGGCTTGCCACAGCTACCAGACAAGAGATACATTTTCTGTACTATTCTAACAACTTACATGTGACCCAGCCCGTCTATTCAGGAGGGAAATATATGTCTTATCGGCCAACAAATAAAAGGAGGACAGATTCACAGAAAAAAATTCCATTACTATGATGCAAGATGAGAGCTGTGGCAGGCAAAGCACTCTCAATTATGATGTGATAACATGGAACTTCTTGCAATTAATGTACTGGTTCGTTTTTAAAAGAAGTTAAACCTGATTGTTTTCATAGATCAATGAATGGATTTCCTTCTCCTGGCCATAAACCCCTTTATACTAATTAGAAATAGGTTTTATATGAACCGTATTGAAATGGATCTATGGCTAAAGTTATTACCCTCTTCCATTTATTCACAACTATCTCCCTTCTTCCTAATGCTGAAATGGATGTTTTACAATTTGTATCTATGGATTAGTCCTCAATTTCACTTTCATGTTACAGTCACTCACAAGGGCACAGCTATGCATATCTTTTTTTTTGTAAATATACCTGCTTCTGGAAAAGTTACAAACCCCTTTACAAATGCAAAGGTTATCATATCCAGATCATTCAGCAAAGACAGTTCATAGAAACCCAGTAAGATCAAATATTGCATATTGCACTATATGTATCTTCTGCATGCAGACCATGAGACCATAGCACAACAGTGCTGACTTTGGACTTGTTAGGGCTTCCCTCTGCTAGTTTTGAAGTAGAGAGAAAGAGACAATCCGTGTAAAATAAAATATATTCGTAAGGCTCTATGGTTGGAGAACATTTGGTCAGAAATCATCTTTCCTGATCTGAAATGCATAAAATAATAACTCGAACCCTTCCATATTACACAAGAACATTATGGCTAAATTGAATAAAAACGTCTTTAAGAAGATCAATGCAAGGGTAGATGAAGGCAAGACAAACCAACATATGGTATCACGACAACTGGGCAAATCAACTCTCCTTTTGACACTAATTAGTCTAGAGTCGTCGGGGAATGGCATGTAAGAACTCAGGAAAACCGTTAATCAATTTATACAGAAACCATACAGAAGACCAAGGGAGAAAGTGTGTAGCCCTTCTTAGTGCAATCAAAAATAAAATCCAGAAAGGTTTTTGGAAAATTGTTGGATGGTTTTAATAATTGTGTCCACTTTGGCCTCAATGTAGGCATAAAATACTTTGAAAGATAAAAGTGCCCTCTAGCGTGGTAATTCATAACATGGGTAATGCCAACTAGTTTTGGTGTTTCCTGCTCTATTTCTTGCCTTTGATCACATGGGTTCTGGCAGTGGCATTCAAGCTTTGCTAAATATATTCTTTAACTTCCCCTTATCAATATGAAAGACAAAGCCACAATTATCAATAATCTCTGCAAATATATCCCTCATGTCCTTATTGTATGATTGACATTCCGCCTAGTTGAGGAGTTAGACTACAAAGAATCCACTTGGGAGAGAATGAGTCAAACCGTGGCACCAAAGTGGGATAGAAATGTGACCGAGATGAAGTGAACACAAAAATGGAAGTCCATCGTGTGAGCCACAGGGTAAGCATTAGGAACCACACAATAATCTCAGTAGGTGATTGCGGAATTCATCAGTTGTATTCATTCCATAATCTGAAACAATCTTTGCAAAGTAATTTAAAAAATATTTTCCTTACACAATGACACCAACACTACCACTTTGCCAGTAGCGGCCTGTAGAGGGAGCTCCGTGGGGCAGTAAGGCGTGGCAGGGGAGGGGAAGGGTGGAGGGTAGTAAACACCGGTATATGGATGATCGGAGGTAAGTAAACAATTACATAAATAAAGTGAATTTCCTTGCGCGCGCTGCATCACAAAAGGCGATGCAGCGCTCTTAACGAAGTTCGTTTTATTTATTTAACCTCTTCGATGCTGATGACGAGCTCAGCTCGTCATCAGCTACGGCGCTCCTGTGCGGATGACGAGCTGAGCTCGTCATCTAACGCGGCTTTTTGTAAATTGCCGCACACAGCGGGAAAAGCCGCCGCATCGAAGCGGTTAATTGTTTACTTACCTCCGATCATCCATATTCCGGTGTTTACTACCCCCCACCCCGCATTACCACCCCACGGAACTCCCTCCACGGGCCGCTACTGCACTTTAACATTAGATTGAAGCAAAATGAGTCATTCTGAAGGCCCTTTGTAATTCAATATTTGACTGGGTGAACAGGTTCATGGAATCACATTTAGAACTATACAAGAAGCACTACCAGACCTAATAATGAGAACGTGTGCATAAGGTACCATCAAACGGATGGATTATGAATTGAGGCATGGAGTCAACCGCTGCTCTAAAACCCTTTATATGGTATAATGTATGTATTGAAGCCACGCACAGGATAAGTGAGTTCTGAACTACACGTTATAAACTCAACAAAGATCCTTACCAAAATTCCTATGAGGAAGAGTGGCTACCAAATATTTGTCTCAAATACTGGGATCTTATCAGTTTGATTGTTCCGTGTTTTGAGTGGTCAATGGGTAAAACGTTGTAAGCAGGCTTTGGTAGGTAATTGACTATTTCATATATGGATGTGAAATTGCAGGAGATGAGGGAATCATACCTTGATACTAGCTGGGAATTTTGCCCATGTGTATGTTTAACAAGGTTTGTCAAAGAGTCAATCAATCTAAGAAAGTACAACATGGAAATTACCAGTTTTCTAGTAGGTGGAGAAGATCATGTCAAATGTTTGTGTTACACTAGCCCATTTATTAGGTTTTAGAGGCTTTGGAATATCGGTACAATACAGGCATGTTTATGATGTTCTTTCTGCTGCCACTTTCCAAATTCAAATCTAGAATCTGGAGTAAGAGACTGGATTAACAACAAATGCGATTGATCTAGTGTTATCTATCCTAGAGGAATGACAACAGTATCCAGTGCTATTGCTCAGAACCATTTACAAAACATCACTCACTATACTATATATAGAAGAAGCAATTCTGAATTAAACAATAATTCAAAATATATTCTTAATTACTTTTTATTTATGTATTTATTCTGATCAACTTTGCTTGCCATATGTTTGTTGAGATTTTCATCATGATTTCAGTTGGAGAAACAATGAATTGTCATTGTGAGTAATGACACTACATAACTTACTCGTTTATTGGCATATTGAGCATTTTGATGTTCTTTATTTGATTCTGAAATTTGACTTATTAATTATTTTGTGAATACTTGCAATGCTATTTAAATATTGAAACGTTTTAACTGATATATTGTAATGTTGGTGTATGTCTTTCATGGAATTATTTATGAATAAACATAGTAGTCTTTTTCACATTTTCTAGGTATTAAAGAGATTCTAACATGTTTTAAACGATTGGTGAAACTTATTTTCCAAACCAAAATGATATATCTGTTAGGAAAAAATGCTCTCACCTGCCAATGGAGGATTATACTCCAGATCAAGCCAAGGGTAAGTTTGTGGTTTCCATCTACTATGTCTGTGCTTCCAATATTAACCAGTTCTACCTTTTGGAGAAAAAGAACATGACATATCACGTTTTAATACAATAATTGTCGGATTCATTCCTTAATTAAAAAAATGTTCTAAACAAGATTGCTTCTGTAACAAAAATGTTAATCAGGTTCACAAACATGTCACACACTTTATAAGTAATTATCATTGGTGCATCTATCACAACATAATGACAAGCTACGGTACAGTACAATTCATCAGCTGAAACATGAGAACTGAGTTATTGTATATGAAAGTCATTTGGAATCATTATTTGTTCAAATCTCTGACAACATTCACATTTTAATTGAAACTTCATTGAATTTGTTCGAGCTGGCCTGCTACTATTAGTTTCAGCTGCAAGAGGGAATGGCCACACAGGTGGGCTTTCAGCCATGGCACGTTATGAATCTGACCTCTCTTGGATCTGTAGCCAGATATCCCTTAGGGCTGGTAGGGAGCAGAGTGAGACTCAGCAACAGAACATCATGAATTTTATTGTTGAAGCAATACCTTCAAAGAATGAAATGTCATGGAAGAGTACCAAGGCATATAATGGGGGTGGGTAGAAGCCCTAGTGATCGTAAGACAAAAAGAGGCAGGGGACAGATTACGGAAATTAAAATAAAAAAAGAACAATTTCACAGGACCGGTTTGGACCTGATTTATAGAAGATCACCTCAGACAACAAAAAATAAAGAGTCCCTAAAGCCTGTGATGGATGTAATGAGAACAAGAGGTGTGCACTGTAGGGGCCCAGCTTTGAGATTTGATGGTGGTGTAGAGTGTGGAAAGTAACAATTACATTCTTCTCCCATTTTCACTTTGCTGGTAATGAAGTAAGATGGTGGGAAGCTTTGGCTCTTACTTGAGCTTAGAAGGTTCTACAGCATCCCCAAGGCTGTTTAAGTACCTGTATAGTCCCACCGGATCACAATTTTCCCTGGGGTTTCCACCACTTTGGTATTAGACCAATATGTTTTACTGCTACTTTTAGTTTGATGCGCTGCATCTCACTCCATCCTTTACCCATCCATCTGATCATTTACTTAGAGACAATGGAGAAGCGAGAATCAGACAAATTACAAGAGGGTACTTAAAGGCATTATTTGTGAGGGTTTATCCCACGATTAGATCTTGTACAGCATTTTTGTGTTATGTACAATTTAGTAATGCATTCTATTTAAAACCAACAATAACTGTTGTTTAATGCAAATAGCACCGTGTATGATTGAGCTATGTATCATTCAGAGCAGTGGCATCATTATATAGACAAGCACACCCAGATGGTATTTCTGATCAATATTTGAAATTAGTTGGACGTGTAAGAATCTAGAGCTGAATGCAGATTCTCTTTTCTATGTAGCTAAGTTAGAATTCTTTGGAAGATGTAAGAGCTGGGATAGGTCGGGTGATTAAATCTCAACTGCCAGGGAGATTCATGTCTGCTTCATAGTATGTATTTATGTCCATCTGCTCACGCATGTTTTCCTGTGCTCTAGACACCTGTTTATGAAATGGAAGGAGGGAAGATTGGAGATACCTCGAGAACAACTAGTAATATATCTGGAAAGGACTGGACATAACAGGTTGCTCACTGTGATTTATACAAGAAGAGCAAGATGAATATTAAATAAAGCAAGAATCAATGGGGAGCTATTCATCATTGCTTCAGGAGTAAACAGTACTTAATTCTTGATATGCATATGTTAAAATATTGCCAAACTTTCTTAAGTTCCCCCTTGGTTCTCTCACCCTAAGAGATATCCAATCAATAAAAATAGGATGATGTACAATATCGAAGCCTGTAAACCTATTCAACATGCCTGGAGTTTCCTTAATCTACTTTTTCTAAGATATTGAAGTAGTGTGAATCCGCCAAAGTTCGGATAGGCTGGCAGCATCGAGACTAGAATATATTACAGCTTTTAACCACACATGATTCTAACAACTTGTCAATTTTGTAATAGGAGTGAACATTTCCAGGGCCAATTCTAGCTCTTTCAACTGAGAAGTTACTGCCAACTGGGTGAGACTTGCCGGTACTATCCCTTCAGAATGTCATTTGTTCAGTAGGTGGCACCACAATGAAAGTATGCATCCACTTGCTTTAGAACCTGGTGTCAAGGTCCATGACGTAGTTGATGCCCCTAATTCGGAGCTACATTCATCTGCCAGAGATGCTAGTTTATCAGTTGGTGGGGAACCTCAGACTTACGGTGCCATTTTAATAAATAACAAACTTATAAGGAGCTAGTTTAATCCCTAAATCTTGTGCAGGAGAAAAAAAGGTAATCAAACTATATGAGCTGGTAGATTATTGAATTATTTGTAATACAATTTGGGGTGCATTTTGGTCTCTTCTTTGACGGCCACTCAGTAATCTGTTTTGGTAGTTAGGCATCTTTCTGTAGTTTTGTATAGAGTAGCATACTCAGTTTTTCATTTTAGTATATTTATGATTGCACCTTTTTGCATCTACATGATGGTCAACATACACTGTGATTCTTGGTATGATTAATAACATATGCTTTAAAAAAAAGCTACACTTCTATAAAGCATAGGTTTACTTTAATCATTTGTTAGATGTGTGGCTTTATAGAGATTCATCTAACTCCTTAGGACTTTTCCTGGAAATGTTTGCAATTCACAGATTTACATGTAGTCCTTTTCTCTGGCCTTACTTATGAGGATTTTTCAGACCTTTCACATGGTTATGTACTGATGAACTATGTTTAGACATTAATCATTTTTTTCACCATAGGGAACCGTTTTACATAAGGCAAAAAAAACATTTCAAACTCCTTTAAAGGAAGGGTAAAGTCTGGAAAGCATTTCCCTTCAATTTAGATTTTTACTTCAATTATGTTTGAAGTGTACTTCTTTGTGTAAATGAAGTAGACAAAACTGTTGCGAACATACCGAGTTATAATATCTTTACCTCCATATGCTTTCCATATTTACCTTGCCTGGGAATCCCCAAGATCTCACCCATACCCAGACATTTGGACTGAAAATATTTGGTTGGCTTTTTTACCAATATGTTGTTCAATCTCTTGGTGCATAGACCCGCAGATCCTAATTTAAGTAACCAACATATATAATATACATCTCAGGTGGATTTTGGTTACAAATGATAAACAAAACTTTTAAATGACATGTGTTCTCTTTATTCCGTGTTATACATCGGGTGCACACATTGACTTTATCAATAGACATGAGGTAGCTGAACGCTCAAGGACAAAGTGTAAAATTGCATCGAGGTCATAGATGACAAAAGAGAAACAATTGAATGGCATATCTTTGTTGAAGAATACCAAGATCCAGGTTCCGCAGCAACCACAGTACCGAGACTGCCCTCATCGCTGCCACCGATAACATCAGGGCCCTACTGGACAACGGCGAGACCGCTGCCCTCATCCTCCTGGACCTATCAGCCAACTTCGACACTGTCTGCCACCGCACCCTATGCACACGCCTCCACAACACAGGGATCCAAGACAAGGCTCTGGAATGGACCACCTCCTTCCTCTCCGGCAGAACCCAGGGTGTCCGCCTCCCGCCTTTCCATTTCAAAGCCTCCGAGATCCTCGGTGGCGTACCCCAAGGATCATCCCTCAGCCTGACACTGTTTGACATCTACATGGCACCGCTCACCCACATCGCCTGACTGCACGACCTCAACATCATCTCCTACGCCGACGACACCCAGCTGATTCTCTCCCTCACGAAGGAGTCCCTCACCGCCAAAACCAACCTCCAGGAAGGAATGAAAGCCGTCGCCGAGTGGATGAAGAACAGCCGTCTGAAGCTGAACTCGGACAATACAGAGGTCCTCATCCTCGGCTCAACCCCCTCAGCCTGGGACGACTCCTGGTGGCCGTCCGCTCTGGGAGCAGCACCGACACCCGCTGACCACGCACGCAACCTGGGGTTTATCCTCGACTCAACACTCTCCATGACCAAGCAAGTCAACGCTGTCTCGTCCTCCTGCTTTAACAACCTCTGCATGCCCCACAAGATCTACAGGTGGATCCCCACCAAAACAAGAAGAACGATCACTCAAGGCCCTCGTCAGCAGCAGGCTGGACTACGAAAACACCCTCTATGCAGGAGCTTCGGCCAAACTCTTGAAAGGTATACAACGCATACAGAACGCCTCTGCTTGCCTGATCCTCGACATCACACGCCACAGCCACATCACACCACACCTGAGAGACCTGCACTGGCTTCCCATCAACAAGAAGATCACCTTCAAGCTCCTCACCCATGCACACACGGCACTCCACAACACCGGACCAGCATACCTCAACAGACACCTCACCTTCTACACCTCGAACCGACAGCTCGGCTCCGCCGACCTTGCCCTCAGCACCGTACTCCGCATCCGAAGAGCGACCACCGGTGGCAGATCGTTCTCCCACCTCGCCACCAAGACCTGGAACACCCTCCCCATCCTCCTACGGCAGACCCAGGACCTACTAACCTTCAGGAGGCTTCTCAAGACCTGGCTATTCGAGCAGTAGCAGCACCCTTCCCCCCCCCCCCAGCGCCTTGAGACCCTCATGGGTGAGTAGTGTGCTCTACAAATGTACTGATTGATGGTATAGAGTGTACCCGTATTTTCAATAAAAAGTTCAATTAAGGAGCACACGCAATATTTAGGAATCCGGCCCTCAGAGTCTAGTCAAGCAAGGAGATCCTAAGGAATTACAATTTGTTTTCACCCTTTCAAATAAAGATCTTTGAAGACTAAGAAAATGAATAGTTAGAACTATTTTTTTCAATATAATTTTACGGATTTAGAGATGCAATATTAAAAACAGAGTTTGCCAATTACAGATGCTTAGATTTTCTTTGTTTACTTTATCATTTCAAATTCTGCTTTAAATTCTGTTTTCAGCTACAGCATGTGCGGGTCCAACCTATTAGCTATTTTATCGTTTTCAATCAGTTATAAATCAATTATCTAAGATATTTCCAGTAGTCTGCCTGCCAGTAAACACAAGCTCCAATATACTGGTGTTCATATTTATTGGTACCTTCTATTTCAGCCTCGTATTGTTGCTTTATGTCAGAGGAAGAAGTGCATTTGGATAATTGTTAGATCAGTGTCCAAGCAGGTTGACTATTTCCTAGGCATATGTATTGCTCAAACAAGATGCAATTCACGTAATTCACATTATTAGGTGGCAGTTTTGATCCCAGGTTGTATGAATTTGTTAAAGTACAATAGAAAACATGCCGTTGAAGAGTGTAAACCAATAATGGTGAAGTGGCAATACATTTTAAGGCACATCAAAATGTCTAAGACTAACATACCTTCTTTTTTCCTCAATGTGTCTGTCTTACTCTTTATCAGTCTATATCACATATGCACCTAGAATATGTATGTGCTTTACTCCTAAAACCACACCTTGCAAAATGGGTGCTGCTCTGCATTGCGACACACCTTTCTAAATCTGGGCCATTGTATGTCTTCATGAGCAGAGCATCACTGCTAGGGTTTGGTAAAAACATAAAAGCATCAACATTCTGTCGTTCCTGCATGTGCAAATACATCTGTTTATTTTCTCATAGATTTCAAGGCACAAACAAAAGACATCAAAAAGTTTATTTATTCAAAATGTGATAATATTAATCAATATTTATACTTCATTTTTATCTTACTCTTTCTCTTTATATATACATGTGTGTCTGTGAATGTGTGCGTATTTATATAATGTGAAACGTATTTATTTTATTTAACATTACCATGGGGTATTATTTCGATTTCTTAATTCATTGTCTCTGTTCTTTTCTGTGGGTCTGTGTTGTAGTACCAGTGATTAGCCATGTGTGGTGTTTGACATACTTTACTGCTAGGCTGAAGTAATGTTACACCTGTTTAGAAGCTTATTAACTTTAGGCATGCATTTTGTTAATTTCAATTGACTTCCTCTTTTGTGGATGCAAGTTTTGTTTTAGCATGTCTATCCCAAACCTCTCCTTAAACTTGCATAAACTCCACCCATTTTTTGGAATTATTGCTCTTTGTCCCACTGCTTCTCCTCATTCCTTCCACATGTATTGCAAAATTGGACACCTGCATGTGCATTGTGGTGGTGATGTTCATATATAAAACATAGAAAAGGTGGAGGTTGAAGGTTTGTGAATTGCATTCTAAAGTATGTGAGCAATTTGTGAATCAAGTCCACCATGAGGCTCCCAAAGTCTGCATTGGTCAGTCGTTGCAGGACGTCCTTATTCATCAGAGGAGAGGCGGGTCTTTACATCCAGCAGTTTGGCACATATGGAACACCTGAATGAAGCTCACCACCCCTTCATCTAATGATGGGAAATGCACTTTGTTTATCTATCTATCTATCTATCAGCATTTGTAAAGTGCACAGCTACCTCCGATGGAGGTGTCCCTGCGCTGGGGGCCGTCGGGAAGATTAAGCAAGCTATTGCCCAGAGTCACATGGTGCTGGGCTAACCAGCCGCCAGAGCCGGGGATTAAACCGTGAACCATGTGGTCCGGAGTCAGGCAACCTGGCCGCTGCGCCACACCTCTTCCACTTTCTGAAGCAAGTCATGGTCCATACTGTGCCCTTGTGACCCTATGGGTGAGTTATTTAACCCTGGGACTTAGCTTCCCAGCGGCACCACTCCTTGGAGACTTCTAACTCCTGTCAGACATGGACACCAGTGTTTGTTGTGCCTCAGGAATACAGCACAATAGGTTCTGTTTGAACCAGTTTCGCGTTCCAGGCCGGATGGCTGCTAAAGCTAGTTGCAGTCGCTCATTTTGAGCAGTGGCTATAGCGATGTCTACAGGAGACTTCGGGAGAGGTTGCGACCTCTCGAGGACCATTAAAACGTATTCCTCTTTGTTGCCTGCACTCCAGTCATCATCTAGGAAGGCTGCTCAGGAATGAAGGGAAACAATATTCAATGGGAATTTGTGCCCCTGATTTCTACAATAGTTTGAATGATTATTCTAAAGCTGCAGTTCCCACTATTCAAAGTGAGGGGGAGGTTTAGCTCCTGACCCATTGAACGGGATTAGGGGCTTTTGGTCATTGTGGGTGATGAATAGGTGGACACACACACAAATGTGGAAATGGCATGTTAAGTGCCTCCCTTTCAATCTGGGAGTATCTTTGTTCAGTCGGGTGAGGGCTCACTAGTATTTATGGTCAACATGACATCAGGGTCGAACCAAACTGTGCGGGGTAGTCCATCATAAACACAGCAGACACCCTGGCAACCAATTTCTACTGAAACCCTACTAACCTGTCAAACATAACAGGCTCTAGAAAGAAGGATTTAGTTTTCTTTTGCAAACACGTCTCTCGGACGGCATCATGAGAATTTTGAATGGGGAACCAACTGCCTACAAATCACCACACAGCACTTACTGCATTCCTCTGAAAAACGACTTGCAAAAAAATGGCATGCATTACATTGTAAACTCATGATAAACGAACTGAAATTGACATTTATGTTTGCATTGACTGTAAAGAAGCGAGAGAAAAAAGCCTACTGAATACTGTCACACCTTATGGGAACACTTCAAAACATCTCTGATTGCCAATTTATGTGAATCGGGCTGTGCCCTCTTTGTTTGCAAAGATACAGGCAACATTTGTGTAATGAAGTCAAAGGGGCAAACTGTATTACAGTAATCTTTTTGTGCAGAAATATACTTTATCATCTGAAACATTTTATTTCCACGTAAAAAATCTGAAACTATTTTTCTATGTATCTCTGTTTTCCATGCTATTATAAGTAGCTCTCACACAGATTCTGATTTGCTGACCCATGTTGAAAATCAAGATGTTTGTAAAAACTGAAGCTCACGATTTAGGATGTGGAAAGGATGTCCCGGGTGACTACTATCTATATAGTAGGAATTGTAAATGGCATGGCGGGCATGTTGTTGGATTTATTTTTAGAGAACTGAATAGTCTGTCAATGGATGCTAGAGGATTCACTATAATCTTTTCCATTGACAGATTGCATCGGACACCCATACAGAATCTCCCTATAGGGTTGCCCCTGGGGAAAGATCCCAAAGATATTGAGAAGAGAAGGATTGCCATGTTCTGCAGTGATGAAACAAGTACAATAATTTAATTGCATTAAACACCAGCCATATGCAGGGGCGTAACTTAGTCAGTGAGACTTGGAGAGTGTGAATCTCAAATGTGTCCACTAAAAAAGCAGAGCGACGCAGGGTGGAGGGGTGAGAAGACCAAGGTTCAGGATTGACTTTTTGCAGGAGGAACAGAATCCATACTGATTTGCAATAGGTTGGCCTCTGTCTGGAGTGAAAACAACGGGTTGCAATGCTACCCGGAGTGATTGCCTCTGGTTAGACCATTTGAAAGCATTCACCCCAGCAACTTTTAGGTACTTGATTACCAGTAGTATGCCTGGAAACCTGAGCCTGGAACAGCTATCCAAGTCTACAGCGCCTATGTTTGTGAATTCCCAAAACTAGTACATTGTCACCCATTCAAGAAGTGCTATGATGGATGCAGATTTACTATTTGTTAGGTAAATCATTCACTATAAATATTTAAGTTTCCATTCAAAGAAATTAACAACTTCAAGCTCTTTGCAAAATGAGAACAAGAAAAGCCAACACAAACATGGAGAACTCCACTCAGGGGGCCCAGACCCAAGTATTAGGCCAAGAATGCATTTGAGGGGTGTCATACCTGAAAACACTCCCCTTAAATTACACCCATGCCCATCCCCTGTGCCTAGTAGTCCTCCCTGGGAACTCATGACTCCAGTCACATATCATTAAATGGCCTGGATTCCCTACCCTAGGACCACTTATTTGAAATGTATTTTTCCTGCACACACTCTTCTTTGTCTGTGGTACGAAAAGCCTTCATGGTAGAGTTTTGAAAATGGTGATGTAGGCAGGGTTTCATGTTTCCATCCTTGCCTTTTATAAGTCGTTTTATAAATTTTTATAAAGTGACTGATGACCTTAGTTCTAAGTTGCAAACACAGGTGAGGCCAACTGCAAATTAATTGAGCAAACAAGAGTTGATCCAAGGACCTAGTTTGGCGCTAGAAGTCCATGCACGAGCCAAGCAAACATTCACTATGTATATTGCGCTACAAAATTCTTTGCACAACAAACATAATGTGAAAATATAATTCAATCTCTTCAAACAAAATACAACATGCGGAAGGGTTTTACCTTTAAAAGTGATAATTTTTTAATATGGAATTAGAAACATTAATGGTTTGCCCCCCAATGATAATGCCATTAGTGAATTAAGAGTTAGGTCAGTAGTTATGTAAACCCTAAAGGTGGCCTAGGTTCTTATTAAAGATTGAGCAACATTATATTCTTTTAAATCAAACATAAGAGAAGCTTGTGCAGGACCCGTTCTGAACTTAAGTATTTAAAAGTGTTCTGATATGTGATAAAGAATAAAAAGGATGATCAGTGAAATAAAATGTTTGCCTAGGGTCTCAAAATCTGGATAAGAAGAGGAGCTGGTATTAATTCCAGGTTATCTGGTTTCATATTTTAAATTCAGCCACCAGATATACTTCCCTCTTTCTCTTTACTATTTTACATCAAAAGCCACTGTCTTGTCTTTATTTAAAAAAAAAAAAAAACAACACAGACATGCCAGACTGACTCTGGCCCCACAGCTACAACTGTCAAGCCAAGAATGCATTTATTTGAGAGGACGTCACAACCCAAACTATGCCCTTGACTATGTGGTATGAATTTGAAGCACATAATATAGGTTAAGGAAAAAAACAGACCTTTTTAGAATGAAGGCTCAAAGTTATCAATGGGCTTCGGTATGTATATCCTAGTAAGGGAATATTACAATCTGAGTTATAACTGTTCTTCCCATCACAACTAAATCTATTCTGGTTAAACAACCCTTGACATTAGAGAGGAAAATGCAGCAACCAGATTTGAGTGTAGCTGATAAAGTGCTGATAAACAGTCAACGAGTAAGAGTAGGGATGCAACTAAGACACAAATTCATGTTGTGGTCAATACAATAGCAAATGTGACTAATACCACTAAATAGCTATGCAGTATAGTAAGAGAGACAATGGCAGAATAACAGTTTTATAGCTAATCTATAGAAAGAGTAGTGCAAGACAATATATTGAGAGGACTTGGTGACTCTCCAGAACAGTATTGCTTATGTTTTATACAATTATTAAGAATTATCCTTGCAGCAAATCTGTCCTGTTGTGGGGCAGTTCACAGACTTGTTAGCAGAGGCTTAATGTACATAACTAAATGCAACAGATAGAGAAAATCTGAATAGGCCAACTCGGATGGAAGAAATATTCTGGGTAACTTTCAATTTGAGTGTGGGATTTTTTTCGAAAACAGATGGCATAGCCACTGAATTTTATTTGGAATCTAACCGCCGTTTTAGCTCCCACATTGTTACTAATATTTGAAAAGGAGTTACATGATGGCAAGATAGTTGGGGTTCCCAGAAATGGGATGGTGAAATTATCAAACAGGCTTTTATTCCTTTTCGAAACAGACAATAGCATTCTTAGTGGAGGTTATTACAAGTTGGTCACACTGTTAATTTCTCCAACCACAAGGTTGACTTCATACCTTGAGGTGGCGCTTGAGAAATCTCATGTCTTACATTTCTGTTAACCGGCAAATGTATTCTTTAGGGTTTGGAACAGCTGAAGGAATATGGTATAATATCAGGAATGTTGACCAACAGGTGAAAATCAGTAGTGTTTTCCCTCTCTTGCTGAGACCACTCTACTGATTCTTTCCAGCAAATAAGAATAATGACGTGTCTAAATCCACCCCTGGAAACAAGTTGTATCATATTGCTTAACAGGCTGATAAATCAATGGATGTCTGAAAATCATTTCAGGTCTCCCTGATAGGGAGACATTTATTCACAAAAATGATAATCTTTTCTTAACCCCTTCGCTGCTGGGCCGTTTCCGCCGCTATGCGGTAAACAGAAGAACAGGGCGGGGCAGTGACGAACCCCAGCCGTCATCAGCACACGAGCACCGTGGAGCGTGACGGCTGGGGTTCGTCACCAGCATGCAAGGGGTTAATAAACCTAATCACTGAATCAGACTGACACTATGCTAAAAGCAGCAGATGTAGGCAAAAGATCATTCACTATACCTGTAACACTAATGATCCAAATTGGTGCCAGAGACAAAACACACAATACAGGAAGTATGTAAGAGAGTAACCGTATGTTCAGGGGAGGGACTTTTAATATGCCTGAACAACTGGTTGTGAGGAATAGAACTGGTAGATTTTGAAATATTGAATGTCAGATCTGCACAATATCCTAATTGGGTAGAGCAAGTGTTTAGAAGACAACTATCTGTCTTTCGAGGAATACACAAAAAATTAAAAATAAGCTTGCTGAGCTCCTTTGGATTTGTGTGGGGTTCAAGTAGGTCTTGAAGGGGAATCCCCAACATCCATAAACCTCACTCATTGATTATTATTTCCCCCACAAAGGGTAAGGACTGTATTTGAACTCTACCAGGCGCTCAGAACCAGACACAATGTCACCAGAGTCAGCACAATCGGAAAGCTAATCTGTGCTCCAATCATAAATGCCTAATGGACTTGGGCATTTTTAGCACATTGGCACATATGATTTTAATGTATTCTTTAGAAACACCAGAGAAAAGACATATTTCACCAGCAACATATACACACTATTATGTCACATACATTTTGCAAAATGTCCTAAGTGTGACAGGCAGTTAATGTATGGCATAGGACATAGGATTGTGCAATGATGCCAGGTTTTAGAGACAAGGCATTGAATCATTTAGTAGGCATTCTGAGAAGGGGGCTAAGCAAATATCCTACATTTTGCTTGCAATAAATATTAAACCTCAAAACATTTCAATCTCTCAATTTTGCTTCCTTGCATTAGATCATTCATTCACCAAAAGCAGCACTGTAAAGGTGTGAAGGGGCTAGAAAGTACAATTGCTGGTTCTGAGGCACAGACATTTATGAACATATATAACATAACATGTGTATTGAGGGAATATGGCGGCCGCCAAGCAGGAGCGGACGTGAACTTTCTCTCGCTGGCTGTAGGGCTGCAGGGCATTTTTTTTTTTTTTTTTTTTTTGGAGTCCTATGATTACGTTGGTAGACGTACAGGCCAGGAAAAGTCTACAGTGGGTTGGACTGAAATTCCTGGAGCAGAGATATCTGCAGGACCTGTAAGAGTGGAGAACATTTGAAAGGGAGCATGCGGAAATGCGAGGCTTGGGGGGAATGAGACCCCGGTGTGTAAAGGTAATTTGCACCTCCTCTGCAAACAGAGTGACCGCGGGTCTCTACCCTGGAGTAGCTGGGTATAGGCAATAAGAGAAACTCCGGCCATCACTGATTTCTTTGCATTGTTCTTACTCCAAAAAAACTCCTAATTACAAAAGGGCTAGTTACAAATGAGGACAAAAAAAAAAAAAGAAAAAAAAACCAAAACATAACATGTGTATTTGTAAAGCGCACGTCTACCACTACGGGTATCTTGGTGCTGAATAACAGATGTTTGTTGTTACCCAACTCAATGGTACTCATTTTATCGATCTCAGTTGGATGAAAGGCTGAGTGGACCCGCTGGGATTTGAACCTGTGACCAGGAGGTCAAACACAGGCCCCTGCAATAGACACATTAGCCCACTGAACCACCAGACCCAGCAGAGGATAACCATGGAAGAGAGACTAACAAATAGTAAACTCACACTGGGCTGGGATATCTGGGGTGATGATTTTGAAGTAGACCAATGACTAAAGAAATTTGAGTCAATCTTGTTTGGGTTGGTTCCAAGTGGTAGGTTTTGGAGTGGAAGGGGTGGTTTGAAAGTACTACCAAACTGTAGTATTAGATGACTGTTGAGTTGTTTATTGTATGAACATGATATCTGGTTCACACTGAGAATGTTATATGGCATTTCATTTTTAGTACACTGCTGCAACTAGTAATCTTTGCTTTTCGAATGCACTAATTACTATTCCTGTGCACAGTATGTTTCAAAGCATAATAAAAATAATAATAATAATTAAAAATAGAATGACCCTATTTTAAACATTTTCCTCTGTGATGAAATGACAACCACAAGTGGTCGACCTCTTCTGACTGTGCTAAATGATGAGTTGGGGGCTTCCACCTGGTGCTCTCTCCACTAGGTGCCCAACTTGACTTCTGAAGCATGTTTTTGTAACAAGAGGAAGGACCTTCAGTCATACATTGGCGAGTCTACTGTGATGTTACTGCAACACTTGCTTTGGGACCCCAGTATGCAGACTCCCTCCAATCCATTTGCTCCTGAGCCTGCTACCAAATAGTCTCCTTACTGAGTCCAGCTCCAGGAAACTGGAATCCTTCAAAAGGGTGCATAAAGCAATCGAGGACAGGCTTTGCCACGGAGGTCAAAATAAAGAGAGATGCAGTTGAGACTGGACTGCTTTATACCACACTTACTTGTCATCGGTAACGCCAGTGATACTTTGTAAAATGTTTGCTATAAAAAAAGAAATGTGTCACATGAATCGGCAAAAAAGGGTTCACATTTTTCTTTTTTTTTTTTTTTTTCAAGCCAAAAATGGTTTTATTTTAGCTGTCTCCCGCCTGAAATTGCATCTTCTACAATAGAAGTCAATGGGAATTTTTCTTTTCTTTTTTTTTTATTTAAAAAAAAAAAAAAAAAAAAGGCTTTTATTGGCATCAAATGGTTTCTTTGTCTCAAATAATTCTGCTTTTTTGGAATCAGACCAAATAAATGTTAACAACCCTTAAGGGGAGATTACACAATCAGAGTGCATGCCAATATGATTTTCAAATGCAACCAAAGGGTACAGTCCAAAAAGGGCACAAACTTCACTATGTGCACACATGGAGTGGTCATTGACAAACTGGCGCAATTACAATCACTTAAGGAAATCCTAGCAGGGGGTCTGGGGTCTGGCAGAAAGGTAGATGCTACAACTACAAGTGTAGGCAATTTAGGCTTAGCTAGAAGCAGCACCAGGGGTAGAAATACCCAGTATCAAGGTCACATTAGATGTATCCGCGTGCAAGCCTGAATTGGGGAATTTGGAGCCTATCAAACCGCGCTTGTAGAAATGAGAAAGGAAGTGAGTGCAAAAAGGCAGGAATAAAGATCAAGTTAAAAATCACTGGAATTGCCTGCACGACTCACCATGCAGCCCGAAAAGATGGATAGACAGAGTTAAACTGATACCGTGTTAAGCAAGACTATGGAACTTCGATGGAAGACCAGTCAATTGGAACCAATGGCAGTTCAACAGGAAATTTGCGCACATTCTGACTAAAGCAACTCCTGGAGGGGAATGGATAACGAAGCTACAGACGCACCTCCAGAACATGTAGTACCATATATGGAAGGAATTAAATCCAAGACATAGGATGCATGGCTGAACACTCGGTTTTCTAATTCCAATATATGTATTCAGAAACCCTGTAACGCCCAACCAGGGGAATCTATGAAAACAGGAAAACAGAAAGCTGGTCCTGGAGACAGCAGCTGTTGTGGAAAGCAAACCAAGTAACCAAACAATGTATCAGTAACTGCAGAAGGAATGGGGAACGAGGGCGCTAGTTAATCTGTGCCATGAGAGGTCAAGGGATCCTTTGCTAAAATACCCGAGACGCAAAGCACTCATAAACCATGCCTGTTTTGGGTCCCAGAAGTTTCTTCAAGAGGTCACCACAACATCCTAATCCGTTCGTCTGTATTAAAGTTGCTCAAAGATCTACCGGGGCTGTCCTGGGTGGAATCACTAGATATCTTTCCAATCAAAGTTCTCTCCCCCAGTGGCAGTCAAGTCATGGAGCCTACTCTAGTCATGTTTAGTACATCAGAATTACACATGGAAATATTAGCGCGGAATGAGCAGTTGAGAAGCTAGAGCATTAAAGTGTCACTATTTCAGGAACAGCCCTATCCCCCCATACTGCTGAAGCAAGATGAGTAGCTTAATAAGAAGAAATCTGCCTTCTCAATACTTAAGAGGCACCATAGGAAGGGCTCCCTCATATGGGCAGCAAGGGGCTGACCATCAAAATCAAATCTGATCCAGCTGCTGAGATGCAGAGAACAATTGTACAGTAGGGTGAGTCAGACTCCCCTTGGCACTGTCAGCGATGCGAAGGGTGGATTCATGATTCATGCTTAATAAAGCCTACCAACTCAGTGATTGAACATGGCAAACTTCGAGTCTGTTCATGTATTGTGGGGGCTTTGTAGCAAAGACAGATGATTTGGAGCTGATATAATATTGGAAGAACTTTCATATGATAGCCTTAGAGGCGATATGGACCTTGATGAACATTCCGCGTATTTGGTTTGTGGAATAGCGGATTTCCGCTCAAAAATCAAGTCAATATGGAAGGGACAAACATGGCTTACTCTCTAAAACAGTTCAAGCATGTCAGTGAATGCAAACATTCTAGATATGCTAGAACTTTGGAAATTGGCACTACCTCTGGGAGGTTGGTCTCCCCTTAATATTGGTAAATATCTACAACTACCTCAGAGGCAGGGAAGCTCAGTGGAAAAGCTGACTATATAGCTGATTTAAAAAAAATGAAAGTGGCATCCAATATGAAATTACTGAAGACTTTAATCCCAATCTTTTTCAACCACCAGATGCATCCTTGGGTTATGCAAGAAGCTCCCCCTATGATCTAATGCTGGAGCAAATCTATCTAGATAAGGTGTGGCAGGACAAAACCTGCCAGAGAATGCTAAGACCCTGTGAGCATGTAAGGCTTATAATCCTGAAAGGGCGTTTCTAGAGTGACATTCCACCGACCTGGACACGGGCCTCAGCTAATACACTCTCGGACATAAATTACACCATGGTGTATGTATAACAACATTATGGAATTTTGGATTGACAAGCACATCGAAAGCCATCATTAGGCCCACAATGTATAGATAAGGGCCAAGCCCGATAAATTAGTCTCTGCAAGGGACCTGTTTGAACAAGAAAATATGGATAATACCCAAGGAAAAGTTGACACATCCCTACAAGTTCTGGAAGTTGCCTTTAGGAACTAGGCAATAAAAGCCTGGATATCATTCACAGATCAGATATTGGCACTGTACCCGATCAAATGTTTGCCGACAAGTATGAACATTCACGGAGACAGGATGATCCGACTACCCAAAAAATGTATGCCATGTAAAATTCAATATTAGCAGAACTTTGCGATTAATAAGATCCCATCCATAAAACCCCCTGTTAATCACAATGTTGAGGGAGGATTGAAGAAGACTTCATAGAGAGGAATGGTCATCAAAGCAGGGATGAATATTTCTGAGCAAAGCGCCCATGTGTTTCAAAGAGCAGTGATCCCAGAAGGATAATTAATGATCTAGAAAAAGGCAGTGGGCTGCCAATAATACCAAACATGAGTGAGGCGGCTAGGGTGCATTATCTTAAAGCTCACTTTTCAGTAAATCCAGGAAGTGGGGTAGCCTTGGAGTAGCTTTGGAAGCCACGATGTCGGAAATTCCTATGGGATATTATACCCCGTAAAATCTTAAGGTGTTGAACTATTCTATAGCTCAATCATTAGAGTGATAGAGGGGTCCTGTTTCAACTGTGTGCCAGGCCCTAATGGTATTCCACAAGCCATGCTAAAACATAGTACATCAGTTTGGGGAAGGTACCTTGCGACAATGTTTAACAAGATCCTTCAATCAGGGATCATGCCAGAAAGCTGGTGATGCTCTATAACACAACCCATCTTTAATGGTTACAAAGCATCTTTCTCAAAAAGCTATCACCTCACAGGTTTGCTTGATGTTAAAATAGATATTTCTCTTTTTTATTGTTGAACAAACTCTCCAACTTGGCAAAAAAATCAGTAAGTATTCCTTTGAATCAAACAGGGTTCATGGAAACACAGAGCACCCTCACAAACGTAATGGCTGTTGGGCTACTGATGGAGAGAGCATGTGATTACAGCTCATGTGATTCATTGACTTCAAGGTGGCCTATGACCTTGTACCGCATTTAAAGCTGTAAGCAAAATTAGGAAGCTGGGGCATCCCATAAAACTTAATGAAGCCCATCACAATGCTATATACCAAGAAATGGAAATTGATAAAAAATAGGGGATGGAAGACATCTGTGGACGAAGTGCCAACATTATTGGGGATGAAACATTGGTATGGGCTAGCACCACTCATGTTCAATGTGTACATCTCTGACCTCTCAACTGACCTTGACAAAGTGACCTCACACGCCCTCAGCTTGGTAGGCCGATGCATATCACACTACTTTAAGCAGATGGCCTACTGCTGATTAGCAAAACATGAGTGGATCTGCAAAGATTAATTAACAAGCTCAAAGAATACACAGCAGGCAACGTCCTTGAAATTGACCTCAACAGGACCAGAGTGATCACACTCTGGGAGCGTATCACCAAACACGGCAAGTGGTTGCTTAATGGAATGCCTATAGAAGTAGCCTCCTAAAACTATCTAGGATTCAAGCTGGATTTACAGGCTTCCTTTGCCCACAGAAGGAAAAGATCAATGGAAAAGTTGCGGTTCTGAACTCTGCAATTAGAGCCCTTTTCAAAGATTATGAGCCACTCTTTGTATCCACTTTTAGCAGTAGTTTTTTTTTTAAACATATTTTTATTGGTATTTCATCATTTTACCATGACAGTACATAATACAAGACATACATTCGGGAAACATACTTCGTCTGTTATAGTCAATTATACCGTTAGTGATATGTGAAGCTGATAAGTAGGTCTCTTGTCAACGGTGGTATTGGGAACAGTGTGAATGCCGTATAGAACAGGGGTGTAAGAACTGGGGACAGGTGCATGGAGCTACTAGGCATAGGTGTCGGGTGCAGGTCTGGGTTTTGTGAGTCTCACTAAGCATCACAGCGGTGTTCTGTTGCTCCGTGGGGACAGGTTCCGTGGAAGCGGTACCAGAGCCAGATCGCTTAGCGTGATAAGGTACGGGGTGCTGCTGGCAGCATTACGAACGCGCCAGTGGTGAGAGTCAAGTGTTTGCAGTGGTGACTTGCATTAGTGGGTTGGGGGCCATTGGCCTGGGTGTGCCGTTAGCCGACTCTTCGCTGTGTGATGATTGCTTGAAGCGGTGCAGTAGTAGAGCCCACTCCATGGAGATGGGGTGTTTGCGTATCCTCTTGACCTCTTCTTCGCGCAGTACCTCCTCCTCTGCGGCCGCCCATTTGTGTACAGCTCCCACCCAAGCCGCAAGTGGAGGGCCCGCGGGGGATCGCCAATGCATGGCTATGCTCCTTTTAGCTAATAAGACAGCCAGCGAGGCGAAGCGTATGTGCACTTTAAGATGTTTCTGCACTCTGAAGATGCCTAGCGCACTAGCCTCCAAGGTGTTTAAGAGTGTGAGCCCTGTGAGGTCACTCATTGGAATCCTTACCTACAATATCTTCTGGTAGTGAACTGGTGCTCGGGCTGGATGACTAAACTCCTGGAGAACCTCCTGATGTTGTTCAAATATATATTCAACCTGCAGAGATCGCCAGCACAAATAAGGCTTGAACTTCCTTTGGCAAAACAAACCCTGATTAGGAGGGGTGCTTTTTAGGTCTCGTCTACGCTGCAAAGGGAAGAGACCTTTTGAAATCGGTTTGGTTTTTCGCTCAAAAACGTGCACGCGTTTCATTGCCTTCAATGGCAACGCGTGCACGTTTGGCAATTCCCTTGTGAGAGCAAGCGGCGCCATGTGTTACCAATTAGTGCGCTCGCTCCTGCAAGGTAAAAGCTGCATGTCCCTGATCTCAGCTGTACTCCCCCCACCCCTCCCACTTGTTTTTGACTGCTATGGCACAGTCAAGCTAAGGATACAGAGTTGGGGAAGGTGGTACAGTTACACGTATCATGGTCTGTTGTGCGTTATTTCATGCTTTTTGAAACAATGTGTGGGAAGAATTCACAGCTGGCCGTAGCCCCTGTCTGGCTTACTGTATGTCGGTAACTGATTGTTCACAACATCCATCTGTGCTTTTAGGGATACTTTCAAGACAAAGATGCTGTAGAAACATATTTAATACTTTATAGCACACCACTTCCATTCAATTTCCACCCTAACACCCTTCTCCTGTATGTAATCCATGACTCATACATTCCTCACAGTGTCGCGAACCTATTCAATTTACACTCCACTTTCTTTGGGAAACACCATGCAATATTGGTCGTAGGCTTTTTGGTATTACGGAAGTCTCTGCCGGCAGCTCAGTCAGTGGTGGGGCGTGGAATTGCTAACACAGCTTCTGTCTCTTATTATACCGGTCCAAATATATTTATTCCAACTTTTTTTACCAGTTTTCTATGCTCCTTTTATTTCACCTTGTGGAAGTGTCAGACTAGGTAAAGAGTAAGTAAAGGGACAGTCGAGATACAGAGCAGTCGGGGAGTGAAGGCAGAAGCCTTTGTGTGAGTGGTTTAAAAAAAAGGAATTTCATATGTGATGAACATCGAATTGCCATTGCCTCCTCTTCTTCTTCTGTACCCTTGAAAATTAAATCTGATCTTCTCTGGCTTCCCCTATCTAACTATTTATCTTCTCTTTCCTCCGTTTAATTATTGTATCCTCTTCTCTTCTTCTCTTTCTTTCTCCCTTTTCCTTCTCCTATCTTCCTACTTCTATCTTTCTTTTCTATCTTTCTTTTCTACCTTCCTTTCTCCCTTCCCCCCCTCACTCATAATTGATTTAATATTCATAGTCATTCTATATCATCTTTATTGCTCTATTTGACTGATTTATATGACTTGTTATAATTATCTTGTATGTTCTTAAAACAAAATAAACATTTCTTAAACTGAAAAAAAAGGAAAATGATAGTAATATACACATCAGTTCCACAGGAGACTACAACCGCTGATGGTGATTGAAACTTTAGGGCGACAGTGTAGGGCAGTGGTTCCCAAACTTTTGACTCCTGAGGACCCCCAGTGAGTCACCACTGGAAGCCGGGGACCCCCAAGCAATTTGTATGAGTTAAATTTCAAACATTAAAACAGTAATTCGAAAAAAATAGACACGTGTGCACAAAAAACAAATACTCAAAGTACTAAGGATTTTGGGGCCAGATGTACGACCATTTCATTTAGCGCCTCGCAATTGGCGACACATTGCGAGTGGCAAATTGCGAGTTGCTAAATGAAATGTACAACAGTGTGTTTAACACTGTTTGGGATTCCCAATGGGGTCGCAAATTGCGAGGTCCATTAATATTAATGAGCCTCTCGCAATTTGCGAGCCCATTGGGAATGTCAGCCCTCCCAGCGATGGTGGCCTGCTGGGCGCTGCAGGCCACCATCCCTCGGACTGTTTTTAAATAAAGCAGTTTAAAAAAAAAAACGCAGCCTGTTTACCATGCAATTTAAAAAAAAAAGAAAATGAAACGTTTTCGTTTCATTTTCTAAGGGCAGGCAGAGGTCCCTGGGACCAGTGCCTGCCCTTAAAAAATAATTTTGCATGCATTTGCAGAGGCGAAGGGGTCCCTTGGGGACCCCTTCCCATTTGCGAATACATTACCATCTACTTGAAGTAGGTGGTAATTAAGACTGTTTTGCGACCGCAAAACATTTGTACATGGTTTTGAGACTCGCTAATTGGAAGGGAATGCCCCTTCCAAATAGCAAGTTGCAAAACCTATTTAGAGAGTCGCAAACAAATTGCGACTTGTGAAATAGGCTATGTACATGGACCAATAGGTTTTTGCATGCGCAAACGGGTTCGCGAACCCGTTCGCGAATATTAAAACAGATCGTACATCTGGCCCTTAGTATTTTATATTGAAGTAATAGCCGCTCTGTGACATGTATTTCATTTGTTTTATAGCATCTCTCATACCATTGTAGGATGTCAGAGCACTTTACATCACACACATATAGAGACATTGAATCATACATGTAAACCAGTGTGTATATAAAATGTTTAAAGAGTGCTTGGTCTGGAAAAGCACAAACTCAGGATTCAGAACATAACACAGTGGCTAGCATTGACTTTAACATTAAAAATGTATTTCCACCCAAATATATCTTTTTAGCAGCATCAGGATAATGAATAACTGGGACAAAATATAAGTTACTAACTGGTACCATGCAGTTTGCAAGCAGCTCTTTGATGACAGTTTATAGGTCTCTCTGCGAGATTACGATTGTCACTTATGAAGTGCACAGTAACAAAAGAATCACTGTGACAAAAGCAGTAACCACAAACCTAGGCACATAAAATACTGCTTTTTAACCGCATGCGTGCGGGCGGAATTCCGCTCGTACGCTGAGATTTTTTAAAGCGCACTTTACGTGACGAGCTGGGCTCGTCATCAGCGTGCGAGGAGGCTACGCCATGACGAGCCCAGCTCGTCATCAGCGTGGAAGGGGTTAAGATACATGTTACAAGTTCTTTGCAGTAGGCACATTAACCCTCTGTGCCACATTAGTTAAATCAAAGCTGCCACTGAACAAAACTCTCCTCACTCTCCAGCAGGTACATTAATCACTGGCATTCTCTTGACACTTTTGTTGTTGCTGGACAGCTGCTAATTATACAAGAAACTTTTCTGTGCTTTTAAAACTGTTGCCTACGGACCCCCTGGGAATGTGTCACGGACCCCTGGGGGTCCGCGGACCACAGTTTGGGAAACACTGGTCTAGGGTGTTGTAAATGAAAACTAGCAATTGTATGCATTGTAAACATGCGTTGGCAAATTATAAAATAAGAAACATTTTGAATAGTGATGTAGTAAAAAGGGTTAAGTGGACCGGACTGGCTATTTTGGCAATAGATATGAGTGGAGAAGATTGGTTGCTGAGAGAGTTGTTCTGTGGTTCATCTTCATGTGGAGAAGTAGTTAACAGAGGATCTGTTTGTTAATAAGAATGGGGAGTGGGAGTGATAAGAATTGAGTGTATTGTCCAAGATGGGTACTTTTTAGGTGCTGCTTAAGTGACCTCATTAGGTCTTTGAAGGGTCATAGTGAGGGTATTCGGTGCCCTGTATTATCATCAAGTTGCTTAGGTGTGTGTTGTATCTTTCATTTTTGCAGCTAAGAGCATATTGTACTCTACTTATCATGTGAATGCTAGTCTGCCCAAACTTGGCTAAAACTAGCATGATTGTGGCATAAGATTTAAGTTTGCTCACTTTAGTTTGATAAATGAACATGAACCATTTGAACTGCTGATTCTGTTAAGAAAGGATGTTCTGCAAGGGTGCAGCAGTGTTGAGGCTTAGAATAGCTATATGTTGTTCCATGTTATGGAGTTTAAGGAGGATTTTGGATTGTTTATTCAGGGTTGTTTTTGGGTATGCCAGTGAGGGTAGAGAGCCTCCCTCCACCACCAATACCCTGTAGTATTTCCCCCGCGCCACCAAGACCCCATAGCATTTCCCCCTCGCCACCAAGACCCCTTAGTATTTCCCGTCCGCCACCAAGACCCCGTAGTATTTCCCGTCCGCCACCAATACCCCTTAGTATTTCCCCCTCGCCACCAAGACCTTGTGCTGTCCCCCCCACTGCCACCTGAGCAGTCTGAGCCTGGTTTCCCCTGCCAGCCAGCGCCCTCTGTGCCGTTTTCCCTGTCGCCTGAAAAAAAAAACAAGCATTGGCATAGCTAATTGGTCTCGCCTTTGGGACCTTATAAGTGTTTAGGTATCCAGCACAATATCCTTGGTGCAAGAACATCGAGTGTTGCATGGCTACACACTTATAAGGTCCCAAAGGCGACACATATTGGCTATGCCAATGCTTATTTAAAATCCTGCCATAAGATTCAGAATGCCACAAATGAAATTTTGGAACACAGTGTTTTGGACTAAAATAAATATGTAGAGAGGAGACTCACGTTTTTAAAAATACCTAAAAGCATCCATTGAAAACTTAGGCCTTGGGAGCTATTGCTGTTGCCAACAAGCCAGGCTGTGTTTAAAAAGCAGTGAACACATGCATTCAGAAGCTAAGTAAATTAGAGGACTAAGGGAAACTTGCAAAACGGGCCCACGGGTAGTTGGTGCTAAATTCTTACACAAACATGCTGGAGCACACGTGCTTGGGGCCTGTTATTCTCTACAAATAAAAAAAATGTATGGCACTGCAATTTGGGTCATTCCCAACCCTAGATCATACCTCAAAATGGTTGTAAACTGGCAATCCTGTGAACAAAACATGGCGGCTATGCAAAGTTACTGAGGAAACATGATGCATTTGTCCGTACTTATTAACTTGTGAGAGGGCACTCCATTGCAAAGAACTATTCGCCCTGGGAGTTCGAAGCTTCAGGCAAGCGCTCATCAAGTTGTTAAATCCATGGAACCTCATGCTGACAATTCACAATAGTAGAATTCTTCAACCACTTCAACATTGAGATTGCAGACGTCATCGCACAGGTTCACAGGGCGAGGTTGTTAGAATTATAAGACCATATATTGAATGACTCAATTGCTTTGGCTTAGTTCCCCTATCTTCCTTAATTGGGTTATTACAGCTGCCCTTTTTTGATCGGTGTTCTGTTTTTATGCTCCGTGTCTTATCACTGCTTTTTAATGTGGTTTCCCCATATGACAGCCTTTATCTTTCTGACAGTCCTCTTTTACTGGTGCTGGTTGGCTGCTTTTCACTGTTTATGCTTTCTGTTCCAACAACGTGTTTGATCTGGTTTCGCTTATATGGCAGCCTTCATTGTTATGACAATCCTTTGTTGCTGGTGCTGGATGGATGTTTGCCAATTTTAATTGCAATAGTTTAGCCTCCATGTAATACCCTATTTATGTTTAAATCAGGTACTACCCAACATGGACATTTCATGGACGAGCTACTCCCTGAAACTGCAAAATGCTATTTATATTTATGGCTTTTTGACAGCAGCTCAGCCCCGAACGTTGTTGCTAGAATGTCTTAAACTAGTTATTTTCCCACATGGTTTTCACTCAGATTGTGCTTCAATCGTGCAATTTTTTTTATATATGTTGACCCTTTTGACTGCTTTTTTATGGTTCTTGTAAGACTCAGCCTGCACCTTTGTATTGGCAGTTTCCTTAAAAATGTGGAATGCGTGTGTACCATCTAGAATGGAACGAGTTGCTAGAGGATTACATCTTTAACTGGATTATTGCCATCCTCTACCCTGTCCATTAAGGCCTTTCTCTATTACTGTGTGACATTTTGCGGCTTAAAATATGTCAGTTTATCATCTTAGAAGGGGCAGGTTGCTAGAGGATTGCCTTAGTTGGGTTATTGCCGTCTTCTATTCCGATCCCTTTAGTAATTTGTGCTTTTTTATGAAGCTTTGTTGTTCTTACTATGTTTTTGTTCTGGGTTTTATAATGCCAGGAAGGTCTACGTGGGGGAGTGGATTTTTTTACTTTACACAATTATTTAATGGATCAATGGAATATGATGCAATGTAAATTGTGTGAGTAATTGTGCTGTCTTGTTTTCCTTATTTCTTGCAATTGTTCTTTATGATATTAATTAACTAATATATTGACTGACTCTTCTACATGAAACCCAAGAAGGCGAAACAAGTTTATATATCGTGACTTGTTGTTGGCCAAATGTAGAATTTCCATCAATAGGAAGTCAGCATTCACTGAAAGTGAAATATGGTGGGCAAACGATGTGAGCACATGGGCCTCTGTGGATAACACTCCTTCTCTAAAATCTGATGATGATGATTTAAAGCCTAATTCTCAAAGGTAAATTTACAATTTATAGTAAGTTTACAAATTTTCGCAGCCACTGCAGGTAAGAGCGGTGGGGTGGGGGGCAATTTCGAGAAACGTCCACAAGGGAAAATATGTTAGTTATTTCATTTTCCCTCGTTGTCGTCACTCGAAATCTCGCTCCACCGCTCCACAGCTCTTACCTGCAGCGGCTGCATCTGAATTTTTGGTATTCACAACCCACCTGCAGAGTTCTACGACCCTGCACTCCCTATACTTATTTGTAAGGAGTGTGGAGTTTCCAAAACTTCTAACATAGTTTGTGAATTGCAGTTTGTAGTACTTTTTTTAGTACAGTAGTGAGTTTGAGAAAGAGGCCCCTTGTCTGCTGACCATGCTCAAACATAACATCCTGTAGGACTCGAATTTTCTAGGAATTCAGATTACAGACCACAATAGACTCACTATGCTATACAACCCCAGCAACAGCTATGAAAACCACTACAGAGGTGCCTATTTTTGAGAGTCTTATTAGACTGGGGTTAAGTGTGCATACAAACATTTATTGGGCTATAATTTTGTACTTCTATTTGAACACTTTCAACACTGTGACATGGATTGGAAGTTGGAGATGAGTCCTGGGAGAAGAACTAGCTGGATTTGTTGTTCTATTATTAGAATCAAACTTTGTCCTCCTTATCAACCTTGTCACCATATCAACTGTACATTGAATCTGTTGTGCAAGTCCGATGGCCATATGGAGAGGGGAAGGACAGGTCCTGGACCCAACCCACTGCAGGGGCCCTTGCACATCCTAGGAGGTAACGGTGACAAGCTCTTTTATTCAAATTTGTGGTTTGCTCGCAAAATAACCATTTGCTTTTTTATGTTGATTATTGTCTTTTTTAGATTTTGAGAGACTGGTTAGGTCAAAGTTTACGGATGAAAAGACTTTTATTATTGCTAAAAACATTGAAGGCATTTGAAAAATCTGTACAAATCTTATGCCAAACGAGTTCATCTGGTTTAGGTTTTGCGTGGCAAGATCTACTCCTATCCAACCAGGACGAGGGGAAGTGGGGGAAGGGTGTCGCAAACAACTGCATTTTCTATTTTAAAGTTCATAGGAATTGTTTCTCATCATACGGGAAAAAAAATCAAATGCTGAACAGAATTATATCAAATTCAACAAGAAACTAGAACTTTACTGGAGGTGTGCATTTGCTTGCTTTGCTGTAAATCAGTTAAGTACTTGTTGTGGAATTAGAATCAAATAGGTGTTTGTTGGGTTTTGAAGAGTTAAAACTAATTTGTTAGTTCAAAATCTGAGCTCGAATTCCTGTCAAAGGACAATTATGGGAACCACATTTAAAAAATAAAGGTCACTCACTGGACATGGGAGAATTTTGCTTTTCAGGTCCCCGTACCAAAAGCCGGGTCCATGAAACCAAATGGCTGCCATTGCAAAATGCAGGTGTCACTGTACACGTTGCGTAAAACAAAATGAATAGAGCAATAAGGGGGAAGGGAGAGCATCTCCTGATCTCATGTGTTAGGATAGGCGCCACAAATGGTCATTCTGGGCTCAAATTAAAAGCAACAAAACATATAGATGAAGTTGCTGTATGTATCAAACCCGAGCCCGGATTTGTGGACCCAAAAGTCTATATAAAGGTTCATGAAACTGAATCGTAGTTTGCAGACCCCCGCAAAAACATGGGGGGAAAATAATACTGTTAACGCAAATAATAATAAGAAGTAAATGCATATTCATATTAATAAGTGCATTTTTGAAAGTATAATGAAACCCATAGAGGAAATAAAAATATGTTTCCCGTGGGGGTTGGTGGCAGGGCCTTGTCTTTGTCCACGCACTGCAGGTAACCTTTTCTGCACAGAGCAAAAAGATGTTTAGAGCTGTGGTTTGATACCACAGTCGTTTTGGCATAGGGCCTGGCCTGTGGCTAGCTCTTGTGGTCAACTGCTGTAGTGCTTGGCCAAAGACCATGAGCAGGGGTGTTGGCCACATTTGGTAGGTTGGGTGCCGGGTCTTGCCAAAGCCTTTAAGGTGTGTTTAAAAATCCTCCAAAATTCACTTAAAATAGCACAGCTAGAATACAGTTACAGCTATGTAGAAAATCGAAAAACTAGTGAAACATGCCAGTTATGATTAGCTCTTTAAACCATAGCTCGCACAACAGCTATGCAGATCATAACTTGTACTCATGTAATGCTTATGATCTCGCAATATTTATAAGAGTAAATAACACCCAAAAGCACACGTTTAAATGATTGGACATACTTAAACCAATAAATTAAACTTCATTCCCAGGCATCTCATTGATACTATTAATGGTAATGGGATATATTATCTGATCTGATAAATAATTGATGACATTGCTTTTTGCACCTGTCACATCATGGGTGAGGTCAGGAGCATTGCATTTGGTGTGAAAATATTAAATTTTTCTATTTTCTGTTCTGTTTATGATATTTCATAACATAATATTTAATACATGATATTCTAGCATTATACTATTACCTTTATGAAAAGTACTATAGGTTTCAGATTCGTTAATTTTTTTATATATATAGATGATACATTTTATATATTTGTTTTGCTCTTTTCTTTGAAACTGGTTATATAATTTCAGCTTGGTCTTTCAACATTTCATATATGGCACATATGTGACATTATTGAGATTCAACAATTAGAAGGCCATCAAAAGGAAAAGCAACACAAAAATGACGTCTGTTAGGAGTGCATGGAAATAGCCCCAGGACCCCAATTGCAATAACTCGGGTCATTCACCAATTGTGTTGCCAATGGCATCCTGGAACCGTGATACTGAAGAGCCCTTACGTGGGACCCAAGTACTATTTTAACGACTATTAATCTCTCCGAGTGGCCAGCTGAGCAGTCAAGGGGTTACTCAGGGGAAGTACTGTGGGCTAGAGACTGAGCAACAAAACAAACAGCATTAAAAATCACCGTACAGTCAGTGTTTCTTAAAAAAATTAAAACTACTTTTTTTACACATGCTACTAAATTCTGCATATATAAAGGCTGGCAGGTTGAAAGGTCTATGGTGACACACTAAAACTACTGCTCCAACCAACAGGGGGTTCACACTACAAAATGGTGTCACAGATCACTGTAAACCCAGAAATGTGTGTTGTATCCCCTGTGTAGAGGCACCTCTTACACTGTGCACACCAGCAAGCTCTGAATCCTGAAAACATAATGCTCCCCATGTGCCTAACATAGTGGGTACAGTTAACAACAGTCAAGCCTACTGGCTTGTTCAAGGTTTCACCACAACAATTAAAAACAGAATTATATGGTGCAATCAATATTAGGCATTTCAGGGTTGTTCTACCTTGCAATGACATTCTTAATATGTGCAATGATTTACTACTATTACTGTTATTGTCAAACATATTTCAATGTTTGTTAGTATACAGTGTAAACGTCTGTCTTCCATTTTTACAAGAGCTGTAAAATTATCCACAGGACAAGAAAGAAACCCCATAAACATGAAAGAAAAGTCTTAACTACAAGAGAGTTATTTGTAGGGTTGAAAGTCTGCCCAAGTCACTCTTTCAAGCATCTGGAAGTCATAGAGTAACCAAATGTGCTGAATGGCTTAGTTCCTTGTAGCTGGGCCTGATCCTCATCCACCATGTTGGAAACTCTCCTTGTGGTGCTACTGTGCTCCTATACGAACCAGCCAGAATTTATTTTATGCACATTTGAAGCAAGCTGCTGTGGCTTAAAGGATGATCCATGGTATAGCTGACTCTATAGTCTACAGGGCTCTTTTTGATAACGCTTCAGACTGTTGTAAATATCAATTTGTTTTGTAAACAAAAAAGTACTCGCTGTCATGTTTTACTTTTTATACTAGGACACCCATTACATTTTTAGAGAGTCATGCAGGAGGCAAAGTCCACTCAGTCAAGATGGCTTCACACCCTTTCCCTGCCTGGCACACTTCTCTGCCAGAGAGTAAGCCAGAGTATTGTTTTCTCCCACCTGCCATGTTGCAAGGGTGAGAAACAGACTGCATTGTGCTCTACTTTTCTACAAAAACACAGCCCAGGCAGCATGTAACGCTAACTGCTTCCTGTCCTGTGTACAGTGAAGAGACGAAAACGGTCTTCGGTTGCTTGTATTCAGGTTCAGGGAGGAAAGGCTTGGCACTTCGGGCTGGGCTGTTCCCATTAGAGCAGGGTCAAGAATGCATTGCATTGCATATGGCTTGTCCCAAACTGAGGTGGAATGGTGTGCAAAATAACGATGGACTAAGATGAGGCCATGGTAATTAGCAGTTGCTGAGATGAATTCAAGCATTCCATTCATCACTTTTTTATGTACTTTAAAAATAATTTTCCATTTGGCTGTGCCACACCTAAGTGTAACTCGACACTTTTGGCTACTCGTCGTTTCGAAGTGTAGATTTGTCCCTAAGTATAGACTTACATGTCTCCACACCTTTAAATCGGTATAGACATCTCTTACAATAGGATTTACCAGTGTAAGCTTACTACTAGTAACTTTACACATGTAATGGTAGATCACTACAGCCACTGTGGAGAGTTACACATGGGAACCTACAGTGATAAATATTAAGTTTACTATCAAAATAATACATAATATTAAATACAAATTAATATAAAACATTTAATGCTACCCTAGAACTAATAAAATAAGACATTGCAGCGCATTAACTCATTGATCTAAATGGGTATTAAGTAATCAACATATATTAAAATATGTAAAATACATTAATATCATTTATAAATAATTAGGTTTAAACAATTATTTTCAAATTCAAATTGTATAAAACTTCGAAAAATTTACTTTATTAACATTAGCTTGTTTGGATTTATTTTTTTTGTATTTCCCTGTCTTCATTGTTTTCTGTGGAAATGTACTGCAGTGCCTGTGACTATGTATAGTACTTGACTTACTCCGAGGGTGGGATGGAGCATATTTACACCTGCTTTAATGCTGTATAGGGCTGTGGTAAATAGATAGAAGGCTATTTTGTGAATAGCAGTGGTATTTCTCTTTTGTGGATTGGCGTTCATATTAGCATGTCCTCACATAATTTCCTTCTTACATTTCCTAAAGCCCCTTTCATTTAGGAGTAAGTATTCCCCATTTTGCTGCTAATCCCACTTGTTCCTCTCACATTTACTACGGCAACATATACTTAACTGTGCCCCGATCTCCACCACTGTGGTGGAGAACTTCACACAGAAGGGTTGAGGTCTCTGGCCATAGGTTTGTGAATAGCATTTTCTACTACATGAGTATTACTTCTGTAGTGCTACCTTCCATACTACAAAATGCATATTGTGATTAGGCCCCTATATAATGTAGGCAGTGCTGGATGAAGGCTGGCTTCCCTTATTAATCTGAATAAAAATGACCCAGAACACAAAGTGCAAGCTATGGAGATGCAGTTAACCAGATTTTAATTCCCAAACAAATTGGAGAAAGTTAAGATCAAGGGAAAGTGCAGTCCCTACATCTTTGACATCTGGCATGATCTCTTTTCTAGACTGCTGACCTGCTATAACAGTTCCTCTCTTCTTCACGCTTGTATAGATTTATGGTGAACTTTAAACACAGAATTTATAGTTGTTGACCTACCTTCCAGGAGCATTGCACAAAAAAGATTAATTTATTACTTGAGCATGTTCGACAGCGCACTGGCCATAGATTTCGCAGAATCTGAATTACATTTGGCACAAACAGATTGTTTTGAAACACAGCCCCTGGGTAAGGCTGAGTCACATTAATAGCGATTCTTTGATTTATAACTGGCCTTTGAAGCTTGCATTCTGCTAACAGGGTTTGAGCTCTGCCTTAAAACATTCAGTACACTGTCTGCAGAAGGTTCTGACCTCACCCTTGTGATTACTTACATTATTTCTCTGCAAGACCTGTAGTGCTTTGTTGACATTGTTCAGAGCATGAACTCTGGTGGAACCCCTTTCTTTCCCCTGTAAGAAAAAGAAAATAACTTGTATTAGCTATAATAAAGACAACCATACCTATACCTTCCCATCTGTTTCAAACAATAATGTAATGTGTAAACACATCAATAAACATGCCTTCCATATGTATCAATCAATATGTAGGACCTTTTGATACTGCGTGAATGCAAAGGTGGTGAATACAAACGATGATGATTATATGGGTAGAAATACATATAGAGTATTATTCATGGACCACAAAAAGCCCATTGACAAAACAGAGGAAAGAGAAAGAGAGAGAGAGAGAGAGGGAGAGAGGGAACATATTAGTGCATGGAAAAATGCACTTATGAAAAAAACAGTGTGGGACTTGATTGCAAAGCCATATATATCTTTAAACCTACATTTATGACTGAAGTATATTCCTTTTATGTCTATCAGGAATCCACAAAATGATACCTTACCGGCTAAAATGTTTTATTACAGTGTAATATTTAATAATTATTCTTTCTTTATTTGGATGACAACACATCCATAAAAAGATACAATAAAACAGTCATAAAAAGCAATACAAGCAGGTAAAAGTACACAACGGGTTAAGACAAAGCAAGATACTAAGAACCCCACAAATCTATGGTTAGGTACCCCCATCCCGCTAATATTAACATCATAATTACAAAGCAATAGGGTTAAATCAATTCTTGGTAACCTAAATCTGTAAACTTCCTGCAAAAAAACTAATCACAACAAGGAGGGTATGGGGTTTGGTAGCAACTGTAAATGCAACAGTGCCACTTTTGCCAGTCTAAACTTCAAGTTCTTAAGTAAGGGCCAGAGGAATCATTTTCTTGGCACTGAGAATAATTTACAGAGTAAAGCAGAATGGAGCGTGTCCTGTGGAAATCCAGTATCGCAGCCACAGGGGTCTCTTTGGGATGAGGAAAAAAAATTCCGCTGGTGAGGCTAAAAGATGGTGAAGTTGGTTAAATCTAAAGCGCAAAATTAAAAATCTATTATGGGCGCTAGAAAGTGCACTAAGGTATGGTTCCATACGTGGCTCAAACTTTAACATTACATAAGCCCTCGCTGAGGGTTTACTAAGCTCAGTATTTTTGCCCTGGCCAGTGACAAATGTATAGTATACCTCTTTTGTGCTGTTCAAATTCCCAGGGCATAAAGTGCCATGTGCAAAAAAAAGGTCTGGCCTTCCTCTGACCTGTGCAGTTTCCTTAATATAACGTATCCTGTGTAATATTTGTACAACACTATAATTCACATTTTACAAAGTGGGCAGATTCAGTGAAGAGGGTCTATAGGCAATAAAGGTGGGCAGCTGTGCAGGTATAGAGAGATGAGGGACTGGCTGAAAAAATGTTACATATGGAAGAGGAGAATTAGAGAAATGTGTCAACAAAAAAATTTAAGGACAAGGGGTTGGTGTTCTAGGAAAATGGAGGCATTGGGAGGCCCTAGTAAATGAGTAACAGGGAGGCACATTAGGAGGGGGCACAGGGACAATCAAACGTTGCAGTAGAGAGACATTGCAACTGAAAGCAATAGGTCATGGTAAATAGCGAACATGAAACAGTACACCATGGACTCCTCTTCACACTCACAGAGATTTGGAGACGGTCCGCAAGACTGACCAATCCTTCAGCTCCCTCTCTATGAATCCCCCCAAATTAAAAACATCATCGAAGACAATTACATGTGCTGTGCAGAGGACTAAAAAGTGATGTCAGTGATGTCATCAATTATGTCATTTGAGATGTCACGAGTGATGTCATAGAACAGGTCATGAGAGATGTCATGTAAGGTCATGTGTAGTTCATGGCAGTGGTGTAAGTGCTGCTAACTATAACTGGTGAATTTCTGTGTTTTCCTTAGTCCAAAAAGCTAATGTTGTTATCGACATTCACCTACCCAGCTATCTTCCTCCTCACAGAGATTCGGTTTGAACCTGGGGGTGGACTCTTTGGGCGCCCCTGCTGGCTCGGTGATAGGGCCAGGTGTCCCACCTCACCATACATAATATGTTTGGCCCAGAGGGTGGGTTACTCAGGGCTTCTGATGGCTGAGGGAGGGAGGCTATGCACCCTCCTCTCTACTAACAATGGGGTGGGCTCCCTGGGGCCTCTGGAGGCTCAGGGAGGAGGGCCATACAGCCCCCTCCCCATTATGAATATAGCCCTGGAGTGGGTTCCCCAGGGCTTTCAGTGCATAAATGCAGCCTTGCCGCCATTTTTATTTTTCAATCCCTTTTTATTTATTTTGTGGCTCGAGAGGTTCTCTCTGGGTCCCCCCCCCATAGGGCCTAGGGGTCAGAGTATCCCTACCCTGTCCCATATATCTTGTTTATTTATATTTTCTCAACAGGGGACTAAGTCCAGGGGGCCTTTAATGACTTCCATCATCATTGTTCTCATGTTGCTGGCAGTCAATCTCTCCTTGTGGGAGTCTAACTCCCACAGGAGTGAGAAGGGCCAAGGGAAATAAAACTCACAGGGCCAATTGGAACGCTCTGTTTATAAATTGACACTCCAGCGAGAGTCTCTCGAGAATCTTGCGGACACAACTGCCTAAATATACATTTATTTTTTTACATAAAACCATAAAAGTACAGATACAAAACTTTTCACATATAAAATACCTTCATATCGACACTATACCAGAAATAAAATATTTGGGAATAAAAATAGAGAAACTTTACAACATTCATGCAGAACATTATGAGCTTCTCGTAAATATTACACCAAACAATACGCATTTACAATAACACATTAAATTAAAGAATCAATACGTGTTATGAATCTTAAGGTGCTTATAATATAATTCAAAGCAGCATATAAGATTTCTGGGGTGCCCAATTCATAAAGGTACCCCAGGGCATGTTCATAAGAACTCGTACCAATTGTTAAAAAAAACAAAGGGTGAAGAAACTGTCTTCCTGTACAGTGTAAAAAGAACAAAATAGAATAAAGTGCTTGGTGCAGTGTTGTGCAAATCCATCAGAGGGGCATGGAGGAAAAGAAGAAAACCAAGTGCCCTCTTCAAAGAAAGCTACCAAGAAATGTAAATTATGAAGGTGAAGCCTTGTCAGCAAAAAGCGTTGCCTTTCATTGAGAATTATCTGTAGGTAAGGTACCGACTGAAGGGAAAAAGGTCAGTGGATTTCCCTGACTGTAGTGCTTCTATTCAATCCCTGGGCCAAATCTCTATATTTATAACAAATTCCTTTAATTCAGCTAGATGAGACCCCTCCAAGGCATTCTGGACTAGAAACATATTCTGGGACACCCACCTTAATAAAACTAGGTTTAATATATTTCATCCAGATAATTTCTAAAGAATTGTATAGGGCCAAACAGTCACTTAAAATTTGCATAAGGAAATGGGGTTTGGGATTTTTCCGAATTTTAAGCCAAAGTAACAGTGGCTGCAGTTTTAATTAATATTCCAAATTAGTTAAGCCCAATTCTTTGTGACAAAATGAGACAGGAGTCAATTGTTGAACAGCCAGAAGCCTTCTTAAAAATTTGTTCTCAGTTATTTAGGGGGGTTTACTATTGGAAATACCCCAAACACAAGCACCAAACGAAACAATAGAGAGACATTTACTTTTGAACACATACAACAGTTCTTCTATTGGCTTACGCCTGAGTCTTTTAGAAAATCTAAGTTGAAGAGCTCTGATATTGAACGGAAAATTTCCATTAAAATCAACATCCACTAGGACTCCTAAATATATAAAATGTGAAGTTTTAAAATTTCAGTACCCCCTAAAAAAAGTTTTATTTGTTTTGGCTAACTTTGGGGCACATTTCCTTATAAATGAGTTGTTCTGATTTGTCTTTAGTCCCACATTTCCATTTAACTATTAAAAGCATCAAGTACAATTTGAAGCACATTAGCATTTCTGGCTATGAGTACAGCATCATCTGCATAGAGTAAAAAAGGGGCATTTCATGAGGGAAATTTCGACAAGTCCCTCCCCACACCACACAGATGAGCCTCCAGACCATTTATGTAAATTAAAAAGAGAGAGGGGGGCAAATGCAAGCTTGTCTTACTCCTGCTACAGAGGGAAAATCATCTATAAGCTGCCGTTCCCTACTAAATCGTACCTTAGCTGTGGTGTTCACATGAGCCTAGTGAGCAAGTTGATGATAGCACTTTCAATCCCTAACTCAGCCGTAATAGACCAATTTAGCATGATCTACGGTATGGAAAGCAGATGTTAGGTACATAAAAGCAAGAAGGAAACAAAGCTTTTTTTACATGTTGTGAGAAGCTGGCCTGGTATATGATGTCCACTAATGTAAGTGGGCACTTTGCACCAGTCCAGACAACCCTTATGGTGATTTAGTAGGGACTGACAAGGGTAACCCAGTATCCAATCTGGGATGTACCCAAGTACTGAACACAACAATGTAGGGAGAAAGCAGATAGACTGGGGTCCTGTTCAGCAGGATCCCAGTCAGTCTAGTCAAAAACCGGCCTAGCACGAGGCAAAAAGTGGGGGTACATATGCAGAAGGATCCTACCTTCCTACACCTTGGTATACTTTTGGATGATGAAGGACGTATTCCAGGATTGCTCAAGAGATCCTAGGCCAGGTCAGCTGAATTGAACATCTGAGAGTGCTAGAGACGCCAATGCCCAGTCCTCCAGTTTATCCAAAATCACCCTGCCCAAGATATTTACAGTGCTGTCCAGCAGGGAGATTAGGTGATTGAAGTGAGGTTAGTTCTTTTCCCCTTAAACTTCTCAAAACCTACTGAACCAAGTTACACCGAATCACAAAAAGCACAATCTGCAGACACAGATGCAGCTTCCTGCCGAATTCATTGTAATTTCATTTAGCAGTTTTTGGTAAAGCCTTGTGGAGCAGCATCATTTTTTTCTCCATCCTTTCTTGTTTGACCAGCCCACCTATATACATATACATTTTTACACATGCCCACATGTACGCATGTGATGTAACAATATTAATGTGATGTGGTGCATTAACAGTACAGAAAGTGCATTCAGTGTTTAATCTCGACATATATGTGTGTGCATAACTAATGTTTTCATACAGTCACAGCGAATGGCAGTTCCTATATGTACATCTGCATTTGTATAGTTTGAATAGTGATATGTACATCTGCATTTGTATAGTTTGAATAATGATGATTAACTCGTACAAACTCAGTTATTTATTGAAGTGTACTCCACATTTATATTGCAACTGTGTATATATCCTTAATCATGCATTTAACATGTTAAGTAAACTAAAGACCTTCAGCATTTGGATGCAATGTTTTCATTTCCAATGAGAAAGTTTGCCTGGGTTGTGTTTTTCTCTCCTCTGCAGGTGCACTTGCACAAGCTCATGGTTAAAGAAAGGATCATTGTGCAGCAGAGATAGTGAGGCTCGAAAGGAGTTTTATCGGCGAGGTAAGCTAATGAGCGAAGGGAGGAAGATGGTCCATGTTGTGTCTAAGATCTAAAGGAATGCAAGTACGTTTAGTGTGTGGGGATCAGAAGAAAGGAGTCTAAGTGTAGTTGCCAACATTTCACTGTGAGAAGGTCGATGAGTTGTGGAACACATGACATGAGTTCTCAAATGTTCTTTGTGGGTTTAAATGAGTAAATCAGCATTGCGGTTTGGTCAGATTCCCTTCAAACTTTGAGAGGTACAGACCTCTTTGCAACATCTCTGTTGCATCGCTTCATGCTATACAATATTATTTTCCTTTAGAGAACTTTTACAGAGGTTCTGCTATGCTGACACCTTTCTCTCATTTAATGGATTAATTAGGGTCTCCTCATCTGGTATTATTTTGGGTAGTTTTAGGTTAGGTGATTCAGATTTTCCTCATGCATGACAGGCAAGAGGACAGCAAATCACATACTGATCATAAAATCCTTTTTTCAATATCAGGTATCACTATTACTGAATTTCTTGTATGTTTTATGTTGCTAAGGTTAAAATTAATTCATAGTTTTGGCCTGCCTGTAGTAATCCTGTCTTTTTACAATATATTCCTGAGACTGCTGTATATCACCCTGGCTTTGAATTTGCATCAAATCCATGGTTAATCTCATCTTCCGAGTCAGAGATTTACTGTGTGGCCAAATGAGTTACACTGTGATTGTTAAATTGCAGTTGTACCCAACTCCTTTTATTGCTCAGGCACCTAGAAAGTTCCATTGCAGGAAACAAGGATGAAGGAGTACAAATACTATGTGTTGGCATTTGTCTAAAGAAGTTTATGGAAAATGCATGGGGATTTTGCATTTTGGGGCCCCCTCTTTTTCTCAGTCTCTGGTTGGCGCGTCACCCTCAAACAGTCCAGGAGGGAGGTGAGGGGGCTAGACTTTTTTGGGGAAAGTTTTGTGAGGTTTAGTCAAATGGGGCCAAAGTTATTAGCCAACTAAAAAATGCTCTTTCTATGAAAAGCAGACTGTCACTAGGTAATATGTATATATCCTTGAGAGAAAGAGATTTATATGTTATGCATCATACCTATTAGCAAACTGGATTCTTAAATAAATGCATCAGAATTGAAATTTGCAAACTGTGAGTTAACAGTAAACTCTTTTTTTCTCCTGTAAATTTTGTTATGCTCTTGTTAAGAACATGGAAAATGGTCCTTTCATTGTGGTAATATAGTTGTGAATATTTGCTAGGGGGACACATTTATTTTCATTGCCATGGTGTAAATACATAAGCGCATATGTGGGCCTTGAAATCTCAAGTCCCACTGCTAGACTTTACAGGGCAAGCCCATAGCTACAACTTACCAGTTTCTCTATCTGGATGTAACATTTTACTTTCAGGGAAGCTGGGCACTGTACCTGTTAAAAAGGATACTGACATTTTTTAATGCTGCGGGTTTCTGCAATCAGAAGAAAATCTGTTAGTTCACTTTTAGAAGTGTATAAGAGAAAGTGTTTATCTATTTTTAACTTACAGCTCAAGAATGTGGGAATACAAGAATGTAAGGGCACTGCAGACAGAGTAAAATAGGCCCTGCATGTGTATTTTGGGCCTCCGAGCTAGCAGCCCAGCATATGCAATTGAAGAAGTGCTGGGTCTTGCTTATGTGGAAGACTATATCAATCTTCCTCCACTGGAGTTATGGTGTTCGATCTGGTACAACTTATAGGCTATCTTTCACAGTTAGGTTTTGTAAGATTGTCCGTCTTGTGACCACGGGTGTTGGATTCCATGGCTCTCCAATATCCAACAAACAATACGGAAACTGGGTAAACCATCAATCTTCTCCAATCCCAGGGCATTAAATGTCAAAGAAAAGGGATGTCTATAAACGAACTTTTTAGCCCAGAAGAAAGAGGAAAGGGAAGAGGCAGAATTAAATAAGATATCAAATATTGAACACCTTGCGTTATGCTCAACCCTTGGTGTCGGGCCCTATCTGGATTTAGGGCCTGATTTAGATCTTGACGGACAATTTACTCTGTCACTTCATTGACAGATATCCCGTCCAGTGACATATAAATCCCATAGCAAGTAATGGGATTTATATTTAGGCGGACGAGATATTCGTCACCGTTGTAGCAGAGTAACCCATCCGCCCATAGTGTTTAACGCATGGGGGGGCTTTTGAATTAATTTCTTCTATAATTTGTATTCTGTGACATTTTTGTTCTCAACGTATACATATCTGTTGTGTGCTTTTCTAATCATTCTCTAATGATCGAACAAAGCTTAATTGATTCATATGAGCAAATATCAGAGTAGCGTTGAACACTGATTCCTTTTATAAATATTCTCAGCTGAAATTCAGCTGTGAAGGCAAGTAAAAAATACTTGAGTGCTATTAATAATAATAACAGAAATGTGTTCCGTGGGCTATTAAAGAAAATTATTGTTGCGGCTAAGTATCTTTAGTAGTTTCAGGATCTTGTGGATGAAGTTAGAGTGTTTGGTACAGTACCAAATGTATTTTTACAGGGCTGGGCAAGCTGAAGTCACAATTTACATCAAACTTGCAGTCCATAGTGAAGTCACTAAATATGACAAATTCTCCCATAGCTTTGTTCCAGATATGATTTTTCTTCTGAGTACTGATCACGTTTTGTACTGAGAAACAGAACACTTTTATTAGATGGAAATATTTCTCCATCCTAAGAGCCAAGGTTACAACACTTATTACTGTTCCACACAAACAATTGCCCTTGCAGGGCAGACACCCTAGCAAAATGGTGCTAGGGTGCCTGTGTTGGGGCTAGGCAGCTTTTTAAGCGCCAGCACGAGGGGTAACGCAGGGGTGCGCCACATTCTTGTGAATACAGTGCATCCCTGCATTTTGAAACTGTTGGGGCGCGGGGTTATCAAGTTTGGCTTAACACCTACTTCACCAGTTTCTTTATTTATGCCCCCTTGTTTCTCCATGGAAAAAAGGTCAAATAATCAGGAGGGTTTCTCGTTGCCACCTGGAATAAGGCCCTTAACCCGTTGGGTGCTGGTGACGGAACCACTCGATTTCACGCCTGTGCTGAGCGTTCCATTGAGCAGGCAGGGCCGTGACGGAACCCCTCCGTCACAACCACAGCGCGCCCGAGGCTCGTGACGGAGTGGTTCCATCACGAGCCCCCGTCCCCCCTAGCGCTGCGGCGGAATTACCGCCGCAGCCAACGGGTTAAAAGTACGCTCATCTCACTAATATGGCACTGCCCGGTTAATGCAGCCTGGCACACGCTGAGTATTTTTAAGTAGGAACAGGCTTGATCTGACATAAACTCTCCAAGCACATGTCCCAAATTCTGTATCAAAAGGAAGAAATATGGATCTTTCCCAGGCCATGCATATAATAATACTTGCGAAGCAAAGAAACACATTGAAGCAGAAATAAACGCACACCATAATGATATCAGTCAGGCTGTATTGAATTTCACTACATCTGTTTTGAAAGTACAAATATTCATTAGCAAGCCCAAATGCCCTTAAATGTGTCCCATAATAAAATCAGATCGTGAAAGATTTATATAACAGGGTGCATACTAAAATGATAGATTGAATATAAAATGTCTTATTAAGGTGCTCAACCAGAGCTCTCCCATCTCTTTCAATTACTATCAGTTTGCTGTTGATGAAACGGTAGCAGGTGGGAAGTGCAGTTCATTTATTTCTGAAAATAATGAATTTCTCGAAGTAATTCTAAGGTGAAAGATGCACTTGGAAAGAAGAATTGAAACTTATTTTAAAACAGAGTGGGTTTCCATTTAATTAACTATAGACACATACATTTAGAATACTCCACAGAAGCACTTTATTACGACAGCAAAAGCTGTAGTTGTTTTCAGGCAAAGGAGCTAACATTCCATGAGTTAGAAGAGCAACAGACACTGAACATGACAGTGCATCAAACATTGCCTTTACATCTTTACCGAGTATGGTCCAGGGAAAAATTTTCTTAAGTGTCTCTACAACTAAACCATCTATAATTAGGAACGTTTCTTGCGAACTGTCCTTTTACCAGGCACATTATTCTACCTCTAAATTTGCTGCACTTGTGAGAGGTCCTGAACTCACTAATTCTTAATTGAGAAGTTTTGCAATGTTTTTACTTTTGAGGAGATGGCAAGGGCGTCGCAATCAGAGGTGCAGCCAATGCAGTTGCACCGGGGCCCAGAAAAGTGAGGCACCTACACCTACTCTGCACTACTGACTCTTTCAGCTTTGTAGAGCAGGCTGTGTGACTTGCCCAGAGGCTAATGGTTTAAGTGGTGAATTGATGTGTATGTATGATTGTAGTTGTTGTGTAGTGGGTGTGTCTGCATGAAATGAAGACACAACACCGAGCGGGGGTTATTAACTTTATTCAGATACTTTGGGAACATCCGATGTGCTCCTCGCTCTACACTTGTATGTCTCAGCTCTACCTTTTTCTCATCCATGGCTGGGATAGGTTACTTCTGTATTCTCCCACCCGTACTAGGTCTTAGAGTCTGCCTGTACTAGTCAGACTGTCCCCCAATTTTAAACATGTACCCAGTCCTTCTCTCGAGAAGCCTTCGAGGCTACATCATGTAGTGGTCCAAACGAATGCTCTTCTTCAATAGGAAAACATCCTTCACCCTCAGTCCACTAGAGGGGCCTGTCAGCACCTCAGGATTTGTGGTGTTTCTGCTGCAGGTTGCTTCCTCTGTGAGGGAGAGTGGTTGTCTTAAAGTGTGATGCATTCCATGAGTTGGATTTCCCGGGCGTGTTGCACTAACTGTGTTACTTTTCATCAGAAGTGGTTCGATAACATATGCAGTATCCGAATTTCTCCACTGTTGAGTTCTGACCACCACCCATTCAGCAATCCCGGGGACTATTGTGTCCACTTGCCGGTTGGTGTCAGCATTTAATTTAATCTTTTCCTTCTTCTCGTTGTCTGTGATCTTGATTTTGTCTGGGACAAGTTGCTGTCCATTACAGATGTTTTGTACAGATGGATCTCCCAAACATTATGGTGGCTGGTCTCTCACCCGTTGTCGAGTAAAGGAAGGTTCTGTATGATCGTAGGACCTGCACTGTGCTTTTTCAAGTGCTAGGCTTTTTCTGTACCTCTCTGTACAGCCTTCTTGAGGGTGCCAGTAAATTGTTTAACCACACCCTTGGCATGGGGCCACAGCAGCGTCATCTGGCGGTGTTCCATTACCAAGAGACTTGCCATGTCCGGAAACACTACTGTTGAATGTAGGTCTGCTGTCAGACTTCTGCATTTTCAGGAGTCCTCATGTCGCAAAGATGCTCTCCAAGGTGCGGATTACCTTTGCAGCCCCAGTCGATGAGATTATTTTGACCAGTGGGAACCGGGAGTATTCATCTATCACCATGAGTAGGTATTTGCCGGTCATGAGCAGGCTCAAGAAATTGACCGCCACTCGATACCACGCAGCATCAGAAAGTTCTGACATCTCTAGTGCCAGCTTTTTCAATGCCAATGACAGGCACATGCACGTGGCATGCTCGTCATTCAGCCTGTACCATGGCATCTAGCTTCAGGAACCACAGTCTTTCACACAAAGCTCTCTTGGTGGCATCCATTCCCTGATGCCTTTCTTGTGCTAGTTCAGTAACTTATTTGCATAGGCTCTTGGTGATTAAGATTCTCGACCCCCTCATTATGAACCCCTCTTGTTTCACTGCTAGCTCCTCCTTGACCTCATCCTATAAGGTCTGGATCTCCTCCAAGGCACCACACAAGCCTCTGCTGTGGTTCCACTTATGTGTCTCTTTGAGATGCTTGTCTGGCATAAGATGTATGTCTTCTTGGTGGAGATAACTATCTTTAGAACAAGGAGGCACGGCATATGTTCATGTTGACTAGAAAGTGGAGGTATTCCTCAGCCACGGGCCTGTGCTGTTTTGTCTGTCACATCTTTGTCTTGAAAAGTAGTCAGCAGGGTTTTGTTCTCTGCCAGGATTTTCGACTATGACATAGTCATTCCAGGAGGCGTTTACCCCATGCTTCAATCCTGAGTGTCATTTTTGCTAGGGGATACCCATAAATCATGAAGAGTGCCTGGTGATCAGTTACAATGGTGAACGATTTGCAATATAAGAATATGTAGAAATGTTTGCAAGCTTAGACAACCGCTAGGCTCTCTTTCTCCAGTTGAGAATACGTTCTCTTGGTGTCTGAGAGAATCCTGCTGTCGAAGGCTACCATTAGTCGCTGGCCTTCTGGTACTCCGGTGTGTTGTGCTATAATAGCCCCCATTCCGACTGGGCTGGCTTCTGTAGTCACCTCAATGTCCAGTTTTGGGCATGGCAGTCGCCTTCTCAATTGTTGTTTTTTTTGGGGGGAAACTTTGGTCACACTCCAGTGATGACAGGAAGTCTACTTTTTGTCTTGTGAGGAGGCACAGTGGAGCGCTGATGGTGGCATTGCCCTGTATATATCTGGCACAGTAACGCCATCCACAGGATGGATCGAAGCATGTTGACAACTTGTGGTGGGCTGGCAGTGGTGAGGACCATTACTTTGTCTGGATTGAGCATCATTCTTTGCTCTGAGAATATGCCTGAAGAACTTCAGTTTGTTCTTATGGAACTCACATTTCTCTGTATTAAGCGGGAGCCCTCTGTCTTTGAGTGGGTGAGGGGCCTTGCCCATTGCTGCACTGTGTTCTGTGTTCCAAATACCAACATTTCGTGACTGTAGTTGAATGTGTTTGGCACCAACTGGATGACTCAGCTGATATTGGAAGATTTGCACTGCCAATAAGATGATGGAAATCATCTTACTTGTATCGGGAAAGACCCAGATGTGTGGAGAAGGTTGTGATGTATCAACTATGTTCCTCTACCGTTTTCTGATGGTACCCTTTATATAGGTCAAGGTTGGCGAAATGTTTTGCGCTGTTTAATTAGATGATCATGTCAGCAATGTGTGGGCCTGTGTGGCTGGCCCACTTGATTGCTGTATTCAGCAAACGCATATCGATACAGATCTGCACATCACCCTTTTTGCCCTTTTCAGCACGACAACTATCAGGAACACCCATGGGGTGGGGCCTTTTGAAGGCTCAATCATGTTGACCTGGAGGAGATTTCTGATCTCCTTCTTGTAGTAATCTTCTATGTCTGCTTAGGAATGTGGAGCACTCAACACCTTGCATTCTACATTTCTATGTATGCTCTGATCGTTCTACCTTCTGTCAGTTGCTGTTGACTGGCCAGAGGGACAGCTGCGATATCTACTCTGCTCATACTTAATAAATGTACCAATATATATATTCAGATGTTCCTCCGAGCACTCAACAAATATTGTCTTTATAAAGTATTCAAATGAATACTTTATAAAGACAATATTTGTTGAGTGCTCGGAGGAACATCTGAATATTTGACCATTGGTTGCTTCGGAGGTTGTGGTAACCAATCTCCCTCCTCTTCCTGAGCACCTATCTTACATACTATTTTGAAACTAACTACTTTACCTATACATTGCTGTGCGCTCCTATTAACCGTTACCATTGTTGCTGTTGTTCACCAATATATATATAATTCTGGTGTGGACCTACTTACTACATTTTCTGGCGACGATCTGGCCGAGTCATTAAGAGAGAGTAGCGTAGCTGACGAATTCCGGCGTGCCTTCTTAGGAAAGAAAACCCGAAGTGTTGCAGTGAAACTAAAGAAAAAAAAAAGGAAGAATTGCGCAAACGGACCAGTCTCCCAACTAATAACCGCGCTGCTGAAACAACTGTGAGTAAAACACAGTAAATTAACTTTAATATATTTGCGGTGACAGTTGGAGAGTGCGCGAGCGGAGGCGAGCTGTGACGTGCACACATCGCGAGTCAGCAAAGTTTTCAGTGTGCTCGATTGCCAATAGAAAACTGCAAGAGTCACGCAGAGCACGCTTAGAAAACAAGCGCTATTGACTTCCAAAACAAGCGTGAAGACGACGCGACGGCCGTTTTGGTGATCAAAAATAAACAATCGGGTAATTCAGTATATCGTGTCACATCGTGAGGAACAGATGTCAACATGGAGGTGTTAATTAGCATCTAACTTTCAAGTAGCAGAACTTGAAAAACGAAGAGCGAAAACTTAAGGGATATTTATATAGAATTTAAAAAAAAAAAGTTTTTTTTTAACAAAGAACTTTAATTGATCTAAAAGACGTATAGCTCTAACAACATCATTACCTCTGAGGACATTGGAAAGAGACTGGTGAGTCCATATATATATTTGTTTTTTTTTCTTCTCTATCTTTTCACGACATAATTCAAGTACAATGGCCAACCAGGGTACAATAGTGACACCTCCAGTATTTTTACCTTCACCAGGACCACTCTCTGTAGAGTGGGAAGATTGGTTACCAATGTTCGAGAAAGGTGTTGGTTATGTGTGGGGTGAAACTCAACAAATGTGTTTCGATAGTATCAAAAGAGACATATGTGGGGCAGATGTTCTTACGCCTTTCGATACCAAATTACGGTCTGTTCTCACTGTTGATGCAAGTGCAACCGGATTGGGGGCTGTACTAGCACAGATACACAATGGAAAGGAAAAGACCGTAGCATGTGCATCCAGAACACTGACAGTCTGTGAAAAAAATTATTCAGTGATAGAACGTGAGACTTTAGCTGCTGCTTGGGCGTGTGAGTATTTTAGGATCTATCTATGGGGATCCAAATTCATATTAAAAACTGACCACAAACCACTTATCGGTGTATTGTTACCAGGAGGAGATACCAAGTGCTCAGCAAGGTTGATGAGGTTAGCGTCTCGCTTGCAGGAATTTTGTTATGATCTAGAATATATCCAAGGTTGGAGGAACATTCAGGCAGACTGCTTGTCAAGGTTGTCACTTGATTAGGACACAGTAGACAGAGAAGCAGTGATTAAGAAGGAGAATGAAGGTGCCGTTGCTGTGATACAAGATGTCTTGAATGTGTGTGAACCACAAGCATTGACCAAGGATGAATGGGTTGACGCTATGATGAAAGATAGTTCTATGTCTGAACTTAAGAAATTGATACAACAGGGATGCAGGAGAGAGAGCACTATTCCCATTTCTGTTAGACCTTTCGTAAAATTAGTAGACGAGCTCTCTGTATATGGAGATATGTTGATTATGAGAGGAGATTTAATCATTCCTCCGATTTCACTAAGACCAAAGTTGATGATGATAGCGCATGAAGGGCATTTGGGGCAAACTAGAACTAAAAAAAGACTTAGAATGAATTGGTGGTGGCCAGGGATGGATTCAGACACTGATGCTTGGGTCACTAAATGTACGCTTTGTAAGGAAAGTGACAAACGATTAAAGGTCAGTAGTCAAGCCACTCATGGTCATATTACTGATCCAGGGTTGCCCTGGCACACGGTGTGCATGGATTTCATAGGTCCTATGAATAGCCTCAGGGAGAACTTGCGTTTCGGTGTAGTTATGGTAGATGTACATTCAAAGTGGTTAATAGTAAAATTTACAAAGGACATCACTGTGTTGTCTACAATAAATGTTATGAAGAACATTTGGCATGAGGAAGGTATACCATCTGTACTGTTGACAGACAATGGTACCCAATTAACATCAACTGAGATGAAAGAATTTTTATCCACGTGTGGCATTAGGCATAGTAGGACTTCGCTATATAATCCTCAAGGGAACGGCATTGTTGAGAGGGCTAACCGTTTAATCAAGGGTATCATCCAAATGGCAGTTTCCAATGGAAAAGATGTTACCTCTCTAGTTTCAGAAATGTTGTGGGCCTATCGCTCGAGTGTACACAATGCCACTAATAAAACACCTTTTGAGATTATGCGTGGGAGAGTACCGAACACAAAACTTGTTCCTACTTGGTTGAAATACTTGTTGACTAAGGACACGGATAAAGTCTTACTAAAGCTTAATTCCCTACAAAACAATGCAAGTGTCAGTAGGAGGCTTGAAAGGAGAATTTTTGTAGGCGATTGGGTGAAGATACGTTCTGGAAGACTGGGAAGTTCGTGGAGAAAGTATGTAGGACCATTCAAAGTTAAGTCCATGCTACCCTATGGGGTGATTCTTGAAAACGGTGACAGGTGGAATTTCAGGAAGGTAGCACTATATCAGAAGGGCTGCTTAGATGCAGATGATGAAATCAAAATTAATAGTCATGAGAATGTTTTAGATAGCACATTTCTAGGCATGACTGACAATGATATGATTTCTCAGGACAATCGTGCTTCGTACAGTGTTGTAGAGGGAGGAGGTGATGACCCTGTTTCTTCTCTTATTTCACCAGACTCATTGGACGTCATTCAATCTACTCGAGAATCACGAATGCTTAGAAATCGATGTCCACCAGGTTATCTAAAAGATTATATTTGCAAGTAATCTAAGTTTAATAGATACATATCTCATTGTTGTTAGAATTTTATTTATTACATGATGCACTACTCTTACTCATTGTATTTACACCTTTTGTTTATTGCTTAGAGTTCTGAGATGAATTGTTTATGTATACTTAAAAGTTTTAATTGTTTAAGGAAAGAGGATATGTAGTAATCTTCTATGTCTGCTTAGGAATGTGGAGCACTCAACACCCTGCATTCTACATTTCTATGTATGCTCTGATCGTTCTACCTTCTGTCAGTTGCTGTTCACTGGCCAGAGGGACAGCTGCGATATCTACTCTGCTCATACTTAATAAATGCACCAATATATATATAATTCTGGTGTGGACCTACTTACTACACTTCTCCATGCTTCCTGCAGATGGAATCCTACCCGGTGTTGCTTTTGCACCACAGAGTGAACAGCCTCATTGATAGGAAGATTGACCTGGGTGCCTTTTAGTTTTCCTAGGTACGTCTCTGAAGAGGGATAGGAATTTTTGGGTGACTCCATGGCTGGCCTGTATGTGGTACTTGATGGAAAACAGGCTCATCTCTGAGGCTGTGACGAAGCTTAGGAGGCATGCCCATGATGTCTTGTCTTGTAAAACATGTATGGTGGTTTTAGTGACGGTGTCTCTGTGTGCATTGGTGGCAGTGAAGGATCCTTGGTTGTGTAGAAGTTTGAATGCAACCCATGTAAAGACTTAAATGTCTGACCATGTAAGGTCTTGAGTGGGCATGAGCTCTGTGGAATGATCAAATGGCATCACATTGAGGAACATCCCATTATCAACAATGGAGGGTATTGAGTGGTCATTTTGCTCCCAGGTGGACTATTGACATTTGGCTGTGGGCCCTTTTGGCTTCATGTGCCAGGGTGTTTCATCTTCGGTATGAACTTCCATGAGTCCTGAGTGGAGAGTGGTATTCAAGCATACAACTCTCAGTGCATACGCCTATTTTTCTACTATGTAGACTTTGGCAGATGTTGCACATTCCTCCTCTCTGAGAATTGTGGTGAGTTTTCCTGTGATGTGTAGAGGCATTTTCTTGACCCAACAGTAGATCTTCCTCCAAGTCACAGCCAGCAGTGGTGGATTTGGCAGGCCTGCCAGATGTTGATTGCTTATTATGTTGACTGTGGCACCACTGTCAAGGATGAAATGCATGCCATTATCCCCCAACATGAGTGTGACAGAATGTCGCTGATCCACTTGGCCACTCGTGGAGTGCATCACAAGATATTTCTCCTCCTAGCTCTTGCTCGCTGATGATTCAGTGGATGGTGCTGAGGATGAAGTGGAGGGCTGTCATCTGGACATCTATGAAATGTTTAGCACATGGTGTTTTGTAGTGTCCCTTGATCTATGGTGACGTTTACTTTCCCTTCTTTCTTTAGCCGGTTATTTGCCATCATGTGAATACAATAGACCACATTTGTAGCTTGGCCAGGGGTGACGCTGGATGGAGAGCAGTCATTGTCTCTGTGTGTTTTTGTGACCAAGTGTGTGTCCCTCAGCATGTGACTCTGAAATATCTCCGACTAGTTCAAGTTCAAGTTTGGGCATTTATATAGCGCACTACTCACCCAGAGGGTCTCAAGGCGCTAGAGGGAGGGGTTCACTATTTGTCGAATAGCCAGGTTTTCAGTTCTTTTCTGAAGGAGATGTGGTTCTGAGTAAGGCGGAGGTGGGTGGGGAGTGAGTTCCAGGTCTTGGCAGCCAGGAAGGAGAATGATCTGCCACCCATGGTGGTTTTACGGATGCGCGGGACTGCAGCGAGGGCTTGATTGGATGATCTTAGTTGGCGGGTGGGAATGTAGAAGGACAGTCGGGTGTTGAGGCATTCGGGTCCCAGATTATAAAGGGCCTTGTGTGAGTGGGTAAGAAGGCGGAAAGTAATTCTCTTGTTGACGGGAAGCCAGTGGAGGTTTTTTAGGTGTCCGGTGATGTGCTCTTGGCGCGGGATGTCTAATATGAGTCTCGCTGATGAGTTTTGGATACGCTGGAGCTTTTTCTGCAATTTTGTTGTAATTCCGGCGTAAAGTGTGTTGCCATAGTCTAGTCGACTCGTGACCAGTGCATGGGTGACAGTCTTTCTTGTCTCGAGGGGGATCCAGCGGAAGATCTTTTTGAGAATGCGAAGGACGTTGAAGCAGGAGGACGATACGGCGTTGACTTGTCTGGACATTGAGAGAGAGGAGTCTAGAATGAAGCCAAGGTTACGTGCATGGTCTGTGGGTGTGGGTGCTGATCCCAAAGCGGAAGGCCACCAAGAGTCGTCCCAAGCTGAGGGGGAGGATCCTAGGATGAGCACCTCCGTTTTGTCTGAGTTGAGTTTTAGGCGGCTCTGTTTCATCCATTCGGCTACTTCTTTCATACCTTCGTGAAGATTGGTTTTGGCGGTGTTGGGGTCTTTGGTGAGGGAAAGGATTAGCTGGGTGTCGTCGGCGTAGGAGATGATGTTGAGGTTGTGTTGACGTGCGATGGAGGCGAGAGGACTCATGTAGACGTTGAAGAGGGTGGGACTGAGTGAGGAACCTTGAGGTACGCCGCAGATGACTTCGGTGGGCTCTGAGTAGAATGGGGGGAGTCGGACTCTCTGGGTTCTCCCAGCTAGGAAAGAGATGATCCAGTCCAAGGCTTTTCCTTGTATGCCGATGTTGTTGAGGCGTTGTATGAAGGTGCTGTGACAGACAGTGTCGAAGGCGGCGGAGAGGTCGAGTAGAATGAGGGCCACTGTTTCTCCGTTGTCTAGGAGTGCTCGGATGTCGTCAGTCGCCGCAATGAGGGCGGTTTCGGTGCTGTGTTTGGCTCGAAAGCCGTTCTGTGAGGGATCCAGGGAGTTGTTGGATTCAAGGAAGGCGGCGAGTTGGCTGTTGACGGCTTTCTCGATGACTTTGGCCGGGAAAGGGAGGAGGGATATGGGTCGGTAGTTTTTCAGTTCTGAGGGGTCTGCTGTGGGTTTTTTCAGAAGGGCGCTGAGTTCGGCGTGTTTCCAGATTTCTGGAAAGGTGGCAGAGTTGAAAGAGCAGTTGATGACATCGCGGAGTTGGGGAGCGATGATGGAGTCAGCTTTGTTGAAGATGTAGTGGGGACAGGGGTCAGAAGGCGAGCCAGAGTGGATTGAGTTCATGAGGCGAATGGTGTCTTCAATGGTGATTGGGTTCCAGGAGCTGAGGTAGTTAGTTGGAGGGGTGGGATCTGAAGGGGGTGGGGCGAGTTGGTCACTGGGAATATTCTTGAAGCTGTTGTGGATGTCGGCAATTTTGTTGTAGAAGAAGGAGGATAGCGCATCGCAGAGGTCTTGGGAGTTAGTGATGTCGTTGGATGCTGCGGAAGGGTTGGTGAATTCTTTGACGATATTGAAGAGTTCCTTGCTGGCACCCATCGATAATCCTATGCCACAAACTTTGCTCTTTATTGAATTTGTCGAACCAGCAGTGCTTGAGGAGGTCTTCCAGGTGCTCTACAAATTCATCAGTGGTTTTCCTGGTTGTTGTCAAACTTTATTGAATGTCCTTCGTTCAAAGCCCATGTTGGAGGCAGGGTGAATGTTTTGTGTGAATGTATCCTTCACCTTATGTTACTTATTGACGTCTTCCTTCAGAATCTTCTTGGTAACTTCTATTACCCCATCACGCGCAAGGTTATTAAGGTATCTGGTTCCTCCCTTGTGCCAATGAAGATGTCAAATTTTTCAATCCATTCGGCAGAGCTTGCACCCTGTTGTGTTTTTTTGTCATGTCGAATGGGAGTGGCGGCTTTAGAAAGGAGGTTGTGTAGTATTTCGTCTCTCCTGTTCCGAGACATGATGATTGTGAGCCTGCTAGGGTTTTGGGGTGATGACACAGACAAGGTTTGTTGGTTGCTCATTCTAGGTCTAGAAGGACGCTTCTGCGGGCTTTCTGCCAAACCAAAATGGCAGATGATTACAGCACATGTTGGGGTCCAGCTGGAAATGGCTCTTGCTCAAGGTGTATCGACCCTATCCAAGATGGCAGACATTGTTTTGGGAGTCTATCCCACTTAGCCCAATCAAAGAAGGCTGACACTCTTTTTGGAGTCTGTTCCAAACGGTCCAAACCACAATCGATGCTGTCGAGTTGTTGAGTGCCTGGTAGCGTCCTTACAGCTGAAGGAATCTTAGGGGCTCTTGTCTCACCCCACGGGATGCAGGGCTGAGTGGTCAGTGCCCATCTGTCACCTGTGTTACTTGCTTTGTGCATGGGGCTTGCTGGGTGCAGTCTAGTCAGCTGCACTGCAGTGGTTGTTTGCTGGCTGAAGGGACACAGGTTCAGCCGCCTCATTGCCAGTTGTCATGTTGTGAGGGTTTGTACATGAAATGATGACACAACACTAGTAGGTGGTTACGGACATTATCCAGCTACATAAGGAGCGTCCAACGTGCTCCTTGTTCTACACTCATGTATACCAGCCCGCTTTCATTTCCTCTGTGGCTGGGACATATCGCTTCCCTTTCCTTTCCCCTGCACCAAGTCTTAGAGTATGATTCTGCACCGTTGTTGCAATTCGGGTGAGCTGCAAATTCGAATACTGGCAAAATGTCTGTTAGGCATTTACTTAACTGTTTAATGATCACCTCATTCATGTAATGTTCTGTTAAAGGATTTGTAAAGCGCATAGCTGCCCCAGTAATGGGCGTTCCAGCGCTAGTCCTAAAAGAGCGCACTACCAGGAGCGACCTATCACAAAGTGCTGCAGGGAGAAGCTAAGAAGAAAATAACCAGGTTTTCAGAATTTTCCTGAATGTCCAGTGGTTCTGGACACTCCTAATGGACAGAGGAAGCTCATTCCAAAGCGCTGGGGTCTTAGCACAGAAAGAACAGCCTCCTGCTCTGACTCTCCCGACACAAGGAACAGGGGCCAGATTGTGATCTGATTAATGCAGTGCCGGAGAGACCCTGTACAGGGACACTAGATTTGATAGGATGCGAGGCCTCTGGGTAAAAAAGATCTTATGGGTATAAGGTTTTAAAATGCACATGCTTTTCAACAGGGAGCTGATGCACTTTGCGAATAAGACCAAATCTTAAAACTCATCAATCAATATGTTGTAGATCGACTTCTTTCCAAAGCTGCTTGATGCCTGCCTGGGGCTTGTGCCAGATTACAGAAGTACAAATCACTGTGTTTCTCTGCAATTGACGAAGGATAGTGGTTGAAAGAACAGGCAATTGAAGTGATTTGTAGGAGATAATGAATGAGACAATATGAATTATTAGAACATTGAGTGGCACAGTAGACAATTTAAAGAACATGGACACAGGTGACAGCGCCCACAATCATATATTACCTAGATTGGGTTACCTGGCATGACAATACATCCACCACTAATTTCAGGGCTTTCTTTCATATGATTTGTGCAAAAATTTCAGAGGCACCTCTGGCAGGTATGGAGCAAGAGGAGTGTGTGAGAAAAACAGTCTAAGCAGTCAATAGATGTCATACATGCAAAGGACCATCAGGTCATGGGTCACCTTCAGCCTGTCTTGGCCTTTTAGGCAACCACACTTTGAAACAAAGTGCTGTCTGTTTGAAGGCAGACATTGGAAATGCTGCCAGTGGGACAGGCTGAGAGACTGGTGCATAAGACACTTGGTGTGGCCCATTTTCCTGGCTTGCATGAGGGCCCATGGCAACCTTGCTATGCTACTGTTAATCATTGGGCTTGTGTGTGCAACAGCGGTGTTTGTCATGTTTATTTAGTCTGTGCGTTCATGTTCATTTGAAAATTGAGCAAAGGTGTTCTTTAGCAGGGATCAATCACATACCCTTATATAAAAATTCTCTACTTACTGGATTACCGGGATATCCATTAATTAAGGCAATTTATTTATAAAAAATCTCACACAGAAATGTGGTCATGACTGGCATCATCCAAATCCAAGATAGGGTTTCCAAGCAAAATGTATTTATATTGTAGAGCATGTGCCCTAATGTGATCTGGTTTGCTGCCTTATTTAGCAATTCCCATTTGCTAGCAGTGCCACATTCTGACTTTTAAAATGCATAAGATTCATGCTATTGGGTAAGAAGCAGTACCTCATGTACTGTTTATTTTATTTTTTTACAGGTCTCTGTGAATTTCCTATAGTACACTGCATCAATTAAGGCAATTTATTTATAAAAAAATCGTACACAGAAATGTGGCCATGAGTCATGACTGCCAACATCCAAATCCAAGATAGGGGTTTCCAAGCAAAATTTATTTATATTGTAGAGCATGTGCCCTAATATTTAGATAAGAGTGCTCTACAGAATGCATTTCAAATCCTAGGATGTGTGTAGCAGGATATGATATACTGCACTTGTAATAAGACGACATTTGTAAATAAGTACCCATCAACCAAACTTTAAAGGTGGCCAAATTCTTCAAATATTTCCTGAAAGTCGGAAAATGGGTTCTGGCCCCAGGGTTGGCTTCATAGTGTTTCACAAATTTGAGCCTAGAGCTATTGGGGATCGGCCTATATGGTTACATGGTTCCTACAAATTAATTGGGAATGTGTATCAGGACAATCTATGCTTCAGAATATGAGGACTCAAGCCACATATGATCAGAAAATGTTGGCCCAATTCCTAGCTAGCTCACAGTGCCCAATCTGAACCACTACCCTTACCAGGATACCAGATGGTATCTGGAGCTTTGAACATAACCTCTCTTATTCCCCAAGGACATTGTGGAAACAAATCTATCCTTTCTAAGTTATTTTTGTATGCCCAGGATAAACACAAGAAAGATATGAATTCAGCGTTTCAATTTTTTTTAAAACAAACGTTGTTAGACCTGCCATCTTTTGGCATGTTTTCTCTGTCTTTTTGCTTTCTAGCCTCCTGTTTTTAATGGTATGGCGGACTTCATTTTGATGGTTTAGTGCGCACTTTTTCACTGCTGTTCAGTGTTGAAGTGCAAGTGCTCCTACTGTAAATTGTTTTAATGGGTTGTTGATTCCATGCATGGCTTATTTGATTTACTACTAAGTCCCTAGTGTAGCGCACTGAGTGTGTCCAGGGCCTGTAAATTAAATGCTGCCAGTGGGCCTGGAGCACTGATTGTGCCACCAACACAAGCAGCCTTTTAAAGGTAACTCCTACCTGCCACTGCAGTGTCTGCACACAGTTTTTACAGTCATGCGACCTGGCAAGTGCACCCACTTGCCAGGCCCGAACCGTCCCTTTTCTCACATGTAAGGCACCCTTCAGGTAGGACCAAGGTACACCTCTGGGCAGGGTGCAGTGTATGTGAAAGGTGGGACATGTCCTGGTGTGTGTGTGCCACGTCCCAATTGTGAAATACTGTGTATTTCGTTTTCACTATTGCAAGGCTATTTGTCCCCATAGGCTAACATAGGTTGGTTTGCAACATCTTCCAAGTATAACTTTCCATTGGGACAAGAAAGAGAAATTGAGTTTAGGCTCTCTAAACTCAAACTCAAAATTTAAAAACACATCTTTTAGTAAAGATGGTTTTTAATTTGTGTGTTTGAAAATACCACTTTTAGAAAGTGTGCATTTTCTTGCTTAGCCATCGTATGTGCCTCTGCTGGGTTGTGTGTTGACTGTCTGGTTTTGAAGCAGGAGCTAGGGATGCGCATTCACTGCAGACAGCCACTCGGGGGGGGTGAGGTGTGTCCCACCTTTCCTGGGTGACTCTGAGCTGAATAGATCTGGGCTGCATTTAGAGTAGTGGGAGTCGTTTCCCTTGCACCTGAATATTCCCTGCCTCATGTGCACAATGCTGTCTCCACCTCCTGCCAAGAAGCTGGACCAGAGAGGACAGAACTGGTTTGGACTGAGCTGAGAGGTTTTTGCCACAAGCGAAGAAAGGAAAATGTGGTATAAATATTGGAGCCCAGACCCCAGAACCTTAGAACTCTTTTGGTTCAAGGAACTTGCCAAGAATAAGAGCTGGATAAGCTGTGAAGAGGAACTACCACTTTGCTGTGTTGGTCTGCAGTGGCTGCTATCTTGGGCAGAGAGAGGACTGGACTGTGGTAGCGATTGCCCTGTTCAAGAAGTCTCAGGAACAGCAAAGTCTCCAAGTTTATCTGCTACCAGCACAGGGAACTATGTGTTTTGTGCTGCAACAGATGAAAGCTCCGTGACGATGTAATGACGCCACTGCCGGCTCCATGGCCTGAAGACACCTCAGAGGGCATGCTGCACTTTGCACCGCATCCCCAGTCTCACCGATGACAATGCCCAATGCCACCACCAAGCCGTTGCTTGTACCTCGACCTGTGGGCACTGCACTTTGCAACGCCTCACTTCACGCTGCCGCCTTGCTATCCCTGAGGCGGTCGCTCCACGCCTATCTTGATGCCGCGACTTGCACCGTAGCTTGATGGCACCACTCATAAGTTACACAATGCACTGCCCGTCCCACAGCACAGCCTTGGCCTACCGATGCTTGCGCCATTAACTCTGGCTTGTCAGCAGAAGACAGCCCTTTAGCAATAACGACACCACTACTTGCACCTTGACCTGCCAGCACCGCAATGACCACAGCACCACTTCGCACTGCAGCTCTGGTCTCACTGACACCGTTGGATGACCGTCACCAAGCTCTGGCTGTACTGCGACCTGAGGGCATCGCACGCTAAACCGCTGCACTTTACACTGCAGCCCCAAAGCCTGCTGGCTCACCAGACGTCAACTGCACAAAGTTCCATCTGCAACCCATGTGACTTCAAGAGTCCGACAACTCTTGCACCAACCTCCAGAACAGATGCCTGCTGACACCACCTCTTTGAAGCTCCCCACGAGGGCCCTAACACCCTGCATTTCTGTTTGGATTTGTTGTTCCTGGTGCCGTGATAGCCCCGGATTAAGCTATTGACTTCAAGAAACTGTAGTTTAAGTCTATTTTTGCTTATATATATTTCTAAGAACTGTATGGTGGATTTGTATTGTTTTTTTGTTTTGTTTGAAACCTGGCGTGGTGTCCTTTAGTAGTATTTTCACTGTATTATTGCTTGTTATGTATATGTATATAATCAATCAATCAATGTAACCTTTATTTCGGCATTGCTGCCATAAAAGCACAATTTCATAAATAGCAACACACAATAAAATTCACTGTTTGAGTTAAAAACAGAGTGGTAGTAAATTTCTTCTTAACAAACTTAAGGTACAGTGGGCAAGGAGACAGGTAGTAGTTTAAGGGAGCAAATCGCATCTTAAGGGGGGAATACATCATATGGGCCATTTCATTTAAACGTATAAATAAGTAAGCCAAAAAACATGATTATGTATACACTTTGAGATACGCCTGGCTGCTCGTGCTTCCAAGGAGGTGAGTATGGGCTATTTTAGAAGTGTATCCCCCTTATCTTAAATGAAAGAATAAATTAATGATGATATTTATAGAGTGCAAAGTTCACTCCGGGTAGCATCTTGGCGCTATCAGAAAGAATCTGGGCTAGGGGCTGTGGTGAGGAATTGGAGGACCAACCGGTGGAAGGGTCAGATAACTGATAGCACTAACTGGTCTGGGGCCGCGAAGATCCAGGTTTTTAGGAGATTCTTGAACAAGGGTTCAGAATGTGCGTGTCTCAAATGGGAATGCAAGGTATTCCATGCTTTTGTTCCCAGGACTGCCATTGACTTTCCTCCTCTAGATGCGAGGTGGACTGCAGGGGGTCCCAGGAAATTTTATATATGGTTTGATTCTGGTTCTTAGGTATATGAGTCCTGTGTTAATGAGGGTTCTGAAAATTATTTCCAGAATTTTGAAAATAATCCTTTTATGTATGGGCAGACAGTGGAGGGTTTTGAGTGCTGTTGCAGCCGAGGACCTCCTGGGTAATCTTAATACCAGCCGGGCTGCTGCGTTCTGGACTATCTGTAGTCTTTTCAGCACTACCTTATTTGCTCCTGCATACAGGCTACTGCGGTGATCCAAGCGAGACAGAACTAGGGCTACTGCCAATGATTTTCTGGCTGTCAAAGGAAGCAATTCCCAAAACGTTTTAATGTTTTCATCATGTGGAAGCACATGCCCGCTACCGAGAGCGCTTGCTGGTGGTAGGATAGAGTATGAGCGAATCGGATTCCTAGATTTCTCACACACACGATTTATTGTCAATGTATAATGGGTACATGTTATATAAAGCACTCTGACACCCTGCATTGCGATGAGTAGCGCTTTAGCACTATAAAAGAAATAAAGCAAAATAAAGGAATTTAAATTGTTATTTGTGTAAATACTGGGACAGACCAGCACGTTTAATATTCCTACAGTGCATGCCTGCAGTGCATGCCTATCTCTTTTAAGTGCCTTAAAAGTGATAAGGTGTGTGCATTTATTTTCCCTCTATTGCTTTTAGGTGTGCATCTCCTTCCCACCCCCATTGCCCCAGCCAGGATACTACAAAAAAGGAGGCCTGAAGGCCCCTTACCATCTGCCTTTGTTATGGCACCTCCAGGAATGGTGCACTTCAATGCTGTTCAAAGAATGACAAGAAAACAAAAGTAGCACTTAACTGGCAAACTCTGTAAAGACTTGCCAATGTGTTCGAGTTTGAATAAACCCAATCTGGTCACTTTGTGTTCGCTGTGCCTTGATTTATTTATTTTTACATGCTTTGGACTGTTTTTTTCTCTGTCCAGTTGCTGCACTTTGCTAGAGAAAATGTCAGAAAAAGTGTTTCTTTCTTTTTTTGTATCCATTTCACAGGGGAAACCTAACAAAAAGCTAGGGTCCGAAGCACCAGAAACCTGGCTGACCAATCCACAAATGCTAATTATTCCAGCTACAAACAAATCTCTCAGTTAATATATTTACTGGCATTTTTCCATTTAGATTTATAAATACAGACAAAGGAAAAGTATTTTTCAGTCTGTATTTATATGCAAAAACCCCTTTAAACCAAAAACCCGGCGCCTTAGTTATAATGTAGATCCTTGCTTTTCTATGAGCCAACCTTGCTAAAGTGAAAAAACACTTCCAAGATTTCTCACTGCCAGGGCATGTAAAACTCATGAACCCATGTTCAGCTTTTTAAATACCATGCACTCTGCCCTTTGAGAATGCAGGGCATGCCCTCACCTATGGAAATTAAGGGCTTTTTTTAGGGATCACCTATCAGTATTGAAAAGAAAGGTTTGGCCTGTTCAGAGGGAGATATTATTAGGTGTAAATGGCAGTTTTTAAACTATCCTGTCATTCTGTTCTGGCAGGCCTGGAGCCATGTTTTACATGGTCAATGTTAAAAGTTGGGTATCTGGTTGGCAGAGTTATGCACTCAGTCCAAGCAGTGCTCACCCTCTGGTAGCTTGGCACAGAGTAGTCAAGCTTAACTTGAGAGGCAATGTGTGAAATAGTTATGCACATAACACACAGTAATACAAAGAAAACCACACAAAAGGACTCAACACCAGTTTAGGAAAATTACCAAGAATTTTAGAAGCACAAAAAGACCAAAACAACAAAAATCCAATAATCAGAAGTTAAGTTATGAATTTGCAAAGAATAACCAGTCATTTAATTGGTGCTTAGAAGCAGATAGGTCAAACATGGGCAGTCTGGTCGCAATGCAGGGCTGTTGATTTCACCGATGGTGCAAGTCGTTGGTTCCAAGCTGTGCATAGTTGAGGAGATGCGATGAACATCAGGGTGATGCTTTGTTGTCAAACTGCTGGGCTATAGGTGATGCATACAGCACAAAGATATGCATTGGCACTGACCAGTGCAAAACTGGAGATCGGGAGATGAGGTGTTGGGAAGTCGGCAATGCAGTATCGAAGTAAATGCGCCGGATCCGATTGGCGCAACATTGTTGATGCATGGATTTTCTGGGTTGGAGCACTGAAACCTCACTTCCAAGGGCCCAGGACTGGATTGGCACCATTTGGCAGAGCAGAACTTACAGTAGACAGTCCAGATCCTGGTTGAGCGGTGAAGTCTTTGATATCCCTGAGACTTCCGAAACAGGCGGCAAGCCAACAAGCCCTTGGAGATTCATTGGTTCTGGAATGTAGAGATGACGGTTCCGTCCTTCTCACTCCCTGTTAAGAAGCAGCAGGCAGCAGCGCACCACAGCAAAACAGTTTAGCAAAGTGGGAGCCCCTCCTGGCAGCACAGCAGTCCTTCTTCCTGGTAGATTGTCCTCAGCTCCAGCAGTGTTCTGATTTGATGGTTTCAAAGGTCCATTAGTTATACACAGTTGGGCCTTTTAAGTAGGGAGACTTTCAGAGATTCCTTTGAAGTGCACAAGACCCTGCCTTTGCTGCTCAGGCTCCAGACTCAGTACAGGGGGGTATGCAACCCTTTCTGTGGGGACAGGACACAGCACTTTCAGGTGTAACTGTCAGCTCTATCCTTCCATTCTGCTCAGGATGAGCAATCATTATGCTGATGAACATTCAGTCACACCTACCCTTACTTTGTGTGTGGCTGTCTAGAGGGAATCCAGGAAGCCAGCTGTCACCACCCGAGATATGTATTTCAGAGACAGGCAGAAGGCACAAAATGTGATGCCAAAGACACCAATTTTGGGGTCTCAGTTCTACCCACTTGGAAATTACATATATTAAATATAATAAGGCAATCCCAATGGACAGATAGACCTTGCAGAAGTGAAAAACAAATGTATTTGTACCAGGGTATATAAAACTTTGAAGTACATGTCCTACTTTTTAAATAGACTGCACCGTGCCCAAGGGCTGTTCAGGGCCTACCTTAGGGGTGACCTAGATGTAATTAAAAGGAAGGTTTGGGCTTGTCAAGGAGCTTAACTTGCCAGGTCGACATGTAATTTTACAACTGCACACACAGGCTTTTCAGTGGCAGGCCTGGGGCATATTTAAAGAACTACTTAAGTGGGTGGCACAATCAGTACTGCAAGACCGCTAGTAGCGTTTGCTTTGAGGATCCTGGGCACATGTAGTGCACTTTACTAATGAATTATAAGTAAATCAAGTATGCCAACTGCGAATAAACCAATGGTACCATGTTTTAAGTAAAGAGCACATGCACTCTAGCACTGATTAGCAGTGGTAAAGTGCTCAGATTCCTAAGACCAGCAAAACCGAAGTCAACAAAAACAGGATGTCAAAAGGCAAAAAGTCAGGGGAAACCACACCAAGGATTCCAGGTCTAACAGTCACCTTAGTCTAGGCACGATATTTTTTGTACAAGCACCATTTAACTTACACGCCCTGGGTACACAAGGTACCATATGGTAGGGACTTACAGGTACGTTAAATATGTCAATCAGTGATTACCCATTTGTACACATCTTTTAGGGGTTGGAGCACATCCACTGGGCACTGGACGGCCGCATCCTAGTGTTCAGATTCTATATATCATCAATACAATCTAGAAAAAGTTGGGGTGGGGTTGACCTAGCAAAATGGGGATTTCCTTAAAAAAGGTATGACAAACGCAGAGATAACCGATTTCTTTTCCTGAGACAGCCAATTATAATCAAACCTGACCCCTTGTACTGGATGGGGTTCGATTTTTAAGGTAGAACCAAATGCTTAGCAGGATTTTGACCAAAGAAACTTTTGAAGTGGGGTCTCATCCACAGTTCCAGTTGAGTCTTTACTAAACTTACAATTGAAAATATTGTCATGGAGTTCTCTGTGACACCTTGAAAAATCAGCCTATTTCTATTGGGAAAATGCCAATATATCAAGGTTTTCATGAGAGAAGATATGGAAATTACCCTCCCTCGCTGAATTACCATTTAATTCTGTTGACAATATGAAACCTATTAATAGTTTTCATTAGAGAGATTCTTAAGAAGTGTCTGATACTCTCTCCTTGAAGGCCTAATTATTTCTGTTAGCAATTTAAAAGCACATCAAGTAGCTTCCACAATCAAGGATATGGAAATTGCACTGCATCCTACACTTTAAAGCCATATTTATTTATGTTTGGAAATACAAACAGATCATTAGTTTTCCTTAGGGAACATGTGGAAATCGTTTGCAGCCCTTTATCATCTAACGTTGTAAGATGCCTTAGATTCTTACCTGAAAACCACTTTGATTTCTGGATCTTTTTTTTTATCAGATCTAATGTTGCTGCCTTTATGCACTTTGGCCAGACTGTTATGTGACGAACATAACCACTGCTGTGAGTGTGGCCTTTATATTTGTAAAGAATAGAGGATGGACTTTAGGCATAGCCTATCTAAAGAGGATAAAATGTATCCTAAAGATTTTAGGATGATTACAAAGAGTCACCGTACTGTTTTACCACCAACACAGGGATGTAGTTTGAACTTTTATTATTGGCATGTTAATATTCATTGACAAAAGAATATAGGCATAATCTCATAATTTAGTGTTGGATTGAGCAGGAACCCTGCTGCAAATTAATGGACCTCGCATGGGTCCCTATTTCCACTTAAAGGATGGAGAACCACTGATTTAATACCTATGAAGCCTCCATTGGCATGTAATCATTTGCTAGGGTCCCCTTAGGGCTGCCATCTTTTGTGCATCTGGAGGCCAAACCTAGGGGCCTATTAGGGTGGAGGGAACGGACGCAGGGGCTGCGGTGTTCCCTCCATGCAGATTAGGATGTGACCGCCACCCTGGCGGTCACATACTCTATGTTTAACATTGTGGCGGGTGCTGCTTGAAGCAGCGCCCGCTGCAAGGTTAAAAGTGCATGCTTTGCATATGCATGCACAAAGCGTCAGGCACCGCGCGGTGCCTGCCGCTTTGTGCATGCATATGCAGGGGGGTACCATAGGTACCCCCCATGTGCAACCCCCCCCCCAACACCCTGGGGGCTCTCAACGAGCCCCCAAAAACAAAAGACAACATGCTTTTCCACGGCGGAAAAGCCGCCGTGGAAAAGCATGTCTTCTGCCCCATCCTAATATGGCTGGCGGTGTCTGATATACACCGCCATCAAATCAAAGCTTTTCCGCCGCGGTCGCATTCCGACCGCGGCGGAAAGGCGGCAAACGGTCTTCCTGACCCACCAGTCATCCTAATCTGGCGGTGGGTCTTTGGAGCCTCCGCAGCGGTGAATCCGCATCCTTCGGGCCGGGGCTGGCTTCCGCCGGCCCGGAGGATGCGGATTCACCGCGATCCTAATCGGCCCCCTAGTTAGGGCGGTCATTTCAATGCAAGTTTCCCCTGCTTGGCTAGGAGAAATAAACAATGTCCCTCAGCAGAAGGAGAAAACGTATTGTGCATTCAAGCCATGGCTTTGTTTGTTTTTCAGAAACCAAGGCCTGGTTTGAAAGGGGGCGTAGGGGTTGAACAATTAAAAAGAATGCAGACAGTGCCATCATGAGGTGGTCATCTGACAGCCATTCATGTCGGCTGTAGCACTTTCATCAGAAAAAAACTGCTGACCCATTTAGGTCACAAGGTTTGCCAGGGGAAGCAATTCCAATACACCGGTGAGTCCGAAAGGCTATTAATGCCCTTATCCTAAAAGATGTTAATGTGAACTTATGTCTTAGGTTGAGGAAATGTAATACAACAGTAAGTACATTTTAAGTATAGTTCTGTATACAAATCACCAACTGATTATGCTGGAAATCACGTATAATGTTTTTTTCGAATAATGGACATTAAAAGAGTGCTGAGGTGTAACTAAAATAACTATTCAACTTCTTCATGGAATAGAAATGTGAAAGGTATACCAGTGACCGTAGAATACATATATGGTTGCAGAAGGCAAAATATTGATGACAGCTTTATCTATTCTGCAAGTAAGTCAATTCCGTTTAATTTCTTTATTCGATTACAGCACAAGTAATCATAAAAGTTCAACATACAAACATGAATAAATAGTTTTTTTTTAAAAAGCAGATTCTATTTCTACTTCATTGGTAGGAACTGTTAAAATTATTATTCAATTAAAAAAGAAACATTTTAAACCACAGAGTCTAAATTCCACTATAAGACAATATAATGAACATTCATTATGAATTACAAGTGGCCATGCCCAGTTTCAGCGGAAGATCAGAAAAGTAACATTTAGGAAATAGAACCAATGCTTTTAAAAAGAGCCCAACGGTTGAACAGACCTCAGTACAGTTCAATAATTGTAAATAAATCAAGGCCAGTCTACATTTATTAACATTGAGTCTCTTTGCATTTGGCACCAAAAATGTCCTTGAAATTGACTGATAAAAAGAAAAAGTGTAGCAAGGTCTGGGGGAAACTTTGTTACAAGGGCAAAATTCATATAGTAGCTATCTCATACAGTCCCTGAGGGGAAACTACGTATCCAACTAATAGAGCTTAACCTGAACCTGGTAAGGAGCATCCATTCCCTAGAATGAGAGACCAGGTCCAGATAGCGCACTATACCTAATGTGATCTGATCATACTGTATTCCTAAACAGCTGGTTTTTTAAAATTATTTCTGTGTTTTCTCTCTTGGTCTTCTTACTTTCACGAAACTTTACCTGGTCCACTCTTTGCCCTTCTTTTACAATTCTGACCGATTATGAAAAAAAAAGATGTGCCAAGGGTGGCTTCCCTAATGTGGGAGGGCCAATGAATTCTATATCACAGGCAAAACAATCTTTGATTATCTCTTTATTCAAGGAACCATGATCATTACTCCAAATTGAGGCCCACTAAATAGTAGGGGAGTAGGTAATATGTGCAAAGAGCATTATAAGACCCTTTGACTGATCGAATCTGCTCTCTTGAAAGCTATCCTGAATGCCTCTTTATTCTATGCCTCAAGAACTGTTCCTAAATGTCTTAAACATGTCATAGTCACTCCCATCATAAAGAAGTATACTTTTAGACTGACACACTGGCTAATATGGACCCTATATCTCATCTTCCTTACCTGGCTAAACCATTGCAATGTGCAGTGATTCTCCAACTTTAGGACTTTGTGACCAAACAGTTGGTTCATCCTCTTCCACAAATTGGTTTCTGGTCTGACCTCAGCACCGAGGTAGGCATGGTGTTAGCTTTGGCTGAACTTTTCGCCTGTCTCGATTGTCATGTACCTACGGACTGAATTTTGTTAGCTGGTTTTCAGTTTTCTTTGCTGGACATACATTTCAGATGTCAGTCTCTGCATTTTCTCCCCCACCAAATCCTGGATTGCAGGGTGCCCAAAGTCTTTATTCTTTAATCCCTTGTCAATTTATACATGATTCCGCTAGTTGATAGCTCATCTTATCTATTTGTAGTGATGATTCTATTCTTCATACAGATGGATAATGAACAGAAAGATGTATCTACTACTAGCCCAGCAGCAACAGGATAATACTGCTTGGATAGTTCTAGGCTGGTCAAATAACAACATTCTATTGGTATTAAGTGTAGAATGCGTAGAAGTACATGTGTACTTAAAGATATAACAGAACATCTTCCCCTCTTCATGAACCCTTAGCATTGATAACTAAAGTAGTAAATGCACAATCTGAAGTAATATACTTGAATAATAACTTTAACAATCAACAACATACCACAAATGCTAATAATGTCACTAGTAGCATTTACTATATTTACTATACTGTTTATATTGTAATGTATAATGTTGTTTATACTAAAAATGTAAACACGCTGTGTTCTTGAAGAATTCAATTTGTTTTGAGGGGTTTTTCTCTAAGCATGTAATGGGGTTCACATTAATATCCATTTGAATCCAAACGTTTCTTAATTTCCAATGGGGTGTTGGGGCAATTTTATCTTATACATATGATTTATCTTGTGTCCACATCGCTATGGTTTAACTACAAATTTGTTGTACACAATATATCGATGCTCTCCGATATGTCGTCTATAACAAACAAATATACTTTGTGCAAGTTTTCATTGTAAGTACTGGAATTTGAACTCTCGAATGGTTGATTCTTGTCCTAGAGTACAAACAGTTTCTTTCCTTCCCCTTACTCTCATTGTGGTTGTAAGTAGGGTTCCTTAGTGCAGGTTATTTTTAATGTGTTCATTGTCTATTTAGGATGTATGATCATATGTTGACATCAATGTTGCTCTTGTAATATTGTAGTTTGTATTATTTTGTCTTGTATGTTCTCTCTTTATGTGTTAATTTATGTAGTGTCTAAATGGGTATGATTTGTGTGTTCTTTCAGCCCTGATGAAGTTCTCTGAAGGAGAACGGAACGCTTTGGCTGGAAAGTAAAACGTCTTTTGGATATTGAATATGAAATAAAGAAACTTAATAAAAATCACTTTGTGACCTGTGGACTTCATTTCTCCGCGCACGCCCACCCATTTGCAATTCACTGGTACTTGCATCTATACTTATTATCAACTTTTTAGTAAGGTAAAAAGGTGTAACTTCTCTGGCAGAAACGATTTCTAGTTTTTAAGACCAATTCAGCTTGACATTTTTAATTTCACAAAAACACATTGTTTTTCTTGAGTAGACCTCTCAAATGTTCTGTTTTTTTAATGCAAAATGTTGGATTTATTGTGAATAAACTTCACATACACCTAAAAAGGTAGAACGCTGATCTTTGTCATTAGATAGGGGTGATTTCATGATGGCCTGTACTAAACCATTATCCTTTGAAAAATAGATGCAGCGAAGTCCAAACCATATTCTATACTTTTGAACATAGGTGTACCACAGGAGAGATAAATGCATTGTGATGTCTTCAGGAAGGATTAAGTTCAACTTAGTGATATGCAGATGCCAGATTCAGCATACTAAACATTTTTGGCATCAACAAACATTGTTAAAATGTCATCTATGCAAGGTAGGATGTAGGACTCAACCCACATCTCCATATTTATACTCCTATGGTTAATGTAGACTGTCTATTGTCCATTCTTCTTTTGTGCTGTAGCTATGGGGGAAAGTCATAAAGAGGATTCCACTGGCTCAATGACACCATCATAACAATTTTTTTTGCATGTGAGCCACATCTTCCCTGACACTAAACAGTACATTTCTTACTCTATTTTTAACCGGCCTGGTTCCTTCTTCATCAGGGATTTTATATTTGAAGCCTTTGATCTTACAGAGTTTGTTGCTAAACACAGACTTGAAAGCCCATGGGTTTCCAGAAGGCTTTATTTCATCAAGTTAAGTTTCTTCTATAACTAAAGAAACTTGGAGTTTTTGTCTGGACATTAGAGTCATATTAAGTAAACCTTGATGATCCCTGTCTATAATGTTTAGTCCTTTTATGCTACATAGCAAAAATGTATTTAACTCTGAAACTCAAACAACATTCAAAATATCCCAAAAGCTCACTATTCTTTCTTTCATAGGATATAAGACATATATCAGAGGGAGAGGTTACTTTTGTGCCCCATTGTCTTTAAAAAGCTCTTTCGTTATCATGGATATTCTTGCACCGGAGTCAAGAAGTGAATTTAGAGCCATCCCACTGACTACTACGACAGTGTATGGATCATCACAATGACCTTCTCTCCCAGTAACAACCTGAATTACATCCTTAGTACTATTATGTTCATCCAATGATGCATCATTGGCATCATATTCATATATGACATTGATTTTATTTTTGTCGCTCTATTACACTTTAGCAAAATGACCCTATTTGCCGCATTTTCTGCATGTGGTATTTTTTGCAAGGCAAGGATGTCCAGTGGGAGAATGATTAAAAAAACACTTCTAATGCATATATTTTCCTGTTTGAAAGACAAAGATTTGTCATTTTGCTTTTTAAAAAGTTTCATATCTTCTACAGTTATTTTCAGAAGTAGGATATCCTTTACAAACCTCACTGTCCCTTGTCTTTTTTAAACAAATTTCTTTGAAGAATGGCGTGAAAAACCATTGCATTTAATAACAGCAATATTTCCCAGAAGCAATAGTTTTTCTTAATGTTAACAACTTCTCTTGAACTTCCCTGTCCCAAAATCTAACTACAATCCGATCACAAATTAGTTGGATTTTAAACTTTTAAAATTTGCAATCAGCAGCTAATATGCATAAAACATCTATATGAGTCAATAGCGTGTGTCACTGTTGCTGTTTATTCTTGTAAGATCAGAGACACCCAGAAGAACCAAGAGTGTGTATCATCATTTTTGTCAAAGAAACTAACTCCTTTTACAAATTACCATGCAAGAGTGCATAACGCCCAATGAATCACTATAATAAGCGTGCAAATGTCAATTAGTCAGCACTGAAGGACCAATTTATAATTTGGCGATAGAGTAATCTCCATTGGCGTGGCAGAGGACTTGGGGCCTAATTATGAGACTGGCGGTCCATAGACCACTAGACTTGTGGGGGCGCGGCGGCGGTCTTCTGACCTTCCTATTACAATTAGGGCAGTCGGACCACCATATCCCTGCTGCAGCTGCCAGGGAACTGACATTCTCTTTCGGTGTTGCGGCGATTAGGATGCCGCAATATGCTAGGTGGGACTGCCGTGGTCCCACGAAGCTTATTACGGTTTTCCTCCCTGCCACAGTTTTCATGGCAGTTCCTCCACCATGAAAACCATGGTGGAGAGGAAACAAAGGGTGCAGGCGCCATGTGGTAAATGCAGGGGGGCACAACATTTGTCCCCCTGTGTGCATGTAACCCAGTTGCTGCAAAGCATGGACTTTTCAGTCCATGCTGTGCAGAAACTGTTTCTGGCATTACCACTTCGGTGCCCATTTTAAGGGTACTGCCGTGAAGACATAAAAAATTAACCCAGCCAGACACTAGGAATACTTGTAATCTGGCGGGTTGGCCGACCACGGGTTTGAAGGTGCAGCGGCAAGGTGAACCTGGCGCCCCACCACTAAACTCATTATCAGACCCATAGGGTCCACCAGTGCAAGAACACTCAGCCCGCAAAATGTATAAATGACCCATCAGTTGTCAGTCATTTCTAAAGTATTGGTAGAAACTTTTGTGATGGTGGTTCCTGTCAATGCTTTTTGAAGTTTGGTTCATGGCTCTGTCACCATGACGGAGCAATTCATAAAATTGATTTTTCTTTTTTTTAAACCCAAAGCAGACAGGGGGGGAGCATTTACCAGTTTTTACTGCCCAATAATGCAACAGTTTTACAGGCCTTGATGGACAGTGAAAATTGACCTCTCATTCTGCCAATTTAAATTAGTTAGGCTAAATTGGAGGTCCGCCTCCGATGGCCCTCATAGAGGTGTTTAATCATGGCAGAGATGTGAATAAACCAAAGGCCTACCTGCATATAAACCTGGTGGACAGACCACCGTCTTGGGGGTACAGAACTCAGTCTTCCAGGAAAAAGAGTATCAATACCTCCTACATTAAAACCAAGCCCTGAGTTTCTCTAACAACATGATAAGAAACATATAAGTGTATGTGTCACTGTTAACAAAAACAGTGTGAATATCATTGTTTATCTGGACAGATTTAATCTGTAAACATATGACCAGCTTGTGAGTGTGTGTGTCACTATCAGAGTTTTACACCCTCAGGAGATTGACATTTCAGCTTCTGCATTTACTTCCACCATCGGAAAACTGTATTGCAGCGTCTCCTAGGGCTCTACTCTTTCTCCTCTGTTTAATTTATGCATGATCCTGCTAGCTCATCTTACCCTTATTTAGTGATGACTCTTCACACAGATGGATAATGAAGAGCAAGATGTATTCACCTCCAGCCCAGGCAGTGGCAGGATACAATTGCCTAGAAACGTTCTTTGCTGACCAAGCAAAAATATTCCACAGGCATCAGGTTTAGATTGGTCAGATGTGCAAGAGTACTTGAAGATACGTAACCACATACTTATTGTGGTTTAGATTTGCTTCTTTACAGTGATTATACACAGATAGCCTTTAACATTGAAGGATATGTGAAATTTGCTGCTACGCAGGTTTACAGTAATCTTTATAAAGTTGAAGGTAGTCTGAGTTCAAACTATTTGAAATTAAAGGATGATAAGACTTAGATCTCATGTCCCACCAAGTATTTGCTATTCTTGGACCAACCTTTCGGACCTTCCCTAGCACCATACCCGCCTTGTCTTGGAGCAAATATAGACACTACTTTATCTATAAATGTCCAGGTTAATGCCTTGGTCATTACTTGTTATTTACAACATTGCTCCTTAAAACCTATTTAACACCTCTTTACTTTCTCTCAGACTGTGCAAATTGTCAATGTATTAGTGTCAGCGTGACTTGAATGTTGAAATAGAATTCAGATTAATCTGCCCATCTACATGAGTCAAAAGTTTCAACAGATACAAAACTATTCTGCCAGGCTGGTGCTCCGTCGTAGGCTTAGACATGTCATTACCACAGTTTTGATGTCTCTACACTGGTTTCTGATGAATGACTAGATTGTATTCAAATCTGTGTGACTCACACACACAATCCTGTTTTTTTCCTAAGGCTCTCAGCTCAGTTCCTGTTTATCATTGTATTATCCATCACACACCCTGAGATTTAAAGATAAACTTTTACTGTCTGTTCAAAGAATCAGCCTCAAACGTTTTGTATGAGTCTTTTGTAGTAAATATTTCGGACAGATGTCCAAACTCCCATATTTAGGAAAGCTCAAAAAACATGATTGTTTTCTCAGTCGAGCTAGTTTTTATCTTTTGCTATCACATATTTTTACTTTTATAATTTATTTTTCTCAGTGCCAACAATGCGCTTTATACAACAAATAGAAAAAGAAATGGGTGTAAAGTGCTGGTTTAGACCCAGATTAATTACTAATTCACAACACATACACTTAAATGATTTGTATGCAATCTGCCTACCTGCAATGGATAAGTGAATAACTAACACATACGTGATTTCAGGCTGACTTTAATGAAGCAGAAAGACCCAGGTAAGTGTTAAATAAGTGTGTGGAAAAGTGCATGGTCAAAGCATTTACCAAACATAGCATGTTCACTTTTTTGACATTTACAAAAATCGACATACTGAGGTGTTTATGGAAATGAAGAGTTCTTGTCAAAAAATGTTCTGCCTCAACAATATTACTAAACGTTATGCATGCATATTGCTTCCAGGATGACTTGACCAAAGCACTTCACATGTGTCAAGTCATCAACGGAGGAAGTAACTAAATTCATTGTGGTTAATGTCAAGTTGATTGGTAGAATTGTGTAAAGCAATAGCACGGCATTGTACTGTGCGTGTTAGTTTGATCAATGCAATTTACACTTGCCAGTTTTTGGCCAGATAGCCCTTCAAGAAGATCCAGAAGACTTCGTCCATCCCGTAGATCATTAAAAAGATCCTCAATCTGATGTTTTCCAAACTAAAAGAAAAAGAAAAAAAATCCAATTACCCTTAAGGGAGAAACCATTCAATTTGTTGTATTCAATATATTGAGGTAAACCTTTCTTATGTAAGAACACAGCATCAAATCACGAAAACAGGGATGAGTCAGTCACGAGGGACTAGAAATCCTGATTCAGTGCATTCTCAAAAGACCGGAGAATTTACTGGAGGTACAAGAGTTAACAAGCTTGAAATGTTCTTGTCCTGCATCATCTATTGAAGCACTTACGATATTCTATGAAACTTTTAAAATACTTTTGGAGTCCCTTCAGAACACAACAAACAAAAGGCTTATGGAGTTCAGAACACACGGATTGACCTTAAGGTAGGAGCTATCCTTAAGTTGTGCAGTAGAAGTGTAATTATCATACCAACAGCATGAGCCACACGACTTCCACTAACCAGTTCAATTTGAAGATGCTAAAATTAATGCATTGTTTTAACAGTTTTTCCAAATCAAATGTAGGTTTAAGGCATCAACTCCATCTGTGTGATACAAATATTTGGATCTCAAATTACTGCACAATTTGATATCCCTACAGCTAAAGAGGTTTTCTTTGATCGTCTTCTTCATTGGGTTAGGACTACTCAGCATGTTAAAAAATATGATCTTGTAGTGATTTTTTATTATTAATATATGTTCATTTGAACAGAGGACTAAAAGTATATTTTATTGAGTCGAGATTTTTGTCAAGATTGTGTTAATTGGAGAACCAGTGGCTTTGCTAAACACCCTTAGATTATTTTGCAATATAGCTCTCTAAAAATTAACTCTGTGGTTTTCAACACTATAGCAAACTACTATCTGGAGCAATGTAATGTATAAAAGCACTTTAAGAAATCTGGGTCAGAGGGCTTCAGTGTAGACAGGAGCTACTGGACCCCAGTTGAAACAACAGCAGTTGGAACCAAGTGCCATTTTTTACCATTTAACTCTCAGGACAGCGATGAAGAGCAGAAGAAGGCTTACTTAGGGGAGTTGCAGTTTGTGATCATAAATGGAAAAGTACTTTTTCTGCACACTACTAAATACCCCACTCATATATATTCAGAATGGCAGGTGGAAATGCCTATGATGACGCCCTCTAGAGGACCTCACAACCAATAGTGGTGCACACTGATGAAAGGTAGTATGGCAAACCCCTAATTGCACCCTGAACCAGGTGACCTGTAGGTACCTTAAAAGGTACCCTAAAAGAACAATAATCAGCCCTTGGTGCCTAACACAACATTAGAGGTGCTTTTCATAAAATACAGGCCTTCTGGTTTTGTGAAGGTGTTACTATATTATTCAAGCAAAATCTAGAATCAACCGCAATAAAAATCAATAGTGAAGCACAGAGTGGTTTGATTATTCAAAAGCATTAAACAACATAGGTAATGATTTACTGTCATCAATGTTCAAGTCGATAACGTTTTCAACGATCAACATAGCTCAATATAGTACCTTTTCTTTTGCCTGATTTTAAAACAATCAGAGACCCTCATAGCAAAGGCCCATAGACTCCAGAACCTTTAGGCAAACGTCCAGCTCCAGAGATGCTTAAAACTAAAGCAAAACTCTCCTCAGGTCATTCTTCTGATGTCCAGTATTTGTAAAGCGCGAGCAATTACCCGAATGTGTCAAGGCACTGGGGGCCATCGGGAAGATTAAGCAAGCTATTGCCCAGAGTCACATGGTGCTGGGCTGATCTGGTGCCAGTCCGGGGATTGAACCATGAGCTCCCGGGTTCCAGCGTAAGGTGCCCTGGCCACTGCGCCACACCTCTTCCACTGGACAATTGAGGGTACATTTCATTAAGTTGACAATGGCTTCGCTGGAGATGATGGAGGCTATCACTGCTCCTCAGTGTCCCTCTAATGATTTAAAGATCACCTGTGGTGCCCCTCCCTTTACGAGGTACCCCGTGACAAAATATTTACATTCATAAGCCTCACAGGACATTATTAGGCACTTCACTGGCCTTGTTGATTCCCTGGTGGCATAACTGTTTGATCATTTTTGTTGAGTGCCCACTCACATGCACATTTTCTTGTCCATGCTGATGCTCCTGTCCCAAGTGGTGCACCTGCAACTTTAAAACTGCAGCCCAGAAAGAACCTTTACAGCCGTGTGGCCCTTGCTTGATTCTTTACCCACCAGGCTCGATTCTTGCTGACAATGAGGGAGGCAACACTTGTATTCTTCTCTCATCTGGGGTATCTCCAGCAATGTGCTTCTAGTTCTCATATATGGGGAGCTGGAAGATTGAGCTCACTGTGGAGCCTGCACTTCACACAGGCTGTTGATATGAGGCCCAGGGGATTCCCAGACCAACCCTGAAGACAAGACCTAGGGGTACATACCCTCCTAGGGGATATAACTACACTGAGGAGCCTGTGTGTTCAACTCCCCAGACCGCTGGTGCTCTGGCCCTCCCTGGGGTTTCAAGGCAAATGGAGATAAGAATACCACACCTTTTACCACTAGGAGGTAAGTCCCTCTGGGATATGGCACTGAGATACACAGCTATGCTTTCCACAGCCAGGCAGGCAATGCATTATTGTGCCCCAAAAAACTCCATTCCTACTGGACCAAATCAAAAGTTTTTTTTTGCCTTTAGACATCTGTTTGACCAGTCAGACCTTAAGGTGTATTCCCTCAAAGTTTTTCCTTTACCCTCCTACTTTTCTGAATTCGCTTTTGCATGCATTACGACTCAGCACACTTTACCGCTCTTAACCAGTGCTAAAATGCTTGGCTTACTCGCAAAAATATGGTAAAAGTGGCCCACACCTGATTGGCATTTTTAAATTACTTGTAATCTCTTGTAAAGTGGATACCATAAACACAGGGCCTGTAAGTTAAATGCTACTAGGGGGCCTGCAGCACTTACTGTACCACGTACTTAAGTAGACCATTAAAACATGTCCCACGTCTGCCAGTGCAGCCTGAATACAGTTTTAAACTGCAATTCGACTTGCCAATATAACCCCCTTGCCAAGTCTTAAACTCCCCTTTTAATGCATACAAGCTAATCTTAAGGTAGGCCCTCTGTAGCCCGTAGGACTGGGTGCATTGCAATTAAAAAAGGTGGGCATGTACGTTTAAGTTTTACATGTCCTGGTATTTAAAACTCCTACCTCTCTGAAAATGCAAATATTGGGTTGCCCTATTACATTTAATAAGGGCTAACATTTGATAGAGAACACAAACATTTCATGTTTGCTGTCTGAGAAATTGTAATGTAAAGCAGGATTTTGAGTTACAATTTTGAAAATGCTAATTTTAGAAAGTTGGCGTTTTCTTGTTCTAGATGTTTGGTGCCTGCAGGCATTTCTGGGTCACATGATTGGCTGTGGTTAGCAGTTGGGCATTGTTTATTCCTTCTAGTCAACCACATTGTAGAGGGCAAGTGATACAGCAAGCACAAGGTAAGTGTTTTTTGTTTTTTGACATTTTATTTTCCCTCGTCGTCTGTCAATTCCCTCCCGCGCCACTGGAACCATAATTTAAACTGTGCCAGCGATCTGCGCCTGCCACTGGAGCTGCAAGGCATGAGTATCGTCCTATTAGTAGACTATATCACATTCACATGTCTTGGTCTATGCAATGGGGGCTGCTATATTCAGGGACCCGGGGACAAGGCTGCCATTGAGAGTCATTATGATGTTGGCAGGCATTGATGCTTTATTGAAGGGGGAGCTGCAAGGGTGGGAGAGGGGGTGGGGGTTGCAGAGGTACTAGTGCTGCACTGCTGCATTTTTGTGGGTGCACACTGCAACCACAGACTGAGCTTGGAGGAGTGTGACTGGCACTAGAAGGGAGCTCCTGTGCTGCAGAAGGCTTCCTAAGAAAAGAGGACAGTTTATGGTGAGCAGGAGCCTGGCCTGAAACAACCATGAGGAGAGCTCAGGAGGAGGTCTGAGACAGGAGGAGAGCTTCTGGTGTGCCGGAGAAGGTCTGAGACAGGCAGGAGGAGAGTGCACAGTGTGCAAGAATAAGCTAGAGACTGTTCTGTGATAAGCAGCTCATGGTGCGCTAACTACTGCTTCCATCGCTCTTAGCTCCTTAACAATCCACAGCCTTGCTGTCTCTGGGTCCCTCTGGGGGGTGGAGGGTTGGGGGGATCAAGCTTGGCCAGTATTGGGGTGCAGTTGCGAAGCGATGTGAAACAGTTTTTAGTAAGCATGCACAGCTGCGGCTATGGGCCTTTTACCTGTCCCATTTAAACACCTCAGATCTGGTGAAGCACAGCTCCAAGTCTCTTAACACAAGGTTCAGTCTGGGAAAGCACCATTCCATTTAACTGCACACAGTTCAATCTGGAAATGCACAGCTTCGGGTTTACGCCGCTACATCAGAGGGGCCTCAGTACACCCTGTCTACCTCTCAGGCAGATTCTTACCTCTGTCAAGTCGGGCGCTATCCTCTCTTTAAGGGCAGAATCTCGCTCGCTATTCCTGGACTGCGGACTTGTTTCAAGCACCTGAGCAATGGGACAGTCTGTCATCTGAGGAGTGAGGACTCCCTCTGTGTCTCTGACACTCTAACCATCTTTTCGATCCCCTTGTAAAGTGGCAGGGTGCTAGGCCCACATACTTGCGCATAGATCACACAGACACAATTGTAATATACTGGTAACTGGCCCAGGGCACGTGCGCCCATCCCCTTTTAGCAGCAGTGTCACCCGACCGTTGACGCCTGTGGTGGGTGGGTGGAAAGTGTGGGTTAGCACTAGGTGAAACACTAGAACGTGTCCAGCCAGACACTACATATCTCCCAAACTTTAATGAAAAGAAACAAACAAAAGTCCAACTTGGAAGAAAACAAATAAACAACACATAGCACCAAATGAGTCTCTTCAGGCCATCAGCCAGGCAGTGCTGGAACTTCGGATTGCATGTTTTAGGATGCTTTAGTCCGCCTTGGCGATGTACTTCTGGCCGACCGGGTCACACGGCGTTGGAGTCTATTTACAAAGTTCAAGTATCAGTGCATCTGGAGCGGTAGTGGAGTCCACTCTGGAGATCTTGCAGGTGCTCAGGTTCCGGTGAACGACACACCTAGAGCTGTTGGGGATGATCTCGGTGTGTGAGGTCCTTCCTTGGAGGTGACGTGCTTGATGGTCTTTCTAGCTCCTGACAGCCAAGCAACTTCAGACTTTCCTCTCTCGTCTGGACCCCTCTCTCACTGGGGCCTCCTGCAGGGCCTTCCTGATGGGCTGCCATGGGACCGTGTGGACTGTGAGGGCTTTGTGTAAGCTGCGCGAAGGCGTCGCTGAGGAACTGGAAACAGGACTCACAGCCAAGTCGCTTATGGAGCCACAGAGGGTGGTGTCTCCGTCAAGATGTTCTTGCCTTCAGGACTCCGGTTCTGTGCCATCCACTGATGGTCGATGGGTGACCAGTCTTTGACTGTGACCTCCATGCTTCCCATGCCTGTTGTGGAGCTGCTGCTGACGTATCTTCTTATTCGGATTCCCCTCTCACAGAATCTCCATCGAGGCCGTTGTCCCGCGTGGGCTGTGCAGGCCTTTTCATAGGCTGCGCTGAGGGGTTGCTGCGGAACTCCCAACAGGGCCACAGCCAAGTCTTGTGTAACCCCAAGGGTGGCTATTCCAATAGTCGGTATGCTCTACTGCGGCAGGCTTTAGGTTGAGGGGTACAGACAGAAGATTTCTGGGTGGCTCGCCTCGTTGAACGGTTGTCTGGAGTATGGGAATCCACTCTGGTGGTGCGATGCTCCTTGGTGACGATGCACCTGGATGACGATGACATAACAGTGATTTTCCTTCAGTTGGGAAACAGGCGGCGATCTATTGTCTTCGGTGACCTTGTGGAGTGAGGAGGACTAGAGGGACTACGCAGCCCGTGTCTTCCTCTTGCTGAGGCTGTTCTTCACCCGTTGCTGTGCAAAAATGAAATTTATAAACAGGTGAGCAACCCAATATACCCTTGCGGGCTTGGGCAGATAAACTGTTTTGACTGAAGACGCTGCTGCGGCCAATAAGAGTGACTGAATAGAGTGACTGAAGTTTTCGATAGCGCACGATTTTTCAAAAAACGTGACGACGCATTGAATGCCATTACATGAATTGTAAACACCTTTCCCACGTCTTTTTTTCGTCAAGATTGAAAGCGTGTGTTGAAGTAAAAGCTGCAGTTTCCAGACTTTGACTAAGGGTTCGAATCACTTATACCCCCTCAACCAACATCACTGACCTGGCTAGGAAGTGCTTGTAGGTTTAACCTTAAAGGGTCCATATCCGAATGCACTAAAGTTTATGTCCTGATGATGGTCTTATGAAAACACAACACGAAGACCGAAACGTCGACAACTTTGTCTAATTCTGCATGAGAGTCATTCATTATTTATTTCTATTTTCTTGTTGATTAGGAATCTTTATGTTTTATCCGCTAGCAGTTTAGACTTTTGTATGATATACCTGCGGAATATTCAATATACTCCCTGGATATCTTCTTTGCATTCTTTCTGTACCCCATTTTTGATTTATGATGAATTTCTATGTCTTTAAGTAAACAAAAAACTTTTTTGACTTCCATAACCTGTTTCTTGTATTATTACTCTTGATAATGTTAGTGTGGTAGCATTATTTGTTTGTTGTGTAATTTATTTCCTACAGCCACTAGTGTATAACAGTGTGAGTACTCTATTAATTCAAGTCTCATATTGGCTGAACTTCAACGATACAAACGAAAGCCCAATTCTATAAAAGTTCTTCACCCGTGGCATCTGCAGTGAGGAGCAGGGATGCCATCCGACTTGGACTGCCAAATCTTTGGGACTGGACGGTCACACTGGGAAGCATTGGAGAGAGACGCGGTTCGCGCTGGCTACATTTGGTTCTCCCATTGGACTATCTCCAGGGATGTTGGTCTGGCTTTGGGACTGGACGGTCGCACTGGGCAGCATTGGAGAGAGACTCAGGTCACGCTCATCTTGTGGAGGTACGACGAGTCCTCTGTCCTGTTGCTCTGCTCCTTTTTCTCCTGCCCACCTGTGGTGATAGTCTGCCCTGTGGCATTGTGCCACTGTTCTTCCTTCCTTTGCGGAGTGGCGTCCTGCCACTCTCTTCTCCTCCTTCCGACCAGGTCCCCACTTGGATATGGCATCCTGCCACATGTCTCATGTTTGGCCCACATGGACATCTCGCTGGTCAAGTCAAGTTCTTGTGATGGTCTTCACTCTTCTGGAGACCTGTCGCAGGTCTGTCCTGTCAGTAGAAATTGCTTGTTCGTCTTGGGGACCTTTCACGGGCACCATTCTCTCCTCCAGGATTTCGCGGTGCTCCTCTTCTCTTCACTCGAGGGCATCGTGGCTGCGCCGTCGTGGCATTTATTCCTGCCTCCATTCGGGTATGCTGGCAGATTTGGTCACTTCGAGAGACATGTTCCACGCTGGCGGTGCGACTGTGGCTTCCTGCCGCTCGTCGCCTGATGACGAAATGTGCGTTGTGGTGGCCACTTGACCCGTGGGGTGTGAGACTCTCCTCTTGCCAGTCTTGGATCACTGGCGACTCCATCTTGAGACAGTGTGAGGGAGGACACTGTGCTGCCTTTTGGCCACTTACAGGGCATCGTGGGATGATGGAGTTGTAGAGGATCTCCCTTCTGTCTTCAGCAGTGCACTTCTCTGTGGAGAGGCCCCTCTCTCCTGGGCACCTGTAATGCCACATCCTCTCGTGTGTGATGTATTATTGTATGTATATATAACATTACGCTCAGAAACGTTGGAAAACCATGCTGTAAAATTTTAGCACAAAGGGCATACTTTAGTATTGACAAACAGAAGTATATATTTACAATATCTCATAATCTGTGGTGATCAGGTTTTTCTGAAATGGCCTCTGGATTAGACTAAAGGCAAACAAGCTCCTGATCAACTTATTAGCAAGAGTATTAGGAGCAAATACCAAAGGGAAAATAGATGCGATATGACCATGCCATGTTCACTTTTAAAAATATCCTGAAAACGCAACAGGAGGAAACTACAGTTTAGTAGTGGGAAAATGTACAAGTCCTCTATATGTATACGACAAAACTTCTGTGTGGCCACACTTAGAGGCGGGCTAGAACTTACCAGTAGCCTTCAGCTGTGGGTTTCAGGTGAAAGGCAATACATTAGGCCTCCCATAGCATTCTGTTCAACATGGTCCATCTATGCAAAGATGCAGTTTTTCCACTGCAGGTAAGTTTGATAATTTAGTTTCTTCCAGTATTTCATTTTTTTTGGTTGATAACTAGTTGTTTCTTCCAATATTTCATTTTCTTTGCCCCAGACACACATTTTTTGCTCTTCATGAGATCTTGGGTGGCGCACCGCAATTACTGAGTGCCAAAGTTGCTTGAGTATAACATTTAAATACCTGTACCGTCTTAGCTGTTCGATAAACAGCATATTACTGCAAAAGTTATCCCTCTCTGGCTCATAGGTATTGGTCCTGTGAACCAATGTGTGCAATAACAACCTCCATGAAGCCGAAATTCAAAGCAGGAATGGCATTCACCAATAACCTTTAGCTGTGGGTTTCTAGAGAGAGGTGACTCATTAGCTGTCTCACTTCATTCTGGTCATTGGGTTTGAACTTCAGGTAGATGCTGGACATACAAGTCTGGGTCAGGTGCAAGCAGTGTTTGATTGTTGGATGTTTAGGGCAGAGGAGATTTTCAAAGAGTTTGGTATTTACTGCATATTGATGAATTTGTATGCTGTTAAAGGCTCTATGTAGAATTTGAAGATTATGGAGGACATGATTGAACCCTTGAGAACCCTGCATGTGATTAGGATATCCTGGTATCTGGAGGTACCTTGTGAAGCAACTGGTGTCAGTTAGAAAGGTAAGATGAGAACCACTGAAGGGTATTACTAGTTAATCTCATTCTAGAATTGAGGCTGTGGATGAGGGTGGAATGTTGAAAGGCATCAAAGGTTGCTGAGGGATCCAGCAATGTCAGGAAGCAGGGGCCATTTCCAACTTTGGTCAGGATGGCATCATAAATGATGTGTAGGTTAGCTGTCTCTGTGCTACAGCATGACCTGAACCCAGATCTATTGCAGTGCATAAGATGGTTGCCATTCATGTGATCTTATAGTTGGGCATATATCAATTTTTGGAGGATCTTGCAAAGGAATGGTAGATGAGTGATGGGCCATTAGTTGGCAAGGTCATCAGGTTCTAGTGCAAGTTTCTTGAGACGGGCTAGGTTCTGGTCTGTCTTGAGAGCTTCTGGGAGGATGCCTTGAGGAAAGGAGGTATTGACAATGGTGTGTAGGTGGGGGTGAAAGAGCCTTTCCAGGGAGAGCTTTGATGAAGTAAAAGGGTAAGAAATTATCTTTTAAGAAAATAGCTTTGGATATTTTCGCAGTACCTGAAAGAAATAGAGTTTCGAAAGAAGGGATGGTTCTAAACAGAGAAGCAAGCTTGATGCTGGTGTGCTGTTAATTCTTCTGTATTTTCACTACATTTATACATTTAATATTAGACAGTCAATTTCACAAAGGCCAAGAAATAAGATCAAACTCTGTATTTATTTGGTAAATTGAGCACCATAAGCAAAAGGTGGGATCCTTCATGGCCTCAATCTGATCAGATCTATCTGCACCAAAGGCATTCCTCTCAGAACAATTAGAATTAAGGTCTCTAATTATGTGGACCTCTGAGCCTTCTGGTTTCATGGTGAAAGGTGCAATTATCAAGGGCAGCACGTCATTCAATTTCTGATCATCAATCCATTCTCTAGGTACACATACATACAAAATGTGCATACAAACAGTGGTCCTACCATGACTTTCTGCTACCAATATATTTGTATACTGAATCAATGGAATATATGTTATGAGCCTCTTATAAGTATTGACAAAATTGGCATTCAACAGAATCAATACACTTCCAATATCATGGTTCTTTTGACTACGTGAGTGTCTTTAACAAGTAGATCATCTAACTGTTTGTAACCTGTATGACATTGGGTTATTGATTGAGGGGGTAACACCCTGCTGAAGCAACAACCATAATCCTTGTCACAATGAACCAAAATTGTCAATAAATGAACCTGTGCTAAACCCTCTGGTAGCTTGGCATAAAAGCAGTGAGGTTCAACTTAATGGCAAAGTGTAAAGAATTTATGAAGCACACAAACAGTAATAAAGAGAAAAAAACAACATAAGAAAAATCAGAGAACCAATTTAGAAAAATTGAATAAATTTTAATATCTAAAATGATACCATAACAACAAGAAAAACAAAATTGTTTTATGTAGGTATAGTGCCTAAAAGCACACAACTCCACTCACAGTAATCTGGTCATGCTAAACCAGGGGGAGTCTCATGCTCAGGCTGACTGTGATCGAGTGCAGGCTGGATACTGGGACCGGATTAGTCCCTCTGGAAAAGTTACCTTCACTAAGTCTGTCACGAAGAGTCAGAAATCCAGTTATCTCCTTTTCTTGTAGAGGAGTGCACTCTGATGCCCGTCAATGGGTCCAGGGCGTGGGCGGCACCTGTTGAAAATCAGTGGCTCACTTTTTAAAGGCCAGCATGGCTCAGTCAGGTCCAGTTGCGGGTCCAGACAAATCCTGTTGCAACAGGTCAGATGAGCAGTTGCAGAGAGCCCTAGGGAAGTGTATTGTTTCCCTGTAGGTCAGAAAAGGAATTCACCCAACTGACTCTTGCAGTCACTCAGAAAGCCTGGGATGAAGGGAGCAAGCCCAGTCTTCCTTCTTAGAGAGCAGGTCAGGCTTCAAACTGCAGGAAATAAAGCAGGCCTCGGGCAGCATTACAGTCCTCTGGGGAACGCGGCCAGCCTCAAAAAGCAGAGCAGTCCTCTGGTAACATCAGCAGGGCAGTCCTCTGAGGAACATAGGAAGGTCTCAAGCAGAAAGGTAGTCTTCTGGGAAACAAGGCAGTCTTTATTCTGTGATGCCCATAGGTCCAGGAGTATACTGGAGAATGGCCCAGGAGGTTTAATATTCATACCTGGCACCATCCCTTGAAAAGTGGGAATTTCTGGGCTACCCCCACATCTGGTTCTGGAAAGTTCTTTCCTTCTCCTGCCACGGATCCAAGAAGTCTAGGATCACAAAAGAATAGTGATAGATTCCTTTGTGTTCGCTAGCGGCAAGACCTTTGAAATATACGTAGGGCAGGGAACAGTCACGCCCCAACCATCCTGGCAGGATAGACCATCCGGCCTACATTTAGTCCCCTATTATTCACTGTCTGGGTCCAATACAAATTCTTAGTGGGGGTGTTTGGAGGGAGGGGAGGGCATAGACAGGCCCAGGCAGCTGGAAACTCCTAGAAGGCCTAGAAGGCTAGAAGTGTTTCAGCAGGAAAATGCCACCTTTCTAAAAGTGTAATTTTGAAAATTGTAATCTAACATCTGACTTTAACATTAAAGAGGATTTTAAATTACAATGCATTTGAGTCCAAACACAATATTATCAACATAAAACTTTATTTAAGGTCACAGAACATAAAAGTACGAAACAGTACATACCATACAAGGCAATTAAAAAGCCAATCAAAATACATTAATAACCCGTTAAAACTATCTATCAGGGCATGATCTAAAATTCATTAGATGAGTTGATTAAACATGAGTGACAAGTAGGCCTGGTACAACAAAAGCCTATGCTGGTTCAAAAATTGGACGACATGACTCTCTGAGCTGGCTTTGTTCTAAGGTTATGGACACTCAAGGCCAGTTGGATGATGTTGAGAAGGTATAAAACATAAACAGCTAGGCTAAACAAAAGAAGAAAAATAAAAACACTTAGGGAAGAAAGAATAAAGTCATCTGCACCTGACTCATACTTTCAGTAAAATCCTTCTAATTACCCACAAATGTACCAGAAACTTGGTAACAGAGCAAACAATTGCCAAACTGGAGTTTGATCTTAGAATGCGGTGGGCTTCGCTGTGGCAACGTGTGACCAATTGCTTGCAGATTGGCCTTAACTATTTTCTTTTTGGATGGGAATACTTAGGACAGACAAAAAATACATGGGCAATACACTCTATTGCAGTATTGCAGCTGGGGCAAAATAAAGAGAATATAGAAGACGGCTGCCAGAAAGCAGTAAACAAGTTCAGCTGGAGGGAACTAAACCTGAACTGCATGTAGAGTTTCCTGTCCTAGGGTTCAGTAATAATCTCTAGATAAGGTTCATACAAGTCAGTCAGTTCAAAATTCATGAACTTCGTAGTTAGGCATCCCCAGGATGGGCTAGTGAGTGAGCGCTGTACCACCCAATCCCAATACAGTTTCTTGATTGCATCTTTGCGGGGAAGTGATAATGGTTCATCGGTGTCCCAGTGGCCCTCTTAGCCTATTGCACTTAGCAGGGATTTCATACAACAAATCCAGCCTATCTTCTTGCAAAGATCAAGGGCCAGAAGTAGGTAATCAGATTTTACCGATTCTTAAATAGAGAATTTTACCGTTTCGGTATTCAAAAATCGGTAAATGAGATGTAGGTAAAAAATTGGTATTTTTTACCGAATCGGTTTTATTACCGATTGGGTAAATTTACCGATTCGGAAAATTTACCGATTCGCAAACCGTTGCGATTCGGTATATTTACCGAATCGGTAATCTTTCCGAATCGGTATTTTACCGAATCGGTAACTTTACCGAATCGGTAAATTTACCGATTCGGACTATTTTCGGTCTCCTACATCCCGATAGCTCAATACCGGTCGGTAACGGCCGAAAATACCGATTTTCGGGCGTTACCGACCGGTAAAGGGCTACCTACATCTGGCATCTGGCCCCAAGTGTGCTAACTTCCTTAATGGCAGCAGCATACTGAAGCAACTCTGGAGTGGACCTTATGCGGCGTTAAAACAGTAAAGGGCATAGCTTAGCCTTTTTGATAATAGAGGCTTAGCGGGTGAAGTGGGGTGCTCTGTGGTAGCAAAACCAAGGTCCAAAGGAACTTGTTCTAGGAAGTCAGGAGGGCTCCATCTTTTCAAAGCCCTATAGTTCGGCTCCATAGAGGGTGGTTCCTTCTGCTTTGGCATCATGTATATGGAGTGGGGCTGCCACCGGTTTGCTAAAGAAGCTGCTGTGTTCTTTGATCAGAGTCCATACAGTTTGCCTGTGCCTAAGGGTCTGTTTAGCAACATGGGGCTTCCACGACATCATCTAAGAGAGTGATGCCCAGGTAGTCAAAGGTACTCACCCTCTCCGAGGGAACCCCTCCTAAGGTTACTTTGCCTCTGTAAGACCTATGGGGATTGAGCAATAGAAGCTTTGTCTTTGCAGTGTTAATCTCTAAACTACGAGAATGGAAGAAAGTTTTAAACCTATTTAAAAGCAAATGGTCGTCTGCGAACAGTAAAGTTACCACTCCTCACCAGGGATGGGGCACCAGAAGGGACCTCGGAGAGAAACTGAACAACGCCATTCACAAAGAGGGAGAACAGTGTATGTGCCAGAACAAAGCCCTGACATACCCCCATGTTGATTTCTATCTGGTCTGTGAGCTGACCTTGGCTACCCCAACGAACCCTAGCAAAGTTTACCTTGTGGAGGAGAATAATGAGAGATAAAATCTCCGGAGGGAGGCCCATATCATTTGAGTCACTTCACAGCTTGTTCCTTGGAACAATGTTGAAGACAGACTTTAGGTTGATAAGGGCCAGATTGAGGCTCCCGCGACCCATGAGCAGAGTTTTCCAAGTGAGGAGACGAAAGCAGAACACATGGTCAATGGTGCTCGTTTTTTTGCCTAAAACAGCTTGGAATGGAGTCAGGATGTTTTGTTCGCTCATCCAGCCTTGCACCTTTAAGAGTAGTGCAGGAGAAAACACCTTTTGGATACAGTCTATAAGACTGATTGGTCTATAGTTGCTTGGTAAGGATCTATTGCCTTTCTTAATCAGAGCAATCACCTCTGCTCCCTTCCAGGAGATAGGTATGTGGACTCCCTCACATATTGCCTTGCCTAAGACCAACATATAGTTTGACCAGTTCTCACAGTCATAAACATATACGCCACCGGGATACTATCAGGACCAGGAGCTTTAGCCTTTACAATGGAATTGTTACAGATCAGAATTTTGCTTTTTTAGAAATCTCTAGCTGTTACAAGAGTGAGTCCATGTGGGGCATCTTCAGATTCTAATGCACATGACCCTGAATACAGTAGAGAAAAATGGTCAGACCATGATGAGATAGAAATGTTGTTAGTTGGAGGTGAAGGCCTATTGGCACCACCCCCCTGGCGACTAGAAGTCAGAACTCGTGTGGATCCTTCTTAGCGCAAGCCTCCCCAATCAGTGTCCATGTGTCTTCATCCCACTCCCTTTTGGCCCTCATTTCGCTAGCCTGTACAACTTTTTCATTTCCCTCACGTGGGTCAGGTTAGTCACTAACTGCCTTGGCTAGTTTCCTTCTAAGGACTCTACACTTCTTGGTAAACTAATCAAACTGGGGTCTTTGCTGCAGACCGGGTTTGTGAAGGCGCATCGGTTCAATAAAGTGTGTGGCTAGCCACTCAAAGAGACCAGTGTGGCAGTTCAGCATCTTGCCCAGCCCTCCTGGTTGGTAAATTAAGTTTCAAATCTCTTCTGTACTTGTCAGCAGATTCTGCCTAATTAATTCGAGCTTACCTTCATCCAAAGCCACCTGGGGCCATTTGAGTCATCTGTTATCATTATTTGGGAGTAGCTCTCAGAAGATAAAACTGGTGATAAAGATCTGAATGACCCCCCCATAATGGCTTCAGCGAGAGACTCAGGGGATTATGAGGGCTGTCCATAGGGGAGCCCACGGCCATGTCAATCACTCTGGACCATAGCCTAAGGTCCACCAAAAAGTAGTCTATGCTGCTTGTATTATTGGTCCTGTTGAAAGCATTGGCGCCCATTTTGTTAAGTCTTGTACAGCTATTTGCTGCTCTTAACCTATACTCCAAGGAAAGGGCTTTCAGTTGGAGTGCAGCTTGGCTTCATTAGGTGGTAGGTCAAGTTGGGGGACAAACCACATCATGTCCTCCTTGCAGGTCTCACAAAAGTCCTTTAAAATCACCAGCTACAATCAGGGATGGCATTGTAACCCTGTCATCCAAAAGTGCCTCAAGCTCATTTAGTGTGGCTGAACTCCTTCCTGTCCTGGTTCCTCTAGCACAGACATTATAGATATCAGGTTAGGCACCATTCTGGCCTTTAAGTTGGACAGCTAGAATGTCTGGGCTAGTGGACCGGAGCTCACGAGTTGTACAAAGTAGTGCCATTCTGACCCAAATTATCAACCCTCCCGCTGGACGTCCTGGCTTGTCAGAGAATGCCGGGCAAACGTGGTTACATAGCCAGAGACATAGACAGGTGAGATACTCCAGGTCTCTTGCAGTATACAAATATCGAAGGTTTCGATATATTGTATCCAAGGCGGAAGACCCACTTTCGATCTTACCCGGGCCACATTTCATGATTCTAATTGGAGCATGCTGGGATCTTCCTCACTATTGTTGGGGTAAGATGGTAGGTCATGTAGGGAAACTAGGTGATTTGTGGCCAGCACATGCGGCTGTGCTTGGTTGGTAAATATAGCTCCTCTTAACGGTCTACTATAAGTGAGAGAGCTCAATAAGTGTCCGAGTGCCATTGAGCGAAGGTCTGTAGGGATGGTTTTTAGTGGGTTGGGTATTATCTGTATGAGAGATTGAATACAATGAAGGGTTGGTGACGGGAGCATAGGACATGGATGTTTGCATTGGGGCTCGAGTCAATCATTAAGGTGCTAGGTTGGAGTCTAGGTCTAGATGAGTCCCTGAGGAATGAAGAGTTACTAATGGAGAAGTAAGCAGTAAACTATACTTAAATTGAATGTGTGAGGGTGTGGGAGAGCTGAACCTAGCTACCAGAGGTACCAAACTGTGGACTACCGTCCCATCAGCAAAGTACAATTCAATACAATCCATAGGATTGTTAGGGCGAGAGAGCCTTCAGTCTCTCAAAATGTCGTCCCTGCTGACTGAACGACAGCTCCTCACATGGCGAATCCAGTGTCTGACTTTATGTATAAGTGAGTCCTCCTTTTCATATCTTTGATGGGAGGGGATTTTAGGGACATTCGTCATATAAATGCATTTAGGGGGAGATGTATCCTGCTCGTGCCAGATTTGGGAATTAAAGGAGAGATTAGCATCTCTATGGGGTCTAGGATTGTAATCAGGAACAGGAAGGTGTCCCCGTTGAAATGTTGGCCTTTAGGTAGTTGTATTTGGTTTTTTTTACCCCCTAGTTGGTCATTGTGTGCGGAACCATCTGTGGGGTTAGGCTTGGCACTGGGAGTGGCGACTCTTACGGAAGATTGAATTGGATGTGCCTGCAGTAAGGGAATTGGGTTAGCACAGTGGCTGCAGGTCTGGGTGGGGGACTGAGTATTGCTCACACTTATGGCTAATAGCAGGATAACATGACTAGTGAGCTCATTGATTGCTGATTAAAGGCATGCTGTCTTATGACCTAAGATCAGCTATAATTGTAGGTGCAGAGAGATCGAGCAAGGATGGCCCCTCGAGCGGTCCAACACTTCTACTGTGTATTCTTGTGTCCCCCCACCTGTCAAATATTTTGCCCTCTTCCTGTCTCCCTCTATCTCCTCCCTTCCCTCATGGTCGCCACTTATATCTTGAGGGGTGAAAACCTGTTGCTACAGGGTGAGATCAGTTTCCCGGGAGGCTAGGGCTGTGTTGGTCGCAGGTAGAGCAAAAAGTTCTGTCCGTGGCAGTTAGGGAAAATTGGATAAGCCTGACATACACGTGGAAGGCTTTGTGAACATATAAGGGATACGTTTTTGAGCCTTTTGTTTAGAGCAAGATAAGGAGCCCCCCGGGCTACTAGTTGGAGCAGACCCAGAGGGAACTAGAATTCCCTCCCACTTAACCAAAAAGTCGTCAACGCAATCTAATACACAGTTGTTCCCAGTGTTCTTACGGGGCAGTTTGGCTTTATTTGTTTTTGCTTGAGCCTTCCTCCCCTCACAATCCACATGTTACACCTGGCACCATCGGCATGGGTCTCCCTTCCATTTTTTCTGCTGTTGCTGTCTGTGTTTTTGCTGATCTAAATGCTTTGGACACTTAGCCATTGCAGTGCAGTGGCAAAGTGCAAGTGCTCCCTTTATAAATTGATGTGATGGATTAGTGATTCCATGTTTGGCTGACTTGATTTACTTGTCAGACCCTAGTACAGTGCACCATGTGTGCCCTGGACCTGTAAATCACATGCTGCTGGTGGGCTTGCAGCACTGATTGTGCCACCCACAGAAGCAGCTTATAAAATATGGCTGCCTGTGTGCAGTCTGGGACTGCCATGTCGACGTGGCAAGTGCACACACTTGCCAGTCCCTAAACCTTCCCGGTTCTACATGTTAGTCACTCCTAAGGTAGGTCCAAGATACCCCTACGGGCAGGGTACATTGTATGTGAAAGGTAGGACATGCTCTAATGTGTGTGGCATGTACTGAAATACTGCCAATTTTATTTTTCACTATTGCAAGACTATCTGTTCCCACAGGCCAGAATGGGGAGTTGGTTTATAACATCTTATAAACATAACTGACCCCAGGAACAAGATAGGAAAATGAAGTGTAATATGCCTGAACTCAGAATGTTAAGACGCATATTTTAGTGAGGATAATTTTTACATTCTGTGTTTGAAAATATCACTTTTAGAAAGTAGGTATTTTCTTGCCTAACCATCCAGTGTGCCTCTGCTTGGTTTGTGTATTGCATGTCTGGCTTTTAGATGACGGGCTGGAGAGGCCTGTGGCTCCAGAAGTCTGATGAGTCCGGGCTGGGCTGAATAGAGCTGGGTTGCATTTGGAGTAGGTGAGGAGATTTCCTTTTCACCTGAATGAGCCTGGTCTGCCTTCATGCTGAGGTTGCAGTTCCAGAAGATTCTGGTCTGTCTCACTGGGCACTGGTATGACTAATGCTGGATCTCCAGCCAAATTCACAAAAACATTACTCAATGCTTCCTTTTTCTTTATTCTTTTTTATTTTGTTTATTCAGTTATTCCCATGTGTTCCATTCGCACAAGGTATCTTCATGTCTTTGTTAATGTGCGAACTTCAAATTTCCATAATGCATTGTCATCCGTCATTCATAGCGTGCTTCCCTCCCAATGCATTTCGGCAATCTATGCCTTCGTCAGGGGATTATCTACAAAAGATGAGTGATGTTTATCTGAATCAATAAAAGTGGAAACTCATCGTTTGTTTGCCACCACCGTGTGTGTTTAGTGAATTTGTGAGATATTATGGTTGCTGTGATTATTGTTCTATCAAAACGTTCATTGATGCCGGGCGCTCGTTTCCTTAAATAAACCATATAAAACAGCGTGAACGTTTCAGTGTCGTTAGCTGTTAATCCATAAGCGTGAAGCTTACGCTCGCGTGCTCGCTAACTGTTATATTCCGCAATGTGAAAGTTAGAAAATCCCTGCTCTTCTATGTTAGTCATGTGGTGCTACTGCAAGAGCGTTTCAACACCGATACTTAAAAAGATGCTTCCTGGTTTGTGTTATACACGATGTGGTAAAATAATATTAAAAGCACTCTTCTAAGGCGTACGTTGGTCATGCGGTATTGCCATGCTTATGTGCTAAAACAGCGAAATTACGCCCAGCCGGTATTAGTATAGCTTACCGAAGATTGTATATTTCGTGCTCTCCTTGCATGCTCCGACTCGCTGTGATGGCACGTTCTCAGCCACATAGGGATACCTGACTATGTATCCCAGAATGCCTACAGAATGGTCTGTCTTCTATCTCTCTAACTTCTCCTGTCTCTACTTCCTATATATGCTCCTCCCTGTGGTTGGGCGGTGCTTGTCACTTGTGTATTGATGCAGTTCAAGTACTGGGAGGAAGACGACTTGATCCCTATCTGACCCCTTTTTGGACTCCGTGTACTGAGAGAAACGACAGTTGGACTTTGGTTGTAGCCATGGTTCGTTTACGCACATGTTGTAGCCTTGAAAGTTTCACAAACGCGCTGGATCGCTTCCGTGACCTGTGACCTGAAAACAGCCTTGGGCAGCGAGGAGTGAGATGTGCTGGAGCGCTAAACTGCTCTGGGTTTTCAGCTCTGTGTTTACGCTGCAACTATCCGTGTTATTTCCTTCTTTTTTGGAACGAAGGAAAGAGACCCTTTTGTTGTTATTATTTATCCTTTATTTGAATGGGTGTGTTAGACCTTTTTTGGATCAAGGAGTAGCACGCGCTTTGGTGGAAAACTATACGGAGCCGTTGAGAGGCTCTGATTACTTTCGTGTGTGGTTCTGACATCGTATGGAGGTGACCTTAACCTTTCAGGATAACCAGCGAGTTGTACAGAAGGAGCCTTGCTTCATGAACTCAGTGAGAAGTCGTCTGCAGCTAAGTAGTCTTCTATCTTGACTTATTGTTATGGCTTCTGACAACTAAGACTAGAGCTATCCAGACAATTGCTACTAGTACTCTTTTTCTTTTCTTTACTTTATTTTTACCTTTTTGTGCCTTTATATTCAGGATGCTTGCGGCAGTCATATAAAGTGAGTGGGTATTCATACACCTTTAATACTGTACCTTACACATAGGGGTAGGGGGGAATACTCATATCTGTTCCTTGTGTCTTTTATGCAGGTAACTGAATGCAGACATAGAGTGTGCTTTACGGCGCTCTCATCACACTCTGTAGATGGTTTCTGGCTGCCAGACTGTTATATTTTATTTCTCCATTTTTTTCCCCTTCCCCTTATGAGGTCGTATCTGTGGAGTGTATATACAGCTCACAGGGGGGCGCCACATATAGGGACAGGGAGAACTAGCATCATCATCGCTTCTGCTGTACCCGGCTTTTCAAGGTTAGTCAACCTGACTTTGTTTGTGACACAGTGCTGTCAAGTGTGGTTTGAATGCGTTAACGTAACGTGGAACGTAAATATTCCCCGTGTGCTGACGTTTATTTAAAGGGATAGTCTAATGTGTATTCAATAAAGACACACTCACGGTTCAATTGAAAAAATGTAACAATGCCTGACAGGGTGTGATGCTGTTCTACATAGATGGTGACATTAATCAAATGAGAAGAATAATATTTCAGCAATACACATGAAGTTTCATTTAAACCGGACTAACAAAAGTGGTGAGGAAAATAATTACAAATGATATAAATGATATAATCAACAGTCTAAATCTTGTACCATGAATTTATCATAAGTAGCATGAAAATTCAACCCGTTCATTGAACCCATGTGGTTTTAGGGTGTTCAGATGGAAAATCCATTGATTTTCACTTCTCAGTAGAGTGCTCTTATTGTCCCTTCCTTCTGCTTTTTCTATAACTTCCAGAATGCATGTTTTCAGTTGGCTTATGTGATGCAGAGCCTCTATAAAATGAGTTGTTATCGTTGATTTCATGACCTTAGTTCTAATATTGCTCTTGTGTTCGTTAAGTCTTGTTTTCAGTTTACGTTCGGTTTGGCCAACGTATGCTTTACCGCAGGGCCACTTGAACATGTACACTTTGTTTGTAGTGTTGCACGTGGCGTTTACCTTCAGATGGATTCTGTGGCCTTTAATCGAATGTGTGATAACACTGCCACTGATGATATTATGGCAGTTGTTACAATTCCAACATGGTTTGGTGCCATAATATTTTTTTGGTTCATTATCATTTGCCGGTTGTTTTAATATTTCTCCAATGTTTTTTGACCTTGTATATACAAATAGTGGATAATGTTCGAAAATATTTTTAAAATATGGTTCCAATCTGAGTAAAGCCCAGTGTTTTTTGATGATTCTTTTACATTGTCGGCTTATGGTTGAATATTTACTCACGCAAGTCATTCTGTTATCTTTGGTCTTGGGTTGTGTTTTAAGGAGTTCTTCTCTAGTAATTCAAGCTGTTCTTTCTGCGCTTGTACTAGTACCTGTTCTGGATATCCGCGGTGTTTAAAACGGGTTAGCATTAGTTCTGTTTGTTCAGCTAACTGTGTGGGTTCCGAGACTACCCTTTTTACCCTTAGAAGTTGAGAGTAGGGTAAATGTAATTTTAATGGTTGCGGATGAAAGCTTTCATATCTTAAAATGTTGTTTCTGTCTCTCGATTTCCTGTATAAATTTGTGGTGAATCCTGTGGATTTTTTTGTGATCTCTACATCCAGGAAATGGATGGTGTTGTCCTGTATTTCCGAAGTGAATTGAATCCTCTCATCTATGATGTTTAGCTGTGTGATTTCGGCTGCCAGTTCTTCTTTCGTGCCTTTCCAAATGATATAAATATAATCTAGAAAACGTACGTATAGTACAGTTTGGTCTTTCCATGTGCTCTTTTCCAAGATGTTCTTTTCTTCAAAGTCACTCATAAAGATATTCGCGTACGTTGGGGCCGCGCAATTGCCCATAGATGTTCCGCTCTTCTGGAGATACCAATTGTTGTTCCATGTAAAATAGCTATGCATTAATGTAAACTCTAGCAATTCCATTAGTAGTACTTTCATGTCTTCCTTATATTCAGTTTGTAATAGTGCCTTCTCTACCACCTCAATACCTTGTTGATGGGGGAATAATGTATATAAAGATTTGACATCTATTGTGCATAGCACAATTGGTTGATCTACCGTGATAGATATGGTTGCCAGTTTGTTGAGAAAATCTGTTCTGTCTTTGATAAACGACTTCATTGTGGTTACACAAGGTTGTAGGTATTTTTCTAGAAATTTCCCAACTGGTTCGTGCACACTTCTTCTGGTCGATACTATTGGTCGACAAGGGGGTTTAAATAAATCTTTATGCACCTTCGGTACCATATAGAAGTTTGGGCTTACCGGGTTCTCTTGTGTCAGATATTTTTTCACTTTTTCTTGGATCACTCCTCCTTCTACTACTTTCTGTAGTATTTGTACCAATGTATTTTTGATTTCCATTGTGGGGTTGCCGTCTAATCTCATGTAAATATTTTCATCCGGTAAATGGCTTGTGACCTGTTCCTCATAATATTACCTATTTAACAACACAAGGGCTCCCCCTTTATCAGCTTTTTGGCAAATGACTTGTTAGTTTTCCGCTATAGATCGTAACATGCTAAATTCTTTAACTGTCAAGTTGTTCTGTTTGTTTTTCTTGTTTGGATTTAGTTTTGAAATATCTTGCTTGCATAGCTGTTCAAATAAATCCAAGGTCTTATGGCTTGTAGGAGCCATGTATGTGCTAGTGGATCTTAGTCCTTTAAGTTGGTCTTCTTCTTCTATCTTTTGCTCTGTTATGATGTTGTCAAAAAAATGACTTTATCTGAGTTTCCTTGTTAGTTTAAAGAGACTCACGTTTAGTTCTAATGTGTTGGTATGGGCTGTTGGAACGTACGATGTTCCCTTTTGTAGAGTTCTGATTTGATCCTCACTGAAATGCCAATCTGAGATGTTAAGCACTAAGTTGCTATCATCGTTCATTTCTTGGTTTTGTCCTTCTTGGATGTCACGTTTCTCATTTGTGGAGGTTCCTTTTCTTTCTCTCTTTCTTTTCCCTTGTATTTTTCCCCGCCGGGGTCTTCCCGATCTTCGTGACCTACTTCTAAAAAAGGGAGCGTTGCTGAAGTGCTTGCGGTAACTTTTGGGGTGTCCCTGCAGAGAGGAACAAATCCAATATGACCCATATGTATTGGAAACAAACCAAAATATGTTACTTTTTCCTTTACAAAAGCAATGCTTACAAATACCCATTCATGGATGCTAAATTCTATGAAGTATTGTTAAGGTTAAAACTGAGCATTGGCAGAATTCTAAATACTCTGGAGTAATTCGAGTAATTTCGGTAATTATGTGTTACTCTTTGATTTGGAATTCCTGATCCTGAAATTAGGAGTAATTTGATGGTGTAATTCACCCCACAAGAGCACATTTAGCTACCGCAAGAAGCTGCTACCTATTTGTGTTCTGCTGCATTTAGTGCTGTTTCTTAGGGCAAGATGCACCCTCGTGTCCATTTTGGATGGAAAGGTGCATTGTGTGCTATGAAAGGTAGTATGTTCGGGCAAAATTCCACTCCAAGAGTACATTTAGCGAATGTGAATGGCTGCTTACACTCACTATTCTTGCTGTGTTGCTTTTAGCACTATTTCTTAGTGCAAAAATGCATCCTCCTGTCCATTTTGGGCGCAAAGAGGCACTCATGTGTTAATAGCGCTAAACACAGAATTATTAATCTTGTGTAATTCAAGTATAATCTCATAGAATTCTTAGGTGATTCTGCATTATTGTGCTACGCGGAATTACAGTGTTATGCTACCCACCTAAAACTGCTTTTTGGGGGTGACTACAGCAATATTATGTCTAGTCAATGTTTCCTGAAACCATGTCAAATTCGATTGCAAGGCATCATTTTTTTCCCTTGTCAAAATGTGTTGTTTGATCAACATCATTCATGTTCCGTATCATACCAACCACTGTCATGGTCATGTTTTGCACTATTTATAACATCTTTTGATAAAATGGGACCAAACATCAGATGTGTCACAGAAATGTAAATACAGATTTTATATAAGGGTATTTTTGCGACTGGAAGCTCGTGCAATTATTTGAAGAATGAATACATATGGGCACGTCAATGTAGATTTACTAATAAATGAGTGCTACAGTTTTGCATCATCTGAACACAGTGAAGCATATACTAAATGGAGACTATTACATTAGCCCCTTGCATGCTCATGACGGCTCCTGGCCAGGGGCCGTCATGCGTCACAGTGGGTGTGTGCTGACGGCGGCCGGGGGCCGTCTGAATCCCGCCCACTTTTAAAATCACTAGCACAGAGCGAAAATATGCGACGCATGAAAGGGGTTAATCTAGTTTAGAACCAAGTGTGGCTCGCATGGGTCAATGATTTGTTAAAAGAGGAATCATTTTCCTTAAAATCCTCAACTATAATAAGTGGTTTTTGAATCATACACTGAAAGGGAAAGATTGTCCTCAAAGATGACTCCCAGGTTATGGGCAGATTTAAATGGCTGAGGTCATGGTCTTGGTTCCATTGGCACCAGTCCTTTGGACAATTTCAGCTAGCAGAGCCAAATAGAAGATTCTCAGTCTTATCACAGTTGAAGATGGTTATTGCTCATCCACCAGGCCACTGATAGCATTCATTTTGGAAGTTGTACTTAAGTAGTTCCTATTTTCCATTAAGCTGTAGCACAATTTGGGTGTTGCAAGTGTTGCATTAAAAGAACATGCTAAAGGACCTGTAGGACATTGAGTTTATGTTTAAGAGGGAAGAAGACCCTTCTCAAGGAACAAGGACAAACCCACAATCCCTGTCAGCGTGAACAACAAAAATTCACTAAATCAACCTTTGCTTAACTCTCTTGTACTTGGCACAAAAGCAGTCAGGCTTAACATAGAGGCAGTGTGTTATGTTTTTATGCAGCACTCAAATAAAGTGTGAACACAAAACAAGTAAAACCCCACACCTAACGAGAAAAATAGAGAACATTTTAATAAATGAAACAAAACAAATTAAATCCAATCAGTGGAACCAGTGTAATGAAATGTTGACGCTATCAGTGAAAACTAGCGCCAAAAAGATTAATGTGCCAACCGGGGACATATAGTTGCGCGAGACTGGTGCAAAATCAAAAAGGTATGGCTGACCGCGATGAAGTGTGGTGCAGCTATACAAGGTGTATTGGGTCCGGTTTTGTCTTGCCTTTCGAATTAGAAGTGATTTTGAAGAAAAATTACCGAGTAGGTAAAGTTCAGTGGGGTAAGGAAGCCAATGATGTCCGAGGAGGAACCATTGTCATCAATGACAAGATCATGGTGAAGATTTCTACGGTTGGACCTTGTCATTTTTTTGAAAGTTGAACATCTCCATCTTGATAAAGCTGCAGGCTGTAGCTGAAGCTGTAGCTGACAAGGGCTCCACAAGGCCGGATACCCTACCTAAGAAGAGCCAAAGAATAAGATGTACTTCTTTGAAGAAGAACATAGTGGTAGCTAATACGCAGTCAAGCCAGCCTGTGATGCACCTTGGGCATATTGGCGAGTAGGTAAATTCCAGCCTTCTGTCGGTTCTGCAGCCATTTTTTATGGAAAATGTTCTAAGTCTCAAATTTCTGTTTCTGACTGTTTGGGCACCGTTAACACCACTTCCATGGGTCCAGGACTGGTTGAACATCACTTAGAGAGTAGGGCTTATTTCAGGCAGGTTCCAGGTGTACTGGTAAAGGGTTTTGGAGCTTTTTTTTCCCTTTAACTCAGAAAAGGAAGCCTGTCAACTAGCCCTTGGAGTCACTCTGGCAGTACTGCTATCAAGCTGAGGAAAAGTGCCCTTCTTGTCGGCATCCATTTTGTGTCATGACTCCATTGTTTTTGCATTGCCATTTCATGTCAAACACCCCTGCACGACCCTCCTGGTCATTTCTGCTAACGTCTGTTGAAATTCTAGCTGTCACAACCACCCTGTCCTTCCTGCTCCTTGTGGTTGAGCCAATTTCGAAAAAGGGGAACCAAGAATTGGCCTCACCACCCTCGGACTGGACTCCTGCACACATCCATCCTGTTTCGCAAGACTTGGTCACGCCACCGTCCCAGAACTTGTTTCTTTCACATATCCTGTTGTTCAAGATCTCTCTGTTCCCTCACGTACATATCCTGTTTTGCAAGACCTGTCTGTAATCTTTGTACCATCTGTTGCAGCCCCCGTCCTGCTTGAACAAAGAATGGTGTAACTGCATTTCTACTCGGGGCGCCAAACCCCCCAGACAAACTGGTTTCTTAATGTGGAAAATGTGTATATAAGGCCTGTAAGCTGCAGAGTGAAGCAGCAGCCTCCTCAGTCTTATTTCTAATGAGCTTGGGACTCTGTTCCATAGCCTGGGCTATTCGAATAAAACTTGCTTCCTCCTGCAGACAAAGGCTCCTGTGTCTCCTTTTACTAAATATGGAGGGTATGGAAGACTTGGGCGGTTCCCCAAACAAAAATCATTCTGCAAAATATAATTTCCAAAACACATAGCAGATTATTGAGGGATTCAAATAAAATAAATGTTTAACATAATAAATATAGAAAACACTAGGAGATAATGGACGGAGCACTGAAACTTTTCAGACACTCACCCCCGGTCACAAATCTGGGTTGAATCCATCATCATTCTTTAGTTCACTTCGCCACCCCAATTCAGACACAGCTATATGCAAATCAGTCTTGACCCTGCGTCCATGAGAACAGTCCTGCCCGAACTGCCAAGCCATGTCTTCCCTGGACTGGAAACATGCATCCTGGGACCAGTTTCGGGCTACCAGCTCTCATCAGCCAGGCTAGCTTGAATCCAGTGGCAAAATGAGCAAGGGACCCAGGTCTGGGCATACCCAGCCAACTTAGGGCGAACAACCAAGTACAGGCTGGCTGACAAGGAAGGTGCAGGGGAATCGAGGGCGCCAAACCAACTTCCACCGGCGAAGTGATTCATCTCTGTGCCACACAACATCCGCAAACACCGGTAAGACAGCAGGGACTGAGATCTGTCTGAAAAATGCATAAGAATGAATGATTCGCATTATGGTGAAATAGATGGGTTAATGTGCCCCAGGCAGATATTTGCACGTAAGTTGCAGGTCACAAGTTAAAGTGCCTCAACACCTCGTTATATACAATGCGATCTGAAGTTTGTTGGGCCAGATTCTGCCTTGATATCCAAGTGGGTTAATGCGCTTACAAGTTTAGACCTGAAGGACAAATGTGGTGATCGCGTAAAGAGTGTTCATTGGGTCCATGTGCCCACAGATGGTCCTGCCTGACACAAGCTTTAGTGCTGTTGCGTTGACTAAAGTTTGCAAGGTTGATATAGCGAAGATCGTCTTTATGGGCAGAGGTTTTACAGATGTTGCACTTTTGTAGCAGACTCGATAAATACAAGTTCTTTCTGCAAGTTGACATAGGTAGGTATCTATACCGAGCTAGTGAAGCATGGACTAACAAACACGGTAAAGACGAGAAGAGAGCGGAGTTCGAAATATGAGTGGTGTGCGCGCGCTACAGCAAGCAATCTGTTTTCAATTTCCGCGCCCATGTCTGGGCACGATAATTGAAAACAGATGTGGCCTGTGCGTAATCGCAAGCAATAGGCCGTGGGCGGAGCAAAGTCGGCACATGCACCCGCCTTTGCCTAATTGCGTGCTGTCTGTCTTAGAAAGATGCACGCAAAGCCCAAAAGCCTATTACACAAATAAAAACACATGCACGAGCATGTGGTGAGCTTTCTGAAGCCCTTACATAAAGTCGAGCAGAGCAGCGCATGTGCACTGCGCTAGGCTCGACTTAAAAATAACAATATTCTTGAAAACAATATTATATACCAAACCAGCTATATTCTTGACAACGATAATCTGTAAAGTGATATTTTGGTAGTAACAAAATTTTCTTTTTTTTTTATGTCCCACCAAATTTCTAACTAGATATTTTTTACAAACACCCATGTGCCATTCTACAATCTTAACAAACAGAAGCCACATTGTTTTTCAGTTCACCATGCATGTCTGCATGTTATCTCAAATTTGCAAGGCACATTCCAGTTGTGTACCACATGTACCAACAGCCTCTTTTCCTGCGCGCACTGCAATACTATTGTATGTGAAAGTGCCTTCTATGAATCACAGTTATGCTGTGACTTAACCGCATGCGCGCTAGCGGGTTTTCCTGCTGCGCGCTGCGATTTTGAAAATCGCGCGTTACGTGACAAAGCCAGCTCGTCATGCGCGTAGCGTAGGTAACGCCCATGACGAGCTGGCTTTGTCATGCGCGTCGAAGGGGTTAAAAAGGGTGTCAAAGACCCTAATGCACGTAGAAAAATAGACTGTGAAGTAAAAGATAGCCTCAAGAGGGGAACAGTTGACCCCTAACAAGCCTATGTCGTGACGCCAATTCACCAACTGTACTACTGAGACATACGCCTCTGCATTTCTGCAACTCAAGATATATACAGCCAGGGCCAGCGCTAGGCATGGGCAGTGTGGGCAGCAGCCCAGGGCCTTGCACTCTTCTTACCAATATGGGGCCCCGCACAATGGCAACACCCCACCAATCCTCGTGTACCCCTGCCGATCAAAGTGAAATAAATGTGTCTCTTTACAATTTGGCTCGTGGGAGGCCCCATCCCCCCTTCTGGGGGCTCTAAGGGATGGTGTGGGAAGGCCTAGGGGCGGGGGGACACCTCTCCGGAAGCTGCCTATTCAGAGACTCCGCAGGACGCCCATTGTCAGCACTTTAGCCCACACAGGTTTAACTTGCCTAGGGCCCCGAAAATCCTAGAACCGGCCCTGATACAGCATGAAATGAAACGCTACGCTGTAATATGTCATTAAGCCTCTAAACTTAGACGGCGGGCCTTAATCAGTAAGGCCTAGTTGCTGCCCGTGTGTCCATAAATGCAAAAATGTAATTATTATAAGGCATGTTAGCAGTGGATAAAAACAACCCCACCACATCCTCAGTACGGTTCACTTCATGGCACAACTAAACTCAGCCAAGGGAAGGGAAGCAGCGCTCTTAATGCTCGGCATTGGAGTTTGAGGCAGGCACTGCAGCCCAGCGCTGAACATGAAATCAAGGCTTCTTAGGAATTCATAAAAGAAAGAAGATGAGAATATTAGATTCAAAACGCAAAATGATGTCAAGGAATCCGGAAGCTTCCCGAATCAGAATGAGCAACTCATCCAGACCTTCGCATTCAGGTATTTGCATTCCTCCATTTAGAATGTGAAAATGAAAACAGACAGAACCAGAGAAATTGACAGCACTGCATTTACGACTCAGACCTTGCATAGGCAAACGTGAGAGCTCTGGTTGCAATGGCATAACAATATATACTAGCAAGAAAAACTTTGAAAGAACCATACCCCAGAGACAGGTAGTGGCCAACGGAGGGATAAGAAACAATGCAATAGCGATTGCTCGAAAAGATGAAGACACGTAGAAGACAACAGACAATAACGGATGAAAGGTGGGATCAGGGGCGGCCTTAGGCATGTGCAAGCTGTGCACCTGCACAGGGCCGCCAAACCCCAGGGGCCGCCACGCCAATATATATCCTTAATATAATAATCCTCTGAGGATGGATACATATGTGCGTGGCGGCCCCTGGCAGGGATTTGGCAGCCTCCGGCTCTGTTCCACTTCCAAACACCCTGACCCCCCCCCCTCTTCACTGGCCTCCGCGCCTGCGTTCCTCCGGGGGGCCCCCTACCTACGCTCCCCACCCAGGGCCGCCATGAGCCTAGAGCCGCCCCTGGTGGGATAAAGGGATTTGCATAGCAAAGATCTTTCTATACAATCTACTAGTGTAACCTCGGCCACTTTGCACTGACCCATAAAAGTTGTTGCTGCACCACGCACTTTAAACTTGTACTCAATCGCCTTCCCTCATTTTGCTGCTAAGACTCTGACCAGGGGGGCTATTCTACCCTATGAACTGCTGCTAAATCGTCGCTTATAAAAGATGAAAAATCTGGACTTTGACCCACCGAGGCTGGGGGACTAGATTTCTTCGCAATTTTTACTGTGTTCTTAATTGCGGCTACTAGACTTTTAAATGGAAGCTTTACAGTTTTAAAAGAGATGGTCAATGTTGTAAAGGTTTTAACTAACTGTACAATAAATATATTATTACTAGTGTAAGCTAAATTTAGGACGTCTAAGCAAGGATCACTATTTTCCAATTTTGTGCAGATGCGTTTTACTAGGCACGTTTGGTCTCTCTTCCCCATTGGCGATAATTAGAATGACCTTCCCACTTGAGTTCTGCTTGATCAGCCAAAACACTGTCGAGCATTATTCTCAGACTTATCAACATCAAAACGAAAACATGAAAGGTTAATGGAACGGAATAGATTAGAATAATGCCTTGTGTGCTGTCCCAAAATGAAATTACTGTGGAGCATTACGGTGAAGAAAGGCCTTTGCGGACCTCCTGCTTTTGTATTTTTTTTTTTTTAAGTTCACACACAATAGACCAATGTTCTATCCAAACCAGAGAGATGTAACAGGAAATCTATTTCAACTCTTAGGCAGAAAAGTATTAATAGGCCCCAGCATTGCTTATTCAGACCCACAGTCTCTAATACTGCCATTCTTACAGAGAGATTAGAAATTGAGGATTTTGGTTTTTTTTGTACTGCACCACTCGTTTCCATAGGGGAGTCACCAGGGTGCAGAATGTGGGTCTGCAGAGGAGAAGGGCTGATACAAACACAAATAACTCAATAATTACTAGCCCAGCTCAATCATCATTGTAACTTTGCAGAAAAAGTAACTCCTTAGACCTTTTTGGAACTTACCCGAGCTTTGGCTTTCCATGGAGTGCACAAGGAAGTGCATTCCACAATTTGGCCCCCAATCCTTTTGGAAGTGTGCCCCCTATTCAAGGCGTCTTGAATCTCGGCAAATGTAGCATGTGCTGGCTAGCCATGTTCATGAGTTGCCTGGTGTCCTGGGAAGGTCTTCCTCAGATAAGACCACAATATCACAGATTTACCATGTGTGCAAGGCAATGATTTGGAACTGCGATCTTGCACAATATCACGAGAAACATGAATTTGCAGCCTAAACTTATAAATGGCATTAGAAGACTTGCAATAGTCCAATCTGGATGAGAAGAGTAGCTCAAACCGTGGTGATTCTGAATAATCCAATATCAGAAAAGGATTTTCTAAATTGATTTGATAGGTGATTTAGCTAACTCACTTATTAGCGGATTCAGAGAAAAACATGGTTTAGAAGAAATTATCCAGGCAGTGCCTTGGGATACCTTCAGGTAATGGTGTAGGTGGGGAGTACGATGGGCATCATGGTATAAAAAGGGGTGGTCAATTATGTGGTAGGCAAAACCTTTGTAAAATGATCTCACAATACCCCGAGACGAGTGGATTGCTTCCATGACTGGATTGCACAGGTCATTGATAGCTTCAGTGAGACCTAGGAGAATATGGACAGAGGGGAAATGGTGGGGGAAGGTGATGAAGATGCAGTCACAAGTTAATGCTGTTTTAATAGAGTGCTTCAAACTAGTGGCGTAACACAGGCCCCCGCAGCCGCTGCAGTGCAGGTGGCCACCAACCTCCGAGGGGCCCTCTCAGCACATTACTCTGGCTAAAGACCTCCTGATTGAGTCCGGATGGGGGCCTCCATGTGCCTTGCAAGGGGCCCGCCTCAAGTTTTCTTATGCCAGTGCTTCAACCCTGGGACCAGATTTTTGAACCCGTGACACAGCGCAGGGCAACATCTTGCGGCTCTGTGTCACATGGAGAGGGCAGGAATGCACCATTTCTTCTAAGTTATGGCACATTTTAGCTGGCTCCCTACACTGGTGCACACAGTGCAGCCTAGCACCAATACCAGAATCCTTGCACCATGGTGCAAAGATTTGTTTGTTGCAGGCAGGATTGTTTTTGTGCAGGAAGGGACACCTTCTTGCACAAAAACAATCCTTAGAGGCGTTTTCCTCCTTCCTTGTGTGCTGCAGAATGCAGCACATGTAGAAAGAGGTAAAAATGAGGAGAAATAAAGTTATTTCTCCTTGTTGTGCCTCCACAGAGAAGGCTCGGCTTTTTGACGCATTCCCAGGTTTACTACTGGTAGTAAATCTGGGAATGCAACAAAATGCGTGGGTAGATGTTTGGGAACATCCACGCTCCATCCATGGTATGCCCTCACAGGGCAGAGTATGCAAGGCAGTGACTTGCATTGTTTTGCATCACTTCAGGTTTACCAAGCCATGCAGAGTGGCTCTGTATGGCATAGTAAATCTCACTTAAGGCTTGCATAGCCCTTACACCACCCTGTGTGATGCAAGTGTAATGGAATCCTTCATAAAAGTGGCACCAGTTTTGGAGAAAATTGAGTACATAATGACCTAAGAACAACAGGGTGAGCCTATTGAAGAAGAGGTGTTGAAGGCTTTAAAAAAACAATTTAGGAATATAAGGTGCTAATGTGCTAGAGACAAGAGATTTACTATAGTTTCCTTGAATACGAGTACTATTTCAGACTAGAACACAAGATGATAGAGAGGTGGGTTTTATCATTTGGAAATGAAAGGGTCGTTTGAACTGAAAAAGGTGGCTGGCAGCCATGAGGATAAAAGGGATCTAAGCAGAGATGATAAGGGATAAGAAGGACTTTATGTGTGGAGACTTCGCAGTTGTAAAGATACTACTAATAAAATACGTTTGTAAATAGGAAATAAATGTAAACTTACAGAAAACTTTAAGTTTGCCTTTATGAATCAGGCCCTGCAAGTTTAGTTTTGCTAATAATAATTTTATGACTGCGCAGACTCCGCACATAAAAAGATAGGCCTCTCCTATCTTTTTGTGTGTTGTCCTCAAGGTCATAAAATTACTATTAGCAACATTACACTCGAATTTTGTGAATATTAAATCAAAAGTAAGCATACCATACACAAACATTGTAGTGTACCATTGTGAATCACATGATATATGTACAAGAGTCTCATTTCAAAGCGATTTTATCAAAAAGGGGTAAATAAGAAGTGCAAAGTCAGTGATATTTCTGTCGGAAAGTCTTTAGTGCATACGTCTCGCCTGCCATTTTGTTTACACTGCAATCTTTGTTCCTTAGTCCTCAGTTTTTTGTGATACTAATCAGTAGTCAAACAAGATATTTTAAAATATGCATGCTAATGTTGTTCCTCTGGGAAATTCAGATTGGAGCAGCCAACTATCAGGGCTAAACCAAGATCATTTAAGAGAGTCACCATATTCATTAAACACAACATTCGCTGTCAATCAGTGAGAACATAATTACAAAATAATTAACGCCTTAAGGACCATTGCTAAAAATAATCTGACATCTGAATCACTGCTTGTAAAAGCTCAAGCACAACATAACATCTTCTGAGTTCAGAGGCATAATGTTCCTCTGAGCTCAGCGAAAGAACACAATTCTGCTTCTTTTTAAAGCGGTGACGAATGTGCAGCAGACAGAGGTCACCGTGCATCTATGATCTGGAATACACTCTGGAATCTGAACATTTAACATATGAATGATATGATAAAAACATTTAATATAGCGCACAAATCACCCCTGAAGAAGTATCTCGGCACTATACTGTTTAGAGAAGGAGAGATTTCTAGAATAACCAAGTCTTCAACCCCTTCTTAACCCCTTCGACGCTCATGACGAGCTTAGCTCATCATGAGTTACGCCTATCTTACACTCATGACGAGCTGAGCTCGTCATGTAACGCGGGTTTTTCAAAACTGCCGCGTACAGCGGGAAAACCGCTAGCTCGTATGCGGTTAAAGGAGGTAAAGTCTAAACAAGAGCGGGTATTAAGGAGCAGTTTGTTACAGTGATAGGAGGCATTGTAGGGGAATGATGCCCCACTGTTTTAAAGTCTGATGAGAGGGATAGCCAGAAGCGACTGATCCAAGAACTTAAGGCATCTGGAGGGAAGATATGATTTTAGTAGGGTAGACAGGTATGCAGGATGGGATTAGTGAAGTGCTTTATGTGTCAGACAATTTAGTTTAAGGATGGCGCGTTTTCTAATTTGCAGTTAATTAAGCTTCAGAAGTATAGGGGAGGAGGGTGAGCGAGCAGGAAGACTGCAGATAAGCCTAGCAGTATTGTTCCGGACCACTTGCAACTTGGACAGCAGGGTGTCATGTACTTATGTCAGCAGAGCATTCCCATAGTCCAGGCAGCTGGTGATAAGAGCCTTGACAAGAGTTTTCCTTGAGCTGTCGGGAAGCCAAAGGAGGGCCTTTTAAGAAGCTTCATAGTGGCAAAGCAGATATCACAGGCGGAATTAACTTGGTCTTCCATGGAAAGTGTTTGAACTAACGTCACTCTGAGATTTTTCACTACCTGTTAGGTGAAGGGGCAGGGCCAAGTACAGGAGGCCACCAGTTGGCAGAGACCAGAGCACAGTCGCTTTTTCAAAAACCATAATCTCTGTCTTGTCGTTGTTTAATTGGAGGTAGATGCTAGTCATACAAGCAGCGACTTCCCACATGCAATCATTATCACACTCATAAATATCACAGGCACCATATGTAAATATGTACTGATGTTAAGTATCAAGTAACTTGGGCCATTTCGTTACAAATGGGTGACTGGTGCATTGTCAAAGTTGTGCAGTTTCCTTTTTCAATAAATGTTTGACACTTGACCTTCAAAACATATCACATGGGCCTCCAAACATCGAGTACTCATAAAGAAAGCCTTCTCAAGAGATAGAAAGGTTTGTCTTGTTGTAAGAGAAATCACAGAAAATGAGCCTTATTGTAAAGAATGTTTCATCCATGTTTCACTAAATCTTCACTTTTGGTCAAATTTCCCATTTTTGAAGAAATGTGCTTAACCTTTAACGTGTATGAGGCATCCTACTTTCGGGGACCGTCCACGTAACGAATAATCGCCTTCAGATTTGGCCTCTACAGGAGGACAGGTGGAACCAAACATTATCAAGGAAGTAGTGTGCAGCATCAGCCAATGCTAGCAGTATGCTATTAAACATTCCTTAAACTCAAGCGGTCGGTGTAGGGCTGGAAATAGTTTCACAAAAGTACACAGATCCAGAGATGGCTGAATAGACAGTGGTCAATAAGTCAATATACTGAGTGGATGAATGATTGGATGAATGATATTAACTCGATGGATGTATGTGCTACGTAGGGTCAGGACAAACATAAAAGAGATAAAGAGTTAGATGTATGAATGGACAGACTAAGAAACAAAATTAATCCTCTAGTTACAAAAACAGTCACTTCGAATATTTGTAAGTGTAAGCTCAAGACATGGAAACCTAATCAATTTCAAAGTAGCTACAGTGACATTATTTCTCGTGAGCCGTTCATATTACTTTACGACTCAAATTATGCATGTTTCATTTTACTACAACAACCAGAAGCAAATAAAAACAAGAAACATAAGTAAGGTCATATTGACAGTGTCAATCAGTCATTTCTATAAAGAGTATTATTTTAGTTTAGGGTAACACAGTTTTAATTAGTTATTTGCAACAGCACAGTTTATAATATCGCTTAATGTTGAAGTGTATTAGTTTATTCACGTCTGTAATTATTTTGTTGCTAAAATATTGGCTTGATGAACAGAACTATTGGCACCACTTTCCCTAAAAGTTGTTTTCATATTTTAATTGCACTTTGGTGCGCTCTGTTTTACGAGTGTACACCTAATGAACGTTCCTCTAGAATTATGTGGTGGTATCCGGTTTAGAGTTTTTCTATATGTTTTTCAGCTTGACAGACTTTTTAACAGTGTTAGCTTTCTCTCTCATGAACATCATGGACATTGATTCACCAAAATGCCAGTGACAGCAGAATCCTCATCACTCACCCTTGGCCTTAATGACATCACAGAAAGTGACATCATATGACCTCTGAACTTCAATCTTCGTAGTAAGTGATGTCACATGACTGTAACCAAGATGACATCACAATAAATAACATGCCGGAAGTTCCATAATAAATACATGATTAATATGTTATGGCATAGACAAATGTATGTTTCAGATACCACCTGTATTAGAGTGCTGATGTGATATGCCAGGAGAATATTCATTGTTTCTCTTAATATTACGTGAACTGTTACAAGTTCATCTGAAGAAAATAAAGTGCCACAAAACACAAGAGGACTGGGAATCTAAATTATGTCATGGTTTAATAGGTCCCATAGTGTATACTGTAGTGAGAAATGTGAGTAGTTATGTCCATATGTATTAGTTGATGTAGACCATATATTGGAATAACTAAATTATTGGTTTAAATTAATCTTACTGTGGGGATGTGCTTTCAGCTTCTTTGTGGACTCATCATCCAGGTGGCAGCTGATCACTTCAACTGGGGTCAGAGGAAGTGGGCCCCTCCAACTTTTCCAACTATGGGCCTAATTACAAGTTTGGCAGTCCATGGGACTGCTAAATCCGCGGTAAAGGTGCATGGCCTTTGGGCACTGCTGCACCAGTGGTCTGACCGCTGTATTAGGAGTACAGCAGTTGGTCCACCAGAGACTCACCGAAACTGCGAGGGATCCGTTATCCCTGGCTGTGGAACGGCGGTCTTGAGGGCACAATATGCTTTTTGGCTGCCGTATATTATGAGTTGCCTCACTGCCAGCAGTCTCATGGCAGTTTTCACGCCATGAAACTGCAGGGCTTCCTCTTGCCCCTGGGCATGGGGGTGCATGTAGGGGAGCACATGTTATGCCCTCCTGTGTGCATGCACCTCTGTTCCTGCATTGGCGATCCCTTGATGGTGCAGTTCTAAAGCTTACATATGAGCCTTTGTACTGCTCCACAGTGGGCCGCCACACCACCTGTCTGCCCACCAAACCACTAAAGTACTCCTAATCTGGTGGGTGGGTGGTGGTCCTTTCTGGTGGTGTGAGAGCAGGGTGGTGGCATGGCGGCCCGCTCCACACAACCAAACTTGTAATCTGACCCTTTGTGTAAATAAAGAAATCTTGCTGCACAGGACAAACATTTGGTTGCTCTGTGGACTCTATCATCCATGTGACTGCTGGAATCTAAAAGAGAGGACGAAGGAGGCAGGTCCCTCCCATCCATTCTACTTAGCGTGATGAGAATTCCCGCTGAGTGGGCGTGCTTCTGGTTTCTTTGTGGATGCCATCATCCAGATGGTATCTGGACTTTGAAGGATGGGACAGCTGAGGTGGGCCCCTTACATTCACCCTAATTAGGGCTTCAAGGATTTGCGCTGGGCAGGATGAATTCAGCCTGCGTTGAGGCAAAGCCCAGAACAGCAGGCCCAACTGTGTCCATCTGCAGTCAATTTGAGACCTGACCTGGCTCCCTATCTTTTGTCTGTTCTATGATATTTCCTCAATAGTGGTAAATGTAAATCTGCTACTAACTGTTCAAAAAGTATCCCCAGCATGTCTAGTATGCTTCTAGACAGAAGTCCTCAATCATGTTATTCCTGAACTCAGCAGTTATAACTAACAAATACTGCTCATTACAATAATTAGGTCTAATTGACAAATGCCTTGGGGAGTACTACTAAATGTAAGACCTTGTGAAAATGTATTAGCAACGAACCAAGTGGGAAATTAGTTATAATGTGCCACCAGTGGAGTTGGATTGCCCATAGACTGTGCTAACTGTATTGACTGTAATTCATCGACCAAGTGCCCACACCTCTCTTGCCCCCCAGCCACTAGCTTGGAAAAGGAAGAAATGGGAAAATGTGCCTTATAATCCGTGACTCAATCACATGGGAAATCAGCTACCGTGGAGGATGGTGGACCAGTGGATAGAAATGACCAAGACAATAGTATGATTAAAGCCTCAAATACTGAACTTTACTGCAAACTGGAATCATTGATAAAAATGTTGCATGAGACCTGTAACCAACAGTTAGTGTAACTGAAAGGTCTCTCGCCAATATGTCAACGACAGGATAAATTCCTAAAACTCAACTTAAGGTAACAGCGAAATAACTAGGAAAGAGGTCTGCTCTTGGAGCAATATCAGTCACAGCATCAAGGTGGGCCTATTGTCAGGGAGGCTCCTGTTTATCAGAACGAAACAGGCCCCGATTAGGGATTCTGCACCAATTGGGAACACATGCTATATAAGACCAATTTATCACAGTTTGAAAACATCTTTGATTCTACCTAATAAAGAGTATTTTCCCCCCATTTCTGAGGGGAAGGACAATCACACTATAACTATGGATTGTCCCTTCTCCCTCACCTTTACCAGTATCACCAATAATAAATGTTCTACCAGACACCACACCTTATGTGGTGATTATGGTAAATGCCCAACGATTGAAAGAAGGCTAAATAGAGATTTTTTTTACAGCAAAAAAATACATTTGTTCTTTAGTTTCATAAGCACACAGTGGTAGGACATTTTATTTTTAAACATATTAATATGTTCGGAGGAGTGGGCTGTATAGGGCCCGACAAAAAAATCTTTTGAGGGTGATTGTGTTGTGGTAGATTTTGACCAATAGGGCTTAGTTGGCAGCCTTTTACATCATTCTGCAAGCTATCAAGTTCTTTCCTCAGAAATACAGTTATACCTGTTGTTTTTTTTTCTACAAACCACCTTTGCCCCAGTTCACTCTTAGATTTTGCTTGAGTAGCAGTGCCCATGGTTAGGTACTGTTGACAACCCATGTGTCCATCTCTTTAATAGATTTGAAGTGCTAAATGTATTAGAACATGTGCTCTTACTCGAATCTGCAGCTGATGAGAGTATTCTGCTCGGTCCTGCTAGAGTGGCAAATGTGTGTAATTTATATCTGGAATTCAGCTCCCAGCTGAGATATCCAAGTTGGAATATCGCAGGCTTGGGGTTTTAGAGAAACAATCCTTTTTGACTGAGCCTTACAAAAGGCTCCAGTGTCATCACCCTACAGGAAACCATGGGAGACTTCAAATACTTTTTTCCTGGACAGATATTGAACTTTCTTTTGCCCAGCAATTCCCTCCTCTTCAGATAGGGCTAAGGAGGGCCTTATTATACTCATATCTTTATCCCTTGAATGCTCCATGAGTAAACTGTTTTCTGGTTCCTCCAATTTTATGGCAGAATTACCATCCTTTTAAAAATTAAGAAGACACTTGGTTGTTAATTACAGGATCCATTTACTTCACTGACAGCTAAGGGGAATTTTAATCTTCATCCCTATATTGAAACGTGTCATGTGGGGAGACATTGCAAAATGAGTTCTGATGTGAACAACTTATATGTTGAACATACGCATCAAGGGGAAATGGTAACTACAATGTTGCACTGCTTCAATGTTATGTTTAAAATGAAGGAGAATGATGTGTTTATTTAAACCTTTTCCTGCCCAATTTCCACAGGGAGAGGCCATTCTTTGATTACTGATTATATATTTCAGTCAGCCTCACTGCACCCCCCCTCCCGAATTAAAGAATTCAAGATCATCCAAATGGGTCTAAGCGACCATAACCCGGTTATTCTCCTAGTGGAGTGGAAAAACATCTGTAAAAGATCAAATTGTGCTCAGGTGGGGCCATAAATCTCTGTTTAGAATACTCATCACATGGGCATAAAGTGACAGGTCGTGTTTTAATTTCGGGGAATGCAACTAAATAATGAGCAATACCGAATCTCATACTTGTTAGTACAAAACGATGCAAGGGTCTTGTAAGTAATGACAAATAGCTTTGGAAGCCATCAGTATCTACAATCGATTGGTAAAACAGGTAAGTGGTTTGTTTCCCAACAATTCTCATCCTACACTCACTTTTATGGGCCACAAATGTGTTCTTAATAAACTTTTGTTGACGAAGAAGTGTTAGTTTGCACCGAACATACCTACATGCAAACTGATTATAGCACAATATGTTAGAGAAGAATAGTGATCATGCCTATGCAATAGTCCCAATATCATTCCTCTGGTAAAGTAAAGATTGGACTTTAAACATGAATAGCTGTTTGTATCAATGTGGCGTTCTACAAGATCTACATCTCCCATCATTCCGTTGACGCCCACTAACGCGATCACGTGCTCCTTGGTCATGTGATTAGAGTCGCATAGACAAAGAATAAAGATGGCGCGGTCTCGCCGCTCACTACCTCCCCGAGACGGCTCAGTTACAAGACGGGAGTACCGACGGAGAGGTAAGCCTGCGATGACCCAGTCGGGTCGCACCGTTGAGCGGTAGAAGCCCATTTAACTTAAGCGGGTTGGTCAACAGCGGAGCGGGTTGAGGCTTCCGCTTAGTATTTAATGAGAGCCTTCTCTATTGAAGAAGGGTGCTACCAAGCTGATTTAATAAAATAGGGGGGGACACAATTACTTTCCTACGATACTTTGACGAGGGTTAAGCATTTTATATCTGTCCCTCCGCACTTAGCAATAAGGGTTCTGAGTAATCGCGCCAGACAGTGCAGTGACATCTAATGGACTATTTTGTCCACTGCTCCAATAACAACAAGTATATCTGGCAAAATCAACCGATCTACAAAATGCGTCCAGTTAACTAGATGTCCGCCTAGTCTCATAGAATTAGTACCATCTGCTATCTGTAGGATGGCTGTTTTTCTATTTTATAATGCACATACAGAGTACAAAGAGTAGGTGTGGGGAGGCTCGTGAATTCCATACCTTCTGCTTTGTTTTTAATAGAGCGGTGCTCCATTCGCCTGAGACGCAGCCAGGTGAGGTGAGGCCATACCCTCCTGCTTAATAGGTAGCAGGGCTTTATACATACCACCAGTATATGGGGTGTATTGTGAATGTATGAATGGTACGCATTTGGCAAAGATGAAGCCATGTTTGGATGTTACTCTTTAATGACACCAATTATGTTTTGTTTTGTTTTTGTTCTTCCTTTTTATGACATGCAATCAACATCATCTCCTACCAGTAATCTACTATCAGGAGGTGAAACCAGAAATACCTAAGATTCCAGGTGAAATGGTTTACGATTAGTTGTTCCGTTTTTTATATATTACACTTTTCACCTTATGCAGTAGCAGATATTTAGATCAAGGTCCTGACGAAGGCAGAGGACACCGGTGTCCACTATTCTGCTGAAATATGTTGATCAGATAACTTCTAATAGCAGATATTTGTTCAAACTGCTATTCTGTGCACTGTTTTTAATCTTGGAGAACTGAGGGATACTATTAAACTTTTTTACTCTCATTCCTCTAATTTTAGTCACACACATTTTTTTCACTTAGTTTTGTTGCACTGCAAATCAGTGGCTCTACATCATCTGACACCCTGATCTCAATCTCCCTTGTTCACCTTGACCCATTAGACATATACATCTAGTCATAAAGGTTGAACGTGGAAGTTACATGGTATGAGGCAGCCCAAATGATGACCAGGGCGGTAAAGGACAGCCACTGATGAGTATCCTTATTCATAAAGGGATATCCGTTCCCAGTAACTACACCTTAATTATTCTTACATTTAAGTTGTTGGTTCATGTCATTATTAGGTTGCTTCACCTTAGACCCATGGGCACCGGTTGTTTTCTAAGTATCTTATTGGGGGTTGTGCCCATGCTAGGTCTGTAAATATGCCCTAGGACCCTTCACTAGTGGTTTCTATTTATGTTCTTATTTATTCCTCATTTTGTAAATGGGGATAATAACTGATTGGTCCTCAATCAAAAACCCAATCTCCCATAAATATTTTTATGAATTGATATTTTATATTGGTTTGTACTTTTTAATAATTTGTCATGGAAACCAAAGTAAAGTTGAGGACGATGATGATAATAATGTTGATCTTACTGTTCATACATTTTAGTTTGAGATCACTTGCAAGGCCCTATCACTTATGTCAACCACAGAGGTAAAGGTTTCATTCAGACACCTCAGTTTGGATGTATTCACACAATGGAATGTTGCAACAACTTGCTTAAAATTTTTTGTTTTTAGTTGATTGTCTTATTTAATCAGATGAATGAACATTGCACTGCTGACTAATTAATTGTATAAATCCTAACGTGTAATATCCCAGTCCCATTGGAGGCTGCAGAAAGAAAACAATGACCCATCAAGACACTCTATCTTCGGTTCTTGGATTGGCGGCTGGAGATTTTTTAAAAGTCATGGGCTGTAATACTTGGCCTGAATTGCAATGAGCGAGCCCAACATTTTCTAGGGAGGGCTCGTGGGGGATGGAGGGAAGAGGTGGGAGTGACCTACTACCAAATAAAAGTTAGAAACAATTGGATCAGATAGTGCGTTTTAAAGCAAAGTTTTACGTAAATTTGTTTGAAAAGTCTCTGGCTCTACAAAAGCACTAATTAAATATTCAAGTCTTACATGGTGCTCAGACCAATTTAAACTGATGCTCCCCAAGAGTCAACCCATGTTTTTCAAAATGTGGTAGGGGTCCCCCATATGTCAACAATTCCCTCTATATTGCCATGTCCCGCATATTTTCATGAATGCTTCTAATATACCATGTGTGCCCCTTTAGTACATTACATTTGAAATGCCATTGTCAGAATGTTGTCTTTAGTCCTGCCCATAACCCATGGATGACCCTTATGTCAAACATGATCTCTAGTATATCAGAGCCAGTATTTTGTCATGAGTGTCCCGCTCCCATATACTATGGATGTCCTACCTTTTGACAACAATTACCTTCAATGTGGCAGTGCTATTATTTTGCCATGGATGTCCATATTACTAAAATGTCCTCCACTATGCCTGCAATAGCAGTTTTTCACATGTGCCCCTATGCCACAAATTACATAAAGTATGGCATGCCCGTATTTTGCCAACTATAACCTCTAGTGTGCCCTCATTTGCTAGCATTTTGTCACAGGTGCCTTTCATGTGTATGCCAGTGCCAAAATGTTGCCATGGGTGCCTCTTTATGGCAAGAATTACCTTCAGTATACCATGGTCAAATTCAGACTTACAGCCATAGCACCACAATCTCACTTACATTCACTCATTCACACTCACACTTTCACTTATTCATTCTCACTCACTTGTACCCATTCATTCTCACTCACTTGCACTCACTCATTCTCACTTGCTGCTATGCTCGCCTACAAGCACTCTCTCATTCTCACTCACACTCTCTAACAATACTTCATATTCACACTTATTAATCTCACTTGCCTGCAGTCATTCTTTCTCTCACTCGCTTATACTCATTCACTAACTCACTAATACACACTGAAACACACAAAAGGTGCTGGGAGGAGTTAATGAAATCTGATTAACTCCTAGCAGCCGCTCAGGGTAACATTCAAACCCAACATTCTTTTGCCCACTGTACCACCTCAGACTAGACCCAGCCACATGATGTCTAGCATAGGCGTCAGAGTTGAAGGTTAACCTTCTAGTACAAAATATAAGCTCAGACAAATGTGAAACTTTTCACATATGGATGTGTGCTGTGAAGTGCAGAACACCTGCAAAGTGTAACATGGTAACAGAAAAAACGTTTCTCCAGCTTACCACCTGCCTTAACAAGTTATTTTTTGTTTTACAGCCTGTCTAATATTTTATTAGATAGTCCTTTGCATAATAGGCTGGGAGTTGTATTGTGTAAATGCCAATACAGCACCCACGGCATGCCCCCTTATTGCAACATAGTGCAGACCAACACAAAGCAGTATTTGTTTTACTTCAATGCTCCTTCTCAGCGTAAAAAAGGTTTTGTACTGGAAAGTAAATAATTCATCAAGACTTTGCATGTGTTTACATACCTTTGCGTGACTTCACCTATGCAAAGTCGTGGTCAAGCTGCCCCTTAGTCGCACTGTCTGTCACTCACTCTCATGAGCTTCCATGCACAGACACAAACACACTCTAACCAGCATCTGCACAGCACACCTTTAAAAGCATTTTATTTTACTTAACACGGCTGCCAGAGAAGGGCCTCCTGCGGCTCCTGCTGCTTCATTATTTATCATGCTATTACTGTCAAGGAGGGTGGAGCCCTGACACCTATAACTGTGAGCTTCCTCTGCTTTCTTGGCACTGATTTTGCCACCTCTGAGGCCCTGGGTCCCAAAAGCAGTGCCAGGGGTTGCAGGGGGCAAAGCAGATGGACGTAGCTGCGACCTTGGAGACCCCTAAATGATGTCCATGAAGATCGTGCGACTACATTCAACTTCTTGCCTTTCATGAAGTGCTCGGCAAGGGTGTGCAGTGATACGACTGGTATGCTGAGTCTTCAATGACTGAGCAACAGATTAAGCATCAGTTTTGCTGCTATGCTGGGATTGTTCGAGCTATAACCTGTTGGCACGATTAGTAGAAGAAACAGGACATTAATTACAATCAGACCGTTTACAACTTACTCTGGTGACTTTTTCATAACCTCCAGCACGAAATTTAGGGACAATACATTGCATATATTCTACGAATTCCATCTGACTATCCAGAAGCAAATGTATGCATTCTTAAAGCTTATTTTTATGAGGGTGTTTGCACCCATGCTTTGTGAGAGCAAAACCCTGAAACAAATTGCAGGCAAGAATTGCCCTAATGCCCAAATTGCACATCAAGGAATGGGCCTTTTTGGATGTGTTATTCCCTATTCTAATATAATTGTGAACACATTGCCCACCAGCTTATTTGCAAACCCCCTCTATGACAAATTTGCGGGCGCATAATTTGCACTTGATCTTTTTGTCCGATATTGTAAAAGACTACTTTGTCAACGATATCTGTTGGTATATTATGTATTTTCTGTACTTTAATTCTTGTGCCCTGCTTACAAGTAGTAGGGTCATTTTGATCCTTTAGCAACAGGGAGATTGCACAGATATCTGGCTTCCAGGTATAGCGGAAAAAAACATCACACCTTAAATTTTCCTCCGACAGTTTAGTCAGCAAACACCAGGTGAAATTTAACGGAGAAAACTGCTTGGAAAATCCTACATATGAGAAATATAATGTGGTAAAAACTAATTCTGAATTGTATGTCTCATGCCTGCAATGGTAACGCCGTATAAGAGGTATTTACCACACCCAATAAATACCCCAATTCTGGGTAATTTTTTGTAAAGTCGTAGTGAGTGCAAATCTGTTCCTCAGTACTCAGGTCTTAATATCTTCCAAGTTAGGTTTTTCAGAGAGGAGTGCTCCTATCTTGTTTTTTTTCTTACTAAGATTTCATTACTTGTTTGAACTATAGACTTGCTTTGCAGGTACCTGATATTTGTATTCAATGTGAGGTCTCTTTTATTGGCAAATTCACGCGCTCCTGACTTTATGTAATTGGCCCTCTCAATGCTGGTTAGACACAGTAGCTTTAGGATCAATATATTCCAATAAATAACGCTAGTGTCAAATGATGGACTGTGCCATACCCTTCACACTGTCTGTGCACCCTATGTATCATGCAGACGAACTCGATCGAATTATAAAGTGACAAGCAATTCAGTGTCATGTGCAGGTCCATAGTCAGAATGTAAGAAACAGAAAATGGGTTGAGGTTCCATTTAAATTATAGTTAAAACTATCACTGTTAAAATGATATTCCATAAAATTGTCCCTTTGACAGAGGACATGCTTAATTTGACATATGGGTAACAACAAGCAATGTTGTTTTCTGGGAAACGCTTTTGCATAGGCACAGACAAAGGGGTCAATGCAAGAAGTAATTTATGAGTACACAAAGTAGCATTCCTGTAGCACTATTAAACATACCCCTGAATGCCCGATCACCTAAAATGGAAAATTCAAGGAATGTTCATATGCAAATAGTGCAGGAATCCCTTACTGGCCCGTTGGCCTTTAAATAATTTGTACATCTGCAGGTTTTGCCCCTGCCTTTTGCTTTTTAAGCAAAATCCCTGTATAAGAGGATGCAGGTGGGAGAAACAGTTTATGGGATTTGATATTAAAAAAAACATCTTTTTACTCCTGTTGATTTCACACAGAAAAAAAGAAGTATAGAGGAATTTCTGTCTACATTTATTTATATTTGCACTAATTCAGTTGAATCCCTGTGATGAAAAGATCTACCTTCTGGAGTTAGTACAGAATGTGCACAATTTTAAAGTGACTGTTTGCCAACTAATTATTGAACCTATTCCAAAGTTTGCACAGCGCCTTATTCTAAACTAGGAATAGTACTTAGATAATGCACTTTTTAATTTGTCCCTAGCAATATTGATCAATACTGCTTTACATATGAAATTACATATGTAACTAAATTGGCCGATGAGAAATTAGGAGACATAGAAGCTCCTAGTAATCTATACTTCGGCAAATAGACTTTTACAAGGATAGGGTCTACACGTGCACTAGGCTGCCAAAACTGCGCAAGGGGAAAGGACAGGAATGCGCCATATTGGATAAGTATTGCCCATCCCTGTCCTTTCTTTGTGAGGCATGGCAGTGCAGAAAGGTGACTTGCAGTGCTTCCATGCACCAGTAAACTCGTAAATATTACCCTGGGAGGAAAGTTTTGGTATTCACATAGGAAACTGGCTTAACCCTATACTATAACAGTACCCACGTACAAATGTTTACTGATGAATTGTTTCACAAAAGCCCTGACGAAAGTCATGACATGCACAATCAATAAGTTATACCTGTTCAATTAATAATGTATAGCCTCTCAGCGTTTTACAAATATATCCATCATCACCTAATCTAATGATAACTATCGTGCATCGTTTAAATAGTCCAAGGATGATTTTAGTATTCACATAGAGGCCACTTTCATCCTATTAGTATATAACCTTACTCATGTGTACCATGTCCATTGATAGAGTGAAGTAAGACTTTCTGCTAATTCCTAGTAATTTTTTAGGGTGCTTAAAGTCCATTTGTCCCCCTGAATCACGGTAGCGGCTGGTGTGCAGGTGGAGTGTTTGGGCGGAGATTGTATGATGAGGAGATGTGGATGAGGGAGAGGAAACGGCCAGCAAATAAACATTTTTTTAAAAAAAAGAACTTTCCTTCCACCTGCCGCCCAACACTGTTATCTGTGTCCTCGCTGCATCACAGGCTCTGGATGCAGTCTACTTTATTTATTTATTTTATTTATTTTTTGCGATTTATTAAGCGCGAACGAATACCCGCAGGCATCTCGGCGCTAGACTATTCACCTAACTTTCCCAGGATGTTAATGGCCAGTATTACTGGTTGAAATGCCAGGTCTTCAATCTTTTACGAAACAGCAGGAGTGAGGGGCTTGTCCTAATGTGTTGAGGCAGGGCATTCCATAGTTTGGGTGCCGCGACTAGAAAGCGGCTGTCACCCCATGAGACTGTTTTGGTACGTGGGACCACTAGTTGGTTGAGAGTAGTGGATCGGAGCTGTCTAGCTGGTTTATAGGGTATCAGCTGGTCCTTAAGGAATTGCGGTCCTTGATCATGGAGTGCCTTGTACACTATGCTAAGTGATTTGAACTTACCTTTTAAAGTCCGTAATCCATACATTACTACCCCCCACCCTGCCCCTCCCCCTCCCCACGTCACTGCCCGGCCGGTACTCCCACTACCGGCCGCGGCTGCATTTCAACAGTGAAAAATTACTTTATGGGTTTTCACTGCCAGGACATATAAAACTCCAGTGCACATTCTCTACTTTCTATATACAATGCACCCTGTTCTATGAGCTTTGAGGGCTGACTTTAGGGGGGAAGTATTTGCATGAAGGAAAGTTTAGGTCTTGCAAACTTTTATTTTAGCAGGTTGCAATGACAGTTTAAAAATGCACTACAGGCTGCAGTGGCAGGCCTGAGACATGTTTTAAAAAGCTAATTTAGTAGGTGGCACATTGACTGCTTCAGTCTAACTAGTAGCATTTCATTTACAGTCCATGGGGTCATGTAGTACATTCTACTAGGGATTTACAAGTAAAGTAAATGTGCCAATTAGTTGTAGACCAATGTTACCATGTTTGAAGGAGAGAACACAAGCATGTTAGCATTGGTTAGCAGTGGTAAAGTGCACAAAGCCCTAATGCTAACAAAAAAAAATTCAGCAAAACAGAAGGAGTTAAGGCAAAATGTGTGGGGTAATACCACATCAAGGATGTCAGGTATATGACACATACATACCTGCTAATGCCATTTTCCCTGAGGCCACTGGATTAGAGTCTCCATGTTATAAAGAATCAGCAAGTGCAGGTTTTGGAAAATAGTTTTAGGAGAAATGTCTTTTGTGTAATATTTTCACCCCTTGGACTGTGTAGCAAACATACATTTTCTGCCTGGTCACCCCAGATTTTTCACCTTTTTCTGGACTCTATATTTGCAGATTTGTTTTTAACTCTGTGCACCTTTCTCCGCTAAAGTGCCTAGGTTTTCTCTTTAAACATGTCTAAACTGACTTATCTCTGATTGACATATCTAACTTGCCTATAGGTCCTAAGCATATGGTGTAGAAAATATACCCTCGGCCTGGAAGTTAAATGTCAACTGTGGACTGCAGTACCTAAGTTGCCAGTCGCAGGGTTGGCCTGTAAAACATGGCGTCAGGCATACCCTGGTAGCCGGACTACAGCATACTAAAAAGCTGTGGTCAACCCTGTCAAAATAACCCTTTTTGACAGGTGGAAAAGCCCTGCATTTAAATATATATTAAGTTACACCTAATATACACATCGATGTCCACAAAGTAAAGTGCCTGATATTTAAAAGAGGAACATGTGTGAAATTAAAATTGAAATGTTCCTTCAGTGACTGATTCCTAAAACCCATTTCAATGATAGAACTGCAGTTAAATTCTTGAAAATATCACAGTCCTTATTATAAACTTAAATATGCAACTTTTGAAACAAACTGGCTACAAACGTCATTTAAGATCTATTTTAAATATTTATTTAAAAATCCAATTTAATCTAAAATTCAGATTTTTAATAGCTATTTAGGGAAACTAACATTAGCTTACTGGTAGCTGGTCAGCCAGTTCTTTGTCTTAATGAGGTGTAAAAACTGCTTCCAGAGCAAGAACAATGTCCTGACTTTGGGTAAGTGTTTTTCTTTCCCTTGCAGGAAGACTATTTACGGTGTACACAGGAACTTCATTATCTGGTAAAGGGGCCTGCTCTTTCAAAAGCAGATTTAAGGTGAGGCTTGAAGAAGGCAACCATCTGTTGTATAGGTACTTTCCATATTTCTGTATTGGACTCTAGGGAATTATCTCTTTCCTGAAGATTTTTTTTAAATAATTAAGTATATTACGCTCTTCAAACAATGGTAGTGTAGCATCCCTGTAAACAGTTAGTACTAGTTTAAGGGCACCTACCAATAAAACTATCCTGTACCATTTAAGAGGAACATCCAGATTTCTGTGATGGTATAGTTTCTTCTTGAAGCTGGGGTGCTAGGAGTTCAAATGTCATAGATAAGCTGGGTCTGCCGACCAGTTAAAGGTTCACATTTAAAAGGAAAATGTCTGTGTTGACCTTGTGGGAAATCTCTTCCAAACTTTTCTAAGAGTATTGAAATTACTTACCCCAGTCCAGAATTAGCTATGTGAGAGATGTGTCTGCTGAGCAATGGTTCACAGCCAAATCCAGAGTTAAATGGGCTTCCTAAATACAGTTTTGTTTGTGAGGCAATCATTAGCAAATACATGATGTGTTTCTGGTAATACAATTTGAGAACAAAAAATTGAGAATGAATGCATTTAAGAAATAAAGACGATAAAGGCCTAGATGGCTAAGTAAGCAAGCCTTTTTGCTAATACCTGTTTTATAATATTAGGAACAGTACCAAAGCATCATATATTGTGGCAAAAACATAAATAGTGTGATATTTGGGAAAAGCTAGCAGGAGGGCCCGTTTGCCCAGTAGGAGTTCCTGGTCAGTGCTTCCTGGGGAGGAGGAAATTATAAAAGAAGGAGGTTGAGGTTACACATTGGTGTGAGGAAGATGAATCAGAACATTAAGTACGAATAAAATACCGGCGTCGCTGTAGATGATATCTCGATGTGTTGTTATTTTTATTTCTTGCTGTCCCACCTGGCAGCGCTACTGTACCATTAATTGAATGTTGGTGGGGGTTGCATATGGCCCAGAAGAAGCTGTTGTTGCATGACTATATAGGGATCCAGGGCACAAAAGCAGTGAGGAGAGCATTGGGTGGTAATCTCTGATATCCTTGGGTGTACAGGCAATATCTGTTTCAACCCCACGTTTGATGGACATACCAGGAGCACAAGCAGAGGAGGTAGCTGTGCGCTTTACAAATGCTGGCATGTACATTTACTATGCAAACATGTCCATTTCTTTCTGTCTGTTGCAGCGTTGGTGGCTTGGACAGGTAGGGCATCTATACTTAGATAGTCTGTGAAGCTTTCAGGTGAGTTGACCGAAACACCCTGCTGCTACAGAATTTCGAAAGCAGCCCTGGTGAATGGACAGGAACCAATTCAACTAAGTCCTCTGAGGGTCAAAGATAAGAAAAGTTATATACTAGATAAAGCAAAACGTTTGAATTCACTGATCGCCTCCCCCCCCCCCCAGTAACCTAGACAGTGAAAACAAAAAGAAAGCACTGTTTTTGCGACCTCTACAGTCACAGTTTGGACAATGGCAAAGAGTTAGGGACAAGAGGTCTCAGCTTCAGTGAACATGAAATGTGACGAAACTTCAACAATACTAAGAAATGATAATGTAAGTAATGTCTGATCTTGAACTTGCATCTTAAGGCTACAGTCCAGGGCAGATGTCAGCATCTTTTCTTAAACACACTGAGTTATCTTAGCAGAGATATCTCTCATAAGCACACACAGTAAATGGAATGTAAGGGGGCCATTTCACTCACTTTCTTACAGTTTCACTTTCATCATCCAAGGGTACATTAAGGGGCTCATTAGGATTGCGGATTTCCCGCATCCTCCGGGCCGGCGGAAGCCACCGCCTTCCCGGAGGATGCGGGAAATCTGCTGCGGACTGAAAAAGACCCCCCGCCAGATTAGGATGGCTGGGGGATCGTTTTTCAGTCCGCAGCTTTTCCGCCGCGGTCGCCTTCCGACCGTGGCGGAAAAGCAATAACATGGCTGGCGGTGTCTATCAGACACCGCCAGCCATATTATGATCGCGTAGAAAGTATGCTTTTCCACGGCGGCTTTTCCGCCATGGAAAAGCATACGGAGATTGCCTTCGGGGGCCCGTTGCGGGCCCCCTGGGTGAAGGGGGGGTGGGGGGTGCACATAGGGGGTACCTATGGTACCCCCCTGCATTTGCGTGAACAAGCGGCAGGCACGCAAATGCTGTGCATGCATTTTTAACATTGCGGCGGGTGCAGCTTGAAGCTCCACCCGCCGCAATGTTAAAAATAGAGGATGTGACCGCCACCCTGGCGGTCACATCCTAATCTGTATGGAGGGACCGCCGCTGCCCCTGCGGACGGTCACTCCTACTCTATGGTGGCGGACGGACTCAGGTCCGTCCGCCATCATAATCGGCCCCTTAATGTGCAGATAATACCAGTTGGAAATACATAATAGTTATTTGAGAACATACATTTTAACAGAGTTATCATCGAGTGGATATTCTCATCATTAAAATGCATTTCATTCACTGCCTCTTGGGCACCTCCCTTAAATATCCACGGCGAATATAGCAGCCCTGTTCACAGAGCCATTTATGGCAGTAAAACTACCCCCGTAGGCAAACATTGCTTCTTTTACACCTATCAGGAATCCAAAAAAGATAAACCACACACAACGAGTGGGGAGGAGAGAGAGCAGATTAAAGCATGTTATGCCTTGAGAAACTCTAGAGGGCCACACACTCATGTGTTTGTTGGTATTCAAAAACTCCTCGCTCACCCTTTCCCATGCGGGAAATAGTCGCAGATTTACTCCAGTAAGGAGGTGGAGTAAATCCTCTTCCAGGATGGAAAGGAGAAGGGAACAACCCCAAACTTCATGGGGAAGTGGAAAAAGGGGCTTGGACTAGTGGGGACATGTTTTCCTCTAGAGAAAATAATAATAATAATAATAATAATTACATTTTCAAAGTTGACATATTTCCCCAACATAGAGTTGAACTGTATGTACTACTCGGCATTGCATACATGTTAAATGCCTTATGACATTCCCAAAAGTACACTTGGGAAGCTGCAAATAGCACTACTTTTCTGACATACAACCTGTAATATTTTTATAATCCTAAAACTCATAAATGTTCACCCATCCACGACAGTACATGAACAGGTGTAGTTTCATGACTATTTATGGGAATCAAAATCCCTCACTGCAAAAGCTATGCATGCAACCTTTGCAAGACCTCTACACCATTCACTGTGCGAAAAACGTTGGTGTTTCTGGCAATGTAATTGACATTCTGGTACTTCATGAATATTCTACGACTTGCACAAGGCTAAAGGTTTGAGAATCAACCAAAGAAACTTTCAAACTGATAAAGTGTTGCTTTCAGCATCGCAAATTTCAAATGTCTTTGCTAAATAACCCATCCAAGATAAAATCCCTACAGTAACTTGCTTGCCCATCCGCACAATGCGAAAGGCAGATGAAGAGAAATTATGCATTGCAAAGCCATTGTCCTTGTCGTAAACTATAACAGGCATAAATGCAGACAAGTGAAAGCAGGGATCGATATCTGAGCAGATACTGCCTGTTTATGGACCAGCGCGTATTAATTAACAGGCTGCAAGCAGTGCAGCCCTTTCTTCCGTTTCCCTCTTAGAGTGTCAGCATGACATCTTTGAAAAAGCACATTATAATGGCCGTGCCAAGAAAGGGTGGCATAATTAGTCTAAGTTGCAGCCAGTGACTGCAGAAACAGGAAAATATTACTGTTAATTTAAACATTTTGAGAAGATTTTTAGGAGTTATGTATTAATGTCTTTTTCTAAGATTGGCGCCCGTTAAAAAGGGTTTGTTCTTTATACTGCTCTGCTTTATAGTTTACTAAATTGACTTCCTCAGGTAATTGTTCAGGATTTTCTATGAATTCTCAAAAATAAATCACAGATAACTTCATACAAATAAAGAGATATGAGAAAGTGATCATTAAAGTGGGGGCGGGGGGGGTTTGGACTGGCAATGGTAATGTTATCCTGCTACATTTGAATAAGCAATGGCAGTTTTTATTTTAAAATGTGGTTAAAAAACATCTAAACATACAAACAAATATGAATAGTATTCAAATACTCTTCTAACGTGGACTCATATAATAGCATACATTGGATTCACTGGGTCTCTAAATAAAACGACCGGCATTGCTGCAATGTTGTCACCCGAATAGGACATGAGCCCCTTGCTTCTGACTTAACTTCAAAACGTTTACATATGTGTAGCGGTACCTAACTAAGCATCCCCACATCAAAAACATGTAAGGGCCCAAACATAATCACGTCATGTGTTTTCTTTGTACCCTTGTAGGCAGGAATACCTGTCAAATACATGTGTACCTCTTTGTGCTGATAACAACAAGGCTAGGTTCCATGGAAGGATTTACTCCATCAGAAAGTATAAAATTACCACTCGGAATTTGATTGATGAATTCCCTTGAAACAGAAACATATGGCAATTGCAATTTAGTCTTGCATAATAGTTGAAAACAGCTTTCCTATCATTTGCAGCATGTTTCAAGGGTGAAGATGGTTTCTTTATGCATCACAGTCACCAGCAGTTGTTCACCTATCTCTTAAGCAACAGTATTTCTCAAAACTCAACTATTCGTCAATGCAGCAGGGGCGGCTCCGCCATGTGGGCGGAGGAGCGTCGACTCACTGTTTTCTTGCAGTGTGAGAAGCACAAACGTAAAATGGTATAAATACCATTTTATGTTTCTGCTTCTCGCACTGCGAGAAGGCAAAAGAAGGATTTGGTTGGGGGTGTGCGGGACGGGTAGGAGTGGCTAGCACAATGTTGAGGGAGCAGACTGTACGGTCGGCCCCAGGGCCAACCAAACCAGTGTTGCTCACACTGCCGTTTTCTCCATGTAGCCTGCATGCAGTCTGCATAGGGAACACGGCCTCCTCATAGATGCCTGTGCGGTCAGCATCCCAGCCAATCACAACGCTGCCATTGCCATTGTGATTGGCTTAGGGCAGGGGAGGGAGGCGGTCTGCGGCTTCTTACTGCGAGGGTGTAGCAGGACCGGACCGCCGAAGGTTAGTTTTTTTTTTTGTGTGTTTTGTTTATTAAACACCCCCCCCCCCCCCCCGACCCCAAACTAGCGAGTCATGCCGGCCACGACTGCGATGCAGCCAGTTTCTACTTTTCATTTAAAATTATTACAATGACACACTACTTTAAGCCGCACTAGAAGGCACAACAAATATATAGCAAATCACAGAACAGCTGTGCAATATGAAATTTAAATGAAAAGACTGCTGTATTTTCTAAAAAGCTAAATAAAAATCCACATTTGATGATAATTAATTTTGTTTCTTACTTCTAACTTTGTGTGTTTTATTACTAAATCCAAATTATTCAGATTTGTGATATATATATAGATGAGCATGAAAGCCTGCGCCTAACTTGTTTCCTTATCATTTTATTTGCTAAATTTCATCAATTTTCCATGCCTTTTTAGGTCTCGGCCTAGCGATACACTGCGCTGCAGTGTTCGTGCAGCCAGAGTCCTTTTGACGGGGTTTTTAATATGGACCTGGACATTCTACACGCTCGTGCTTGTTCATTTACTATGGTCCATTTTGATTGGGCTTTGCGTGCGTGTTGTTTTTTAACAGAACACGCAATAGGCCATAGGCGGTCGCGTAGCTCCGCTATGGCCTTTTGGTGTCTGTTACTCGCTCCAAAGCCCATATATTTTCAAATATCGTCTTCAGACACGGGCGGGATAATTGAAAACATATGCTTGCAGTGGCGCGCGCGAGCGCACCACTTGGAATTGCTAGTCAGTTTGAGCTTGGACCTGTCTGAATGAGGTGCTCAGTTATACATTTCCTGACTTACCCACATGTGAGCAGTCATTGATGTGTGCTGACACCACAATTTAGCAGCAAGTGATGTGGCAGTAAAAGCGCGCCACTCAACAAAAAGCCAAATTGAAGTAATTGATTGGCTTGAATTATGCAAAGTTTGAGCTCAGGAATCTGAAGGTAGTGTAACCATCATGAAGTTGGAAAAGCATAGCCACAACCCATGCGTGGGCGGAAAAAATGGGTGAGCAGCGGTGAAGACACCTGTCGTTTTAGGCACAGAGGACGAAGATTGATTGCACTCAGATCAGGCGGTGAAGCTGGCATCAGAGTGGAATGCATCAGTAAGGTGATACGTGCCACGCAAGATTGTCTTAACTGTAACATTGTAAAGTTTTGCTTCTCGACATGCAGTTGCATTAAGAAAAAATGGAAATTAAGAGACGAATAATACATGTCAATCACTTGGCAATAGTATAACCACTAAGTTGACTTGGAATAGTGTAAAAATGTCCCACAACTGTTATACAAGTCCATTAATTAAATTCCTAGTGATTAATTGGTTTTATCTCTACGAAGTACTTGTTTATTTTGAGACATGGAGAGATCACGCCGTTTGCCCATAATCACAAGATGTTGAGCGGAGCCGAGAGTAGGACATGCTGTCCCAGTTCCAAAGTCGGCAACTCTGCTCATTAGGCCAGACTCCCTCGTTCAGTTGCTCCTACTTTTATCTGTCTGGAAATGCTTTCAAACTTTACAGAAATGTCAGAATTCAGACTACAAGCAGAAAAAGTGCCTTGAATGCGTGGGCATTAGATAAAATAGTTCTTCCAAGGGCCGCAAATAATATATTCTTAAGCAGGGATACGAAGGGCACTGCGAGGGCTTTCTGAAAGTTATGCCTGTAGTGAGCGCAAGCTGTTTGTACGGAAATCATACTTAGCCGGTAGCAAATCTGAGGTCAGGAGACGGGGGTCATTCACTGTACTAAGGCAGTTTATCAGCCTTGCCAGGCGCATAGCCCCAACACCACGTAACCTGTGAACATCCGTCTCCTATTTTTAAGGTAGCTTTCATATAGTGCGAAGTCCTAAACTAAGGACATTAGAGTGCTTTACATGAGCCCCAGACTACATGAAAGCATGTTTTATTTTGAAACATGGAGAGATTACGCCGTTTGCCCAGAATCAAAAGATGTTGAGCGGAGCCGAGAGTCGAACATGCTGTCCCAGTTCCAAAGTCGGCAGCTCTGCTCGTTAGGCCATATTCCCACGTTCAGTTGCTCCTCCTTTTATCTGTCTGGAAATGCTTACAAACCTTACAGAAATGTCGGACTTCAGACTACAAGCAGAAAAAGTGCCTTGAATGCGTGGGCATTAGATAAAATAGTTCTTCCAAGGGCCGCAAATAATACATTCTTAAGCAGGGATACGAAGGGCACTGCGAGGACTTTCTGAAAGTTATGCCTGGAGTGAGCGCAAGCTGCTTGTACGGAAATCATACTTAGCCGGTAGCAAAACGGAGGTCAGGAGACGGGGGTCATTCACTGTACTAAGGCAGTTTATCAGCCTTGTTTGTTTTGTATCTGCCACTGACTCATACCCATAGTCTTAGTCTGCACTGCTGCCAGGAACTAGGAAGCTATTAATTATCATTCCCATATAGCTGTTATTGGCAGAAACCTAGAAGTAGAGTTGGAAAGCCAGCAGGCAAATCATTCTGTCATTCAGCTCTGGCTTTTAAGAATGCTTTACATAAACACACATAAAGACGTGATTTCAAAGTGTTAGTAGGAGACATATCTGAGAGAAATTGCAGCAGCTGCTGATACTTAACATTTCCACTTTAAATCCCTGGGAAGGAAAAACAAACTAACAAAGCAATTTCAAGACAATCTGGATAGTAGGATAATATGAGGTGGATGAAATAGATAAAAGAAAATGGCAGTTGTGTATGCAGCTTCCTTTTTCAATCAGAGGAGCAATGCACGAATCACAACGTTGTATTACTATTTCTAATTGGCATCGTGAATCAAAAATCACACATCGAGACACTTTGAAACCAGCAAGGAAATTAAATATGCAAAGAGATGTTATTCCCTATTCTTCTTATTAGTAAGGCAAAGCATCCATGCCTTGTGCTTCCTCCCACCGTATTATTTTAAATATCAAAACCGAGGTCACAGCTGTGATACCGAAAGCACTGTCTTTTAATGAATTTGCCCTATTCTCCCTAGGGGGTAAATTCAGTTTGTATTGAATGTGTATCAAAGGTATTCGAAGAACAAGTGTGAGCAGTTCAACTTGAACAGCTGGAAGACATTTTGGGAGAAACATTCTCAAGGTTTTTTTTAATGTCGATGGGTGGAGTATCCCTCTCCCACCAGACTCCCAGCCAGAAATACTTCATATGAGTAAACAGTTTGCCACCACAATGTTTTATATCAGCGCATTTAATGAACACTTTAAGAGTGATGCTCCACCCAGTCCAGCATTAAGGCCCCGATTATAACTTTGGAGGTTAATTCCGTCCTGTGCCTAAAGACCTGTTTACACACAGGAGGGCTTTAGGAGTTTGGATTTATTTAACGCATCAGATATTTATTAGACACGTTAATAACCCAACATTGATTACATTTTGGCAGGTCGAACATGATGAAATTTAACTGAAAATGTATATGGTTTTTACCGTACCATGCAGATTTTGGAGTGCAAAGCCACAGAATCTGCATGTTATTCCCCAATAAACTTTAATTGGTGCTATCTTTCACACGCTTCCAATCCCGGACCCCAGGGTACTGTTATTTACCTTGCGCGATAAATTGCACCTTCACTAGTAATTAGACCCTTAGAGTAGGATCTAGGTCCAGTAGCAGCTAATATTTTTTTATTTATGCTAGAATTTGAAAAGAGGCAATGGGCTTCAAAATACTCTCTTTCTTAGGGAGCAATCACGATCAATGAATTACTGCCTTTCGGCCATTAGGACTTACAGACACAACGGAGGCAGTCCCATGTGTTCCTATTTGAAAACCTGTAATGCACTCAATGGAAAGTCTGGTAGATGAAGGAATTGTTCCCTATTTAGCCCACGTTCCTGGCAAAAGGATATGGAACCCAATTTGGTTGATCTATAAAGGAATTGATCCAATTTAAAGAGCATCAGGTCTCAGGCAAAGAATTTGTCAAAATAATGATTATTGCATATGTGGACTTAGAACCAAATATAGCATAATGCATTTTTTTTAAGACAGCTTACTTTTTAGGGAAGAAAGGATGCAAATCATTCATCCAGTCTTTATTAGATATCTAGTCTTAACTCAAAACAATGTTCTAGCCACTTTGTTTTCAATTAAAAGCTTTGACATAGTGATTGCTACAGCAGGATATACTAATGTTTTACAGAAAAATATATTTCTTATTTTACAAGCAGCTTCTTAAGGCTTGCTGATTTGTCGCAAAATGACAGGAGGATGCTCGACTTAAGTAGAATGGATTGTTTTGGTTTTCTGAACAATGCATGAATAAATGGCATCAGTGATTGTTATTACCAGATGTATCATGTTATACAGAAGAAGACATTTCCCAATTTAGAAGAAGTCTCCTAATGTATGTTGACCAATTATTAAATGTGAGGAGGATGCTTGTCTTTATTGAAATATATAAGTATGGTCTGCAAGGTGGCAGAATGAGCGTCCTCCAGTGTGACTGCGGTGGATAAAAAGAGTCTGAGCGATGGCGAGGTGTGTGGAACGGAGGTTTAAGTAGTCTGGTCCTTGGTTGCGGAGGGCTTTGGAAGCATGGGTCATGAACTTAAACAGACATCTATTCTGAAGAGGCAGCCAGTAGAGGTCTTTCAGATACTGGGCGATGTGTGTCCTCTTGATCAGGTTGAGGATCAGTCCTGCTGCTGCGTTCTGGATTGTCTGGAGTCTTTGCATGAGTTTGGTGGAGGTGCTTGCATAGAGTGTGTTGGTGTAGTAGAGTCAACTGGGGATGATGGCCTGTGTAACAGTCTTCCTGTTGCTGGTGGGGAGCAATATGAATATTCTCTGCAGCATGAAGCTCTTTGAAAGGAGGCTGAGGTGATGGTGTTTGTCTGACGTTTCATGGAGAGTTCACTGTCCTGTATGATTCCGAGATTGCGGGCATGGTCTTTTGGCGTGGGGGAAGGTCTGAGCTCTGCTGGCCACCAAGAGTCATTTCAAAGAGTGGTGTGCCTGCCAAAGATCTGTACTTCCATGTTGAGTTTTAGGCAGTTGTTTTTATCCATATTGTGATTTTTTCATTTAGTTGTGTAAGTTGGACTTCGTCAAAGTGGGGTTCACTGTGAGTGAGAGGACAAGATGAGTATCATTAGTGTAAGAGATGATGTTGATTTTGTGGGCTTTTACGATGTTCGTGGGTAGCATCATGTAGATGATAAAGAATGTGGGCTGAGGGATGATCCATGGGGTACTCCGCAGATGGTGTGTTTAGGTTGAGGGGTGAAGGGCAGGAGGCAAACTCTCTGGGGGTATCCCATGAGGAAGGATGACATCCATCTGTTTGCCTCGGCTGTGATTCTGATTTCCTATAGTCGACCAATGAGTGTGTGATTGGAGACAGTGTCAAGCGCTGTGCAGAGATCTAGGAAAATGAGGGCAGCTGATTCTCCTCGTCGAGTAGGGCTCAGAGGTCAACTGTTGCTGCGATCAGAGCTGTCTCGGTGCTGTGGTTGGGTTTGAATCCAGATTGGGATCAGTCCAGTAGTTTGTTTCTTTGCAGGTGCTAGGTTAGTTGGAGATTGATGGCTTTCTCCAGGAATTTGGTACGGAATGGGAGAAGGAAGTTCTAGAGCTCCCTTTGGTCGGCCTAAGGTTTTTTGAGGAGGGGTCTGATGTCCACATGTTTCCATGCATCGGGAAAAGTGACTGCAGTTATGCAAGTGATGAGGATGGTGGAGAGACTGTGGCTGATCACGCAGCTTCCGAGGTTGAAGACTCGATGTAGACATGGGTAAGTGGGTGTTCCTAAGTAGTCTTCACATGCTGCTCTACTACAGCCATTTCTCTCCAGCCATTTCTCTTATAGTAAACCTTTACCTGCTTTTTACTCACGGTATCTCCCCTGATGTTAATCATTTCCTGCCCTTCTTATTGTTATTCTCTCTCCTTCGTCTTCCTTCACAACCCTCTCCTTGAATTCCTTCAAACCATAAGGATGGGTCCTTGAAACCATCCACCTGCCCTTTCATCTCTTCCTGTCCGCATATACCACTTTATTTCTATCCCAACTCTTCATCTAACTTTTGATTAGTTTCTATCTAAAACCTCCTCACCTCAAGTTTTCCCTCGCCTTCACATCTTACTTATATATTTCCCTTATGCCAATCTCCTAAACCCACAGCCATGCCTTATTCTCTGCTCTCAATCCCTTGCATCATTTATACTGCTGTGTTCTTCTTTTAATTCACTGTTCTCCTTCGTCTAGACACCCTATTGAGACGGGTTTGAACTAGTGTCATTATTTGACTTTATATTGCTATTAATTACTTGTCAATTTTAGGTGAGAAGTTCACCTATCTCACTAGCTGTCCTGTTACGTGGAGTTGGGACCCCTACAGGGCTGAGTTACACTTCATAAAAAACAATAAATAAATAAATAACCATTAGTATCTCCCAATCAGTTGTACTGATGAAAACTTAAACCCAACAATTTTGCTAGCCATTGACTAAGCTCACATAAGTGCAGGGATACAGACTCTGTTGAATGCCTACAGATTAGATGCTGAACTCTCTGCAATTTGTATGGTACAAAGTGGCGTTATCTATGAGTCAAAAATGACAATTGTGTGTCCAATTGAGACACTAAAATCTAATACAGCTTCAGGAGATGCAAGATCATTTTAGAAACGGAACGCAGAGACCAATAGGAGTGATGCAAATACTATTGAGTCACATATTAAGGGCCAAATCCGCACATTCTTTACCCAAACTCTATCTTTACCAAGAGCTGAGCAACAAGGTACAGACTCATCTGAATGACTTCATAACTCCTCTCTGTCCAATTAGCATTGGTGAATCAGACTTAGCTATCAAACACCAGGCTAAGGCAAGGCTTCACAGTTATACATTATACCTTCTGACTTATATAATAAGGTACAGAAGGTCTAAGACTCCTATTTTACTATATTGTCAAAGACAATTGCTTAGGTTGGAGTTGATTCCTTGATCTTGGAAAGCAACCTTAGTCATTACACTATTAAAGACTCTTGTGGAATCCTCTGAAATGATCATCCGATTTACCCGATTGATTTCTAATACCAAATCTTTGAGAAGATTTTACTTAAAAACACATCCTCTGGTATGGGCAGAATTACATCTTTATTGATGCCCAGGTGGAGTTTATGATGAGTCGGATAAATATAGTGGATAAGGTTGTGTATTGGCATATGATTACTGGGATGGTCAAAAAACAACAGCAAGGCAAAACTGCATTTAATAAAGTAGAACATAACCTGCCCTTGGCCCATGTTAAGTGTCATGCTTAAAGCAAAGCATCAACCACACAGTGGCTACGATTGCTAGAAAACGGCCAGTGAGCTGGCCGTTTTCTAAGAGCTGGAACACGAGACCACTAACCTCATTTAGTCTAGTACTTACTTCCTAGGTTTTGTAATTTCTGGGTCAAGAGTGGTAGAGCCCTTTTTAAGGCTTCTTCTAGGCAGTGAGTTATATGGTTACATTAACTTTCTGATTCTCAAATCATTTCACACCCATTTTTGCAATTCTTAGTTCATCGAACCTGGTCTTGTCTTTTTGTTATATTGTCTTTTGTCTTATTCATCTGTAGAGTCTTACTGGTGTGTTTGTAGCAGAGTCCTAGGGACCTCGGATAGATTCCCCATCAGCTTTCGGCTCTTCACAACAACAGCTACTTTTGGAACCAGAAACCATTGTTTCTATTATTATTTGTTATATGACAGGCATTCCTTACAAACCGTCATCCCCTTGTTTTCCAACCAGTTCAGATCTATCAACCCTTGGAAACATCCAGACTGTCTGCTGCCTTCACCTGAAACATTCACATTTTGAAGTAGAGGGTGCTCCAGTCCAGGATTTCTGACAGACTCCCTTTTCATGTTTCTCCCCTGAGTCTTTCGTTTGGTGGCATGCTCTATTCTGTCCTTTAGTGCAGCTATTCAGAGACAGCAGGGGCTTTCAGCAAAACTACAACTGACATTTAGTGACTAAAGTCATTACATCCAACCATGCTCAGGATATTAATTTGTTGCATGAGGATTGTTTGATTCGGAAGCAGTGTAGATGCTTTAACATAAACCAGGAAATTAGTCAAGTCGGTGTCCTGGCTCGGATTTTGTTTATTCTGTTCATTAAGGATGTTGACGCTCATTTATATATTGTACTTGATCAACTTGATCAGCTTGATCAACACCTTTATTATACCAATAATGTTTTTTCCTAGGATACCGTCTTAATCCTACAATCAGTAACATATGCCATTGCTTTGTATGCTATTAGCAATTGACTAGAAATTAATATGACTAGATTTCGGATTGTTTTCCCTTCAAATTGTTTCAAATGGTGAGTCACAATTAGTGAGATTCTTCTCAATTGAGTAGCCTCGTTTGATTACCTTTGTATTCACTTTCAGGAATAGGGGCATTGGAAGGCCAATAAGCAGAAATATTCTTTAGCTTGTGCAGAGTACACCAGCACTACTTCAAGGCTGTCTACCAGGTGTTGGAATACTACAGGGCACAACCAACAACATCAAGTCTGCTTAATGTGTTTGTTTGGATGGTCAATGACAAGCACTTGTAGCACTTGCTTTCTTGTCCTCGATGGACCGCCATCCTCTGTCTTTTGTTAAAATTATATTTTTATTATATTAAGGAATTGGTGGGAAATGGCCCTCTCTGAAAGGGCATCCAAACCATTTTGTGTTTGTGCAGTACTATAGTTACTCATTGTTCACCACAACTTTATACAAAGACCGTTACCAGTTTTCAAATTCTCCTGTTCTCTCAATTGGGAATCTAAATGTACTCCTGCTTCATCTTCTTATGCCTGAGACTCTTATTTGTGCACCAGTGATACCATGCCATATTCATGGGGTTCACATTTGATCTCAACTGCCTGTCATTTTACAATGTGAAGGAGCTGGCTGTGAAGATGAGTTCCACAAAGAAGGATCTGCAGGCAGTCCTGTATGCTTTTGAGGAGGCACACTGTGGAAAGGCTTTAACAGAGGATCAGGGGGGCGAGGACTCTGGGGAGAAGGGGGACTCTAAGGAGGGAGGATTTAGCCAGCAATACCGGAAAACAGGTAAACAGAATTAAACTAAATTTAACAGAAAGCTAGATATTTACTCGAAAAGTTTGCTTTCTGTGATTTGGGGTAATTCTGTTCAGCAGATTTTAAGAAATTAAGGTTTAAAATGTCCGTATATTTCAAGCCTCAAAGGAACCACAGACCCAACAGATCTAAAGATAAGATCTGATTAGCTGCAACATCAACAAAGATGTTGCAGCAGTCATTTTAGAACTCTGGAACTCAGTCTCCTGTCCTGTAAAAACAAACAAAACACATAGGGGCAGTGTAGGGATACCCTGACACCTATGCCTGTTGGGGTATGCAGCGGGACCCCCAGGGTCCTAAAACAATTTTTGGGGACCACGGACCTGTGACACAATGTAACAAAAAATGCAGGGCTCCTTCCCTTTTTAAATAAATCCCCCTCTTTGGAAGGACAGGGAATGTGGGGTTGGCAGAGTGATTATTTTCAGGAAGGTGGAGTGCAGCCCTCCCTGAGCCTCTGGGAGGCCTAGGGATCCTATCTCCCGGGGCTGATGTGTATTTTATGGGGAGGGGGCATGGGGTCCCCCTCCTCAACCTATCTGGTGGCCCCGGGGTCCCATCCCCTGGACCAAAGTAATTTTTATAGGGAGAGGGTGTGGCATGTGGGTGGAGTTGGACAGAGTGGAGTAGCATAAATTGGAAAAGTATAGAGTGGAGTGACTAGAGTGGTGTGGCGTAAAGGGGAGTAACGTAGAGTGCTATATAGTGGAGTGGCATAGACTAGAATAGTGCATAGTGGAGTGGCATACAGTCAAATTGTGTACAGTAGAATAGCTTATAGTGGCATGGAGTATAGTGGAATGGGTTTAGTGGAGTGCTGTAGAGTGGAGTGGTGTACAGTGGAATAGTGCACAGTGGAGTGGCAAAGAGCGGAGTGATGTAGAGTGGAGTGAGGTAGGCTGTAATAAAACATAGTGCAGTAGTGTAGAATGGAGTACAGTACAGTTAAATCACACAGTGGAGTGAGGTAGAGTGTAATGGAACACAGTGGAATAGTGCAGCGTGGAGTGACAGAGTAGATTAGCACGGAGTGAAATAGAGTAAAGTGGGATTGTGAGTGTAGAGTGGCATAGATTGGAGTCGCATAGAGTGGAATAGCATAGAGTGAAGTGGGTTTGAGTAGAGTACAGTGGAAGAGCATAGAGTGGAGTAGCATAGCGGCATAGACAAGAGTGGCGTAAAGTGGAGTGGTTAGGAGTGGAATAGCACAGAGTGAAGGGTCATTGAATGGGGTGGGATTGAGTAGAGTGGCATTGAGTGGAGTGGCCTACAGTGAAATAGCATATTGTGGAGTGGTGTACAGTGGAGTAGCATAGAATGAAGTGGTGTAGAGTGGAGGGACATAGCGTAGAGTGCAGTGGAGTTGCGTGCAGTGGAATAGCATAGAGAGGAGTAGCGCAGAGTGGAGTTGCATAGACAGTAGTGGTATAGATTGGAATAGGATACAGTGGAGTGATAGAGTGTAGTGGTGTAGAGTAGTGTGGTGTAGGGTAAATCAGTGTACAGTAGAGTGGCCTAGAGTGCAGGGGTGTAGAGTGGCATGGCGTAGAGTGAGGTACAGTGTAGTGAGGTACAATGTTTTAGCATAGAGTGGAGTGTCATACAGCGGAGTGCCTAGAGTGCAATGGCATAGAGTGGAATGAGGTACAGTGGAATAGCATTAACTGGAGTGGTGTAGAGTGGAAAGGTGTAGCGCAGAATGCCGTAGAGTGGAGTGTTTTCGAGGTGGAGCAGGGTAAGGTGTAGTGGGGTAGACTGTAGTAGTATATTGTGTAATAGAAAACAGTGGATTGGCATACAGTGCAGTGGCGTACAGTGGAGTGGGGTACAGTAGAATAGTGTGGAATGTAGTGGAGTGAGTAGAGTGGAGTGGCATACAGTGGAGTAGTGTACGGTGGAGTGGTGTTGAGGGGAATAACGTTGAGGGTAGTGGTGTACAGTGGAGTGTTGTAGAGTGGAGGTTCATACAGTGGAATGGCATAGAGTGTATTACCGTGAGTGGAGTGGCATACATTAGAGTGGCATAAAGTGGATCAGCATACAGTAGAATGGTGTACAATGCAATAGCTTAGAGTGGAGTGTCGTACAGTAAGTGGCATGTAGTGGAGTGGCGTAGACTGGAATAGCGTAGAGTGGAGTGTCATATAGTGGAATAGCATACACTGGAGTGGTGTAGATTGTAGTGACCTACAGTGGAGTGGCATAGAGTGGAATAGCATAAAGTATAGTGTCAGAGTGGAACTCCATATAGTGGAGTGACATAGACTGGAGTTCATAGAATGGAGTGGTGTAGAGTCAATAGCGGACAGTAGAGTGGCACAGAGTGGAGTGGTTTGGGGTAGAATTGAATGGCACACAGTAGATTAGCACTGACTGTATTGACATATAGTGGAATGATGTAATGTAGAGTGGTGTACAGTGCAATAGCGCCCAGTGGATTGGCATAGAGTGGAAGGTGGAACTTGAAACTGACATAGTGTAAAAGTGGATGAACAGATGTAGAAGTAATTTGACAGGAATATAGATTATGTGGTATAAATGGTCAATTTTAGTAATAGAAGTAAGGAGTGTTAAAGTTGTGTGTTGAAATTCCCCAGTAACTTTGCAGGTATACCGCAGAATATGCCAATAAGAAGGCAGTATGTGATTGGCTCATAGCTGTCTTTACAAAACATAGGATTTTAGGATTTTTCTCAACTTTACCACTACTAAACTGAGAAAAATCCTAATTTTAAGACTTTCGGTATTCACAGAAGGCATTTAGGTGTCCTAAAGTTAGGAGTCCTAACTTTACTACTAATAAATTGAGAAACATCCTAATTTTAAGACTTTCGGTATTCACAGAAGGAATTTAGGAGTCCTAGAGTTAGGAGTCCTACCTTTACTACTTCTAAACTGAGAAAAATCCTAATTTTAAGACTTTCGGTATTCACAGAAGGCATTTAGGAGTCCTAAAGTTAGGAGTCCTAACTTTAATACTCCTAAACTGAGAAAAATCCTAACTTTAGGACTTTCGGTATTTACAGAATGCATTTAGGAGTCCTAAAGTTAGGGCTCCTAAGTTCTGTGAATACCAAAATGAGTAAGTGCCTTCTGTGAATACGAAAATGGTAGTAATTGGGCCCATAAAGAGCAGCCATGTAGTTTTCAGCACATTTTTCCTGTCTTCTGAGTAAGGGCCTTGGATATAGGTAAGTAGTAGGTTTATTGTTGTTCCCTACCTATTACAATTTTATGAAATTGGTAATAGGTTAGGAATTTTGTCAGCAGGGTGTCTTGCTGAGCTGTGTTGCACGAAAGTGTGATCAATCTGGGTCATAGTGACCATCATGAACATACATAAAGAGTGTGAGCTATACTGAAGTAAGCTAGCACAAAAAGAATTGGAAAAACTGACTGCAATATTTATTACATATTCCATAAATGAAGCATGTTTGCTTTCTAAGGAGCACTTATTCCATTAGGCAAGACCATTTTAAAATTCAGCATGTGTCATTACTTAAGTATAAATAATCCTAACCATTAAATAGTTGATAAAATTAAATTTCAGATTCTGCTGAAATAGCAGCACCGTAAACGAAATACCGTGTTTTTGCTCAGTTCTATGCATTAGTATACAATGCAATGCTTTAACAGGTTTTTATGTTTATTAAATGTATAAATGTATAGTAGGCAACAGACCACAGAATCTGAGTGAGAAAGCATTATTCATTGATTACTACAGAAAATGAAATAACTGTATGCTGTTGCTGTTGGAAAATAATGGAAACATCTATTGATGAAGAACTTCTTAATTGTAAAAGTTGGAATTCTCTGTATTTTTGCACGTGTGTTTATGAGTATTTGCATAGTTATATCCTACAAGAGTGCAATGGAGCACTGTATGGGGACAGCGACAAAGGTTATTGTCCACAATCATTTACATAGTGGAGGGAGCTACCTTCTTAATGTTGTTTTGAATAACACACATTGATGAGAACATGATTAGAGCATTAAACCGTCCTAGAGTACTGCAAAGCATGTCCCTTATTGGCACAATACCTGAACCATATATTAAATATTTTCAGTGCATTGAAGTGTAAAACAATGCACATTGAGAAGCATGGATGTTTGAATCTATGAAAAAATTGGAATAAACTTTTTTTCTAGCACATCTTTACTCAAATATAAAGGTTTTGAAAATAAATGAAGAATTGATCACCCTATTGTCATAGCCATCATTACCTAAAAATGGCTTTGGGAAATTAATAAACAGTGCCAAATGTCTAGACCAAATCTATCATTGGATACAGCTTACCCTACCTTTAAGACATTCAGGTGGAGAGCCTTGTGCTGCCAGGTGGCCATTGAGGTTATTCAACATCTTGTTATTCCCTGGTGTCTGACTTTCAGTGACAGAGCCTAAGATATTCCAAGGCATTAGGCAAACTGACTATCACCAAAAGTCAGAAAGATGGAAATTAAATTTGTGCCTATGAACTCACCTTCTCCCCCACATCACTGTAATGGTCAAACTGAAAAATCTCAATGATTCATGATTTGAAAAATGTTGCAGTTCTTGCATACAGATTTTGTTAGCTTACTGCAACTTTTTATACATCTGCGCAGCCTCCTCGAAAGAAACTAACTTACATGCTGCTAAGTATGGAAAACGGGAGAGCAAGATTTTTCTCTTTGGATATTAAGTTCATGTGTACCTTCCTCAGTCTCTTCTGGTACAGGAGCATGGGTTACAGTGACTTGCCTCCTAATACAATAATAAGGATCTTTTGATCGCTGACATCAGAAAGCATTCACCAACAAAAAATAGTCATTTGGAACACTGAGATAGATCTGAGGATGTATAACATCCAAATCTTTGGATTGCTCTCAAATCGTTTCTCAGTGCTGAAGAAAATGCCACATCTTTACCTTAAGCGAGATGCAAAAAAACTTTGTGTTTAATCTTTTAACTTACCTTGGGACATGTGCTAATGGGGACTGTGTAAAGATGATGTGGCCATACTCAGTCAAACTGTTCTCATGCCCTCCTTATTTCGCTGCTCTCGCCTCATGTGCAGCAACACAGATTCACCAATTGTCCAGCTGATAAAGGGTTTTCCTTGCCAAAATGCCTCTTTAGTCACCATGCTAGCACCTCTCAAACAGCCATCTTTTCCCTTCAGAAACTCCTATTTGTATATTACTGGTGTATGAACCATGCTGAAATTGTCATTCTGGAGCATATGTGCCATTACAAAAACGTCTTCTCAACTAAAACACAAAAAATGTTGCATGGTGGACTGAAACGATTCTAAACTGCTTCGATGTTTTAATTTTTTTATTTGTCAATTGTAGCCACTAGCTGATCTCTGTACCTCGTATATAAGAGATAATGTATTCATGTGGCATGTTTTGAGCACAGCAACCCTTTGCTGTCTAAAGCTTAAGATGCCAAGAAAATATTAAGTAGTGGAGTTTATCACACCATAACATTTGGTTGAAGATAAAAACTCCTTGATCCTCCCAGGTTTCTTTTTGAACCACTTGCAGAGTGTATTTGGTTTATAGCAGTAGAGAGTCATTCACATTAACAAAACACGTTTTTCACTGCACCACTGACCACATCTAATCTAGCTATCCAGCAAGTATATTTTTAAATTATAGATACCATGCTTTTTCTTAGTGATTCATAACTATCTTCCCTCTAGATTTATAATTCTGCTGTCCAAAGACCAATCTGTCATAGGTTGCTTCCCATTCGCTCACATCTTTATTTTCCTGAGTCACTCAAGATTCCTGCACTTGACACTTGCTGTGCTCCTATGGCTATGGTTAAAGGAATGATTTAATTAAGCATGGTCTCTCAGCCATGACATTCCATAAACCCTATAATAGAAAGCTCTTTGTTGATCAACTAGTCATGTATTCCATATTACAACAAACTGATAGGTCCCAAAGGCAAGACCTATTGGCTTTGACATTGATTGTTCTTTCATCGAATGTGTTTGCAAATTAAAAATCTTTATGAATATAAATATCTTGAAGATAAATTGAAATGTAGTCACACAAAAGAAGCCACAATTGCTGCCTCCAGCAAAACTGCTTGATTGGTGACTGTTAGAAATTGAGATTTCCTGTTGGCAGAGTACACACCCTGTCCAAGCAGGAGCCACAATGCTAGTCAGATAAACAAACAAAATTAACCTGTGCTCACCCTCTGCTAGTTTGACACAGAGCAGTCAGGCTTAATTAAAGAGGTAATGTGTAAAGTATTTGTGCCACACTTAAATTAACGTAACACAGTGAAAACACCACAAAAGGATTACACTGAAAAATAGAGAATATTTATCTGAGCAAAACGAGATCAAAATTACAAATATCCAATAAGTAGAAGTCGAGATATGAAATGTTAAAGAAGAAATCCAAAAAGAGTGCTTAGAAGTCTATAGCACTAAAAGGTTACTTAAGGTTGCGTCAGACTTGCGTAGGACCACAGTTCAGGCAAAGCAGGTTGGCAACTCTTTGTGTGTGGACAGGCACAGCCCTATTTAGTTGCAAGTGTCAGATCCTTCTCCTATTCTACCTCATGAAGGTGCATCAGCCTGGAGATGGTCCATCAGGATGCAAATCTCACAGCCCTTCTCCCTTTGTGGGATTATCTAGTGAGTTTGCATAAAGCCGAGCTGTCACCCAACCTAGCGGTGTATTCAGGGACAGACAGAGGCACAGAATGGTTAATGTAAGAATATGCCTTTGTTCTAAAAAGTAGAATTTCCAGACATACAATTTAAAATCCAACTTCAACATAAGTTTTGATTTTATATTGTGAGTCAAGAGACACCATACGTCTATCTTTTCCCAATTGGAAATTACACTTAGAAGATGTTTTAAGGCAATCCAATGTTAACCTATTGGAGAGACAGGCCTTGCAGTGGTGAAAAACTAGTTCGTCAGGTTTTCACTACCAGGACATAGAAAACTCAAAAGTACATGTCCTACCTTTTAAATTCAGTACAACCTGCGCTTATGGCTGCCTAGGACCTACCTTAGGGGTGACTTAGACGTAAGAAAAGGGAAGGTTTGTGCCTGGCAAGTAAGTTAGCTTGCCAGGTTGAAATGGCAGTTTAAACTGCACACACAGGCTCTTCAGTGGCTGGCCTGAGCCATGGTTAAAGGGCTACTGAGTGGGTGACCCAATCAATGCTTCAGACCCATTAGTAGCATTTCATTTACATGCCCTGGGCACATATAGTGCACTCTACTAGGGACTTATAAGTAAATTGAATATGCCATTTATAGATAAGCCAATGCTACCTTGTTTTGAATACAGACCATATGCACGTTAGCACTGGTTAGCTGTGGTAAAGTGCCTGGAATCCTAAAGCCAGGAAGACTGAAGTCAGCAAAACAGGAGGTCAGAAGGCAAAAAGTCAGAGGCAACCACACCAAGGATGCCAGGTCTAACAACAACTACGTGAAAAAAAAATGCCATCTAAGGAAATACTTAATAGGTGGTGTAAGTAATTTTATCAGTTGCTAGAGATGTTCAAGTTCCAGAATGAGCTCTTTATTGAGTAGTTTATATTCAGTACCTTAGCTGTCCCAGGTGAGCGCCTCATTCCTTATAAATAAGAGATAAATACTTTAATGACACCTTTTTGTACAAACAAAAGAATCAACATTCATTCAATCGTAAGGCCTATCTAAGTGCCAGTAATATGAAGAGAGAACCTCTCATATGGTGACTACATTAAAGCCGCCTCTGTAAGCCGATGTCATTGCTCACATTCGTATTTCTTGCCATTTATTTCTAAACACATAGGAAAATTCACTGATCGTCACTAAGGGTAAATTGGACATTTATAATAACAGATTAACACATAATATAGGTACTTATTTTGGCATTATTTCACAATCCAAAGAATACATAGGAAGGAACTTCTGTTGCATTGCTTTATGTAACACGAGAAAGTTGCTGTTTTGGTTGCTTAGAGCTCTGGAATCTCGTACTAGACGTGATTTTGCGAACAACAACATTAGGTCGTTAGCATGTGTTTGCAAGCCTGCAGCTGCCAAGGTGCAATTAGTTGTTAGGAATGAGAAAACATTCCTTAAGTGAAGTATTTGCTTGAGACTCTTTAGTACTCAGGGGGTCTTCTTAGTACTTGTATTATCCACAGACAATATTCCTGTCTGTGAATTAGCTAGGATAAGAGATGACATTTATGTGCACAAAATGAAGCCAAACGTATTAGCAAAAGTTGGGAGAGGTCACAAATTGCCTGACTGAAAGGTTGTACAAGGGTGTGGGAATCACAGATATGCCACAATACTTAATGTAGTCACAGAATTGTGAAGGTCATGACAATAACAAGCTGTAAACATTCTGGATGGCAACAATATTGGGAACAATTGATTACGTTATAGAAGGAAATGTTCACCAGGATGTGAAATATACATATTCCACTGTGCTGAAAACTGCTTACTATTATGTATTACGAACACAAGTAACTTGTCCAATGCTTTCTTTATGTGACAGCATTATTTATTTTGCATTGCCACATAAAGATGAGGACCCAGCTAGCAGATCTGATCTGCTTACAGACGCAATCACTTTGCTTCTTAGGTTGCAGCTTCTTGTGTAAATTCACACTATGCAGAACCATAAGAGTCTTGCAAATCATTTCATGCAAAAATTCATCCTGGGGTATAGAGAGTCTCTTATGATCAGCACACATGGCCTTAAAAGACGAGCAGCATCACTCACAATCAACCCACCCCTCAGGAAGCATACCAGTTGATTGATATGACAGTTCGATGATTGAAAGAAAATAAAGGTTTCAATTTTCGATAATACTTCTGCTACCTAAAAACCATCTCAAGGACAACATAAATGTTGTATAGTGGAGGGAGTAGAAGTAATAAAATATCAGTCAATTGGAGAATTCTTCTACTTAGAATTTCAGCCAATATCAAAAGATGTATTGATGATTGTCTGAGGTATTCACATTCTCATTCTCTATGATTACATTCCTATTAACTCGTCTGAATAATGATGTGTGGATGTCCTATTTTCAAATTAATACAATGTGCATTGTCACTGTCAACAAATCTACATTTTGGTTCAATTCTATCTAAACTCATTTCATGAGTGTCCTGGAAATAGTTTATTAAGGACTGCTAATTGTGCAGTATGAACAAATGTGCAATTGAACGACTGCGAAGACTCAATCAAGTGATTTCCATATTAAGTAAGGCAAATCTCCTATTGACACATTATGATATAGCACCTAACAACTGCAACTTGCATTTCAAAAGTCCCAGTCAACTAGGGATGACATAGTGGCCATTGATTCGTCCTATTAAAATAGATCATGTAATGACCTATTCATCTTGAGTTTTGAAAGCAAAATCTGACTCAGGTTAAATGCTAAAAAATAAGAACAGCAGTTCTCCAAGACTTATAAGCTGACATGCGAACACTTTTATTGCTGCTTTCAATGCTCTTGTTATCAGTAATGTGCACATGGGGTGAGCCTTATTGCTGACAAGACCCTGTGTGGAAACTTATACACATCTTAAAGAGAGACTAAGACCAAAGATTGTTATAAAATATTGCATGACTGCATATGTTAACACATCTTTTACCATAAACACTTCAACAACGTCATGAGAAGCTATAACAATGATAACAAGCATTTGCAATGCAACAGGTCTCGCATTTGGGGGAGTTTAAGCTTTTGGCATTGTAAACGACAATGCCTTTTATTTATCTGTTTTAAAAACCAACACATAAATAAAAGGCATCATCAATTACAATGCCAATAGCTCAATCTTTTGCAAATATGAGACCTATTGCATTGCTAATGCTTGTTTTTTTTAGCACTGTTTCTTATCTCTCCAATCTTTCTCCCTTCTCTGGCTCTTCATGCACCCCTTTATGCTTCCTCTCTCTCCCTCCACCCCTCCCTCTTTTAAGAACCAATAAATGTTGTAGTTTACTTTGTCTGGTATATATTTTCTTTCGTTATTATTTCTTAGGATCCCTGCCAATGGTTAATTGCAAAGTGAAACATAAAGGCACATTTCATGTTTGGAGGGGAGGGTATCGCCTTTAAAAGATACATCCACTCATGATGAGCCAATGCTGAAATCTGAGAAGGAAAATACAGCCATTAATGAGTCACTGGCTTCTAGCTCCTATGTGGGAGGCTTCCTCCTTCACTGAGATGAGCAGCCCTGCAACCCAGCCCACTATCCCGCCCCCTCAGAGGTTAAATATTTCCCCACTAAGGCACATGCACTAGTGCTATGGGTGTATATCAGACTGACCCACACTGTCTTTTAAGGCTGTGAATATGTTCTCCAAGGTAGCACAGTACTGTACTAAACACATGTATGGACTCAGCTGCAAACCAGCTAGGGTTTAAAATGCCACCTTCTTTAGGGCTATGACAGCCTGGATTAGCCAGGGAATCTTCATCTATTGACACTACAATAGCTATTAAACCACCCTTCGAGCATCTTTGCCCCTCACTACACTACACTAGCATCAACAGGCCAAATAGCGTCTGTGGTTGTTGACAGTTTTAGACAATTTTTCTCTTTCTGACGACGTACTTAGATTTTAAGTTGACCCAAGTCTGATGATGTGCTTTTTCCAGTTTTGGTATTTGTAACCGACAAGAGTATGCCTTGTCTGTTCACTTTTATTCTTATAAGATTGGCCCTACTGGTCCCAGTGTGCTATGTGTTGTTGAAGTGGGTGAGCATGTGAGTGGGGATAATATGCTACTGTGGCTAACACTTATAAGGTCCCAAAGGCGAGACCTATTGGCTATAACAATGCTTGTTTTTTTACAAGTTATTACTGTGTGGAACAAAGTTTCATCTGTTTAGTCCCCGCTTAAAACTACAGCAATAAGCAACCGAAAGATGACCAGTATACCTTTGCTATGGACCTTCCACTGCCCTGCAACATGCCACTGCATTTTTAGTAACTTTTGAGACGTTTAAGATGTTTTTTTATTAAAATGTGCCAATTATGTAGAAGTCGATGGTTTATGTGGCAAATCCATAATACACAAAAAACACTACGTCTGCAGAATCGCATAATTATATTGCCCCTGACTACAATCTATTTCTGTCCAGTTGTGTGATAAAATGAGAGAATTTATTGGGAGAGAATACATGCCCAGTTTTTGATTGGTTTAAGATGCTTTTTTTTTAAAATCTGCAAACTATGCAGCAGATAATGGCTTATTAGATAATTGTGAGAAATAATTAATTACGCATAAAACGCTGTGTCTAAAGCATTGCAGAATTATAGAGGTCCTGACTCTAATCCATTTCTATTCAAGTGAAAAATTGAGAGAATTTGTTGTGAGAGAATCAATGCACAGTCAATGGCGCGCAAAAGTGAGGTGTCTGTTCTTTAAGGTCCTTCTAATTATATAATTGAGCTTCACCATCTGCGAGAACCTCAGGAGATTGAGAGTAGGCAGGACAGCAGCAGCACGTTGCACGTGCTGCCATGGAATTGTTGCCATGTTTTTTTCTTTGTATAATAGACACATGCACTGCTCCTTCCTATTCTGTAGCTATGTTGCATTAGTGAAACAAGATAAGTCTTCACTTAGACTCAAAATGTTGCCATTATCAGTGGTTTATACTTAACATAGTGTCATGAACAGGGCCAAAGGAATTCTGTGGCTGCAGCGTATTAAACATAATTTTGGGTTTGACACATTTTCCACATAATCCATCATCTGCTGTTTAATTTGCAGATTTTAACAAAACAAGCTGTTGCTTCCAGTTCAAACAGACTGAAAATTACTGAAAATGCAATCACGTGTGGTGCTGCATTGTGAAAGGCCCTTCGCAAAAGTTAACTGGTCACCTTTTAGTTGCCATTTCTGCATTTCGGTGTTAAAATGGTAATATTGAGGTACAAACTTTTCCAAGACAGCGTTAACCTATAACAATAAATAAAGTAAGACTACCATAAAATATGCCAACTAATTTGCCTTTCTATGCCAGATGTTTTAGCCAACCCTGACACAAAATTTGGTTTCCCCCAGTCACAATACTTCTAGAGGTCCTGGACATAAATTAGGAATGTCACAGCAGATAGAAAATGTAACGAGGAACTCAGATATATATATCCTGAGCGTAAGTTCATTTTCACTTACCTCCCATGTAATGGCAAAATCCTTGACACTCTCTCTGCCATAAAACTTTTTTAATCTGTTGATTACTGTGTAAGGGAACTTGCAGTGTCGATATAGTGGGGGTGTCTCAGGACCCCTTTCTATTTATATGTGCAGAATAATACCAAACATCCCCTTTGACCTCACCCTTTCCCCAGGTACTTTAAGTGGCACAAGGCGTTGGCATGATAGATAAAACTTGCACAATTACACTTTGATCTTCTGTAGGCATTTATTACTTTTTCATAAAAAAAACAAAACAGGAGATCATAGTTTTCAGCTTGTGAATGGGCCTTAGGTGGGCCATGGGGCTACCTACGAACGAACCCTTTTTCATTTCTGTGTAGGCATGGTTGGCACTGTGCCAAAAATCACGACTAAGACCACAAATTAAACAGTAAGGGTTCTCCTGGCTCCAGCCTTGGAGGAATTCAATCATAAGCACTCAGGCTGAGATACAGACAATAGATCAGCCTGGCCAGACAGAGCAGTCGCTGCGGGGTTTGCGAATATCAAACAAGGGTATGCAGTAAGATACGTTTGAGAAGCACGAGAGCACGTGTGTCCTTAGCACTCAAGAATCCAGTGGTCACAGCATCACACGGTACGGCTAGGAGAAGCAAAGCAAATGCTCTAGGTGCCAAAGGACACCACAAGCAGGTGCTGTGGGGTGAAGTCTGACTGTATACGACGTAAGGGCTCCTTGATGATGAGATTTCTGACCAGCATTATGCCCCATGTGTTCAAGGAATTTCCGATCTCGGGTCCAGCATACTGAAATACAGCCACTTTAACCCAGTAAAACTAACCCGACAAAACGCGTGTGACAACAAGCCATGTCTAAAATACAAACTGTCGTGCAATTCCCGGGCAAATCAAAAGCCTTTCTACGGTGTGCAGACCTAACATTCAATTAGCGATAAGGACTCGCCTAGCCAATCCATGACAAGAGTTCCCCCAACGGATTCAACGTTATCATGGTCGCCCACCACCAAACAAGTGTTTCTTTCCTACAACGTGATTGACTTTGAGGAGCTGAGGCAGACAGAGAGGAACTGATGGAGCACAGGAAGGTTTGGAGGGCAGGGCCGGTGGCAATGCGGAAATAACAAGATAAGGCAGCATGCAGCCTGCGTGCCACTGCTGCTCCTGAGGCAATACTCCATGGGAGTTTACTTTTAAAACAAGCATTTGCAATGCAATAGGACTCTCATTCACGCAAGACCTATTGCATTGGAAACTGGAGTGCGGGACGGCATTATGGCTTGAATGGGAGTGCGGGGGCGAGAATTCACGGACTGTGGGAGGGGGCGTGGGGTGGAGACAGGGAAGAAAATAGTGTTCGGAGTAAAGGGGCCAGTAGCCATGGAAGGATACAAATTATGACATGGCTGCCATGAGGAGGGACTAACAAGCCTAAAGAAGGCAGCATTTAGGACCTAAGCCAATGAAGAAGATGGACGTAGAGTGGGCGGAGCTTCCACAAACCTTCCACACTGAAACTGAATACGGCATGCCTCGCAAAGCAAGCAGCACATGCGCTGCAACCCTAGGCTCGACCTAAAAAGTATTGCCAAAGACAAATGGCCTGTTATTTGATATCTGGGGCATTGGAAAGTGAAAACAATTATGCCACCTAAATGAGATACGCTTGCAATACAACTGTGAAACAAACAAAAAATCATTGATGTGGCAATTTTACTAGTAGTGTGTTCTAAATAACCAGCCTTTTGGTTGTGCCATACATTGTATTAATCATTATTTACGAGGGAGACAGGAATAATTGAAGGCCTAACCAAGTACCCAAATCACATGCAAGCTACAAAACATCTCTTCCAAACTTTATAACAATAACTTTCAGAAGGAGGCAGCGCATAGACCTTCACTAACTGAGCATCAGAAGTGCAGGCAAAATAAACAGCAAATATTTAAGGCTAAAGAATAAATAGATGAAGTCTAATGACCAACAGGCCATCTAGGGATGTATATTATTTATGATTTGTTGGAAAAACGACAGTCCTGAAAAGGTGAGAAAACATTATTCAAACTGGAGCGTGAAGTCATATTTCAAATGAATCACTTTTGAGAAGTCTCTTATATCACTGTCCTTCAGATAACCAGTTTAAGCATGATAGCTGTCCTCTGCTTGGTGGTCTCCGAGAAAATCCCAGTAACACCACTCTCCAGTCCGAGAAAATATGCAGACGTATGAATGGGACACAGATCTGAGGTTCTCTCAGAACAATGAGCTTCAGGCCACCCCTATTGACATCTACCAGTAAAAAGAAGAATATCTGCTCAACTGCATGTTCTTGCAAAGCACTCACAGATTTTCTATGTTTTTTTATCACTCTTCTTGCAGGATTTTTTATATTTGACTCTTCTCAAAGGAGAGCTCTCACACTCTACTGTGTATCTCTGCGTTGCTTTGTGATATCTTAAATTACCAAAATACTTAATTATTAGCACTGGAGGCTCCTCCACAATGGTGGAGGAGAATCGCCCCACTGTCAGGTGCAGAGCCAGCAAACGAATAAGAAAACAATGATGCTCTAGCATCATTTTATTTTTCGTTTGCCAGCTGTAAGCCAGATTGTGCATGGAGAGGCGGGGTATGGGGGAGGGCAGGAGGAGTGCTTTTGCACTCCCTAATTATGCATATGTGTTTGGCCAGCCGACTCAATGTAGCCGGGCTGGAGAAACCCCACAGACTCCTTGACCTGAGAGGAGCATCTTATAGTGGCGGCCGCCACTGATTAATGGGAGGGCTAGGACAGGAGTGCATAGAGAGGTAGTGTTTAACTTTGTTAACAAAGAGGCTACAAGTAATGGGCTTTTTCATGGAGCTAAGAGGGAGAGAGAGAGAATTATATACTATGTTTTCTTGCACCATCCTGGAGAGCTAGGAATGGGATCTTGTGGAAGAGATGTTTATCATAAGTCATTGAAACAGTGTCATACTAAAAAGTAAGACATTTTGGAGGAATGTAACTATTATTCCTTTAGGGAATTTAGCCAATCACTACTGGGTCAATCTTAAAAAATACTGTTGTTATCACTCACAATTTACAGTGCTACGTGAATCTGAAAAGGCATGAAGAAGAAGGAGGCGTGTTGATTCATTCTTGTCGGCCTGGAGAAGGGCTGAGAAAAATTCTTGCTGCACTTTTATTCTCTGTCTTTAAAGGCTACTATTCCAGGGAAGCCAGCACCATGATTATTCACAAGGAGAAAGGGGTCTCACACATCTATGGAAAAAATAACCAGTTGTAAATTGAATTTGGCTGTGATCCTAACTGGAAGTGGAGAAAATATTGTTTCCATTCGAACAATGATGTAATGTCAATGGAGCATCCCTTAAAATGTACTGGCATTTAGAGAACCAGAGCTGAGGTCTTGGATTTTTCTGTAAGTTCAAAATTGTGGACTTGAAAACTTTATAATCTCTGAAGGACTAGTATGAGTTGCCAAGCTTCCTCAATAAAGATGCAACCCTGTGCACATGATATCTAGGTCTAATCACCAGCAGCTGCCCTGCCAGTGTTTGACCCTAATGAGGTATGAAAACTGCCCCTAGCAGACCACTGCTTTAGGCCTGTCGAAAACATGGTTTGAGTATAGAGTGAGTGATTCCTATTATCACAGGCAGGGTAGCTGAGAAGAATCCAGGAGTTTCATTAAAGGGAAAGGGGAAGAGGTGAGGTCTGTCTATTCATAGTTTAGAGTAGGAGTCTTCAAACTGGGGATGGGTCTGCCTCAGTGTGCCTTAACTGAAACCGGAGGGCATCAGGCTCTGGCCAAAAAAAGCGGCATACTGATAAGAGTGCTTCGTTTTAAGCTGAAACAAGATTAATGGCAGTAAGCCACTGTGTAATGGGGCATTACTAATATATATATATCTGGCTGCAAGTATGTGTCAAAAGGGAAAGGACTCCAAACCCCCTCACCCCCCCCCCGCCCCCCACCATTTCTGATAATCACACTGTGGTTACTTTTAAACGTGACAGAACTTCATTGCAATGTTTAGATCAGTCTAGACATACTTAAACATTGCCAATTTAATAAAATAATTCTGGGGGAGCACATTGATTTTTATATACACTGGAAGCGGTGTGGCAATAAAGAATTTGAAGACCACTAGTGAGAGGAGAGACCTAAGACAGGGATACTCTTTGATCCCTGGATACAAGGTAGTCAGTCTAGCTCTTTTCCACCAAGAGGGGGAGCTTTCCCCAAGTCAATTTGATATAGTTTAGGTAGAAGAAACTGCTAATTTCCCTAAAAACACCCCTGACTACCACACCCTCCCTCCGATGGTAGAAGGCCTGTGCCATCTGGGTTTCTCATAGAATGGTACAATATAGGATAGGAGTACATTAAGGAAAACAGGATGTGCTACAAAAGGGAGGAGGGTTGTCCCAGGAATGTCTTTCTCCATTGGTTAGGGAATATCCAGGAATCATCTTTCACCCACTGGCTAGTGAAACCTACAAAACTGGTACCTCACTCACAAGTCCTCAGAACACTTTCTGGACCTGCAGAAGATCGAAAGAGTGCTTGAACTGCTGTCTGTGAGCTACATGGCAGACTGAGGACTGAACCAGCTCCAGCCTGCACTCAGGACCAAGAAGTGGACTCCAAGGGTCAGTTGGTTGACCTTCTGTGTGGCTACAGGGACACAACAAGCTACCTTTTTCCCGAAGTGGCTAGGTGATGAGTAATAACTGGACCCGGACTGGAATCTGTTGGTGGCCCGTGCTAGAGTGATTTCTAGCTTGAAGGTGTCAGGACTTTAACCATTGTATAAAGTAGCAGGAAGGAGAACATCAAATTGGTATGTAGGGCAGTTATTGAAATAAAACCTAATACATGCAGGTACTTAAGGAGTCGAAGTTCCTCCTACTTGTCTTAAAAGCCAATACTCTAACTCTGAAACTTTACTGAGTTGGAAATTAGGATTGCTATGCATGTATATTTAGTCTGTCTGCTGCAACTCAGTGGCCCCTGTGCTTACTTTCCCGACATCATGATTACTAGGGTTTGTCCAAAACATTTTTCAGTTCTATTTGTCAATTAGCCTCACCACTCCTGCTACCAGCCACTTTCAAACATTTAGCATTTGTTCTGCAAGAACTATGGTGCCATACATTTTCCCAAGATGCCTTATTTAATGATCCTTTTGATTCACAGAAGCATTCCAGTGAACTATACTCGCCAAGCCATCTATTACAATTCCATAGACCTAAGTTGTAGTTCGGTTATTCCTTATGTGTGGTTACCAAATATTTCCACAAGAATATTTTCTGTCGATTCTGTTCTACCAGTGCTAATTAGTATTTTGCATGTTTAGGTGTTGCTTTTGTGTTTTGGGCCACCTTGGATAATCCCACTTGGTGCTCAGTTTCTGTGCTTTCAGATGTTAGGCCTCATTTCAAGCTATGGAAGTTCCCAAGCGTATCACTGGCAAGAATATTTGAAGGGACCTGTAACACTGCTTGCCATGAAGTACAATGTTGTACAGCTTTAACATTGGAGATGTGAACATTTTGGCAAGTATTCTGACGACACGACTTCATAAAGGTATTCCAACCCTCATACACCATATACAGGTTGGCATTGTCATAAGCTGCTCCTTTAGAAATCACCTTCGAACACTAGTCCATACTTTGTGGACTGCAAAAGAGATGACTGAAGAAGCAGTGGCTCTTTCTCTGCATGCGGAGAAGGCATTTGACCGCATTGACTGGGGTAACCTCTTTGCCACCATGAAATGCTTTGGGCTAGGTAGTCAGTTTATTTCCAAAGTCCACCTATTATATAAACATCCTGTAGCCCAGGTCAATTCTGGTAGATGTATTTTGGATCTTTTTCCAATCAGAAGATGTAGCGTCAATGTTACCACCTCTCCTCCTTTCATTCTTGCTAGTGATGGTCCCCTGGCTTCACATTCTCTACCAGCCTTGCTTGAGATTATTGACAGGTTTGCAGCCGTTTCTGGTTATAAGGTACACTGGGATAAAAGTGAGGCTCTACCGTTTTCTTCGGGTTCCACAAAAGCACCCCTTTGCTGGAAATCATCACCGCTAAAATACCTTGGAATTCTGGTTAATCAAGGTTTAGAAGGAATGGTCCCAGACAATGTTTCACCCCTTATAGCATAACTGGAAACTGATTTTGCCAAATGGTCTCATTTAGGTTTTTCCATGTAGGGAAGAGTTCAGGCTGTAAGGATGATCACTCTCCCTCGCTTCACGTATGTTCTTGAAATGCTTCAAATTGTAGTCCGTCTGTCCACACTATTTTGTGTGGATGCCCGTATACCGTATACAGGCCTTTATCTGGGGATCTATGCGTCCTCATCTAGCTTCTTCCAAAGTAATGGCTCACTTCTCCCACAGTGGTTTGGGAATACCATCTTTGGAACATTATTCTTTAGCTCTACACCTCTAATAGAGACTGGGTGCAGGCGGCACTGACTCACTTTCGAGCATTAATACAAACCATTTTATGTGAGCAAGCTTATCCAGGATCTCCTCACAAGTGGAGTACCTTTTCAAATTTCACCACGAAACTTAACGCAGTGACTCAACTTAGAATATACACAATTGTGGTATAACAGGATAGAGATATAGTGTGACTGGATTGTTTTTTACTTGGAAAGGCGATTTTGTAGCAGGTGCCAGAACGACACTGAATCTAATATTATATAAATATATTCTTTTGAACGAGATATCATTGACATAGTCAAAGCAATGCTGTTTGAGGATTGAGACATGGATGCCACTCATGGATGTGGACTACTTCCCATTGAGCATCAAATGTATTTATGATTACTCATCTATCAATATCATTTAGACGTCGTGTTGAGACACTATACATCACGAACATCCAGACTTCTTACTTGCAATCGCCTTGAAAAAGTCTATGTTTAGACGAAACACGTGTTGGAAAAAAGTAGAAAAAAAATGTATGGACTCTTGCGACTATTTATATATTTTGACAAAAGTTATCATTGACCTGTTTTGAAGTATTGTTTAATGAAAAAGTTAGTTTCTCAATGTATAATTAACACCTTTCTTAGTAGGTGAACTAAGCCTATATAACACCTCAACCTAACTGAAATTTGTCTTACTACTTATTAACACAAGGATTGGTTATACTCAACATTATAGCTTTTAAAGTGCGGTAATTTCCCAATTGGGGACCATTACTACCTTATTCGAATTTAATACCTCTCACAACTAGCCTATCTACTCCCAGGCATGACTGATCCTCCACAATGGGTCACAAAGGAACACTCACTACTTAATCGTAGTGATGGCCTTGAATTATTATACGGAACCACTAATCCACAAACATCCCTTCTGTATCATGTGTTGTAAGCTACATATCAAGCTTGGCATCGAGCACACCGTCTTCTTGGGATTACCCATGATTGCACTCTAAAGCTCCATTTTGGAGTAACAAGAGCATCCAAATAAATCGCCATGCATTTCATTGGTCTGGTTGGAAATCTAGAGGAATACTCACAATTGACCAGGTCATACTAAATGGACATTTGAAAACCTTTGACCTGCTCTGTGAGTAATTTGATCTTCCACTACATCAAGCTTCGCGACATTTGCAATTACAGCAATGCCTGAGGTGTTGTCTGGCCTCTATCCCTGGGTGTGAGAGCCTTCGCTTATATTAGACTATCTCCTTATTTCATTCTTCCATAAGCAACAAAACCGTTTCACTTAAGATTAAAATTCAGTTTGTCGGAACAAAATCCCACTGGGTTTGCTTGCTTCTTAAAATATTCTTTCAGCGCACAGATAGCTATTGGCACTCACTAAAAGAGCTCCTGTGTCCACACAAGTGAACAGCAGGGATAGCCCATATGCAAAAAATATTACTTTTGCATTACTTAATCTGCAACTTCATATGTCAGGACTTCACTTAGCTTCAAATTAAGCATTTTTCTTCTTACTTTCTGGTCTCTTATAGCTGGGCTTTTGTCAATCCAATGTTTATTTCCCCATCAATCGTGCAAGATATCATTAAAATTAGGTTCCCACTAATTGCTGTTTGGGAATTTAGAAGCAACTGGCCATCCTTTCCTAATAAATATAGCTTTTGCAGATTATGCACTGGAGGGAAGGAAGATTTGATGCATATATTATGCATATGTAGGAATTAAATTATTGAAAAGAGATTTTGGTTGTTGAGAATATCCCTGTAACTCTGGGTTTACACGTCAAAAGATGCAGATCAGCTGCATATAAAGTCTGAAAATCCGCAGATTCTTTATAGAACTCAACAGATGTTTCTGTGACAGGCTATGGCTGGTTTGACCTGTAAATGTGTGGATCCTGTTATGTTTGGGATATACAAACCCATACATACTTTATTATATTTAGTGGTTTATTCTGGTATTTTATTTGTTTTGTTTTATGTGTCTCTTTGGATTTAATGGATCTAATTCATTTTAAACACATATTTGATTAACATAGGTCAACTGATCTTCCCTTATACATTTTCTTTAGATGATCGTTTTATTAGGTTTTAACCTAATACAACAATGCAAACAAACAAAACATTGAATTCACCCACATCTCAAATTTTTGCAATATTCACATAGACAGTAGTCGTCACAAAGGTCATTGTCCTATCAGTTAAACCCATTGCTGGTATAAGTAAGGTTGCTAGTACAATGGGTCAGTGAATGTTACTTTAAGCGCCATCCCTAAATCGTACATCTCACTACCTCCAACCCTTGTTGTGGTTCTGTGGGAACTCACAATCATCGTAAACAGTTTTTTCAAGTGTGTAACTTGAATCCATACATGCCTTCCTTAAGCTGCCTCATTGGCGAGTGATATCTCTTTTACCAATCATGAAACCTTCTCGCTACAAAGTCTTTATGACATGTGTAAATCCTTTGTTGCCCATTTTAGGAGTAACTTCCAGGAGTCGACCAAGTGCCGCACTCCAAGCTTTTCGTTTGGTGCCACAAAAGGGATAGAGCACCTCACTTCTCCATCTGATGTGTAAGAAGTCACCCTCTGCTACATTGCAATGAACACAGTCAGGATTAGTGCATCTGTTCAACTGCTAGAGCCGAGGTAGTGTTAGATATATGTGGTGCAGGCATTTAAACTCAATCAGATGGAATAGTGTGTAGACTAGAGATTGAATATTCCTGAGGGTCCATCAATGCCACTGCCCATTAAAAGTCATCAACATGGCCCTAGTTGTGTTCAGTGCCTGCCACAAGGTGCAGGGATGTTCTGGGGGGCACCCTAGGTGCCCCCAGAATCCATAGCTGAGGGCCAGGGGGGCAATTCCCTTTCTGCCTGCCTTTCCATGGTGGGCAGACCACCAAGAAATGGCAGCAGAAAGGGACATTGTAACCCCTACGACAGTGCCTGAGCAGGCATTGCCACTATTGTATAGATTACTGTCTCTCCGATGGTCCGACTGGCTCCACGAGCCCGTCGGATGCGTGGCAGACGGTCTCTCCACCAGCCCACCATCTGAATGCGGCGGGCAGTCCTGCAGAGGCCCATGGCGGTGGGATCGCCAATGATGGCTTGACGGTGGCGGTCCCATCACCATCATAATCAGGCCCTATGTTATTGCCTTATGGTCATTAGATCCAAATGTACAATTTTGATTATTGGTGTCCAAATAAAATACACCTTCCATTTTAAGCGTATATTTCTAACCTGCCAATGCTTGGGTTGCAGCAAGTTTCAAAAGCAAATTTAAATCCAAAATCTTTAAACATTTGAAAACATTTAGAGAGCACATATTATTAATAATTATTGCTGCTCTCATAATTTAATATGTCTCTTAAATAATATTTATGTTTACATTTCTCGGTACTTAATGGAGATCCTTGTTTGAACCTATGCATATTTTGACTGTAGTTTATCAGGAAAGTGACATTATGATATGTCTTTCTCCTGTTCCCGGCTTTTATTTTATGACAGCCTGATATAAACAATATTCACTTAATCCTATTTACATTTTTTGTGCCTGCATAGCTACAGTGTTGTTGTATTTGTAAATCCCAAGTACATAGAAATATTTGATTTATTTCTGCTCAGTGTTGAAAAATAGCCCATCACTTAACCACATGCACATTCTCTATAACTGTAGGAAGTATAGTCAGGTCCTTGTCTTGGGTCCAGAATTCTGACTTTGTTGTTGCTGTGTAGGTCTTCACATCTCTTGCAAATGACAAATTTGAGAAATTCTTCTACAGGTTTAGTGTTATCCTATGAATACACATAAACAACTGCACTCATCAACGCTTACTATGTCTCTTACTCAACAGTCACACATATTCTGGTCAGCTGCTCTGCATTTTCAAGAATTCCCACATTTCCCAGTATATAGGAATCCACACATGGCTGCTTTTTTTGGATTGGTAAATTGGTATTTTTAAAAATAATTAAACTAAGGGGCTCATTACCATGTTGGGCGGAAAGTCTCTGCCCGACACCGACTCAGAATCGGGACCGACCAACTTGCAACCGTCAAATTACGACATGATTGAATACTGATAGGTCGGAGTACCATTTTTTACTATGGGAGCTTGTGTTCCATATGACAATTGGCCATAACATTGGCTCCTATGGGACAATGGGGTGCTTTCAGAAAACTCTGTACCCTGTCGTAGGCATCCCGTGGTGCCTCATCAAGGATGATGGGATGCCTACCATGCTTTTCAATGTAACCATATTTAACGCAGCATAAATCCATGAGTGCGTGCTCGCTGGGTATGCGCCTTGCCCAAATGGCGTGCTGATAATCAACCAAACGGATATATGACGTTACAACACAAAAAACATTACAACGCATGTTTTTAACAACGTATGTTTTTAAAACGCAGGTACCTTTACAACGCATACTATTACAACGTAAGTATTGGTAAGTATATATTAATTTTTTTAATGTAAATTAATTGAAATTAATATAATTGTATTTAATTTATTTTAATTTAATTTCATTTAATTAATTTAATTTAAATTTTACTTTTTTTTACCCTATACCCCTGTACCCCAAAAACTCAAAACTGACCCTGAACCCTAAAAATACCCCTTTACCCAAAAACCCAAAACTGACCCTGAACCCTAAAAATACCCCTTTACCCAAAAACCCAAAACTGACCCTAAACCCTAAAAATACCCCTTTACCCAAAAACCCAAAACTGACCCTGAACCCTAAAAATACCCCTTTACCCAAAAACCCAAAACTGACCCTGAACCCTAAAAATAACCCTTTACCCAAAAACCCAAAACTGACCCTGAACCCTAAAAATACCCCTTTACCCAAAAACCCAAAACTGACCCTGAACCCTAAAAATACCCTTTTACCCAAAAACCCAAATCTGACCCTGAACCCTAAAAATACCCCTTAAAAAACCCAAACATATAACATTTTAAATATAATTATATACTTACCAATACTTACGTTGTAATGGTATGCGTTGTAAAGGTACCTACGTTGTAAAAACATGCGTTGTAAATACATGCGTTGTAATGGTTTTTGCGTTGTAAAATTTTCGTTGTAATGGTAGTGCGTTGTAAAAGTTGCGTTATAAAGGTAACATACCCAACCAAACAGATCGGAGCACAAGGCGCATACCCAGAGAGCACACACTCATGGATTATTGCTTGCAATAAATATGGTTAAATTGAAAAGCATGGTGTGCATCCCATCATCTTAGATGTATCTTTGTATGAATTTGCCCTTTCGATGGTTTGCACCCGATACAAAACAGAAGAAACTGTTGTCAAGATCGTCAGCATCACCATGTGTATGGCATAAGATCTTGTCCCTTAAGCGAGTTTGAGTCATCAGTACAACGGAAAATAACCATTGATTCACATGTGTATTTTGTACTCTGGAAGCATTGTGCATACAGTTGTTTTTCAATCCATTAAGTAGAGTGCCACAAAATCAGTATTTTTCTAAAAAAGTTATATTGATTTGGGGAACACAATGAGTCATGGGAATTGTAGTCTTTAGAAGCTGGGGTTGTTTGTGGTTAGGTGAGGGAAAGTCAGGTGATTAATTAACATGCACTTTTGAGGGAGAGGTTAGAGAGCTAGTTGGAGGTTTAAAATTGAGCAGTCAAATGGGGGGGTAACATTTTCACTACAATGGAGGTTATGTGAACAGTATGATGCAGTTTTTACAGGTGCGTGAGAAAGTTGTGGTTGAGGTGATCATAAAATTGTGAGTGGTTGGTGTGTGAGAGCAGGGGGTGAGTGTAAAGTGAGAAGGTGTGGAATTTGTTAAGAGTGCAATTGTAAGCAGTTTGAGTTTTGAAGTTTTAGAGAAGCGGTGGTACATGATGAGTTGGGGCCGGGGTGTTTGGAAGCTTGTAAGTGGTTTGAATGTTTAAGTAGAGGTAGAATGTTAAACGTGTTTGCGAGGAACCGGGTGAGTATGTTATGTAAGAAGCTGGTGTTTTGAAGCAGGGGTGAATGCAGCAGTGAGTAGGATTAAGTTGCGATTTCAAAGGAGCACGAATGGGGAATTTTGGAAAGTTCACAGGGATGAGGGGCTGAATCGGTTAAGTTATGCGTTGTAAGGGTTAGGCGTGGGAGTAAGTGGGGAGATGAGGCTTTAAAAATCACTGGGTAGGGAGGGAGTCCAATTTGATGAATTTATTGAGAGGGGGATGTGCACCTATGTTTTTGTTTCGAAGAAGGGTATTTATAGTACAAAGAGCACTGCACTGAACAAATGTTGTTTTGTGAGCATGCTATTTATGTCGTACTTATGCAACAAGGCTAGAATATATGAAGTAATGGTGGTCTTTTTCAATCATTAATTGTAGTTACCCCTGAAGAAGGGCTCATGCAGCCCAAAATGCATAGGGTGGAAATAAAGAAAACTATTTCGGATGAATCATGAGTTCTCATTGCGTTTTTGCATGAGGTCCAGTTGGGCACAACTTGAACATTAGAAGCATTTCAAAATAGCATGATTCCCTGCATGTGGCTTAAAGAAAATAGAGTACATGAAACAAACTGGAATATAATATTTAGAAAATTGGCTAAATGAAGGATTATTGTGCAGTGCCAATGTGTAATCTCTTTTTTGGTGTGCTCCTGGTAATTGGGGTGTAATAGCGCTCCATACTTTTTGGTTGATCCCATGGTGCCTGCCACACAGTGCAGGGTTTGACAGGAGGGTCCCTTAGGTACCCCCTCAGCCAATAACCATAGGCGACGGGGCAAGGCCGGCCGGCCAGGGGCACCCAAAGTCACTTTCTGACAGCCTTTCCATCTCAGACAGGCAGAAAGTCTGTCGAAAATCGTCATTGTAACTCAGAGAGCGTAAACGCTGACCAATGGGGTGTACGATGCAGTTTTGACGGACACGAATACTCTGTGAGGCCCTCAGAACCAAGTCAGAATGACTGCATAGTTTACATTCCGACAACAGCGGACGGAATGGAAACTGACCGAGTCGGTCGGAAGGGCGCCGACACAGTCGCGGAGATTCCGACTGTCAGGAGGAGGCTTTCTGTCCGACATCGTAATTGGTCCCTTAATGTTTATTGGAAATGCATGTGTCAAATAAACAAAAAAATAACCTGCCATCAGTTAAAATTACACAATGCTTTCTAAAGCTACAACCTTCAGTGATGAGATAACAGGGGATGAGTAGATGGTACTGAATAATTCTGCAGATTTAGACTTAGAAAATAAAGTTATTTGAATAAATCACATGATGCAAATATTTCCAACACAATTGCCACATTAACAAATATATCAAATATAAAATGTTCAATATCACTCTTTCTTATAATGCCACATATGCATAGACCAACATTATTAATGATCTAAGCACCAAAACAAGGCTGTTTCTGCACCGGATTACTTCCAACCTGATTTATTTTCCAATGCGTTATATAGCCTATCTTCTTAATGCAACTAAGGGACTGATTACGATGTCAATAAGAGTTTTCTCCTCCCAACACCAACTCGGAATCGGTTCCAACTCGTGGTCAGCGTTTTTTCCTGACCCATTACGATGCTTCCGAACACTGTTTGGAAGGAGTCCCATTGACTTCAATGGTAGACTGTGTTCTGACCTACAACACTGGCTCTTATGGGAAAAATGGGTGTCTGCGGAAAACCTTGCACTCTGTCACAGGCACCCCATGGTGCTTGCCACACATTGCATGGCTTTACAGGGGGTTCCTTATGTACCTCCACGTCCCCCAACCAGAGGCCTCAGAATGAAGGGGGGCCGGCTATGGGCCCCCAAAGTCAGTTTCCGACAGCCTTTTCATGTCTGACAGACCGAATCGGAAAGGCTCTCAGAATCAGACATCCTATTCGGTCGGTCGGAAATGCTGTCCATAGAGCTGTACGAATCGGCTTTAACTGACTCAGATTCTCCGAGTGCCCTTCAGAACTGTTTCAGAATAACTGAACTGTTCCCCTTCCGACTGCGAGCATCATAATCAGTCAGTCAGAATTGTTTCCAACCGAGTCTGACGGATGGGTCACGACAAAGTCTAGGCCTAGGATAAGGCCTTGCATTTGAAATCTCTTTCAGTGGTTTGTTCCGAGGAGGCAACTGAGATCCTCCTCACATAAAAAACTTGTGATCCATAGATTTTGTAGGACCAGATGGGGTGGCCGCTCCTTTTCTGTAGTAGCCGGCAAGCTATGGAATTCCCTACCCAATTATATTTCAAATGCGGACTCGTTCTTGGCTTTTAAAAAACATCTGAAAACCTGGCTCTTTACATCTTAGTTTTTGTATGTTTGGTTGCCTCTCATCTGGTGTCCTCCTGATCTGCTACAATGCCTTGACACCTCCAGATAATAGTGTGCTTTACCATTTCCTGTCTAAGTCACGTCAGGGCTCCCGCAGTGCAGGATGCCTGTTTCCTGGTTGCTAGAGGGGGAGCCGGACTACATCTTCCAGAGTTCTTTGCGCTGGAGCTACCACCGATGCCAGGACTGGGCCAGGAGGCACTAAAGTCATGCCAGGGCTCCAGCAGCACGGGAAGCATGCGGACATGCCTGCCATGCCCAGGCAAAGCCTGGGCCAAGGGTGGCCCGTCTGCATCCGTCAGAGCACAGAGGAGGCCGGGCCACCCCTCTAACCTCAGTGTCCCATGGATCTATCATTGAAAGGGACACTTCTGGGTGTTGATTCAGATGAGTCTCTCACTGCAGGACTGGGGAAAAGATAATGGGTAAGAGAAAGCAAACTATGCCTGGGACAGGTGGAGGGGCTAATGTAACGACTCTTGATACATTTCTGGCCAGGGCAGCAAATGTTTGTTCAAAGAAATTGCCCTGACAGAAAGGATACTTTCTTTGGAATTAACTCATTTTCCACAGAGCCCAGTATCTCTTAGTGGCCCCTTTCCAACGGCTGGTCAAACCGAGACTGCGACTATTTTGACAGCTGTAACTGTTTTGTCAGAAGTATCGGAGGGTACCCAAGTGGATGGTGCTTCTATGCTGAAGCCCCCAGTTAAAAAGAAAAGAGGTGGAGAAAAAAAAACTGCACAAGCTTCAAAAGAGCAAGCTGAATCAGTCGTCCTTGACCCAGACAATGTGGCCTTGAGCCAGACTTTGGTTAAACTTTTCCAAAAAATGGAAGACATTTTAAAGATACATCTAGCTCCTATTATCATTCTGCTGAAAAAGATGGAAGCATTACTTTTTCACTCGAAAGAATACCATGCTAGTCTTGTAACAAGTGGCCTAGAGACAGACCCAGTGGGATTGAAGGAAGGGTTGAGACCTACTCAGCTGGGGGGTCTTGTTCCTACATTTCCCACAACCAGTAAGGGTCTGCAAGCAAGCAGTGGCATGCCTTTAGCACACAGAGCGAGCCTTCAGTCAGTCCCAGGGCTTAACAAGCAACCTAGGTAGTATGGGCCCACAAGGAAGTGTAAGATCCTTAAAAGATAATAGGGAAGAACTAGATGCTCCAGGTGAAGCTTCGCATAGATCTTCAGCGGCTGATCTAACAGACCCCTGGGGACACCAGGGGACTGACTAGCAGGGTCCCAAATCCCTTAACCTCCCTCGTCCGTCGGAAGAGAGAACTGATGTTTTAAATATACCCCCAGAGTCAGTTCCTTTAGTGTACATTTTGGTGGGGGTGCCACCACTCAAGCGGGGCTCTAAGGAGACAACAACAGACCTGATACACAAGGTGACTCATTGGACGGATAGATCATTGGTAAATGGCTGTTCTATATCCCCCAATGTCATCATAGGCAAAAGAGTGGGCTGAGGGGGGGCACAAACAAAGATAGGTGGGCAAGTCAGATTCTTTTATTTTGGATGGGTTTGCTTCTTTTTTAAAGACCGCATCCCCTTCTGCTACAGGACAAGCAAAGGGGGGTCAGTTTATTCTAAAATTGCTTAAATTGTCATGCACCATAATGGCCCGTTTAGTTAATCCCAACACCTGCTAGCAGTTGAATTAACTTTATCAAGGAGTCCTAATTTGGTAAACATCAATTTCTATAACTCCTTTTGTTGGAACAATGATAGTGAGCACATAGCTGCTCTTGAAAGCACTATAGAGCACGTTGCACAGGCTAGTCATACCAATTGTGAATTTATCATAATGGGACACTTTAATGTACATCGTTGCTCTTTAAACTGTATACTGAACAGGGGGACAGTTTGGCTCCTTTGGTTCATTCTGAACATTCACACCAAGGTACTCTGTTAGAGAGCCTATTTGCTGTCAATAACTTACATTGCTTAGCGCACACGAACAAAACAGAGGGAGTACCCTCCTTTTATGGGAGGGGGAGTTGTTTAACTATATATTATATTGTGGTGTCTATCCTGTTGATTCAAAATATGACAAAAGTGAGTTCATCCTGGACCGGTTACAGTGACCAGAACCTGATTTTTGTTGAAACCAAGGGTTTGATGGTCTTTCGGGGAGCTGAGTCAAAGACCCTCGCAAATAGGGAATTTTATCCAACAGATCAGGCTCGTAAAATTAGGTGGGGGAAGATTATATCGGAGAATTTTTTAAATCAGCATTATACGGAGGGCAACAAAGACATTAAGCAGTGTCTTGATACTGACACTGAGCCCAATGTGGTATTAGAAGCATTTGATAAATGGTCCAAACCCGAAACAGAATTCACCCAAGGCGTAATTAAGGATTGTCTAAAATTGGAACATTGCATACGTATCCCTTGGTTTAGGCACATCCGGTTCTGGTACAAGTCAGTTTTTGACTTCGACCCCTTTTTAAATATAGAACTGGGTGTTCCTTTCTCAAAAAAAGAACTGAAGGAATCCTTTTTAGAACATGTAGAGAAGGACAGGGCTATTGAATATGCAAATCAACGTACATATGCATTTTACCAAGAACATAATGTTAAAGAAGGTTTCCAGCAAAATCTGACAGTTGTCACAAGAAGTTCCCACCGTTTTGCATTGACACGGTTTAGGTTAGGCACTGTGCACCACCTAGTGTCATTCCCTCATGTCGGATGGAGTAGTATCTTACCTTGCCCATGTGATGGGATATCTAAACAAAGTTGTTGCCATTTTATGCTTTTCTGTAAATTTTATATTTTTTTAAGGAAATTGTATTTAAAGCTCATATTTTTAAAGTATAACAAAAGAACAACTAAAGATGCTCTGCGGTTAATGTTTGAATTGAACAGTACGGATATATGTTTTTATGTAGCCACATATATTTTAAAATGTGTTTCAAGAAGGAAATCCGTTATTGTATGACTATGAATTATATGATTCCACTGTAAAACTTAGCAAGAGAAATGTGTCTGAGTACTGTTATTAGCACAGGCCACTTTAAAATTACACTTTTCGATTCAGAATTGTATATTCTAGATGAAAATTGTATTAATGTTGTTAGCATAGGTCACTTTAATATTGCACTTTATAAACTGGGACTATTCATTTTAGACGCTTTATAATAGTGTTTATATGAACTAACGCAATTAACCCTAAAAAGGCAAGATTGACTATTGCGAAATTTGCACACCTGTAAGATGTTTAAATTTATCTTGTCTGTGGAGAATAATCTCATGCCCTGTACAGTATGGTAATTGTATTTTCTTAAATGTACTACAATGTATACATTTTATTGTCTGCTATATGGTTATATTTTATATACCGAATAAAGCATTTTTGAAATTTGAATTTGATAAATTGTCAAAGCGGATTGCAAAAAATGTAATTGGTATAGAAAGTTCAGGAGACATAAGGGTGTAAAATGGTTTAATGCAGATTTCTCCAAAACCCATAAAGCCCTTATAGTCGCTTTAAAAAATAAACCCAGGGATCAAGAATTGACCAACGTTCACAGGAAAGCATATAATATGGCTTTAAAATGAAGTAAAGATTATATACAGGAACGGATGAAGGAGGGTTTAAACCAAGCCAGTATCATGGCAAATTGTTCTAAATTCTGGAAGAAAGTTAATAGCCCCTTTTTTAAGAACAATGATACGTCGAGAACAGGATGTGTACGATGATACGTCAAGAACAGGATGTGTTATGCCTGCCGGATGGGTCAGCTATTTTGAGCAGATTTACACAGAGGTGGCAGTAGAACAAACTGACACTGCCTGGGAACCCAGTACTACATCACTCTCACTATGTTTTAGGGTGGACAAAGTACAGAAAGCGATTGCTGCTGCTTCAACCCAAAAGGTCCCAGGGTCCAATGAGATACTGGTGGATTCTTTTTAAACGGATCCTGACACATAGGCAAAGATTTTAATGCTGCTACACTGCTTGGCACACCTCATTCATGGTCCATGGCGGTGATTTTACCTATCTATAAAAAGGGTGCCAGGTACACCGCCTGATCTCGCTTCTAGATTCGGCAGCTCAAATAATGGGTACGGTAATTTTAGATCATTTAAATAATTGGTTAGATGAAAGCAAGCGCTATCGAATTTGCAATTCTGTTTTAGAAAAGGCATTGGATCTGTGGACCAATGCATGAATTTACCTATGATGACCAGCAAATAAACTCTTGTCAAAAAAGGTTGTATGTGTATGGCATTAATGGACTTAACGTCCGCTTTCGATAGAGTGAATAGATCCAAACTATGGCTTTTACTGTTAGAAATAGGCATGGATGCAGATTTGGTGTCCTCCTTGCACTGGTCTCACCTTAACTTAACTGCCTCTGCTAGATACAATGAAAATGGCTCCCAAATAGAATCATGGAAGGTTAAGAGGGGAGAGAGGCAGGAATGTATCCTGGCTCCGTTTTTATTTACACATTATATTAATAACCTAGGGGCCGTGTTACCTGAGGCATGCAACGATACGCCGAGAGTAGCTTTTAAGCCCATCTCTGCCCTTTTATATGCTGATGTTGCAAATTTACTTCCTAGGACACCAATAGGGCTGAAACGACTTGTAAGTACTTTTATTGATTTCATCGTCGCACTGGACCTCTCTATCAATTTACAAAATCTCATATAATGTCATCTGGCAATATAAAGCACAAAGAGCAATCACTTTTATGTAAAGGTGGGCCCAACGAGCACTCAAGAAAAATACTCTAGCAAGAGCCGCAGGAGCAACATTGGACTTTGCCAGGAGATTAGGGAGCAAACCCTTATTGCCATTACTGAAGGTTTATAACGAGAAATGCATCCCCATGACAATGAATGGTAGTGAGGTTTGGAGTTATAAGGAGGTAAATGATCTGCAAGGGGCCAAAAATAAATATTCAAGGAAACTTTTAGCTGTCCCCCCCCCCCCGAGTACCCCTGCCTTTATGGGGCACAAAGAACTGAGGCAGGTTTACATCACAGATTGTGTTGCAGTGTCCCACTAAATACGGTGGCTAGAAATATGGTCTGGACCCAAGCCCTGCCTAAATCAAAATATTCTAGAGGATTGCATGAAGTTAAATAGGAACACAGACATCCCCTGGCTAAGTTATGTCTCACAACAGCTCACGACACTAGGGCACCCTGAGCTTGTTAACCAACCCAGACAGCTGCACCTTTGTGAGGTGAAAGACTGCACCTTGGTGAGGTGAAAGGCTGGAAAGGGAAACTAGTGAACTTAGCAAACCCACAATTAGACATCATATGATAATAAGTCCAGAGATTTTAGATCAAGCCTTTTTGTCTTTTATTAAGAATTTGCATCATTGTTTTCTTTTATCTAGTTTTAGGTTTAACCCCTTCAGAGCTGCGCGAATTCCGCTGCGGTGCTGAAGGTTCTAAAGAACCTATGGACTCATGACGGAACGGTTCCGTCATGAGCACAGGCCAACCGACGCTCATGACGGAACCGTTCCGTCATGAGCACCGAAGGGGTTAACTGTATTCATTGGTGTCTTACAGTACCTAAGGGTTTCTAAAAGGCAGGGTCCCTAAAGCCCTGTTCCTGTGATGATTTTTCTGACCAAGAGTAGATGCAATTTATGTTTTTTCTGTGGTATTTATAATGATTTACGGTCTAAACATATCTTACCCCTTTTCATTTTTCATTCGGAAATCTTTTTTCGGCTGTGTTCCAAGCCATAAAAGAATACATTATAAAAACAAAGATTTCTAATTTAGGAAAAGAAACAATATAAACAATATTTCTTGAAAAGAAAAAAAGAGACAATTCATATCGCTGCCCTAGACACAACAATAATTATACTGAGACAGAAAAGAATCTACATTCCTAGTGCCATATGGCAACATTTTTAGGACAACAGTATATATATATATATATATATATATATATCAGACAGATAAATTCATCCTTTAAAAGCTGGAGATAGTGCAAAGCTGCCTGAAACCTTCTTATTTTCGAATGCTTTAAAAGTGGTATAAAAAAAAGTGCGCCTTGGAGTAATATAAAGATTGCAAACATAAAGTGCAACGTGCTCTGCTTCGATTTTGAATCACATGGGCAGACATCCAGCCCGGCATCTGTGTAAGCCTTTAGTGGATATAAAACCAACAGATGTGAGCTTCCAAACCTAAACCTTATAAGGTACTATAATTTGACATGATTAAAGTAAAAAGAAAGGTAGGGCTCAGTCCCCATTGAGCAAACCAAAAGTGAGTGGTCAAGAACCCTTCTTTCACCCGTCTCCTGCATATCTCTTTCCAAGTACAGATACGCCATGTATTCTTTTTTTAACTTGGCCCTTGGAATTTTAGCAGTTTTTGCTGGGTTGTCGAAACAATCTGACAAACCCAGGTTCCTCAGTTGGGCTTTGACATAATAGAGCCAAGGGATTTTCCTTGCCCACTCTAGTTTTAAGCAATCTACAATAATGGTACGATTCAGGACTGTTTCTTCTTTTGCCCAGATATTGTGCCACAGTAAGAGAGGTGCTAGTTGCTTTCGAAAGGATAGGGGGATCACACCGAGTTCGCTATGGCACATGGTGGCAGGGGTGCTCCGTGGAAGAGTCAGTAGGCGTTTTAAAAATGAGTTTTCCGCTCGCTGAAGACCTAAAGTATTGCAGGGGCCCCAAACTTCTGCGCCATATAAAGTGGCAGCGCATGTGCAAGCTTTATAGATCTCTATTATTGCATTTACAGGACGTGAGCCTAACTTTTTACTAAATCTCAAAATAGCTTCCAGGCTTTGATTAAAACCCCTAATCCTTGTCTCCATTAACTGCAGCCATGTGCTTTTTGAGTCAAAGATGACACCGAAGTAGGAAAAAGTGGGCACCTGAATCAATTTCTCACTGCCTATAAAAAATGACTTTACAATGGTAGGATGTATGCCCAGCACCATAATCTGAGATTTTGCAACATTAGTCTTGAGGCCAAGGTCACTCATAAAATTGTTAAAACCAATTAAAAGTTGTTGCAGCCCCACCCCGGTTCGAGACAGTAAAACACAGTTATCCTCATATAATAAAGTTGGTAATAACCTACGCCCTATCTGGGGCGCGTCCACGTGCCCATTTATAATAGAGGTTTCCAGATCATTTATGTACAAACAAAATAAAAATGGGGCAAGCACACAGCCCTGGCGGACTCCACGACTCATTTTAATTGGAGCAGTGAGCTCCCCGCCTAATCCATGTCGGACCCTCCCAGTGACCTCCCAATGCATAGCAGCTATAAAATGCACAATTGGTGGTTCTATGCCCATCTCCAACATCTTCTCCCAGAGCATTCCTCTCTGCACCCACTCAAAGGCAGATGTCAGGTCCATGAACCCTAAGTAAAGGGAACCCGGCTTAGCTAAGGTATATTAGCCTATGACCAGGTGCAGATTAAGGCACTGTTCGACCGTCCCCAAGCCTCTCCTAAATCCATATTGAATATCTGAGAGCTTACCATTCTCTGTTACCCAGGCCTCCAATCTTTCTAGGATTACTCTGCCCATGATCTTACAGGTGCAGTCAATCAAAGATATTGGCCGGTAGCATTTTGGGTCAGCCCTATTACCCTTTTTAAAGATGGGGACTCTTGTCACAGTTCTCCAAGACCGAAAGAAAGATTAAAACTCGGATTAACGAACATAAATCGAACATTAGACTTCAAAACACCAAATCTAATGTGGCTGTGCATTTTAATGAGCATAGACATAATGTTTCTCAGTTGAAATTCTTGATTCTGGAACAAGTGCGCAAAATGGAAGGAATGGACAACAATAAGCACTTACTACAGAGAGAAATGGCCTGGATCTATCGTATGCAAACCATGAAACCGACTGGTCTTAATGATCGTTTGGAATTTGCATGCTTTGTTTAAATGCCATTATCATTGTTCCACTATATGCGATTACTGTAAATAACTGTCTGTAGTCTTTATTATTTAGACCATTTACCCACACTTTCACTCTTTTGGCACCTCTCTAAGATGGCCACCACGTTTTTTGTTGACCACCTGTTAGTCCGTTTTCGATTTTCTTTCTTTTTTATTAATCCCACTGCACTTCCTGTGTCACTGATACCGGCGTGTGAAGCTTTGCGACTATTCTGATCCACTGTGAGTAACGGAAATGCTGACCTTAGATTTCCATCTTGTCACATCGGTAAACACTGTGCACGCGTTTTATTAATTGCACTCGTATTTTGTAAGCATGTTTTTTCACGCTGCGTTGATCCCCGCATACCGCTTAGGCACTTTAATGATTCCTTTCATGTTTATTCACCCGGTCTTTACCCGCATATACCGCTAGACACATATTAAGGTCTTCACCCTGCGTTTTTCTTGATCTTTACATATCGTTAGACACTTTAATGATTCCGGTCCTCACCCGCACATATCGTTAGACTTGCACTAAAGGTTATAATTTTCACCGGCACTTTGATTTCACTAATTTGTGTACTATTGTTATTTAGTTCTGTCATACCATGATACCGATTGCTATGTCTGATTTAATTGCAGAGGCTCCCCGATGAAGGGCTTGCCCTAGCCCGAAATGCATTGGAGCATGGAGATAATTTTCTTTGGATGCATTTACAGTGTAAAAACCGATTGATGAACTTTAAAAATCGAATGATGAATGATTAAAATTCTCTCTTCGAACTTTTTCTTGGAGTCTCACTTTCATGAGAACCTAATGGAGTGCCCAATATTCAGGGATGTCGCCATGGCCTCATGGTGACACATGATGTACAGTTCTCCAGGAGTCAGGGGGTCCTTGAGCTACATAACAACCTAAAATATTTGTTAATAGTGGAATCCAGAGCGATGTATTGGCCAGGAGCAAATCTGCGGGTATGCCATCAGGGCCAGAGGCCTTGTTCCTCACTGTCTGTTTAAGGCCCTTTTTACCTCGTCAAGTGTCGGAGGTGCCATACTTAAAGCCCCAGAATTAAAATTAATGCTAAAAACAAGATCACTAGTTGTTTTGTATAAATTTGAGAAATGTTCAACCCAAGTCTCAGGCATAATTGCCGCATCAATTTTGCGCCCGTTGTTCGCATTGAAATAATCCTGGTTAACAGTTTGCCAGGAGACTTTAGAGTCTTTGGTCTGACAGGCTATGTGTAGTTGTCCCAAAGCTTCCTGTCTAATTTCTTGCTTGCGTTTCTGTAAAGCCTGCTTATAGTCAATGCGTAACTGTTTTACCTCTATTGGATTTCGTTTTATTTTCTTCAAAGTCTTAATTAATTTGTTATGGCAGCGAGTGCAATTGGCATTAAACCATCTTTTGTTATTCCGTGTACTAGGCTTAAAATTCGTAGTTAAAGTGGCATTGACAGTCTGAATTATTGCCATGAAAGATGTTACCATAACTGATGGGTTTATAGTATCTTCCAGGCAAGCTAGAACATCAGTCAAGTTTGCTGTTATAATATGATGTAGAACCCGATCAGGATTAATAGTGGACCACTTCCTGAGTAGCCCTTTATTGTTATCGTAAATTAGTGAATCTGACCTAATAAGTGCGGATTGCACATCAGTTTTGGCCCCTTTTATAGGTAAGACCTGCTCTGTTATATCTGTAAATGCTTTCATCCACTTTGATATGTTATGGGGTTGCAAGCTTTTTAGCTGGGGCTGTACGCTGAAGGAAAAATATGGATCATTCATAGAATTGAATTGGGTTTTGTTAAGCCGAATGAAGAAATGCTTTTAAACTTATTTGATGACTTTAGAAACTTAGCATTGATATGGTATAGTATGTATTTTTATGAAAGGTATTTGCTGTTACTATTGGTTTTATACGTTACACAACATGTATATAAGGGCTAAGTAACTATTTTTAAAACAATTGCATATGTAAAAGTAGTTTTGCTCTCTGTTTTTATCATGTATTTGTATTGGTTACTCCTTGTGTGAACTTACCTTATGGCCATAATGCAGCCGAATAAAGTTTTATTGACTGACTGACTGACAATTCTATTCTTTATAAGGTAAAAACCATGTATTGTCCACCATCAACAATGGGAATTAAGAATTGTTTTGAATGCCATGTCACAGAGCCTCATCTTTCTTTTTACAATGTTGGGACTGCAGCTTTAAGACCAACCAAAAGGAGCCCCTACAGTCCAGAGCCTATGTAAAAAACCACAAGCTCCAGGAGAACCTGACACTAAAGCCAACTTCTCCTATGGGTTCTGTGGGGCTGCTGCACTCCCAGCTGTCCCCAAATGCTGTATAAGAAAGGCTGACAGAGGCAAATTCTGATCTCCCTATTCGCGGTTTATCTCACTTATATCTGCATAACCCACAGGACAGCCTCAACCCCATCTTAAGGCTCCTTATCCTTTTGTGGGTGCCTCTCTGGAGTCACAATTAACTGGGAGAATCCTTGATTTTTTCCCCTTATAGATACCACCCCTCCCTTTACACCTGATTACCCGTTAAAATGGTGCGATGATACCATCACCTGTCTTGGTATCGTAGTAACCCCCAACAAGCATGACCTGATGACGGCCAATTATGGACGCACACTGACTCTCCTCCCTGACAAAATAACTCGATGGATTGCCATGCCAATCTCCATGGCGGGAGAGAACCTCGCTGATAAAGATGATTATACTGCCCAAACTGCTCTACCTATTCATTAATAGCCCCTATGCCCCTAGCAGACACTTTTTTAAAGCCTTAAAAACACAACTTATTCGTCTCACCTGGGGAGGGAAAACAACCTAGAATACTCTGGAGCGCTCTCACTCGACCCTTTGGTGCCGGGGTTTTTGAAATTCCAGACCTAGAATTGGTTTTCGCTTGTGCACAAGCCCACTACGCGGCATATTGGATGGACTACCCTGTACATGCCCCACCTTGCCATTGAAGATGGGTACATGACCCCAACCTCATATTCTGCCTATCTCAGAGCCCCAGCTATCCCGCGACACCTTGCTTCCACCACAGTAGACTTCACCATCAGCGCTTGGCGGACCTTGGCCTGCCGCCTCCATATAGCCACAATGTATTTACCCCTACTACCCCTTCAGGGTAGACTTGACCTCCCGGTCATGCGGGAAGGTGGATGCCGTCAATTACTTCGGAAACTCATCGTCCAAAACTGGGGCGAGCTCTATGTGTTCCGCACCAGTGAGAAATTTGTCGGTGCCACCTCCCCCACTCCTCTGGAGCGATTTTTCTACATCAGACTACATCAAGACATGTGCGCCCTAACCCCATGCTTCCCACAAGAGGCCCCTATTCTGATCCCGCTACACACTCTCCTCTAGAAAGATGCTCTAACACCTATTGTGTCTCTGTTGTACCTCACCACCCAACACAATAGCTCGAACACCTCCCCTGCGGCACATGCGCGCTGGGAAGAGGAACTTTACTTCCCCCTCACAGACAATCAATGGTCCTTCTGTTGTCTACAGACTGGAAAAATATCCGAAAGCAGTAGATTGTGCATCATTCACTTTAAATATCTCCACCTACTATACACCTGCTCAACTGATGCTCCTTCACCTCAGGGACATTGACTGCTGTGACCGCTGCGGATGTGCAGGAGCTGACTTCTGGCACCTTGCTTGGAATTGTCCACCCATCTGCCGTTACTGGGGGAAGGTGCTGGGGGCACTTGTCCAGATGACTGGACTACAGATCCCTGACGACCCCCTCATCACACTTCTGCGATACATGGGCGTACGGGCTGCTACGATGTGGAAATTCATCTCCTTGTCGCTCCTGCTGGCCAAACAACGTGTTGCCTGTAGATGGGGCAGAGGGTGGGCACCCAAATTTAAAGAATGGCTATAAGATCTTATATTTTACCAAGACCAGCTGCATGTATATGCCGAGCTCCTGCCACCCTGCTCTCGCCCGTGACATCTGGGCCCCCCTCCAGACGTATCTATCAGCGCAAGCCGCCACCACTGACACTGACGAGACAACACACTCAGAACGATAACTTGACTCACACATGGGACATGGTTCAAATTCCATCGCTGTTTATTAGTCTTGTAATAGATGCCTTCCACTGTTGTATTTACTGAGAACAATGCTAGACACTATATGGAGCTAACTACGATCCGCTACTATTTATAAGTGCAATACACCCTGGCAGGCTTTTTAAGTGGGAATGTTTCTTTTTTATGGTTGTTAATTTCATGACTTAACCTGAAGCTCAATTAACAAAGTTTAAAAAAAAGAAAGGCTGACGGTGCACCAGGTTGATGATGCACCTTTCAACTCTAGGTGGATTACACAGCCAACATTCAAATTGTAGACCTGGAGTAGGTGTTTATGGAGCAGTTTGAGGCCTGATGTTGTGCTTATTGATGATATTGGGAGGCCTCGCTCTACTTCTTTCCTTGTTGGCAGCATGACCTCATGCTGTTCTCTTATTTTATTTTATGTATTGTGTGCCATTGCTCCACCAATGGGACACCCAGCCTGCATCCATGGTTAGGAGGAGACAGAAAATATATAATTCCCCCATGACCCCTGCCAGGCCACTTGCACCCTGCCCAATTCCAACAGCCAGCAGAGAGCCAAACTTTCCAGAAAGCTGATGCCCTGCACTCCCTCTCAGACATGGGTATAGGGGTGGGAGAAGTTCAGGGCCCAGCCTCCTCTTCGGTCTCTGGAAACTTGGTAAACCAGTGACCAGCTGACTGAAGACTGTGGCAATGCTCATTGCTGACTGCTACTGTCCTCAGGAGACAATTCCCATTGTGTTGAGCCCCAGGAGAAGGGATCCTAAAGCCAAAAAGTGGCTACGGAGATGGGGCCTCAATCACCACCCTTCTCATTTAAAATTAAATACAAAGATCATGCCAGCTCCCGTGGGCAGGACCTTCACTAGAGGGATTTGAAAGAATCCCAGTGGGGCATTCAGCGCCCAGTTCCCCACTTATCCCTCCAGGGTTCCCAAGCTTCTCATACTGATTTCTCAAGCCTCATGAGGTGATTTCCTTAATTTATGTGTTGTTCTGCTCCTGGTGATGAGCTCTGGCCACCAGGATCATTTTCATGAGGCCTGCTAGCCGGTAAAGGTTACTTTTTGTTGGGATGTTGCTGTTCACTTGCCAAACCTGTATTCTTAAACTGCAGTATGGAATACAGTTATCACAAAGGTGACAGTGGACCTGCACCCAGTCCACATGTTTACCCTAATATTGATAGCTCACTGACATCTCTAGTCCTGAGTATGACAACACCTGGGTGGCAGAGATTTCACCCATAAGGTATAATGCAGTGAGCATGCAACCTTTACAGTACGTACCACAGACCTACAATATGAATGCCAATCTGACGTCTATGTTTTTTTTTCCGCAAAAGCCAAATAAGGTTGTGTTGTTATAAAAAAAAATAATGCCCATTCACATTATTTGCTCTCACCAGGTCAGCACCAATCCCTAAAGGGTCCCTTCTGTGACAGGCGACTGGTATCCCCATACCAAGCTGAACTAGATGATAGTCTCACATGCTCACTCAGCACACATTTGCACAATCTTGTGCAGACCAATTTGGGTGTAACCAGCCCAAATTGTCTTACCCTTGCTGCCCAGCAGCATCCATATCTTGGGCGGCAGACACAGGTGTTTAGCACTCTCAGTTCATTGCTGTTGAATTTACCTTGAGCGAAAAGTCCAGGCTCACCATAGTTCTCTTGTCAAGTGCTAATTTGTCAAATGTGGGGATGATTCACATCGAATGAATCAGAAACTTAAGGCTGTGTGGTGGAAAGTTTAAGTATTATGATATACACAACAGGGACTATTAGAACCCTAATCATGCCTAAAGAGTCAACATGTTTCTGCCTGTCTAAAAAAACAAAAAATTGTCAGCACATAACTGGACTCCTCCGTCATAATAACGGCAACCTTGGTCATCATATGTTATAGAAAAATAGTTACTTACAACATACAACCTGTTTTATATAGAGCAGACATGAAACTGATAGGTCATCTCAGTCTTAAGCACTAGTAGAAGGCAATGAATTTTTAGAAATTATTTTTTGTAACTTAAAGGCAATCTGGAATAGAATATCTATCCACATTATTGTACTATTTATGGCGAAATACTTCCATTTAAGGGGGAATAAAAGTTTCCTGTGAGACTCGTTTGGTGAATCTTGAATCTAATTGAACTTGATTTTCACAGACTTGTGCAAATATGCACAGCATAAACGTGCACTCCACTGATATATGTAATCCTTGAAAATTGGAAGGCTGCTATTCCTCAAATTCACCAGGCAAACTATGGTGGAGTAGCAGGGCAGCATAATGTTGCACCACTGCCCCCTGTAGTAAATATACAGAATCCTGGGCCGTGTACGCACTTGCATAATCCTTGGTTAGCTGCTGGATGAATAGACAATTACATGAGACAGCAGACAAGAGCCTCTGCAATCTGCAATTCAGAGGTTCTAAGTATCATGAGTCATTGATTTTCCTCTGTACAAATGGAAACATATTTATGGTGAAGTTGAATTCATAATTGTCATAAGTACATGGTCACAGCACCATGGACAGCTGTGTGCTACCCAGCTGCATCATAAGAGGAAGAATGGAGCCATGTTTGTTCAACCTGACATTCAGGTAAGAGGCAGCTTTCTCTGCCACAGTGCTTTCTAAATTTGAGGAGGAATAGGGGTTTAGGAAATGATGACCTTTGGTATGATTTCCCCCAATTTTTGTTCCACCTACTTTGCTGGACTTATAAGAATCTGCACTTTACCGCTGCTAAACAGGAGCAAAGTGTCTGTGCTCCCCCATAAACATTGTTACATTTGCTTAGCCCTAAATTACATATTTAACTTGTCTACAGGCCCCTGGTATATGCTTTTAAATGCACCCAGGACCCTGAAGTGGGTGGACTTCTGCACCTCTGGTGCATTTCTCAGGGTGAACTGGAAAAATATGACTTTGGGCTTACTATTTGCACCCTGACAGCAGCAGCCTAAAAGGCTGCTCCCAAATCTCTCAAAATAACCCTTTCTGTCTGATGGAAAACTCTATTTTTAACTATTATTAACTCATCCATAAGTGCACCTTGTTGTCCATAAGTTAGGGTGCCTGATCTTTAAGTTAGAAAGTGTGCAGGATTAAAGTTTGCATCTTTCTAAAGTGGCTAGCCCTGAAAAGCAATTTTTACTGGCAAGGCTACAGCTGGATCCAAAAAACTGTAAAACTACAAATTCCAAATTTTAATTTGTAGCTTTAGACAGGAAACAGATATAATAGTCATTCAAAGGCTATTTCCTCAAATTTAAATTAATTGCTGAAGTAAAATGCTTAATAAATATTTTTGGGAAAGTAACTTTTAGAAAGTTATATTTTCCGGCCTGAAACTGCTGGAGATTCATTTGCATTTCCTGCCAGCATGCTGAATTTAAATTCATTAGTGAAGTAAAATGTTTAATCAATATTTTTGGGAAAGTAACTTTTAGAAAGTTATATTTTCCTGCCTGAAGCTGCTGGAGATTAATTTGCATTTCCTGCCAGCAGCTACCCATCCAGTGCTTGAACTTGATGAGGTGTAAAAATGTCTTCCAGAACACAACAATAGCTTAGGCCGGGTGACAGGAAAGGCTGGATGTAGGTCATGTGATTCTTGTCAGCTCAGTAAGGACAGATGGGGTGGTAACTTGAAAGGGGCAGAGGTGAAGCCTGCCTATGGTATGCACCTGTTACAACGCATTCGTTACTCCGCACTACCATTACAACGCGACTTTTATAACGCATACCATTACAACGCATTGCGCTGGGGGGCGCTATAGGATAGGGAATGGTATAATTTACTATCCAACACCTTCCCTAGGGTCCACGGGGACTGGAGTTAGAATAGTAAATTATACTTACCACTATCCAGCACCCCAAAGCGCTATGCGTTGTAATGGTATGCGTTGTAATGGTCGCGTTGTAATGGTAGGTAGTTGTAACGGTATGCGGAGTAACGTCATACATCCCTGCCTATTCATGATTTAGTGTTTTATGAGACCTGAGGGAGGGACAGCTTTGTTGCTCAGGCCAACAATGGCGAGGTTGAATCCAAGCCTGGTGAGAGGGAAGCTACCCCCACAACCAGTTTGGAGTGGCCACTGCTCATTTCCCTGTCCATGCCTCCAGGAAACAACAAGGGCATTGCACAAAGCAAGAAGAGTTCCGCTATCTCGAATTTCAGGCGTAAAGTGCACTGTGGGATTGTTTGCCATAAGGCAAACTGAAACTGCTGAAAAAGTGTATAGGGTTATCCCTGGGAACATTTATCCCATTAGTTAGTAATGGACTGCGACTCATGTCCACCTAGTAGCTAGTGCAAACCAGGAATATGACACCCAAACAATCCCTCCTCAGAACAGTTTCTGGACCTATGGATAATCAGAAGAGGGCCGGGCCCTCCCTGCTGTAAACTAAGAGGATTGGATCTGCTTTCTCTTGTACCCAAGACAAAGAAGCAAACTCGCTAACCTCCTTCGTGGCTACAGGGACAGAAAATGCTGAAATGCCTCTTTTTCTTTGATTCCCAGCTGCCCATTACTAACTGGACCTCCACTGGACTGTGCTTAAAGCCTTAGGTGTATCAAGCTCTCAAGTCCTAAGAACCTTCGTGGAAATCTGGGATTCTTTGATGCAGAGATGATGGAAAAAGGTATTTACCCTTGCAAAATTTTGGAACTTGGAACATTTCTAACTTCCAGCCACTGGAAGTCTGGGACCAACCACAACAGCTGTTCCAGTGATGGCGTGGCATCACGGATCTGAAGAAATAAACTTGTCGCACTTGGAGATTCTCTGCAGCAGTAACTCCATTTCAGGGGGTCTGCAGCGAGAAGTAATCTGACCTCTTAGTCCTTGGTGGGATACAATTTGCCGCTCTGCACTGCTGGAAGAAAAAACTTTCATTTCAGTCCCCATGAGAAAATCTTTAAATGCTGAAGACGCGAAAAGTATCTAGAAGATTGTCAGCCATCGGCAGGCAGAAAATTCAAGTTTCTCCCACTTGGAGCTTTTCCCGCCTCAGGGGTAAGTCGTTCAATGGCTATCCATCTTTGCACCATCTTTGCAGGATACAGCCTGCTGCCTTCCCGACTGAAAGACTTTTCCTCCCTTTCACAAACTAAGGGCCTGATGTCGTGTCCACTGCATTACAAGTGCCATTGGATATATAACACAGTGGGCGGGGTATCCATAACATTTGTTACAGACTACTACAGTCTGCCAAATTCTAAATAAGGCCCTAAGTCTGAAGGTAAAACCCTTACAGTGCCATTCCATTTGGTGTATCTGACCTCAGAATCCATCATGGTTATACTCAAAGTGAGCCTAAGTCCCTATCTACAATGACCATAGACTAATATTGGTGTTTAGTGCTTAGTGTCACATTTTAGTTCAATTTCACCAACTTAATGAAGTTTGTAAAGTTGGCAAGGTTCTACAAACATCCTAAATTGATGAAAGTACCCCAACTTTGCACACCTAATGAGAAGACACAGCCGCAAAAACATCACAAAAATAAACCTGCGGACCACCAGCAAACCCCTTCATTCTGCTTTGCTATCTGCACTTTGAACAGATTTCCAAAGAAATTTGCAGTCTCAGAGGTCATCCCTAAAATATGTAAGGTAAACTATGAATTTCCCAGGAGGTGGTAGTTTGGGTTGGATAATACAAGTTTTGGCAACTAACTGACAAAAATCTTCCAAACCTAAAAATCTGTACTTCATATGTTTCCTTCTATGTATAAAGTTCATATCTGTCTAACTAAATTAAATATTGTAAGTAATATTTTCTGTGGTACATCCCATTTATTACATACCTCTAAAATAAATAATCACTATCTAATTTAGCTACATAAATGCAAAGGATGATACACAAGGCCTACTGGACCCCAGCCAGACTAGCATCCATGGGTATTAGAGAAAACGACTCCTGCTGGAACTGCAACAATCAGAAAGGAGACCTGGCACACCTCCTCTTCCACTGCACCAAGGTCAGGAAATTATGGGACTCGGTAAACACACTAATAAACGACGTCACAGGGGCCACCCTGGCACTTGACTTCCACCATCTAGCACTGGGGTACACCGATCCTTCCATAAGATCCGAAACAGACAGAGACCTGATTGACCTCCTTCTCACAGCCGCGGTCAAGACGGTATTGACCAACTGGAAAGACACAGCGAAAGCCACCTTCAAAGCCTGGTTTAACTGGGTCATTTTCCTGCGGGGGGCTGACAACATTACAACTAACAGCCTACCGAACGCAGGGAAGAAAAGCGAAATGTGGCTCTCGCTAGACAACTACCTGTCCTCACACAAGCCACCCTGAACGCTAAAGAGAAACCGGGAAATAAGCCCCAAGCAAGATGAGACACCACTGAATAGTCTACCAAGATTGCATACTCTGTTAACTAGTTGAGCCTCTCTACTCTCCCTACTCTCTTTCTCTATACCTCTCTCTCAACGCCACCAGGGGAACGAAAAGACAGTCAGCAAGGGGGAAGGGGGAACGCCAAAAGAAACGGAAGAAGAAGCAAGAAGAAAAGAGACCAACGGCTGCAAATCACTACTCAACCCCCCCCCACCCCCCCCCCTGGGGTCCTTTCCCCTTGTCTTCAGTTATCTCCCATGTATATCCTGTATATCCTCTGCACCATGTAAATATAATTTTCAATAAAAATTACTGAAATAAAAAAAGAAGAAAGAACACAGACATGTTTCACATGCACCCAGAGATCATGTAGATTTATAACTGCTTCTATAATTTTGATAGAATGGTATTCTTGATATAAATGATAAAGCTCATTCACGTTCCTCCCTATTTTTTCAGACATTTTTTATACCAGTGACAACAGTTATCGTGTCTTCTAAAAACCTGTTTCAGCATTTCTGAGTTAACACTGATTGAATCTAATTTCTCATGTATTGTCTCACATCTATTAAACTTTAACAACCAATAACCTTCATCCTTGTCCTCACTGGTGGTATGCTTCCTATCCGTCTACTAGTGATGGTTTTGAGCTTGACTATTGAAGAATCTTTGTCACCAAAAATTAATGGACACTTTACGAACACAATGATCTATTTATGTTCACAACAATAGAAAACAAGACCAAATTACTTGCTGTCAACGGTCCTGACCACTGGATTTCGATGGGAGCTCGTGTTCTGCCCGACAACCAGCCGTATTAAAGGCTCTTATGGGGAAATGGGGTGTTTGAGGAAATCTCTGCACCCTGTGGCAATCCCCCCATGGTGCCTGCTACACAGTGCAGGGTTTCACAGGGGGGGTCCCTTAGCCCCTCAACCATAGGCCGTGGGGGCAAGGGGTCACTGCTGGGGCCTTCAGAATCACGTTCTGATAGCCATTTTGTCGGACAAGCCAAAGATGAAAGGCTGTTGAAAGTTGACTTTGAAATCTCTAGGACGTAAAAGCTGTCCATAGAGGTGTATAATGCAGTTCCAACTGACAAGACTACTCCGTGAGTCGCTCGGAACAGAGTTGGAATGGCCGCGCGGTTTACATTCTGACTGCGAACATTATAATCGGCAGTCGGAATGGAGACCGAAAGAGTCTGTCGGAACGGCTCTGATGCGGTCGAGGAGACCCTGACTGTCGGGAGGAGGCTTTTCGCCCAACATCAAAATCGGCCCCTATTATGTTGAGGATAAAAAAAAAAGGATCATAATTTCAAATTTAAGAAACATCAAAGAAAGAAAATTACTATGTACTGTTGATCATCTCAACTCTTTTTAGATACCATATACATTTATTATGGTGGTGCCTTTCGCGTGTTAGGTGTAACAAGGTTATGTTTTATTGGTTAAAAAAATACCGCGCATTACAGAATTCCAGGCAACAATAGCAGAATCTGATTGTAATGTTGTTTAGGTACTCAGATCATTTTGCATTTATTGTTTGACAATATATCACAATACTGCCTCACATTTGGGCCTTTTCCGCAGTCCCTTATTAGCAATTACCAGTTCACAAAATGTCAAGCTCGTTATTTCTTACCCTCTTCAGCACTGTTGACATTACCCTTCTTTATCAACCTTGTTGAGCATTTTTTTTTTATAAAATATAATCTGATAATTATAGCCGTATACAGAATCGTCTTTTCCCATGGTAGTGCATTTCTTAGAATAATTGAAGGTCTTCTAGAAAAACCATCAAAGCTGTCATTTAATTTCAGCCGCTACAATATTTAATTGAAAGATATGCAACATAATTAAAAAGGCAACTTCAGGGCAAGCATTTCTCAAATCTGGCGACAATAAAGTTGAAGTAAGTTAACCTTCCTGGTGTCTTCGTGATTGAAAATGCATTCCCTAGCAACAGTTGCGATGGCGTTAAGATCTCTGGAGGAAAAGCTGCTGTATGGAGGTAGTATTTAATTCATGCATTAACAATGTTTTTAAATTCTCAAAAGCTTATACTAAAATTCTCCCACAGGTCAACATTATACTAAAGATTACGTTTACATAAACATTGCTAGTGAACCCCAATTTTTCGCTTTGCCTAAATGTATTTTATGGCCGTTTGTTACATTGCAAAACCTACGAAACGACAAAAGTTCAAGGATGTCCCTAAGCACCGCATAATCCATGACTATGTTTTAAACGTTTTTGCAACTTTTCCATGATGTGCAATCTACTTGCTCAATTTTTATGATTGAGTCTACCATATTGTCTGGAAGTTTGCTCTATTGATAAACTATATCTATGAAAGATATATTTTCTTACATTCGAGTAGTGTGATGAATACCATCCGTGCAGACATTTCGCCTGGTTGTTCTTGTCTTTTTGAAGCTCTGTACCGCAGAGGTCTGATATCAGCTGACAAGAGATCTGGCCAATGTACTTTGCTAAAATGTTTTCATCTTTCCCAGTGAAAAACTTGCTACTCTGGAACTGACCTGGCCTAATTCTCAGGATCAGAGTTAACTCTGGACGAGTAAACGTATGATTCTCAAACATTATTCGTTAACTGCTGAGCCTTTGATGCACACAAACCTATTTCATATGCGAGTGTTTTTGCTTACATCAAGAAATCTCCAATTGTTTCATATGGCCTAGCCATGGTATATATCATGACAGGAATGATGCATCTTGGTTATATTCCATTATATATTAACTTCACTTTTACACTAAATTTCAATGAACATCTAACCCACAAACGTTTATGCAAGAAACAATATTAATAAATGAAAGCTAAATCACAACATAAAACAGTGAAAGTAAGTCTTTCAATAACGTTTGTTTTATAATTTGATAAAAAAAGATTTAACCTGTGTGCAACATTTTTCAAAATGGGCATGTTTAAAATTTGCATTTTGGGCATTTGTGTGTATGGTGTTACTATTTTGTGTGGCTTTTATGACTGCACAATTGCAGCCCAATTCTCAAAGGTAACATTTTTTAACATATGTTGTAGGAATGCCATTTGAGGAAAAACCATTCACACAGTCAGACCTGAAAACATGAAATCTAAGAAAAAGAATTGTTATCACTTTTAGTTTTCAGGTCGTGATGGTTGATAAATGCTTGCCTGGTATTGAACTTGGCCCTTTTTGCAGGGTTATCCCCGGACATTTTGCTTCTTCCTCCTATTTTTGCCTGACCAGTTGTTGTTGGCAATAGGACTCTGGGCACTTTATCACTGCTAATCAGTGTTAAAGTGCACATGCTTTCTGTGTAAATTGTTATTGTGATAAGTGATCCAGGATTGGCATATTTGATTTACTGGTAAGTCCCTGGTAAAGTGCTTTGAAGTGTGCCAGAATAATTTAAAAAAAAGGGGGTGGTGATGGACAGAGTATCTGAGTTAATCAGAACACTCCTACCCAGTCAACAGATCAGGGCTTGATCCATCACCGTTTTTTAGCTCACTGCACCATCCCAGTTCAGAACCTGGCTATATGCAAATTAGTCTGTCCCTGGCCCAGTGCATCATGGGAACAGGGCAGACCAAACTACCAAGCCAATTCTTCACTGGAAAGGAAACAAGCTTCCGGGGACCGGTTTCTGGCATTACAGCCATCTTCGGCCCGGCTTGCTTGAATCCTGATGGTGCAATGAGCAAGGGACTCATGTCTGAGCATACCCTTCCACACTCATGGTGGCCAAAATAATTTAAAAAAGGGGGTGGTGATGGACAGAGTATCTGAGTTAATCAGAACACTCCTACCCAGTCAACAGATCAGGGCTTGATCCATCACCGTTTTTTAGCTCACTGCACCATCCCAGTTCAGAACCTGGCTATATGCAAATTAGTCTGTCCCTGGCCCAGTGCATCATGGGAACAGGGCAGACCAAACTACCAAGCCAATTCTTCACTGGAAAGGAAACAAGCTTCCGGGGACCGGTTTCTGGCATTACAGCCGTCTTCGGCCCGGCTTGCTTGAATCCTGATGGTGCAATGAGCAAGGGACTCATGTCTGAGCATACCCTTCCACACTCATGGTGGCCAAAATAATTTAAAAAAGGGGGTGGTGATGGACAGAGTATCTGAGTTAATCAGAACACTCCTACCCAGTCAACAGATCAGGGCTTGATCCATCACCGTTTTTTAGCTCACTGCACCATCCCAGTTCAGAACCTGGCTATATGCAAATTAGTCTGTCCCTGGCCCAGTGCATCATGGGAACAGGGCAGACCAAACTACCAAGCCAATTCTTCACTGGAAAGGAAACAAGCTTGCGGGGACCGGTTTCTGGCATTACAGCCGTCTTCGGCCCGGCTTGCTTGAATCCTGATGGTGCAATGAGCAAGGGACTCATGTCTGAGCATACCCTTCCACACTCATGGTGGCCAAAATAATTTAAAAAAGGGGGTGGTGATGGACAGAGTATCTGAGTTAATCAGAACACTCCTACCCAGTCAACAGATCAGGGCTTGATCCATCACCGTTTTTTAGCTCACTGCACCATCCCAGTTCAGAACCTGGCTATATGCAAATTAGTCTGTCCCTGGCCCAGTGCATCATGGGAACAGGGCAGACCAAACTACCAAGCCAATTCTTCACTGGAAAGGAAACAAGCTTCCGGGGACCGGTTTCTGGCATTACAGCCGTCTTCGGCCCGGCTTGCTTGAATCCTGATGGTGCAATGAGCAAGGGACTCATGTCTGAGCATACCCTTCCACACTCATGGTGGCCAAAATAATTTAAAAAAGGGGGTGGTGATGGACAGAGTATCTGAGTTAATCAGAACACTCCTACCCAGTCAACAGATCAGGGCTTGATCCATCACCGTTTTTTTAGCTCACTGCACCATCCCAGTTCAGAACCTGGCTATATGCAAATTAGTCTGTCCCTGGCCCAGTGCATCATGGGAACAGGGCAGACCAAACTACCAAGCCAATTCTTCACTGGAAAGGAAACAAGCTTCTGGGGACCGGTTTCTGGCATTACAGCCGTCTTCGGCCCGGCTTGCTTGAATCCTGATGGTGCAATGAGCAAGGGACTCATGTCTCAAACGGTGATGGATCAAGCCCTGATCTTTTGACTGGGTAGGAGTGTTCTGCTTAATTCAGATACTCTGTCCATCACCACCCCCCTTTTTGAATCGTTTTGAAGTGTGCCAGGGCATGTAAATCAAATGCTACTAGTGGGACTTCGTCACTGATTGAGCTACCCGCATGAGTAGCCCTGAAAAGGTATCCCGAACCTGCCAGTGTAGTGTTGTGTGCAGTTTAGTAACTGCGATGTCAACTTGGCAAGTGCACCCACTTGTAAGGGCCTAACCTTCCCTTTTCTTACATGTAAAACACCCCTATGGTAGGTCCAAGGTACCCCCTGGGCAGGGTGTAGTGTCTGTGAAACGTAGGACATGTACTGGTGTGTGTGACACCTCCTGATAATGAAATACTGCCACTTTCGTTTTCCACTATTGAAAGGTTAACAGTGGCTTGGCCTAGTCATGGAGGCCTTGTCTGAAGTACTGTGTCCAGCACTGTGCACCTCATCCAGAGTATTGTGTCCAATTCTGACAATTTAATTCTTGAGTATTGTGTCTAGTCCCACAGGCTTTGTCTGAAGTATTGTGCTCAGCACTGTGCACCAGATCCAGAATACTGTGTCCAATTCTGGCAGCATCAATCTGGAGTATTTGGCATTGTAAATGACAATGCCTTTTATTTATGTTTTAAAATCGTAACCAAAAACAATGGGGATTGTTATTTGCAATGTCAATAGCTGAAACACACGTAAATAAGAGACCTATTGCATTTGCTTTTTTTTCAAACAAACTTTATTGGGTTTTAAACAACCTTCCACTACAGGACTTCTGGCTACAAATTACATTTAGTCACGATTCCTTCCCCTAGGCTTCTGTTACTTTCCGAAGTGTTCTGAAAAATCGTAACCGTGTCCCATGCCCCATCTCCCTCTGCCCACTGCATAGGAGTAGTACAATCAATCAATCAATCAATCAGAGCATTTGTATAGCGCACTACTCACCCGGAGGGTCTCAAGGCGCTGGGGGGGGGGGTCCGCTACTGCTCGAACAGCCAGGTCTTGAGCTGCTTCCTGAAGGGAGTTCCAAGTCTTGGCAGCCAGGTAGGAGAAGGACCTTCCTCCTGTGGTGGCTCTTCGGATGCGGGGGATGGCGGCGAGGGCGTGGCTGGTCGATCGAAGCTGGCGCGTGGGAGCGTAGAAGTTGAGGCGGCTGTTGAGGTATCCTGGTCCTTGGTTGTGTAGGGCTTTGTGTGCGTGGGTGAGGAGCCGGAAGGTGATTCTCTTGTTGACCGGGAGCCAGTGCAGGTCTCTCAGGTGTCCGGAGATGTGGCTGCGGCGGGGGATGTCCAGGATGAGTCGTGCTGAGGTGTTCTGGATCCGCTGGAGTCTCTTCTGGAGTTTGGCGGTGGTTCCGGCGTAGAGGGAGTTACCGTAGTCCAGACGGCTGGTGACGAGGGCCTGGGTGACCGTCTTCCTGGTCTCGGTGGGGATCCATCGGAAGATCTTGCGTAGCATTCGCAGGATGTTGAAGCACGACGAGGAGACGGCGTTGACTTGTCTGGTCATAGAGAGGGTGGAGTCCAGGATGAAGCCCAGGTTGCGTGCGTGGTCAGTTGGTTTGGGTGCGCTGCCCAGGGCGGGGGGCCACCAGGAGTCGTCCCAGGCGGAGGGTGAGGATCCCAGGATGAGGACTTCCGTCTTGTCCGAGTTCAGTTTCAGGCGGCTGTTCGACATCCATTTGGCTACGTCTGTCATCCCTTCGTGCAGGTTGGCTCTGGCGGTGGCGGGGTCGTTGGTGAGGGAGAGGATCAGCTGGGTGTCGTCGGCGTAGGAGATGATGTTCAGGTTGTGCTGGCGTGCGACGTCTGCGAGGGGGCTCATGTAGACGTTGAAGAGAGTTGGGCTGAGCGAGGAGCCTTGAGGAACGCCGCAGATGACTTCGGTGGCCTCCGATCTGAACGGGGGGAGGCGGACTCTCTGTGTCCTTCCGGCGAGGAAGGAGGTGATCCACTCCAGTGCCTTCTCCTGGATTCCGACGTTGCTGAGGCGCTGTACTAGGGTACGGTGGCAGACAGTGTCGAAGGCCGCGGAGAGGTCCAGGAGGATGAGGGCCGCTGTTTCTCCGTTGTCGAGCAGGGCTCGGATGTCATCTGTAGCTGCGATCAGGGCGGTCTCGGTGCTGTGGTTGGCCCGGAAGCCAGACTGCGAGAGGTCGAGGGAGCCGTTCATCTCAAGGAAGGCGGCCAGTTGCTTGTTGAAGGTCTTCTCGATGACTTTGGCCGGAAACGGGAGCAGCGAGATGGGGCGGTAGTTCTTGAGGTCGGTGGGGTCTGCTGATGGTTTCTTGAGTAGAGCGCTGAGTTCGGCGTGCTTCCAGCTCTCCGGGAAGGTGGCGGTGTTGAAGGAGGTGTTGATGATGTCCCGCAGGTGGGGTGCGATGACAGCGTCGGCCTTGTTGAAGACGTGGTGAGGGCAGGGGTCTGTCGGAGATCCGGAGTGGATGGAGTTCATCGTGCGGATGGTGTCTTCGGTGCTGATCGGGGTCCAGGCGCGGAGGGTGGTGGTGGGGGGCGGTGGTTCGGTCATGGCGTGCGTTGGTTGAGTGCTGAAGCTGTTGTGTATGTCCGCGATCTTGTTGTGGAAGTAGGAGGCGAGGGAGTTGCAGAGGTCTTGCGAAGGTGTGATGTCGTTGTTTCCGGCGTTGGGGTTGGAGAGCTCTTTCACGATGTTGAAGAGTTCCTTGCTGTTGTGTGCGTTGTTGTCCAGTCGTTCCTTGAATGCGGTTTTCTTGGTGGCGCGGATCAGCTGGTGGTGTTTTCGGGTGGCGAGCTTGAGGGCAGTCATGTTGTCCGGTGTTGGGTCTCTGCGCCAGGTTTTCTCGAGTGCTCTGCAGTTCTTCTTGGAGCTCTTGAGTTCGTCGTTAAACCATGGGGCTTTCTTGCTGCAGGGTCTGCTCGGCGGGGTTTTCAGCGGGGCGAGGTCGTCTGCGCAGTCGCTGATCCATTTCGTGAGGTTGGTGGCTGCTTGGCTGGGGTTCGTTGTGCTGGTGGGAGGGTTCTTGCTCAGGGAGGTAGTGAGCTGGTCTGCAGTGATCTTGTTCCAGCTTCTGCGGGGGGCCTGTTGCTGGTGATGGTGGAGCGTGGTCCTTCTGTAGCTGAAGTGGACGCAGCTGTGGTCCGTCCATTGGAGTCCCGTGGCGTGGCTGAAGGCGATGTCCTTGCTGGAAGAGAAGACCGGGTCGAGCGTGTGTCCAGCGTAGTGGGTGGGGGTGGTCACCAGTTGCTTGAGTCCGAGGTTGGCGAGGTTGTCCAGCAGGGTGGTGGTGTTGCGGTCGTTGTTGTTCTCCAGGTGGAAGTTGAGGTCCCCGAGGAGGATGTAGTCAGCGGAGAGGAGGGCGTGTGGACTGACGAAGTCGGCGATGTCCTCGCTGAATTGTGTGCGTGGTCCCGGGGGTCTGTAGATGAGGGTGCCTCTGAGGGTGGTCTTGGGGTTGACGTGGATCTGGAAGTGCAGGTGTTCCGCGGGTGCGAGGTTGTCGTCGGTGTTGGTCGTGATGCGGATGGTGTTCCTGTGGATGATGGCGATGCCTCCTCCTGTCTGGTTGACGCGGTCCCTCCGGATGATCTTGTAGCCGTCTGGGATGGCGATGGCGATGTCGGGCGCTGAGGAGGCGTTCATCCAGGTTTCCGTGAGGAAGGCGACGTCTGGGGCTGTGGTGTCGAGCAGGTTCCAGAGCTCGATGGCGTGTCTGTGGACGGAGCGGGTGTTGAGCAGGATGCACTTCAGGTGGGTGCTGCTGGAGTTCGGCTTGGTGGGTGCTGGTGCAGAGCAGGTCCGGGTGCAGGAGAACTTGCAGAACTGGCAGATGAAGGGTCCGTGGGTGCGTCTCGGGGTAGCTCGGTAGCAGCCCGGGGTTCGGCCGGTGTTGAGAGCGTTGAGTTCGGTGGAGTCGTAGGTTCGTCTGGTCGGCTTCCGGCGGGTGGGCTGGGGTCTGCGGGGGCCAGGGGTCCTGGCTCTGGGCGCGGTCCAGGCGCGGACGGGCGCAGACGGGCTTACCTTTGGCGCACCTTCGGCGCTCAGTCGGTGCTCCCGCTGCGCGCGTCCGCTGCGCGGTCGCTGAGGGGGCGTCATAAGAAGGGAGCAGTGAGGGCGGGTCAGCTGGGAGGCGGGAGCGTCTTAGCCAATCGGCTGGCGGGGGGGCGTGTCTGCAGTCAGTGGCGGCGGGAAAACCGGGTGCGGGCTTCTCTGGCGGCCCTGCGGCGGCTGGGGCGCCGGGAGCAGGCGACGCTGGAGATCGGTCGGCACAGGAAGCACAGGCACAGGAAGGAGGAGGGCGCAGGAGCAGGAGCGAGGATCGTGGGGCGACCAGGCCGGTGAGGGCGCAGTGGTTGCTCACATCCTTGTTGGTCCATAAAGTTCTCTTCTAGTAGTTATGTAGTCACTGTTCAACAGTTACCCACCCACGACTAACCCCCCACCCTTCTCACCCCCCAGGAGTGTAACATGCAATCAGACTTGTATCCTTCTACACCAGGGATGCCCTGCTCTGCGCTCTGCTATCCGCCATTGTAATTCTGTATCACTGGACTATCGGGGGAGGGGCGGTTGCCCCGTTTTGTCTGCACCAATATTCGGCATGTGACTGGATTTAGGGTGTGAGGTTCAGGCTTCATCTTCAGAGGCCTCCTCTGCTAGGTCTTCATCCCTCTCGCCGTCTGAGTTCCTTAGAAGTTCCACTAATGCTATCCATGCCCTGGCTATTTCCAATGCCTTCTCACTCCCCGGTCTTTTTGCTATTTGCAATCTAACTGCCCCCTCGCATTCTGCCCATTTAACAACTACTTTTTGCTATCTGTCTGTCTGTCTGTGTTAGGGCACTTTTTGCTATCTGTCTGTGTTAGGGCACCCTCTTGCTTTTCAATTTCTGGTGATGTCTCTTTTAGCTAAGACCAGTCCCAGATCCAGAAACTTACTGGTCACATTATTCTTGGCTGTGTGGGGAAACCTGTGTAACAAGCAATATCCTGGTGTTACGCCGATCTGTTTTTAGTATGCTTTTATTGTGATGTTGTATTAAAGCTTTATTGCTGACCTTTTGATCCGTGTATTGTATCGTGGCTGCAGTTGAATACTTGGTTGGATTGCTTACGCATATTTACCAGCAATGTAATGCTGTATGTACTGTCTACTTTTCTCCTTTTTAGGTCTCGGCCTGGCAAAAGCAGCGCATGTGCTGCTCTCGCCATGCAGAGGGCTTCTTGGAATCAATACGGATTCCGAAGCCGTGTCCCAGCTCCGCCTTCAGCTTTCATTTGTGTGCGTTGTTTGGTAGCACAAATTATGCCAACGGCAGTGCAATGATTGCACTGAAGGCATGTCAATCCCTCCTTGTTGCCACCCTGTCTCCTTTTAGCCACGCCCACCGGGATTGGATTTTTTACCCGCAGCGTTAGACTATGGCCTTTAATTAATGGGGAAGCACTATTTGTTTCCCCTTCCCTCTGTCTCCCCGAGCAGACCCTTCCCTCTGTCTTTTGCCTACGTAAAAGCTGTTGTAATTATGTGACATCACCACTGCTGAATACTTTTGAGTAAAGAATACGTTCCGCGGTTTCGTATTAAATGTCCAGGACACAAGCCAACAAGGAAGGCATGTTGACACAGAAGCAGTGGCTGCTGCACCCTGAGGTATTTTGAAATGAGGTACATAATTTAGCAGAGAAATGTATCTCAACAAATTGAGTAAAACAATTAGAACTCTGATTTTTAAAGTGTCGCCGGCTAGTGTAAAGAGAAAAACAATTCTCTTTGCCTAGCCCTGTATTTCGGACACTCACTAACAATAGGCCCGCCCGAGTATTAGATGACATCAGATGGGCTTCTGAGACCTTGTATGAATGACATAATTCACTGGATGTTCTGTGAAGCCGAGCTTGACCCTCCCCGACAGACGGCAAAGTTCCCAAAAGACAGGTTGAAGCATTTTGAAGTTTGCTCCTGTAGTATTAACCCTACTTTTGGAATTAATTTTCAACTTTAATGCGATTTTCTTAGTTTTTCAGGAGTCCTCACAATTGACCGTGTATGCTCCTAAATTTTGTTGTGAGTGTATAATTCAGCATTCTAAAATGTAGTACTCATATGAATTTGCACATTTACTGTCCTCTCTTCACAGTGGGAAAAATATTTGTTTCTGGGAAGAAATCCTATCCTCAAACCCCCTGAGAATTTGTTGACGTTGTCACCCCATTCCACTCTGGGAATTTACGCGATCCAGCCCTTGAGAGGTGTAAATAAATGTTCGTGTTTTTACAGAGTGCGTCATCTCTTGAAACTCGTCAGTGGATGCTCAGAAACTCGTACGTTTGCTGCAGTTCCAAACTATTACAGGTCTACCCACACCGTAGTTACCGACCCATACTAATGATAAAAATGTCTTTATTCTTTCAAAGTTTCTGCATTAGGAAATGCACTCTGCATTTGGACAAGCCCACCAGTCCAATTACTTGAATTGCAACTGGGAAGATCCGGTCACAAAGTGGGATATACATTTTCTGTAGCTTTATAAAAACCAAGCTGCGCAAAATAATTTAAGAAGCAGGACTTTAATAACAGCACTGAGCACTTCTTGTCATCTGTTTGTGCAAGCCTGATTGCAGACTTAGCAAAAAAAATTTTTTTTAAAAACACACCAAGTCAGCATTCCGTCACGTGCTATCTGAAAAGTGTATATTGATATAGGGGGAGCCCTGGTTCAAGACTGGCGACCACATCTAACGACAAGGCTCACTTCCTGGTGTTTTGATCCGCAGCGGAGGAGACGGGAAAACACAATGAAAGGCCCTTAGGGAGGTAGGAAGTGGGGCAGGTAATAGATTTCTGATTTAAACGAAGCCTGTTTATCCCCCCCCCAAAAAGTGCAAACACGGGGCTGTTTTGGTTTAGATTTGTGGAGGGATAAGGGTTGAAGGCCGGATTACAGACGGTGCCCCAAGACGGAGACAGCCCTGCCTCGAGGAGTAGGCACTCAAGAGAGACAGATGCCTTCCTAATGAACAGGCCATACCTAGCGTCGAGCTGTTTCTGTTCTCAAGAATCCCAGCTCCCTCGGCCTCCCTGATGTCTCCAGAAGTCTATGCTGTAGTGAATACAGTGCAACCAACACATGATCTACCAGGCTCTGTGTTTTTTATTTTTCATATGTACCTGATTTTAGATACACCAAATTTTGTACAGTGGACAATTTTATTTTTTATTTTTTTCATGGTGACTTGCTAGAACCAGTTTGGAAGAGTGATGGTCGATGTTTTGAAATATATTACACAGTCTGCTATTGGGGTTAAGAATTGCGTCGCTTTTACCTTCTCTGAGCATGTCAATAAGGGTGGAGGATTAAAGCCACATATTTAAATTCATTCTTTACATGTGAAATTTGTTTCCGGCTGAACAATAACTTTTTATTGCATGCTATAACTGCTGTGTTGCTGTTGACAATGCAGAACCCCGTGTTTAGCTCTGCAGCATTAGAGCCTTGAGGCTTGGTATATAAATCCTGTCCACATGCACTCAGAGGCTTTAAACCAACTCCGCCGACACACTGATACATGTAAATGGTCTCTCCAACAGACTGAATTCAAACCGACCCTGGTGACGTCCTTCGAGATTTTAAGCAAACTCTCTACCACACTGTTTTTCTTTTTTTAACCAATCTTTTTATTCCTCTCAGAGATTTTAAACAAATATTGGCCCACGAGGGCCCATGCCATCACAGATCTTTCAGAGATCCATGTGTGATCTTTACAAATACAATTTATTAAATGAGATCAGTTAATTAACTCCTGTTTCAGCCTGAATTGCTGGCCCAAAATGGCTCTGGGCCCAACTTTGGACACCTCCGAATCAAACCAAACCTTCTTTCACGTCGTGAAGTTTTAAAGCAAACTCACCGATTCCCAGTGAGGATTCAAACAAGCATTAAAAATGCAATAGGTCTTGCCTTTGATTAAGTTAAAGCCATTTGCTTTGCTATACAATACCATTAGCAAAGCAAATGGCTTTAACTTAATCAAAGGCGAGGCCTATTGCATTTTCAAAGCTTGTTATTCAATGTAATATTTTCATAGCTTTTATGACATGAGCTGTCAGAATTAAGTTTATACAACAACATTTCATTATGCTTTTACCTCAACTCTCTTTCACAATTTGGCAGGGTGTATGTGTATTTTAGAAAAGTAATTATCTGTCTACACCTTTGACTTAGAAGACCCATGCTTGAGGTCTACCGTTCAAAAGTACCACCAATATTTCTCTTTCATGCTATAATACAGAGACCCTATCTACTCACAATGTTTGTCACTCATCATTCTCATTGACAAGTTACAAAATTTGCATAATGTTCAACAAATCATGGCTGGCAAATCTGTGAGCTCCCATCAATTTAAGAATTGGCATTATTTTAATGCCTGCCCTTCAGCATTTGCTTAAACAGAAAACAAACAGAACTATCCCCAAGACTAATTAATGTGGCCATCCTAAGAGATTTTCTTTAATTTCACTAAACATATACTATTCATAGAGAACAAGGCTTGTTATTTAACTCACTCTTTATCTTCTCAGCCACACAATCAACAGATGCAATACTTCTTTGCTGTTTAATTTTTTTATTTATTGTGAAGAATTCCATCTGTCTAGTTGGTACCCACTAAAATCCTTTACTTGACTGGTCCCTTGATTTTGACCACCACCAAAGAGTGAGAAATGTATTGTTAAACTCAGTATTTCTGTCCTGCTGTTCTTACAGATTGCAGCTTCATCCCAGTTACACCCATACTGGTAACTTGAGTATTACCTGGAGGAAAATATATACATGTTTCTCAACTGTTTAAACCGGCTTACTTGTTGAGTCAACTTAATACGACTGTGCACAAGGGAGTTTCAGATAGTTGTGCATTATAACCTCTAAAGGCATCTACTACCGGGCACGACACTCTGCTTACCATGCCGGTCTCACGGAAACACAAACAAAAGTCGCTACATATTGGTACTATACCCCTGAGCGCCTGCACCAGTTCGACTCGCGCAGGAGCGATCTTTGCTGGAGAGGGTGCGGGGAGGTGAGCACTCTGATGCATGTTCTGTGGGGCTGCAGTCGTCTGCAGCCCTATTGAAAGCAGGTTTTGGATGAAGTAGATCAACACCTTGATACACAGCTACCACGCTTTCCCTCCTACATCCTACTTGGGCTGCCCAATCCCCTGACTTACCCTCTTAAATCCCAGAGAGGCAGGATGATCGCCATCGCCCTTGGGGCAGCTACACAAAACATCCTGGCTCTTTGGCGGTCTGATCAACTCCCCTCACTCACGGGCTGGCTCCAAAGACTTTGGATGGTGCTGGGCATGGAGAAACTCACGTTGACTTTGGCTGGTAGAGGGTCGGAATTCCCCGAGTTATGGCAACCATTCTTGACACTATTGACACCGGAATTCAGGGAACTAACGTGCCCCCGCTATTTACGCTTGCTGCGCCTCCCTCACACTCCAATTCCCACTGTAGCTCCCAGGAAAGCCCGAGGACCTCGCTGCTGACCGTTACACTCCTTCTCCCCTTTTTGTTTTTCTTTCCCTGATTTCCTAGTGGACGAGGGGTGGGTGGGTTAGGGAGGGAGGGGGAGGGCGGGGTGGGGTTTTGGCGGGGAGGGGGGTTTCTTCTTAAAGGTTGTTATCGCATCTCGCTGGCGGACCCGCTCCATGTTTTTTGCCGCTGGCAATGCTAAATTAGATACTTGTTATTTTCTCGCTTACTGTACGGGAGCTGAGGGTCTTGAATATCTGTCTGCTATATTTTCAATAAAAAGATTTAAACCATAAACTAAAACAAAATAATATTTTACTATCTTCCTGCTGACAAATCTAATGTAGATCATTTTGGAATCTAAAGTGATATTGAAACTGAGTTTGAATTGGAGAATTATTTGGGAGAGAATAAACCATGGTCCTTTTTTAGTCACTCTTAAAGTACAGTTGCTTTACTGGAAAAGTGGGTAATAAAACTAGGGCCTAACTTTACTACTTTGGGTATGCACAAACGGCATTTACGAGTAGTAAAGTTAGACTTTTGTCTCATTTAAACGTAAGTTTTGGTCTTAGACCAAAACTTAAGTTTAACTGAGAAAAAAGTCTAAGTTTACTACTCTTTGTCGATACCCAAAGTCGTAAAGTTAGACTTTTGTCTTGGTTTATCTTTGTGATTCAGGCCCAGTATCTTTATTTTCATGCCGTTCAATCAAAATTGTCTATGCAAATCAGCTGTGCATGAGGACCATCAAGATGTTAACAACTCGAGTTGATAGAATTGTTGTGGGTCCAGCAAAAATCTACTGGTTTCGGAAGCAGTGGAAAATGTCCACCCTTCCACTGACTGACACATAATTTGACTTTTATGAAACAGAGGGCAAAGGGTATTCATAGGAAGTAAAACAAATGTCTTTGCTGAAATTCACAAGGTGTGTGCCATGTGCTTTTAAGCAGCTTCAAAACAACCACGGCAACATTTGTGAATGTATGCATCAAATACACTGAATAAGAGGGACATGGCATCTCAGTCTGAAACCAGACACAGCTTGTCTTTGGTGATACAAGAATATTTTAAGGTGAGCCTTAGTCTTCCTCTTTGGAGCCTTTCTGGCAAGGTGCTATGGGAGCTGAGCTATAGCAAGTATACACTTCTCTCCTCTACTCACTGTTCTACCACCCTTTTCTGGTCTAATTTCTCACATATGTTGTGAAGTCCTTACGGAAATCTTTGTAAATGATAACTTTCATTCACAGATAATGTTCTTCCCTGATATTCACAGTGTTTTTCTACAAGACCTAACACGTATTATTAGTGATGCCAAGCATCTTCGACTGTGTTGGATTCAAGGTATTAAACTCAAGGTATTAAACAGTAGAATTATTAGTTTTTTATTTTGTTTAGTTTTAGATTGAAGATTAATTTGTACTACATTTTATGAATATTTTCAATTAAAAAGTCAATGTCATTCACAATCCAGTACTAGGAAACCTCTGTTGCCTCAGTGGGCATTCAAAGAAGAAAATGCTTGGTGTTTGCTCTGACTTAAGAACACATCTCCTTGGTGTTAGTATGGTGCGACCAGGGCCTTTCACTGATATATTCTTGTGTCCACTCTGAGCAAGGTAGTTATCCTTATCATTTGATTTCCCTACTATCTACTCTTTTGAGTGAACCCCTTCTTATCAGACTAATGACACATTATTTCACTTGTCTCATACCTCTTACACCTGCATATTTGAACACAAACACACTGGTTTTCCTGGTTTTATTTATATGCCATTTGCTCGTCAGGGTTTCTTAATTCCCATTATCACCTTAAATATTTACGAATGCTTTTGTCATGATACATGTCAATCATCCGTACTGCACATCTGAATAAAAAATGTGTCCTAGCAGTAATATTTTATTCATCGATAATGGGATCTGTTTTCTACATTTCACTTATTCATAAAAGGAAAACAATTATATTCTGACCAAAATATATAATTTAGTCTGTGCATCTTTACCGCTAACTTTTAAGAATAACAAATATAAACTGGTGTATGTTGCACTTCAGTCTTCGCCACTAGAAGGAAGCAAACCATTGCTATATGTAAATTATATATGTCAATTTTAGTTCAGTTTTAAGCGAGCTGAACTAAAATTGTGTTCATATTTTGCAACTAATCAAACTCTTCTGGAAACTAGATATTTAGTTATTTTCAGCTATTAAAGGTTCAACAAGTAATGTTCCAACAGGTAGCAGCTACTTGCACTGCTTGAGCATTTCGAAGACAACACTCCAGCAGGCAGTTGCCCTGACCTTGATAAAATGTTAGCAGATCAAATACAACACCCATGCTGTGGTTGCATGTTGAAATGGATTCTAGCACCGGTAAGAAATCTATTCAGAGCTGTCTCTGATTCAAAGCAAAAGTCATAAATGGATGACCTGCATGTATATCTATATATGTCTATGATTATCCAAGATGTTTAGGTGTATTTGGATTCGCCTAGCTCTACAGAGACAAAGCAAGGAGAAATTATTGATAAAAACAGTCAATAAAGAGGGTAAGGGAAATGTGCATTTATGCATTGTTTATTTTCCATTTTTTTCACATGTAAACATGATTTTTTAATTACAAAACACCCCATTCATTCACTTCCCCTTAAAGGTTGAGGGACAATTGGCACTTGTCCACATTTATTCCACCACTTCGTTCTTCATTAATAATTTTCAAACTTTGAAGTGCAGGTTTTTGAACTGAACTGTAAAGGTCGTAGATAACCACAGCTTGAAGCCAGTTGTAGATCTGCGATATTTTTTTTTTATTAAAGTGTCATACAAGGCCCATTGCTGGAGAGCAGTAAAACACAACCGCTCTCCCACAGCTCCACATTAACTGCTTGACCCTACATTCCACAGCACCTAATATAGAGTGCAATGACCTGATGCATTCTAAATACCTACTACACAACAGAAACGTTTTTTTTAAAACGCACAAACGTGACTTCATGTTTGTTGATCACATTTGCGTTGCAGAATCCCAGGACTCTCCCAGGGGAAAACTCCATTTACCCCCCACCCCCCACCCCCCTAAGTCAAAAGACTGGAACATTCAATCCATTTTGCAGATTTCACACAATCATCTGTACCCTCCCTTCACGGAAATGTCTTTGGATGGGACTTTGTGAATAATGAACGGCGGCGCGTGAGTATATATTCTACTTTTGCACATGTAAATTACAGCTATGTTTGTGACAATTTTGTAAATGCCTCGGAAGTTGTTTATGTAAGACGGTGAGCTGTTTTATTTTTGTTTGTTTGTTTTTTGCATTCAAGCATTCATTTCATAATAAAAAAAATACACAGTGACTCTAAATCCATTGAGAGTTTTCTTTGCATTTTGAGAAACATATTAAGGAGGAAGAATTATTGCTAAGCATTACTAGGCAGGGTGAGATCAATAGAAAGAATGTAAGCACTACTGCAGGGGCACCTCAAGCCCAGGAACGCCAGGTAACCTGATGCAAAAACGACTCAATTTTGAGGTGCATCATATAGCACTATCTCACTGCATCTTAGTTCACTCGACCCCATAAGGGGTAGAGCAACATTTTAGTACTTGTTCCTGGCCATCAAAAGTCTGAGTTATACACAAGAGCGAGCTACAATTTGTGTACATTTCCAACATGAATCTGTGTACATAAGACTTAGCCTGCAAGTCTTGCAAATTGCAGCTCTTAAAGTGTAGGTTTATGATAAAGGTAGCAATTACATTTTTCTGTCAAAAATGTGTCATCCCAGGTAAATTAATATTAAATTTGAAGACATCCTTCACTCTCAGACTTCGGAGTATACAGAAGTGTTGGAAAGAATTACACATCTTTGTGAATTGTCACAAAGGTATAACTTTGTGGGTGTTCGCAGTGTTGTATAACCCTTTATATTGGCTCTGAAAACAGTGGCGTTTCCTTTAAAAAATGTTGTGGACAACTTTGTTCTGCAGGTGTAAGTGGCATTTGTGAATGTAAACTACTATGCCAGAGTTGTGAGTCTGGATACTTATTTTCAATGCGCAGCTGACACGGTCTCCACACCTGGATCACATTTAACACTCAAGAAGTTTTAAGTAAATCAGGATCATTTTATAACACTTCGGTATTCCATGATCGTTGCAACAGAGATAAACTCATTACCTGTACCCGTACTCATTACCCGTACCCAATAGGGTCTGCAAGGTACAGAATGTTACGTAAAAGTAATCAAACATGTTTTGCATTGTTTAGTAGCAGTTTCATTCAGCACAACTCTTAGGTTAGGAAGACTATAAAGTGAGAAGCCTGATAAACTTTTCTTTTCAAGGCTAAAGAGTAGGGCCCTCATTTATGGGGTTTAGGCTCTTGGCAACGCTACAAATCACCTTGCTGTGCTGCCTACATTCAAAGTAATGCAGGCACCCTTACACCATGTTGCAAGGATGCCTCTGTTGTCAGCAGGATGGTTTTTGTGCAGGAAGGGGCACCCTCCTGCACAAAAACCATCCTTGGAGGGCCTGTTCTCTTTTTATGTGTGTTGTGGATAGCAGCCCATATGGAAATAAGAATAAATGAGGAGAAATAAAGATATCTCTCCTCATAAAAACTCACCTCGGGAGGCGTAAGGTTTTGATGCATCCCCAGAATACATGTTTTTTTTTTAAATCTGGGGAAGTGTTAAAATCCATGGTAGCTGCACGGGAACATTCACTGCAATGCTCATAGAATGCCCCCCAAGTGCAGAGCAAGACAATGCAGTGATTTGCGCTGCCTTGACTTACTACACATCTATGAGGCAATTCAAAGCCCCACAAAGTGACTTTGCGTGGCCTCATTGATAGGATTTCAAGGTTTGCACCGCCGGAAAATCGCAAAAAGTGATGCTGTGCTGGCGGCAGGAGCTCATAAAGATGCCCCTATGTGCTTTTCAGTTTGATACTTTATTCCTAGGCAAATTGCCCAACTTTACCAAGCACTGCAGATGAATCATCGATGATGGGTGCTTCAGGTGTGTTGGGGAGGTTCTTGACTCTGCAGCCACTGGAACCAGAAGACTTCAAGGATGACCAGGAGCCAGATTCGAGCTGTCCTACAAAGGATGTCGAGTACTGAGGGGTCAATGTCCGGCTGGAACACCAACAAGCCTTGGCAACGGCAACCCGTGCAGAAGGTCAAAGAAGGTTACAGTTCAGATCAGCAAAATCCAGGAGACTCACAACGCACAGGGACGTCAGGGCAGGCCTGGAGCAATCAGAAGAGCCTAAGAAAAGCAAAGTTGACCCTCAAATGAACCCACTGGCCAGAGGCACAGGAATCGCGAGAGGACTTCCGGCGATTTCACCAAACAACAGCCCACGGAGCACTCAGTGCAAGGAGGCCAGAGTTCTTAGTAGGAAATGTGCTAGAGGTTGGGGCAATTTGGAGCCCACTGCATTTGCTTGGGAGACACCAACAAGCATATGCACTGGCAAGTGATCACGGTGCACAGGGGTACAGGTATTGCAGCCCCCACAGGGGATTCTGGCCTCAAACTTGGTAAGATGGTAGCTTGGACCTGGTGGGATGTAGAAACCCACATCCTATGTTGCTGGAGCCTTCAGAGTCCTTCACTCCAAGGGAGATATCTTCTGTTGTCCTTGATGCTTCCACACTGCGTGAACTCCGACGTTGACTACTCTCTAGGAGTGCCCACTTTCCATGTTCTAATGCCTTGAAGAAGTCTGTTACTGGACGAAACGCGTCGGCTGTTGTCTTTTATACTGAATGTTTTGAGAATAAAGAAGACACTATATGAAAAATACCATGGACACGGACTTGATGTTTTGTGATGTATCTACTCTTTCTTGCTATTAAGTGGTGCACCTTTGCGATTTAGTCTGCTTGCTATAATCCTGTCTTGGATTGCACTATGGCAGTGGGCGCATTAACAGTGTGCACACATAAACAATGGAGAAATCCTATTCACACTAATTAGGGATAGCAGGTCAGGTGCTAGGCCTTTACGGGGTACACTACCAAACTTGTTTGTCTTTCCACAACTTACCATACATTTCGGATTTATCATATCTGAATTTACAGTAGCTGAAAGACACAGCATGATATCTGGACAGAAACCTCACACTAGCTCGGTAGAGTCAGACGGTGCTTTAAAAATAGGAATAGCATTGTAATCAGTGGTGTAGCTTTGAGCGTGGATGTGCTTGGGGTGTGACACCCCCAAAAAAATGCATGCATGCTTGTGGGTTTGATCTAGGGGCTCTAGGCCAGGTCTGCTATGTCTGTGTCAGTTTTTATTGTTATTTTGTCTTGTTGTGGTCCAATAATAATACTTCTGATAAAAAAGAAAGGATAACTTAGGGTATGCGGGAATGGTTCTTACTAGTCCCAATAAAAAACCCTCATGCACGTGTTGGTAAATTACGGTGTTAAGCGGTATATCTTGGTTCTCCGCTGTCCCTCACACGTGATATAGTAAGTTATAATAAAAGTAGCTCTCTCTTCCAGACAAATATTTTAATAGTTCTGGCCTCTAGAGACCAGAACTATTAAAATATTTGTCTGGAAGAGAGAGCTACTTTTATTATAACTCACTATATCACGCCACAATCACAATTTCTGATCACTACTGTTTTTAACTAAGGGTACTGCCTCCCGGTTGGAGGTTGCATAAACCACTAAACCCTATGATTATGCAAACACGTGTGAGGGACAGCGGAGAACCAAGATATACCGCTTAACACCGTAATTTACCAACACGTGCATGAGGGTTTTTTATTGGGACTAGTAAGAGCCATTCCCGCATACCCTAAGTTATGCAGGACAAGTGATCCTTTCTTTTTGATCAGGAGTATTATCAATATAGGAAACTGAATGGATCACGTATTCCTACCCTCCCCTATCATTGATTTTGTCCAATAATATTAGCCAAAGCAGTGACCCGTGATGTAAAAAAGGAGAGAGCAATGAGCCATTTGTGTTTCTAAGTTCATGTTTAAAAACTATCACTTTTAATAAATGTATGTTTACGCTGTAATGTCATTTGATGTACTAATGTGAAACACTTCTGCATGTTACAGAAATACACTATTTTGAACTTTGAAAAAACTGTATCATATATTCACATTATGTTCTTTGCACGGTATACACACCAAACCTTTCTGTAGCTTGGCTCGTGTATGGTCTCTTAGAGTCAAGCCAGACCCTTGGCTCTGCTCTGGCGTGGCTTGCTTTATTAAGTTTCTGGTGTGCCAACCTATACTTGAGACTCAGACTTTGTACACAGGGCTGTCAGTTACTTCATACATTGATTTGTAAAAGAGGAGGACCGGAAATATGGAGTCCTGACCCATGTACTGATATGATAACTCTAACACCAGGGCTTCTCTTAGTAGAGACGAAAAAGAGGGTGTGTAGTGAAAATACATTTTAAAAAAGTGATCCCAAGGCAGGAACTCCTGGCCATTGTGTTGTACATGACCGTAGTCCAGAGTTTCCAGGTTCCCGGGGAGAACTACCATGCCCAGATGGGACAGGCAGGGGTGCAATTTTAGGGAGTATTTTTGGGATGTGACACTCCCAAATGCATTCTTGGTAATTGAGTCTGGGAGCCCTTAGTTGGGTCTGCCATGTCTGCATATGTGTTTCTTGTTGTTCTCATTTCACTAAGCATTTTAAAACTTTTTGGAGAGCAGAAACTTACATCTTTTCAGTGACTTATTTACCAAAAATGTAATAAATCAGCTCCCATATAAGTACTCCTTGAATGGGTGCAAATGTACTACTTTTTGGAATTACAGTAGTAGGTTTTGATAGCTGCGCCATTCTTAGGTTTCCAGAGATACTACTAGGAATCAAACATCCAAAATGTGATGGGATAAATGCTTGCAAACAGTCTAACTAGTGGCAGTCACTCTGGATATTATTCCAACCCGTTGTTTTTTCACACTGTGCCACCCCACCTAATGCAGATCAGTACTGACCCTGCTCCTCATGGGAAAAGTCCATCTAGACCTTTGGTCATGACAACCCCCCACCATGGTGCTTACCACTTTTTTAGTTTAGAAATTTGAGATTTACACTCCCTGAATCTCACTGACCAAGCTATGCCTCTGATTGTAACAGGTGATAAACAACAATTATAGCATAGAAAAAAACCTCATAAGGTTAATCATTTGCTGTAATTACTTTTTAGCACAACAGGTCACGGGTTTGAATCCCTGAAGGAATAAATCAACCTTTTATTCCTTTTGAGATTCATAAATACTTCTGAATTTGTTCCTGATTCGCATTCGATGGCCGTACTTTGTTTGGCAATGTGTCATTGTAATATAAACTTGAAACTAATAGACCCCCATGCATAATTATGTATCCAGCCCACTCCTGATGCTAAGTTGTGAATGGACTTCTGTCGTCTGCATCAGTGAAGGGCTTTGGTCAGATGACATCAGCATGCTACATTGCTGCCACTACAGCAGCTCATTTCAGAGGTTGGGCCTAAAAATGCTGATGCCTTGGAATGCTGCACGCTTGTTTCTAACCCTTAACCCCTTCGATGCTCATGATGGAACCGTTCCATCATGAGCCTGTTGGCTCATTAGAACGCTCAGCACAGCGCGAAAATTCGCGCGGCGCTGAAGCGGTTAAAATTGTACTAGAGAAAATAAACATGTACAATACAGAGCAACAGTAGAGATGACTTGGATCAGAAATGGCCCCTGTCTGTGTACATCTTTCACGAGTCTGGTCTAACCAGGCACTGAGAATGAGAACTGGACGCTCCTCATTTTTAAGAAGCAATAGCTCACCTGGCTCTTTTACCTGTGAACATTTCATTTTAATATGGAACATATATAAAGTACGGAAGTGACAAGAGCATGTGATTGAGGTATTGTTGTCGGTTAGGCAAAGACATTTGCTTTCTGTACTGTTTGGCATTGGCAGTTTGGTAAATAAACAACATACAATTAGATCATCTCTAAAATTTGTATTGGTTGCATGATCAAACACAAAAACAGATTTGTAGCACTGGAACGAAGAGTACAATTGTGTACAATTGAATATTTAAAATGTCAAGCACAAGATTAACAAGAAAGCCATGGCACAGGACAGAGGCATAGATCTGCCAAAGCAGTTATTGGATCTCATAGCCCAGAAGCTGTATGGTAGACAAGAAGCATTCATTCCAACAGACTGCACATTGTGTATTGTATTTTCCAAATGTGGATCTATTGCCCTGGGTAGTTGTTCTTTTGGATGTGCATTAATAGTTTAACAAAAGTGTCTTTTAGGCCGGCGACTCATTGGTATATATCTTAAAAAAAGGCATAAACCAGTAATATAGGTAGTGAAATTGTGAATAAAACAAAGGCATGTAGCATCTGCAATACAGTTTCGACCAACTAAACGTATTTGCATTTTATAATACATCCATCAGAAAATGTCCCCCTATAAGCTAACTACTTCAATAACCCAAGGGTGTATTTTCATAACGGGTTGGTAGAGCTACATTCCTGAATATTAGGGAGTGGATCCCCTAAGGGAAAATTTATGAATGGTCCCACCAATGTTTAACATAAGCTCTAGTGGACTTCTGTTTCTACAAATCTTGTGACAGTTTTGCACAAAAAACCTTTGATTTATCGTACATCAAACAGAAGAGCTTTTCTCATCTGCCTGAGTTTGTGGCAAGTAGTGATCCACTGAGCCCAAAGAGACATGGTCCTTTTTAACACTCAGAAACAGTGGGATGGTGTGCCTTCCCTCTATTTGAAGTCTTAAATGCCAAGAAGCTTCAGTACAGTCAACACTTGAGCCCATGAGGATTCCACAACTTTCCCTGATCCAGTACAAATAAAAAAATTAGTGTTGTCATCGGCCAGAGGTTTGAACCGTGTTTTGCAAGTGAACAGCCCATAGTTCCTGTGGGATTGCAAATAATTATTTCATGTGAGTGACAGTTATGAGAAGAACCTGAGTGGGGACAGAGAATTTAAGCATCTGCACTATAGTCTGTAAGGGTGATCCTGCTTGGGTGAATGACTACTATAATTACCAATATTTATCAAATGAAAGGGAAGCAGCATGTGTTAGATATACAAAAGTTGACAATTTCTTTAACTAAGTAAGCAGCTTTGGATATCGACCTGTGCTTTCATCCACTTCAGTTTTGCATGTTCACAGTGAGTGTCTGTTTCTGTGTTTTGTTTATAATTCTTATGAGAATAGTTGCCTCTATTATATATAGCCCTTATTACATTCATTATGTAATTAAGGAAAGTTCTGTGGGTAAAAGTGCCAAGCTGATTTCAACCATACTGATGCAATCAACTTTTGGCTTGGGGCCATCAAAGTAGGGAGGTCATGCTGTTGTAACGTCAGAGGTACAAGACTCAGAAACAAAGCAAGGCATAAATAATCATAAAATGTAGCCAAATTATAAAGTGGTCATCAGCATGCTCTATAAAGTGGTCATCAGCATGCTCTATCAGAGTGTTTTATTTATTGGTGATCCCAAGAGAAATTGGCTTCATCATGAATCATGCTGAGGCTGACACATCCCTGTTCCTGTTATGTTCCGGATCCATATTGCAGACAGTGCCCCACGGATGCAACGGATGTGTGTTCCCGTTTGTATGCCCCTGGGGCACTATGGTATTACAGGAGGGTCCAGAGACGGTTTACCAACCCATCTGTAATAGCTCTCGCTCTATATGTATGCCAGCGCTATCGTCAAAGGGTATTCCCTTATTTTCATGGCAGCATGATCCTAGGCAAAGGAGGACATCTCTATGTCTCTGCGCCTGTGTTCTATTATGGACGAGGATGCAAAGGCAAACAGTCCTTTAGGAAACACCTCCTTTGGAGAGGTGATGGGGTCCTACAGAGCCACTCACTGCACTTGCCTGCAGTGGGATATCACTCCCCTCTCTAGTGCAGGTTGCTGCTACTGTCTGCATGTGAAACACAGAGCAGCTGCTAACCAGTCACTCCATCTTTCCGTGAAGGTGCTGCCCCGAGGGCAGGTGCTACTTAACAATGTCCGTGGGGAGCACATTGAAATAGTATGCGCTGTCCCTATTTGTGCCCCGCACACAGGAACAGTGATCCCATTACATGATATGGACCTGGGTGTGGCTTATATATTTATCATAGCCCAGAACATTAAGGTCAACTTTACCTTTCCCTCTTCTGTTTTATTACTTGTCCTTAGTGTACTTATCTGTTCTCCTTCTGCTCCTCACTCCCTTGTTGCTGTTTGTGGGTGTAAATATGGGAGCACAACATTTTGTGATATATATCTGGAAAATGTTTAACACTAGGTGCATTGAGGGGGGAGTGGGGGTGCATTGTGCACTGTAGAGCACAACTGAGTTGTGTACAGGAAGAGTCACTGGACAGAGGACATCCTCTTCTCCACAGTCTATTGCCTTTTTAGGTCTCGGCTAGTAACGCGCTGAAAGCGCGTTCTCGCCAGAGAACTATAGTCGGCGTCTCAGGCGAAAAACGCGACGAAGGGGAGACAAGAGCTGGCTGCGCGCCCAGCATTCTCAATAGGAAAAGCATTTTCAGAGTCGGATTACGTCGCACGCTTTAGGATTGGGTCGCGCGCGTGAGCTTCTACGATAGACAGCTCACGTGACGTCGCGCGGCCCAATCCCAAGACGCGCGTCGTAATCCGACGCTGCCCCCCTCTCAGGCTCGCGTTGGTCACATGGTAGGTTGTAGCTGTACTTGTGTGGTTTCATTGCAGGAAACTGCCTGTCATTCCCTCAATGTGTTCTCCGCCGCTCCTCACCTCCGTGCAAACCCTCTAGCGTGCCTCCAAATTCCCTGGCCAGCGTCTCTGCTGATCTTCCGGAGCTGGATCCGGAGTGCTCCCACGACTACACAGGAGTCTCAGCAGCAGCGCCGACGGGAGTCTGCATATTTCCTCTCCCTCTGCCAAAATGTCCGACCCGTCCGGTCCGGGCTCACAGGCTCAGGAGAGGGTGTATGATGAACATTTTATTTGATTTTCGCAATAAAAAAAATCATGTTTTGTTTCACTCCCCGCAGTTTCCGAAAAGCACCCGCACATCGGTACAGCTGTGTACAAAATCCCGCACACACATCGAAACACAAGCACATAAAAACACAGACACGCAAATACACCAGGGCACATATAAGCATGTACACACATGCACACATCGAAACACAAGCACATAAAAGCACAGACACGCAAATACACCAGGGCACATATAAGCACGCACACGTCGAAGCACAAGCACATACATGCAGACACGCAAATACACCAGGGCACATATAAGCACGCACATCGAAACACACGCACATAAAAGCACAGACATGCAAATACACCAGGGCACATATAAGACCGCACACACATGCACGCACCTACACAATAACACATTTCTATATTGCCATGCAAGTACACAAGCAAACACAAATATAAGCCCACAGATGCATACACACATATATAGGCACTCACGCAGCCCACACAATTGCACATGGTTCCATTCGGCTACATAAAAACGCACACTCAATGCCACACAGAAACACGTAAAAGTTTGTTTAGATATGCCACGTGGATCCATGCACACACGAGGCATACACGCTCTCAAGCCAACACGCACATCCAAACGCACACACATGGATCCGTGCACAATGTGTCACACACACACATGCACGGGCAAACACGGCCACCTGTTCACACATTCATCACTGCTCTTGTGCTGCATGGAATATTCAGGCCCGGACTGGCCATTGCGGGCACCGGGCAATCCCCCGGTGCGCCGCAAGGGTGGGGGCCGGTTTTGGGCCCTGGGGGCCGTTTTTGTTACAGGGCCGTTTTTGCAGCATAGCTGCAAAATCGGCCCTGTAACAAAATCGGCCGAAAACCGGCCCCGGCAAAGAGCTCGGCTACACCACCAGGGAGCCGGCCGAGCACTTTCCCAGGGGTGGTTTTGGTTCCCAGTCCGGCCCTGGGAATATTACAGTTGGTGTTGCAATATTTAGCAATGCCAATAGCTCAAACCTAATTAACCCGAGACCTATTGCATTGCAAATGCTTGTTTGGTTGAGGGAAAGAAAGTCTGCCAGAGTAATGGTAGTGATAAAACCATTACTCTCCTTAGCAGTTGAAAATACTGTTTTTTATTTCCCGATCCCTCTTTAAAGGCCCTCATCAGCACCCCACATCCCATTACAGCTGGAGTTGGTAATTCTAATTACCTGGAGAGAGGGGATTGTTTTTCCCTTTCCTGTATTGGTAGAGTCCAGCAATGAAAGAGGATGAGTGCAACTTTGCAGAATAAATGCTGGTCTAACAAGCCCTGTGTAAGATGAGTGGGAGCTTTTACCTAGATGCCTAGTGACCATCAATGGCCATAGAAGGAAGACACATTGTTTTTCATCTGAGCAACAACGTTTTTAAGACGACATCTTCAGACAGAGAGGTTCAGTGCTCTCAGCTAGCCATTACCAATTGTGTTTTTAGTTGCCCTTTCTAAAACGGTTACCATAGTAGTGTGAAAAAGTTGAATATTGTTGTAGCACAATGGTGGAACACCTATAAACTGGACCATTGGTGTTGGAACAGTCTTCAGAGTCAGAGGGGGTTGCTGCCTTTAAGTCACAGGGATTGTCAAAAAATCAATGCATCACACAAAAGAACAAATACAGGAAATGAGCTACATCCTTTCAACAGGAGAGTGGTATGTGTGTGACATGTGGCTGATTGTGCATTTTGGATCACTCAGTTGCAAATATATTCCTAATGCATAGTATGAGGGTACAATGTAATTTACAGACAGCACGTTTTCCATTTACATGGCCACAAAATTAGCACTGGCATGCAGTTTTATTAATAAATCTATATAGCGCACAAAGGATACTGCGTTGAAATCAGGTTTCAGCAAATAATTACCATTTTCATATCACCAAGTAAAGGGTCTTGATTTGTTCTGATATAATTAAAATCTTTGTTTCTATTACACTTACACGTTTGAAAAAGAGTATTCTTCCTTTTTACTTTCCTAACTGCAGATATAGTTCGTTTACAGGTATTTAAAAGTTATAATTTTTGTAAAACGCTGACATCCTACAGCCTTCCTTTAATACTCTTTGTACCTCAGCAAGGTTGTCAATCATTCACCTTACAAAGGACCTGATGTATCAAAGGGTTTTACCTATTCACTGTCTATGGGGAAATGCACTGATACATAGGGCAGATTTTTTATAACAACTTTGGATTACAGTTTTGGATGAACTACTTAGGACTGCGAATAACTCTTAGACCCCTCTCAGATTTATAAAAGATCTGCCTTAGCTACGCTCCTCATGACTAAAATAACAAAGAAAGACATTTATTGAGTGCATACTTGGAGATCCCGACTTCCAAATAGCTTTCAGAGTGACACCCGCTTTTATGTTTTTCTCTATTTTTTATCCACTGGTCTCCAGGCTGGGGCTCTCCACTGGGTGACATGTGCATGAGACTGGGCGCTTCCAATGCTGCACAGGTAGGAAGGAAGCAGACTCTGCTCTCGCAGCCCACTCTTTGCACACAGAACCTTGGGCGGCTGCTTTTTTTTTGTTGTTGCTTATACATTCCTAATGGCTCCTCTGGGAGCCTCTCCTCACTTCAGCCCCCACTCCAGCCTTGGAGCATGCGTTTGCGGCGGACAGGACCAGACCAATTACATTTCCAATCCCTATGTAACATGTAAGCGTTCTTACCAGAATGTTGGTGTTGATGTATTACTACACAGAGCTGCAGGCTGTGATGCATTATATTTTTATGACAAGGAGTAAAACTTTTTTTACGGTAGTAACTCCACTGCTACCATGGTTTAATTTTCATTTTAAAAGGAAGCAGACTCTGCTCTGGCCACCCACTCTTCGCACACACACTTTTTGGCAACTGCTGCTTGATTTTTTTTGTTGCTGCATACTCCAAATGGCCGCTCGGGGTGCCTCTCCTCACTTCAGCCCACCCCTTGCTTCAACCCCCCCCCCCCCACCCAGTCGAAGGTTGTTCCAAAAAGTGCTATTGATATTGTGTATTGGATGGTGCTTTGTGACACGTTTGGCGCTTTGACATTTAACACGTCCCACATGCACTTTAACACTCGCATTTGATTCAGCGTGCTACAGGTATTGTGTGCTAGTTATATTTTGTGTTCTAATCCTAATTTCACTTCCTAAATACTGTTTGCAGAGCTGAAATTAACTTTGGCTTTCCTAAGATTTTGCACGAATTACTACCTTGTTAACCCTCAAGTAACTCGTGAGCTGCACTAGAAGACTCCAAGCAGCCATTTGCAGTTCTTTTCATCGGTCACCTGTGCCTTGCCTCTCGGCACTGACTGCAGACATGTCACAGTGACTGGAATTGTATAATAAGATGAACGGTTGCTTTAATGTTTGGGCGGAAGCAGTGCATTTACCGGTATCACTCACACCATAAAATATGTATCTATGGTGTATTGCAGCACCCTTTTCAGTTCTCAGATGACTTTCGCATAACACATGAGGGAGGATTAAATCTCTACAGGAGGCCTGTTTTTGCAATTAATGACACTAGTAAATCACATGTTAATGTAAATGTAGAGGTACTTGTATAGTGCACGACTACCCGGAGGCATCTCGGCGCTTGTACAAATACCGCTGAGGAACCTTTCCTGGCATTTCCCTGTGAAGTGCCCACTCCTGGGCACCCCCAAGGTGAAGCCAGGCATCCTAGCGATGTTGGGGCCGTTGTGGAGATTAAGCAAGCTATTGCCCAGAGTTGCAGAGTGGGACTCATGATCAGAATAGGCACTGAGGCGAGAATTATCAGCTCCGAGGAAATTGAGCCCAAGACCCGACGAGGCGGGAATTGAACCCTGGTCCCAGGCCAGACTTCTGCATCAGGGTCTGCCGCTCTAACCATTGAGCCACACTCCTCCACTTGACGTTCAGACAAATAGAACACCAGCTTGTTTAAGTAAGGGATACACATTTCACCCTCCATAATGATGCATGTGCTTACAGGTGATTTCCTAGTTGCTGGAGTTCTATTGTTTACACATTTACATAGCGGATGTCAACCATTTGCATAGTCTGTGTAACTTTCGCAATGTTAACACAGAGGTTTAGAAGTATTGGTGATGTCATAAATAACATAACCTCTCAACATGTGGGGAGGGACCTCTGTGATTCTTTCGACCTTCTGTCTAAGTACCTTCGCAGCCTTGTACCAAACACCTTTTACAGATATTCATTTTGACAGTCTTGTACCAAAAGCCTTTTACTAATATTCAATTTCTTTGTTTTCAACCTTTTGGGTCTTCTCAGTGCATGTAATATTTGCCCATTTTAATTTAAAAAGGAGCCATCAAAGGTGGTGGGCTCTCAATAACTATGTTGTTCCTGCTTACATTTCACATACTGGACCTAATCTTGCATTCCCTATGAGTGTTTGCTATTTCAGGGATGTTTTTTTTTTTAGCCAGCATATTACTCTTGTTACCCCTCCCACATAACCTATTTCCCATTTTCTGGTTCTTCCGCGTCGTGAGGTCATACAAATAGCAATAGCGCTATGCAAACATCATCACTTCATTGTATAGAAAAAAACAAAAGGTAAAATAATTGTAATTTTCAATGTTAAGAGCTCTAACTTCTGCAAATGCGAGACCTATTGCATTGAAAATGCTTGTTAGTCAGTCAGTCAGTCAGTTCAACTTTATTTTGGCTAGTATAGCCATAAAAGCAGGAGTACAGAGACAACAAGAAAACATTTACAGACAATTATTTGCAGTGCCCTCACCAACAATTAATCACATATACAGGTGGCAATTAGTAGAATGGGACTAAGTAACAATTAATTCAAAACGGGTAAATTTACAATACTGCGATAAAAATCTAAATAATTTAAGTAAAAAAGGTTTTTTCCATGATTAAAAAGCCAGACTAAAAACCAAAGTTTAAAACCTTTAAAACCACACATTTTGCCAAGGATGAACTCAGTGCATTCAGCATTGGCTAATGCTGAATGGAGAAGGCTATATGCTCCAATGTTACATTACAGCTTGTATCCAAGCCATTTCCTGATGAGATACACATTAAACAGAAACCTACTTATGCAAAAGACAACCAGTTGTGAGGTATTAGACTTAATGATGCGCTCTGTCTCTTTGTATGACCTGACACCCATGTATTTACAAAGGGGTCTAATCCAGCGGTGCCTAGGTGACTTATATGCTGGACAAAAAAGCAGTAAATGGACATCATCTTCCTTTGCCTTTAATGAGCAGAGGGAACAGAGGCCATTATCATTTTTACCTCCCCAATTGCATGTTTTAGCATTTATCTGTAATACCCCATATCTAAATTGCAAATATAAGGTTTTTGCTAATGGTGGTCCTATTTCATCCATAAATGGTTCGAATGCAGCATTATCTTTTATAATCATAAATTCCTGGGTCAATGTGCCAATAGATGAACTATGGAATAGCTCATCATTGACGTTGGACCAGTAAGTTGATTTTAAAAGCTTTTTACACACAGGTGTCATATTTTGGGGTTCGTCCCAAAAATGGGACAGCCCTAACCTGGTACACCAAAGGGAAACATGTTTTAATCAGGCGATTTTCTTGTATTCATCAATCTGAATAATTTCTATCAGACCACTTTTATAGTTACACAACTCCGGGGTTGTCCACAGTCTTATCCAATACAGCAATGGTCTAAGAGCTGCTTGATAATCTGTCCTTTTAAGATCCAAATCCAAAAACATTGGAACTAAGGGAGTTCTAGTTGGTAGTTTAAGTAATCTATGCAAAAAATGGTTCTCTTCCTTTTCAAAATTGTGTTTACAATGATGTCCCCAAACCTCGGCACCGTAAAGTGCAGCTGATTGGGCCTTTGCCTTACATACTTCAAGTGCCGGTGTAATGGCTTTAGAATAACTAGCTCCTTTTAGGATGGGCATCGAATTCTGCTTAAAAGATAACCTACTCTTTGCTAGATGTCCCTTCCATGAATGATTACTATCCAACATAATGCCTAAGTAATTGAAGCTCCCCACATATTCCAATTTTTGGTTATTTAGAGCCAAGTTCTTTCTAAAGGACTTTTGCGGATTTATGGACATATATTTTGTTTTAGATGAATTTAGTTCTAACCCCTTCTTTACACAGTAACCATAAAATGAATTCACCAGGTTTTGGAGACCCCTCGGAGTCTGTGAGATGAAGATTGTATCGTCGGCAAAGAGTAATGCCGTAATCAGCTCATCTCCTAGCTTCGGGGAGTCATGATCGCAGTCCCTTAGGTAAACGGGTATATCATTAACATATAGTGAGAAGAGCGTGGGCGCCAGCACACAGCCTTGACGCACGCCACGACTCACCGGTATGGGCTTTGAAAGTTCACCTCCCTTCCCCCATCTAACTTTGGCATAATTCCCTGTGTGTAATCTGATAAGTTCTTTAAGTAGCTCGCCGGCGACCCCCATATCTCTTAATGTGATCCACAGAAGATTCCGTGGAACGAGGTCGAAGGCGGCCCTCAAGTCTATAGATGCCACGTACAAACTGCCCTTCCTTATATTAATATACTTCCAACAGATGCACGTGAACCTGAACACTTGGTCCACTGTACTAGTTTTTGGTCTAAACCCTGCTTGGAATTTAGACAATATCTGCGTCCCCTCCATGCATTCTGTGAGTCCATTTAAAATGTGTCTGGCAAAAACCTTCTGTAAAAGGTCAATTAAACTAATTGGGCGATAATTGCCCGGATCATACCGATCCCCTTTTTTGAAAATCGTTACAATTTCTGCCCCTTTCCAACTGTCGGGATTGGTGTTCCAGCCACTATAGAATTACATAAAAAATGTATGTATGGCCCCCATACTTCTAAGTCATGTTTAAATAAATCTCCAGGAATCTTGTCCGGTCCTGGAGCTTTGCCCGCTTTAATGGCTTGTAGTGCCTGGATAGTTTCCTCTATACTGAAACATAGTGGTGTAAAACTCAATTCTAGATTACTCTCTTTGTTATGTGAGGGCGACCCCTGTTCATCATAGGAATAGAGTTTGGTAAAGTGGTCACACCATGTTTGTTCATCTAGATAAAGATCCTTGGATGATCTACCCTTTTTGTTGCCCTTGGCTATTAAGCTCCAAAAGGTACCCTGATCTCTCAGTTTGGCTGTTGTTAGTAAATCGTCTCATAGTGCATCATCCCATGTTTTTTTCGCCTGGGTCAAGATTTTATTATATGCATGTCTACTTTCTTTTATAGAATGGGAGTTTTTAGATTTGACAGTCTGGATCAGATGGTGCTTCGCTAAACGGCATTCTTTATTATACCAAGGGTTAGCCAACTCTAGATGGCCTTCGCTTAGGTTCTTGTCCCTTTTGCAGTTTTTACTCAGAAAGGGAATTAAAGCGTCAACCAATTTATAATGTAGATCTAAAACACCCTGGCTGCCTATTAGGGGCTCCTTACAAGACCCAATGGTGTCTGAAAAGGTGTTATAAATATTTAACATTGTCTCATTCTTAGCTGGGATATAAGGCCATCTCAGTGCACGTCTATTGTTAGATATCTGCAGTTCTCCAAGTGAACTATTTAATACAGCCTCTTTGTCTTGTTTAGCTAAAAACGGTTGAGGATGTAGCCATAATTGGAGTGGAAGATGGTCACTCTCTGTCCTAACATCTATTTTGAGATCAATGAGTAAATACCATAAACTCAAGGAGACCAATATAAAGTCTATTTGTGACTTACAATGGCCTTTATGAAATGTCGGGGCTGCTGGTCTATCGGACTGCAAGCGGCCATTACATGCCCTAAGATCATGACCTATAGTCAACTGCAAAATTTGGGTTACAGCTAAGGTACATTTAACAGACCCAGTAGAATCCAGATTTGGGATATCATTAGCCATGTCTTGTTCTTCAAGTAAGTTGTCAAAGCCCAACACAGGTTCATATTTGCAATTAAAATCCCCTCCTACTACTACTTGCGCATTTGGTCCTAGAGTCTAAAAGGGAGTCTAGAAGTTCTATAACCTTAGATTCTTTATTTGCTGGGTACGGCCTATTGTATATGTTTATTAAATATAGAATTTCTTATTCCCTTGTCACCACCTTTAACCCCGGTAGATCAGGGGAATGGGTTATCAATGGGGTAATTTCTATTTCTAAATTGATTCTGACCCAGATCACCAGACCCCCTGACGCTCTCCCTCTTGCTGAGGGGATTGCGTCGCAATAAAAGGTTTTATACCCAAGCCTGTGTGGGATTTCTAAAGCCCAGGTCTCTTGAAGGAGGATAATATCGAAGTCCTCAATGTAGGTACACCAAACTAGATCACGAAGATTCCTAGCTAGCCCTGCTACGTTCCATGATATTAGTCTTACAGATAATTTATCCTCGGAACCGGATAAGGGTACATTCAACAGTACACCTTGTATGGAATTATCATCCAGTGGGACAGATGCGGTATTTAGTACTTCCAGTGAGGTGTTTCTGGAAATTGATCTCTCAGGCACAGTCCTATCGATACGACATGTACTGGCCTCTCCTAAGGTACCAATGTTGTCACTATCACAATTAGAAAACTTTTCCCTCGCTAATGCCATTGGAATACAGCCTAATGTAGGCTTGTCATCATGATTCAATGTGGGTGCTACTATCTGTGGATACTCAAACTCGAAGATAATCGTATTTGGTTTACCTACTTGTGTAATTAAAGATGGTCCCAACCCAGGGCTATCAATCGACGCAAGTCAATCATTCTGATCCAACGCACTCCGTGCCTGATACCTGTTGTGCGTTGTGATCTCAAAGACTGGACTTTTGTCAGAGTTAAAAGGCCTAGATGATGTGTTATGTTGGGGGACCTTAGCTAGATGGCTATAAAAGTATCCAAAGGGTGCACACCCACACTATTCTCACTCTGTTTCAAAGATGCTGCTCTAAGAAGCGCAGTCGCAACATGCTGGGGGTGCCTAAAATTAATGATGACACAATCACCCCTACAAGTTTTCCTGGCATTTCCGATCCACGGTACCCGTCTAGTTGTCAATATCTGGTCCGAGTAGTTTATCGGAAATCCACAATTTTTATTCAGCCAGGAGACAGTTTTATGTTTAAGTGAATCGTGAGATTCCTGGCGGGAATTGGACTCTATAGGGTCTAAAGGTGGGACATTGGAGAGTACGACCACATATGGTTCACAATCTGGTGGCAGGTTAATTGGGCGGATTTTCCTCGCTGGGATCAATAGGCCCCCTATAGTTGCTGGAGCCATTTTGGTCTGTGTACACTGGCCATCCGGTTGGCTCATCTCCATAGGTTTGGCCGTGCTTAACCTTCCCACCAGTGTCTTCTGTGCAACATTAGCTGGTGAAACATCCCTTACCCTCAGTTTTAGGCTGTCAACGTTAGATAGCTGGTTTAAAAGGCCACCTAATCTAGACACTTTGGCTGTCAAGGCATCTATTTTTGCCACTAGAGGCTTGACAGTAGATTCTAATTTAGCCTCAAACATCTTAGCAATATGGTCCAAAAGATCTGAGTCCGTATTAATGCCACTATTAGTAATCGTAGTCATAGTCTCCTTGTGGCCAACAGTACTCTTCTGCACTATGTCGGGCGTTTTCTTATGATGTGTTCCTCCCCGCTTAGTCGTTGTTTTCCTGCATTTCCTCACCGCTCTCTTAGCTGGTGAGCGTCGTATTGAAACATCCATAGATATATCTGGTGAATCCTCGTCTATTATGTCCTGATCTACCACTAGCATATCAGGAGTTTCCACTATAGGGGCATCAATAGTAACATCAGTGGAGGAAAAGGGGGCTGGATTCAGATCACTACAGTCATCAAAGGGAGTATTTGATATCACAGGCAAATTATCCCGTCCCAGTGATTTCCTTCTGTCGTTGTTGATTTTACTCACCATTTTGACTAAATAGTTATCCATAGTTCCTTTGCTCTTAGCCATCAATAGCAGCTAAGTACTGGCCCCTGGAGCGCTTGTATCTTTTAGACCATGTCTAGGTGTGACTATGCACACAAGGTCTATAATCTATAACGTTACATGTACTTCCTTACTAGAGTTGAAAACATGAACTGTAATAATGAATATGCCATATAATCATAAAAGTCTTACTTTTCAGGGGGGTGGCCCTGCCCTGCCTCGGTCTGCCCGGACTGCACAGTCTGCCCCGCCCTTGTCCCGGGCTTCTCCCGGGCAGCTCCCGCGCGCGACTCACGGGGCGAGAGGCGTTCCTCTCCTTTACGCGCCTCCGGGCGCTCTGCTGTCGTCACTCTCCACGGCCGCCGGGGCACCTGGGGATTGAAGTCCCAGCCCTCGCGGCGGCGATGGAACTGGCGCTGAGGTGTGGGACCCGGTGATACAGCTGGCCGTTTCCCTCACGGCGTGGATGCTGGCGCTGGGGTGCAGGACCCCTCTCCTTCTCCTTTTTGACCTTGGTAGGGTTTCTGAATGTACTCTGCTTCATAGAGAATGGACACAAGGTGTTTTATAGAGGTGGCCGATAGCGACAGATCAAGTGTTTTAAACACATTAGGCTCCTACAGGAACATGGACAAGCACAGACCCCATAGATACTAATATAGGAATAAATCCAGAGGGCTACAGGCAAAGTTCTCTCAACATCTGCAAGTGTTCCCATTTGTATAGAGATTGCACCTGCTTAGGAGACCAAGAATGCATAGTTGTGTAAGTGCCTCAGCCTCTTGTGTTGGTGGTAGTTTAGAATAATAGGACATGGAGAGTGTAGAGAAGTACATAACATCATGGTCAATCTAGTCTCTAAGTGTGGCCCAGGCCCCAGTCATGCAGACAGTAGTTAATCCACTTTAGAGGGTTGCATCCCTAATAGTGATTGAAATGGTGTAGGAGCACATAATCGCAACAAAAGAATGTGTCAGGTAAGGTGTATGATTGAACCAATAATCAGTAGAAATGTGACTTCAAACACAAATAGAAGAACTCGGTGTCAGCCCCTCATAACCCACGCTGCTGAAGGGTATTTCCCAGACAAATCTGGGCTGTTTGGCTGCCCAAGGTAGTCAGAGTAATTTGGTTCTGAGTATTAAAAAAAGATTGCGAGAGGAACAGGAATATTCATAAATACGTAAAGCAGCTTCGGGAGTATGATCGTTTTCAAGAGTGATAGGCATCCAACTAGTGTTATTCGAAGGAATGCCCAGTGATTAATTTGCTCTGGCAGTTTTTATCTTTGACATCCTATAATTGTGTCTGATCATGAGATCACATCCCTGGATTCCTCAAATACCGGGCCATATGATCCTCATATAAGGAAACCAAATGATGCTTACTTGTGAACCTGGACTCAAGACTTAAATAGTTTTGGCCGAGCTTTGATGCCAGCTGAGCCAGAGCAATTGCAAATAAGATGGGTGATTAAATGCTTTAGTAGCATCTAAAAATATGTCTACAGCATCCACTTAAGAGTGTAGCCCATGCATAGGTGCTAAGAGAGTGCTCATGTGTAAGAAATGGGGTTACTGATTGAGTGGGGCGAAACCCTACTCAAGTAGCAACCAAAGTCCTTGTCAGGGTGAAGTCACAAGCAAACCCCAAATTATCATGTGCTCAACCATCTGGTAGCTTGACACAGAGCTGTCAGGATTTACTTAAAGTGCAACATTTCAGAGAGTAATAAAGTGAAAGTCCAAGAAAATTCTCACACCAATATAGAAAAATTAAGTAAAGGTTAATAGTTAAATTAAGACAAAAAACGACAAAATCCAATCTGTGGAACAGAAGATAGGCAATAACGAAGATTTAAGAGAAAATATCACCCAAAAAAGCACAAACTGCTAACTGTGGATGTCGTATCACAATGAACTGGGGCAAAGCCACAAGTTCAGGTAGACCATGATGGAGCTACAGGAACCCATTTAGGCCCGCTGAACAAGAGTACCTTAAATCCTGTTTGTGAGGAGGCGTGGAGTCCCATGTCAAAGATGAGTCACGCAGTCACGGCAATATGATTATTGTATGTACTCCCCTTATCTCTCTATGCTCCATCACATAGCCCTATCCTACTCATGCACTCAGATTATATTGAGTTGTTATGTTTGTACTACTTGATTCAATGCCCATTAGATTCCCCATGTTAGACTAATGTTCTGATTTGTTACCTTTGCCTCAAATTGTAAAGCGCTCTGATATCCTTCGGGATCAAGTTTGCGCTGTATAAAACTTTATAAATGAAATGCGAGGCCGAGTCGGAGGTGCGTCATACAGCATCGATTCCGAGGAGTTGCGAGGCTGCAATGCAAAGTCCTGCACCATCATTGAGGGGGTCATCGACAAAGGGGGTCTAGCGATGTGAGGGCCTGCTTTGAGAACGTGTCAAGCATCAGCAGTTCTGATGAGGATGTAGGCTGCAATGACAAGTACTTGCCCCGGGAAAGTCCACGCAGCAGTGGCGATGCATCAGTTCTGCCTGGGGTTGCATCACACAGTAAAGGAGATGCGTCAGTTCTGTTGAGTCTACAAATGACTGTCAGAGCAACTTCTGGCTTACTTTCCAGGGTACAGGACGGGGTGGCACTACTTGGCAGGGTATAACTCACAGATGGCAGAGTCCTGGTGCTGAGGTCAAGGTTGTTGGAGCCTTCTGTCCCTGAGGCTCTAGGCAGGAGGCAACTCAACTAGCTCTTGGAGTCACTCTGGGGTCCTGGATTCAACATATGAGGGTCCAGTTAATCTCACCCAGGAAAGAAGGCAGAAGGCTGCATGTCAACACAGCAGGGCAGCAGTCCTTTGGAGTAGCAGTCCAGCAGAGTGGCATTTCTTACAGCAGCACAGCAGTCGTTCATCCTAGCACACTCCACAGGTCCAGAAAAGGACTGAAGAGTTGTGTCTAAGGGCCTAATACTTATACTTGGATCCCGCTATGAAGTGGAGGAAGCTTTGTCTTTGTCTCATTGTCTGGGAGCAATATACAAAGACCAGCTACCAGCTACACCTACCTATTCATGTGACCCAGTATCAGGCTGCAGACACCAAATAGTTAGGAAAAAAAATGCCTGAAAGTATGTTTAGAAAAAGGGCAACCCATGCAAACATGGGAAAGAACTATGTTGAAAGGTAACAGGCTAACAACACAGAATAAACCATAAATCAATTTATTGAGTAGTTCATAATAAAATATATTCTGGAAAAAGAACAGAACAAAGAGAAAAAGAGAAAAAGCAGAAGAGGTGCACACTAGTGTAAGTTTAAAGAAGACTTCATTATATTCGATAGGAATGATTTTGTCACAAACTACTTGCTAAACTGTGTTCCGGTTTGTTCTATGCTGTCACCCATTGGGACAAATTGTAGCAAAGTAGCAAATTGTAGCACAGTTTCCCTGTGTTGGAACTGCCCCTTTTTGCAAGGTCATCAATGATATTTTTACCTTCCTCCTGTCTTTTTAATGATTTGTTCTCGTTGGCTTTATGACTCTGGGCACTTTACCACTGCTGATTAGTGCCACCGAAGGGGAGCCCCGGTGCAAGATGGTGCAGGGTGCTCCTGTGCAGACCAAGGCTCCACCCACAGGCCCCAGCAGCAATGGTCTTACGAGGCTGCCCTGCGAGCAGGATGACGCCAGAGGGTCGTGCTGAGGGAAGGAGAATTCCTGCTGGGATCGGGAGGACCGCTGCACTGTTCTTTGCCTGGCTTCACCACATTGGGGGGAGGGGTCAGAGAGCTGAAGACTGGGCTTGGCAACCAGCTGCACGACACAATTGCAGGCAGCTGCTGCTCCACATTTCTGAAAGGACTTTTTCTTTCTTGTGGGTTCAGATGCAGGGACCCAGAAAGTTTGACTCTGCCTCTTGTTGGTGCCAAACTTGTGAAGGTGTGCACCTGGTTGCCGTGGTGGGAGCAGCACCGGAACTTGGTGAAATAACGTATCCTTGCTGGCAGGTGTGCAGATGTTCCTGTGGCCTACATTCCACTCTTACTCTCTGTGTATGGTATTATATATGAGACAAGCGTGCTGGTTCCTGTGCCTGGTTATTGCTTTATGTACCATGATGTGTGGCAACCCATGTGTTTTTTTCTTACTGACCCACCTACTGCATTTGGCGCCCTGATTTATTAGGTATATCATTTGATGCCTTAGAGTAACAGGGTAACGAGTATTATTGCAGAGGATACATTACATGCACAGTAATGGTGGCTTTATGAGAAGTACACACAATACAATATTTACCGGATTGCACTACTGGTGCTGTTATGACCATTGCCTAGTGGCAAAGTGAAGTGATGTTATGATTTATGTGATTTCATGACAAGTGCCTAGTGGCACAGTAATTTATATGATTGTGGTCTAATGCGTTTTATGAACAAGGCAAATTATATTTGTATATTACCTTGTGTGGAGTGTCTTTTTGTGGTGTGCCTAGTGTGTCACTTGTGTGTGTGTCAGGCAAACGCTTTGCATATTGCCTCTGGGATAAGCCTGACTGCTGTCTCAAGCTACCAAGGGGTTTAGCAGGGGTTATCTTGGATGTGTAAATCCCTTGCCCTAACTAGAGTGGTGGGTTCTGCCTGGCTTAGGTGCATACACTAGCCAACCAGAAACCCCAATTTCTAACATCTTGTAACAGTAATTACCTTCTTAGCTTGTTACCTTTCAACTTTCTAAAAGTGGCATTTTCAGAATTGTGAATACAAATCCAACTTCATCATCAAAGAGAGTTTCTAATTACAATTAGTTAGACACCAAACGTGACCTGTCTACCTGCTCCCACTTGATAGATACAGCTTATTAAATGTAATACCATAACTAGAATGTTATCCTATGGGAAAGGCAGGCCTTGCAGTAGTAAAAAATGGGTTAAGAGTTTTTCACTACCAGGACATGCACACCTTAAACGAGAATGTCCAACTTTTTTAATACACTGCACCCTGCCCTCTAGGCTATTCAGGGCCTACCCTAGGGGTGATTTATATGTTTATTTTGCCAGGCTGGCATGGTAGTGGAAAACTGCGCACACAGGCTACAATGGGGGTTCAGAGACAGGCTTAAAGGGCCACTGAAGTGGGTGACACAACAAGAGCTACAAGCCCACTAGTAGTGTTTAACTTACAGGCCCTGGGTACATGTAGTGCCACTTTACTAGGGACTACTAGGGACCTACAAGTAAATTAAATAGGCTATTTGGGTTTAATCCAATTCTACCATGTTGTAAGGAGCGAGCACAAGCATTTTAGCACTGGTTAGCAGTGGTAAAGTGTGCAGAGCCCTAAAGCCAGCAAACAATAAGTCAGCAAAACAGGAGGGTGAAAGCAAAAAGTGAGTGGAGAACCACACCATGGTCTAACAAGTGGTTATACACAGTGTCTCTACCCAGGATAAATGTTGTTGGATCCGGCAGTACCATATAAGGTAAGCGAGGAAAAAGGTGGTTGGTTATCAGCTTGGCTTGTACTTTGGTATCACAGTTTATAAGTGATCGGAGCCTCTTTGATTCAATCAATCAATCAGGAAATTTGTATAGCGCGCTACTCACCCGGAGGGTCTCAAGGCGCTTGGGGGGGGGTCCGCTACTGCTCGAACAGCCAGGTCTTGAGTTGCTTCCTGAAGGATAGGTGGTCTTGGGTAAGACGGAGGTGGATGGGGAGGGAGTTCCAGGTCTTGGCTGCCAGGTAGGAGAAGGATCTTCCTCCCATGGTGGCTCTTGGGATGCGTGGAACGACTGCGAGGACGTGGCTGGTCGATCGTAGTTGGCGGGTGGGAGTGTAGAAGGTCAGGCGGTTGTTGAGGTACCTGGGGCCTCGGTCGTGGAGGACTTTGTGTGCGTGGGTGAGGAGGCGGAACGTGATTCTTTTGCTGACGGGGAGCCAGTGCAGGTCTTTCAGGTGTCCGGAGATGTGGCTGTGGCGAGGGATGTCCAGGATGAGTCGTGCGGAGGCGTTCTGGATGCGTTGGAGTCTTTTCTGCAGTCTTGCTGTGGTTCCGGTGTAGAGGGTGTTTCCGTAGTCCAGTCGGCTGGTGACAAGTGCCTGGGTGACCGTCTTCCTGGTTTCGGTGGGGATCCATCGGAAGATCTTTCGGAGCATGCGTAGGATGTTGAAACATGAAGACGAGACGGCGTTGACTTGTCTGGTCATTGACAGGGAGGAGTCCAGGATGAAGCCCAGGTTGCGTGCGTGGTCCGTTGGTTTGGGTGCGCAGCCTAGGGCCGGGGGCCACCAGGAGTCGTCCCAGGCAGATGGTGATGATCCAAGGATCAGGACTTCCGTCTTGTCTGAGTTCAGTTTCAGGCGGCTGTTCTTCATCATTCACATTTTCACAATTCACATTTGATAGATGGTTTAACAATGGAATTGGGAGGGTCTTGTGAAGCGACAAATGGAAAATTCATCCCTCTCTGACCTCCTCTTATAGATATGGTCAATAAACAGGAAGCAAGAATATCGCCAAATCATTTGTAAAGTTCAGTCAGAAGCCCATCAGTCTCAGGGGCCTTTTCCGTCAGCAGGTTCTCAATCGATTTTTGTATTTCAGCAAGTGGAAATACCTGCTTCAAAAATAGCTGATGTGCATCGCTTCATCAGGGTAGTGCCAGGTCCTCTAGGGTGGCAAAGATCTGTTTAGCAGAGAGTGAGCCTATTATAGACTAAGGATCAGTGAACTATGCGGCAAAGAAGACCAGAATCTGAGATGCCCCTTGTTGTGGGATAATCATATTAGTAAGTGTTTTACAGGGCGCTCCCCTCCTCAAATGTGCAGGCATGAGCATATTTACTATGGTGCAAACATTCTTTATCAGCAATTTCGGAATTCTCAGATACCTTTTCTCTAACTTCTCTAAGGGAATGGTTGGATGGGTTTGTGTGCGTGTTGCTGTCAAGTAATTTCATGTTCTAGATGCACTAGGTGTGCTTTAAGTAACTTCTGAACCCCATTGTGTTTGGATAAACACTTACACCCAATCGCCATCTTAAAAGCTTCCCATACATGCCAATTTTATCTACAGAACCAATACTGAGTTGAAAGTACTTAATCCTTTTATCTGTCAGTTCATTGCAGAAAAGCCTTTTCAAGAGGGCCTCTGCCCCCGGTCACCACTGCCCTATCGATGGAGCAAGCTGGGGATTATGAACCTGCCCAGTGCCCGTGAGTGATCTGCCAGTGTCCAAGCTGGGTCTTGTATCTCCTTGAGCCATGAGCTGAAATATTTTGTGGTCACCCAAAAGTCCAACCTTGACTTCGTATGATGGGTTGAGGAAAAGAAATGTGCCGTTTCTGGAGTCTGGATGACAGTGGCACCAAACCTCCATTAGTCTATGGTCTTCTGTGATCACCCTCAAGCTTTGATAGCTTCTGTCCTACCTCTGGTCAATCCGCGTGACAAATTGTGGTGCTCATGCAGAACACAATTAAACCCTTCACCCCACAGTAGGGCCTGTCAGCAGGAAAGCACCATACCCCAAAGTGTTGTAACAGGAACTCTGGGTCATTAATGTTGAGACGATAACAGTTTACGACGGTGATTCAACTACTCCCCAGAATCCCCCAGAGAATGACATATTTGCCTTGGTTGTCAGCCTGTGAGCCAAACAGTGTGAACTTCGCAACTCTTTTAATCAAAGCATTACCCTCTCATGCATAATGGAAGTATGAGGAGACAATTCCCATCTTTTTACAAAGAAGGGTTCAGTGGAGGTGCCAATTATATATCATTTCATATTCGTAGTGATTCTGCAACACCTAGATGTTGGTTACCAAGCCTTAAAAGGTCGAGTCCATCTTTTGCTTAGTCAGCACTTTAATGCTCACCTGTGAATTTTGTGAAGGTTCATGTGAAAAGTATAATGATTGTTGCTAGTATATGTAGTTTCCTATTTTTATGTAGAGCCATTTTATAAGACGCTGACATGAGTTAATGAACCAATAATTAATGGACATTTTTCAGAAGACTGAAATAAGAACGTTTTCTAATTAGATTCAGGTCGTGCAGTTTAATCGACTTCCATCATAAAAGCATTATATTTTAATACCTTAGGTAGGTCATGGTTTTTCTATGACAAAGGACGGAAATCTGTTCCCTCTTTACACTACAAGGAGACCCATAAAGGAAGCATGGAGAGTATGTGCCCGTCGCCATGGTAACAACTGTTGGTTGTCTCTCAGGCAGGTAAAGTCATAGAGGAGTTTGCTTAAAAGTGCATTACAGTTCTCTGCGTAGCACTCCGCACATTCACTCTAATTAGATGGGGATGTAGTTTCTTTGTGTGCATCCACAATGTCAAGGAAATGCAAAGAACCGATTCTATCCACAGCAAAAATGAACTTTGTAGCACTGGAAGCATCTGTGATTTAAATAAGGAACACCAGAAATGGAACCAACTGTGAATACGCCCAATTAAACTCCAATTTCAGCTCACATGAATATACCCAATGTTTTGATTGCTTATTTAGAATTCGGCATGCTGCTAGCACAGCGCCTATACGCTGGAAGTGAAATATGTTAAAAGACTTGACCTTGCTGAGCACATATTACCGTGCGAGGAGAGCTAGTCACAACATACATTCGGTTTGATAAATAATACACGTTTGCAATTTATGTATTTTCATATTTAAAAAAAAGTGGTAACAGTGGATTGCTCAAGCTGCATTAAAACGAGTTTACATTTGCTCACTCACCAGAAATGAAATGTATATATTAGCCAGAAAGTAAGGATCAGGAAAGAATACTTTAGCTATACATAATTTTTCCGTCACCAAATTTGTGACTTTTAAGCAGCAACTATTTCAAGCAATTTAGCATGTGTAGCATTTCACTTGCATAAGTATCCTTGATGGTCGTTACCAAAAATAGTTTTTGTGTCCATATTTTAACAATTGAGAACACGTCTGACTATTAAATCATGACAACAAAATTATCTAATTTCAGACTGATTAAGAAACCATAACGATGAGTATGTGGGCTTTAACAACAGCAATGCACCTCCCACAGCTCTATAAATAGGCTGTAGTGACGGCATGCCTGGTGATAAGAAGAGGGATAGATTTTGAATTTGACCAGCGAGTACAACTTTTTTAGCATCAACTGGAAGGAGCATTTTGTTCTATAACGATCGATGGAGCAGCAGGTCTCGGATTTAATCAGAAATCACAAATCTTTGAGATACTCTTTTTGACCTAAAAGGCAGCCACGTAGATCTGTCCTTTAGTAAATGTGTGTGATTATCGGTTCTGGCTACTCTGGTTTCACAAGTACAATTCCAAGACGCTATTTCTGGTCCACAATGCTGGTCACCATGCTACCCCACAAAAATACCACTCTCATACGAGTAGCTTTACATCATCAAAATCCACCAGAATAATCTATCTTCTCTAAGCTAGAAAAATATTTTGGTAGCAAAACCCTACATTTTCAAGCCTCCACGCAACACAAATTCTTATTGCTACCTCTCACCAAAAAGCAGACCTGGTCAAATTCCAGAAAAGGACTACAGTGCAGGTATTGCAGAAGGCAGTGAGATCACACTCTAGCTAAGCATGTTGGAAGTATAACGAGCGCTCACTGGGGGTCTTACATTGTGGCCGTGAGGAGAACGGCCCGTGCTTCACCAGGTCCTGCACCCCAGCGCCAGCATCCACACCGTGAGGGAAACGGCCAGCTGTATCACCGGGTCCCGCACCTCAGCGCCAGTTCCACCGCCGCCGCAAGGGCTGGGACTTCAATCCCCAGGTGCCCCGGCGGCCGTGGAGAGTGACGACAGCAGAGCCCCCGGAGGCGCGTAAAGGAGAGGAGCGCCGAGCGCTCACTGGGGGTCTTACATTGCGGCTGTGAGGAGAACTGCCCGTGCTTCACCAGGTCCTGCACCCCAGCGCCAGCATCCACGCCGTGAGGGAAACAGCCAGCTGTATCACCGGGTCCCGCACCTCAGCGCCAGTTCCACTGCCGCCGCGAGGGCTGGGACTTCAATCCCCAGGTGCCCCGGCGGCCGTGGAGAGTGACGACAGCAGAGCGCCCGGAGGCGCGTAAAGGAGAGGAGCGCCGAGCGCTCACTGGGGGTCAACTATTAGTTGGTGGTAAATAACGAATATCTTTGAAAATGCAAATCTGTGCATTTTCAACTGTGCCATGTGACACAGTGGCATGCCCACTGTGTCATGCCCTACATGCCCTACATGCCCCCTTAGGGCATGTAGGGCATGTAGGTGTACCATATGTGCACACAAGCACTATTTAGGGGTGCAACAGGGTGTCAATGTGACACCCTGCCATCCTTGAAGCTTTCCCTATTCGAATCGGTATTTACCAATTCGGTAATTCACATTCATTCCTATGGGCCTCCAGGCCCATAGGAATGAATGGGAATTACCAAATCGGTAAATACCGATTGAGTAATTACCGAATCGTACTGATTCGGTCATTTTTACCGAATTTTTTAGCTACATAGCATTTGCCGATTCTAAAATACCGAATCGATAAAATTCGATATTTTAGAATCAGTAAGTTTCAATTACCTACATTTAGCCCTAGATTCCCTAAAAATGTGCATATACGTTGAAGTTGAAAAATATACATTTAATTTCTGCTATTTCTTGCAGGTACAATACAGTGCAAAATCAATAAATACTGAGAAAATGAGATTTCAACTCTACAATAGCCACATATCATAATAAAGTACACCGAAATTAGATGAGATACATTACAATGATTAACTGGAAATATTGTAAGGTGCTTCAGCAGACCCAAATAGTGACCAATTGTCACTATCTCACCTAATTCTCTTACATATTAACATGGAAATTATTTAAGCACAGTGGGCCAAAAATTATATTTACGAAAACCCCCTCAGAATTTCTAATATAATATTGCATCCACGACCTAAAAACGTAATATACCAGAAAGCTTGAAAGATACAAAACTGTACTGGATTATGCTAGACCACGAAGCCCTGATATCTAATAAAATCCAAATACTGCCAAAAGGCATTAAATCACTTTAAAACTTTCAAACCTTTTGGCACAGAATTCCTCGAATTGTTTTATCTTAATTATTTTTTCTCAGCCATTCTTGATAAAGTAGAAGCCTACAGGTTCGCCAGATTTGGAAATTAAGAGAGCGAGCAATAATAAAACAATTACCAAGAACCTCTGTCCTGATTTTGGTACGTTCATAGATTGCCGATTATATAAAACAATGTACCAAGGCTGCTTAAAGTACCAAGGCTGAATCTAAATCAATTTCTACCCCCATAGTCGAATTCAAGACGGACGCTAACTTAAACCAAAAGGATCTTAACCTAGGACAAGAAAGAAAAATGTATAACCAGCCCCCCGGAACATTTTATTTAATGCCGCTGGGGTGTAGTAGGCCATCCAGCGAGAAATAAAAGACATCCTTTCAAAATTTGCCGCTCTCAATGACTTAGGCTCTTAAAGCGAAATAGTCTGCCACTCTGTCTCTGAGAAATTACAATCTGTTGTTGACCGTACGTATTTTACTTAAAATATCCTTAATACCATTTGGATGTACCTCTGCTGAAACCTTATATCTGTTCCGTTTAGGTACCCAAATGAAAACTGGTAATTAAGTACCAGCATCCTGCATCATTCTATCCAGAAAGAAGGAGCCAATTATACCTCTGCCAGCCAAAACTCTAGCACACAAATCCAAAAGCGACACTTGGTAAAAACTCTGAAAAGGTAGAGATGGCAGCCCTCCCTGAAGGGCAGCATATTTAACCCTAGGTGCTTTGTCATTCCAAACAAAGCACATAATAAGCACATCCAGATTGATAAAATAGCTATTCTTAACTTTAAAGGGGACATTCGCAAAGAGGAACAATAAAAGCAAATGAACAGACATCTTGACAAGAGCTACTCCGCCTACCTAAGCAATGGGGAGCAAAGTCCATTTAACAGTTAAAGAAGGTGAAGACTGAGCTGAAGTTAGTGAAATGTCATTAAGGAAATCACCAGCCAGTATTAGTTCTAGGGTGTTCTGGTCACTGCCATCTTTAGGCGTCACCTTGAAATCACTAAGAGTCTGGTGTCAATGATACAGTAATCAATATGTGATTTTATATCACCCATGTTGAAGGTAAACGCTCAAGATTTTTCAGACTCAGATCCTACGTTGCAGGCACCAGGCCATCAGAGAGTGTCAAAGAAGCTAATCGTAGAGCAGCAGTAGATCAAATGTTTAGGGGGTCTGCTTCCAGAGATGGAATATCCAAGGGTTCATCCTCGTCTTCAATAATTGATGTTTCAAAATTCTTGGAATGTAAGCTTGGAATTAGGTCATGAAGAGATGAAACTGTTCAAAATGAGAAGAGTCAGTGATTCCTTATGTTTAGGGGATGTAGGACTACAGATATTCGAAACATTAATAGAACTCACTTTACAGAGGTTAAAGTTAAGGCCTAAGACTTCATGAGACAATATGTCCTAACTTTTGCATCAACAACAGAGTGAACATTTTATCCACAGAATCAATCCTCTTCAGAGCCGAACTTGTGAAGATGGTAAAGCGTTAATACAGAAGGAGATGTAACCTTGTCTATGAAATGGGGATACTGTCCAAGATTCCTGGATTAAGATGATGTGAAAAGAATCCCCAAAACGATTCCAAACATGGTCCATGATTTTGTCAGTGATCCCAGCTACATTCCAGGAGAGTATACACATTGCTTTAGTCGAGATCTGTACATCAGATGTTAACATTTCATTAGGAGGAATCAGCAAAGGTCTCAAGTAGGGTGGAGAAAAAACAACTTGAGAGTGTAGAGAAGACTTAGTTCATGGTCGTCAATCTATGGAATTAAGGGATCAGTTTGGGTTTGAGACAGAGATCAGAGAGTTTGCTCGTGAATAACTTATCATGTTAAGATGTTGATTAACATTTGGACATTGAGATGGCATAAGTGGTTAATCACAGGTACCAGAGCATTGAGGGCCCCAGCTGGAATCTGCAGGAAGTTGAACAACTAGAAGTCAAGCTGAGTGGTTGGGGATCTAGCCTGGCATTATTGGAAAAGTCAAGTTTGAATTGTATTAAGGATTCCATGGATCCCATGAGAGCTGTGGATCACGAGTCCATGCTAATCAAGCCCTGGACCAGATATTTGCTGGCAAGACCCAGGCAAATACAATCCAGGGAAGAGTTTCTCATTGGCATCCTGTGTGCCATTATGATGTCTGGACAAATAATAGAAATACACTCCCTCTGGCTTCGAATCCAATAAATTACCTTACTAATATGCGAATCATTGTCTTCAAAAGGTCTAGTGCCCAGCTTTGGAAGGTTGATCATATATACCTTATGCCCTGGGCAATTCTGCTGGGTTAGATTAGGTTTATGCTTAAATTAAAAATAATCAAGCATGTGAAAAGAATAGTGGGGCAACAAATAACCTACCCGGTGATACACCCAGGTTGGACTGGGAAGAGGGTAGGTGAGATTGCGACGATTCGCTACTGATAGAGCTCTGATCTCTGGGGTGCGAAAAGCTCTGCCTGCTATGCAGCACACTTGTTAATCTAGTAGGAAAAGCTTGAGGTAAAAAGTATGGAAACTAATTCAGTTGTAGAAATAGGCTGCAACAAAGAAGGAGCCAGAGATGTCTGGCAGGGAATATGGTTAGAACCCTCCCTTGAGACATGATAAAGTCCTTCAATCAAGGGGGGGCCTAATGGGTTTGACCTGGCCTGTCAAGAGTTATATCACAACCATTGATTTTAGATTAGATTTATCATCTTTAAACATCCTCATGGTGTCTAGTAGTTTTAGTACTTAAAATGGTCCAAAATAAAGGGTGCAAGATTACTGTCAGATTCAGGAGGATTTAAATGGCTTGTCGCTTTGTCAACATCTAGAGCTTGAAAAGCTGCATATCTGTTGCAGCATATGACTGAAGAGCTGATAAGTGTGTGGCCCACATTGGGTGAGGGAGTGAAGGCAGTAGGAGTCAATGTACTATCCAGGGTACCTTTTGGGGGAGGAGACAATGCACTCCTGAAGGCAAAGCGGAGGAGGAGCCTTTTTCAGACTTATTCAAAAAGTGAGAAATTTTGAGAGCAGCGTTTTGTGATTTACTCCAGCTAATAAGAGATTCCACCTCATCAATCAAGGTGTCATTCTCTTTTAGGATACAGTTCTCAGCAACATATATTGGGGCTTTTCCGATCATATGTGGCTCGAGAGAACTCTTTTCGGCATTTCTCTTGCCAATTTTTAACAAAAAGGTGCAGTGCAGCAAACCAGCCTAAAATTTGGCAAAACCAAAGGACTGTAACCGCCAATATGTTACTCAATATAAGATAATGCTACAAGTGAGTGAAGGGGAACAAAAGAGTGTCAGAAAAGGAGAGACGAGCAGGTGTAACCCACATACAAGAAAAATTCAGCTTGTAAGCACCTACGTCTCACCTGTGACCCCAAACAGTTATATATAAAACAAGTACAATGCAGAAAGAAGAAAAAAGAAAGAAAAGCAGAAACAATATGAGTATAGAACATGTGTAAACCTGATCCCGGCGAGTCTGGGGTTGAGTAGAGGACCAAGAATAAAACAGATTAAAAAAAGAGATAAAATAAACAAATTTCAGTCATAAAACACCTCTAAAGAGAAATAATACAACAAAATAAAAATGACAATAATAGGGTTTAAAAGCACATTTGCGTTCCACAAACTGTTCACAAGTCGCAACTCAACATGAGATCATAGTCGGCACAACATTTTCAGATTTCTGTGGATAATCTGTGATCCGTAAATTTATTTCACATACTGAAAATCGTGGTGATGTCGGTAGTCGCAAAGAACGCGTGGTTTATAGAAAGTGTAAAAAAATATATATATATAGACATATTCTACAGTATAGTTAACAGTAGAGCTTTATTAGTGTACTTTTCAAACTCATATTTTTGTAGTGAGTTTCCAGAAAAATACTCCTGAAACATTCTTTTCTGTTTTTGCGGAGACAGCAGAAGTCGCGATTATGTTGTTAACCAAGAGGATCATGACTTTTCCATACAGTCTAAAATAATATAGGCACATTTTTATTAAGGCCTGAATGACTTCCTGTGTGATGCAATTAAATTAAAAGGAAAATCTTTAGTGCCTGGCCCGCGGTGAGACATACTCTGACAACATCTTGGTTAGCATTCCAGTCACTAGGCTCAGCTGACTACAAAATGAGCCTCAGGGCGCTGGTGCGCCACTGGTGCACCAAAGGTGCACCTAAAGCAAGCCCATATGTGCCCATCTATGTCCCTCCAGGTCCAGGGGGCAGGGATTTTGTCCCTGTCTCATCAGATAAGGTATTTTATTCCACAGCTCAATTATTAGCCTCCCACTCTTCACTACCTGAACCTTGTTAGCACTCCATTGACCCCAGCTGGTTCTGCAACCCCTTTGAATTACTTGCTGAGTCTGGACTGAATGATTCTGGGGACTTCTTAACCTCCGCCTCTCACCTGACATTTTGGCCTGGTGAATTTCTGTTCTGTGGCTGCCCACTAGCTTGACCTCTTTTATCTCTTAACTAACTCTAGGTCTTATGTAATATTTCTCACTGAGACATTGACAGAGGGACTCTGTCCCTGATGTGGTTCAAGCTCTTCCCTCTGAATTTCACATTGTAAAGTGGGACAGACAGGGTAAAACTGGTGGTGGGATAGAGATTATATACAGGGAATTGCTAAAGTGTCTAACTGCGTCGCTTAATATTCTGGGTTCTGGACGTCTGCTCTTCTCGTTAGCTCTCTGTCCTATCTTTACATTCTCAGATATACTTTTGAATAGACCCCCAGCCCATATACTCAATTTTTGTAGGTCGTTCCTGAAGTAATTGCTGGTTTAGCTATGGCCACATTCAACTTCAACTTACTTGGCAACTTTAATCTTCTTATGGATGATGTGACTGACTGTGCATCCAAAACCCATTACATGATATGGCCTCTTTGAAGATAAGGCAGTTGGTGGAGTGTCCCTTGCATAGTAAGGATCACACCATTGATCTTGTTTTTAGCAATATTCATAAACTTCATGTCCACACACCCCTTTCCCAACTTATCAGATCAATTTTTGATCCCTTCTTTTCTTACTAAGTCTCTCTTATATGTACCTCCCCCACAAGTCAGGTGGCTGGAATGTCCCTGGTCCAAACTCCATCTTGAGAACTGGCTAGAGGTTCCGGAAGCTTCTAAACTGGAGCTCTCTAATCAAGCTATGGTGGCCACTCTTCAGTTTAATGAGTGGATGATTAAATCATTGGATGTTGTCCTCCCTGCTGGGTGGCAGACAGGCACCCAGCTGACCCATTGCTTCAATGGCTAACTATTGGCTGTGAAGAAAGAGTGTAAGCATCTGGAGAGGAAATGGAGAAGCACCTATGATGAGACTAATAAATCTGTATATAGGAAGTCTATTAAGTCCTACCATGCAGAAATAAAATCTGCTCAAGCTGCTTTCTTCTCTACTAAAATTGTTAATTCCTCCAACTCTCCAAAGGAAATCTTTAGAATCCTTAAAACTATCACTGAGCCTCCAGTCGCCAGCTCTTCTCCAGTTGCCTCCATGGAGCACAGTAATGATTTGCCTCTTTTTTCCCATAAAAAAAACTTGGATATCTATTGCTCCTTTACAGAAATGCTCAGTTTGCTTGTGTCCTGCTGTAACATACCTCCCTCTGATTGACAAGAAGGCACACTTACAACTTTTCCTATGCTCATCGTGAACCTGGTAAACAATCTGCCAAATACATAAAAATCCGTCTCACTTTTGGACCTGATCCCCCCCAGATTTTAAGGCACGGTGCAAAATGCATTAGCCCTGTACTTACGAAATTGCCAACCCTTTCCCTCTTTTCTGGGCAGATCACCTAGCTGTGAAAGCACCCAGTAGATATAGCGCTGCTCAAAAAACCTGGTCTGGATCCCCTTTGTTTGAGCAACTTCAGGCCAATCTCTTTTTTTCCTGGGGTCTCCAATCTTTCAGAAAAGCACGTCAAATGAATTGTCTGCTTTCCTGGAATTGAAGGATTAGTTTCTGACCTACACATAGTACGGACCAGGGCCGGACTGGGAACCAAAACCGGCCCTGGCAAAGTGCTCGGCCGCCCCCCCCCGCCCCCCCGGGTGGGAGGGGGGCGAGCGCTTTGCCAGGGCCGCTTTACAGCCGATTTTGTTACAGGGCCGATTTTGCAGCTATGCTGCAAAACCGGCTCTGCAACAAAAACGGCCCCCAGGGCCCAAAACCGGCCCCCACCCTTGCGGCCGACCGGGGGATTGCCCGGTGCCCACAACGGCCAGTCCGGGCCTGGTACGGACATTGTGTTGTTGGCTGTGGTTGAGGAGCTCAGGCATCTCCTTGATCAAGGAGGATGGGGGGGCCATTAACCTTTTTTACCTTAGTGCACCCTTTAATACCATGGATCAACATACTCTCATTCAGAGAGTCTCATGGGCTGATGTTGAGGGCTGAGCACTAGAATGGATCACCTCTTTTTTGAAAAATCATTTCTTCCAGGTCTTTGATCAGTCTTGGTATTCAGCCACTCTTCCTCTGAGCTGTGGGGTTCATCAGGGCTCCTCCCTAAGCCCCACTGTGTTTTAATTTTAAATGCTTCCTTTCACCAAGATTGTTCATTCATTTGGTTTGTGATTGGTCTCATAGGCTGATGACACTCAGCTGGTTGTTTCAAACATCTCTCTACCCTAATTCCAGTCACATTTCTCTGACCCCCTGCCTCCGAACAGTAGCTAGTTGGATGGCTAAATGCCAATGAAAGCTTTAAGAGGACAAAACAGAATTAATGCTTTTTGGTAAAACTTTGCTGGCAACCTTCTGAGTCCCCTATCTGATGTTTTGAGCAAGTTGCCAGCCCCAAAAAACACAATAAAGTGCCTTGGGATGTGCTTAGATGTCAGTCTTAAGCTGGACCAACAAGTGAAAAAGCTTGGTGCCACTTGTTATTGCATCGTGAGACTATTCAGAAAGGTTCTCAACCTTCTCCCATTCACAGCTAAAAGAGTGATCATCCAGGCCCTCGTGTTGTTCTACCTTGATTATGGAAACACCATGTATCTCAGTTCACCCCAATATGCCAGAATGCCACCGCGCCACTTTTAATGAAAATTCCAAAACACCAGTCTGCTAAGACAGCTCTTAGGGATCTCCACTGGTTATCGGTGGAATGCTGAGTGCAGTTTAAGACACTCTGCATTATGCATAGGCCTATCAACCATAAAGGGCCCTCTCTGTTGAGACCGTTAGCCACCCCATACCTCAGATCCTCTTCAGGCAGTACCCTAGGATCAAAAGATCCAGATGGGGCAGGCGTTACATCTTGTTTTTGGCTCCTAAACTTTGGAATGACCTGCATCTGAGCTTGTGCTCAATAGAACTCAAACTCCACCTTTCACAAGATGTGGCTTTTCCATGACTGATCCTCTTACAGCCTTCTCATTGTATGGTGTCTGTTGCAGTGCCGAGAGGCTTCCGGGTAGCCATGTGCTATACAAAAACAGTAGACTAAACTAGAATTCCTTCATACCCAGAGAATAGAAAAGGCTGGCTGTGGCTTTTTTAACATGAGGAGTAAACGATAGGGAGTTTCCAAAAACAACTCCCAGGGTATATGCAGAATCAACTGGCACTGGAAGTGCACCTACATTTTCTGACCAAAAAACGTTAGATTAAAATGTTGCATTCCTGCCCAACAACAAAATTGCTGACTTTTCTTTGTTCAGCTTAAGACAGTTGGATTTCATACAACTGCTTACCAAGCACATTCAATCAGTTAGTACTCCTACTTGCAGTTCTTCCAGCTCTTCTTCTTGGCAGGTTCCTTGATCCTAGCGAATTCTAAAGTTCTGGGGTCTGGCCCCCAATATTCATGCTGCATTTCTCTTTGCTCTCTTGGGCAGAGAGTGTCTGTGCTGAGTCCAAACCTGTTTGGTCCTCTATGGCCCAGCTTCCCAGCAAGAGATGGAGACAGCATTGTCCAAGGCAGACCAGACTCATTCAGGTGCAAGGAAATATACTCCCACTATTCGAAATTCCCTGAATCATCCAGGAAAGGCATGACACACCTCACCCCCCCCCCCAGTGGCTGTCCAAAGAAAATGCACATTCCCAGCCCCTGTCCCTCCAAAGCCAGACAGTCAATCCACAGCACAGCAGAGGCGGATGGCTAAGCAAGAAAATACCTACTTTCTAAAAGTGGTATTTTCTAACACAGAAGATAAAAATCATCTTTACTAAAAGGTGCATTTCTACAGTCTGAGTTCAGGCATAGTAAACTCCATTTCTCTTTCTTGTCCCAGTGGGAAATTATACTTTTAAAATGTTGCAGAGTATTCCCCATTCTATCCTATTGGACAGACAGCCTTTCAACAGTGAAAAACAAATTAGACTGCAGTTCACTATCAGGACATGTCACACACACCAGGACTTGTCCTACCTTTCACATGCACTGCACTCTGCCCACAGAGGTACCTTGAGCCTACCTTAGGGGTGACTCACATGTAACAAAAGGAAAGGTTAGGCCCTGGCAAGTGGGTGCACTTGCTAAGTTGACATGGCTGCAGACACTGCGCACTGGCACTGCATTTGCAGATCTGAGAACACTTTGAATGGCTGCTCGTGTAGGGGGCACAATCAGTGCTGCAGGCCCACTGGCAGCATTTGATTTATAGGCCCTGGCACTCTTTGTGCATTTTACTAGGGACTTACTAGTAAATCAAATATACCAATCATAGAAACACAAACCCATAACATAATTTACAGAAGGAGCACTTGCACTTTAACATTGAACATGCAACACACTAGCCCCGGTTAAAAAGTGGACCCCTAAACGGGCCCAACCCTCAGCCCCCTAGTATTCCCATGAACTAAGAAATCAAAAACTGGCCCGTAAGCGATTGGAACAGGCCTGGTGGAGAGGTTATAAAAGTTCAGAAAAGGAAACGTATAGACATAGCATTGCCATCTACAAGGAGCTATTGCTGGAAACTAAAAAAAAAATGTTTGCGGTGTAAATCTCAATTTGAAAGAACTTTTCAAAACTATTAAGAACCTTGCCACTCCTAATGCCCCTAATGAGCTCGAGCAGCCCTGAACTCGGTGATAAACTGGCTGATTTCTTTTAAACAAAAGGTGGGAATCCATTTTCTTCTCTTTTACCTTAGCTGATAAAAAGGGAAAAGTGTGGCCTCTTACGGCAGAACCAGATAGTCTCAGCCCAATGCCAGTCTTAGACCAATTTCTACCTCTTGAGATACCAGATACAATCAAACTTTTGAGTTCTTTTCGTTCTGGTGCCCCCACTGATCCCTGTCCAGCGTCTGTGCTGAAACAAATTTCTGAAGTCATAGGGACAGCACTTACACCCCTGTTGAATGCCATTTTTGGCTCGGGCATTTTTCCCAGGAGGTGAAAGAAGGTCTCCATTCTTCCCCCACTGAAGAAACAAACCCTTGACCCAAAGGACCCTGTTAGAAATGGGATTTCTGGTTGGCTAAGGCTTGCGCCAAGCCAGGCAGAAACCACCACTCTTGTCAGGGCAAGGGAGTTACACACCAAGATAACCCCTGCTCACCCCCTTGGTAGCTTGGCACAAGCAGTCAGGCTTATCTCGGAGGCAATGTGTAAAGCGTTTGCGCAACACACACAGCAGCAACACACTAGGTACACCACAAAAAGGAACTCCACACAAGGTTATATATAAAATAGCCTTTGTATTACCATAAACACATTGGATCATAATCACACAGATACACTGTGCCAACTGGCACAGGGCAGTACCAACAGGGGATTATTTACACATGACAGGGCCAAGTGGGCCACTGTCAGAATCAGCACTTAGTAGAAATAGCACTTCTAGAACATAGAATAATTGTAGCACAAAATAACAATTGTTGGACACAACCAGTAACCACTGGTAAAAGGTAGGTACACACTACGCAATACTAATCAGTCACCATAGGCATAGATCACGCAGGAAAGCATAAACTCACTAACATAAACTATACGAGGCAAAACAACCTCCTGAGTATCAAAACACATTTAGAGGTATAGAACAGGTATAAAGGCATTGCACATTACGCATAAATCACATTAGGCAATTGTCATCATAATACAAATCACCAATCACCTTGTGCAAGAATCACATTAGGCATAGACACAGTGCGCCCCAGACGGGGGCACAACACAAGCAAATTGTCCCCAGGCCAACTGGCCTCTCAAAGGGCACCAACGCCCTTTGCCCAAAAGTCAGGGCTGGCTGCGCGCAGAGCCAAAAGCAACAACGCAAAGGAACAGGCCTAAACGATGCAGCTGCCCACTACTTGCTGGCCAGCTGTAAGATCACCAAGATGTGCACAGCATAAATGTTGCAGCTGCCCACTAATTGCTGGGCAGCTGTGGAACTGCGCATGGGCACCAGCGTGCCTTTGGACCCTCCTCTGGGACTCCAACTTCAAATGCCCCAAAAGGAATGTTGCAGCTGCCCACTGTCATGCGGGGCAGCTGGGAAATTCGGCGCGGGCACCACTGGCTGGCGAGACCCACTCAGGGGACTCTTAACACAAATGCCCCCAAGAACAGGAAGGACAGGCACCACGGTGCCACAGAAGCCCCTAGAACACAATTGAGCCAACTCTACTGGGCCCCCACCGGGGCTCTTAAATGACAAGTACCCCCCTTGTGGCAGCTTCCCTCTCTCTCATGGGGCAGCTGGACGCAGCACCGGACACTGGCACCAACGTGCCTCTCAGTCCCCCTCCGGGACTCCGGCACCGCCGCACCTGGGGAGCACGAACGAAAATATGCTCTAAACCAAGCCCCCCAACAATGCTCCAGGCCCTGGTTACCTCTTTAATGTGGAGGAGACTTGGCAGTGCAGGCGGATCCTTAGCGGGGCAGCTCGCTCCTTGGCGAAACTCCCTGGCTTCCAGGAAGGCTCCGTTCCTGATCACGAGCGCAGGGAGGCCCCGGTTGCTAGGAGATGCTGGGCGCTTCCTGCAGACGCAGCGCTACTCCGTTAGGGAGCGTCTCCTGTTGCATGGCAACCTCCAACTCGGGGCCAATCCCAGTGTGGCTGATCCTTGCCGTAGGCGAGTGCAAACACAGCAGATCTTGCGAGGCTCCTGGGCCGGCTGCGGTGATTTCTTGACCCAGCAATGCGGGGTAGGCTCCCGCGTGAAGGCAGCAAATAGGCGGGGTGAGCACCCACTTTCAGGAATGGGCAACTGCGGGGGAATCCTTACACTTGGGATCCCCTGCCCACGATGTGCATCCCTGAGCTGCAAAGCCCACGTGCTCCTCAGGATAGCAAAGCGCTCTTCAGAAATTAAAAATAAAGTGCTCACAGGATGAAAAAGAAAGCGCTCACAGGCACTACAGTCCCAAAGTCCAGGGAAAGTCTCTTAGCAGGCAGGGGGGCAAAGGCTGGGACCAGGGGCCAGCTCACATGGCCCTCCAGCATGGAGACAGTCCCCAGTGGCGGTACCTCCTGGAGCCCAGCAGCAGGCCTCCCTCAAGATAGGATCAGAGAGAACCTTTTTCCTGGGGTCACAGCCCCTTTTTATACACAAATTCCCTTTGTCCCCTAGCACAGGGTTTAGGGAAAACCAGATACAACTGGTTTGGAAGCACTTGAGCACTTTGTTGTGCTCAGCTCCTCTTCTTCCATTCACAGGGTAGGCTAGGGACATCAGACGCACCACAGGGGGCGGAGCCAGCATTGTAGAGGGAAAGCACAGCCCTATTCAGGTCTCAGGTGCAGCTCCTCCCTGCCATCAACATGCAGATCTCCCCATTCACCACCGGGCAGACCCATCCTGACTCCTGGAGCCAGGCACACCAGCCAGCTCCAGCCAATCACAAGCCAGACAGTCAATTCACATTCACTGCACAGACATGCCAACTTCTAGAAGTGGCACTTCCACACTAGACACAGTAAATCTGCGCACATCGTCGCGCAGCATTTAATCTCACGAGTTCGCACATACCAAACTCGCCCCTGCACTCCCCACACATCAGGAACTACCATGGACACACATATTCCCCATGCATTCCTATGGGAGGGCAGGCCAATCTCACCCTGCACTCAGATTGCGCACACACTTTACAATGGGACACAGTGGTAAAGTGCGCAGAAGCCCCAAACAACTAACATCAGGTCACATTTAAAAGCAAAAAAAGTTTAGGGGTGAACCTGCCAAAAGGGCCAAGTCCAACAAACCCAAATAATTACAGGCCAATATCGCAGCTTCCGCTCCCCGCTAAGACCACGGAAAAAGCCAGGAATATCCAACTCAGTGCGTTCCTCCAATCTAACAAGATAAGTGACCCATCCTATTACAGGTTTAGAGCAGAACATAGCACTGAGTTGGCCCTAAGTTATTTCACAGAAGAACTCAGGAAGGCCCTTGACGGAGGAGGCAATGCAATACTAATTCTGGTGGATCTGTCCGCGGCCTTCGACATGGTCCATCATGAAGTTTTGATGGACCGGTTGTCTGATGTAGGAATACAAGGACTAGCCTGGAAACTCCTGCAGTCGTTTCTTTCTGACAGAAAGCAAACTGTGGATCTGGATAGTAACAGGTCAAAGCCATTTTCCCTACCATGTGGTGTGCCATTGGGCTCGTCCCTTAGCCTGACGCTTTTTAATGTGTATGTGGTTTCCCTGGCAGGAGTGATAAGATCCTTTGGTTTCCAACTCACCTCCTATGCGGACGACACTAAATAGTGTAGTCAATGAGAAATGGGGCTGAAAAGGAAACAGGGGCACATTTCCACGATTGCATGGTTGCCATCTCTGGATGGATGTCCTCTAACTGTTTAAAATTAAACTCAAGTAAAACTGAGATCATAAAATCTGGGAACAGTCCACTTGTGTGGACACCTGATTGGTGGCCTGAAGGATTGGGAACCAGTCCTACACCCACTAAGAAAGCAAATAATCTAGGGGTGATGGTGGATAACAAGCTTGTTCTAGGTGACCAAATAAGTATGGTGATCTCGGCCTGCTTTTTGGCACTTAGAATTATAAGAAAAATTAAGTTTTTTCTCACCGAAAACAGCCTCAAGACAGTGGTCACAGCCCTCATTATGGCACGTCTTGAATACTGTAATGGCCTGTATATGAATGCCCAAAAACAACACATCACCAGGCTTAAAATTGCACAGAATGCAAAGGCCAGAATACTTTCAGGGACTCCGAAATTTGTTTTCATAAAGGAAGAACTAAAACAACTCCACTGGCTCCCTGTCAAACAGAGAGTACGCTTTAAAGCGGATGTATGACGGTACAACGCGTACCGTTACAACGCGTCCCTTTATGACGCAGTTTTAACAATGCAAGTCGTTACAACAACTTGCGTTGGGGGGCGCTGATAGTGAATAGTTTAATTTACTATTCCAACACCAGTCCCCGTGGATAGTAGGGAAGGTGTTGGATAGTAAATTAAACTATCCCCTATCCTAGAGCGCCCTCCAGAGAAAGTCGTTGTAACGACTTTCGTTGTTAAAACTGCGTCGTAACTGACCCGCGTTGTAGCGGTTCCGTTGTAAAGGATGTTTCCCCTTTAAAGCATTTTGCACTGTTTTTAAGGCCCTCAATGGAGTAGGGTCTGACTTCCTGAGGCGAAAATTCCAGTGGTATGTCCCCAGAAGAACACTACTTTCAACAGGAGCAAAACAAGCTCTTGTCCCTTCATTTAAATTGGGGAGACAGGAGCTTTATCACCTGCGCGTCAAAGGCTTGGAATGATCTCCCTTTCTATCTGAAGAATTCTACGGACCTCCTCTCATTCAGGAAGGGGTTGAAAACAAGGCTTTTTAATCAGTAGTATATTCCATTACTCTCTCCAGCAGGCAGTGCTTAGCGCCAGGACTACCCAGGGTAACCGTGCGCTGTAAAAGTGCAATTAACATAACATAACAGTGAGAAAGTTCGCAGAGACACTAAACCAGCAAAAACTGTGCAAAAAACAGCAGGTCAGAGAGCAAAAAGACTGAGAAAACATGCCAAAAGATGCCAGGTCTAAGACAATCTCTAAATGGTACGTTACAAATAGTATCTTTACGTCTGCGGAGATTCAGCCCCTGAGAGCGGAGATTCTGCCCCAAGTGCAAAAGCTCTGCCATTTGTGCAGAAATTGCACAGTCTTAAGGATACTACTCGTAACTTGCATTTGTGATTTCCGAAAAGTAGTAAAGTTAGATTTTTGTTCTAAACTTAGACCAAAAGTCTAACTTTACCTTTGTGAATGGAGCCCATAGACTAAACATAGAAAGACCAAAAATGAGCCTACCAAAAAGTCAATCATACATAAATATTTTCCTACAAAAATGTTATATTCTATTTGTGCTTAGTATTACTGTGGAAATCTGTGGTGATTCTCCTAATGGAATCTCACTGTCTCCTAGAAACATGTCAAATGATTGCAACGGGAAGCTGTTGATCAGAGAGGCTGTGTCCACCTCTTCTCCTGTAGCCTTAATAAATCTACAGTTAATTCTACCAGTATCCAGTGTGATTATTACAAAATTATTGGCGACGTCTTAAGGCTACATTTTCCCCACGCGTGTGACTTCAATAAAAAAAGAAGTAATTTTCTTCTATCAAGATTCTCTTCTCATCTAAGAGAAACCTCGTTTTTCAAGCTTCAAAACTACGTTTTGTCACTGAAAAGTTACTCTATCCTGGAACATTCCTATGGTTCATCGTAGACATGGTAATCTAGGATTTTCCTATTTTCAACTGGAAACGGTAGGCATTTTACTTCCTCAATCTCCCTATCATTGAACTGCCACGAGACAAGAATTATTGCTTTTGTAATGATAGACTCTCGTTTACATGCGGAGAGGAAGATGTATGCTTGCTTGTTTGATTGAGTTTTACTAACTTCAAGATTTTCTTTATCTTCATCGGAAGAAAAGGACGGAACAGCGTTTAATATATTTATCATTTGCTGACATGTACTTTTTGGAGAGGAAGGTTATGCCTACTTGCGTGACTATTCTAAGTTTCGAACGTGAATTTGACCAGTTTCAACCATTTTCTCTATCTTCATCGTAAATATAAGTCGGAGCATTTAAAAAAAAAGAAATTTACAACTGTGGCATTCACTTACTTCAGAGCGCGTCTCTCTGAACGTTCTTCTGTGTCGACATTCTCACCTGGTATCCACAGCCTCGATTTGATTTTTGCCTAAGCCTCTTTCTGATGTCCTACGTCATCACATCTACGAAGAGGCCATCTTGGATAAGTTCCATATAACCTCAAACGCTTACTCTTTTCATTGCAAGCTGTTATTTCCATGGCTTTTTGACGCGTGTTACTTCAGTGACACGCACACTGTTTTGAAAACGCGTGTTCTTTTCAGTGACACTCACACTGTTTGGTTTCTGAGTTCATCTTCATGTTCACATTGTTTCAGTGATACGCACACTTGTTTTTTTTATTATGTGCGTGTTGGCTCAGTGATACGCACACTTCATTTATATTGTTTCAATATCGAGTTCTTTTAAACATGCCATTTGATTAAACACTTTTTCACAGCATTAATTGTGTGTTGCTCAGTGACACATCTATTGCATTGTATTGTGCTTTAAGAATCTTTTACCTGTCATGTATTAAGTTATATTATTTCATTTAAATTTTAATTCAGTGACTCACACATGGTATTTTCTCAAAGTTTTTCATATTGTCTATATCAAGTGTGTTATTGCAAACAAGAGGAAATGTTTTAAGTCGTGTTACTTTGTATTATCCAAGATATCCACTTACCATGTTTACTTCTCTGTGTTTATTTAACATGTCAACTGCTCAATCTATTAATCCTCCACCATACTTTTTGGATTCTCTAGGTGATCCCCAAATTAGTTGGGAAATCTGGTACGATGCCTTCGAAATTTATTTAGGCGCCATTGCAGCTTCTCGTTTTGCAGCTGAGAGAGAAAAATGCTTACTGCTGCATTCTCTAGGTTTCGAAGCTAGATCAATTTTTAAACATTTACCATCTTTGACTCAAGATGAATCTCAAGACTTAGATGAATATCAACAAACTGTTTTAAGACTTAAACACAGATTCAATAAACAACCAAGTCTCATGGTGTTACGTCATAATTTTTTCAAGAGGAAACAAACAGAGTCTTAGGACGTTGATACCTATATTTCCACTTTACATAGGCTTGCTGCCGATTGCAAGTTCGAAAACTTTACTGACCAATTGATCAGAGATCAATTTGTGTGCCATTGTAAAGACAAAAATATCAGGCAAAAACTCTTAAGTTTGTCGGATCTAACTTTAGAGGAGACTTTGAAAATTGCCAAAAGTATTGACATTTCTGTTGTCTCACTCAAAGAAATTGATGATTAGCCTAATGAAGTTCTTAGTGTGGTGAAAGTTAGCAATATTTCAAAGTCTCGCATCAAATCCAATCCTACCTCTTCCAACACAACGTCTTTCCATAGAAATCAACAACCCCAAGTTTTCTAGAGGGAATAACAGTATGTATCTGAGGTGTGGAGGTTCCTTTCACCAGAAAGGCACAAAATGTCCTGGTTTAGATGTAACGTGCAATTTCTGTAAGAAGGTGGGACATTTCGCAAAAGTGTGTCTTAAAAAAACATTCTAAAAAAACAGCTGTGTGTTCAATCGAGTCAGATAGGGACTCAGACTCTGAAGTGGTATCTGTGATTACATGTGAGAATAATCTAGAAGGTAACAGTCCCAAAGTTGTTATTGAAGGTGATCCAGCTTCTTGTACAGATCCTATTGTTGAAAATAACGATGATTACTCAGAGACTTTTCGAGGATGTTTGGGAAGGGTCGCAATCGTTATTACTTTCTGACAGGTCACCTGTGTCCTATGAAGGGCGAAAGATTGACCTTTTAGGATTTTTTGAAGACAAACTGGTCTTTAAAGACAGAACAATTAGAGGTAAAATGTACGTTGTAGTTAAAGGACTCAACATTCTAGGATGGTTTCATCAGGGCCTTTTCGTCATGATGCTTAAACCTGGTGCGGAAGAACAGCTTCTTGTGTCCAGTAGTGATGATGAGTGCCAAAAACGGAAGAACAAATTTCCTAAAGTTTTTTAACAAAATCTTGGTAAAATCAAAGGGTTTAAACATAAGATGTTGGTTAAGGAAGGGGCTGTTCCTGTTAAACACACACTCAGGGGAGTTCCTTTTAGTGTTAGAAAAGACTTAGAAAGTGAACTACAAAATCTTTGTTCTAAAGGTATCATTGAACCCACTGAGTCTTCTCTCTGGTTGTCTCCCTTAGTGGTAGCCAGAAAGAGGAGTGGAGATCTTCGTGTTTGTGTGGATCTCAGATCATTAAACAAGGACATCTGGATAGATTCACATCCCTTACCTAAGATTGATGATCTTCTGGCTTCCACTAAGGGAGCGTGTTATTTCACGAAGTTGGACTTGGCCAGTGCATATCACCAGGTGGAATTAGATCCAGAGTCTCGTCACTTGACCTCTTTTGTTTCTCATTTAGGTACATTCAGGTATTGTCGGATGCCCTTTGGACTGGCATCCGCTGCTTCTGTTTTTCAGAGAATCATGGGAAACATGCTTAAGGAGGTGGAAGATGTTTTGGTTTTCCAGGATGACGTATTACTGTTTGGGAGAGATTTGAACTCTCATAACATGACGCTGGACAAAGTTCTTTCTCTCTCTGAGAAAAATGGCGTGTCTTTAAAAGAAGAAAAGTGTGAATTTCTCAAATCCAGTATGGAATATTTAGGTCATGTTGTTTCAAAGGATGGTGTGAGCCCTAAGTCTGGTTTGCTTTCAGCCATTATGGACGCTCCTTCCCCTAAGGATAAGGCTGGTGTTAAATCGCTGTTGGGTCTTTGCGAGTATTATTCGAGATTTATCTCGAACTTTACTACTATCGTTAGACCTATCAGCAATCTTATTAAAAAAAAATTCAAGTTTTTTTGGCGTGAGGAATGTGAGGGTGCCATTAACAAAATTAAATCTTTTCTAAGTAAGGAATCGTTTCCTAAACCGTTTGACAGTAACCTTCTTTGTTGCATCACGGTTGATGCAAATCAGGTTGGTCTGGGTGGCATGCTAACTCAAATTAACAGAGGTACCGAGAACACTGTCGGATTTGCTTCCAGGGTTTTAAAATCGGCTGAAATTCAATACTTTGTCATAGAGAAAGAATTGTTAGCGTGCACATGGGCAATAGAGAAGTTTCGCTCTTATGTATGGGGTAAGAGTTTTTTACTACAGACTGACCATAAGCCCCTAGTGACCATTCTGAGTGGAGGTTTGAGTAAGTGCTCTACTCCCAGAATTTTACGCATGGTTTCGAAACTTCTTCAATACCAGTTTGGTGTTCAGTACGTACCAGGTGGAAAAAATGGTCGTGCTGACTTTTTGTCCAGGTTTCCAGTTAAATCCATAGCTTTTGATAGAGTCAATTTACGGGAGTTGTCGGAAGAAGACTGTGAAGATTGCTTAGTTGCAGCTTTAGAAGTTTCTAGTTTGAATTTATGTTGGGAATGTGAATGGGTAAAGGCCATAGAGTCTGATTGTGTTCTCAAAGAAATTGTATCTCATGTAATTGAAGGTTGGCCTAGAGAAAAAGCTGTCAATGCTCTTCTTCAACCTTTCAGGAAGGTTCAATACGAACTTACTTTGGATGATGGGTTACTTCTTAGGAGTGACAAATTTGTCCCTCCTCAAGTCTTCCATCCTGAAATTATACGAAAGGCTCACGAAGGACATCTTGGGATTACCCTCACGAAACGTCGTGTGAGAGACACTTATTGGTGGCCCAGGATGGATGCTGACATTCAAGATACTGTATCTAATTGTCATATTTGTGGTGCTTCTGACAAAACTTTCAAATTATCTGTGCCTCCACTTTTACCTATAGAGTGTCCGGATAAGCCTTGGTTAAAATTAGAGATAGATGTGATGGGTCCCTGTGACAATTTGCAAGATGAGTTACATTTTGTATTAGTTCTTATAGACTATACGTCTAGATGGCATGAGGTTGAATTAGTCAGAGATGCTAATACTAAAACCATTATTTTTTTTGTTAAAGAGATATGGTTGAGAGAAGGTTGTGCTGAAACTCTCATTTCAGATAACGGTACACAATTTATAAGTCATGAGTTTCAAGAATTTCTTTCAGAATCAGGTGTAAAACATTGCAAAACCTCGCTATATCACCCACAATCGAATGGATTGGTGGAAAGAATGAATAGGCTGATTGGAGAGTGTATAAGGTGGGCTAAAGCAGGGAACCATGACGTTCAGAAAGCAGTTAACAGTCTGATTTGGTCTTACAGGACCACACCTCATTCTTCCACTAAAGTTAGTCCTTTTGAACTGCTTAGGGGAAGAAAGGCCAATAGTAATTTTAGACCAGGTTGGATGAATAAATGGATAAAGTTTGATTCTGATGACAATAAATGAATACCTGTTGTGTTAGAAAATGTAAATGAATTTGATGTGAAGAAAGCTACCAAACTGGTTCCTCTTGTGGTTTGTGACATGGTTAGAATTAAGTCTCCTGTGTTCACTAAGAAAGTTGCTTCTAAATTTAGTGAACCTTTTCAAGTTCTCAAGATTGTAAGAAATGCAGTTAAGGTCTCGAGTGGACATTGGTGGAATCTTAATAGAGTTGTGAAGGTTCGTGCCCATGTTCATCCTAGTCCTAATCAATTTTCTGAAATTTCTAGACCTATTCGTTCAGTTCCTAATGTTGTCAGACGAAGTTACAGAGGGATTATTAGATCTGCAAGATATAGAGACTAGTTTTGTTTTTAGAAATGTTATCTTTTGTCTTTTTTTGTGTTACTATAAATTTACATTTTGCATTGTTTGGGAAAGAGGGAAGATATGTTATATTCTATTTATGCTTAGTATTACTGTGGAGATCTGTGGTGATTCTCCTAATGGAATCTCACTGTCTCCTAGCAGCATGTCAAATGATTGCAACGGGAAGCTGTTGATGTGAGAGGCTGTGTCCACCTCTTCTCCTGTAGCCTTAATAAATCTACAGTTAATTCTACCAGTATCCAGTGTGATTACTAAAAAAAAGTCTCAAAATCCAGACAAACTATCTCCAGTCCTAGCATATTTACGGTCATGTGCTTAACAGTGGGTATATGTGCATGTCAACATTTTAGTAGAAAGATATTTTGATTGTCAATATGCTTGAATGTAAATTGTGGGAATACAAGTTATTAATATGTACATGCACACGTTCAAGGTTGCTCAGGTATAATCTGTCAAACAATGAAGGTTGACATTAGAACATCATACCTTAAAATGAGTCTACATTTTAAAAGTGAGAAAATTGGAAAAGTGGAAGTGTTGCTAAATGTGAGTTATCAGAAACTACTGAGTTGTACTTTGGGGTCTCACACTGTTGACCGTGCTCACTTATACCCATCTTTGGTGTGTATGTGAAGATAAATGCATATAAGACAGAAGAAAGCCAATGTACAGAGTGAAAGTCGGGAAGATAGGTGCAGATAGGTGCAGAGAAAGGGGGCTCTCACTGTTGAAATTTATTTCCTATTGAGAAAAATAATCATAAATTCTAAAGCACATTTGCATCGTTTATTTGTGTGCAGGAATTTCAATCTGATGGAATGTCTGCAAGCTTAAATGTTATGCATAGCAATACTCGAGGAAATCACAATTGTCATAAAATGTAGGATTGTTTATGAACTCATAAAAAAGTCAGTAAATTACCGTAAACACTGGAGGAATCTTACAGGAGCAAACATCTATTTTTCAGAAGTGTGAATATAAACTGGATCCTCACAGTTTACCTGGATTATCAACAGGAATGGCCATGTAGTTCACAGAAGAAACAATCTATTCTGCTATCTTTCTAGACCCAGGATGGTGGTTCACTTTATTCCACATACTTGGAAGCATGTAGTTGAGAAAGGGGTGTTCAGCACTAGATAGGACAGTGACAACTCACTTTACGTGGATCAGGGTATTGCCCTATTACACAAACAACCCGAGACTGATAATCAGACTGGCTCTAAGTATTGGGAGGTGGGATCAGATATGAGACAGTAGAAAGAGGCTATAATGTTTAAAGGTAGAGTTGTATTAAATACAAATGCCTTTGCTTTTATGTACGATTATATGTTAATGAAGTCCTTCGCTAATTGAAGGGCACGTTGCTGCAAACATGAGCACCACAAATGTAAAACATGGAAGTGTTTACTGAGACTTTCCTTATAGTTGGAACAAGTGATAGGAGCTCCTTCAAACCAATTGTTTATGTGTGATGCACTACCAGTTCACATGCATATGTAACCAAAAAGTTCTACATTTAGATTTTCCTGATGACCTGTCTGTGGACATAATTATAGCCATCTTCCATCTTCGACAGACATAAGGTCTAAGGAGAGAATCTTGCATATAGGTATCCTATATACATGGTATTATAATAATTACCATCATCAATTCAGAGCAAGTAAACAGGCACATTCAGACTTCAAATTGACATATGGTTTGCGTAAATAGCACCTTAGGTTCCACCAAGAGTTATTGGCAGTGCCAGATGCAGATTTGATATCACTATCAACTCCTATTTTGTGGTAAGTCTTTATTACTACCTTAAGTCAGTCACATAGTCTTATATGGGTAACATTTGAGTTATTGTGTGAGCTTACACTGAATCATTAATGGAACATTAACTATAGAGTTTGAAAAATTGTGACAATGGATGTGACAAGCTGTCAAATGAACATTAGAGTGTCTAGAGTTTTTCAATGAATGTGTATTTGAAAGTATGTTGTTATAAAAAAAAGAAATATAATGCTAGAGGCAAAATCACCTTTTATAAGCCATGACTGTGTAGCTAGGTTATAATTTAACAGTAAGCTGTGTGATTTACTCAAAACATGTAATTTAAAGTTCCAGCTGTGAAAGCTTTTCAAATTACTCCCGCCTTTCAAGCTATAAATACAATAGAAGTTAACCTCACGTGGTTCCAGTGGAGCATTTTACTGAACTCTGTGGTAATTTGATTTAAAGAAAGTAAAATATGAATTCTTTCTAAAGAATATAAAATGGCATAAAAGTGCAGTTTTATCAATATTTGCCTTAAAACCGCCATGATTAAATGATTTGTGATGCAATGATTACACATGTGTTAAACTTATGTACCACATAAGGGGTATCATGTGTAAAATATGCTGCAATATTGCCATCTCTGAGTGCTAGTGACATTTACAAGCAAACTTGTCTTTGGGCATTTGGTTTTGAAATTTATTGTGGCACCAGAACCCCTCCATTGCAATATTATATCATATTACACAGCTAAACACACACACAAATATATTCTTAGCATACATAGCAACATGACTTCAAATGCGCTCACGCAACAGAGTTAACAGCATGGGCACTAACACGTAAAGGCTGCAATAGATGCGCTTCACCAAATGTTCCCCAGTCAGTAAGGATGTCATACCTGGTTCCCTGCATTTTACCCGTGCCACATGGCATCCACCGTGGTTTTCAGGAACATATACTCGTGATATCTCATTTAATTATAGAACTAGTTTCTATCACTGACACGTCTTGGGAGACTTTCATAACGCCGTTTTCCACACATTGACAATGCCTCTATCTTTGCCCACACTTGCTTTCCTCTTAACACACTGCGCATCACTGGAGTTACAGAATGCTGGGCCATCTGCACTTGTATATAGAGCACTAGTCTTTTGTCTATGTCTGTCACTGAAGTTTGCTTGTTATTTTTGCGCCTAGTCATTGCCTGATGACAAGATGGTTTTACTGCATGCTGAAAAATTGCCACGTTTTTGCCATGTCACAATAAACATAGAAAAGTCACTAATAAATTCTATAAAAACAGTGTCCATTTTCAAAGCGCGCTATGTGATCAAGATCACAGGCTTGTGGTCGAAACGCGTCATCCTGATATGCTTAAGCAATAAACTGGTTTCTTGTTTGGCCCGCTGTGGTCGTTCACTGGGATTCTGGTTTCATTTATATATAATATATATGTGTTAATAAAGATGCTCCATTTTGACACTGCATGGCGGGCTCAGAAAAACCAGGAATGGAGGATCCTGTTGCATTAAAAAAAGACCACAGAGCCCAACGTCGACTTACTTTAAGGTTGACATTTAATTTCGTATGTTTGTCCTGATGAAGGTGGTCATATAAGTTTAATCCACCGAAACACGTTGACGCCGGAGTTTTTAGTTACATTTGTGAACGACACAAACATATGAGGACACAGAATTAACCCCTTTTTGGTGTGCTGTCGATTGCTACAAATTAACAATTCAAGATTTAAGTGTCTTACTACACTCCTTTCCATGGGCTTTTAAGGTTTGTAAGAAACTTGAAGCAGGCTTACATTTTCTAGAGTATGATTTTAATGAAGGAATAAGTAATAGCTTAGTATATTAATAATAAAACCTACAGCAGAAAGCAAAATGGAGTAGTATTTGTTCAGAAATTTCCTCCCACTGGCACACACAGACCGAATCACTAATATGTAAGTCTAGTGGAAATGAAACCAGTTGACATATAATGTCAAATCTGAACCTCTGCCAAAGTGATTTTCCTAAATGTTGTTAACTAGTGATACATTTAGTTGTGAGTGACGTGCTGTTTGTAACACTACATATTGTCTGATCATAGGTTTAACAAGTTCCACTGACTCCATAAATTCCTTGTTTCTTAACAAACAGTTACACTTTATCTAAGATTTATCCAGTCTATGAACACTATATAGACGTTTTGTCTGCCCAAATTGCATTACTATTACTCCGTACTGAACTTCAAAAGAGAGTGTAATGACTCAGATCTCACAAAGCAACATAACTTACAAATGATTCAATTCAATTCAGTTTCAGCTTTATTCGAGTTACACTCATAAAAGCACACAGTAGAAAAGAACAATTGTCTCCTGGACTGCACATTAAAACATGTTAAAACTGATTAATGTATACATTCTAAAAGATCATGATAAAAATACATTGTACACAATAAGAAATGTAAAAACCGTCAAGGTACAATCGAAAAGCATTAGTGTAAAATTCACCCTTGGAGCCTAATTCCAGCTTCGTGCTCAGCCTAAAAAAAACAAAAAGATCACAGCAAGGGCTTCAGCCTCATAGCCCAAGCCCACCCCAGATATTTGGCTACCGCCGTCGAAATTAATGGCAAAGTGCTGGTGCACATTATTGTTAGTGCTACTGCACTGCTTTTTGTACCCATGATTCTACACATTGGGGTTAGCCAAACTCGTCTGGGACCTTCATAGGCAGGGCAAACGAACATAAAATGGGCAACTGTTTCTGAGTGTCCCTGGCAAGCCGGGCAAGTGTCCACACTTGCTCCAGCCCACCTTCCAGTAAAGGATTTTAGTGGCAAAGATCCAGCTCTAAGCTGGAAGTAAAGCTTCCTATCACCGGGTTTAGTGATGGAATCCCAGTATGGTTCCAATTTGGGAGTAACTTTTGCCTCTAAAAAACACCCCGTGATTCCAGAGGAATCTGCGTTACTCCAAACACGGAACGCCACCCGTTCCCAATAGATCTCTTTTAATATCTGTTTTGATGGAAACAAAGCTGCCATCGGGTCTTCCCAGAGCTCTCGCATACCCATTCCCGTCAGGGTCTCACAAAGTTTTTTTAGCCAGCCAATCTTATGGAAGACGTCCAAAGTAATGTAAATGTAAATGTAAATGTAAATGTAAATGTAGATTGTGCTTATATAGCGCACGGCTACCCGCAGTGGGTGTCCTGGCGCTTGCTTAGGGAACCCGTCCTGATATTCCCCTGTGAGATAGCAGGGTATCCACAAGGTGAAAGTCAGGCATCCCGCCGCGAGGGGCCGTTGTGGAGATTAAGCAAGCTATTGCCCAGAGTCGCAGAGTGTGAACCCGTGAGTCGAGGAGGCACCGGGGCGAGAATTATCGAGTCCGTGGAATTTTTTAGTCCAAGACCCGCCGAGGCGGGGAATTGAACCCTGGTCCAGGATCGATCTCAGCTTCCGGGTCTGCCGCCTCTAACCCCTGAGCCACACTTCTCCATGAGGCCTTCAGCATAATGTGAGAGCTCCGGCGTAGTCCAAATTCTAATCCAGTACAGAACAGGGCATAGCCTCGCTATATCTGCAACAGCCCTTCTTCCCAAATCATACCTTAATGAGTACAATGGGGTACTCTGTGGAAGACCAGTGACATTCCTCAGAAATCTATTTTCAGAGAGAGATAGCGGAGTCAGTTTTTCGAAGCCCCACAGCTCAGCGCCATAAAGCGCTGAGCTCAGAGCTTTTGCTTCATAGACCTGGAGCACTGCCTTAATTGGCTTGGTTGACGACTTACTGTGTTCCAGGTTCAAGACCCCCCAGACTTGGCGCTGTTTTAGGGCAGCCATACTTATGTGTTTATCCCATTTGCTACCTTTTTCTATGTGCATACCCAGGTACACAAAATCATTGACCCTTTCCAGAGCTTGCCCACTCATATAGAACTTCCCTCTAAAGTTTGAGTGTGGGTTGAATACCATGAGCTTGGATTTAGCCACATTAACATCCAAGCCGTGGTCAAAACAGAATTCCTCGAACACTGCCAGAGCGCGTTGTAGACCACTTTGAGTTTTGGATACAATGAGCGTGTCGTCCTCAAACAATAGCATTGGCGTCCTGACCCCTGGCAACCTAGGTGCATCTGTGTTTACTGATGTCATGCGGACCACCACTCCATTTACATACAGCGAGAAGAGTGTAGGGGCCATTGCGCAGCCTTGGCACCCTCCACGTTCGACCAGAAATTCAGAAGTGACATTCCCCTGGCCACCCCACTGGATTTTAGCATAGTTGGCCTCGTGGAGCCTCAGGGTCAGGATTTCATCTGGCATACCCAGTTTTTTTAAGACAGTCCATAACTTGGAACGTGGGACAAGATCGAAAGCGGCACGTAAGTCCACGAACGCCGCATAAATACTGCCCTTGCCCAAAAGCACTGTCTTCCAATGGAGTAGCGTAAATCGGAAGACCTGGTCAATTGTGCTGGTCAATTTACGGAATCCCGCTTGGAAGGTGGACAATATATTGTTTTCTTCCACCCAATCAAATATTTTATTTAGGGTCATCCTCCCAACCACCTTTTGGATTGTGTCTATGAGGTTGATGGGCCTGTAATTGCCAGGCTGCGTTCTGTCCCCTTTTTTGTAGACAGGAATTATTACAGCCCCCCCATGATTTCGGAACTGGGGCTCCCTGGGCCACCGCATTGGCCAACAATGTAATGTACATGACCCAACGTTCTTTATCATCCAAGAAGACATCTAAAGGAACCCCGTCGGGGCCTGGTGCTCTCCCACCCGACAGAGAATTAAGAGCAATCATAGCATCATTGTCATCAAAAGGGGCATACAAATATATAACATACTTTACAACTTCCACAGGAATATCATTAAGGTTGCACGCATATTGAGGTTTAAAATAATTTATCCAATCGTCCTGGGAAACATAATTTGCTGGGTAATCAACCCGACCCCCTCTGCCCCGTTTGATAATGCTCCAAAATGATCTTGTGTCCTTGCTATCGCTTGCTGCCTTAGGATCCTGCCAATGGCGTTCGTCCCACTGCTTCTTGGCCTGGTGTATACATTTTGTATACTCTCGCCTAGCTGATCTAACACCTTTGGGTTCACCTTTCCTAATGGCAGCACTCAGACATACTCTAGCAGACCTGCATTCTGCGTTGTATCAACTTAACTGCTTAGGCGGTGGATGTTTACCCTTTTTCACTGACTTGAAGAAAAGGGGTCTAATACCCTCAAAAAAATCCTCGTGTTGCCTGGGTATAAGCGCCAAGTCCTTGTCCGATGAGGACAGACACACGGCATCCTTTATGTGAGTGTCAAGTTTATTACTAATGATGCCCATCACCTCTGGTTTATTCGCTATCTGCGGCCATTTGAGCCTGCGAGTGTGGTTGGAAGGAACTACATCTGGGGGGCAGTACGCTGCCGCCTCAGCCCCTGGGTGGTTGGCCTTCCACAATTTATGTGTTACACAGAGGGGATTATGATCACTTTCTGCTCTCCCCATGACTACCATGTCCACTATTTCGTGCCAGAGCTTCAGACTACATAAAACGTAGTCAATTCTGCTTACATGACGCCCATTATCAAACGTGGCTGTCCCAGTCTTATCACCCAAGGTTCTACCATTCAATGCCCTCAAACCCTTTTCGTAGCAAAGAGCATTGACCTGGATGATACTTTCGGTCCACCTAGCTATGGGCTTTAGATCCAGAAACGGATTTCCCCATTGTTGGTCTTCTTCCTCCTCCAACCTACACTCAGAAATCGTAAGGAGTTCAAAAGTTAGGTTAAAGTCCCCGGAAATGATCACAGCGTTCTCGTTCGAGTGCTGATCAAGGAGGGAGCCCAATTTCGCTAAAACCTGCGATTTAGCCCCTCTAGTCCCCCTGACATATATGTTGTAGATGTCAAGGTTCCTCCGAGGCCCCAGAGGTAATCTAACGAGCTGGATATCGTTACTCCTAGTAGGTAGTTCATTAATTTTAGGAAATAGATTTTGTCGAATCCAGAACGTAAGACCACCCATTGGGCTCCCTTTAGCCCCTTTCACTGCTGGGATATAGAAATTCAGGTAGCCCAATGCGAACTGGGGTTCGCATGACCAGGTCTCTTGGAAGACACAGACATCGTAGTTGTTGATGAATTGAAGCCACTCTGGCGATTCAACCTAGATTTCATGCCAGCCACGTTTCATGAGATAAATGAGCCCACCCCAGTATCTAAATCAATTGTAAGAAGGGGACTTACGTCCCTAGATTGGTTTGATATCGATTGCCCAACCCTGCTCTGGTCAGGATCTATCGTTACACATGGTACCAGGGAAGCCTTGCTAAGTAGATGGCCTGATAGATTCTTGTTGCTAGCATGTTTTATTGCCCTTTGCCCACTTCCCCATCCTTTACAAGGCTCGACATATGCCACTGCCAGCGCAGTGTTGCCACTAGGTACACCCGTAGTAGCAATGTCGAGGCTTTTGGGAAGATCCTACTGAAGTCATTCGACTCCCTCCATACTACCTTCCCCCGTCACCCTCCACCTGTCTTTCCTGTGTGCCTGGGGTGCCAAAAAGGCCCAGGATGAGGAGCAAGTCTTCCTCAGCTGAATGTTAGAATGGACTGGGGGGCTAGATCTAAATTCTAGGGAGAATAAGTTCTCAGCCAGAGACTCAGAGCAGAGAGTTAATTCGATCGCATCAAATCTTTCTAGAGGGGAGGTTAACCTCTTAACCTTAATGATGTCTTCCCTAATGATTGAGCGGCAGCCTCTGACATGCCGCAGCCAATGAATGGCCTTATTTGTCAGAGAGTCTGCTCCCTCCAGTTTACTATTTCTCCCTGCCTCTATCTTAGGGACATTGGTCATGTAGATTTTGTTTGGGCTAGAATCGCCTTACTGGTACTGGTGGTTACCCAAGTAGGCTGGTGAGGGGATGGACTTCGTACCTCCTGACGCCTGTGCGGAACCCTGTAATCTGGGAGCAAATCGAGGCTCCTTGTTCAGTCCCTGGTTTAGATGTGGTGGTCGCTTATCTGGGCCTATACTCAATTTTAGGGCGTAGGTTTCATATTTTTTGGATAAACTATCTGTACTGTGTATGTTGCTACTGAGCCTATTAGTACGGCACTCACCAATGCTTGTATTTCCTTTGCCCTTGTCAATGCCATTGCCAGTTATCAATGGGAATACGTTCTTGTTAACTAGGCAAGCACGACCGGAACTGACGGTCCCCCTAGCCGTGCCATGTTTTATTATACCTACTAGATTTGAGATCATGTGCTTCATGACATCAATTTCGTCTCTCAAAAGGGAGACTAAACTTGCTAGGTCCTCAATGTTTTTAGGGGCCATTCTGTCCCTATCACTCCGAGCATCTAGACCTTGGCTTGAATTTAAATCAGTTATGGTTACGGCCCTGGGGGTTTGTGTTGGCTCTAGTACTTTAACCTTCACTGGGGTATTTGCTAAAACCGAGAATCTGTTCGAGCATTTTATTCGAGCGACCTCTTTCTCCCGGGTACAGTGGGTTGACACACACTCGTTGCAGACCTTTACGCAGACATCAGTTGTATTTTGCTTAGCCGGGGAGGATCCTGCCTCCCCACCTGCCTTAGTGTTTGTATCTGGGATCGTTTGTTTTGACTGAAACGTGGCAGGAATGGTAGGAAGAGGAGTATCGGGGAACCCACTTTGATCAAGCCCTTTTTTGTAGTGCTTGGTTCTCCCGCCCTGATCTATATTCACATCATCCGTCAGAATAACATGACATTCCTCAATAATAGTGTCTATGCGGTCAATAATACAGTTTGTGGCAGCATGTCTTGGCATCCGCTTGGCTTTCTTTCCCTTTCTCTGCTTCGTAGGATTAGCCATCTCTCCAGCCCCCCGCTCCTTCCATGCTCTTCCTTTTGCCCATAGTCCCACTCCAATGAGTCTAATGATCAGGGTTAAAAAGTAGTTAATGTACCACTGGCTAGGAGATCCACGCTGTGTGCCCCGGGGTTGGCTCTCGAGTAAAATAGGCGGATTCACACCTTAAGCTTAGTCAGGACTTTTCAGCACAATGTCATCAGAGGGGGAGCCCGGCCTGACCTTTTGCAGCCCCTGTCGGCCTTTGCCCGGGCTTCGCGGGGGCACAGCTCGAGTTTATGTGCCTCCGGTCGTGTTTGGGGGCAGTTTCAGGTTTTGGTGCAGCACAGGATCACAGGACTTGAAGCCCCTCCACTCCTTCCGCGCTGTGTTGAGGAGAGGCTGCAGCGGCGGTGGTGGGGACAGAACGGCCAGCGGCAGAACAAGCAGGGCAACGATGTCCAGGTAGGTGGCCCCATGGCGTTGTCACTTTCGAGCAAATAGGCAACTGTGTGTGTATGTGCCCTAGGGGGGCCAAGGGATTACCACTGCTGCTGGGTCTGGAGCCCAGGGAGCTCAGGGAGGCCCAGTCCCTGGCTCTACGATGCTGCAGTTCTCCTGGTGTTGCAGGCGGTGGGTGGCTGTGCGGCAGGGGGGTGCGGCGAGGGGTCAGTGGCTTCAGGCGGCTTCCAGGCAGCTTCCACGCCGCTCGCACACCTCGCTTCTCGCACACCGCCACCGAAGGTTTCTGCGACTTCTGCTTCGGGCTCGGCAAGGTTGACTCTCCGGCCGGGTCACAGCTGCACAGCCGCTCTCCCCATGCTGCTCGCACACCTCGCTGCTGCTGCTTGCAGCCGTGGCCAGGAAAAGGTGGACTGGAGTTCCCATGCAAACCATCCTTAGAAATGATAAACAACATAACATACTCTGCATACACTAAATGATATTTAATTTGCAAAGAACTTCACTTAATGTTTGATATATGGATTATCAAGACTGAGCACATTCACTAATCTAATGGACATGAGGTGTTTTCTTTTTTTAAATTATATTTCCCATGGATTCATGGTGTAGAGCTGATATAACAAAGTATCATAGGAATTTCCTAATTAATACTATGGAAAGACTACAGCTGATTATCCCATGAACATTGTATCGCTGGGTCGCAACTTATTGGGATTTGGGCACTATTACGTATGTTCTAGGATAGATAATTAATTTTAATCACATTTGGAGTGTTTACTTGGATGGTATTTTACCAATCCAAAGCTGTAATATTGTACCTGGAGTGGTAAAAGTGTTTTGTAAATTTAGAGCTCAGAGTTCACAGCACAGTGATAATCCTATGCTTAAAGACTTTGCTGTAAAAATGTCTAAAGGCTTTCTAGCTCTGCATACATGTCACTTTTCTAGTGCTGTGGTTAAGTATTTTACTCACCAAAATTGACTTCTCCATCAGGAAGCAATCGGAGGGACTCAGCGGGTGCTTCAGAAAGATTCTTTATTGTAGTGACATGACTTGTTTCGGCAGGTATTCCTTTTTCAAATGCCTCCACACCAGGCAATGACTTCCAACACAATTTTAAATATTTTGCTTTATCCCCATTGGGGGCCTGAAGACCTGGCTCATCTAATCTGATGCACATATTTACCCCTCCTGCCCACCTTGAGCCAGGAAACCCCTCGAGGTAGTTGCACACACTACAAATTTCAATAACATAACATATGACACATTACCCCACTCTATGAGAAGCCACTCCACACTACTCTGCTCTATGCCACTTTACTCCACTCTACACTTCTCTACTCTATGCCTCTTTCCTCTACAGCACTCTACTCCAAGACACTCTACGGAATTCCCTTGATGCCACTCCACACCTCTTTACTCCATACTACTCTATTACACACTACTTCACTCTACTCTGCTCTATGCTACTCCACTCTACACCACTCAATGCCCCTCCATTCCGTGACATTCTATGCCACACCACTCTATGACACTCTATAGCATTCTACTCTACTACACTCCACTCTACAGCACTCTACGCCACTCAACGTCATTCCACTCAATGCCACTCCACTTCACTCTACGAAACTAAAGTCTATGACACTATACTGTACTCTATACTACGACACTCCACAACACTCCACTCTATGATCTACCACTCTATGACACCCACTCTAAAACACTCCACCCCACTACACTCGTAAATACTCCACTCAATGACACTGTACTCCATTCTATGCTACACCACTCCACTGTAAAACACTACCCTCTATGACACTGTACCCCACTCAATTCCCCTTCAGTCTATGAAACTTGACTGCACTCGACGCCCCTCTACTCTAAGCCCTTCCACTTTACTCCACTCTACTACAATCTACTCCCTCCACAACACTCAATGCTCCTCCATTTTATGACACTCTACTCCACTCTATGCCCTCCATTCCTTAGCAATCTACTCCAGTCTACTCTATGCCACTCTACTCTATTGTGTGCAACTCTCTCTACATCACTCCACACCGCTTTATTGCACTCTACACCACTCCACTCTACTCTACAACGCTCTACTCTACAACACTCTACCCCCCTCTATGCCACTCCACTCTACAACTCTCTCCTACAATCAATGTCACTCTAGGACACTCTACTGAACTCCCTCTCTACCACTCCACAGCGTATTACTCATCTTTACTCTATTACACACTACTCCACTATACTCCACTCTACACCACTCCGTGCCACTCCAATCTACTGTACTCTATGCAACTACAAAAGAATCCACTCCACTCTATGATACTCATCCTCACTGTACTCTATGACAATCCACCACACTCCAGTTGATGATACTCCAGTCTATGGTACTCTCCTCCACTCAATGCCACTCCCCCTATAATAATCTACTCAAGGCCACTCTACTCTGTGACACTTTACTATACTCCCCCAATGCCTCTCAATGCTACTCCAATCTATGACTCTCTATGCCATTCCACAACACTCTAATTCACTCTATGCCATTCCACTCTTCTCCATGCTACAACACTCTACTTCATGTCACTCCATTCTATGACACTCTCCCTCGCTCTATGCCACTCCACTTTATGAAAAATTACTCCACTCTACACCACTCTACTCTACGAGACTCTGCTCCACTGTACAAAACTACCTCCATGCCACTCCATGGCACTTTACTTGACTTTACGTCATTTCACTCTATGCCATTCTATACCACTTCAATCTATGACACTCTCCTCCACTCTACAACACTCTATTCCACTCTACGCCACTCCACTCAACTACTATTCATTCTACTCCCTCCATGACACTTCACCACAGTCTACGTCACTCCACTCTATGCCACATCATGACACTCTACTCTTCTTCAATCTACTCTACTCCACTCTACTCTACTCTACTCTACAGCACTCCAAGATACTCCACACCACTCCATGACACTCTACACCACTCCACTCCATGACACTCCACTCTACTCTGTGGCGCTAACTTTTGCCCATGCTTAACAACAGCCACGCTGGTGTACAATATGGCTAAAATACATTGGCAAAGCCAATAGCTCAAGCATGAGCAAGACCTATTGGCTTTGCCAGTGCTTGTTATATTATGTGTATTGACCAAAGGCTTTAAAATGTTATCCTAAACTGTTGTAGAGGACAAATAAAAACTGTGCAAATTAATTTATCAAAATATTGGTGACAAAGTCTGGATCTACAAAAGTGATGACAATCTGTTGATCAACTTTCTCTAAACTCCTGTAACAGTATCTACAAATAGTGTTCAATAAAATCATACAGAAAGTCGTTGAAAGGTTTTCATTTTACGTTACTCATTGGGCTTTACAAATACGGCTTTCATAAAACCCATGTAAAAAGACTCCTCCAAATATTTAGGACCTTTCTTCTTACCGATTAGTGTCATGTTAATTGCATTTGAAAAATCTTTAGATCTTTAGATTTTTTTTATTCTTTACCTTGAGCATTGTGGGGAGCTAAAGAAATACCAAGTCCCTGTCAAATTCAGATGGGATAAAGCTTATCTATAGAACAACATCAAACAATAACATTTGGCAGTTTTATTTATTGATGTACTAGTGCGAAAGAGAATTTATTAAAAGGTTTTATCCATCATGAAACTTTTCGTATGACTTCTAACACTCAGTTATTAATTGCTAGACTCATAACTAAAATTATCTCTGGGTTTCAAATACCTTGCTTAGAAACATTATCAACTATGAATGGCAGCACAATGCAAACAACATTTAAGAACTAATATAAAATAAGCTCGCTACTTAAACTCTGTCTTAACAGAAATTAGCCTATATTCAGGTCACATACATTAAGAAGATTTTAAGGTGAAAGGGCAATTGGACTATTTAAGGCTTAGATGTCTATATAGAAGGTGCTTGGTTGACCTTGGGCAAGACCCAGAGATGTGATTGTCTATGGCATTGGGCTTTAGAAACCATAGAACATTTTATATGTTTGTGTCCACCTTGTTAGATCAACAGAAAAGTCCTTCTGGAGAATGGTATAAGAAGTGTTTGTGAAACAACACTATATTGTTTTTACAGTAACTCTACAATGTTTAGAGAGGGTATAGATCACAGAGCATTGTTAAAGAATTACATATTTTAATAATTTTAATCACTAATGTTCATGCTGGAGAGCTTGCATATTTGATTACATATATTGACAAATTATAATTGGGGTATGACTAACTTTTAGGTTTAAACTTAGTGGAAATGGGTTGTGCACTGCTGATTTTTAAACGTGGTTCCAAACATTTGGAACCATGTTTAAAAATCAGCAGTGCACGACCCTTTTCCACTAAGTTTAAATACAGCATTCCTACTCAGGGATCGGAAGCACGCCCAAGCCAAAATACAATACGATGAAATCACACACCTCACGGAAGCACGAGCAGAAACTTTCGCATTTAGCGAAGAATCCAGTACAATAATATATTCGTTAATACAGGAGGAAACTTCCGAATATGCTACTACCAAAACCAAGGAACAGTACATCAAACAAATGTAATACCTATCACGAAAAGAAATCAATCAACGACTCCATGCCACAACAATGATCAAGTACCACAAAGCCCAGAGGATTCCGAGAGGCCTAAGAATCTCCCTCAAACCATTGTTATGTAAAAACTCAGCAAAATTCACAGATAGGTGGTACGCGATATTAAATAAGTGTAGCTTAGATTTATTCTCTTAATTATAGAAGAATTATCTTCAATATTGGATGAATTAAAGAAAGAGATTGACTACGTCAAAACCGAACTAGACAAACTAATAACCACAGAAGAGTTACAAAAGATCTTAGAGGATGTAAACAATCAGTTACAGAAACATTCCCAAGAGGTCAGTGACAGAAAGATCAGGAAGTATAGACGAGACACAATTGATTATAAACTGGGAGAGGTGTACACCTGGGCTGAAGTGTATGCTAAAAAAGACAAAACAGACCTTACACCCCTCATACCGACACATTGTCTACTGAAAGTGAAGGTTCAACAAGGACAACAACACATAGTGATCAGGCACAGAAACAACATGAAGGAGCAAGCACGTCAGGAACAACTGCTGGTCCTTTTTTAGGATCAGGCCAGCAAGGCAGGGGTGACCCAGGAGGGGAAAAGGAGGGAGCAAAAGAGAAAGAAAAAGAACCACCACAAACGAGGAATGTAACAGCAATGAGGGGCAGAGTCAAGAAATGAACAAAGAAGATAACTTAGTTTTAAATCAGATTGGCATTTCACTAAGCAACAATTAAACACCTTACAGAAAGGAACATCATATGTCCCAACTACCTACACAAACCAATTGGAATTAAACGTTAGTTTGTTTAAGTTAACTAGGAAATTACGATTAAGACATTTTTTCGACAACAAAGTTACTGATCAAAGACCAGAATCAGAAGAGGATCAACTAAGAGGTTTAAGACCAACTAGTACGTACATGCCACCAATCAGTCATAAATCATTAGATTTATTTGAACAATTATGTAAACAGGACATATCCAAACTGAATACCGGCAAAAGGAAACAACACAATAACTTAACCAACAAAGAGTACGGCATATTAAGATCAATAGCCAATAACAAACAAGTTACATGCCAAAAAGCAGATAAGGGAGGTGCTTTGGTACTGATGAATACAACATATTACGAAGAACAGATATCAGACCACTTAAGTGACGAATACATCTATATGAAATTGGATAAAAATCCTACCACTGAAATACAACAAATGTTGGAACAAATACTAAAGAAAGCCGTTGAAACAGGCACCATACAGGAGAAGGTCAAGAAATACTTGACAAAGGAACATCCGAGAAGCCCTAGTTTCTACATGGTGCCAAAAGTGCACAAAGATTTACACAGACCACCATGTCGTCCGATAGTATCTACCAAAAACAGTTTGCATGAACCAGTAGGTAAACTTTTAGATAAGTATTTACAACCATTTGTGAATAAGATGACCTCCTTTATCAAGGACACCACGGATTTCTTAAAAAAGCTATCGTCAGTAAACATCAAAGAAGACCAAGCAATAGTGATGGGGACTATAGACGTCAAAGCCTTATACACATCCATCCCGCACCAACTGGGAATGGAAGCCGTAGAAAAGGCGCTTTTGAAAATGGAATATCGAGAAGAAATCAAAGTACTACTAATGGAACTCTTGGAGTTTACATTAATGCATAGCTACTTCACTTGGAAGGATAATTGGTATCTCCAAAAAAGTGGGACATCTATGGGAAACTGTGCGGCGCCTACATATGCAAATATCTTCATGCATGACTTTGAGGAGACCCATATTTTATCAAATGAGAGATGGAAAGAACACATAATCTTATATGTACGATTTATTGACGACATCTTCACCATCTGGCAAGGCACAAAAGAAGAATTGGCTATTCAAATTGAAAAACTCAACCAAATTGATGAGAGAATTCAATTCACCTCAGAAATACAAGACAACACAATTCATTTTTTGGATGTTGAAATAACTAGACAACCTACAGGATTCACAACAAATCTTTATAAAAATAAAGCAGACAGAAACAATATTTTAAGGTACGAAAGTTACCATTCCAACCCACTTAAACTTCACCTACCGTACTCTCAATTTTTGAGGGTAAAAAGGATAGTCTCGGGTCCTAAGGAGCTTTCCACACAGAACACAATAATGATAACACGCTTCAAACAACGTGGATACCCTGACAATGTTATACAAAAGGCGATGGAAAGAACTATGATCCAGAGAGGATCTATTTGCAGAAAAATCAGTGAAGGATGACAAGAGAATCACCTGTGTGACTAAATACTCTAACATGAGCCAACAATACAGAAAGATCATTAAAAGACATTGGGAGATCTTGAGAGTGGAACCAGACTTTAATAACATTTTTGCACAGGAACCACTGTTCGTGTACACAAAATCAAAAAATATAGGAGAAATCTTAAAAACACCAAGTGAGGATGATAATACCAAGTACATGGGAACTAAACCATGCTGAAACTGTAGTAATTGCCACAATATAATCACAGGAAATACAATAACACACCCAATGAAAGGACATAAAATTCAATTGAGAGTGAACGCGACATGTGACACCATGAATACAGTCTACGTGTTGAAATGCCCACGTGGAAAGGCATACATTGGACAGACAGAGCAAAAATTAAAAACAAGACTATACGAGCATAAAAGTAACATAAGAACAAAAATGATGAAATCAACAGTCGCCACGCATTTTCATGAAGCAAAACATCAGATAAGCCAACTAAAAGCCTGTATTCTGGAGGTAATCATAAGAACCGAAGGAAAAGACAACAAAAAGACTCTTTTGAAAAGGGAGAATCACTGGATATATCATTTGAATACCCTAAAACCGAACGGGTTGAATGAAAGGGTGGAACTTTTATGCTATCTGTAATTTACTGTAATCTAACACTGCATATTTGTTCTGTTATTTTCCTTGTCTAACACATGTGAAGGTCGCCATTGATTTTATAAGCAACACTAGGCAATTACACATTTAATACACACAAATGTACTCTAGAAATAGAGAGATACACTTATGACCTCCCCAGTTGTTATTATAGAAAGTATCACTCAACTTTATGCATACCCAGCAGCATAAACACGCACGGCCCCTTTAAATGAGGCCCGCGAAAGTTAATTAAACAACATACGTCACACGCGTAACGTAGCACTTCACAGTAGCAGCATCGGCATTTGACCGTGAAGCTAAGGAGACCCGGAGAGAGCGGCACAAATGTATATTCGGTAAGAACGCTAGCACCAAATTGGACACACGTATAAATGACAGGTTGCCGCGTAAATGATAAAATACAATAGAAGCACTTAATGCGAGTGTTTGAAATAGCCTATAACTGGATAACGCGCATTTGACCGTAGGTCACTAACATAAATTCAGGATTTACCATCAGCACGTTGGGGAACCATTTTTTTAAGGGTAGGTGTGGCTCCTTAAACATAGAATAACATCCACACGACACAACATCTTAACGAGTAACAGAGTCGTCACGTTGGTATTAACATGTGCATTAGGACGGTAGCATGAAAATCGACAAGTTTTTCTCAGTATTAAAATAAATGTATATTTTTTTGTTTAGATATCCCCTGATGAAGGCAAATAAAAGCCGAAATGCATTGGGAATAATGTAATACGGATTACAACACATGAGAATGATGCATTATGGGACATTGTAACCGAATGATAACAGCCATAGAAGAAGTACCAGATTAGTGTGAAAGAAACACTATATGAAACGATTGTTAATAAAAAGAAACAAACAAGAAGAACAAATTGTGCAGAAATATTTATTTAGCACACCTAGTCAGTGCACAGTGAGACAGCCCAAGAGCACTTGGAACTGCGACCCCAGAATTATAACTTTTAGGTTTCTCTAGGGAGAGCCAGTCTAAGTGTCTCTAACTATTTTGTTGACTTGTGTTTATTGAAGTCTAAATTTCTTATATGATTATTTGATGATTTTGCCTTATATTGTAGCTGATTTCATAATTAGGTTAATAAAATAATACCTACCTGCCGAAAAATATCAGGGAGACAACACCCGTGAAAGACCAGTGCATTCCAATATTTTTCACAGAAGGCATCTAGTAGTGATAAAGTTAGGACTCCTAACTTTACTACTACTAAATGCCTTCTGTGAATACCAAAAGTAGTAAGTTTAGGATTTTATCCCAGTTTAGTAGTAGTAAAGTTAGGAGTCCTAACTTTACTACTACTAAATGCCTTCTGTGAATACGAAAAGTAGTAAGTTTAGGATTTTATCTTGGATTAGTTCTGTAAATTGGCCCAAAGTAATTAAGTAGATTTAAGTGAGTTTGTTCAATGTACAGTGAAAATGTTAATACTGTTTAAGAGACCAAGGGCATCATGTACAAAGGGTTTTAAAGTTCACAGACACTATGAGTGGGCAACTGAGAGTGTTTGGAACTGCTAAAACCTTTATAGAAAGGTACTAAACCTATTTAATGATTTGGAAATGGTTTTCTGAATTGTTAAGTGGAGATAGGAAACATTTTGGTATCACTGTTTGCAAGGGGGCTTGTAAAGGCTGTCCCTTCCAAAAAGTGATTCATTATGGTTTGCATTAATGTTTTAATACCAAAGTCCAGTTGCAAAACATTAATATTTGACCAACAACTCAAAGGAGGTGGTAACATTCACTAATTAGAAGGGGGTCCCAAGAGAACACTTCTCCTTTGTGAATGGTGAAAAAACATTCAGTAGTCCCATGCACGGTTGCCTAATCTTTAAAAAAAACTGTAGAAACATTTTCATTTTCTATTTTTAAATGCATCCAGTTTTCCTTTTTGGAAAATGGGCTGCATTTAAAAAAGTGATCGATTTTGCCACCAATCATAGTAGGTTGCATTTTGCGACCTACCTCATTAATATTTATGAAGTAGGTCAAATTGCAACCTACTATTATTCTGCATTTGTGAACCGACTGATTAATACGTAGAGGTTGGTGTGTGATACCTTTTACCTAATGCATTTTCCGTGTATTTGGTCCTTAATAAGCGATACAGAAGATTCATGTTTTATGATAGTAATGTGCTTTTCATTGTTTTTCTGTTTTCAAACTGAAAAAGGGCAGAAAAAAGAACATGATTATATGCAGCTCATTATGGTACCAATAGAAACCTCAAGAAGCACTTAATAGGTCGCAGGGACTTTGCAAGTGGTGTGTTGTGTAGATAATTAACAGGCGAGAAACATCTTCAATTAGTGTGCCTCTCACCTATTTTGTTTAGAATTGACAGTTTACTCCTGTGTAGTCTGGAGTAAACCAGAGATGTTTTTTGTAATGCTTAAACAAACGCTTGAAAATGAGACTCTTTCCTGAGCACTGAAAGCACTTGAGCCGTCCAAAATACTAATGATTTGCTACTGGGGAATTTAAGTTTTCATCAATGCAAAATGTGTAGGTTGTAATATTTTCTTCCTACAGGTGACTACCGTTGTTGTCAATGGTTTGGTGTTCTTTATTGCATGCACATGCCTGTCTCTTCTCGGGTTTCTCTGGGTTTTAGTGAACAAGCTCATACATTAAGCACTGTTGTAGTGGATTCATCCCTGGTGTTAGTCACTACTCCCTAGACAAAGCCAAACATGTAATGATAAGTGAACACACTGTCATTATGTTCTTTGCTTGAACTTCAGTTGTTTTCCATATTATAACTGCTGAAGTGTCTTTCTACGCACATTAAGTAACAAATTAGTTCCTTTCTTTGACCCATTGACAGGACAGTTTGAATTTGCACACACACTCCCAAATAGCTGAATCTGCAAGTGCAAGGTATTCCCAAAAGGTGAACCTGTACTTGTCCTACTTGTACTAGTACATTAATTTACTCACGTGAGTAAGCATTTCAGGGTATGATTTCCCTGTTAAATTAAGTTTGTAAACACTCACAAACTTGAAAGTTTGTCTGTTCTCTCAGACTAATCTACACATCTCTTTCACATCCCGTAAATGGATGGCGATCCCTTCGGTCAAGGAGTTTGTTTTCGCTAAGTAAAAAATACATTTTCCTGATGCAGGAGATCTCTTGGGCTCTGATAACCTTATCTTAGAAACCAAATGTAATACTTATGACCCGTTTACTTACTTGAGACTAAATGTGCTTCTGTCAAAACGTGTACATTTGTTCCTTATAGATAGGAAGGACTAATGAAATATGTAGAGGGCAATTCTCCTATAATACTGACACACATGCGGCATGTCTGGTACATAAGTGATTGCTTCTTCTCTTCTGGGTTGAAATACATTTACAGTGGTGAACAATGACAGTGGTGCCATTTCTACTTAGTTGACAAGTTTCTACAGTGGAGCAGATGTTTTGAGATGTACAGGTACAGAGAAAGTCTACAGGCCCATTTTGCTCTTAAAGTACCTTGTTTATTTAACTGAATAAATCACACATTCTGTGATGTTTAAATTACTTAAATACATATTACAATGTAAATTCAATTTACATTGAAACAAAGAGATTCAGAATGTATTTGGCATAATATAGTTAAATGATTATGACATGCTACTTTAAAATTCGACCTGCATATATTTAACACAGACAGTTGCCTGAGCTTGCCTTGGTCTGCCATAAAATGGATTCATTAAATTGTGCATACAAAAGATGGGTCTCTCTGGAAATACTTAATTCCCTGAGACTACAACTAAGAGGGTGCATCACTTTAACAAGACAGGCTAGGATGCCTTTGTACACTACTGGTTAAGAAATCCAGACTCACTGTCTATTCATTCGGTGTGAAGGGCCCACTCTTTTCTTTCCCTTTCCAAGTAGGATATGCTTGACGAATTTTAAGCATTAAAACAAAGATATAGAGGGGATAGAGAAAAAAGGAGAGTGATGGAGAGAGAGAGAGAAAGAGAGAGAGAGAAACTCCTGGCCAAAGCCTGAGGTATAATCCATCTTTAAACTACAGTATGCAATGATTGAGAATTTTTGTCGTAGTGTGGAATTTCTCAATAGATTATGCTGAAATCATTTTGCCTAAAAGAATTAAGATGTTAATTTATGGATACTTATCATTAATTCGCTTCAGCTTAGAAACTGCCTGTGGCAAAATCAAGCATGCACAGAGGAAATTCCTTTCTTGGCCCCATGAGACAGGACTTTGCCTACACCCCAGAGGACCTGCTGGACTGATTCCTGTTTACCAGATCTGGGGCAGATAGCACCCCAAATCATAAATGGGATGACTCTTGTAGACTCATCCCAGTTTTTGAAATCCACAGACACAGAAGTTCAGAAGAGACCCGGTATCTCTGGTAACTAACAAAATCCAAAGGATGCACAGCACATTTTGAGTTTGAGACTCCTGATGGGGTTTACTGCCCTATGCTTGTATTTTCTTAGGTGAAGTGAAAGTTATCTGTTGTTTTTGTATGAATGAGAATCTTCAAAACTCCAACTACAGATTTTTAGGATCATTATTTGACCTATTGGGCAGAAAAGATTTAAAGATGAAGAACCTCTGACTTTCATCAGTGGACCTAAAATTATCCAGCAAGACTGTAACCTCAACATCCTGTTCTACCACTTCATCCTCGCGGAAGCATATTAAAATCTTGCACAGATCCCATCATCATGATCCTGCTAACTATAGCTGTGACAATGGAACAGTAATTGGACTAAGACTACTGACTGACTCAAGCGAGAATAGACTCATTAAACCCTAAGTTAGAAAAACAACCAAGAGAAACCGTTGACTTCATTCAATTTCTTTGCATCTATCATCTGCGGTCATGAAGCACTATCCATGATCTCGATGTATTTCAACTTTGAATGTGTTCTTTCCTGAAAAAAACAGAAGCATTTGGAACCAAACTGCTAACACAACCCTTGCTCCAGAAATGTGACAGTGAGAAATTGGGTTGTTGGTTGAGGGGGGTGGGAACCCTTCTCAAGCAATAGCAACAATCCTTGTCAGGGTGAACCACAAAACGCTACTAAAGTAACATATGCTTAACTGTTTAGTAGCTTGGCACAAAAGGAGTGGAGTTTAACTTAGAGAAAATTGTGTATAGGATTTATATAGCACTTAAACAGTACACAACACAAGAGAAATCTAATACCAATTTAGAAAAATAAAGTTACATTTAACAAATTATTTGACACTAAAACAACAAAAATCCAATCAATAGAACTGGAGATATGCAATTTCATATTCTTGGGAAAAAGTAGCGCCAAAAAGTGCAAAGTGCCTCTAGGAAATTGGTTTACTGGTTGAGGGGTGTGCACCTCTTCTCAAGCAGAAACCACAATTCTTCTCAGGGTGAAGTCACAAGTAAACCCAAAATTAACCTGTGCTCAACCCTCAGGATGCTTGACATAGAGCAGTCAGGCTTAACTCAGAAGCAATGTATAAAGTATTTGTGCATCACGTAAACCAATAACACGGTGAAAACATACCACAACTGGATCCCACACCAGTTTAGAAAAATTGAGTAATTTTGACTAAATACAACAAGACCAAAACAACAAAAATTCAATCAGTAGAACCAGAGATATGCAGGTTTTAAGATTTCAATATAATTGCTTCAAAAAGCATAACGCGCCAACTATTGATAACTGGTTGCACCAGATCAGGACAAAGTCACAAGTTCAGGCCAACTGTGATTGTGGGCTAGCTACAGTGATCCACTTAGGCCAGTTGAACCCTCAGGTGAGAAAAATGATTGTGATGCAGTTGTACTCACAGGACACAATTAAATGATTAATCGGTCCCACACCTATTTTGTCTCTCTATCATCAGCACCCACCCTATAGCCTCCCTCTGGGAACTCCTTCCTTCTCTTCCCATTTCTACAGTTATCCAGAATACAAAACCCCTGTGGTAAGCTTTGGGAGAACATCAATATAAATATTGAGTACATTTTACATGTTCCCAAAAACAGGAAGATAATATCAATATGGTGACAAATGACTAATTATGAATTGCATATTCTCAATATCATCAAGAAACTTAAAACCTTCTATCTGTCTTACACACTAAATTTAAATGTACAATGTTCGAAGAAAAATAAATTTGCATATTGAGTGCAAAGCCAATGTAAGCCACAAATTTTAGGAAAAATATCTCAGACAACAAAAATGCAACGCAGTGCGCACTAAGGGTATTTTTATATGCAAAATGAAATATGCATTATTGTGTTTAGAACACATTTTACAGTTACATTGTTTAAGCTGGCTAGAACACATTACCAATCTAATTTTATTTTAAATGCCTGGTCCAAGTCATATGTGCACATTACAGGCTAAACATTTATATGATTTTTTGATTCTCTTCACTGTTAGGCCCACTACAGAATTCTAGGTGCACACTAAAGGTCCCATGTCAAAAGACCGACTTAAATGAATGATATTATTTGGGCAATTGAAACATGTGAATACCCTGCAACCAAAATGGGAACTTCTTGTTTTGCATAATATGTGCATCACTCTGAGCTTCTGAGATGCTTTGTTTCACCTGTGTTGGATCTGGCCCTTTTTGGAGGCTCATCTCAGAACTTTTCGCCTTCCCCTGTATTTTTTCTAACCTGATTGTGTTGCTTTTATGACTCTGGGCACTTTCCCACTGCTGATCAATCAGGAAGTGCAAAAGAGCATATGCATTCTCTTGTAAACTTGGTGAGACTGGTCTACAACTGTTTGGCATATTTAATGTACCTGTAAGTTCCTTGTACATTGGTATCCCATACACCCAGAACCTGTTAATTAAATGCTACTAGTGGGCCTGAAGTGCTCCTTGTGCCACCCACCGAAGTAGCCTTTCAAACCTCTCTCTGGCCTCTGCCAAGGTAGGGCCTGTGTGTGCACTTTAATGTCATTAAAAGTTGTTGCCACTTCTGAAACTCCCCTTTTACTACACATAGGTCACCCCTAAGGTAGGCCCTAGCTATCCCTAGTGGCAGGTTGCTACGTAGGTAAAAGGTAGGACATGTGCCTTTGGTGTGTCGCATGTCCTGGTAGTGACAGACAGCCTATTTGGTTTCTCACTGCTGTGAGGCTGCCCTCTCATAGGTTTGTATTGGGAATTCCCTGACATGTTTCAGTGGTAATTTCTAACATAAAGGCGTAATGTGGCCATGTTTGGTATGTTTGGGATAGTAGTGGTAATTCTTGCTTATTGGTAAAACGGATTTGTTATCACTATTTTAGAAATGCCACTGGACATTTCGGTGCGCTTACGATTCGTTGTACCCTGCCTGGATGTGCATCTACCGTCTGGTTTATACTGACAGGAGAAGGGGATGTACACTTACTCTATACAGTCACAAGGAGGGGATGGGGTGAGGTGTGTCCTGCCTGTCCTGGGTGACTCTATGTTGGACCAAACAGACAAAGTCTGCATTTAAAGTGGTGGGAGGGGTTGCACCTGCACCTGAATAGGGCTGTGCCTGACTTTCACAATGCTGTCTCTGCCCCCCGTAATGTGTCTGGAGCCCGGGCTTGGGCTTGAATGGGGTGTTGTGCACTTCTGAAAGTTGTTTGAAGTGCCCCAAGAACAAAGACTTTTGGACCATAGGTAAAGGGGCTGTGACCCCATGATTTTAGACTCTGCGAAGACTTGTAACCGGACGACTGCTGGACTGCCAGGAGGAACCGCCATGGGACTCAATTACTCTCTAGTATTTTTCTTTCAGAGTTTTACATAGCGCGAACTAGACCTGAACACATCGGGTATCAGAGCGCTTTACATGAGCACCAGTTTAATTACAGATGGACACATTCATTTTTGTTAGGCACGGGGAGACTAAGTGATTTGCTAAGAATCACAGGAGGTTGAGCGTTGTTGCAAAGACTCAAACTCGGTCCCCCAGCTTCAAGGTTGACTGCTCTACGCATAAGGCTATATGCTCTGACGTGCTGCAATGAGATCAGGACTGCCACCCTCTCTGAGGACACCTCGTTCTGGACTGCCTGTATGCACCTTGTTGGTGTGCCCCAGTGCCCTCCAAACTCTAGCGCCTGGTGAGTGCTTCATCCCTTCTGCAACCAAATAGGGTGTGGGTATCTCTTTTCAATGCTGGTGCTTGAGGCATGGGCTCACACAGCAATCCAACCAGACAGGAGTGCTTTTGATGGCCCTGGAGCGTACCCATCCCGGAACATTCCTTGTGATGATTGAGTAACAGCAGAGGAGAGCTTCAGCAGAAGAAGCGCTCTCCCTCTCCCTGTTGTGTTCCTGCATCATTTCTTGATTATCAGCGGCCGGGGCTCTGCTACTTGGCCCTGGGCTGCCAAACGGCACATGAGCAGTGAGGAATCCCGCCCTGACAGTTCCTCTGTGTAGCTGGGGCAATGCTCACATCAGAGGCAGGCGAGGCCCGACCATGAGAGGAAGTCAGAGGCTTGTGGGCTCCCACCAGCCCCACCCGAAAGGAACCAGAGCCTCCTGGGCTCCAATATACAGCCCGCTTGGAAATGGCAAGAGGAGGGCGCCCGTCAGTGGAAGATCTCATTGAGGACAACAGGGCGGGCCAAGAGCAGTCCAAAGGAGATGGCTGCAGAAAGGTCCTGCTGATCTGGAGCCTATAGAGACCTCCCCGCAGTATTAAGCATTGTGCACCCCTCCTTGTCTTGGAGCATACCTTGGGGGGGCACCTGGTTGCCAGGGTGGAAGCAGTACCGGGTCTTGTACCAAGGATGGGGTGAGTCCTTGACAGAGTCCCCGCTTCATTTAGGAAGAGCCACTAAAGTTACCGCATTCCCTGTGGAAGGCAGGCCAGTGGCCCTGGAGCCTATGCTGGGGAACCCCTCTGTGCCCACTTCCTGACCTAACGTTAGCATTCTTTGAGCTGATTTATGATGTATGTCGTTTGATATCCTTCAATAACAGGATAACAAATATTATTTCAGAGTGCACATTGTATGCATAATGATGGTGTAGTTTTTAATGTGTACAATCTACAAGGATTTACGTGATTACTATTATGTACATCATGACAAGTGCCTAGTGGCACAGTGATTTATGTTATCCTGGTCTAAATTGTGTTATGTACAATACAAAGAATATTTTTATATAACCTTCTGTGGGAGTCTCTTTTTGTGGTGCGCCTTGTGTGTCACTGGTTTGTGTGTGTTGCGCAAACACTTTACACATTGCCTCTGCTATGAGCCTGACTACTCTGCCAATCCACTAAGGGGTGCGGGGGTGATCTTTTGTGTGTAACCTCCTTACCCTGACTAGAGTGGTGGGTTCTGCCTGGCTTAGGTGTATACCCTAGCAAACCAGAAACCTCATTTCCTACAACCTGGAAGTGTGGTTTGCCACTTTTGAGGCCTTGCTCCTTCTTTATTCCAGAGTGGCCTGGATCGCATTTTATTAAAACAACATTTGCAGTCACTTGCCTGGATTGAATCATATGGTTGCTTGCCAGATTACTCGCCGTGAGCAATAGCTTTGCTGGTGAATTGATGTGTTTAGCATTAAAATTAAGCTTTTTCTGGGGCCCTTCTCATGTTTTACATTATTTTTGAGTCAGTCCATCCTTCAGAGAGGTCTGGTAACATATGTTACTCATAGCGCTTAGAGGGCTGCGTCTAGGCTCAATTGCAGAAATGGTACAAGAAATTAAAACTAAGGATACAGGGCCAGATGTAGGTAATCCCCGATTACCGATTCTTAAATACCGAATCATACCGATTTGGTATTTAAGAACTGGCAATCGGGATGTAGGTATATTTTGGTAAGATTCGGTAATTACTGAATCGGTATTTACCGATTCGGTAATTGCCATTGATTCCTATGGGCCTTGAGGCCCATAGGAATCAATGTCAATTACCGAATCGGTAAATACAGATTCGGTAAAATTACCGAATTTACAAGGGGGACAGGGTGTCACTTTGACACCCTGTTGCACCCCTGATTCTGGCTTGTGTGCAATGTGACACACATATATGCCCTTAGGGCATGTATGTGTGCCACATGGCACAGGTACGTGCATGTACACAGGAATTCGTTATTTACCATGAGATAGTATTTCATGGTAAATAATGAATTCTTAAGGGCCTGTGGCACTATTTTAAGTGCCACCTACATCTTGAATTACCGATTCGGTAAATATACCGAGTCGGTATTTTACCGAATCTGTAAATTTACCGAATCGGTAAATTTACAGATTCGGTAAAATTCGGGCCCCCTACATCTCAAAAACCAATTACCGGTCTTTAATGGCCGAAATTGGACGTTACCGACCGGTAATTGGCGACCTACATCTGGCCCACAGTCTTATGCCCACAGCATTTAAGCTGCTTCCGCTGTACTTTCAAATAAGGAATCATTCGACATCATAGTTATAATATTCTGTTTTTACAACCTCTAAATTGAAATGTTGTTTTCCTGTGTGCTCTTCTCCAGTCAGTTGAAGACTTAACAATGCAGAAATAATGCTTACACGTCTTTCTTCTTTCCAAGTCCATTTGGCACGGATGTATGAATAAGAAAAGAGGCCACGTTTTGAGTTATGAAGTGCTAAATTATATTTTTACTCACAACAGGAGGCCAATTTCACAGTCAATGAAGGGTCACAGCAACAGCAATTAGTTTAAATAAATCACACCGAACTGTCCTCATGATGTCAACATGGTGCCCTGATGGATGTTTTAAATGGTTAGGTTGCAAAAATGCATGCAGGGCGGACAGCCAGAGTTCAACACAGTTGAACAGAACTTTAAAGTGCGGAAAAATGGGAAGAGCTGAATTTCTAATATCCAACGCTAGCTAAAGCTGATATGCCATCAATCAAACAATGCTGTTGTATAAAGAAAACAATAATGTGATCTCAACGCAGGATATATCAAGATAATTCAGAAAGAAAGTGAATTATTACTAATTTTAGGAAAAAAACACACAGTCCTATGGTTTCAAAGCATACCTTTATAACCTTTTTCTTAATGTTGCATTGATAGGACAATAAATTGAAGCCCACTTATTTACTTAATTTTTATTTACTTATTTGATGAGCTTTATGTAGCGCTGGCTAGACCCAGAGGTATCAGAGAGCTTTACATAAGGAACAGCGAGTTGCAAGGTACAATAATTAAACATTAGTTACACAATGATTACACAGTAAAAAAAACAAGAGTTACTGACAAATAGCAAATAAGGACTCATAATGTAAACAAAATAACATAGTAGTATGCCCAGCCGCGGCCGGTGGAGGGAGTTACGGTGGGGCAGGGAGGCGGGGAGGGGGAGGGGCAGGGTGGAGGGTGCTAAAAACCGGCATATGGATAATTGCAGATAAGTACACAATTTAATTAATACAACGAATTTCGTAGCGCACACTGCATCGCAAAATGCGATGCTGTGAGCGCTACGAATTTTGTTTTATTAATTAAATTGTGTACTTACCTGCAATTATCCATATGCCGGTTTTTAGCACCCTCCACCCTGCCCCTCCCCGCCTCACCATAACTCCCTCCACGGGCCGCAGCTGAATATGCCTTACTAGAGCGTGACCTAACAGAGAAACAAAACATCACTGGGAGAGGTATCAGGTTGTATGCTTTCCCATGCTGCACTGGGCTATTGTCAGCTGACCCAAATGACTTATAAGTAGGGCTCTCGGTTTTATGGTATTTATTTTTTTGCCATTTCCGTCTGTATTTATCCACATTTATTTTTGCCACAAGCAAAAGACGATGCTTCAGCTAGTATTTTTCCACATTTATTTAAACTGAAAACACAGCGAAATATAAAATGCCTTTCTACACTTTAAGTTGAAGGTATTGAGTAAACTTAGTGCTGCACTACTTCTATAACATACAAGAAATGCATTGCATTTGTTAGTATCACAATATTAATTGATCCAACTTTCGAGTGCCATGCTACATACATTAGCTGCAATTCCCACAGTAAAAACGTCTGCATTTTTCATAGTAAGTTTTTTTTAATGTTTCCTTACTGGTGTTTTCATAGCCACAGTTTATTCAGGGCCCCTGTTCTCTTTTAAACTGCTTGTCATTGGATTACAAATAAAATCAAACAGCCTTGAGTACACCAAGCAAGTACTAAAATCTACAGAGCTGGATGTGCCCGCAATGTTGAACCCCCACTGATTTTTAATTGCTGGACGCCGAAACTGGCTGACTGGGGAAAGCTCCTCTGCTACAATCTACAGGTGCTAAGTGAGACACTCCCTTGTGGTGCACATGTCATGTTCAAGGCAGACGGCCCATTGTCATTCTAAATGTGATAATCACCTGATGTCAGAATGACAATGGGCTGTCCACAGCTTGTGCAAGGGTGGGGAGGGGCTGATGCATCCCATGGAGTTCCTCAGAGAGATGCGAAGTGCGAGCTGGCCCCAAGAACTATTTAACTCCTGGGGCTTTTCACAGGGGAACAGCAGTTTGCTGAAATGCCCAGAAGCCCAGAATTAAGAACAAAAGACAACCGTAAAAGGAATGATGCTGCTGAAAACTGGGGAAACAAGTAATTGAAGGTGCATTAGTATGCATTAACAAGCCTCCCCCACCTACTCCCTTAAACAATTTAACTCAGACTGCGAGCCGGGACGGCGGCTTCTGCTCTGCAGATCCGCAGCTCAGATGCCCTCCAAAGTCTGATATTTATTTCGGTTTTCGAAATGCTTTCAGGCCAACTCAGTGATGCGATTCCCCTGGAGGAGGAGCTTTATTTTTAGATCAGTTTGCAAATCGAGACTAAAATGTAATAAAGAAGGAAATATCCTTAACGTGCGCCGAGGTGTGCTTTCTCACTGATTAGCACATGCCAGGTGACCTCATCCATGCACAGTTTTACTAGTATTTTACTGTTTTTATATATAAATACAGACAAATGGAAAATAGTTTTCCATCTGTATTTATATGTAAAAATCTGTTTAAACGGAAAACCGGGAGCCCTACTTATAAGCTGCCAGCTCCCATTCTCAGCTGCTTGACTTTTTTCCTGCTAAGGACCACGCCCCTTCCCTTCATCTTGATCCTACCATAGCTTCCCTCTCGTGGATCAGCTCAGTATTTCTAATCTCCTACTGTTACCTGTGACCTGGATAGAGCTGTCTGGGATTGTGGAGTTTCGTGAAAGCTCATTGTGACCTTCTCTGTTGCTGCCTTCTCCTGCAATTGAGCATGAGAACGCGCTGAGCTCTTCTCCCCTCTCTCCTGCAGCCGAGCGTGAGGACGGGCTGTGCTCCTCTTCTCTCTCTCCCGCCATTGAGCCCGAGGACGCGCTGGGCTCATTTCCTTTCTCCTGTATACTAAAGACCTAAGGCCAGGTTTTTTTGCTTCTGACGCGCTAGGTAGCGATATTGCCCCTTTTCTTGTGTTTCTCCGCTGCTGACAAGCAGTGCTTATTCAAAACTTTAATTTCTATTTTTTTTCTCCTGCGAGACAGGAACAAAATGGATACATCATTGCCGCTTGCTCCAGCTCAAGCTGAGGCCCACTCCTCTGCACTCTATGTTGGAAAATAGAGCTTGATAGCAACCTGGCCTCCTGAAGACAATTGCACGTGCACAAGAACTACTGGAGTATTTCTGCTGTTTTAATTCCTGGCACCTTTATAGCTACTGAAGGAAGCCTGCCCGGGTGCTTCAATTTCTGCATATTCAGATTCGGACTGTTGGCAGAAGTATGCCCATAAACTATTTTTGTAGGCCTTAAGGATTACAGTCTGGAGTGTTAATTTTACCCTTCAACCTCACATCATTTTGAAGAAGAACATACCTCATTTAAGTGAGTATGTGAAAGTATACAGCCTATGCTCTTTAGATTATAGCAATATTCTACACCCTCGCTGTAGGAGACGAGTCTCTTTTTAACTTTTTCATTCTGTGTTTTGTTGTTTATTATTTTCCACTCTGCAGGGCTACTATACTACCTACAGGTCCGCCCCATCTTCCTGCTGGTCTTGATTGAAGAAACCTGGTGGTCATACTTTGTCTCTTTGCTTCGTAGGAGTACTAGTCTATCCTTCGGCGTGCCTTACTTGGCAAGAGTAGGCAGTACCTTAGGGAAGTGGAAAGGCTCACTCTTCACTCCTGAGGATATTGGTTCTTCTGCCTAGGGTGCTGCTTCCCAACAGAAAAGCCAAGCCCACGTTTTACTTATCCCCCCGAGCAAAGATGGTCAAGGGTGCCACATATAACACCCTCATGGATGGTTCTCTATCCCTAGAAATTCCAGAAACCTCCATGAATGAGTTGGCAGCAGCTGTAGTTAACCTACAAGCTGAACCCAGGTTATTGAGAGGTGAAAACCAGCGCCTTGTGTCAGAATTAGACGTCTTGAAGACGCAGAAACAGATAGAGGCTACAGTGACAGACACCAATCCCAAACACAAAAGGAGTTACATACAACCAGCAAATTTTCAGGTCCCTTCCTCCTCTTCTGCCTCTGCACCTGTGGTAACTTTTCCCTCCCCGGTTAACATGACGGTTGTAACTCCTCCCCAGACACCTCTAGCGATGTCCGAAAGGTTCAGTGGGGATAGTAGTAAGTCCAGGGTTTTTATGAATCAGTGTCACCTCCAGTTCTTATGTAGAGCAGCCTCCTTTCCAGATGATGTTGCCAAGATAGCCTTTATAATCTCCTATCTAAGTAGTAACGCTGCGCTTTGGGCAGTGCCACTGGTTGAAAACGACGACCCCATTTTGCACAATCTACCACAGTTCAATGAAATGATGAGTTTAAAACAAGGTTCAAAGGATCTGCTAACCTATATCACCACCTTCTATCGCTTAGTCACTGAAACTCACTGGCCTGAGGAAAAGAGAACTTCTGTGTTCTATAGGGGGTAGAAAGATGAGCTTAAGGACATCTTGTCTCAGATAGTGGACCCACCGGAGGAGTGCCCATCCTTCATGGATTTGGTAGTCAAATTAGATCACAGGCTGAATGAGAGAAAGGAGGAAAACAAAAGGAGAATACTCCAGCCTCTTCCTAGCCAGAAGTGAGAAGAAAGAGGTAAGGGACACAAGTGAGCCTATGCAGATAGGCGGTATCAGGGGCCTGTTATCAAGTGAAAAATGTGAAAAACGCAGGAAACTGAATCTCTGCCTTTATTGTGGCAAGGGTGGTCATTACCCCAGAGAGTGTCCTGTTAAACCTAACTCGGCCTTGAAAACCTCTGCGGTCAAGACTGGGACGGTGGTGCAATCGGAAAACTAAATGACTTGGAGGGTATAGAGTTTCCCCTTCCAAGTCCTTCTTCCCTACAGATCTCACACTTCCTGGCCAATACTCCAGCTCCTGTGTCCAAACATTTTACTATCACAGTCGTACTTGTCTTGCTGTCTCAACATCGAAAGTCTATGTCTATACTGATGGATTCTGGGGCAACAGGTAATTTCCTGGATATTTCTGTGGCCAAGGCACTTGGGATAAAATCTGTTCCGAATACACATACTGGAAACCCCTGTACCCATTATACAAGAAAACAAGATCATGCTGCTGGTGAACACTATAGAGATGAGTCTGACTCCTTTTCCTCAAAACTAGCTTGTTTTTGCTACTCTTGGTTGTGATGAGTGGCTAGCAGATCCTCTAAATAAAATACAGAACAACCTGTATTATCATCAAGATCGTTTGTCTATTCGTTCGCAGGAAACCCGTGATCTGATTATGAAGTGATGTCACACTATCCTTTGGCAGGACACCCTGGGGGAGAAAAGACCCTTCAAATGTGTCAGAGGTGGTTTTTGTGGAAGGGCATGACCCAAGACATCATTAACTTTGATAAGGCCTGTCCTATATGTGCACAACAAAAATCCTTGCATTGCTCTCCTGCTGGCCTCTTACAGCCTTTGCCCATTCCTCATATTCCCTGATTTCATCACAGATCTACCGGTTACACAAGGATTCACCACTATATTGGTTGTGGGGGACATGCTATCTAAAATGGTGCATTTCATCCCCCTTCAGAAACTGCCTAGAACCAAAGAACTCATAGAGGTATTTATATAAAACAGTGTACCTACATGGTTTGCCCTCTGTCATTGTCTCTGATGGGGCTCCACAATTCGTGTCCAAATTCTGGCAAGGGATATGTACCTGGGGTGGCATGGTGAGCAAAAGAAGGATGGATTTAACCCAGATCTCTTGACTGGGGGTGAATGTTTTGGTTTGTTATGCATTCCGTCCATCAATTGTGTGTCTTTTGCTTCATCCTTGAGCATTGGCCTGCAGCAAGCAGGGGCTGGCCCAGGCTAAGAATTCCAATTTGCCTGTGTGCGTGGAGAGGAAAGGCTGACTTGTGGCAAGATTCGGCAGTGCATGTCTATGTGTGCGGAGATCATGAAGAGGAAAGTGGACTTTAATCATGTTTAGTAGAGCGTGAGGGAAATTCAGCAGTGCATGTCTAAGCGTGAAGTTCGTGAGGAGGAAGGAGGACGTGAACCAGGTGTATAGGAATCCTTTTTCTGCGCACAGCTCTTAATTGCTCCAGCGAGCGTGTCCCAGCGGAATGATACAACCAAATACTGTCCTTGTTGAACCACACTATTTACAGGAAAGGAGTGCTGTAACGGAAAAAAATCTTCTCCTCCCCTCATTATTCTTTCATTTGGCTATGGTGTCTGTCCCTGCTACTTTCCTGTAAAGACATAGCTAGCAGGAAGTTGAACTGTTCGCTAAATTTATTTGCCTGAACAAGTGACCCGGAAGTGATTTGTTTCAAAGGAAGGAGCAGGTTGGCGGTCTAGTTTTCATTTGACCTGGAATGTGGAGTGAATTGCGCTCTGTTTAGAAAGGGGTTCTTGCTTTGCAATATTTTCTTATTTATTCAGCCAGTCTTCCAGCCAGTGAGTATCAGGTACAGAAGTACAATATTTTTTAGGAGAGAGGAGTTGGCCTAACGGCTAGGGCGGGTTGACCTAAAATCTGGGGAACCAGGTTCGAGTCTCGGCAATGATGTTGAACATCCAGAGATTCTGGGCAAATCACTTAATCTCCCCGTGCCTAATAAAAATGAACGTGTCCTCATGTAACGCAACTGGTGTTTGTAAAGAGCTCTGATACCCGAAACCTCGAGTCAAGTTTACACTATATTAAAAAAAATGTTTTTGTTTTAGTAAGTTGTAGTACCTTATTATATTAGTTTGTTGTGTAAGCTTATTTTGCTAAATTGCTATTTTAAATTGCTTTTCAGGTTTATCTCAACATGTCACGTCATTTATCGCTTAGCATGTCACAACCACCACAGTTTCTATCTGAACGTGGAGAACCTGTTTTGCCTTGGAAAAATGGATACGTCTGGCTCCTAATTAGTTGCCATTGGGGGAGAAAATGTCTCTCCTGCTATGAAGCAAGTTATTTTATTGCATAATGTAGGCATTGAAGGTAGGAATATCTATGACAGTCTTGATTTAATATTTAATGATAATGCAGAAGGAGAGCCAAGGGACATGCATGAGATGTCGGTGATGATAATGGAGAAGCATTTTGGGTCCTGTATAAATGTTGTTATGGAAAGGCACACATTTTTTACAAGGATCCAAGCAAAAGATGAAAGAGTGAGGAAGTATATTGCTTCTCTCAAGACTCTTGAACAGACATGCAAGTTTGCTGATCTAACGGAGACTTTGATAAGAGATCAGTTGGTGCATTGCACCAATAACCAGTGGGTACAAGAGAAGTTGCTGGCGAGAAATCCTACCTAACAGGATGCCATAATCATTGAGTAGAAATATTTGACAAGGAAAATATTAACCTATTATCACCTGATATTAATCTTGTGGGGGAAAGAAAATGCATTTGCTCGGTTATTTTGTTATGACAATAAGGTTCAAGGATTGTGAAACAATAGAAAAGATTTATGTAGCCAAACATGAAGATAATCTTTTGGAATGGCATCATTAGAGGGATTTCGGTATTAATCTGAACTCGAATTCCCCAGACCAAGTTTTGTTAATATCACCTGTTAGCGGTGATATAGACATTCTAGCCGAGTTTCCTGATATATTTGAAAACAAGCTTGGTCTATTGAATAATTTTAAATATAGGATTATTTTGAAATCCAGTGCCAAACCAGTAATACATAGGTCAGAAAAGTACCTCAAGTTATTGAAGCCTCTAAGTGGTTGGTGCTCATTGTCTTAGCTCCTAAAGGCAGTGGCACACAGTTTAGGATGTGTATGGACTTAAGAGGGCTAAACCAATGTATTTGGGTTGACAGTTAACCTCTACAGAACATGAATGAAACCCTGAGTATGCTGGCAGAAGAAAGGTTTTTAGTTTTATATACCTTTCCACAGTCTATCATCAGGTATTGCTCCATGAGGATTCTAGAGCCCTTACCGTTTTTGTCACTCATTTGGTAGCTTTCCAATTTATCAGAATGCCTTTTGGGTTGGTGTCTGATAGTGCATGTTTCCAAAGGGTGATGGAAGAGGTACTTAAGGGTGTCAAGTCTGTGTTATTCTTTCAGGATAACATCCTAATCTATGGTGAGGACAACATTACACATGATGCTGCTCTGAGGTAAGTTCTTTCAAGGTTGAGGGACAGTGAACCCAGGCCAGATGTATTAAAGTTATTTGCTGGTGCAAATAGGTTTTAGACCCGTTGGCGACTGCAAAAATCATGTGGCCCATGTACTAATCTTATTCTGTGAGTAGCAAACAATCCTGAAGCTATGTATGACTGTTTTGCGACAGCAATTGCGGTCGCTAAACGGTCGCAGTTTACCACCCTTCACAGAAGAGTGGTAAACCACTTGCAAATGGGATGGGGTCACTCTTGGGACCCCTTCCCCTTTGTGAGTGGCTCTCAAAATATTTTTTTATATATATATTTCTTAAAAAATAAAACTGAAAAGTTTCATTTTTATTTTTTAAATGTATCCCGTTTTCCTTTAAGGAAAACCGGCTACATTTAAAAAAATTGCTTTATTTTAAAGCAGTCCTAGACATGGTGGTGCCAGCCATTCCTGATACAGTCGCAAATTGTGACAGACTCATTAATATGCAGGAGGCATGCAATTTTAGACGCCATTGGGAATCGCAAACAGTGTCTCAGATACTGTTGTGCATCCCAATTTGCGAGTCGCAAATTGCATGTCGCAAATGTGATGCAATTTGCAACTCGCAAACTTGTGGGTCATACATCTGGCCCTCAGTCTCAAAAAGGAGACGTGCAGGCTTAAGGTAGGAACTGTTTCCTATTTAAGCCATACCATTTCAGGGGACGACATCAGGCGAAAGTTAGCAGTGTCCAGCACGTCGGCACCCACACCCACTGACAGAGAACAAGTGAGGTCATTCTTTGGTCCTGGAGAGTATTACTTGAAATTTGTCCCTGATTTTGCGAGTGCTGTACAAACTTTGAGGCTGCTTTTGAAGAAAGGAGCAAGGTTTGAACAGACTTTTAAGTGTGAGGAAGCTTTTAAGGTGGATAAAAACAGTATTGCGAGCATACCTACCATAGGCCATTTTGATATGAGGGGGAGGACATTGCTCACGAGTGATGCTAGCACAAAGGGGCTTGGAGCGGTCCTTTTTCAAGTGGCTGCGGCTAAAGACAAAGTGGTGGTATTCGCCTCATGTTCTCTTCAGGGTGCTGAGGAACGTGAGGCGCTTGCTTGTGCCTGGGCCATGAATCACTTTAAAAACTACCTGAGGGGTTTGCCTTTTGTGGTGAGGAGTGATTATAGGTCCCTGGTCCAAATGTTTGTTTGTTTCAATGTTGACAACACTACCCGTCAGATTAGTGATCCGGTGATATTTTTCCTCATTCGCCATCATCAACGCCAAGTTTGCAAGCAAGGGAAATCAGCCTCCCGGAAAGATTACTCAACTCAGGTGGTCGGATTTCTCAATGTGAACGGCCATGTTTGCTCGCGACTGCTCTTGTTGAGAAATCGTCCGTTTGCATTGAGAAAGCTGCTGCTCCAGTAGAAAGTCTAATCAAGAGGTAGAAAGGAAGCAGCGCCCACTTGCGCTGTGCATGGTGCCATTTGCAATAATTCCACAGTGCTGACAAACACCTGGCACTCAAAATTACAGGGAACAGCATTTTTTCTAACTCACTCTGCCACTTGCGGAGCTCTGCGTAGTGCAGCTGAGTTTTTTATGCACTTCCGGGGCAGCTTAACTCCGCGAACTCCACACAGGCTGAATTAAAGCTAGTGTTAGGGAGCTTTATTGGTGGCCAGGACTTGACAGACAAGACGAGGAGGGTGTGAAGGGTTGTATATAGTGTGCTGGCAATGACAAATCTAAAGTGGTGAGGACAGCACCTTTATCTCTTATTACTGATGAGTCCTGGTGCAAATTGGGTCTAGATCTGGTAGGACCTTTTGATTTACTGCCACCTAGGGAAAGGTTTATCATTGTTCTGGTAGATTACACCTCTAAGTGGGTTCACAGCTGGTTGTACACTCCATTATCACCAAAAGTGTCTTGGAAATGTTAAAGGATGTTTCTGCATGTGAAGGGATTCCCAAGACTACAGTGACAGAGAATGGTGTTCTGTTTATCTCACAAGAGATGAAAGCCTTCCTCGATGACTTCTCTATTACTCATTTCTGCACTGCTCTTTATGCACCCAAAGCAGGGCCTTGTGGAGAAGATAAACCAGCTGGTAAGAGCTAGTGTTCAGACTGCATTGAACAACAAGTTACCACTCAAGGTTGTCCTCCAGGAGAAGTGTTTGGCTCATAGAAATACAGCCAATAGTGTGACTGGGATTCCAAGTATTGAAAATCAGGCTGTCCGGATCCAAACTGAACCCTATGTGGTTGAGTTTGAAGAGGGGAGGATGGTAAGTAATTGCCTATCAAGATTAATACAAAAAAAATGTTGATGGCAAACACTGTGTGCACCAATATATACTGAAGAATGGTGATGTAGTATGTATCAAAAATCCCACTTGGTGTCCTAAAGGGGAGTCCAAGATTAGTGGACCCAGGAGAATTGTTGGGGTGAAGAGGAATGTGGTGGTACTGAATGGTGGTGAGGTTTGGTGCACATCACGTCTAGCTAAAAGCTCCGGTGGGAAGCCTGCATTGCGGGGTGTGCCTAAGAATTGTTTCGGTTAATGTGGTGGTCTAGAAGACTATGAGAGCTTTTTAGAGACTATTCAACAGATTACTTCTTGCATGGTCACTTGAATGCTGGATTAGGTTTTACCTTTATGAGGCTTCCCTTCCATTATTGAGGAGTATTATACCTTGATGTTTATTGATTCCAGTTTCTTGTTTTCCTGTTCAGTAACATTATTGTTATTATTACCAATGCGGCGGGAATTACAATCACTTCAGTGTATCCTGACCATTTTATTCTATTTTCTCATGTTTACTTTCATTAGTTTTGCGTAAACTTACTCGCATGTTATATTGTGTTTATATATGTTTTTGTGTAAAGGGGGGAGATGTGTTATGGCCTATGGTTACCTAGCCTACTGTTCCTTTAACTTTATGTGTTATCAGATGGAATGTGGGGAATGTGGGATTTCAGTGGGGACAGTTGAAGAGACTGCCTGGGTACTGGTGGCTGTGTGTTGTAGAGGCTGGAAGTGGATGCAATAAACTACATTCACCAGTCAAGTGTATGACTACTTCGTGTCAATACTCTAGTTCCCACGAAGGATTCTGACACCCTTGGCACATTAAGATCTCTAAAATGTGAATATTATAAAACAGTGTGAAAGAGCACACTTATTGTCCAAAAAGTTTAAAGAGAAAATGATTTGCAAACGTAACAGAGCAATTAGGTTGCTTTCCAACCAACGTAGGTTAAATGAAAGGAAATTCATCATTACTGAAAGAAAAAACAACATTCTGGACTGCTTTCACAAATTGTACACTAGACTCTATAACTCTAATAATCTATCATTTATTGTGGGATGCCAGAAATTTCTGAATTGGTTAACCCTATCTCCCATTGATGACTTAAATAAAGTGAAATTAACAAACTGTTTAATAAAACAGAGATCACCACAGGGATTATCTCTCTAAAAAAAGAAAGGGTTCTTGTTCCTGATGGGCTAGCAGTAACCTTTTATAAATCCTTCCACGGGCAGTTGATAGACCAACTAAAATCCTTATTCCATTCCACTTTTCTGGAAGAGGTTCAATTAAGGGTTCATAGGCTGAAGCTGCTATAGTAATGATACATAAAGAGGGCAAAGATTATATTGAAGTGAGTAACTACAGCTTAAATACCTTTAATTAGTTTAGAGTTTACAATCCATACTAAAATCCTAGCTATGAGATTCGAAAAGGTATTTTTATTGCTGGTCCACCCTAAACAAAAAGGTTTTATGAAAGGGAGACTAGTGAGCAACAACATACGACTGTTTCTGCATGTGTTGGAAAAAGTACAATTCCTAGACACCCTGTCATGGTAATATACACAGAGAAGGACTTAAATAACGGCATGCAGTGACCATAAAGTTCGACATGGGACATCCCATTGAACAAATGCTATTCGCCCTATATGCCCAACATTCAAGTTAATAACCACTTATCAGGCACATGTAATTTATCTCAAGGCACTGGACATGGATGCCCATTATCCTCCCTTCTATTCCTACTAGAGGTAGAACCCCTAATAATTGCCACTTGCTTAACCCTCAAATCAATGGACTCCCATTCCCCTCTGAAAATCAGAAGGTCACAGCATGTGCAGATGACTTGCTGATTTTCTCAGAAGAAGGGGAAAAGGACATAACAGAAATTCTTAAAACAATGAATAGTTATGCAGAGGTCTCAGGATATGCCGTTTCCCATGAAAAAAAACAGAGGTCTTCCTCTCATCGACATTTGTTACTAGGCTATATGGACAATGAAAAATTAGATACAACACTATTTTATTCAAAATTAAAACAAAAATGGTAGTACAATGGTCTGGCAAGCCTTCAAGGCTACAATTTGGAGCATATATTTGTCAGTGCATTTTGTCTGCAAACCCTAAAAGGCAAGAGAGGGAGTTGCTACAAACATTTCAGCCTGCTGTCGATATCGCATTGGAAATAGCCTTAAAGGACACTGTGGAATAATCATGTAAACATTTATGGAATTAATAAAAACATTCAAATAGTGTTTTCATGGAGAGATTGTGAATGACCATACTTTCAATTGTCAGGTTTATGAGAAAGGTAAGAAGATTAGAAGCTTCTTAGCCATGGGTATTAAAGGAAATCAAAAACCATAATTTGATAACTGGGCTGAGAAATATCAGTACTGGTTGCTTAATGAGAGATTCTAAGGAGATTAAGAACATTTTTGTAGATTACTATTCTATATTGTATGAAGAAACAAAGAAGAATATACTCCAAGATATCTTAATGGTAGACCAATTTCTACAAGAAGTACAACTGCCTGCTCTACATCCTGAGACTGTGAATTCCTTCGCCAATCCAATATCTGAGGTGGAGAGAATTAAGGCAAGAAAACAATCCTGGTTTAAAAGCACCTGAGGAGGATGGCTTTGCACCTTGTGATTTTGGAGATTTTTGTGTAACAACTCAGAAAAAATCAAGTTTCCTTGGCAATTCATGAGGTGAATCGCCAGGCTCTAACAAGGCACTTTCAATCAATATGCTGGTATAGTTTTTCCCAGAAGAGGTAATCGACAAGGCAGTCCCCTTTCCCCTATTCTTTTTGGCCTTTTTATTGAACCCTTAGCTCAATATATTTTATTGCACAATCAGTTTCCTCCACCTTTTTGGGGCAGGGGTGATTCCAAGATAAAACTATAGGCAGATGATGTACCTCTTTTTCTGTCTCCAGACAGAAGCAACATCATAAAATATCTCAAATGACAAGCTTCATTCGATGTGATGACACTTGTGCAGACGCTTCTGCGGAAGTATCAGGGTACATCACAGGAGGGCAAAGCCAGGTCTCGTGGGAGTACAGCAAACATTTGTCCCCTGGGGCAGGAGAGCCCTTCATGATTTTCTCATAGGGGGTTTTGGAAAGTGCTCAGAAGCTAAAATTAGCACATTTCCTATAAATTCACACTATTCACCTCAGTCATGGGAAAAGAAAGTTGATATTCAGAGTAATGCATGCACTTTCAACCGCATCAGCCTATCAATTGATTCCCTTGTGTTGTACTGCAACTTCACCACAGTGTTCTGCTGAATATCTAGAACACTAGCATCCTGTATTCATGTCAGAAGTGTGACCCCCGAAAGCAACCCTAATGGAATCAAAGCTGTAAAACAAAAGTGTTACCTACACAGGAAATCTTAACAGAGAAACAAAATTAGGGGGTCTTTTTTGTCATAGAAATGAGGGTTAGAGCTTTAGAAAGCCAAAATGAGGAAACATTTTCTATGAGTTCTCAAATATCTTCCTCATCCATATCAGTAAAATATTCTGAAATGCAGACTGAAATATGTATTTTCAACACCAGCAGCATTCCATCAGTTAACTCTGCTGTCATCAATTGCAGCTTCAACACATAGTTCTAATCAGCCTCTAGAGCACTAACAATTTGTATTTATGACCAAAAGGTGGCACGGCACACCTGACCCTCAGCTTGATGGAATCAAAGTTGTAAAATTGAAAGGATTTCCTTTAGTGGATATGCAGTAAAAGAACAACATGTGGTGTCTCTTTTTGTCATATAAATTATAGTTAATGTTCTAGAAAGCTAAAATGAGGACAACCTTTCTATGTGTTTCCAAATATCCACCATATCCATTTCAGGAAAACATTTTGGCATGCACAAAAAAATATATACTTTCAACTCTCGTAGCAGTTTTTCAATTAACCCCCTAGTAATCAACTGCAGCATCACCACCGATTCCTAATGAACAACTAGGGTGCTAACATTTTGTATTTAAGACAAAAGCGAGGCACTACTGAATGCTATTTTGTTGAAATATTAGCAGCTGAAATTGAAGTCTTTTTTGAGGAGCAGGCTGATGTAAATGAGCATCGAGATTTTAATACAGTTATGAAAACAGTGGGTTAAAATGTGAGGGGATGTATGTTTTTATAGAAATTTGGCATATCATGTATTTTCAAATGGGCTAAAAAAAGTTAGAGAGGCACATCTGCATAAGTGTAGCATCCTCTTTTTCACATATGTTTACTTAGACTACACAGTTTTTCAGTCTCTTAGCGGTTGCATAGCTTTATTTTCAATGAAAAAAACAAAGTTTAAAGTAAAGTTATAGTTAGATTAGGTGATAAGACCTTAACCTATGTTTATAAAGAAAACATTCGATAATTTTCAGTGAAAAGCAAAAGTTTAAAATTACATTATAGTTTGGTGCTGAGATGCAACAAGCTATCATTAAAGCACCCAAAGAACCACTGAAATGCACCAGTTATAGATTAATGAACTAACTACAACTTGCACCACGGTCATGCTCTGCTTATGACCTCAAATATTACATCACTCATGACATGTTACATGTCATTATTGATGGCATCACTAATAACATCTCGTTCAGAACCTGCATTGAATCTGCATCAGAACTTGGACTCACTGCCTAGGCTTCGGCAACGCCCTGCACCCAACCCTCCTCAAGCATCAAACCTCCACTGCACACAATTTTAAGCTGTATGTAGGACAAGTGTGGCACAGGGCTATGCCTCTGGCCAGTGTCTGCACCCTACCATCCAAAACAGACCAACTCCAACCATACACAAGCTTTGGCTATACACAGCGGAGGATGATTGCAAGGCCAGGAGTCACACTAGACCCTGTATCCGACATACAATAAGGGTTTGAATTGTAGGCTTGTTCTATACTGTCTGTGCCCAGACCTCAGCAAACCCCTTTGGCACTGGCCTTCGGTCAGGGCCAGCAAGGGGTGGGCCATCATCTCTCTCTAGGCCATGTGGCCATGCTCAATGAAAACCTAACACTCTACTTTTTTGATTCTTCAGCCTTTAATAGCTGTGGCAGACCGAAGGGTAAATTGTTCAATAACCTTTTGCAGCCAGCACTTCCCAGGTGACCCACCCTTACTGCACCCATCCTACGCAATTAAAAGTCAATCTGATCCATCAAAGTGCTACGCTTATGAAATATCCCAATTATTTTCCATATCTTGAAAGCTTACAGGCAGGCTTGTAAGAGTCCAATCATCAATGTATGTGATTGTATTACTTCTTGTTCAAAAAGTAGACTGCCCGTATCATTGGCCGATCGAATTAGTAATTTTAACAGCGTTATCTAAATGAAGTGCATGATTAGGGAACAAGTTATAATTAGTTCAGTACACTAGAACTCGAGCCTTTCAGTGTTTTTTTCACTATGGCTTGTGTCTCATTCCAATTGCTACCTTTGGGTTCACTTAAACTTTGGTATTTTTCTGGTCCATATTCACTAAACGATGAGAGGCAGAAAGAGAATGCCAAACATTGTTCACGTACATGTGAGCTGAATCGAGTCTCAGAAAGTAATGAACATTTAAAGTATATATTTATCTTTCTTCGGACATATGACCATTAAAGTGCACAGTAATAAATACATTTAAAACATATATAAAAAATATTTTTGATCGTATTAAAACAACGTTCACATATACTGTAATAAAAATAGTTAATTTGTCTGGAACAGTACCCACTTATCAACAAATGAACGCAAGGTAACTCTCTTCTTTCACATTTCAGACCTTTTGTAGAGAGTACATCAGTAAATACTGGTTCAATATTATTGATTCCTTAAAAGTAATATGCAGCGTACAAGCCAGCCGTAGGATGGCATCAGCAATTTTCCATTTTGTGCAATCATCTGGACAGTGCAAAGCATATCAATGTTACATCATCAAGACCTGTAGAGTGCTGAATTTCAACATTTAAGTAATTTTGAGGTAAGCATATTTTAAATTGTGCTCTATTGTTATGGATTTAGAATAAGGCTGTCAGTGTTATCTTCCAAGGGGATAGTTTGCATGTTTGGAAACCTAACTTTGATGCATGACAGATGCTTAAGCAAATGCTAATTTAATTCAATACAAACTTCTATGCCCAGAAAGCCTCTTTGTTCTATTTTAAAAAAGATGCAACAATGTAAAGGACCTGCCACCAGTGCGTTAGTAAAAGCCAATCAAATTTGAATCTTCTACTTTAGGAGATGTTTCTCCGTGTCAATCGGGTAAACAATGCCACAACAAATGTCAGTTGTTGTCTTTAAGCATTATATTTTCTATATGTGGCCTTAAGCAAATCATTTCATTTAATTCAGAAAAATTACTATTCACACACTCATTGAGCATGTTCCAAAGATAATACGTCTTAAGCCGATTGGAAGACATTCTTTATATGGTTAAATGTTTTTCAGTCCTCGCTGGTGTTTTAGTGACAAATAGGTTAGACTCCTGAAATAAGAGTAGCTTAAATATCGCGCATGATATGTATAAAATATGACATGCATCTCCTACCTTAGCAAACTGTGCATTTATCCATTTTGTGAAGGTTTTCTTTTGAACATCTTCCCTTTCATCTGAAAGTCAAAAGAAAAAGCAATTTATGAGATATGTCGGCCATGTCCATATTTTCCGTACAAAATTATATAAACAGCATATTAGATAAGAGAACTCTATTTTGAGATGTGCCTTACGGGATGCCAATTGCTTCATTACTAATACAAACATATTACACAGCAGTTGCTTTAGGAGTATACAATATTGATGAAGCTTCAACTTAGGTACCCTGTCAGTTTCTTGATACCGAGGAGTCCATAATAGACCCATATGAGTGGAGGGGTGGTCAATGCATCCAGGACAATTTCAATAAACGTCCCTCTCTGTCGGAATGTGGGGTACCATTAGCTAAAATAATGCATGTGTACTGCAGGGGAGTAGCGACCGGATTCTCATAGCTTTGCTGTGGACTGGTGTGGGACACCCCTTAAAGAGACGGATCCTGATATGGACACAAGAGAATAGTTCTCAGAACTACCCAACAGAGTACCAAAGCCACACGACCAAACAATACGACCAGCAAAACACAGATCTCATGTTAAGGAATCCTGCTCCATCCAAATGTGAAATCTGATGGTTGCGCCACATCTGGAGGAGGCAGAACTCATTTGCACTTCATCCCACTTACATACTGTGTATGAGGCTGTGGTTTCACTGAAACTCTCCCAATAATAAAAAAAAATGTATAAGTACAGACTTATCTTTCACTTACTTGATTATATGAAAGGGCTAAGTCCTGGAGTAACATTAGGACACGTTTCCTAAACCAAACAATCCATTCCATCAATGACTTAGAAAATGCCATAATTATAAATCATTAATTAATGTATATGCTAGTACAAGTTTTGAGAATGACAGAATGGTATTGTGTAATTGAGAAAGTGAACATGCACAGCGATAATTTTTTTACCATGCAATTGCTATAGGAAAAATTTAGGCAACAAAAAGAAAAAATTACTGAACAGAATTACACCTATTCGGCAGAAAACGACATATTTATCCAGAAAGTGTGTTTTTTTGTGATTTGATGTAAGTCTGTTTCTGCAGGAGTCTCATGAGAAAAAATGACAAAAAACACATTCTGACTGGCTGGTCCTGCAGGACCGAGTGTTGTGATTGACAGGCCGTAATATGAAGGAAAATGTTGAAGCTGACATTACAGGACTCAGGCCACTGACCGGAGATGTTGTTGCTTGGGGAGAAGATGGGGTCGAGTGTGTGTCCTGCTGAGTGGGTTGGCATTGTGACCAGTTGTTTGAGTCCAATGGTGGCGAGGTTCTCCAGTAGGGATGAGGTGTTGTGGTCTTTGAGGTTGTCCAGGTGGAAATTGAGGTCGCTGAGCAGGATGTAGGCTGCTAAAGCGAGAGCTTGGTGAGCAATGAAGTGAGTTATGGCTTTACTGAAGGTCTGGGGGTCTGTCGATGAGAGTGCCGTGGAGGGTGGCATTTGGGTTGGTCTCGATCTGGAAGTGGAGGTGCTCCATGTCAGGTGAGCTTTGTCAGAGCTCATTGTGAAGCGGAGGGTGTATTTGTGTACTATGGCAATGCCGCCTCCCAGCCGGTTGACATAGTCCTTGTGGATGATTTTGTAGCCATCGGAGATGGCGGTTGCGATGTCCGAGGCTGTGCTGGAGTTCATCCAGGTTTCTGTGAAGAAGGCAACATCGGAGGTGATGGAGTCGAGCAGGTCCCAAATCTCCACAATATGGCTTTTGACGGAGCAAGTTTTGAGCAGGATGCATCTGAGGTGGTCAGGTCCGGTTCTTGAGGGTCGTGTGGTCAGTGGGTCTGGTGTGTGGAGGCTGGCAAAGATGCAGTTGCAGGTGCGGCAGATGAACGGGCCATGGGTGTTCCTCAGCAACAGGAGGTGGCAGCAGGTGAAATTTCCGGTGTTGAGGACGTGCAGGGCACTGGAGTCCTAGCAGTTCATGGGGCCTTCAAGGAGAAACCTAGGAATAGTCTTCAGATTTAAGTGTGCAGTGCCGAATGTAAAGTTGCCTTGCATATTAGGCGCAAGGAGAACCAAATGGAGTCCTAGGAGGCTGGTCCTGGCCTGCTGGCAGAAAAACTCTAGGGCCTTTTAGAAAGTGGTCAAAGATATTGGTGCCATGGGGGGAATTTATAAGTCCATCATTACTGGCATATAGTCCAGAGGCTTGGATGAATCATGTTAGTGCCCCATATGGCTCTGGCATGCTTTTGGAGAGCTCTAAGACTGAGGTGATTTTCCTCATATCAATGGAAGTCCCCCCAGAGGAGGTCCAGGAGGCCATTATCAAGTCTCCATCCAATAAGGCCCCAGCCCCCAATGGGGTCCCTATGGGTCTGTATAAATCCTCCCCTGAATTATGAGCCCCTTTATTATGCAATTGTTTTAATGTCTCCTCAAGTACTGGGCTTCCTGACTCATGGCATACAGCTAATATTGTGCCCGTTTTTAAAAAGGGCACAGCCTCCAAGCTGCTATTCCCTAATCTCCCTGCTGGATTCCATGGCAAAGATTGCAGGTAGGGTTGTGCTGGAGTGCCTTTTTTCTTGAGTCAGGGAGAAAAACACACTGTCGGAGGTACAGTATGGCTTCCGAGAGGGGCTAGGCACGGTGGAGCAATGTCGGAACTTATAACTGCTCATTAGAAAGTATAAGTTGGGAGAGGATGTGGCCTTGCGACTAGAGCGGTTGACCGCGATGCTGGGGAACCGGGTTCGAGTCTCGGCAGGGATGCTTATCATGCTGTGATTCTGAGCAAATCACTTAATCTCCCTGTGCCTAAAATATGAATGTGTCTGTCTGTAACGCAAGTGGTGCTCATGTAAAGTGCTCTGATATCTTCGGGTCAAGTTTGCACTATAAAAAAGTCTGGGAAAAAATACCATCTCTAGGCAGGGCTCCATCTGCATGGCCTTCATGGACCTATCTAGTCCCTTCAGCAACATGGTAAGATCTATATTATCGGCCATATGAATAGATTTGGAAGTGAATCCAGGGCTTGATCAATTTCTGCAAGCTTTGCATTATGATCTTTCGGCATCTGTTATGTTTGGCTTGGCTGGTTACTGCACTTCTAGCTTTATGCTGGGGAAGGGGGTACACCAGAGCTGCATCCTGGCCCAAATTGTATTAATGACTTTGGTGCCACGCTTTCACCGAGCATTGCGGATTTCTCCCAAGTCAGCAAGAAAAAATTTCCCACACTACTCTATGCGGATAATGCTGTTTCACTCTGGAGAACTTTTGAGAGTCTTAACATCCTTTCCCAGGAGTTTGTTAGTTTTATGGAGTCTCTGGGTCTTGCTACCAATCACTCTAAAACTTATACTATGGTCTGTGGCCCTAATTTACTGAAGATGTAGAATTTATACTTTCATGGTCATCCTGTTACCTCTACCCAGGGCTACTAGTATTTAGGTGCAGTCTTGGATGCCTGGAGAAACTGGGGATCCAGTAAGCTGAAAGCCTCCCAAAGATTTGCTAGTGCGGCTGGATATATTCACAACCTAGCCTTATGTATTGGTTGAAAGCCTATGGTCCCTCTGTTGAAAGTCTTTAAAAGTAAATGGCTCCCCATTCTTACTTATGGGGCTGACATTAGGGGATACTCTAATATTATCACCATGCAGACTGAAGGGAACAGGGTACTGTGGCACTTTTCAGGAGTACCCATGGCTGGTGCAACTTATATTGTACATCAAGAGTTCAAGGTTGAGTATGTATAAGACATCATTAAACTGGCTCCTCTGGTGCTATGGTGTGCAGTTTTGTGAATCCACATGCAGACTTTAACATGAAAGAAATCTTTGACTGTCTTGTATGTGACAAATCTTTGTAAATACCACAGTTGTAATATATCACAAAATAAATGTCTAGTCTGGGAAGATTGGAATTCTTCTCCAACCCTTCTGTCATGTCAAAGTCTGACCTAGTCTAGGTTAAGAATGCATTTAAGACTAAGAAATATCGGCTTAGGGATGAACTTGAGTCTTTAAGGTTCTCAGATAGAGATAGTAAACTAGCCTTAAAATGGTGCCATATTTGGCATGGGCAGACAATACCTTCCTTTTAACTAGATTCAGGCTTGGCCGCTTGAGGTGGCATCTGGGTTTCTCCTTGGGTCAATTTGACACTAGTGAAGTGTTAATCTGCCCGTGTGACAAATCCTCATCTCAGAGTATGCTTCGTTTTTTCTTCTATTCCAAGTATTCCATTGTTTATTCTAAGAGGGTTTTAGATCCTCTAATAGGATAATGTGGTATTAGAAGATGTGCCAATGCTGTACTTGTAATTATTTTATTTATTTATTTACCATTTATTAGGCGCAACGTATCATCCCCAGGGGGATCTACCTGTGCAGCAGTAACAGTCAATCATTTGGCAAGCACAGTCCTGTTAGAGGTTGAACAGCCAGGTTTTAAGACGTTTTCTGAATTGAACTTGGTTAGAACAGTTGTGACTGAAAAGTGGCAACCTACTACAGTGGTGGGGTGCCAGAAAGGAAAAAGCGCGACCACCCAGTCCGATTTTAATAATGCGTTTGGGACATAGAAGTGACTGGTCGCTAGAGGTAAGTTGCCGGTGGGAATATATGGCTGAAATTTATTTTTTAGAAAGTCTGGACCCCTTCCTTGCAAGGTATTAAAAACCAGACATAAGAGCTTGAATAGGGCACATTCTTTTATGGGCAGACAGTGAAGCCAGCACAATAAAGGTTCAGCTCATGATCGTGGAGGAAGGTGAAGGGCAAGGCGAGCTGCTGAGTTTTGCACCACCTGCAACTTGCAACCTCTATCATACCGACCATTAAGGCCCTTTCATAATCCATGAGACTGACTATCAGACTGGCAGAAAGAGGATACAAGGAAATACTTTCTTAAACATGCGTATCATGCTAAAACATGTGCCCGATATACTTTTAACATGATCATCATGCATAAACTGTCATCTAATAGGATGTCTAGATTATTTGGGGAATCGGGGGTGGGGGGCGGGGGGGGGGGGGTCCCGGTTCTGAGTGGCACTAATCAGAAGACCATTCTGCATGGGGTTTTCCAAACAAGAGAATCTCAGTCTTTTTTGTGTTGAGATGATGGAAGTTCGCATTCATCCACGCCACAATCTTCAACATGCAATTTTTTAATTTGGCCTTGGTTATCAAAGGATCAGTGTCCATAGTGATTATAAGTTGTGTGTCACACGAGTAAGAGATGGTATCAAAACCACATGATCTGATAGGCCTAGATAGGGAGGATACATCAATGTTAAAAAGGTTGGGACTAAGAATCGAACCCTGAGGTACCCCTTTGTCTAAGGTTATAGACTTTGAGGTGAAAGAGTCCAGCTGCACTACATGTGTTCTCCCTGATAGGAGACTTTCCAACCACTTTAGTGCATTTCTGCAGATACCGCACTCCCTCAGTCTTTGAACTAAGATCGGATGGGAGTTGCCATCAAACGCTGCTGATAGGTCTAGGAGCATCAAAATGGCTGGAGTCCCCTTGTCTCGGGCTAGCTTGATGGTATCAGTGACTTTGATTAGTGCTGATTCCATGCTATAAGAGGCATGGTAACCCGAATGAGAGGGGTCTAGTAGTGTATTAGACTCTAGGTAGTGTGTCAGTTGGTCATTCACTACAGACTCTAAGATTTTAGAAAAAAAGGGAAGTAATGAAAGGGGTCTGTAGTTCCGCATCTACATAGGATCGGACGAAGGTTTTTTAAGGATAAGTCTAATTTGTGCTATGTTCCATTTCTGTGAGAGGGTGGCAGTCTCTAGGGAGCGGTTACAGATGTCTGTGATAGGGGCAGTTAGGACTAAGGCCAGGGAGATAATGACATGTGGTGGGCCAGATCGAAAGGGGAACCTGCTTTGATCTTATGTAGCTGGACCTGCACTTGTTCGGAAGTAGCGGATTTGAAAAGTTCTAGTGTAGAACGATTGTGCACTAACTCAAGTGCAGTGGTAGCAGGGGAAATCTTTGTGTCCCTATTCAGAAATGAGTTATAAATCATATTAATCTTCAATTCAAAATTATCTGCAAGATTATCACAGAACTTTTGAGAAGAGGGAGTGGACGATCTGAAAGAAGAATTTGACTTAGATTGGCGGGACTTCTTTAAGTACCTCCAAATAAGGGACTTCTTAACACATAAATTTGGGGCAAGGATACTTGGGGAAGAATGTACGGTAGAAGAGACAATAATACACTCTAAAAAACATTCAATAGGCCGAGTTTATGGTTTATTGCTGGATATGTTCCCAGACGATCTAGATAAAATGGCAATAAAGTGGCAAAGCAAACTCGAAATTTCAAAGGAAGGATTTTTATATTCCTATCAGCTAGCCCAAACTATTCTTATTTCCACCAAACTACAGACACAATTTTATAAAAGCTGCTTTTTTCTCTACTACACACCTGACAAGATCGCAAAATGGGGAATCGGCAAGGGGACTTGCTGCCCGAGATGCAATCTATCAAAAGCAGATTCTGTTCATATCTTTGCCTCTTGTCCTGCGCTAAGACCCTTGATAGAAGATATAGAGAGATTTCTAACCTCAGTTCTTTGCAGGAATGTCACCCTGTCACATAAAGTAATGGTACTTGGGACGGAAGACCTAGACAACCTCGAGAGTGGCCATGAATTTATATTTGTAGCTATGGCAGTCTTGCGGCTATGCCTAGCCTCGGCTTGGCTTGATACGTCACCACCCTCCTTTCAACAGTGGCTAGCCAGACTTTTAGCTGGGTATAATATTGAGATAGCTATATACAAGCAGAAAGGCAGATCGCGACGTAAAAGTGGCAAGAAAATCTGGAGCCCTCTTACACAATGCGAGACGCACAAAACTAATCATCATTATCAATATTGTTATGTATAATATCGAGATAAATTTATATAAATTGAAAGGCAGATCGCGATCCTAAGGGGTATGAAAACCTGGATTTTTCTTACTCAATGACGAGATGTATAAAACAAAACTGATAATTTTCACTGTTATTGCCTATGTAGGCTATGGCTTTTGTTGTTTTTCCGTGATATTGGTAATATATATATATATATATAGATATATATATATATGTATATATATATATATATATATATATATTTTTTTTTTTTTTTAAATGTCTATAATGATTATGTACGTATGATAAGAACAACGTAAAACACATGATGTTAATGTGTAGAATGCTTACCTGTCCGGGGGAGGAGGGGGGTATATGTATATATATGTTAAAAAACAATAAAAACATTTAAAAAAAAAAAAAAAAAAGAGAAGAGGGAGTGGACGAACTGTCCACAATAGGTTTGTGAATTCTTTAAGAATTTTAAAAAGTTCTTTAGAAGATTTGTTTGTGGCCTTAATTCAGTTTCCTAGATGGTCTCTTCTAGCAGTGTTACAATTTTTTAGATATGCCTTGACTGCGATTTTAAAGGTAAGTTTATTCTCTTCAAATTTAGATTTCCTCCATTTTCGTTCCCACTTTCTGCAAGACAATTTTCTAAATTTTCAAGAGTTCAGTATACCAAGAGGCTGCATGGATTTTAGTCTGGGTCTTACATAATTTCATGGGAGCAATGTTGTCAAATGCGTTAGAAAGTGAGTCCTCCAGTACTGTTAGTGCAGGCTCGCAATCCGCGAAGGCTTTAATGCCTGGTGGGGTGAATACAGGGATAAAAGTGGAGGGCGCCTCTTTCCTCCATGGTCGTGAGAGTTTCCGAACAATAGGAATAGTTCTGCTATGCTTAGGGGTGTTAAGAGCAAACTTTAAGGCTAGATGGTCCGTCCATGTCAGGGCCATGGGGGGATCAACTGATATGTGCAAGGTGTTGGTAAAAATAACATCAACTGTATGCCTGGCTATAGGAGTAGGACTGAATACTTTTTGGTAAAGACCAAGAGATTCCATAGCAGCCAACAAGTGGTTGGAATCTGGTTCTGACTTGGTATCAAATTGATAGATAAAGTCTCCTAATAAGAAAAAGATGATCTGCTTGTAGGACATGGGGGGCTAGCCATTCCATAAGCAGTGAGCTAAAATCTTTGTTGTCGTCCACTGGGCAATAGACCAGTGCTTCTGTCCAGCTTATCTTGGGGGCTGTCTCAAATCTGAATATCATCCTCTCTAATCTAGGAGTCGAGACTGAGTACAAATGTTTGATTTTTAGAGGACTGCGAGCAGCAATGGCTAATCGTCCTCCTTTTTTTGCCGCCCGTCAAGACTTGTAACTCTGTAGGCTTCCGTAAATGCAACCGCAAGAGAAGGGGAGGCATACATATGCAGCCAGGTTTCTGTAATAAAGCAGATGTCAGGTTTAGTTGTCTCTAGGAGATCCCAGAACTCTAACGCACGCTTCAGGATGGTGTGACTATTTAGGTAGAGGCCCTGAAATTCCTCAGATAGCTGTACATTCTCGTGTATCTGGTTCATGGAAAGTCCTTACATTTTGCCGGTGGCGATTTAGGCATTGGATAAAAATGTGAGGGTCCCGGAATCGTCTGTATGCTTGTTGAAGGGGTAGTAGCAGGGTGTGACTTGCAACTCTCACCTAGCCAAGGTCCCCCCCCACAACCTAAAGATAGCTTATCCTTGCATGTGTTTCTTGTGGGGAGACTTCCTATATCTAGGAGATCAGCCCTAGAGTAGATTAGGGATGGCATCCCTTACCGGCAGAGATTGAAAGAAACTGCCTTCCTGATGGCCGGCGTCATTCAGGCATGGACGTGCAGAGACGGGCTCGCCTTTGTTGCGCCTTCGGGCCTGGTTTGTATAGATATGCCAGAGTCCAGAATAACTAGTGGTGGGGACGAGTAGAACATAAACCGATCAAGATTGCGACCCCCGATGTCCCTGCTAGCCTCCTCGGATCCCGACTCTCTCCACTCAATCGGCACATGGAAGGGCTGTGGTGGACCGAAGAGCGGCCTGAGAGAAATGAAATGATGGCAATAGGAAGGTAAAAGAATAGCTAACGATATTAAAATATAAAAAAATGGTTCACTATGCAAACTAGCAACATGTACAAATTACGCCTATAATTTATAGATTAGGCTCAGTTCAACTAACCTCTAGTGTGTGGCTATAATCGCCTGATCCCTACTAGCTTAACTCCCCCACTCTCTGTAATAGCATTTTCTCTTTTTTAAAGAGTGCTATAGCCAAAAGACTACAGATGGCATTCTAACAGCAAGCACCTCCAGTCGCGCTTGGTAGCTTTGTCAGTTCCTAACTTAGACCCAGTTTGATGGGTTTGTCAAGGTTTTAGAAGTTTAACGCTATTGGAAATTAATTCTGGTAATCTATCAAAAAAGTTGTAATTATTCTATGTTTCATTATATATTTTGATTAGGTATTTACTTATTGCTGCCTATGAATTTGAATTTTGTGAGTACATGAGATTGTGACAATGTTTGAATGATGTCTCACAAATGTTTATTGTGCTTTTATGGCTGCTCTTTGCCGGAAAAATAAAGTATTAAAATATAGTATCATATCACTTCCTCAATTGCAATTTCATTTTTTTCCATATCACTCCAAATAGAGAGAGGCAATCAATCCATCACATATTAAGGTCTGGATACATCTGCTGATGAATCGCTCAGGGCACCAAAAGTGGCATGCCAAACAATGCCATCTGACTTGTCAATCTTAATTAATTAATTGCACTCCTAGTTTGCTACTAATGCTTAATCATTATCCCTTTCTTCACTGTTTTTATCCTGACACATTGCCAGGTTAAAAAACAAGTTGAATGCATTGACATAGTGTTGAAAAAAATGGCATAATGATGTTAAAGGAAACCTGCCTCTTTTGAGAAATAGTTATATTTTTCTGTTGACATTAAAGGGTCTTGGGGTAGGCCTCGCTGTGTACTGAAAACATGCTTTAAATGCCAGAATGATATTGGCTTGTGCAACAGCAGTATGAGTTTCAGCATGTGTCTAAATCGTAAATGGTAATGGAGGCATATGTGATTCATGTATGTCCATCGAGTTGAATGATTCCTCTTATTATTCTACCTATAGATTGGTAAATATTAAATATTATTGCCAGAGAGGTGTACACTAGGTGGCATATCTCTTACATTAAGTTAAAGGAGCCCGAGAGTGATAACTGTGGACATAGTACCATGGGGGCATATTTAACAAAACGTTATGCAGCACAGTGCAGTGCAGTGAAGGCCAGAGAGTCACCTTGCTGTGCTGCGTGACAGCGAAAGGGCAGGAATGCACCGTATTTAAAAGAATACTTAATTTCTGTATTTTTCTAGCACTGGCGCACAATGTGGTGCCTAGTGGCCTTGGTGCAAGGGTGCCTGAATTGTAAGCAGGATTGTTTTTGTGCAAGAAGGGACACTTTCCTGCACAAAAACAATCCCCTGATGCAGAATGCAGCACACATAGAAAGATGAAGCAACGAGGAGAAATAAAGATAATTCTCTTTGTTACGCCTCGCCTCAAAAGGTTTAGCATACTGATGCATACCCAGGTCTACCAGTATTGGTAAATGTGGGAATGCTTCAGAATCCAGGAGTGGATGCATGGGAACACCCACGCCCCACCCTTGGAATCCTTTTCAAATGCAGGGAAACCCAATTCGGTGATTTCGCTGCATTGTGTTACTCTGGATTTATCAATCAACTCAGAGCCATGCAAGTTGGATTTGTGTGGCTTGATAACTCATACTTAAGGGTTGCGTCGCTTTTGCACCCTGTTGCAGGGTGCAAAAGTGATGCAACCCTAAGAAAAATATGATATTTACTGAAGAACATGAAGAACATAATCTGCACTGTGAGAACTGAAATCCTTCATCGCTCTTATTTGCTATTTCTTTTTTGTTATCTTAAGGACTCTGTGAACTTTAACACTACTAACCAGTGCTAAAGTGCTTATGATCTGTCCTTCAAACATGGTAAAATTGGTCTACAACTAATTGGAACATTTAATTTACTTGTAAGCCCCTAGAAAATTGTACTCCATGTGACCAGGGCTTGTACATTGAATTCTTCTAGTGGGCCTGCAGCCCACTCGTTGTGCCACCCACTGAAGTAGTCTCTTAAAACATGTACCAGGCCTGCCACTGCAGTCTCTAGTACAGTTTTAAGACTTTTACCAGTCCTAAACCTTCCTTTTTAATATTTATAATTAACTCCTGCGGTAGACCCTAAAGGCTCCTAGGGCAGGGTGCATTTTATTTAAAAAGTAAGACATGTGTACCCAAGGTTTACATGTCCTAGCTGTGAAAAACTCCTAAAGTCATGTTTCACTGTTGTAAGGCCTACTTGTGCCATTGACTGACACTGGGTTACCTTATTGCATTTAATAAGTGATAACAATTGATTGGGAGCAAAAACAAAGATGCTGTTTACACTTAAATTAATTGGAATTTAAAATCCTTTTCAATGGTAAAGTAGGATATAATGTCGCAATTTTGAAAATGCTATTCTTAGAAAGTTAGCATTTTCCTGTCCTAACCATTTGTGACTTCTGCTACTATCTTGGGTCACATTACTGTGCATACCTTTACTGTTGTGTTTGTGTATTCCTCCCAGAGAGTAACACAAAATCAGATGTTGGGAGTAGGACAGAGTGTCCCCTCACACTCAAATGCTGGCACCAGGTATAAATATTGGACTGTAAGCTGACATGCTTGAACTGGATCTGCCTGGACCTTATTGGCAGAATGACTCCTGACCCTGAAGAGGTGCCTCATAGTTCATGGACCATTGGCTGGAATCAGAGTGTACTCATCGCTGCCTTACTGTGGGTTCCATCAGAACCGACGCAGCACAACACAACTGGATGCCGGACCTCACATCGCAGCTCCTGATTGGAGACCGTATTGGAACGGAAGCAGTGGGATGCAACTTGACAGAGGACATTACATTGCAGCTCCTCATTGGAACTGACACAGCGCAACACAAAATCTTGCATCAGGGACATAAGTTACAAAATTCTCAGCTGGACTAACCTGGTCCTTGTATCCAGCCCATGCTCCATTGTGGTCAGCCTGAACTTGTAACTTTGTACTGGCCCAGTGCAAACCAGATAAAGTCAGTTTGCACTTTGTACTTCTAGGAGCTATTTTTACCTAAACCTTTGAATCACTTATCTCTGTTCTGCTGCTCGGAATGTGGTCATTCTGGTTTCATTTTATTTATTGAAATGTACTCTATTTTCCTAAATTGGTTTGAGATTCTTCTTGTATTGTTTTTTTCACTGTATTACTGTTTCAGTGCTGCAGAAATACTTCACATATTACCTCTAAGTTACGATTGATTGCTTTTGTGCCAAGCTTCCAGAGGGTTAAGCTCAAGTTAATTTTGTGGTTCACCTTGACAAGGACTGTGATTGTTATATGAGTGGGGCTTCCACCCACATCAGCCAATAGCCTAATTTAGATTCATTGGTGTTCAGCAGTGGGATTTAGTACTTGTAATTGTGCAGTGCCAATCAGTGATTTTGTGTAAAACTAAAATCCCATATAAAATATATAATCTAACAATAGACCCAACTGCTTTTTAAATTCCCCACGATTGGATATTTTTCCTTTTTCCTCTAAATGTAAATCCTACCTCATTTGTTCACTTGTAACTCTTAACTGAAAAGATGGAGTTGGATCTCAGCAGCCTTGAGAGCTAAACTGCGACTGAGCTGAAAGGATTTTGCAGAGAGAGGGGGTTACCAGCATCTAGGAGCTCAAAGAAGCAGGAGCTCTAAATGGCCCTTAGGGCCTGGGTGGAGGCCCACCAGCTACTAACTACAGCACCAGAACAGTAAAAGGTTGAGCATATGGAGGAGGAAGTCATAGAGGGGGTGGATGGAACCTTCCTCACCATGGCCCCAAGAGAGAAAGGAGGGCCCACAGGAGTGAGGTCCTCTGCTAGATCCAGACGAGGTCAGTCCCTCAAGTACCTTATGTTCTTGACACAAGGCTTTGCGTTAAGCTGTGTCAGTTCCGATGAAATACGAGGGCTGTGTCAAGTTGTGCGGGCCTGGCAATTCAGGCTGGACTGTTTTCATGGGGAGCTGGGTCAAAACTGATTTGTATATGACTCATTCCACACTGGATTGGCGTGGTGAGCAAAATAAAGATGGATTTAGGCCCAGACCTGTGACTGGAGGTAAATATTTAACAATGTTTAGCATTCCGTCCATCACTGTTTTATGTTGCAATAAAACAGGAATACGAAAACTTTCTAAAAGTGTCTGTCACAAAGGGGAGTGATCCTATTGTAGTGGTAGGGGGCTGGGTTCAAATACCGTATTGAGAATATGTGAACCCCCTACAATAATTCCTTTCTATATCCAGATATGCCTATTGTTCACATCTGTGATGACCTTTCATGACTTCTTATTCTTTTCTGAACGTTTCTTTAACCACTTGGCTCCTACACAACTACTTTTTGTGTGGATCTATGCACCTATCATATTACATGAGATAAAGGAAAGACATGGCATATTTAAAATATGTTTCTCACTCAATTCGGTGTTTTTACATCAGGCACCACCCATAATGCATTCAGTGGTGTGCAAAACAAAACATGCAGGTATCCATGGGGGAAAAGGCGGTGTGGTATTTGTTAGGAAAGGAACACATATAAAGTGATAATTTTGTGGGTATTCACATAGCTTCCTTGTTCTTTTCTTCATCACCTTTCTGCTGGTAGAATTACTCTCAGAGAAATTAAAGTAAATGTGCAAAAGGCTATGAAAAACATTACTAACACTTTTATTATTCGTGGGGGAGTAGTAAAACTAACATTTTCTACAACTGGAACAAATAGTCTTTTGTTAGAGAAAAAAGAAAGAAAAAAGTTGAATGTGCTATCATTTATTTAAGTACACTACCTATAGATACCATTTCCACTTCTGGGCTTTATCCCCACAAATCTTTGCTATCAGGTGTAATTGTCCAATTAGCTCAATGGAAGCACACCAAGACTACAACACACAGAATGCAATAGTTTGGCGCAATTAAGCCCAGGACTGGAAAGCATGACTGCAATTATATAAAGCGAAGTGGTCAACCTACATAACACATACTTGCGTTGATTGTCTACCTTGATAGGGTAGTCTCTCTGAAGGACAATCAGTCAAGTAACGGAAGAGGATTGTGCATGGAAATCTCTGACTTGCATTGTTTTCCATGCATATGCCCTGGCACAAGCAGAAATCTACACTCTGATTGTTAACCCGTTTACCGCGGCGATAAATTTGCCGCAGTGCTGGGCGTTTCTATTATGTGGGCGGGCCGCGCCGGCCAACGGATGTGCACAGCACTACCGAGGTAGTGCTCGCGACGGCCGTTGGCCGACGGGCGCACTTAACTGGTTAAATTTCGCCTTTTGGAAAACATGCCCCCAGAGAAGAGAAACAAATAATAATCATAACAGGATACGCGTTATGCATTCTTGCTCTCTTCAAAGACTGTATCCAAAGTGCCTTCCCATCTAGAAACAATTTGTTAACAGTATGTAAGACTTAAAACCTTATAAAAGAGAGAGACAACAATTTAAGTTTAATATAATCATACTCATGTTCAATAGCTTGTCGTCTTGAATTAGGTAAAAGCATTTGTGAACAACACTGCTGTGATGCAGCAGGATTGCATTAAGCAAGATCAAAGACTTACTGATGAAATCTGTGACCTTTCTACGATTTATGAGCGATGTAACTGGCACTGCAATTGCCTGTAAAACCAGGAAGACATCTAACTCTTTTGATAGAGACATTGAGATGATCATCTCGAAAATCATCATCGCTCAAGTGAATTCCTCATGAAAGGCTTTGTTTGCTAATGATCCAGCTGAAAGCGGTTTCAGGCAAAGGGCGCCGAACAACATTACTGAAGCGTTCTATTTCTCTTTGCATCATAAAAAAAATTTCGTCTGGCAAAAAGTCAGGAAGCACCCATATCTGATAAATCATTTGGGTTCTGTTTTTCAGAAATAAAGAGATATACAAAATTAAATATTAAAGTCCGCTTCAGGTTTATTATTTTATTAGACACATTCTCAGTGTGATTCTCATCACACTTTAAAAACACAAACTAGAAACTCAGGGGCAGATTTACAAAAAAGTGACACATCTGAAGAGATGAGTCACTTTCCCTGTGCCACCCTGGGAAACTGTTGTGCCACCATGGATGCGCCGTATTTACAATCCGGCACACCATGGCGCAAGGATTGACAGATGCATCACAAAATCTGACGCATCTGTTGGGGCAAATCTCACACATTGCTGGAGTGGTGCCGCAACCACAACGCAACACCAGCAATGCATTTTGAGGCTTATTCCCACTACACTGTGTCACTCCTTACGCCTACTTGAAGCAGGCGTAAGGTTTTTGACGCAGTGGCGTACTAGAAGTGACGCAGTGAAATCTTGTAGATTTCACTGCCTCACTTTTTACAAGGCTTTTTTGCGTCAGAATGCCCACCCTGCATACATTATACCTGGCGAGATAAAATGTGACGCAGGGCTTTACAACGTGACACATCTCCCTAGATGATTCACATTGTAAATTGGTTGCATTTTTTACACCATCGCTGCATCACAAAAGTGACGCAACGGTGGTGCAAAAGTGTCACAAGTGGCTTGTAAATCTGCCCCTCAGTTTCCAAGTCAAAAATTGACAGCACTAAGGTGTTTATTTTGGCCAAGACGAAGGTGGCATTTACCTCATATATAGCTTGAATGTTAAACCTGGAAACCGGACACCATCAAAACATGCTGGTCTGATATATGGGCAGTTGAAGTTTAGCTCGAGTTCAGAATTTGACTCAAATTAATATTTTTTCTGTACACTTAATTGAATATGTGACTTCTGTTATGGTGGTAACCAAATAAAAAAACTGCGCCCACAATAAAACACGCATGTTATTCAACAAGGCAGCACGCACAGAACGATCCAAACGAAGAACACTCTGTAATATTTTTAACTGTTTCAAATAATAGTCAATGCTTCCAGTTAACGCCCTTGTTATAAAAAGGTATATGTATGCAAGAGTTATTTAAAAAAAAGTATCTTTGTTAATTTGGCTCACATGTTTATCTCGGGTGCACGAAAATACAGAACAGCACTTCCATGCACTACTGCAAAGCACGTCTGTAAAGATTCCCGCCTAATTGAAAAGCATTTACCATTCGACTATTATTAAACTAGTCCTAAAGGGAATGCCCAACAAATCAAGATGTTCTTATGTTTCACATTTCATTTTGTAAAAAAGTTAGTTTCTTTAAGGTTCTGCCTGAACACATTTGAAAATGAAAGCCTATGTTTCAGAAAATTAATGGGAAATGTAATCAGTGCCATTCAGGTTGACGAGTCAAATGCTGTCTTGTCTCTTTACAGCAGAAGGAAATGGTAAAACCTGTTGAAACCAGAATCTCTACAAAAAGGTTCTTAGTAAATGATGTAATTGCAGCATTTTCGCCATGTAATCCATTCTGAGTTTGTGGCTCACAGTTGTTAGTATTGTTGAAAAGCCCCGCTCTGTAATACTAAATGGGCAGTTGCATATCACTGAGGTATCTTGGCTGAAGCGGAATCCAACACTGAAGTAACTTTGGCAGGCCTCAGCAAACTATGGCACGGTCTGGTTTGATATGCCATGGGATGAGTTTCAGTGAAGTATGTTTCTTAAAGGATGAGGTATGGTCTGCTGTGGTCCACTGTGTATGGTATTGTTAGAAATGGGGGTCTCTGGGAGGCAGAGGTAGGCCCTTGCTTATAGTCAGGATATTTTAGATATAGTCATACAGTGTGGTTCGAGTAAACAAAATATTAGACAGTGAGCACCCTATATAAAACTTTATAAATAAAATGAATAAATAAATAACCCTGCTCACCCCCTTGGTAGCTTGGCACGGGCAGACAGGCTTATCCCAAAGGCAATGTGTAAAGCATTTGCACACAAACACACAGTAATACAGTGATAACACCACAAAAGAACACCACACCAGTTGAGAGAAATAAAGTATCTTTATCTAAACTCAACAAGACCAAAATGAAAAAAATCCAACATACATGTAAGAGGAATATGAATTTTAAAAGGGTTCAAGCAACTGAGTCTATGTTATGGAGAGAGCAACAAGAAAGTCAACACAATACTACAAGCCTACCATATAATGCCAAGCCATATCATACCATGTCATGCCATATCATTCCATTCCACAACAAACCATACCATAGCACCCTTGGATCTGGCCTCCAGATGAAGAAAGACCCTTTAGATGTGTGCAACTGCTCAATTGGTATTACACAAAGTTCCCGTCTAACAACAAACACTTTTCAAAATTGGGTTATTCACTGCTTCAGTGTAACAAGAGTGAATAAGCAAACTAGTGTTCAATGCCTTAATATCACATATAATGGTCGGACGGAAAAATACTATATCTGGGCCCTGGTTCCTGAACTAAAAGAGGCACCACCACGTCTACAACAAAACAGTATATCCCCTTAACGGAAAATATTTTTTACACAGATTTACTAGTATATCTAGTATATCAAAATAAAAACCTTACTGGATAAAGAAAGACCCATCAAAAAATGAGGTCATCCAAATTGAAAAGACATTTTTGAACTGCAAATTAACCAGCAAATAACAAATATACTACTGTCATCACAAATAAATGCACAATACAACTGCTGTAATTCAATATATTGATTACAATTAAAGATTGCTCAATTTACAGTGTACTATACTTTTTTATTGTCAATGTATTGTTGGCAAAGAGCATGTGGGGGATCCATGCATTAGAAATGTTGTAGATAAGAAGCCATAAATAATTTGCATAGTTTCACATTGTTGTTCTGAGTAACATGAATGGCACCTGGTGCTTTATTCTTATGGTAGATAATGTTTCTTAGACCCATTGGCAAAAAAAAGAACCTCTAAGGTGTTCAAATCCTCAATTCAATGTATAGAAACCTGAAAAAACCCATAGCAGAGCTATGGGAAAGGTACAGGCGTGCTATCCTTATTTCTTCTGCATACTAGTGGAAGGTGCATATTTCTATGTATGGCTCCATGTGTATTTTCAAAACAATATGATGCATTTCGTCATAATTTGTGAATAGAATTTAAAAAAAAGCTTTCCAAATCAGTGAGACTCATTAATGGATTATACTGATCGTGACGCTTCTGTTGACAAATCTAAAATACCAGGATAGAAATCATGTTGTGATTGAAGGGCTACTCAACGGGGAATAGTCCTTAGAAGTTGAATGTGCATTTAAAGATTTGATTTATAATGCCAGGGCTACGTCAGTGTGAAGGTAAAACGTCTTTTATACAAGGTAAAAAATGCATTGTGTCCATGGTTCAAACTTAATATGTCTCAAATATGCTAAATATATTTATATTTTAATCCTAAACTGTTGTTTGCGTATTAACTTTAATTTGTCATCGGTGTATAATACAAATGTTTTGCAGCGTTATAAATATAATGTTCACCCTCTCCCATTTAAATAGAGAAACATAAAAAAGGCAGATTACTCTAGAACCTCATTATATGCTGAGATGAAAAAAAAGTTATATATTGTCAATCAGATGGTCACGTGGACTATGCCACAACAGCAAAGGGACAGACTGAACTCGAAGCTGTTTTAAGAAGCCACTGGTGCCTATCAGAGGAGGCATCTTCAAAACTATCCCTGTAAAAACAGAGCAGGTACTGTGTTAATATTTTCACCAAACCAGTGAAAATTGTATGCTCGGAAAATTTTTATTTTCAGGCTTTTGTAGTAAGTGCCCGTTGCTGCAAGGTGGTGTTAGAATTGGCATCTTTGGCGTGGTTTTCCTTACTTATTGCCTCTCCTGTATTTTTGATGCTGTGCTGGATTTCGTTTTTGCTCGCTTAGATGCTTTGGGCACTTTGCCAGTACTGATCAGGGTCAGAGTGAAGGTGCTCCCTGTGTAAATTGTTATTACAATTTGTTCTCCATGATTGTTATATTTTATTTACGGTTAAGTCCCTAATAAAGTGCACTGACTGTGCCAGGGCCCGTAAATCAAATGCTACTAGTGGGCCAGCAACACTGATCGTGCCACCCACATTAGTAGACTGAAAAGGTATCTCAGACCTGTCACTGCAGTGTCTGTGCGCAGTTTTAAACTGCCATGTCGTCCTGGCAAGTGCACCCTCTTGCCAGGCCCTAACCTTCTGTTTTCTTACATGTAAGGCACCCCTATCGTAGGCGCAAGGTACCCCTGTGGGCAGGGAGCAGCGTATGAGAAAGGTAGCACATGTACTGCTGTGTGTGACATGTATCGGATAGTGAAATACTGCCAATTTCGGTTTTTACTATGGAAAGGCTATCTGTGCCGGATGTATGTCACTACAACGCACACTTTTACAACGCATACCTTTACAACGCATTTTTTACAACGCAACATCCATTACAACGCATTCCACTACAACGCATACCAATTCAACGAAAATTAAAAAACTACATTTACAACGCATTCCATTACAATGCATAATATCTTTACAACGCATACCATTACAACGCATAACATTACATTGCATGTTTAGGTAAGTATTGGATAGTGTAGGGGTGAAATTTACTATTCTAACTCCAGGGGGTGCAACATTAGGGTAAGTGTTGGTTAGTGTAGGGGTAAAAATTACTATTCTAACTCCAGGGGGTGCAACAGTAGGGTAAGTGTTGGATGGTAATGTTATGCGTTGTAATGGTATGCGTTGTAATGTCTGCATTGTAAAGACATGCGTTGTAGTGGTGTGCATTGTAGTGTCATGCGTTGTAATGGTTGCGTTGTAATGGCATGCGTTGTAATGGATGTTGCGTTGTAAAAGTTTTGTTGTAATGGTAGTGCGTTGTAAAAGTTGCGTTGTAAAGGTTGTTTCCCTCTGTGCCATAGGAAATAACGGGGGATACTATGTAACTTGAGGAGCAGGGTCAAGACTGATTTGCATATGGCTTGGGCTGATCTGGGGTGCAGTTGTGGCAGGCATGACTAGCGGGTCTACGCAGGGAGATGGGATAATACAAACAAAAGCTTACCTTTGCCTCCGGTCCCGCGTCGTGTCGTGTCTCCTCTCCCTGCACCTTACAGGAAGCAGGCAGCCTCCCTCTCCTTCCCTTAGCCAATCACAATGCTGCAATGGCAGTGTTGCGATTCGTTAGGACGCCGACCCCACAGCCATCTATGGGGAGGCCATAGTCTCTATGAAGGCTCCATGCAGCCTACATAGAGAAAATTCAGAGTGTGCATGACTGGTTTGGTCGGACTGGGACCGATCAAAGATTCAGCGCCCACAACAGTGGGCAAGCCACTACTCCCTTACCTGGAGCAGGAATGCCCGCCCCCTACCTAAACCATGCATTCTGCTTTCTCGCAGTGCAAGAAGCAGAAACATAAAATGGTATTTAAAACACCGTTTTATGTTTCTGCTTCTGGCACTGAAAGAAAGCGACGCAACTCAGCCCACATGGAGGAGACGCCCCTGTTGGGGTGGCAAGGTGAACTAAAGAATGATGATGGCTTCAACCCAGATTTGTGACTGGGGATGAGTGCCAAAAATGTTTCAGCGCTGAGTCTTGTATTTGCTTGGTTGGCCCTAAGTTGGCGGGGTATGCCCAGATGTGGGTCCTTTGTTTACTTTGCCGCTAGATTCAACCTAGCCTGGCTGATGATGGGTGTTACCCCAAAACCGGTCCAATGATGCTTGTTTCCGGTCCATGGAAGACCTGGCATGGCAGTTCAGGCTGGACTGTTCCCATGAGAATCAGGGTCAAGAGTGATTTGCATATGGCTGGGTCTGAACTGAGGTAGCGAAGTGAACTAAACAACGATGAGGGATTCAGCCCAGATCTGTGACCGGGAGGTGAGTGTCTGAAATTTTTTACCACTCTCTCCATCATCTAAATGTGTTTGTGCAGGGTTGTCCTGCAGTTGCTGCTTCTCCCAAGGAAAGGACAAAGACTGGAACTTTGCTGTCAACCTGCTTGAAGAAAAATCTGCAAGGGCCAGTGTGTGCTGGTCTCCTGTTCTGAAGTCTCAGGGACACAGACTTTACCCCCAGGTCCCCTGAACTCTATTACTGAGAGTTCTGACCTGCGAGGAGGTGCCTACTTCAGTTTTGGGCCTCTGGAGGAGTTTCCTGCTGTTGGGAGCTGGAAGCAAATTGAAACACACAAGAAAACCTCTCTCTGACGCCGTCAGCATTGCTGCGACCTTTATTGAGGTTAGGGGCACTGCTCGTGAAGTGCATGATGCAGTGTCCCTGCACAACAGCTCCGACACACTTGCCGCCTTCAGTTATTGCCATTTCCCGACACATGTGCTCGTACCGACTTTGTCATCAGCACCACTTGCATCCTGGTATTGCAGTGACAATAACAGCCGAGGGTGACTCCATGAGCTCGCTGACTTCGCACCATCACCGGTACTGACTCCTCACCGCCGACGCTACCCCTCTTAGATTGGACACGTTGCCTCTTTGCGGACATGACGCCTTGCCTCCCCCATTACAGCCAGGGAGCCGGCCTCAACCTCGGCACCCACCACTCACCTCCACGATGCCGTGCATCATCGTAGACTTCATTATCCAGAGATACTGTTTGCTTGGGGGTACGTGTGACTCCGAGCTCGACACAGCGCTACTCGGGGTCGGCCCGTACATTTAATTTATTGAAGTCACCACATCGTAATAGCCCCAGGTGGAGCTATTTGTTTCCTACAAGCTTTATTTTTGCAATAAATGTTCTAAAGTCATATTGTATTACCTGTATATTGGATTTTTGTCATTTTGGTCTTGCTGAGTTTAGATAAAGATACTTTATTTTCTTAAACTGGTGTGGTTTCCATTTGTGGTGTTATCACTTTATTAATGTGTGTTTTGAGTACAAATACTTTACACATTGCCTTTGGGAGAAGCGTGAATGCTTGTGCAAAGCTACCAAGGGGGTGAGCAGGGTTATCTAAAGTGTGTATCCCCCTTACCCTGACTAGAAGCAAGGGTCCCTACTTGAACAAAGGAGCATACCTCTGCCAATTAGACACACCAATTTCTAACAGGTGCCAACACATGGGCTCACTGCTCCTTCAGCAGACCTGAGGCAGATTTGAGAAACTATTTACAATGCTTAAAACATCCAATGAAAATGTGAACTCTGGGGGGCGTATGAAAGAGCAGAGCCTGAAGGCGAGCAGCATGACTGTCTCCCTTAAGAGCGCTGTTGATCATGCTCAGCTGTTGCCTCCTATCTTGACTTAGGTGATGAGCTCAGAGTACCCTGAAGCTCCTGAGTGTGGCAACGGTGACTAAAGCAGCTGCATATCTTAGGTGCAATCTTAGGTGAAAGAAGCACATCAACCCCATTCAGTGCCACACTGGTGAAACCATTTTTTTGACCTTTTGAGTGTAGTGCTGGGTTGAGACTGATGCACTGTGTGGCCCTGTGTGGATTGTTTCATTTTTAATGTTCCTATTCAATGTCTCTAACGTGTATGCCTCATTGACAGACACCTTCCTCTTTCACTTTTACAGAACTATTGGATTTATTCGCTGTAGTTTGCAAGCCGACTGTGCTACAATCACTACTTTCTCTCACGAGTAAGTACCGATGGGCACACAATAGATATAGCTCGATTTGCCCTGGCTAGGTCTCACCAGCAGACGTGTGATTGTTTTCTTCTTCCCCACAGGAGCCTGTACAGGCCCTTTCTCTGGATTGACCGACGGAGGGTACCCGTCGTCCTCTAAACATAGTAGGTATTATTCACCTTCCCACACTACTAGCACATACGACCATCTTTCCCCATTTTTACACCTACTCTCTGAATTATTTCCCAGGTGCTCATTTCAGTCCTGAAGAAGACCCCGACGCAAGGGCCATACTCAGTCCTGCCCCCAAGGGGTCGAAACGTCGACAACACCCACACAACACAGACTCCAGTGACATTGTTTAAAAGAATTACTTGTCCATCTCAGCTATGTGTTTCATGGGGAACTCTTGACCTATTTAAGGCGAAAAAGCTTATACAATGATATATTGATGCACATATGTCACGACTACCTTTTCCCTGTCCCGGTTCCTACACGTTATCACTCAACACTTACCCTGTTCCTACCTTCCCCTTTACACCCAGAGCACTGTATTATATTGCACTAAGAATCATAATGAGCAACAGGATTGCCTTTTATTTTTACTAATGCTTTGAATTGAATCGCATTGAGGACTTGTATCCCTTTGTTCAACTCGAATAAATTGCATTTATGCTTCTATGAATTAGTTGTATGCTTTGCTACTATCATTCATCTCTTTCTCTAAAATAAGTTTGCTACCAAGACCACCCTTTTTGTACTGTACATGTTAACCCAGGTCAGGTAGTATAGATGGGTTGCCCCTTTTATACTCAACACATGTTTGGGCAGGGCTGAGAGATTAGACCTGATGAGGAAGAAACCCTTGAGAATGTGGCCCCTGCTAAATGACCAATGAAGGGACAGTGCTTCTGAATAACAGCACAGCTGTGTCGACTGGGGCAGAAGCACAGCTGGCAAAGCCCAGAAGAGAAGCAAGATGGGTTTTTTTCAGCAACGAAAGAAAGAAAGAACACAGAAAGAGATTATGGAGAAGTCTCTGTGATGGATCTGGCTAAGAGTTAGATGCAGATTGTGGGGCCTCTAGATAGGGTGGATAAATCGGACTCAAAAATGGAGGAGCAGCTTGAGAAAATAGAGCCCATGGTGAGCGACGTACAGATAGACCTTCAGCTGGTAGAATACAAGGTACCTCGTTTCGACAATCAAACATACGCACTTGAAACTCTGACATGGGAAGAAGGCAACTTCAGACCAATGCTCAGATTTTGCTGGATGATAAGACCAAAGATCTGGAAAAATCTTGAAAAGCATCTGCATCCTGGTTTTCCCTTCAGTGCCTCCTGACACCTCATGACTGAGGCTGTGGGCTCTTTTTTCAAGCAACTCTTGGGCTTGGTCAAGGGATATAGAGGTGAGTTTGTATGGTAAGTATAAAGCTGTCTACCAAGGTGTCGCACTCAGGGACCATCTCCAGCAGTGGCAAAGTCATTGCTGTACGCGGTGTCTCAGACCTCCGGAAGACAATCCAGCGGGCAGCAACCTCAGGGAGGGATTTGATGTAAACAGGTGACAGGCGAATACTTCTCTTTCCAATATATGTGGAAGAGTAGTCGGAAGCAGGCCCCCACAAGGAAATGTTAAACTTGGGTGTGAGAGCGGACATAAGAAACCTTGCGAGCTGAAGGTTCGGCACGCGGAAATGACATACCTATTCTCAGCCATGGTCAACACATGGTGCAATCCTTCATCGAAGATATTAAGCCAACTGCTTCATCTCGAATCATACAAGTGGTACTTTGGTATGGTGTATTAATAATTTGACACAACTTGCTGTTCCCATTGCAGGGTTGTTGATGGGGCTTCAGTGGGAGCTATGATTCCGGGGGTTCAATCTCCTAGCACTTAGTCTGAAAGTGTACTCCCTTCTCTTCCTGTCTCTACTCCCAATCACACTAGTTACCCTCGCTCCCTAACCGTCCCTTCTAACCAGTTGCAGAGGTGAATAGGGAGGAATACTGAGATTTATAGTTTAAAGGAAAAGCTGTGGCTTATGCAGAAAGAGACCTCGTCTCTCTATGGGGCTGTTATGCAAATGAAAAAAGGTGGCCCTCGTTTGATAAAAGAATTTAAAATGTGAACTCTTGCCTATTTAAAGACTGGTTCCGGTCTAATCAGTTCAGCACATGTAAATCGATACATCAGTAAGTAAAATTCACTCTTGTAACATAGCCATCCACCCACGCTCTAATCTAGGAAAGAAAGCGTTCAAAGAACAGGCAGCTTTTTCTTTTCTGATGTGAACATTAAAATCATAACTCACTTTCATTATACCCTATAATCATCGCAACGATCAGCTTTCTGATTGATCTGTACTATCATCGAACTCGGTAATCCAGTCTGACTTTCTCTTGACTTTGCAACTTTCATGTCGTTTCCTTAATGAGCCTCATTGCTGCCTTTAATGTGAATGTACAGAGATGAGATGCTTTACCCGAAAAAGCACCATACAAACGTCTGCAGTGAATGTGTGCAAGGAGACGTTTGGTTTTATCAATCGCCCCAGCCATATCAGGCCAATCAAGAGTATAAAGATGAAAGAAGTCCATTTTAGCATGAAAATAACTTTTACAACATCCTAGCAGGAATGCTGTGAGGTCTGAACTACTTAAACTGGTATTAAGCATGATAGCATCAGGTGAGGCAAAGCGCTGGGTACATACCACTTGAACACTTTCATATGTTTTTTTGAATATTTAATTGTCTTAAATCACAGAAGTGTACTTTTGCAATCAAGATTAAGTGGCAAGTTCATTTTCTCCAATATACTTCAACTTGAATTTGAAAGCCAGCGTATTGGTCAGAATGAAGATTATCTGGAGAGTCCCTTCAACCATTGTGTTTACTTTTAGCGGAGTATGTGGATGACATGTCCGTCTTTATTAATCAAGTCTAAGAGGCAATCAAAGAGATTCGATTCACAAGATAAAAGATAACTCAATTGAAAGCGACGACAATTAAAAGTCAGAAGCTGTACAGATACAAGAACCACATACACGACCTGAGCAGACCGTTCCTGTCCACCATAGATGATCTGTCTTTCTTTTCTGTACAATCTTCATGAGAGAAGAGTTGAAGTGCATTGTGGCCACATAGAAAAGGGGAGCTCAGTGAAGTTGCACTTCGTTTTATATTTTATTTGAAAGTTTTATACAGCGCGAACAAGATCCTTGGGGATATCAGAGCGCTTTACACATAGCTGGGATAAGAAAAAACAAGCGAGTGATTAACAAAGGTTTTGTGCACAGAGGAGCTGAGGGATATCAATGGAGAGCTAAGTAAGATAAGGTAAAAAGGTACATAGTAGAACAGTCCAGACATGTAGTAAAAGGATAAAAGAAGAGTCTCACTGACAGATCTCTCTTCACTGACAGGTATCCCACACAGCGGCATCAAAAAAAGCCTTCCGCCCCATCTTAAACTAGCAAATAATACATGGCTGTTCATGCAAGCTGATTAAATGCCATGATCAATAATTCAATGATTGTGACGCACAAGGAAAATGAAGGAACAAACAGTACATTAAATGCATTTGACTATACTAAACACTGCGTGTGGGCCTGTTGAGACATGCACGTTTGAGGCTTATAGGTTGCAATTCGAAAATGATCGTGAAAACGAGTGCAAATTTGCCTGATGTACAATAGAATATGTAAGAAATTGGATTATTGGTGGAAAGGGGTGGAATCCCCACTCAAATAATAAACACAATCCATGTCAGGGGAAAAGCAAGAAAAAGGAAAAATAAGCACATTTAGAAAAATAGAGCAACTTATGATAAATACAAGAACACCAAAATTAACAAAACCAAATTCACAGACCTAGAGATATTATTTTTTGAAGATTTAAGGTTTTAGGTCAAACTAACACCAAAAATGCTCAAAGCTTCACTCACGGCTATCTGGTTGTGCTAGACCGGGGAAAATTCACAAGTTCAGATCAATCAAAATGCAGTGTGGGTCAGATACAGAGACCAGTTTAGTACCGCTGAAGAGTTACTAAGTCTGACACAAACAGTTTGGTTTGTGTTGGAGGAGGCCGCAAGGAAGAGGCTTTTTGGCATGAGGAGGTTGTCGAATGCCGCAGACAGTCGTTGCTGGAGTACGAAAAGCAAATCACCACTGAAGGATTGTGTTTGTTGATGGTCACAAATGGTCGCATTGCCGGTCATCATGGACAGTCACTGTCGGTGTGAAAAGCAGGTCCTACTGGAGCTTTCCGTTGGTGGTCGTGCAGGAGGTTGATTTTCAGAACACAGAAGTCACTTTGCAGTTGCGAGGAGCCCAAACATCAGGATTTTCACCTTTTCCTGAGTAGGAGTTCACACTGATGCCAAATAAGGGTCTGGAACCGGGGGGGGCTCTTCTTGGGGATTGGGACTCACTCCAGCAGAGGGCAGCAGCAGGGCATAGGCAGATCCAGTTTGTGCTGGTCAACTTTATGTGATGGGAGGCCTCTAAAATATTGTTGTGTCCCGGTAGCTCACATAGTAGGTCAGACAACTGACCCTCGGAGTCATCTTGGGTAGCCTTAAATCAAGGCAAACAGGTTCAACCTTCCTTCTTCAGACAGCAGGGCAGTCTTTCTGGCAGCAGTGCATTCCTTCTTCTGAATGTTCAACAGGTCCAGGAGTGTTCTGATTAGAGGTTCTGTAGGTCTCAATTGTATACCTTGTGCCAGTCTTTGTGTGGGGAAAATTAGCCAGATGTACATAGAAAGACTGAAATGTGCTCCTATAAGATTACTCCTATGTTTGAAGTAAATGCAAAACTCTCTTGGATTCAGGAAAAAATCCAGGAGTGGTCACAGGATGTGTCAATTTAGAATAACTCTATAGTAGTGCACATATACATCCAATGTTATGCCTTTAGAAATCTAGCCAGTGTGCATTTCAAATCATCTACATGTTAAACGCGGTTTAAATGAACTGAATATTCTTTTATTTATTCTCGAAGAATACCCACTTCTCTCTCTCTCTCTCTCTCTCTCTCTCTCTCCCTCTCTCTCTCTCTCTCTCTCTATATATATATATATATATATATATATATATATATATATATATATATATATCACTCACTCTCCCCCTCTGTCTCTCTCACACAATCTCACACACACACACCCACGCACACAAACATCACACACACACACACACACACACACATATAAATGGGAGATGTTTGCCTAACTTTGGCAGGAAGAAATCAGCAACCGTTTTCAGAATGAGGCACTTACTGCAAAGGGTTTGCCAGTACTTTCTTACTGTTAGTAAATATTCATCAACTTTTTCAAGGGTCTCTGATGAAACCCCCCCCCCCATACAGCTCCTATGGGGAGTTTTACTCACATATAAAATTATGAAATACCAGTGGATTTTCTATCAGTGGGTAAATCCATCTACCAGTCAAGATATAGATTTTGTCAAGTATAGATCTGAACATGTGAATAAGATCAATTGACAATACTATGTGTTCCTTAGGTGCGCGGGTCCAAATTGTCTATTTCTGTGTCTCTGCTCCGTAGATTGGGGAACGGGAATTGTTAATTAGGCTCAAAGAGTTCTGACTCTTTCAAACATTTATTGGTGTCATTTCCAGAATTCATTTGAAGAGGGCAACAGTGGAAAAGTGAAGCAAAGCCATGAGCATGTACGGCCTAACAATACTGCTCTGCTTGTCTGATAGAGGAGAAGAGAAGCTCATTAAGCAAGTATCTCAGGCAATTGAGGGAATGCGTTGCAAGTGAATATCCTAACAGATGGGACTAGATCACTAAATATTTTTGACTGGATCTTGTCCATGCCCTTGATGATAAGCAAGGCAGTACTTAGTGCAAACACCATTTACCATTGTATTATAAACCAGATTTCTGGAAGTGGTTAAGTGTGATTAGAATGTTTGTGCACATTTGTTGTTTGGTAACGTGTTGTGCTAGTGGTATGTTCGGATTTTATTTTATGGTTGCTGAGTTTTTGTGCTGTATTATTGTCATTTAGATTTGGAGTGTTGTACCTTGGAGGTTGGGTTGCATACACATTTTGTTGTGTTGTGCCATGTTATGTTTTGTGATTTTATGCTGCTTACGGTATTTTATGTGTTATGATGAGCCGCTCAATTGAGAAAAGTCAACAAATGCTGTTACAGCCGCACTCAAATTCAGTACATGTTTTTAAAGTTCCCATGCTAAGCAATCAGCTACCACTACCATATGCAGCTGTTCCTGCTATTCAACCATTGGAATCACTAGTCAACCCAACACTGTGGCAGAGACATACCTTACATTTCCACTAGGCAGGCTCTCTTTCAGTAACGCAGCCCACAATGTTTAGACAAATTCAGTTCATATGCATATATTTCAGTAGGACCAATCTCAGTGACGAGGCTTTCTACAAAGATGAAGTTGTGAAGTAGCCTGTTGAAAACACCCACTCTACATTCTAAAAAGGCCAAAATTAATGACAATGAAAATTAAAAGTGCACTGTGAGTTTGGAGGGCATCAAATCGCCATACTGTTATTCACTTTAACTTTAACAAATGAAGTAATTAATTCACCCATGTTCTCGACCGTTTCGCGTTAAAATACTCCAACTTTTGTAAAGGAAAAAAAGGCCATCCTCACTGACGTTTTTATCTACTGTTCAACTAAACACGACAAATGGTTGAACTGGCGCCTTTTGAAAACCTCACTCATCCTGCCCCTCTCCGCAGATAAACTGGAAGGAAATCTGTGGGGAGAAAACGTTCTGATGCTTCCACGAGATTCTCATCACCACAGAGCGCACTTTGTTGCTGCCGGGTCGGCACAGCTGTCGCGGTTCGTCTTTCCAGTGACGGCAAAAACGAGAGGCACGCTGGAGACAAATCTACGCACGGTAATCACATGCTGTTACCATAAGCATGCTAGCAGGCGGCACTGCTTGGAATATTGATTACAGCCAATCGGCTGGCAGCAACGTCAAGCAGGGACTGTCGAGGACATGCGTGCTGGGGCCAAGATCACTAGTGACAGCAAGACGGGGAAGGAGACGAACAGCAGGCTTCACGCAGATTGGATTTGAATTTCTGTGACCTTGTTATTATTGAGTGGTAAAAGTAGGAGGTGTATTATCACTGATATTATTATTATTATAATTATTTGTATTGTTAGTTTTAATATTACTAGTGTTATTATTATCACTAATATTATATGTTTATGTAATTGATATTACTGTGGTTGTTAAATTATTGCACCCATAAAGGTTATGTTTCAATTCATAATAAGCAATGTATGAAAAATCCCCCCCAAAATACGTTGGACTTTGCCTCAGATGGTCTTTCCACTGCTTGGTTGTGTAGCAATCCGGGCTTCCATTTCATTGACTACTCGGTCCCCTAAGCCAAAACAAATTAAATTCATCATCATTATTGTGCACATCCTGTGCTAGTTGCTCAGTTTTAGGTCTATCTGAAATGCCCTGAGAGTCCTACTTACCTAAAGCATCTCCATTTCACTCGGGATCCATTAGTTGAAATTGTTAACAAAAAAACATACTGAAATGACAAAAATGCATTATAGGAATTGAATAAAACCTGCGCAGAAGTACTGCCAATTGCCGGCAAGGCAACAACAGTGGGTTCACCACATATTTAGTACTTTTCTTGACCTTTATATATAGAGATCTGTATGTACATTTTCGAAGGTATTGTCCTTTGCACATTGTGCATCTATTCATATTCCCCGGGGGCCTGCAATAGAGGACTTCTTTTTAATGTTGTAAATTTGATTGTAAAACAGCATTCTTCATGCTTGTTTAGACTGTGAAAGGCGAATCCATGTTTTCTACAGTCCCCACAGGTTTAACAGAGGGATACCTATATAAGAAGTTGTCTGCTGTCCAAACCTAGAATAGGGAGCTCTTTTAACTTTACAGTTCCTACAAAGGTACTAGGTGTATCACATGGGTAAACTACAGCTATGCAGTTAAAAACAATATGTTGGAATTCAGGATATTGTGGGGTTTATACATGAAGAATTCATGTACTGAAAAAATAACTTGTTCTACTGACAACCTTCACATCATTTAAACCCATGATAGCGGATAGCCGTGGATGCGTGCTTCAAGAGCCTGATCCCAAGAAGCATTTGATTTGGTAGATCAGCAGTGTTTGGGTGCCCTACCTTCTCGATTCAAGTCATGCACCGCCTTGCATACTTCAAGGAAGCGTTCATCCTCAACATGCTTTCCAGTGACCAATTGTGTGATTGCTCCAATGTTTGAACCATTGAATACTCTTTTCAGTTTCTCAAAGTAGATATCCAATCAGTCAAATTCAATTCCTTATTTTCAAAATGTTTTGTATGTGAGGAATCTGTAAAAAGTCATACTCTAATGGACGTTTGAATATCCAGGCAAAAGTTTCACAATTTTTGTTGATATGGTTTTATTGGCATATATTTTCTGTTACAGAAACACCTTCCCTAAAGTTCTTTATCAGCCAAGCCCAAAGCTTATGCCACAACTCTGTCAAAGCTGTTCAATTCTGAATCACACACTGACAAAACGGAATAATACACAGAAGAAAAATCACCTTCAATGAATAAGCTCTCTCTCTATTTCTCTGAAGCTGTCTCTCACTCTCTTTTTCTCTTTCTCTCTCTCTCTCGTGTTGTCTCTATACAATGTTTCTCTCTATCGTCCTATTTGATCTCCTCTCATTCTTTCACTGTGTATTTATCTCTTGAAATGATCATGTTTCTCTCCTTTTAGTGTTTTCTCTTCTCGTCCCTCTCCTTCTCTTTATCTCTCGCTCTCTCTCTCTCTCTCGCAGTCTTTCTTTTCATTTTAACACACATTCTTTTGCTGGCTCTTTTATTTTGAAGCAATATCTTTGTCTCTCTTTCTGTCGTTCTCTCAGTCACTCTTTCTCACAATCTAGAAGTTGGGAAGCAAGAGGTGCTACTTAGGGTTGAACAGTAATTCAGCTGAATTTTTTAGTGTGCCACTGTAAAAGAAATCTCTGCGTATGAAATAACAGGTTTGATTCATGCACTGTGCTTTACTTGTCCACACGCTCCCTTACACATCTGCCTTCTTTTCGCTTTTCAAATTTTGAATTAATTAATACATATTTTTGTTGCTGTCTTAACATTTACACATGTAAGCATCCGCCAAAGTTACCTAAGGTCGCAGCGTGAGCACCAGTTACAATGCAAAGATAAACTTGGTTGTTTGAATGTAAGTAGCAAAGCACACCAAAAAGCATTTGACATGCTGAAAAGATTGTGATATAACAACGAGCCAATGATAATAATTGAAGATAGTTTTGTTTGGCAAATGTTAATGTATTTATTTGAACATTTTTTGTTGATATGAAAGCCACCAACATATGATCAGATATGAAAGTCACCAACATATGATCAGGTAGGAAAGCCACCAACAAATGATCAGATAGGAAAGCCACCAACAAATGATCAGATAGGAAAGCCACCCGCAAATATTTAGCATATTTAGACCCCTCTGTGATTTGTGCTCTAACCCTCAATATATGTGATGTCCACTGAGATGAGGGAAACTCAAGAAGAATGATTCCTTCGGAGTACATGTGACACACCTATTATGTCCTCCTTAATTACCAGGGAGAATGTTATGAGCATAAATGTTATGCATAAGCATATTCTACATGTCACTAGTCATAGGGTTTTATTGAGCGCACATATCACCTGTGGGTCTCAAAGCGCTGGCAAAAACCCCAGCGCGGGAAGGAAAGAGGATGCCGGCATGAAGAAGAAAGATCAAAACAGTCAAGTTTTTAAATTCCTCCGAAACTTTCTGTGGTCCGTTTCCATACGTATCTGCAGTGGGAGCAAGTTCCACAGAGAAGGGGCAAGGTGTGAGAATGATCTGCCGCCATTCCTGGTGGTGCGAATCTTATAGGGGGTAATAAGATATTTGGTCGAAGACTTAAGGGTTCTGGTGGGTTGATACCAGATGAGTTTTTCTGCAAGAAAGCATGTCCCGTTCCCATTGATGGTTTTGTGAACCATCTTAAAATGGATGTGCTTCCTGATGGGAAGCCAGTGGAGAGCTCTCAGACTTGGTGCCTGCAGGGACCATCAAGGTAGATTGCATACAAGTTTGGCAGCTGTGCTTTGTAACACTTGAAGTTTGGTAAGTGCTGGACTTGGCCCTTTTTGGCTAAAGCTCCTTAAACATTTTGCCTTCCTCCTAGAACTTTTTCGGACATAATGTTGCCAAGGCTGGTAATGCAAATGCTACTAGTGGGCCTGCAGCACTAATTCTGCCACCCACAGAAGTAGCCCTAAGAAGAGATCTCAGGCCTGCCTCTGCAGTGCCTGCACGCAGTTGGTTAACTACATTGTTGTCCTGGCAAGTGCACCCACTTGCCAGGCTTTACCTTCCCTTTTTATGCACATCAGACACCCCTATAGTAGGCCCAAGGTACCCCCCCTGGGCAGGGTGCAGTGTATGTGAAAGGTAGGACATGTACTGAGGTGTGTACCATGTCCTGACAGCGAAAAACTGCCAAATTCGTGTTTTCACTGTTGCAAGGCCATCTTGCCCATAGGACAGAATTGGGGATTCCATGTTTCCAGCATATCTTCCCATAGGCATAAGATGGAGAGATGGAGTTTAGTGTGCCTGAACTCAGAATTTAATAACACATCTTTTTGTGAAGATGGTTTTTGAATTGTGTGTTTAGAAACCACGCTTTTAGAAGTGGCTGGTTTCTTGTCTGAAACCATCCTGTGTGCCTCTGCCTGGTTGTACATTGCCTGCCTAGGTTTAGATGTGAAAGGTTCTGGGAAGTGTCCTGACCCCAGGGAGGAGAAGGTGAGGCAGCAACAGGCTGGCCTGCATTTGATGTGGAAGAGGAGTAGCCCCCTGGATGTGAGGAGGGCCGTGTTGCTGCCACAAAAGGATGGCTCCACCTCCTGCTGAGCGTCTGGGCCCCAGACCCTGACTATCAAAGGAGGAGGGTGTGCACTGGCAGGAAGACACCCAGGTCTGCTTTGGACCGAGGTCAGAGCCCCCTGAACACAAAGCTTTAAAAGGCATTTAAGGGTATAAATGTAAGGGCTGAAATCCCTGAACTCAAGACTGAAATCCAGATTGAAAAATGATTTAACTTACTTGGTGATCAAGAGGAACCTCTGCCAAAGAAGAACAGCTGAAGAGACTGAAGAGAAGGACGGCATTACTGTGTGTTCTGGGGCTGGCCTGCAGTTTGCTGGTTTGTTTAAGGAGAGGACAAGGGACTTTGCTGTGTGCTGTGTCCGCCTGCTTGTGAGGACTTTGCAATGTGCAGTGTGCTGTGTCCTGAAGTAGCTTGTCTCCAAGGGCCCGAGGAGCGCTGGACCCCTGTTCTGGAAACTCAGGAACATAAAGGTTTCCAGCCGTGTCCCAGCGATGCTGTGTGCATGGTGCTTTTGCAGGCCTGAGACTGACGTGTGGTCCGTGGTACTGATTACGAGGTACCTCGTAATCGCATTGCCCCCGCAGCGTGAAACATCGTCCACGCTGCTGCAGTGCTCTTTGTGGCCCGAGCCGTCAACATAACTGAGGCTGTGAGTAAAGATCGACGCCACCGGCACGAGCTGCAACGTCCTAACGGCTTACTTGAAACTGAGGACTGTGTCTCAGCGACGCTGTGTGCGTGGTGCTTTTGCATGCTTGAGACTGCCGTGTGGTCCATGGTACTGTTTACGAGGTGGCCCGTGATTGCATTCGCCCCACAGCGTGAAACATTGTCCACGCTGCTGGATTGCTGTTTGTCGCCCGAGCCGTCATCGTAACTGAGGCTGTGAGTAAGGATCACCGCCGCTGGCCTGAGCCGCATCGTGCTAAAGGATTACTTGAAGCTAAGGAAGCTACAAGGTGAAAGGAATTGTGATCGTTATTCGTCGAGAGGAATCTGCCCACTATAATCAGCGAAGGAGAAGTCAGCGGTGTAACCTGTCCGGCTACAGCATCGCCTAGCAACAGAGACACAATGTGATCGGGATCGCCCAACAGGACGTCTGACGAGCGGGGGAGAGAGAGAGAGCAAAGCAGCGCACCCCCCCCCAGGTAAGGCTTGGACTCCGGTCGGGAGCCACAAGCGTGTGTGGCCTGGGGAGGCGTGCAGGAGGGGTACAGGAGTGCTCCGAGCTCTCTCCCGCTGGGCCAGGGCCTCCCCTTTAAGCCTATGACCGTTGTCTCTGCTGTTGGGGCCTAGTGGTGCCTGAGTTGACTGCGCAGATTGCATTCCGAACTGCCTGATTCTTGCATTACAACCCGCATTATTATTGCATTACGAACTGCCTAATTCTTGCATTACGAACCGCATTCTTATTGCATTACGAACTGCCTGATTCTTGCATTACGAACCGCATTGTTATTGCAGTACGAACTGCCTGATTCTTGCATTACAAACCGCATTATTATTGCAGTACGAACTGCCTTATTCTTGCATTACGAATCACATTATTCTTGCATTATGAACTGCCTGATTCTTGCATTAAAGACTGTCTTATCACTTCCTTTGAACTGCATTATGAACTGCATAGCATTACATTATGACTGCATTAGAGATCGTGGATTGCTCATTAACACCGCAAGAACCTACAAGTGATTGCTGGCCTTATAACCGGGCAAGTGAATTATTACAATTACACATATGTTGGTTTTCTACGTTTCGTCTCATTGTATTCCTTTTTATAAAGATATCGCCATTTTTATGAAACTAGTGTGGTGTCAATTTGTGGTGTTATCACTCCGTTACTGGGAGTGTGGTTGCAAATACTTTACACATTGCCTTGGGGATTAGCCTGGCTGCTCATGCCAAACTACCAGGGGTTATCTAAGGGTGTGTCCCGCCTTACCCTGACTAGAAGCAAGGGTCCCCATTTGGACTAAGGTACCTACCTCAGCCAACTAGAGACCCACAGTTCTAACAGTAAGTAGCTCTTCATTAATGGTAGCCATCAGGGCGTTTCGATAATCAAGCCGACTAATGATTAGCCCTTGGACCAGTGGCATCCTGGATACAACTGGGATCCACTGGAAGTTCTTGCGAAGACTTCGCATTAGTCCATAGCAGATCCTCGTCACATGATTAACATGGTCTTTCATGGACAAGTTGTTATTGATCATCACCCCAAGGTTACGGACCACCAGTTTGGAAGAAGGACACGGGCCGAGATTGGGAGGCCACCAGTTGCTGGACCATAGAGCTTGGGTTTCTAGAAGAGAATAATCTCTGTCTTGTTGGCATTGAGTTGCAGATGATCAGTTTGCATCCAGACATTAATGCCGATCATGCAATTCATAAATCAGAGTTTGGTGTCAGTTAAATCTGGGCCGAGAGTAATCAGTAGGTGCGTGTGGCTGCGTACGACACCGTGTCAAAGCCATGCAATCTGATCACTCTGGCTTGGGGTGCCACGTATAGGTTGAAGAGTGTGGGACTTAGAATGGAAACCTGTGGAACTCCATTGTCTATCACTTGGCTGCGAGAGACAAGGGTACCTATGTGTATCGTCGAAGCACGGTCAGTTAGTTAGCTCATGAGCCAGTTTGAGGCAGTATCCCTGACTCCCAACTCCCAAAGACGATTCAGTAGAGTCTTGTGGGAGATGGAGTCAAAGGCAGCACACAACTTCTCATGCCATCAAATACATTCCAGAAATAGTGAAATTGTGTAGTCTGACCCCCATCTTGAGGATTGTTCCTTGGCTCCCAACAGTCAGCTAACTTTAAAATGCCAACTGCCGTATCAAAACTAACACTCTCGTCTACATTCAACCTTTCTTGAAAACATAAATCCATCAAATATTTCATTTGATGCCCTCATCCATCCCCAAACACACCCACTCCCACGTTTTTAACAGAAAAAGATGTAAACAGTGACAGCAAAGAGATAATTCATTATCCGCCAAAAAATACTAACAAAGAAAAAACAACATGGCCTAAAACAAACCAAACAATTTATAGAAATTGCTAGATCAGCAAAGGAGAGTATTGTCTTGAGTATATGATGTGGTATATAGATCTATGATGTTTGTTCGAGCATATTTTATTTTGTGCTCTCATATTGTGACATTTGTTATAAATGGCATTGTTGTTTCACTTTGCTTTTGGCTTTTTCAGTAAAGAAGAACACCGTGCAAAGAGACATATTGTCCATTTCATACGTATATACCAGTTTCTTCTTCTGTACCAATTAAAGACTAATTCAAGACGATACTCACTTTTCTGACAATTACAGACACGATGCCTATTGGATTTTGGGTTCAAAACTCCAGTTTACACCTAAAACAGAATTCCACATCTGGTCGTATTTGACCATGCTCTAATTGCACATATGCTGTTTGCAAATGTGCAAATTACTTACCTTGTACTTTTTGCCACACGTTTTTGGCATGTAAAATATAGCAAGACTACTTTGGCAAATAGTGAAAACCTTGTGCAGCCAAATCCTTAGTGTGCACCTTGGAATGTGCAAATGTACAGAAAAACGTCTGGCATCATGTTGCATAGGGCACATCGAAGACAAGCCTATGTCTTTTCCCGGTGCAGCCATTTGCAAAACAAAATATGGTTTTATCTGTTTTTGCAACTGGAAAACTGTGAGTAGGCACTGTGGAATGTAGAACCCAACAAACAATAAAGGCTACTGTCTCGCCTCAAATAACTCTTTCGTGAGAATACGCGTAATGTGGTTGTGTTTACAGCTCTTGGATAATTTCTCGTAGATTCCCTCTCCCACTCCATACATCAGTCAGGCACTAAAATGACTAACGCAAAATAAATGCAATAATGTACAGTCGGGATGGGAACTCGGACAATGCTTACTTTCTTTCTGCTGCTAAACATGCAGCAGTGGCAACAATAGAAACAGTAGAAGTGGTTTGGCCAATCTGACAGATTAAAGCAGCTCTTTCAAGATGCATATTCTGTTATAGTCTGACATTTTATAATTGCTAGAATCCTCAGAGTATGAACTGCGTTTTTACATGGCAAATCTCTAACTCCTACTTGTTTCAATAAAAACATAATCAGATGATAGGGAAACAAACAGAAACATACATTGTGTGAACAAGGCACAACAAATGTATTTCTCAATTGATTGTGCTTAATGCTCTTGGCATCTTTAGACTTTCAAATAATATAAGCACCAAGGGCCAAATCACAGAAGATAAATATGCTGTGTCTATCTAAAGTAAACAATAGAACACAACACACTACCATACACCAAGCAACATAAAGACAGAATTAAAACTTGATAAAACACAATACAGCAAAGCAGAACAGAATGCAACACACAAACCACACTACAAAAAATTATTACATTGCAATGTTCATCACAAACAAAAAGCAGCGCAAAAAAACCCAAAAGAACACATCATCACCACAACAGAATGCTGCCCAACAAATATGCACAAACATCATTATCACATATTACCATTCACAGAAACCTGCTGTCATAATACAGGGGTAAAGGGTCTTTTCTCTAAGCATTGCCTTAACTTACCATCCAGGATAAGAAAGAGTGATCCGACACCTAGTCTTAAATTAGCACTTGTATTGCTCACTTTTTGTTGCACTACAGGTTTTGTAGGTATCTATAGTTGCAGTATGTAGGTTAAGTTTTCTCAAAAGCTGTTATAGCAAATTTTGTATAGGAAAGCAGGAAGGAGTTAAGGGAGAAATGGTGAGTGAAAGTACAAGCTGAAATAAGGTAAGGAGGAATGAATAAAAAGGACAAAAAGAAAAGAAGTTAAAGAGAAATGTAGCACTGGGCGGGGTAGGGATGGGAGAAAGGAGGCAAGACGAAAAAGAAAGAAAGACAGGGAAAGAAAGAAAGAAAGAAAGAAAGAAAGAAAGAAAGAAAGAAAGAAAGAAAGAAAGAAAGAAAGATAAAGGTACCTACACTAACAAAGTTTCATCAATTCTAAAACATTTTGCGAGTAAGAAAACCTTTACTGAACACAATCTGTACCATAAAATTCATGAGTCATGGTGGTGAACTAAAGGAAAACAAATCAATCATATCCAACCGACATTCATAACTGCTTTCATTGCAATTTTAGTATCCACATTTTTTAGAACCCTGTGCATGCATATGTCCATTAAAGAGCCAGAGCATCAGTCAGTACAGCAAGAAAGCATGTCATGGGCACTGGGATGCATTAACAGCTGTTTTACTGTGAGGAAAAAAATTAATTAAAACTTTTTCTACCTCTGAAAGGGGTTTCTTCATTGTGTGTAAAAAGAGAGGAAGAACAAAACGCGTTCTTGTGTGAGGGAATAGATAGACACGTTTTCAATATTCCTTCAGAATTTTATTTATTTAATTATAGTGCAGAAGTGATGGATGCTTTAGTTAGACCAATATTCGTGGTCTATTTACCACAGCTGTCCACTGATGTTTCAGCAAACGCTGAGTTCACTGTCACAATATTTATAAACCTTATCACACCCACTGAAAAAAGTAGAGTACTTTTAGATTCACTTGAAGGTGGATCTGAATCCCAACAACTTCACTTGAAAAAGATGGAAGAGTGTACTCTTTGCTGAGGTCATTTGACATGGATTTCTATTCACTGCAACACACATCTTGCATCACACCATATGTCCTATTGCAGTGAACATATCCATTGACCCCTTGATATTTGGTTTTCTTTTTCCACTTACACATAAAACCGTATTCTGAGTGCTTACGTCATTCAGACGGGGCATTAACAGGATTCACGTGACCATCAGCATTACGAGATTCTCATGGACCACGCCAATCGTTGTGTTTCATAAGGACATTATGGTTGCTGAAAGAAGCCTAAATGTCCAGGGGAAGCATGGAGAAATGAGTAACTAAAAAGGGAATAGGGTTCTGTACTCCAGAGTACTCTTGTAATTCCCCATTCCTTAAGGAGGCCTCAGAGATGAACTCATACTTATGCACTCCCCTCGTGAGTTATCAATGCCCCTGATATCAGCAACTTCTCAGGCAATGGATAAGTACTGGACCAAATTACCGCCATCTTGTAATGGTCTCCCTTAGACCAAAGGGGCACAAATGGTAGTTGCAACTGTTTGTTGGGTTGAGCTGATTTAAATATGCGTTTTATTTTCACTCCCTAGTTTTTTGGGTTGGGTTTAAGCACCAGCTTTGAATGTTTATGAAATCTGGATGCAAAATGCAGCGGTACCTGTTATAACAGTCGCTAAATTGGCTCACGTATTTGCGAACGTAAAGTCAGTACTTATTACTAGAGTAAATCTGGTGTAATTGCCCTTCATTTATTCCATGCATCCACCATTTACTGAATCACAATATGATTGCTGTACAATACCTTCATTTACCGCACCTCGGTAAATGCATTCAGAACCTTGTGTATTCTGCTTTATTATTATTTGCTCCGTCTTTAATTTCCGATTCTCGGGGGACAGGTGAATGGTCGGTACTTGCATTGCGTCAGGATACACTGTACAATTTCTTCCTAACGTAGAAGAAAGTGACTAGTGTCATGGTTCACCTTAACCCAAAGTAATGTACCTGCATCCAGGAGACCTGTTGAAACGCAGCTCACTACTGGTTCCTTTTATTTTGAACTATGGTTCAATGTGGCAGCAAAACAGGGGACTACCCTCATTGGTGAACCATCGTAATTTGCAAATAAAAATGCTTAGTGCATTTGCAACATTTTAAAATCAGTCGCAAAAATCACATTGTTGGCCTTCAATGAAAAATTATTTTTTTTAGGAAACTTGCGTTGGCTTGTGTTCAATTCCCCTGAAACGCTGGTGACTTTATAAAGCGAGGAAAGGTCGTAACCTTAGGTCATCACTACTAGACAGAGTGCAAATTAAAAGCAGCGGACCAAATAAAGGAATTCTAATTTTAGAAGGGTGGGAGTAGTCTAGAGCATTTTATCTGAAAAGTTGAAGAATTGTTTTCTTTTTAGTTACTACTCCACCAGTGGAGATCGTCTTATCAAAGATCAGAAGGTGAGTTTACAGTGCGCGTCTGGTGGCTTAGCGGACTAATGTGTCCACTGTAGGGGGTCTGTGTTGGACCTCATGGTCATTGTTTCAAATACTGCCGGTTCCACTCAGCCTTTCATCCTTCTGAGGCCAATAAAATGAGCGCCATTGAGTAGGTTAACAATAAACATCTGTTATTCAGCGCCAAGATACCCTTGGTGACCGTGTGCTTCACAAATGCACATGTTATGTTAGGTCAGGGCTGACTACTCCTTGGTCGATCGCCACAGCTAGTGTCCACCTTTTGCCCCTTTAATAGTTATAGGATTTCACTTCTACTTTTTCCAGTTTCGTTTCTTTCAAATATTTGTACTCCAGACATTAATTTGATCCTGCATAATAAGTCAATCGGTATATCATTTTGAGGGTACATTACTAAATGCTTTTTTTCATTTGTATAGTTTACTGAGGACATTTGTTCATATCACTCTATCAATAAGGCCATCTAAGCTAGGGTGAGCAACAGAGTTCTAAATGGACTCATCCACGTAATGTTTTCAGGATAATCCCTTTATAAATATGTTCTGGTTTGATTCCTTACATATACATTTAGTATGTGTGAAAATCTGGCATGAATCCGTTTATCCTTGACCTAGAACAGAACCCCTAGTCAGGTGATGCATGGAATGTAGATAAATATATAAATGGAATACCATCATCAGTACCAAAACAAATCCATGATCTCACTCAGACAGATATTTACTTGCCCACTGGGAGACCATCCTTTAGCGTGTTTTTACCTTATGAATAGGGCTTTGGGGCGGGGGCTGACCACTGGGAGGCCTGCCCCTTTCCGGGGATATTGGGGCCACGGGGCAGCCAGAGCCCAGTTGGGCTTGTTGGGCTGCCCCGGGCTAGGCTTGGGCTCGTTGGGCTGGGGCTGGGCTTTTTTTGGGCTGGCGTAGTATTTAGCCGGCCATTTTAGGTCACTAGCCACCATTTGGTGGTTTGTGACACGACAGCCGGCTGGGAGGGTTTTGGCGTGGATGTTTTTACTCCCTCCCTCCCGATGAAAAGGTCGGGTTGTTTTCTGGAAGTCTTGGGAGAGTGAGGGTAGCCTGTATTTTGAGTCTATATTCCCCTTTTTGGGTAGTTTTGTTGGGAAAATGTGCATCAGGGGGAAGCTTGTACTTTGGTTGTCGCTGGAAGCAGGTGCTGGTGTGGCTAATAATGCTTCTATGGGGGCGTTTTTTCCTGGGTAATGGTTGGTACAATGGTTTACAGTTACAGTTTATTGGTTGGGAAGGTCACTCCGCGAGCACGCAGAAAGTGGAAAGAGCATAAGACGTTTATATAGATAGTTAGGTGAAGAAAGGTTAGGAAGTGGCAAGTTTTGGGGGATTATAATTGTTTGCAGGGGGAACAATTTTAGGGGAAGGGGTAAGATGGGAGGACAATATTTAGTGAGGTTTAGTTTTGTACGGCACAGGCCAAGGAATGTTGATGTAAGGTGCACCTGTTTCCAATGAAGCAGCTTTTTCACACCAACAAGCTAGTCTGTGCTGAACCCCTCTTGGCCCAATGTGTGATTAGTTCATGGTCATCTCTACAACTGCTGTAAGCTACAGCTTCCCCGGTGGTTCACGTGGCTGACATCTTGTTCTGTAAGAGCCATGCAAACAAAAGAGGGCCCTGTGAACTCTGTCTTGAAAATGCTGGGCGAGTTCCGTATGGCAGCAATAACATCGCGTGTAAGCTCAACATCCCTTTCTTCTAAGAACATCTTTAAATGTTACAGCCTGGGATGTGCACAGAGAGCTTCACGGTGGCGATGCTGTATCGATCGGGCTCTGACATTGATAAGTGGCTTGCTCTAGGATACAAGGCTCTAAGGGATGGAGTTATTGCTAGGGATGTGCAGACAGGTGTGCAGTCGGCATCCAAGACCCCCCCCAAGCAAAGAGAAATCTGATTTCAGCAAACCTCTAGTGCAGACAACACAGACCTCAGCAGAAGCAGACCACTGCACTGCCCTGCCAGCAGTCACTCCCAGCAATGCACATAAAGAAAGATTGATACCAATGAGATAAACTGTCCTGAAAACAATCAGCAGCCTTCAATCGTAGGCCCTCTCGAATAGCAAGCGGGGAATTGTTTATTGACTAAGCCCTTCTTCTCATGTTTAAGGATTGAAAAGCCAACCGTATAATGATCTCGCTGGAGGTGTCGAACATTGTCTTGTGAATGTCTGATGAGCTTCATTTTCCAATTGAAAGAGATCATCGGAAAGTCCTGAAAAGCACCTCAGATGGCTTTACAAACAAGAGCTGACTTTAGTTTGTTTACTGCCAAGGGTTCTTCAAACTCTGCAAACGCAGAATAGGGACAGATTCATCATCAGCCGTGCAAGCTGGACCGACAAACAGACACATCACAACTGCAGCGATGTGACGGTCCCTGGCGCACGCAAGGGCTGCAGCACAGAAGAATCACAAGCTTCCCTCTTATACGGTATAGCTAAGAACAGCAGCTGAAAGTGTATGCTTCCCACACCCACAGGACAGGCAGAGAAAAGGAGGAGCAACTGGTTAGAGCTGCCTACCTACTGTTGGGAATGGGGACCTGTATTCACGGTGTTGGCTCAAGATCCTGTGATTCTGGGCAAATCATTTCATCTGCATGCGCAGAAAAAGCCCTCGAATGCCCTTGGGCCAGGTTCAAGCTATATACAACTGCCAAAAGCATTTCCCTTGCACACACCAGGAAGTGGACAAGTAACTGAGTACTCACAATATAGGTAAAATTGCCATGCTGGAAAGGCAAAGATTTAAAGGTGCCGGGCAAAGGTTAAAGCACGGCGGCTCAATGTGTGCTTTGAGAATGGGTAACACAAGGGGGTGGGCATAGTCCATCCTGACAAACCATGCAAAGATGTGACTAACAACATGGCAAAACGCAATCTCTGACTGGAGAGGGCGTAGACAATCCTGTCCCATTGATGCTGAAGATTTCTTGAGGCACAATTCAGGATCCCTGCATGCATCCCTGTCACTGAGCCGGGAATGTGGGGTTACACCAGCGAGGGAGTATGCAGGCACTTGACTATAGACGGACGCATTGAACACTGATCTCGGGGTCATTGGGATCTGGGGAACGCATAAGTCCGTTACTCAAGGCGCATGTAGTGTGACAGTAGTGTCCTATGCCATGACAGTTGTTAATGATGGCTGTCCAAGGGGATCCCTGGTTTGAACCATTTTACCTTTCGGGGCACTTTGATACCACCGCTATAACTGAAAAAAACATGAGGCTAATGTTGTTACATGGCGCCACTGATTGCAAAAAACAGGATCACTGCCCCTCCCTGAAGTCCATGCCATCTACAGCATACTGCAAAGTAATGGAAGCAACAGCTGCACAGGGGCAAGAAATGAGGAAAGGTGACAAGAAACGTACTATGGTGTGTTACTCCCTGTGGCAGGGGACACTCTTGTACTAAATTAAACGGATCACCACTTGCTGAGATAATGTGCCACCAAGCAAATCAGAAAATGAATGCACAGGCCCTTGTATTTATTTGGTTAATTATCAATGTATTTGTGTACGCCTAGTGTGTACATACAGTTTTAAAAAAATGTACACCGCAGGAGAAGGGAGCAGATGTATAATCCATTAGTGGTGGTGGCAATTAAAATGCAGGTAACTGCACTTGTCCATTTAATTAGGGAACGTTAATCGGAATAGCACACAGCAGTAATTTATTGCCATTTCTGCTAAGTCAATTAATTACAAATATCCTAATTTACTGGTTTGCAAATACTTCAAGAAACGTCTATGATAGCTTGAGGGATGTGATAACAACTGATCACACTTGTCAAGCCATCGCTATTAGTGACTGAACAGATGATTAGGAAATAGAGCATCTGAAATACATATCTCTGCACCCCATTGCGATGTATTAAAACTGTTGGCAATCTTTTAATTCACCATTTGCAAGCCAGCGCAAAATTCCAATCACACAATTCCAATCACACAACAAATCGTATCTTTACACAAAGGTAAAATCTAATTTGTCATGTAATGCTTTCATGAAACAAAGTCAACCCATTCTCTGAATGTGAGTGCCGCCATTAAATTGGGTAAATTTCACTTTCAAGAGGCAAAACACTCATATAAAACAAGTTATTATTACACATACTACTAAAAATACAGGTCAGTAAGCCATATTCTTTCTGAGTGTAGAGGTTGGCCAGAACAAAGCATAGTATGATTGGTTGAAAAACGAGAGGAACACTTTTGTTTTGGGAAGAGCTTGTTTCATCATTAAGATTATATTTCACTTTAAATGAAAGTACCTCAGTATTGGTTACCCAGAAAGGTAATTATGCCGTGTTTTGTGGGAGGCGGTAACAGATTAGAACATCCTTTTACTGAAAAGATCCTTACTGGCTTACAGGCAAGCATGACCACTACAATAGGAGCAATAAAAACATTGGGGCATATTTACAAGCCCCTATCGCCACCACAACATCACCTTCAGTGATGTTGGGATGGCCATAGGTGCCTCACCTAATGTGGCTTAACGCTGCTTTGTGAATAAGGCACACTTTCATGCTGTATTTAACGTGAAAGGGGGGGCAATGGGTGTTGCAGTGGGCGTTCCACCTCAACACCCATTGATTTTGAGGCTGCATCCTATTTACAAGGGCAGAGTAAATAGGAGGCAGCACCAAAATTAAGACCCTGGGGAAAACCTAGCCTTAAACAGGTGAAACGAGATGAAATGCTTTATTTATCCTTGTTTTTGCTGTTTCCATCCTAGTGCAGCACACATAGAAACAGTAAATTGCTTATGATTGGTTATGTGCAGGAAGGTAGCCATTCCTGAACATAAACAACCATTTTAAAAAAAAATGCAGTTTTTCAACTTCTAAGTTACAAAACGGCGTTTAAAGAGTGTTTATTTGCAAGAAGGTTCCGCTTCATGAACATAAACAATAACTTCCCCCAACGCAGATAACCTTGCACTTGCGCCAGCGCTAGGGGAAGCGCAGGGGTGCGCTGCATTCTTGTGAATACGGAGCATCCCTGCGTTTTCAAAATGGAGAAGTTTGGCATTAGCAATGTTTGCTTAATGCCACGCTTCTCCATTCTGTTGTGAATATGCCCCTTTGCTCGCATTTTCTTTCCCCACAAAATGTGTAATTCCTAACAGTATACTGAGTTTTATGCCTGCTAATCAAGTAGCAGCCCTCTGTCTAAAAATTGGAACTCTCATGATCCTTTTAATCAGAAAATCCCCATTCTCAACTTTTTGTTTGTGAGTAAATTCATGTATATTTGCTTCTCGATTGTCCACCTTTCATTTTCTGTAACTCACTGGATGAACATAGATAGTGTGGGACATATGACACAAAATTGAGTGTTACAGTTTTCACAAGAGATTTCTGCTCTAACGAACTCTCTCGCAAGGGAAAGCTAAGAAGTGAATGTATGCATTTGGAAAACAGCAAATTATGCAATTTATTAACAGCCCAATAAACGTGATATCAATGGATTATGCTTACATAATAACAATAATGCCCAGATTTCCTTTAAATTCTCAATTCGATGTAGTAAGATGCTACATTTAACTTCAATTGCCCTAAAATGCATCTTCTCCAAAAGCCATGCAACTTTCCCACACTTCCTACAGAAACCAGACAAAGAACATTAGCTCAGTTTTTGAGGGCACATGACTAATCAGAAGCACAGCCACACCAAGCTCTCTAGAGAGACTGCAGTGGCATTTGTAGGTGTCGCCTATGCAGTGCGCATGCGCTGCATAGGAGGCATTTAGCCGTCGTTCAGCTCTTTTTCAAAGCACATACTCATGCTTGCGGCGGCATACACCTTGCAGGAGCGCGCAGGGCCACACCACAAGCACGAGTATGTGCTTCGAAAAAGAGCAGACTGCTCTCCTGGTGCGCGCGAGCGCCACTCGCGGGTACACCCCTCCGCCTCCCTCTCCTGCTGCAGCCTGCATGCCTTTTTCTTTTAAACCTTCAACGCGAGGCGTGCACGCTTGTTCTTTCTTGTTCCTCTTCATCTCCATGTCCGATCCTCCTCGTGAGTGATGTATCTATCATACGCGTTGTCTTTCACTCTGGTGCGATCTCTCCTCATAGCTACTCTTTTTATTTAATTCTCAGTGTCACGCGTGTCCATTCCTTTCACCTCTTCCTGCCCGCCTCTCCCGGTCCTTGTTGCCGGCTGTGAAGCAGAGATTTCAAGTCCCTGTTTTATAAACCGTGGGAGACATTTTGCGCATTTCCTAATCTCGGCTGCATAGAGGAAGTGGGGAAAGCGGTGAGCCGGCTGCCTGAAGAGACACTTTGACACAAAAGCCTGAATAGAGCTTGCGACTTGTGATGGTTATGGCACAGTTAGCGTCTCTGTGTGCGCTGCTCAAGGCCGAGCATCTGGAAGTGTTTTCTTCTGACTGCAAGTTTCATCAGTGGGAGGAATCCACCCGGTGTGTGGGGCGACCTGCTACTCCCAGCCATCCCAGAATGCCCCAGTGTGGCGTGACTGCCCCACAGTGCAGCATCTGCCCGGCCTTGTGTTCCACAGCCAAACTAAACGGGATTGGATGTTGTTACTCGGTTGTCCTCATGGTTTAAATGTACAGAATGTATTTATGAAGAGTTTTTATAGCGCCTGCGTTTCCCCTTTCGGTAACTTGAGAGATCTGTCTGGATGCACTCACACTCTATGTATAATATAGAGCCTCTTGGCTTTGGCAAGGCCTTCTGTTTGGAATGCTTGTGTAAAATATAGGATTGCAGATGACAAAAGTATGCTTTATTGCATCTTACAAGGTGTAAAACTGTCCCTCCTGCGATGCATTGGAGGCCCTTCCTAGGAGTCGCCGGGTGGATGGAAGTAGTGCAGTCTGGGGAGGTGTAACAATGAGATGCTCAGCTGCAGCTATCCAGTTTCAGTGAGACCGGCTAAAACGGTCCAATGTGATTCCCCACTCGGAAGGCTTCAGTGAAACATAAAACACTAAAGGAGATGGGAGGAATGCCTGCAAGAAGTCTAACCTCTGCCAATACCTCTAGGCACCATCCCAGCCCCTCGTTCTTTTGCTATCAAGCCTCCTCAGTTTGGACCCAGCAGTTTGCAGACTGGTCTTCTCCAATAGGAATAGTACACCCTGATCTGCAAGCCCAGGGTGTTTACTCCATTAATTTTGCCAGCGGGGGCTGCCAATTAGTAGCACGGGTTAGGCTCAGGGAATACAAAAATAAATAAAAAGATTATTCACCTTGCTGCTGCTCTGATTGGTCTGAGTGCCATGGTTCGGCGCTCGGACGGGGACATGGAGCCTGTGCATTTTCCTCACCAGGCTGTGATACAGCCTGGTGGGGAACATACAAAGTGCACATGAATGTTTGGCAGGCTCAAGACAGCCGGCCACACCATCATGCGCACTTAAGTGCCCCAACCACTCCTCCCCTAGTGAGCTGTGATGACAGCCAAGCTCCGCCCCTTAAAGCTGCCTGACAACAGAAAAATGAAATGATAATAATATAGTTTTATTATCATTTTATTTTTCCTTTTTCCACTGCTCAAAATGCAGTGGGGCGGCGCTCCTCAACCTTTGCATTGTGCTTTTGCCACGTGAGTAATTAGCCACACAGGACAGGTACTGCCCAGCCACCAGCAGCTGCACGGTTTCCTCTGATATAGAGCATAGGCCGCTCAGTGCAAGTGTTCTTCGAAGAATGCCAGGGACATCCAGGTGGGTGCTGCTCTGGCAGTAGCATATAAAGAGCAGCTTTTATCACTACTGAAGTAAATGGTACTCCATATAAATTCACCTCCTAAAGATAAGAAGCTAAGTTGGCCCTGTGAAGATTACGTAGATTTAAAAGGAAAAACCTAACTCACTCGGCCACCTTGCCTTTAGAAGAGTGTAAATAGCAAACCAAATCCAACGGTGTACTTGACACGCTTTTTGTCTTAACAGAATCAGTAAAGAAATTTAACCCGTTACTCAACATGCCCTTAGAACGGATTTGAACTTAGTGAATTATTAATATTCGTACACAATGCCTGCTGTTGTCTTAGGGTTTTCCTGGATATGCTGGGATTTAAACCTGTGAAGTGCTGGCCACAGAGAATACCTGAGGCAAGAGCCTAATTGAACTGTAGGATTTACAAGTAAACTGGCATCATTGTTTTTTGCTGAACAATTTGACAACTATATTTTAAAATAACCTCTGAGTAATTTCTACAGGGATGCTCATCACCATTCAAAGATGCCTGCTCTTATGACCTAACTGGCATATTCTATATAGCGCACCTTTGCGTGATGACTGGTTCTTCAATTAAACTACCAGACTAGAGCCAGACTCAAGTCGTGAGCAGTGGACTTTATATCCAGAATTAGTGATTTGGCCAACTTTACCTTTATCTCTATTCCTCTGCTGGAGTGAGATGTCATACTAGAGGTGAGCCAGTCTGGTGAGGTGGGGGGGGGGAGGGGGAGGTGGAGCTGCATAATGAAATTAGAGTGAAGGAGATCTGGACTGAAGGGAAGAGGCTTCCATCTAAAAACAAGCATTGAAAATGCAATAGGTCTCGCCTTTTATTAAGTGAAAGCCATTTCCTTTGCTGTACAATACCATTAGCCAATGGCTTTAACTTAATCAAAGGTGAGACCTATTGCATGCTTGTTTTAGGTTGTGGTGAGGATGGGTTTGAAGGACTGGCAAGCCAGCAGTTTTAAGTGGGATGAAGGCCACCAAAGAATTCACCAGATTACCGTTCACACAATAAAGTTACAATGGGACAAGATGAAATATTAGTGGAGAGACGTTTCTTGAAATTTCAAAGAATGTTTGAAAATGTTCTTTTTAAAGTAAGTTCATTTACACTAAGGCCAGATTTGAAAAGCTACTGCTGTAAATATTCATGACTTACTTTTGTCCCAGGTGTGAATTAGCTTAAATGTTCAACCCTAATTCAGAATACATTTTCTATGAATAATTGTGCCTTACTCCAGACTTGAGTGTTATCCACTAATGAGTTTTCAGAAGCAAGATATTAATAAAAAAGCCTTTTGAATATGGAGCATGTCTTACTTCTGGAGAGTCCTCAGCAAACCACATTCATTCTACAACTTCCTGCACAAAATGGTTTCGTGACTGAGGCATGGACCTTCAGGAGAAGTTCATACTTATGATAGGAATATGACACAACAAATCAAGAAGTAAGTACTCTGGGATTTGGGCCTCTATGAAATGCGTAGGAAACCATTTTTAGTCTTTCAGTGTTTTAATATTTTGCTTTTCCGCGAATGCCTAAATTCGTTTCAGAAGAATTTATAGTTGAACCTGTTGATGATTCTGCTTACGGGAACTATGCACACTACATTGCTAAGTCCTGAAAGGAATGTAAACCACTGAGGGGCTGGAACTATTTGCAACCACTTCTCAAACTAAAGACAAAGCATTCAACCTTAAATGTAAGAAACGTGCACATATGTTATGTTATGTTATTTTTGTTTTTAACATGCACAGCTACTACCAGGAGTGTCCCGGCACGAGCCTTGAGGTGTGAAGTAAAATTCATTAGTTGAACAGAAATGTTTTGAGCTGTTTTTTAAAATTAATATGCTCCTGAATGCTATGTAGAGTGTAAGGTAGAGAGTCCAGACTGTGGTAGCCCTAAAGGAAAGAGAACTGCCCCCCTTTTCTTTGGAGGCGAACACAAGGTATCTGGGCAAGAAGCTGGGACGCTGACCTCAGTTGTCTAACTGGAATATAGAACATAAAATGCTTCCTTCAATAAATTGGGCCAGAAGCATACAGGGCGTTGTGTGCTAAAACCAGGTCTTTGAACTTAACACGTTCGGCGAAAGGCAGCCAATGAAGTGTGCGCAAATGTTGTCTAGCGCCGCTTCTAATTGGGATATTGAAAAGAAGCCTAGCCTCAGAATTCTAGACTACCTGTAATTTGCTAAGAATATAGCTCGGTAAGACAATGCACAAAGCATTGGCGTAGTCAATACGTGACAGAATCAGCACCTGAGTTACCGTCTCCTTGGCTGCCCTGGGAAGAAGCGGGACAAACTTCCTGAGGGATTTTAGGATCCCAAAGCAGCTCCCAGTAAGCTTCTTAATCTGGGTCGAAAAGCATAGGTTCTCTTCAAACCAGACTCCCAGATTCTTGATGAGTAGACCTGAGGAAGATGGTAGGGGATAATCGGCTGGCCAGAATGTTTCTCTGAACAGGGAGGGAAATTCAAAAAGAGGAGGATTTCTGATTTGTCTTCATTGCATTGAAGCTGAGCCACAGAAAGCCATTGAAAGACAGCTGTAAAACAGTTTTTCGCCTCTAAAGTAGAATACTCAGATTTGCCCCAAGTGAACAAGAAATGGGTATCATCGGCGTACGGCACAAATTTGGCTCCAAGATCCTCTGCCAGCCGGACCAGAGGAGTGACGTAAATGTTGAAGAGAAGGGGGCTCAAAGAAGCCCCTTGCGGCACTCCAGTGGTCACCAACTGAGGCAGGGATGCAAATGGAGGGAGCCAAACCTGTTGCGTACGACCTTCCAAGAAGGATTTCAGCCAACCCCAGGCTGTACCTGAGATACCTATGTCTGCCAAGCGAGCCAAGAGCAACGAGTGGGGAAACGTGTTGAACGCTACCGGGAGGTCCAACAATATGAGGGCAGCCCTTCCGTCAGTGTCCAAGCAATCCCAAATAGCTTCAGAGACTTCAACTAGAGCAGACTCAGTACTATGCAAGGCTCTAAACCCAGATTGGGTTAGATAGAGTAAGCCAGAGCTTTCAATATATTTGGTAAGTTGTTTATTGACAGCCTTCTCACAAATTTTGACCACATTAGGTAGGAGAGAAATAGGACGATAACTACCAGGGTCCCGTGGGCCGAGTGACGTTTTTGAAGAGTGGCAAAATCTTCGTCTGTTTCCACGCCGCCGAGACAAGAGCCTCTTGGAAGGAAAAAAATAATGAGCCTGTTGACTTTAGGGTTGATTGTATCTGCTACTGAGGCCAAAAGTCTGGCAGCACAGGGGTCAGAAGGAGAGGCTGATTTCAGGGCCATAAGAATCTTGTGTGAATCCGGCAAATCAATAGGTGTAAAAGCCTCTAACGAGGGAGAGGAAACCGGTAAAACCTCTAAGGGTGTAGCTTCAACGGTAACTTGGTTCCGACCAGTAAACTTTGTCTGTATGGAGCAAATCTTATTAATAAATATGTTGGAGAGTTTTTCACACCAGGCGTCCGAAGCAGGGAGCCTAATAGACTCATCTCTAGGAGCCAGAAAGCTCTACAATAGAACAATAGAAAATATTTCCTTAGAGTAATTTCTGGCTGAATGAATGCAATCCGCATAACAGAGGCCTTTAGCCTGTGCTAATCTAGTGCAATACATTTTCTGGGCTTCTCTAAGTTTCGTCTTTGCTAGCGGGCAGTAGTCCTTCCGCCAGCAGTGTTCCAGTTTTTGGCATTGCTCCTTCAATGCTTTCAGTTCAGATGAGAACCACGGTTTAGAGGGAGACTTCCTGACCCGCCCATGCAGCAAAGGAGGAGAAAGAATATCCACCACCTTCGTGATCCAACCTGTGAGACCTGCCAGAGTTCCCTCTAAGTCAGTAGGAAAAACTGGTCTTGACTCTGCCAAAGCAAGGCTAAAAGTCAGAGGATCAATTTTGGCGGAGGCAGGGCCATGTCTGACCTGTGTCGGAGAATTATTGCCCTTAGAGGCCAAGAAAAATAGGACAGGAAATGGTCATACCAGGGTACCGGGAGGGTGTCTTCAATCATGATGGGGAAATTGGAGCAAATGGGGTGAAGGATATGGCACCACAGTGAATCCAAAAATTACCCTGTCACCCCTAAATTAATCTGGTCAAGATGGAAATTGAGGTCCTTGAGAAGGAGATAGTGGGAAAACCGTAGGGCCCGGGGGACAATAACGTCCTCCAATGCGTTGAGAAAGCCCCCTACCATCCTAGGTGGCCTATAGTTCAGAGTTCCGCCCCAGCGTGGATTGAGGAGAAATGCGACTACTAAAGTCCAGAATTTCTCCCTCACCCAGCTGCAAGGCCTCATCACAATGAAAAGCCCAAGTATCCCTATAAATAACTGCTACACCGCCACCTCTACCACTTTGACAGTCAGCACGAGAGATCTTATATCCCTCTGGGATGGACAACTCCACTATCGGGTTAGAAAATTCATTCAACCAGGTCTCGGTAATGAAAAGAAGATCAATCAAATTGTCCGAGAGAAGGTCAAAGATGTCCTGGTGGTGTTTCCCCAATGAACAGGTATTGATCAGTGCTGCCCGAATGATGGACTCCCTCTTGCTACCATTAAGCGTGATGCAGAGCTGGGGACAACTATCCAAACCTGACTCCATACAGTAATCGCACTGCTGGCAGACTGTGAAGCAATGTGATAGAACCTCCCACCCATGTGCAGGAGAGCAGGGATGTGGGCGAAGCATCAGCATATTGTTACACTATATGTTTGAGGGAACTCCCTCTGAGAGCTGGATTGGACAGCGTTGCTGGCGCTGGCCGCATCTGGGTCGCTGACGGTCGCAGACATGCTTGCCTTAGGCGTGCCTTTGGCACCCCTTTGGCACCCCATCGGAGCGTCCCCACAGCGCGCATTGTTATGCGGCAGTACCGTCGACACCTAGAGAACGCATTGCCCAAAATGCCGCGTCTAGATGTCGAGCAGGGAAAATAGAAAGACGTGACCCCTCTGTGGCAGACAAAGCATCAAATTGAAAACAGTAGGCTCCTAAAATGTGCAAACAATTTAAAATGACTAAAATGATTTAAAAATGAATAAAATAGCAGCGAGATTCAATGTGCAAATATCGCAGGTAAAATGGTGAGCGGAACACCTTTCAAGGCTACAGGTTTACATATATGATTTGCACAAATTTCTCCTTCCATGATATTTTTACAGACGCTCCAGAAGTATTTCTGGTAATCCACAACGTTTGTAAATAACCAAAACTATTCACATGTGTAAACATTTATACATGTGAAAACGTACAGAGTTAGGGAGGCACATTTTCACACATGTAAATGGGATACATGTGCACTTGCAATTTTTTTGTTTGTTTCTCCATAGGGAAAACTAGTGAACCATTGGAGTCACCCGCACTACATGCCCATCAGTTATGAGAATGTTCTTTCCAGTTCCTGTTGTGAAATGGGATTTGCTCCTGTCATTGGCTGTAGTGAACCTAACAACCTGCATAGGTTCTGGGAACACAAGCAAACTTGCAAGCTCACACAGCTTTTCAGATTTACCCACCTTGTAGTGCCCACAGAAATTCTACCACAGTGGAGGAACCTTTGCCGGAGAATATTCCCATTAATGATTAACTCCCACCGCTCCAATTGCGTGATTTTGCCCAAGTAAATTACTTTTTTTGTACAAGAACGTTTTGATTAGGTGCAAACATGGGAATCCAGCCCTCCCTTTGTGAATAAAAGCCTTTAGTTATGAGGACCGGAAATGAGTTGCATAGCTTCAGTAAACTCGGAATATTGAGCAATTAGGAAAAATAACATATTTACATACTAGGGTGAGAGAACTTCATAAATCAGATGACACAATGACGTGTGCAAAATATCCTTAGCGCATCTTTTGATCATTCTTACAAGCATGGCCATCTATGATAAATCTATGAGGGTTCACCATTTGAGAGAATACATTTAATGCAAAATCTTCAACATAATCTGAACAAAACAATTACAAAAAGAGTATAAAGATATTGAAATAAAAGATATGAAAGGTGTACTTTGAGTTATACACGAAATTAAGCTCATGACTTTCTTTTCATAGATACGTAATTTGATAGCTGAATGTGTAAATACCCTTAGAGGTGTCTTCAAATTAATACCAATTTCTCCCAAAACTAATTAAAAATGTGTCACTTAATTATATTGTGGTTGCTTTTGGGAAAAAACGTCTATTTATGGTCTAATCCAATGTTTATAAGTGACTGTGCGCTCTAGACAACTGCCTTTAGAGCTTCTGAACTAATTCCGGATCATATTTTAGAATATGTTGTTTTGCTTAGTAAGCAGGCAGAGTACTCGTCACTTTTACCGGACCGTGGGCCCTGAGCACTTTGCACTGATGCCGGATCACTGCCCAGCATTGAGGAGGGGCCTGGAACGCCTGAAAAGGCCAGCGAAGGTCCCGCAGCGTGGGAGCAGAGCACTCGTCACTTTTGCCAGACCCTGAACACTTTGCACTTTTGACCGATCCCTGCCCAGCATAAAGGAGGGGCCTGGGATGCTTGAAAAAGCCATCGAACGTTCCGCAGCGAGGGACGCGTGCGAGGCGTACCCGGGCCAAGACCGGGCCTAGACGGGCCCGTCTTAGCCCGTCATAGGCCGACAAAGGCTGGGCTGGGCCAAAGCTCTTGATTTTGACCCGTGGGGTACTATGACTCAATGACAGTATTATTTCATCAGAGTCTGTGAGTTTCCTTACGTCACCTCGTTCTCCTGTTCATCTCCATCTACGCTTTTTCTGTTCTGAGTCTAGGTTCCTTTTTTGCCAGCTTTGCATTACTAGTAGAAGTGGGTTTGTAAATTACAACTAGACTAAATGTGTCATTCAGCCTACTGGTGGACTACCTGTGATAAACGCAATAAGTCCAAGAACATTTTCTGCGTATTATTAAATTACGAGACTGAAAAAGGAATATAAGTATAACACAAGTATAATTCTTGCATTGCGTATAAAGAGTTAGCCTGTCAAAATGGGCAAGAGCAAAGATACAATCCCTCAGCCTAAACCTCAGCCCAAACTGGGAGGGAGATTACGTTTGACCTTGCTGAATTACTCAATGGGGGCCATCGAACAACAGATTATCACCGTTGAAGGGGCCATGAACACGGAAAAAACAGACCCTGTATCAACTTTAACTACTGATGAGGATGTGCACGAATTATGTACCCCTACGGTAGAAACACTTAGTAATAAGCCATTAGTAAATGGCTTCATACTGAATGTGTCCGAGCACATTTCAGTAAATGACCAGGAGGTCGATACACAACTGCCCACAAAACGTCCAAGAAATCCAGACACTGTCCCCATACTCAACAGAGGAACCATCACCAGCCCTAAGAGTGTCACCCCCAAACCCGGAAAAAGGCACCTGACAAGGATAAACCTCACCCTACACACAATTTCAGAGCGATTTCTCTAAGTTTAACGCCAAACTGGACGCATTTGATAGCTACCTTAGAGATACACTAACTAACCTATTAAGTAGAGTCGGTACACAGGAAGATGTAATAAATAGATGCCTAGCCAACCAGCAGTTAAATCCCACAAAACCGTCTACTCCTGGATATATAGGTCTGGATAACCCAGAAGGCAGAAGCCGGATACATACTTGTTCTGTCTGTACAGAGCTTATTATTCATAAAAACCCTGGAGAGGCTTGTTGCACTAAGGCCCAACATATATGGACTGCTAAACCTCAAACTCTATATCCCTTAATAACTGTAGCACCCGCTAGGCGCATGTATACCGATAAGCATTCGTATAACAACACAGCCCCGGTGATTGAGAGTAAATACCCGGGAGATCACTCTATGGCCAACTCTAGCACTGAGAAATTACCCATCTCTCTGAGTATACATGAGCCCGAAACGACCTTCCTGGATTTACTTCCAGCCATAACCCTGTATACTGTAGTGTTAGCTAATGTGCCTAGGCTATCCTCTGGGGTGAAAGAGTCATGGGACACTTTGAGAAACAAGTCCTTAGTCTGGCTGGGAACTAGAAACAGGCTTAACCGAGAAACTCTTTGCTAAGTTTAAAATGGCCAGAAGAGTAAGTTTGATAGGTAGAGGACGTAAAAACCTTCAAGGAGATTGTGTGGTACTGAGTTTTAAAACCCCGCAACTTGCACATATGATATTAAGTAGAGCAGGTAATTATTCTTACTCAATGTAAGGCATTATTTTAGTACCCCTGGGATAGTTTTATCACCCAACCAATAATATTTACACCAAAGCATCCAGTGGCTTTCACAAAGTAAACCAAGGTTCTCTATATAAAGTTCCAGATTATAACCGATTTGATTTAGTCCCAAACTTAGAGGAGGTAGATTGACTACCACCAGTAGGCACTAGGACCGATGAGTCAAGGGAAAAAACACTCATTCTCACACAAGCAACACACTTAGATACTCAGCCCCTGGTACCATCAAGTGCCACAACTAGTAATCAACCTATTTTAGTGGATCTGTTATCACCAACTTGTAGGGTTCTTGACACTGTGATTACACCTGATGGCACTGAGATAGACAATATTAATTTTCCTCCCACATTTCCAACTGTTGTCCCCATATTATCTCTCACTGGTGCCAAGATAGAGACGAATAAAGGACATAAGAGGAAAGATTACTGCCATGTAATGTTTTGTAATGTTGCAGGTTTAAAAACTAAGGCGAATAACCAGGTGTGGTCAGAATTTGTCGGGAAATTTGACATATTAAGCCACCAGGAAACATGGATTCAGGATTCGCTAACAATCAGTGCTACCACCTAGCCCTTTTCGCCCTGCTTTTAATGGCTGTGGTACGTTCTCAATTATAGTTTTTATCCTATTGTCAAGTAGACATTTTCTAGAGTAAATGATTTTTGTACCCATACGATCCCCCTGAGTGATCATTTTCCACTGAGTGTAAGTTTGCTACTACATAGTAACGTAACAAACCTAAGCGACAGCCCAACTCACATTGTTGCGAATATAACTTTGAGCAGGTTAAATGGATACTCACTTCGTTGGGCAAATGTGGACACTGATGAGTTTATAAAAAAGGCTGTCGTAAATTGTAAGGACGCCTTTCTCGGTTGCCTTGATGAGACAACTTCTCATAATGATATCATAAAAGGCTTCACTAAAATATCAAATCACATTTAAAAAGCGCTCTTCGCGAAGACCAATAAAAAGGCTGCTAAAGAAACAGGGTGATTTGACTCTAAATGTACCAAGACCTACTCAAAACTTAAACTAATTTTACATAACCCAGTTAAAACTTGAGTTGATATTGAAGAGGCCAGAAGGGAATATAGGGGTGTATTAAAGGAACGGAAACAAACACTAAAGAAGAAGCTTGGCATGCCCTGCATATAGCCTCTAAGACCAGAAATAACTCTGCTTTTTGAAAGGTAGCTAATGCCCACTGTATAATAAACCACTTTGTGATTTACCGGGAGAAACCATCACAGTTAATCTGATCAAAACATTGCCAAGTAGCAACCAAATCGATATATATTTCGACCTTGTTGAGGTTAATCAGGCTATTATGTCGAGTATAGGAGGGAAGGCTCCTGTACCTGACGGTATCCCCGTGAATCTTTTTAAATGTATAATCTTGCTATGGGGTCCGCTTTTAACGCAAGTAATAAATACATGTTTTTCAACCTGTTGTTTGCCAACCTGGTCCGAATCGATATTGGTGCTGATTTTTTAAAATGGTGACAAGGAGAACCCAGCATGTTATAGACCAATCTCGTTGCTGGAGTCTACGGTCAAAGTGGTGGGCCGAGTTATTTTAACCAGACTGCAGGACTGGGCCGAGGACCATTCGATTGTTAGTGATGTGCAATATGGCTTTGCGTACTGCGGAACAGGTTCTAAATTGAACTATTCTCCTATGCAAATACACTAAGGCAAAAAGGGGTAGGCTGTTCATGGCATTCATTGATTTAACTGCAGGCTTTGACTGCAATATTCACAAAAAGCTATGGAAGATTTCAGAGGGAATGGGGGTAGAAAAGTCACTTTTCCTATTTTTAATGCAACTTTACTCAGAGGCGAAGGCAAGTGCCCTATATGGGGTTGTGGGGAGTGTACAAAACTATTTAGTATAATGAGAGGAGTAAGACAAAGTTGTGTCCTGGCACCCTTCCTCTTTATACTCTATATAAACGATCTGGGTAAACGATCTGGGATGCCTTTTGACTGAAGAGTTCCAGCGCCCCATACTTGCACTTCTGTACGCAGATGATGCGGTCCTTATTGCTCGCACTCCACTGGGCCTCCAAAGGATAATCACAAGCTTTGTTACATTTATGTTTGACCTGGGTCTTTTCATTAACATCTCAAAAACATTTGTAATGAAGTGTGGGGTAGGCAGTAAAAAGAGCAGAGACCTCTATATACATGAGAGAAGGATAGAATGCTCAAAAACATTTTCTTTCTTAGGGATTTTGTTTGACCGAATGGGTACCTGGACAGAGGCAGTTAAAGCCAGGAGATTATTATTTATAAAGGCACTGGCAGCGCTGTCAAATTTTAGCAGAAAGCTGGGCAGACGGCCACCGGTAGACTTGCTCCAACTATACAGAGGAAAATGTGCATCAATTGCCACTTATGGTGCCGGTATCTGTGGCCACGCTGATGTTAACTCTTTACAGGTCGCTGAGAAATTCTTTTTTAGGTTTCTGCTGGCTGTGGTACAGGATCTGGACCAAGGAGAAAACGTGTTTTAATCGCCAAATTTTGAATGACAGTAGAGAGTTAGCTGGGGCCATGCAAATTAGATGGTTACATTTTATAAAAACATTCACATGCAATCTCGGCCACCCAGAATATTACAACAACCCCAACACCATGAGTGCTGCTACCAGGAAAGACCTGAAAATTAGTTGGCTGCATCTGCTGGAAGCAAATAGAAACATTACTGAAATGACAAAGTCAACTGTACAGGTGAACCAGCTTACTTTAGTCACATTAAATATGCAACCCTATATAAGGATTATTTTAGGCCACTTTGATAGATTCCTGTTAACCCATTTTAGATTAGGCATTATACATAGAACAATTAGCTTTCCCGAATTAAATTTACTGGTGTAGACTGATGTGTAAGTGCCAGTGTGATGACTCATCGCCACAGTCATCACTGCATGTATTTTTATTCTGTACATTTTACTCAGTCCAGAAAAGGAGGTGGATCCTTCCTACTTTAAGATCACTCGGTCTTAGACAATGTCGCTCTTCACTTTTGGTCCTACAATCTTTGGAGAATGAATTTGCTATTACTTCTCTCATTGTGTTTTTAAAAAATGTTTTTAAATGTAGGAAAATTATTATGATGTAAGACCCCTTGAGTGTGATTAAGTGAAAGGATTACTGTTTTTGTACAAAATTAATATCTTAAAATGTATAGCTTACATTTTTTAAATAATACTTTATGATTGACAATTATGTTGTACTTTTAAAGTGCTTTTATGATTTTCTTAATTAAGAAATAGAATAAAGCTTTATTGATTTGATTTGATTAGTAAACAGGCTCTCCTTATTTCATGTTTCTATGAGTAGTCCAAACAATAACGAACACAACAGATTGCAGATTGGTTACCAGTCAGATGTATGTCCATTTGCAACTCTTACAATGAAAGGAATTGAATATTTAAGAAAAACCCATAGCAATATATATTTATATATAATAATAAAAAAAATATATATATATGTATATATATATATTACCTACTGGCGGTCGCCAGTAGGTATATATAGTTAGGATTTTTTCTCTATGGGATTTTTGAAAATTCTATGTCTAATAACTTTGGCGTTTGTGGACGGAATTGGCTGAAATGTTCAGGAAAATGGAACATTTTGTTTCTGAGCAGCCCCTGAAAATTTGGGGGGGGTTCGTCAAGGGGGGGCCGAGAAAAAAGGGGGGTCCCAAAACGCGTTTTTCCCATGTTAATTTCCATAGGGCGGTTGGCCTCACTTTTAGCCCGAACGGCTGAATGGATTTGCACGAAACATAGCAAAATTGTAGGGACTGGTAGCCCGATGTGCCTTTGCTAGGTCTCAATATATGTGCTCCAGTGGATTTTGAGAAATTAACGTTCAAAAAAAGATATATATCTGTGACAGCGTCCGGGTAGCGCTCCGTTTCGCGTACTTTTCGTGTTACGGAGCTTTGCGAAGCGAAGCTGATTGGCTCTCCGGTGTCTGTAAACATTCCAAACAGTCCGTAGCGGCCGCCATCTTGTCTCTCGGTAGGATCGAGAGACAAGAGGAGGCCAAAGCGAAGGGGCAAATGATCATAAGGGGGCATAGTAGATCCTCCCTGACCCCCTAGGTTTGATGTGGAGGCTTTAAAAGGGCTCCGTGGGGCAAAAAAGAAAAAAAAAATCGTTTTTTTTTCGTGGGGTGCGCCCGGTTCGCGTAACGGGAAGCAGACTGGGGAGCGTACTACAAGGAAACAAGAATGATTGACTTTTAACTTATTGTATGTTTATAGACTTTTTTTTTTCTTTTTTTTATGCTGAGTGACGTCTCGGCCTATCTCCACGGGATGCAGTCCCTACCATCTCGGCGTTTAAGCCGAGGGGGACCGGTAGTGTGGGAGAGATAATGTCTGTTAACGTTCGATTCGAAGGAAATCAAGAAGTGTTGATAAACATTGTCTGCGCCATCTTGCCTTTTTTCAAATGCCACACTTTTGTCGTGCACGGCAGCCATTTTAGATGCCTTGACCAGACCCACTCTCTGCACGCTGTCGATCCTTAGCATGGCTCCCCACCCTCGCAAGCATCTCCCCCAGGCACTGGTCACCCCCCCTCTCTGTCTTATGCATGGGCAATAAACCTCCCCCCATCTGCGCTGCTCTTCCCTGAGAATCACACCCTGTTCCCGCCCGACACCTCCCTTTCGCCCTATTCACTACCGCACCCTCTGAAACTCCTCTTCCTCTGTGTCCGATTTTCCAGGCCGGTCCCAGGCTATCACCTAGCCCTGCAGATGTAGTTTATGGCCCCAGCTGTAAAGAATCACCCCTCTTCAAAGGAGTTACAGTAGATCAAGGCCCCCACCCGATGAGATCCGTCACACCACACGCGTTCCTACTATCTGAAAACCATCCTGTATTGTGATTGGGGAGGGGACCGAGCCTGAAGCGGAAGATTCGAGGGATGCCTCTTTGTACATCAAAGTTTTTACAATTATGTGTCACATTAAAAATATATAGCACTCCAACAAAGTAGTAGGATTATAAAACTTTAATAACTTATAAATATATACAACGCAACAAAAACAGTAAAAACATTTAAACATTTTTAGGAAAAAAGAAGCAACAATGGTCAGTAGCTGTGTTTTGTGTGAATAGTCCCAAGGCAGCACAACGTGCTGAGTTCTGGACGGCACCCAGGTGATGTTGCCTGGGTGCCGCACTGGTTTTGGGTATCCTACAATGCAGCTCCGAAAAACGGCGTGGGGCGTCCCGGGGGGTGGCCTCGTCAGTAGCGGTCTGTTGTGCGAATAGTCCCAAGGCAGCAGAACGCGCTGAGATGTGGATGCCACCCAGGTGATGTCCAGTAAGTTGCCGCAATGGTTTTGGTATCCTACAATGCTGCTCCGAATAACGTCGTGGGGCGTCCCGGGGGGTGGCTCGTCAGTAGCGGTCTGTTGTGCGAATAGTCCCAAGGCAGCAGAACGCGCTGAGATGTGGATGGCACCCAGGTGATGTCAAGTAAGTTGCCGCACTGGTTTTGGTATCCTACAATGCTGCTCCGAATAACGGCGTGGGGCGCCCCGAGGGGGGGGGGTGAGGCGGCGTGAACGGGCCTCCCCAGGTGGAGGCTCGTCTGCTGTAGTGGGGCGCCCCTTTACCGTTTCAGTTGCCATTCCGCCCGCTTTTGGTACACTGTGCCAAAATCCGCCATTCAGCTGAGTTGCGCCCACTCTTGCGGTGCAGCGATAGGCGGCTGCCACAGGACTCTCAAAATGGCGGCAGGCTCTTTCCTTTTTGGGCCTGGTCCACTGAAATGGCCCTGGGACACCTTGGAAATCGGACGCTTGTCTGCTAGGTCTTGGACCCCATTCTCGAAAGCGTCCCCTCAGCCTTGAAGATTCTACAAAAGTCTTGGGGGCCCCCGACTCCTGCAGGCTTCCGGTGGGGAGCGGCTGCCATGATTGCTCGCGGAATGACCACGACGGAGCCACGAGATGGTGGTGCTTTCATGCTGACGCCAGCTTCAGTCTGAAACATCCAGAAACAAGGTGGGGTTTTCATCGTTTGGGAAAAAAAAAAGTTTTCATCCAATGAAAAGTGTTATTTTTAGGTCATATGATCAAGCCTTCCATCATTAGGAAACCAAAAGTAAAATGAACCAATGAAAAGTTTTATAAACAAGTCACATGACCTGTTATGCGGCATAGGGTATAAAAAGCGTAGAAAATCCGTTGGCACGTGAGGCGGCGTCAGTAGCGGACCGATGTGCGAATAGGCCGAAGGCAGCACAACGCGCCAAGATCCGGATGGCACCGAGGTGGTGTCCACCAAGTTGCCGCACTGGTGTGGCCATCCTACAATGCTGCGCCGAAAGTCGGCGTGGGGTGCCCCGTTGGCCTGTGAGGCGGCGTCAGTAGCCGACCGATGTGCGAATAGGCCGAAGGCAGCACAACGCGCCAAGATCCGGATGGCACCGAGGTGGGGTCCAGCAAGTTGCCGCACTGGTGTGGCCATCCTACAATGCTGCGCCGAAAGTCGGCGTGGGGCGCCCCGTTGGCCTGTGAGTTCGCGTCAGTAGCGGACCGATGTGCGAATAGGCCGAAGGCAGCACAACGCGCCAAGATCCGGATGGCACCGAGGTGGGGTCCAGCAAGTTGCCGCACTGGTGTGGACATCCTACAATACTGCGCCGAAAGTCGGCGTGGGGCGCCCCGTTGGCCTGTGAGGCGGCGTCAGTAGCGGACCGATGTGCGAATAGGCCGAAGGCAGCACAACGCGCCAAGATCCGGATGGCACCGAGGTGGGGTCCAGCAAGTTGCCGCACTGGTGTGGCCATCCTACAATGCTGCGCCGAAAGTCGGCGTGGGGTGCCCGGTTGGCCTGTGAGGCGGCGTCAGTAGCGGACCGATGTGCGAATAGGCCGAAGGCAGCACAACGCGCCAAGATCCGGATGGCACCGAGGTGGTGTCCAGCAAGTTGCCGCACTGGTGTGGCCATCCTACAATGCTGCGCCGAAAGTCGGCGTGGGGCGCCCCGTTGGCCTGTGAGGTGGCGTCAGTAGCGGACCGATGTGCGAATAGGGCCAAAGGCAGCGCAACGCGCCAAGATCCGGATGGCACCGAGGTGGGGTCCAGCAAGTTGCCGCACTGGTGTGGCCATCCTACAATGCTGCGCCGAAAGTCGGCGTGGGGCGCCCCGTTGGCCTGTGAGGCGGCGTCAGTCAGTGGGGGCTGTTTGAGGATCTGACTGCATTGGAAAGCAATGTGATGCTGTGCGTCACCCCCAAGATGAAGGTTCCTCGGCTGCAGTGAGGCACCCCTTGGTGTTTCACTCGCTATGCAGCTGAGTTGCGTGCGCACTTGCGGCGAATAGGCCGAAGGCAGCACAACAATATTTTCGGAATGGAAGACACCACAAGGCGCTGAGATTCGGTTGGCACCGAGGTGGTGTCTAGCAAGTTGCCGCACTGGTGTGACCATCCTACAATGCTGCTCCGAATAACGGTGTGGGGTGCCCGAAGGGGGGGGGGAGGCAGCGTGAACGGGCCTCCCCAGGTGGAGGCTCGTCTGCTGTAGTGGGGCGCCCCTTTACCGTTTCAGTTGCCATTCAGCTGAGTTTCGGCCGCTCTTGATGCTACAGCGACAGGCGGCTGCAACAGGACTCTCAAAATGGAGGCCTGTTCTTTGGATTTGGGCCTGGTCCACTAAAATGGCCCTGGGACACCTTAGAAGTCGGACGCTCGAATTTTTTTTCCTTTCCTCTACATGCAAAAAAGGTAAATGCCCGGTACGTTACCTGCCTCATCTGCCACGATGTACTCTCCAGAGGAACCGAAAAAAAATATAGTTATGGTAATTATACCATGCATCGTCATATGGAGAGGTGGCACCGATTAATTATAGTGCTGCACAAAAGAGAGATTTGGAGGAGAACCCCCGATCTGCCAGTACATTCACCAAAGAAGTGGCACTGACAGCATCAGAGGCAAGGGAAACGGTCCCAAATATTTAGAAGAACTTTGGAAAGATTAAAATGACATGTTTAGATTGTGGCAAATTAATTTCATGTGGACAGATGAGTGTTACTCTAATAAATACAGCATATGAACATCATCATAGTCGATGGTTGGTGGAGACATTTTGACTATATCCTGGACCTGCTCGTCCTCGCCCAAAATGGCGCCGGAATAAATGGGACTCGTAACTCCTTGTTGTGTACTGGTTGCACAACCTTGATATCACGAGATACGTATGCAGTTTTGAAGCACATGGCGGGCGGGGACGAGAATTGATTGAATATTTCGACATCCCTATTGATATTGAGTTCTGATGTGTTATTGATTACTGTACTATTGAAAGTTCGAATTAACGTCACCCATGGTACTTGCCCGCAAATGTATATCTAGATAATTTTATTGTAACTGGCCCTGTCGTATTTTAATTATAAAATGTACGTCCACCGATTCCGCAACTGTTAGACACCTTAGTTCTTGCAACCTAATGGCCCGCCCGTTACGTTCCTCTACAGTGTAAATGTCTACTCATCATATACGATTACAGTTTGCTCCGTGGCCGGCCCACGTGGTTATAGGCCCGTATTTGTATACTGACATTTTCACAATAAAGGTTTTTAAAAGAAAACATGGTAGTAGTATTTACATTGGTAAAGTTTTTAATAATAGTCACTGTTTTAGAATCAGTAAAAGGCAAGTGAAATAAAGCAGTCCAATTACATGAAGGGTAAAAGGTATAATACGCAGGAACGCAGTAAAGATAAATGGTCAAGGGCTGTTGTGTTTTCTACTCCTGCAACATAAAGTGATCGATAAGAATCTGATATTCAGGCGTATCGGCGACTAAGACAGCAGGCCGAGCCTCTTTTGCTCAACGGCTCCGTCATGGGACGAAGAAACGCCCTTTTTCTCGAAAAAGGAATATATTTTACTTGCAGAACAGTTGTAAATTTTCCGGGAAAGTACATTAGCCTGGAACATTATAACATATGTTTAAGAAAAAATAATGTTCGAAAGTAATAAAAAGCGTAATTTTTAGGTCATATGACCAAGCCTTTCATCATTAGAATAAGAAAAGTAAATGAACCAGTGAAAAGTTTTATTAACAAGTCACATGACCTGTTATGCTTACGTTACGCGCTGCCCGCCGCGCCCCGGATCGCTTCCGGGAAGCTGCGCTTCGCGCACCGGGGCACTTCCGGATGCGCTAACGCGGCGCGTCATATGACGCATTACGCGACATCGCAGGTCCAGAATATAGTCAAAATGTCTCCACCAACCAGCGGTCGGAACACAACCCCTTTCAGCAGGCTAAATAGTTCTGTTAAATGACAACAGAAGGGACAGGCAACAAGAACCATCAGTCAAAGAGGGGAGGGCAAGTTCTTCTCTACCGGGTCACGTTGGGGCGCTACCGGAACTGATCGAATTGGTAGTCTACAGTGTTTCTGGATGTTTCAGACTGAAGCTGGCGTCAGCATGAGAGCACCACCATCTCGTAGCTCCGTCGTGGCCATTCCACGAGCAATCATGGCAGCCGCTCCCCACAAGAAGCCTGCGGGAGTCGGGGGCCCCCAAGACTTTTGTAGAATCTTCAAGGCTGAGGGGACGCTTTCGAGAATGGAGCCCAAGCCCTAGCAGACAAGCGTCCGCGTTCCAAGGTGTCGCAGGGCCATTTTAGTGGACCACGCCCAAATCTGAAGAGCCGGCCGCCATTTTGAGAGTCCTGTGGCAGCCGCCTATCGCTGCACGGCAAGAGCGGGAGCAACTCAACTACATGGTGAGCGAGACGCTGTAGTCGAAAGAGCGGGCGGTAAACAGCTGAATAGCGGAAGAGGCACAGTGTAGCAAAAGCGGGCGGAATGTCAACTGAAACGGTAAAAGGGCGCCCCACTACAGCGTGTCTTTAGGTGAAACGGATTGTGGGACAAGGTCAAGAATGGAAGAGTCACCAAAAGGCAAAAAGTTCCGCTTGACCCCGGGAGCCGGCCACCTATGTCGGGGGCGATCTCAGGCCACACCAGGGCAACACGACTTGGGGAGGGGGCCGGAGCCAAGCGCCCCCTCCGAGTCCGCGCCATCACACCGTCCCTCGGGGGCCTCCGTCAAGCGGTTCAGGGTGGCACCGCATCAAATTGTTTTCAAATGCAGTCACGTCCTCAAACAGCCCCCACTTACATTGAGAATAGTGAAGCTGTAGCAAGTGCAAATAAGCTTCAGACAGTGTTACAAGCACTCCTCAAAACTTTGAACTATCAGAGTGCATGAGTTTCATGCTCGATCGATTGAGCTAGCCGGATCGGGCACCAAAAAGTATAAAATAGTTATGTAAATAGTTATTTAATAAAATGTTTTACCCTGTTACTTTGCTGGTGTGTTGTATATATTTGTAATATTTGCATAGAGTTTATCGTTATTTTGGGCGGGGTGGGTGGCGGAGCCGAGCTGTCTTGCAGCCATCATGGTGTGGAGCTCAGTTCATCTCACTAGTTTCGTATTTCTCATGAGGGGTTGTTCCTAATGTTTCTATTTTAGCGAGGTCAAAAAGAGATCCCATTAGTGGCCTACTGATTTTGCTCGATTCCTTTTGTTTTTTTACACGATTTTTCACTATCTGCAAAGACTAAACAGAGTATTGCGACTCTGTGCTTGTTTGTAAATAGAGAATGAACCAAAGAGAACCAATTCTAAAACAGTAAATGCTTGGATAACAATCAATCAAATGGAGAGAGAAGCAGGCACGACGGATTACAACGGGGGCAAAGGCCTGCGTTAACTACCCTTCACTATCTGCAAAGAGAGAGTACTCCTAATAGAAATGAGGGGGAGGGGGGGGCAGCATTCAAAGCAAATCAGTGTGCATAAACACGAAAATGTTTTTACTTACCATGTACTTGACATTCGACAGCTTATGATATTTGCTATTAAAAAACCATTGAAATTCACTGAAAAACCCATAGGTTAGAGACCATATATAGTTAGGAATTAGCATTTAAAAAACCTTGAAAATTCACTGAAAAAACCGTAGGTTATAGACCATATATAGTTAGGAATTAGCATTTAAAAAACCTTATTTTACTCACACAAAACCATTGAAATTCCATATATAGTTAGTTGCACTAACTATATATCGCGCACCCGCAATTCACTGCTGATGATGTCACATATTACATCATTCATGACATGGTCAGTGACATCACTGATGACATCACTGATGACATCTCAAATGACATCACTGATGACATCACTGATGACATCTCAAATGACATCACTGATTACATCACTGATGACATCTCAAATGACATCACTGATAACATCTCAAATGACATCACTGATGACATCTCAAATGACATCACTGATGACATCACTGATGACATCTCATTTGACATCATTGGTCACATCACTGATGATATCATTCATGTGACAATACAATGCATCTCCTCACACTTTCATATAACCTCTGTTACACCCAGTGTTAAATACCAAGTATAATTTTTTAAACCATTGACACACCAATACTAGTTACTACATACACACTCACTGATTCCTATGTTTACACAAACACTCACTCATTCACCCATACAATCATTCATACATACAATCACTCATCTTTACAACACTATCATATGCACTCATACACCTATACAGACACTCACACTCTGCCACTCATCCATGGAGTTACTCACACACCTAGTCAGTCCTGTAAAGAATCAATCACACTTCCATTTTCTAATCTATACAGTTAAACATAGAGCACCTTACATTTTCAAACATATACTAACACATACTTACTCTCTTATACAATCATTGATACAAGTACACATTGATCTGCACAGAGTCACACACCTCCCAGCCAGCCACACACACACTCAGTCTCCCATACAAATACTTGGGCAATCAATCATTAACCCATATAGTTACTCATATAGCTACTGATCAACACATGCAGCAGTTTACAGAACAAAAGACATAATGATGCACAAATTAAGACAGTTTAGTCACTAACCCATGCACTCAGTGAGACACATTTATTCACTCACTCATACATTCAGTCATGCACCTACTAAATCCTTCGTCCAGACACTTATACATCTACTCATTCTTCAATATGTAAGACATATTTTAACTTTACAGAAACATACAGTCACTGGATGTTGTCATCAGTGATGTCATCAGTGATGTCATTTGAGATGTCATCAGTGATGTCATCAGTGATGTCACTGACCATGTCATGAATGATGTAATATGTGACATCATCAGCAGTGAATTGCGGGTGCGCGATATATAGTTAGTGCAACTAACTATATATGGAATTTCAATGGTTTTGTGTGAGTAAAATAAGGTTTTTTAAATGCTAATTCCTAACTATATATGGTCTATAACCTATGGTTTTTCAGTGAATTTTCAAGGTTTTTTAAATGCTAATTCCTAACTATATATGGTCTCTAACCTATGGTTTTTTCAGTGAATATATATATATATATATATATATATATATATATATATATATATATATATATATATATATATATATATATTTGTTTTTAAATGATTGCCAGCTATTGAAATTTCCTGTTTGTTCAAATAGAATCTACCTTTCCACAAACATAACTTATTATTTTTTGCATATTTTTCTATATAATGTGGTTCCATGGTGATCAGTTAAGTTAAAGACCAATGGTTAGCATAGGCCCTTTCTCTCAGTCTATCAAGCTCCTACATTTAACACTCAGGGGCATATTCTCAAGCCCCTGTCACCACCACAACGTCACTTTCAGTGACGTTGTGGTGGCGATAGGGGCTTAGCCCTATTCACAAGGCAGCGTTAAGCCACGTTAAGTGCTCAATGAATTAAACAGCTGCACCACAGTTATCCTTTTTTTCAATATGGTTCACAAAAGAATAGGTTTTTGCTAACCTTTTCTGTAAACAAGCCTGGGCCTGCATGCACTGATGTTTTACTCATGTTTGGTTGTTTCTTTTTTCTCATTGAGGAAACCATTTTAAGATATATTCCACACAGTACTGACCAAATTTTACGAAATGTGCTGCATTTGTGAAATATGCTTTCAATAAGATCCCATTTATTTCATATCCGTCAGTAACTTTTATATTGTGTGATATTGGCAACAGCTATGCTCCCCACTCTTCTAGAGGCCCATTTCATGATCCCTACTGCACATGAGGAGGGATGCAGCATCTGCACTTGGAATAGTCAGACAACTACAATGCCTCCTTAAGCGAGCCCTCTCGGTATAATGTATGGAGCAACTTCAATTTGCAATTAACAAATAAGCTATTCAGCTTCAAAGATAAATCGGAGTTTCCAGTGCTGCCAAGTAGGAATTTGAATACAATGTGGCTCAATCTGACTTAGTAGTATGGAATGTAGCTATGACCTTTTTCAAAATCTACTACAGCAAACAGAGGTACATTTTTTTTTTAATACTTTATTGATTTTCACAAGGTGTACAGAAAGCGTATATCAGGGTAGGCAAGGGTATCTGAGGCAAAATTTTACATGTGCATACATAGCGTGAGGATAATGCGCCTTTATGGATAACGCGAGCCTAAACCCAGGCGACCAATGGTAGAAGAAAAAAGGACAGGCAGAGGTAAGGAAAAAAAGAAAGAAAAAGAGGAGAAGAGAGGGAGGAGCCACGGCTAGGCAAGCTCTAACATCGCTTTTGCATATCTATGCATATGTTTGCACGAGGGTGTCCGAAATTGGCAACTTTACATAACATGACAGTCTAGTGCCTGTAACCGTGAACATTTCACTTTACTACAATTATGCAGATGGATCGACAGTAATGTCCCCGGATAAGACTCCGTGGCGAGCTCTTTATTCATGGAGGTTCATAAGAGTCTAGAAACGCGTCTAAAGAGTTCCATGGCGTCCTGGATGACGGTCTCCATTGAGAGCTTTGTAATGCTATGTTGTCTGCACCTCTGAGATGGAAATTTTGGTGTTACATGATTCTTCCCTCATTAACTGCACTACAGATGCTATCTCTCCCATGGTAGGTACACAGTAGATCCATTTAACACCAGGATAAATGCCAAGATTTTAGTAGAGGTAAGTGAGAGATTTGTTTTTTAAAGTCGAGAGAATGTATTTCTTCTTTTGACTACTATTGGATCAGAGGCACTTTCAACCAAAATAACGCCATTTTTGGATTATAATATTGGGGGATTCCCGTCTGAATTGGATCTATTAGTATGTATGCACCAGCCACTCCTACACCTTGATACGAGCTCCATTTGGTCCTTGCAATATAGCACCCATATAAAGACTTCCATGATTACGTCCCGTGATCATTCAGACAGAGAGCCATCTTCATATGCCTTTTAAGCGGACGGTTATGTAGACGGCTCATTGGAAGAATGCGCTAAGGCATGCCATCCATTCAGGCGCAATTGCACTCGTTTCAACTGAAATGAAAAGGGATGAATTTATCAAAGTACTGCATGTCTGTCACTTCTTTAGGAGCAGATGGCCCTAGAGGAAAAGTAAACTTTTACCATCATCTGGTAATGAAGGAATTAATAAATGAATGCATTTATTTATATAGCGCACCAGCTACCCAAAGCAGAGTGTCTTGATTCGTACTGTTGCAGCAAACTGGCAGGGCCATTCGCAGGAATAAGCAGGCCTCATATTTTCCAGAAGTGTGAATAGTTGGGCAAAGATCAAAATATGCAAAGCATGTAATAGAAGTTGGATACTATTACACGTTCAGTGTCATCATGTCGGTCTTCGCTTTTACAATCACATTGATGTGGTAGAATATATATCATAAAGCCAAGAAATGAAAAATCACGGAATTCCATTAAATTTATGGTTCAGCATCAAAAGAACGGTTTAGTATCACTAGGTCCACACTTGTGGGACCACTTTAATACCAACAACTCGTCTCGTCGTCTCATACTTAAACAATTCATGTTACCGGAAACTTCAAAGCAAACGATCATCTTCACTAAAGTGACATTTCTTAATCATGGTCTTATCCATTTGCACGTAATAGCAAAGGGCGAATCTATTCAAATATAGAGTGTTATAAATAAGTGACATTATGTGGCTCAAACTATTTGAGGTGCAACTGCATATCGGATTGTTATGAAAATGGAAAATCTCTTTCTGTTCAGTTCATTATTTATCCATTGAATAATATATAGAGATTGCCATTATATTGTCGTGTAAATTTATTTTTCTTGCACCTTATGTTTTGGAGCAAAGAAATGTTCTGCCAGAAATACATTATTCATATGTGTAAAGTATGTAACAAAATCCCCGGGATGTGGTAAAGAGCAATTATCTTAATTTGTATTTATTGTTTTTATAAACCAATACAAAGAGCCAGCCCATAGCCGTTTATAACCATTGAAACGGTAAAAATACAATGATAGAATGGCAAAGGTCCACGCACCCATAATGCAAAAACTAATACACAAAAGGAAGTAAGAAACCATCAGCCTCAATGTCATTTTTTTTACAATGCCACTTTGAATGGTTCCTTTTATTGTTTGATTAATTAAAAATCATTACACTAGGTATATAAAAACATTAATTGAACATTTCATGCTATGCTGTATTCATCTCCAGCAATGAAAATGTAACAGTTATATGTTAATATTTACATTTAGATTACAATTTCCTTCAAAAAAAGAGATAACCTCATGTAAAAAGAGGTGCAAAGTAGCGCTACGGTGCATAACTTCATAGTCCAGTGTAAAATCAAAAAGTTAATTGCTATGGTGTTCAATGCTGTATTATCAAACAAATCATCAATGAGGCAGTCAATGATAAGATAAAAGCTCTGGGCAAATTAGCTTGTTCCATGCTGTGCTGCCGATACAAAACTAGAGCCAAATTTCGGGGGGGGGGCTACCAAAAATTTCGGGGGGGCTGATTCTTCCAGCAATAGGCCGAGTGGAGATGCAGGGTCTCTAAGAAGATGTGAAAACAAACAAAGCCTCATTAACAAGTAAATTGTCTTTTAAAGACCTGTGAAGTACTCAGGTGCGGCTGTGTGTGTGTGCTCGGATAGCAGTCTCAGCCCGGGCTGACACACACAACGGTGGGGGGGGGGGAGGGAGGGGTTCTGAAGCCCTTTGAGCCCAATGGGCATTGCACACCTGGTTCAAGGTTATGTTGATCTATGGCAGGCAGTTGATGTACCTATTTTCACTTGACCCCGCAACTTAGTGCTCCATATTTCTTGGGCAGCGTTCCACAGTTCTTAAACGTTACCTGGACTTTCAATTAAAACTAGTGCACTGCATTACACGTAGAATAGCACAAAAAGGAAGTAGAGTCAGCCCGAGGTTTGCTATATGGCTTTGTAGAATAATTTTGGTCTTATGAAAGTGAAATGGGACTTGCAACATCACCAGATCAGGAGACTGAGGTACGGCATAGACTGATTCAGTTGCATATCGTTATTGTGTCCGCCTCTAGCTGTTTCATCATTTTGACACAGAGGGAGCTGTGTTCTCTGGATAACCACAATGAAGGGAGATACTTCATAACCATTGGCTACTTAACCTGTAGCAAACAAATATTGAAGTTAGAGAACGTCTTCCACAACGTGAACATCTTCTCTGTTGCCGTTGGATTGATAGTTCCCTATACCACGGATTGGTTAATTATGACTTTGAAGTAAAATTATAAGATCTACCTCCAAATACACACCATGTTTTCCAAAGATGCCACTCTAGGGTGGTACAACAACAATCTGCAGCAGAAATGCAGCTCCATCCCATATTCAACCAGTTCCCCCCACCTCCTCTCTTTCCACTTTCGCATATCCTTCACTGCCTAATGTACATATCCCTATTCAGCATTTTGATCAACAATAGCCATTGCCGAGGTGTATTACTTCTACCCTCAAGTGCCAATTGACTCTATTTGCACTAGTTCACCTTTTGCTTTTGTCCCTGTGATACATCTGTGACTCGGCCTTGCGGCCCACAGCAGGAATGTCTTAACATTTGGTATATATTGTGTACCCAACACATGCTTGATTGTTCTCAGAACAATTTAATTTGCTCAGACTCAAAATCACATGCTCGTCAATAGGTGTCCTAATGATGGAAACTTTCTCAAATTTCATTTGGACAAACTAAAGCAATAACAAAAAAAATCTATGTTCTTCCAAAGAGGCATTTGGAAATAAAGAAGCACTATTAAATAGTACATGTAGATATGCAGATTGGAATATGCTATTTATTAACACTGTTGAGTGTGGGGAGGGAACATGATTCATGAGAGGCAAAGCCTCAAACGTGTACTGCCCCTCCCTCCCCTCAACACTTGTTTTAAATAGCATATTATCTGCTATGGCTATGCCATAGCATTGTTTCATGTGCATTTGTTTGAATGTGTTTAACCAAAAACAGGATGCAAAGGTTTGAATGTATGAAGCTAAGTAAAATCACTTAGAAAAGCCTCTCTCACTAGTAGAATTAGTATCTCTGGGTCATTTCCCCTGAAATGTGCCAATTAAAAGGGAATTGATGATAAATGATTGATTATGCGTTTATTGGTACAGAGGCTCCAAAATGGCAAGTTTTAAGGATACATTTATTATCAATGGAATGACATCATGACAGAAATATTGCGAAGCACATCTCAGATTCATGGTTTTTCCTCTGATTTTATGCCACTTCTTTTGAGTGTCATGGCACGTTTGCAAGCAATATTGGCTGGGGCTCTGGCCTTGTCTGTCTGGTGAACAGGAATCTGCATAGAATGTGGGAACACCAAAAATTGAAAATTCAGCAGCGCCAATCCCTTAGGAGAGGCACATACCAAGGTAAACAAGCTCCTGCCAGTCTGCAGAAATGCTCACTGAATGCTGTTACACTGCACCCTAAGTATGGAGTGAAGCCTTGCATAACTTTGTAAAGAAATGAAACACAACACAGAAGCTTGCCTTGTGTTGCGTTATAATCCATTGTGGTAGGCATTCCATGGGTGTAGCATGGGCATTCCCACGTATCCACCAATGGAATTTGGTGAAATCCCAGATTTACTAAAGGCAGTAAATCTGGGATTGAGCCAACGCAGTGTGCTTACCATAGAGAGGTGCAACAAAGAGAAATATGTTCTCTTCATTACCTCCGCATCACACATAGAAAGAGAAATTTGCTTCTTAGGATTGTTTTTGTGCAGGAAAGTGTCTCTTCCTGTGCAAAATAAATCCTGACTGTAAAGCAGGTACCCTTGCAGCATGGCACAAGGGGGCCAGGGTTGGTGCTAGACAGCCTCAAATGACCCAGCGCAGGTAGAGAGCTGAAGAGTGCAATATCTTGGTAGATATGGCACAATTCATCTCTCTTCATTCACACAACACAGCGCAACAGCTTTGCTTGTTGGCCCGCATTTCGTGAACTTTCCGTAAATATGCCCATTGTGTCTAGGGGACAGGTAGTCACTGTCTGGTTTTTCAGATAATTTCCCCTTCCTCAGAGTAGGGTTTTTCCTTTTGTTCTGTGGAGGAGGTTTTCCTTCTAGTATGCTATTGGATCAGCGATCCTGCTTTGCCTCCGTAGGTTGTAAATCAATAGCTGGAGTAGAACGTTTCAAAATCAGGAAGACAGAAGGTTACTCATGCTCATAAAGCTTTGGTATTTTACCCATAAAGAAGAAGTTGAAAGTCGATGTTGCCCGTCCGGTGATATTTTTTTTTGTGTAATATTTGTATTCAAAGAGTCAGGTTATGTTTTTTTTTTTATAGTGCGAACTTGACCCAAATCGGTATCAGAGCACTTTACATAGCACCAGTTATGGTACATGAGGACACACATTCATTTTAGTTAGGCACAGGGAGATTAAGTGATTTGCCCAGAATTGTTGGATGTTCAGCGTCATTGCCGAGACTCGAACCCAGTTCCCCAGATTCGAGATCGACTACCCTAGCCGTTAGGCCAACTCCTCTCCCTGTTTCATTTTATGAAGGTGTTTATGTAGAACAATTGTTTATTTATGCAGACTATGAATGATTTTATAAATAACGATGCTTGAGTAAAAATACAAATCTGCATTATATGTTGATATATGAAGCTATAGTATCATATTTAGATCTAGCGTGGTAATAGATAATAATAGTCTTTTGGCTCGGTCTAATTTAGCCATTGCTCCAACAAAGCATCATTCATATGCAGGTTCAGCCCACTGAATACATACGATGAGGTAATGGGCCAGTCCTCTTCAGCCACTGTCTTTTTTGCCAATGTTTGACTAGCCCATAGGACAGCTGTTGTTATTTAGGATGTCAATCAGTGTGATTTAGGGAATTTTGCCTGACTGTTCTGTGTTACATTATTGTTGGACTTGTCTTACTTGCCGAGGTCCCCCCACCTTTTTGCCTTTCAGTCTAATGTGTTTGCTGACTTTGTTTTCGCAGGCTGTAGGACTCTTCCCATTTTACCAATGCTAACCAGTGCTAAAGTGTTTGGGGTCTCACCTTTAAACATGGTAACATTGACTTACATGCAAGAGGCATATTTAATTTACTTGTAAGTCCATACTAAATTGGCCCTACAAAGGCTGTAGATTAAATACTACTATTGGGCCTGCACCAGTCATGGTGCCAAACACGCAAGTAGCCCTTTAAAAATGTCTCAGAACTGCCGTTATAGCTTGTGTATGCAAATAAATATTTATATTTCCAACTGGCAAAATAAACCTTTTGCCAGGTCTAAGTCTTCTTTCTTAATACATCTAAATCACCCCTAGGGCAGGCCCTAGACAGCCATAGGGCAGGGTGCCGTGTAGTTAAAAAAGCTGGACGTGCACTTTTACGTTTTACATGGGTTGATAGTGAATTCTCCTAAATCTATTTTTCACAACTGCAAGGCCTTACTCTCCGAAAGGAGAAAATAAGGTTAACTTATTACATTTGATGAGTGATAGCTGTCGATTGGGAGCTGGTAGAAAGGTTGAGTTTGGTGTCTAAAGAGCTGTCACCTACCACACTTGCTCCTCACAAAGGCCCTGCTTGAGCACACTCACAAAGGGTTTTACACAATCTAAGGCCAGGGCAGGGAGGCAGCGAATTCCAAGTACCTCTGGGGGGTTGAAACTTCCAGAACGTTCTTGTTCTTCAAATTGAGCACCAGACATAAATACTGGACTCTCAGGCCCAATGCTTCAGTACACCTCTGAACCTGTGGAAGACTCAGAAAGACTGTGAGCTTCTCTGCAAGAAGGACTTCTACTCTGTAGTCCACCTGCCATGCTGCCTGTGGCCATGCTTGTTGTGTGAAGGATTGGACCTGCATCTTGTAGCCAGGACCACCAGAGTAACTTCAAGGGCTAGTTGGCTGGCCTCCTGATCAGAGGGTCAGAGAAGGCTTGAACCTAGCACCTGAACACTGTTTGCTGTGAGTCCTACCCACCCAAGAGGTTGCAACCAGTCTTGGGCCCTTCGAAGTGAGCCTAAAGGTGATCTACCAGCCCAGCTGTGGTCCTGTGAAGCAAATCCGACACAACACAATGTATCCCCTCATAGCTGCATCATAACAGTCACAGCATGATGCATCCAGAGGCTAAACCCCACATCACAGCTCGCAGTCTTCTAAGATTCACCGATATGCTAGCAATGCTCGACCCAGGTTTTTGCATCACAAGCCCCACTTCAACAGCATCCTAGATGATGATGCAGTAGTCTACTTCACAACATCGCAGCTCTCTAGAACTGACGGTGCACGGCGTATCTTCGGTACAGGACGTTGCATTGCAAGCCCCTTTTCGATGGAATCCTTGAGGGTGACACAGGACTCCAGATCGCAGACTTAGGGCTCCCCAGAACCGCTGATGTGCGCTAAATTCTCAATGTACGATCTTGCAATGCTCCGCAAACCAGAATTTAAAATACTTTTGTTCAACAGCCTAACTTGGTGCTTGTAACTGGCCCACACTCCATCACAGCCAGCTTGAAATTGTGGCTTTGTCCCGGTCTGGTTCGACCTGATAACCTCTGTTGTCGCTTTATGCTTCTATGCACTGGTTTTATTTAAAACTTTGAAATTGCATATCTTCAGTCCTACTGATTGTATTTTTGTCAATTTGGTCTCCAACAATGTGTTTAATTTCACTCTATTTTTCTAAATTGGTGAGGTATTTTTCTTATGTTGTGTTTTCACTTTACTACTGTTTTAAGTGCTGCATAAATACTTTACACATTGCCTCTAAGTTAAGCTGACTGCTTTTGTTCCAGGGATTGTGCTTTCTGCTTGAGTAGGGTTTCACCCCCTCAACCAGTAATGCTACACCAAGCTTTCAAATGAGTATGGCCTTAGGAGACACTTTATTGACTGTTTGTCTCAGGCAGCTCAGATGGGAACTGATGGAACAATAAGATGCATTTAGCTACTTTGCCATTGCTACAAAGCTATTCATGTCTAACAGAGCAACCAGTTGCCCACTGCTTGTTAAACAATATTGCTGCTCTCTTGAAACAGTACTCTACATGCTCCATTTTCCACTACATGGTGGCTGCCCTATGCAAAGCTTTAGGGCCAGATGTAGGTCGGTCGGTAACGGCCGAAAATCTGTATTTTCGGCCGTTACCGACCGGTATTACAGATTTGGCATGTAGGAGCACAATTTTACAGAATCGGTACATTTACCGATTCGGTAAATTTACCGATTCTGTAAAATACCGAATCGGTATTTTTACCGATTCGGTAAATCTCAGATGTAGGTGGGACTCTTCAGAGTCCCAAAGGCCCTACAAATTCGGTATTTTAACACCCAATCCAATTGGGTGTTAAAATACCGAATTCAGGTGTGCATGCACATGTGTGCATGCACACCTATGCCATGTGACAGACAGACATGCCCTTAGGGCATGTCTGTGTGCCACATGGCGCACATGTCAATTTTTGGGGTGCCAGAGGGTGTCAAAGTGACACCCCCTGCACCCTTGCTAAAATCGGTATTTACCGATTCTGTAATTACAGAATCGGTATTTCCCATTGATTCCTATGGGCTTCACAGCCCATAGGAATCAATAGGAAATACCGATTCTGTAATTACAGAATCGGTAAATACCGAATATTACCGATTCGGTAATTCCACATCTGGAATTACCTACATCTCCCCCCCCTCTATTTTACCACTTCTTAAATACCGAATCGGTAAAAATCGGTATTTAAGAAGTGGTAAAATAGATTTACCTACATCTAGCCCTTAGTTCTTTATTTTATTTACTGTAGGCAAATGCCCCCACTTTTAGGAGTTCAGAAGCAATCTCTTCTGTGTATTAGTAGCGGTGCATTCTAGTGGACCTTCTTTGTTTTTAGGATTCAAGCAACTTTATACTGTTGGATATCAGGTATCTAAAGCCACGGCCGGACTGGGACCCGAAACCAGCCCTGGCAAACTGCTCAGCCAGGCCCCGTGGGGCGGCTGAGGGGGTGCTGCCGAGCTGTTTGCAAAGGCCGCTTTCGGCAGATTTTGTTACCCCGGGCCGAAATTGTTGGCCCGCTGTAACAGAAATGACCTTCCAGGGGCCCAAAACTGGCCCCCATCGTAGCGGCCCACCAGGGAAATGCCCGGTGCCCGCTACTGCCAGTCCGGCCCTGTCTAAAGCGGACATTCAAGCTTCAGTGCACTGTAAGTGATTAGATATAGCTTACACCAGATTCTCGGCCTATGCCTTATGCCCCACATTGGCAATGTCCCAAACCTGGGCCTTAATGCTGTGTGGGGTGCATGTGTGTGAGTGGTGTGCCTGTTGGTGATTGCAAGGTGGACAGCATGCCTTCACAAGTGCATGATGAGCACTGCACCTTTGTAAGTGCAGGGTGCATGCAGTATTTTGTGAGTACTGAGGGCTGTGTCTCTTTGAATGCAAGGTTGGCATTGGGTTCTGTGAGTGCATGGTAGATGCTCTAACTGACTACTGGGATGTTGGTGTGCCAGTTTCATTGCAGAGTGAGGAGTCTGCTTAATGTGGTGCCAGTGTGACTGAGGTGCAGAGTGCTTGTCTGTTATGTTTTTGTGTGCACATACTATTTGAGGGCCAGACTGATTGGCTTAGACAATGTTTTTTTTTAAGTAGGCAGAACCCACTAAGGTGCTTGCAAATTAATTTTATTTTCAAACCAAGAAGAATTTATTTAAATAATAAATACACAGATTGGGCGGGGCCTAGTGTTCTATACACTTCTTTTACAAAAACCTGTGTTTTCACACGGCTTTTGACTCCTGCTCTATGTTCACGAGTCTTTACCCCAGTTCTTTCTCTTGACTTTCCATTTTTCATTTCACACAGCCTTATTCATTCATTGGGAACAGATCATAAAAGCAAAAGAATACATATAAAAAATATCCAGATCAATAAATATTCATATGTACATTAAATAATACATTATTAAACAAATTTTGCTGTGGTCCAATTAAAACCTTTAAAATCGGTTATAATAGAAAACAACAGTTCATAATATGGTTACAGGGTGATGCTAGAAACTATGCCCACCCTTCTTCTCTTCCTGAGGCAGGCCCATAGATATGAGGCAACACAGAAACAGACAAAAGGGTCAGGTAAGGTTTTAAAAAAATACAATGCGACCCAACATTGCCTAAAATTATGATGCCTCAGAATTGGCAGAATAAACAAGTTCCTTGACTCAGAATATTTTTGACAAAATAGTAGGATATGCAGATCTGTCGAGATCTGCTAGCCTATACTTCTTTTGTGAATATCCCAGGAGTAACAGGATCATGTTTAATCTGAAGCGCAGTTGAATAAATCTGTGCTGGGCGTTTTTTTATCCGTGCTAACTAATGATAACCATCATCTGATATTAATGGGACCAAGTCATACGCAATAGTAGCGTGATGGATCTGTTTTTTTTTCCCTGAGGGCGTATTCTGCTCTTTGGGAATATAGATCTTTTAACCGTTTCTTCATGACCCCCTTACAGGAGTCCGGATTCTGAAAGAGTTTTTCCATCCCTATAGCCTTCAATACAGTTTCTACATGATTTAGCCACCTAATTCTTTTGTAATAATCTAGGTTGCAGCATTCTCTTATAATGGTGTGTGTCAAGTCTACTGTAGTTCTTTGCCAAATGGATAGCCCCAAGAGGACCAGGGCCATTCTAATGGTGCCGCTCAGAAAGGGGAGCCCTAATTCGAGATGTAGAATATAATTTGACTTTCCATGACATAAGAGCAGTGGCATAGGAAGGGGGGTGCAGTGGGGGCGGGCCGCCTCGGGTGGCATCACTGCACCCCCACTGCACTGCATAAGAGTCACTGTGTTTGCCATTCTACACAACCTATTAATCTTAACCAAGAAAACATTGGGCAGTTTGTGTCGAAGCCAATATCTTCCTAAGAAAGTTGTTCCAGTGAACAATCAGCAGAGCAATATATTTTTTAAAACATTATTGCACGTTGTTGGATTGCTCTGACTTTGAAGTGCCTCAGCTTCTCTAATCCCCTGTATTCTGAGTCTTTCTTGTCGCCTTTTGCTATAATTTCATCTCAAATGAAACAATTCTTCAGCTTAATAGCGTACAGCCAGACAGGATAACACTGCAGGTGCAGATTCCACAATCACGTTCCACAGAGCAGTGCTGTATTTTTAGCAAAGCTTCTGAAACCAACCGTCAATCTTAAATTGCAGAAAAATAAAAAATAAATGGTAGGAACAAGAGAGGAATTCAATTTCCCATAATACAGAATACATTGCGGGTTCTGTTAAAGCCTTTTCGCATATAGAACTGTGCCATGTTGAAAGAAGGGGCTGCAGATGGAACCTTAACTAGACAACTTTGGCATTCAGCAACCCCGGCAGGATCCTAGGAAAACCCTGGGCCCCGACAATTGTATTCTACAAACACCCGCGTAGCTAGGGGGGGCGAGGGGGGCGGACCGCCCCAGGCGGCACTATTATGGGGGCGGAAGCGTTGCGGCGGCCTTTATAATTTATTTGGGAACATTCCCTGTCTAACACTTTACAGTAGTGTCAGACAGTGTCCCCAGTCCCAAAATAAATTATAAAGGCCGCCGCAAACCACCACCTTGCATAGTGGTGGTGGTGTGTTGCGTGTGCGACCGGGTCATTGAGGTCAGAGGGGGGCACGACTGCAATGAGCTCTCTCAGCTCAGATATCCTCCAGCCGATGAGCACCGGCCCCTCCCCTTCGTAGGCGTTCTTGTGCTGACTCACTGTATTCTGTTGTGCGCAGCGCCGCTATGTTAATGGCGGGCGGCACAAGTCTCATGCTCGTCGTTCGCCCAATAGGTTGGTACTGAGGAGGACAGCTGAGCTGGACACACGCACCTATAGGCAGGCCCTGCCACCACGGCACAGTTTATATTTGGCACCCAGCTCGGCCAGGAGAGGGCCTCCTCTGGTGCTCGCAACACGTTGTGCTAGGAGGCCCAGCTGGGGCCCAGTGCGGCCTAATGATTTGGATCACGGCAGCATCTGCCGTCTCGCCCACTGCAGGCCAGTGCAACCTGGTGCTAAATTGAATGCCCCTGCTGGTCGAGTCAGACTCATGTTGAGTTTAATTCTAGACCGAGGCCGTCCTGCCCGGGTGACGTTGCAGCTGTCTCGTACCATCTATCAGGCCGGGAGGTGGATGACCGACAGTAAGTCTCAGTCAACTAACTAAGTTATTCTTCCAAATTGAGCGCATCATCATTCATCCTGCAAAGTGAGTTACAGCCGTTAAACTCTGCATAAATTGCACTGCTGTCACTAGTCTGTCTACACAGTCTGCACAATTGCATATTAAACGTTCTTTAACAGAAGAGATCGGCTGCCTCCGGTGACGGTCCTCTCCTCTCATGTCATTGTGTCAACCTGACCTGACACATGTCGCAGCTGTAGAGGTGTAGTATATGTGTGATAGTGCACCACTGTTGTAATGGGGTATAGGTGGAGGCCCATGATTAGATAATGTCAAGTGGCACCCTTTAGACTGATGAGGTGTAGGCCGCTCGTCACTGCCATTGCCAACCCAATTCCTCTGTTCATGTCCAAAGCAGAATTTGATTGATTAGGCCCGTTAAGGACCCAGCGCGGTGTGTCCTAATTATTCCAATATGCATATGAGGTCACTGTCCAGCACCTCTCACTACATCACACCGCTGGACTATGGCACCATGCAGTTCAGGCCACAACCCACTGGGTCACCCAAGTAACCTTGCAAACTGATCGTACAGTAAAACAATTGTGTAACTGTGCAGCTGAACACTTCCCGTCCTCATGATGCTTGTTTCTAGTCACTCTTCTACGTTTGTGGTGACACTCATCATGTTATCTTTGACTTTGCTATGGTTTCCCAAAATGACAGTTTAATGCAGCATGTGGGTGAAATATGGTATGATAAAGTATATTTACAGATAAAACGAATATAGCGCACATACGATGTGTGGAAATTGGGTGTCAATCAAACAAACAGGATTTGCATAGCGCTACTTATCACCTGAGGGTATCTAGGCGCTGGGGGGTGGGGGCGGTGCTGCTGATGAGGGACGTTAAAGGGATTAACCAATTTTTTAGGCCCTTCCTGCAATCCTGGAGGGTGGCAGTCTGTGTGTTCTCCTTAGTGCTGCCGGGCACTGGTGTATTCAACTGTGTAGCCTTCGACCGTGTCATGTATGTGCATGTAACTTGCATGATCGAGGTAACTATTAGCGGCGATACTACGTGTCTCTCGGTCCTTTTTCCCCAGCATCCCCCTCACCCCCCTAGGGGCGGCAATCTGAGGGATAGCCCCGGGCGCCACAAGCTCTAGCTACGCCCCTGTCTACAAATCAAACACTTGCAGCCAGATTCATCATTGTAAAATCGGCTCGCAAAGGGCCAGATTCTGAGAATCCGGCCCTTTGCGAGCGCTATTTTTGCATTTGGGATTCATCATCCCAAATGCAAAAATCGCAATTACAGAAAGCGCAAAATTGCGAAGAATCGCATTTAAGCAATCTCAATTAGAGATTCCTTAAATGCTATTCATGAACGTTTTAAAATTTGCAAATTCGCAATATGGGGCCGCTATTTACCGCGAAGTGTAACTTCGTGGTAAATAGCGAAAAATTAGACAAATGCACTTTAGTGCATTTTTCTAAGTTGCATGTTACACACACACATGTGTCCTTTGGACATGTGTGTGCGCAACACATGTGTACATTTGCATTTCAGGGGTGCTACAGGGTGTCCTTTGGACACCCTGGCACCCTTGAAATCGCTTCCTTATTTGCGATTCGCTATTTGCTAATCGCAAATAAGGAATGACTCCCCATTCATTCCTATGGGCCTCTTTGGCCCATAGGAATGAATGGGGAGTCATTCCTTATTTGCGATTTGCAATTGCGAATCACAAATAAGGAAGCTGTAGAAATCGCATTTAATTGTGCGATTTCTACATGAATCCCGTTTTGCGAGTCCTTAATAGCGATTCCTTAATAATCGCTATTAAGGACTCGCAAATCGGGACATTGATGAATCTGGGGGTTGGTCACTAATCACTGATAGCAGACCTTGGACATTCTTCTACAAAATAAGTGTAAGTTAGAACCTGAAATAACCTAGATAACTTGAAAGAAAGCATTATTTCTCTCAGTGCAGCATTTTTAAATTGGGATTAATGTAGGCCAATTAATCAATCATTTTCTGATTAAGAAGCAAAAGAACTAGAAAGTCGTTTTTGATGTTTAAGCGAAGTATGTCCCTATGGTGCTTTCCAAAGAAATCCGGGAGATAAAGCCTTTCACAGCTCCAGCAACATATGGTGAGCCTACAGTGTCTTTGATCTAAAATCTGTGAAATTTTGAAATAATTGTGTTTACTATCAACTGCTGAATACCCACGGACATTTTATGGGCGATGCATGATACTTAAGAATCTACTTTTCGTTTAATAGAAAATAAACAGCTGCAAGCAATTGGGCAATTGAAATATTAGCATAGAAAGTAAAGAATGCTCAATCAGGATGATGGGAATTATTCATGAAAGCATGCTCTGTCTTCGCAATGAAATGAACTGGGCCATGAATCCTGTGACATTGCAACAAAGGGGGTATTTAAGCAAGTGTTACATCTGGCGCCTATGCAGCTAACACCTTGTATTCGAGGAAAATGAGGCATAACTCAGTGGTGTAACTGGAGTGCCATGGACCTTGGTGCAGATGTGGAAAACGGGCACTCCTGCTCCCCTCTTAGCTAGATCACCATACTTGGTGTGCAGTGTGTCACTCAGACCCTGGGGCAAGAACACCATACTTGGTGTGCAGTGTGTCATTCAGACCCTGGGTCAAGAATGATATCTGCACTGGCGCCGCCCTTGGCATGATGGTAATTTAGGAAAGCTTGAGAATGTTACAAAGGTGCAACCCTAGTTAGCTATTGAAACAAGGGGTCGCAGTTTGAGGCCACCGAGTTCGTCTGATAGTGGATATGGTATTCCTTGCTTCAGTAATGACCTTTTGCTGTTTTTCTCATCTGCCCATCAGTCTACTTCAATAGCAGTCAGTCTTAATTCATTATTCGGCAAAGACACCATAAAAGCACACGAAATTACAATGATCAACTTAAATACGAAAACATAAAATCGAATCCATTAATAACCTAACAATTTTAAAGGGGAGAGGATGTGGCCTAACAGCTAGGGCGGTCGATCTCAAATTTGGAGAACCGGTTCCAGTCTCGGCAATTCTGGGCAAATCGCTTAATCTCCCCGTGCCTTACACAAATGAATGTGTCCTTGTGTAAAGCAGCTGGTGCTCGTGCCAAGCGCTCTGATACCTGATACCATCGGATCAAGTGCGCCCTAGATAAAATATATATATATATATATTTTTAATCCTGTAAACCTTTGAACTATCACAATTCATTAGACCAAAATTCTCAAAGTAACAGCAAAACAAATGGCGTAAATGCTTGCGGCGTAACAAACAATCCCATACAACATTAAATCACTATAATTCATTAAAATAGTATCCTAAGAAAACGGTGCATCAAATAAAAAAACGTACGGTGTGACAGAAGAAACGTACTGTTTTATAATACACAGAGCAACTCTAATAAAGTTTAAAACAGCAAAACATACTTCAGGGGTTGCTGATTGTAAAAAAAAATAGTGTGAGGTGACGATGTCTAATCTTAGTAGCAGGTAAACAATACGCTAGAAAGTGGCTACTTGGATTAATATAAAGGGTAAGGGTGCAGAAACGCGTAAAGTGGCTTGTGCTTTGGTGCTGTGACTGGTCGCAAGGGCAAGTAGGAAGTTGGTTAAACCAAGTAACCTAGGATGGAAAAGCGAGCAAAAAATGTAGGGTAAATAATCTAAAATGGACAAAGTAAAACATGTACAGTGAATCTGAAATAAACATCAGATAGGGTGTGATACCATTTGAGATACAGAGAGCAGGAACAGTCTGCATTGATTGCACCTCCTGTTCCCGTAATTCATTTTTATAACTAAAATAGAGTTCTTTCAAAGCCTCTTTGGACACAGATCCCAACGATTGCAGGGGAGTCATAGATGTTTGGAATAACGAGCTCAGTAAAAATAGGCTTCGAATAGATGGCATTTTGGCCACGTGATCAAGCATTAACACATCAATGAGCAATGACCCCGAGAATCAAGCATCTGGGGAAAGCCAATTTTTGTTCTACAAATGCCAGTAATTCAGCTCAGTTTTCATCGTGGCAAATAACATTCGCGGTACACTTAGGTACTGCAAGGAGGGTTTGCAGGAAACTGTTCTCAGCCCTCTGAAGGTCTATGGAATTTTGATATCCCAAACCCCAGCTCCATGTAAGGCAACTGACATACATTTAGATTTATACATATGTAAGGGTTGAGTTCCTTCACTGGTTTATGGCGAAGCTGTAGGCAAACCTAAATACCTCATTGATCGATTTCATGAACTGTATATATATATATATATATATATATATATATATATATATATATATATATATATATATATCTTAGCTTCATTAAGTGCCCCCACTGTAATTTCTCATCAAAGTAAATCCCCAAAGAGCTGAACTGCTTGACTGCCCTAATATCTATCATGCATTGTGACCTTCGTCTTTGGTTGACCATAAACCCCAGTAAAAGATTTAAACAGGTTAACTTTCAGGTCCAAATCATTCATCAAAAGGGCAAAAACAGTCCAGCGGGGTCTGAGACTCCTCAGCATGCCCCAAAGTTTCGTACAATTAACAGTGTTGAAAGCACAGGAGAGGTCCATAAAGGCTGTATGAATGGCACCTCTCCTGACTTTCACATACTCTCTACAATAAGGGCAAGGTTGAGACACTGCTCACAAGTCCTCACACCTTGGCGAAAACCAAACTGAATGTCTGAGAGGATACTGTTTTCCTCAGTCCAAGACTCCAACTTGGAGGGAAAACCCACCCCAAAATGTTTGATGTTAAGCCGATTAATTAAATGAGCTAATAACCGGAAGGTTGCTGTTTGTCTTCATTTTGAAATCTGTGAGAATGATGGTCTCTTTCAAAGATTGTGGTGATGGCCCCTTTTAGTACTTTCATTACTAGTGTCTCTCAAAGCTCGGTATTAGATTTGAAAATATCAATAGGAACTGCGTCGGGCCACACAACCACATCTGCGGCACTATTCTTGAACGCTAGGACAACTTCATCATTACTGATAGAGTGGCTCAAAGCTAGAGTGGACCTAGTGTCTGGAACAAAGCCCCCATCTCCCATACCCTCCTCAATTCACTTACCAGAGTCAAAAACCTTTCTAAAATGGTCCTTCCACCCATCTGCACTAATGTGTAATACAAGTTTCATTACCTCATAGTTTTTTTTTTAAAAAGGGCCTATATACAGAAAACCAAAAACTCTTGCTAACGCATGCAGTCCCAGCAGGTTCAAATTCCTCCCAGGCCTTATCTCTATTTCAGTTTATACAAGTATCGAACGCTAGTTTATAAGCATGCTGAGCGGTCTTTACGTCTTCATTTCAACTAAGCCTTGCCTTCAGTGCTTTTTTGAGACATTTATAGGCAGAAGAGCAAGCCTTGTTGAACCATCAACACTGATGGGCAACCCCTGACTGCTTTTTCACTAAGAGATTGCATTAAGTGGTCTCGCACAAGAAAATGAAGGAATTTTGAATAAGGCACAGGTCAACATTTGGGGCCAAACATAAACTAAACGACTTGCAGGATTTACCTAAATTGTCGAGAAAGGGTTTGGGATCAATACATACACATTCAACATATAATCCTTTATTGTTACTAAAATGGATTGGGCTTACATCTGCCCTCTCACTGGTCTTGCACAAATCCCGATTCAAAGTTAAAGTGAGTGGATTGGGATGTATGACATCACAACGCATGCTTTTACATCGCATGCTTTTACATCGCAAGTTTTACAACGCAAGCCTTTAGAACGCATAGCGCTTTGGGGTGCTGGATAGTGAATAGTTTAATTTACTATTCCAACTCCAGTCCCCGTGGATAGTAGGGAAGTGGTTGGATAGTAAATTAAATCTATTCCCTATCCTAGAGTGCCCCCCAGTGCAATGCGTTGTTATGGTTTGCGTTGTAAAAGTTGCGATGTAAAAGCACTGCGTGGTAAAAGTTGCGTTGTAAAGGATGTTTCCCAGTGGATTATGATCACTTACACAGATAGTGTGTTACAAACTTGGAGGACATGGGAATATATATTGAAGGTCTGTTTGTTCGATTTAAATGTGGGTGGAACTTTTTGCCATGGCAGAGACTACACTGTCTCCATTGAGGCCAAACCTCTCCGACAGCCCTTACTCACTAGGCCTGTCGAGGATGTAGGCCATGATAGAAACATATCCGCCCACCCAATTTAGATAGGCGGATGTGTATTTATCTTTTACTGTTTCTGACCATCAGGCATTATATTTTTTCTGACGCAGCCCATAGCACAGAGTAATATGCATTGCCAGGAACCGCCATGATAGCAATGTTTTTATAAATATCCGCTTGCTTAGTGGTCATTTATGAATTGGGTGGGCAGTCTTTCCACCATGCGGCCGAAGTAATTTAGTATGTTCCCATGTGGAACAGTAGGCCATCTTCCCATACATAAATCAGGCCCTAAATTTTTTTAAAGTCAAAATCTATTGTAATGGGTGACACACTATCATGAAATATGGGTATATGGAAATTAGAAGATGAACCTGTGTGCAATGCAAAAATCGAGTTGTATTTTAGGATCAGGTTATTTGGCAGATCCATAAAATGGGAGTGATGAAAATGAGTGATATCCTCAAGTCTCAATGACAGAACACATACCTACTGCCTGTTAAATAGACATAAGAGAGTATTAACATTAACTACCCAGACAATAAAAGGGTTAATCTTAGAAGTTTCACTAAAGTTTGTAATAAAGTCCTCACGTTGCTCCACCAATACCACAGTCTTATGATCAAAGATGTTGTGATACTAGTTAATTAGCATACAATTAAGTGAACAATCACAGGTAAAAATAAAAATGTGATAACAGATTGTGGTGCAATACCTTCTATCTTAGCGTGGGATACTTTTACCCATATGAGTAACGCCAAGCCGCATTTTGCCACACGTATGAAGATGGAATTGCCGGTGACTAAAAGGATGTAAAACCAACAACTATAAAGTTCTCCAACATCTAAGTTTCCTGACAACAGACCTGATCATATTCAGAAATTAAACAAACACAATCAGGATTGGTTAACTTAGATCATGCTCCTGTTATATTCCATGTCAGAATTTGAAACCCCTGCTTAGCACAAGCAGGGCAGGGTAGAACAGGGCCTACAAATGGGGATAGACCCACCAAAGATAAATCATCCTTGGGGACAATTGAGAATGATTGTTCATCAACCGCAGGTAAGATTCAGTGAAGTGGAGGAGCAAACTCCGGATTGCACGGGAGAAGCCAATCAATGATGGTCATACTTTCCAAAGAAGTAAAACAATGTGCTACCTGGACATCAAGGATATGACCCTGTGTTTGGGGATGAATGGTGGTGAATAACACTTTAATAATAGGTCTCTGGTTACCGGAGAACCTTAAACAATGGGATCTCTTTTCTTCTGGTAGCTGTCACGTAGGTTCGCCTGGTCACTACATTAGCTTTTTGATCTGTCCTAGGCCATAGTCGTAGCTTAATCCTTTTAACAGGACTATTTTATTTTATAAACCATTGCCAGCTAGCTGTTGTCATACTGCTCATTTACCAATTACGTATCTGCTTTATCACTGAATTGTCATTTCACACAGAAGGTATCACCTTGCTATATAATTCAATCTTTGGTGTGGTTGTTAGCCTGCCTATTCACAGTTACTATTATGTGGTTGTTAAATTTAATTAAAATTACATTTGTTGCATGACAAGGGTGAAAGAGCCATAGTGAGCAAGAAAAATTAAACTCCTTCATTAGGATATACAATCCTCCATGTGTCCTTCAATTTTTAGCAATAATTGAAAAAATGAATTCATTTATGAGTTTTTTTTATCTATACAGCAAAAGCTTCTTCCAAGGTTGATCTGTCTTCATCAGGAGTCCTAATTAAGGGCTTAGAAATGGTTTCCAGGATTTCAGCAGTTTATAAATGCAGAACTTGAGGGACACTCAATGGTTTTTGTCCTTGGAACATGCCCAACTGGAAGACTTTGACCTCCAAAATGTAGACTACATGAGAAGAAAAACTTTGATTGTGGCTACCCGCTTTTTGTATCAGACCTATGTTCCATTGCGGTCAGCTTGAAATCTCGCCTAGGTCCCAATGAACCGCAAAATTAGACCTTACACTGGTGCATTATTTTTGCTAAATGCTTTTGCCTTAAAACTGTGAAAAATGTAATCTCTGGTTTCTTTTCTCAATTTATTTTATCATTTTGGTGTGTTTTGCCTCATATATGTTCTTCTATGTTTTATTTTAAATTAGTTATATTATTGTGCTGTTTTCTTAGTATTTAAATTGATTGACTGCTAGACCTTAGCACACAATTCTCTAGGGATTGCCTACTACTTGTGGCATTGCTACCAGGGGCTGAGCAAAGATTCTATAAGAAACTGTGCTTTGTCTTAACCAGCCTGTCCTTATTATATTGGTAGGGGTCAACCCCTCCTAAATTAGTAATCCTGACATTCAGCATTGTCGATTCATGCAATGGAAATATTGTGGTTTTCAGGATTCCTCACTTACACCTTCTTACATGGTAGAATTAACACAAAATAGAAGACTAGTCAGATTCATCTGTTGTGCACAGTAAAAGTGCCAACAATCAGCCCCAGAATGTTCACTATTTATAGTCTATTCAGATATCCCACCTTAAAAGGTTCTAGACACCACTTCGAACATCGAGCTGCTTGAAATCAACAGCAATCACCTAAACAATTTTTTGCATTTCAAATGGAGCCAATAAAAACAAAGGGCCAGATGTAGATAATCCCAGATTACCGATTCTTAAATACTGAATCATACAGATTCGGTATTTAAGAATAGGCAAATGGGATGTAGGTAATTTTTCTTAAAAAGTTACCGAATCGGTAAGTTTCGGCAATTACCGAATCGGTATTTACCGATTCGGTAATTGGGGGAAACATTGAAGGGTGGCAGGGTGTCACTTTGACACCCTGTTGCACTTCTCAATTGTGTATGGGTGCACATGTTGCAGACATACATGCCCTAAGGACATGTCTGCAACATGGCACTGTTGGAAAAGCAAAGAAAATGCTTTTTCAAGGGTTTTCATTATTTACCACCAACTTCTAGTTGGTGGTAAATAACGAATCCTTAACTGAGGAATGCACTAACTTGAGTGCTTCCTACATCCTGGATTCGGTAATTTACCGAATCGGTATGTTAAAAATTCTGTATTTTACTGAATCCTTAAATTACCGATTCGGTAAAATACCGAATCCTTAAAAATGCCACCTACATCTCAAAAACCCAATACCGGTCGGTAACGGCCGAAATTCGGTAATTTCGGCCATTACTGACCGGTATTGGGTGACCTACATCTGGCCCAAAGACTTTAAGATTTCACCTTGACTTTAATCATGTGATTGTTTTCACTAACATGGACAGATTAAAAGCGTTGTGGATTCCTTGTGTATGGTAACTGGAACTGTCAAACCTATGTTTCAGGACTGAATATTATTCTTTAATTATTTTCAACAGAACTGCTGTTTGCCAAAGTGACATGAATTACATTATGCTTGAGAGGAGCAAAAAATTATTATTGTAGAAACAGCATTGTAAACACAGAGGCAACGCTTAAGCGAGTTGAACTGTTTTATTCTTCTGTTTTAATGAAGATAGCTAGGGCTACATACTGTTGGATTTAACTTTTTACCAAAGAATGAATATAACACCTACAAACGTATAGGTTGGTGCCATTCCCAAGCATTGTATAGGATATTCCCAAAATGTAAATACTTCAAAATTTACTTCACAAGGGGTTGGTGTGTGTTTATAGAGTGGAAAGTGGATGAACTCCAATTTTCAATGGGGTGGAAGAGAGTTCTCCACAGGGGAAATGATCTTTGACTGTCTAGATAAAAATTAATGTCTTAATGTGCAATGCAAGCAAATTCAGCACCCTTCAAAAATTCAAGGGGTGAGCCCAGAAGAAGAGTTCTGATGTGAAACTAATATTATATAGATTTCTATCATATCCATTGGGATTTTTGTGAATCTCGAAACAGTCAGAAATGCACCGAAACAGTAGAGTAAACCATGTTTTAAACATGCTCAGTAAAGCAGTCGCTCAGACTGTCAACTAGCGCTCACTCAAATCTAGCAAAGAGATAAATATTTTGTGAAAATAATTTGATCAATTCATTCAGTGGTTTATTTAGAAATGTCTCCATCAGTTTCTCACTATCCTCAATATCCATTCCCATGCCATAAAAACACCTCTCATGTTTACATTTTATCACATGCAAAGAATTGAAAGCAATCCAAATAGTCTGACAGTTCTGGACGCATGTTTACCCTATTTGGCATTCACAATGGCCTATTTATAATTACATAAGACTAGGGTCACAAAGACGTGTGCTAAACATCACCAAAAAAAGCGAACTCACCTTTACACATCGCAGCCGATCGCGGGAAAATAACCCCGTATTAACATGGAATTCACAACAAGGCGGTAGCATGTGATAGTCTGCCGAAACCGCGGCCAATATCCGCGATACAACCACCTTGATGGCGATAAAAACACAAACCACAACGTGAAAAAACATGTGATGGGCCAAAGCGCGATGAGGAAATCAGTGATAAGCAGCGCCCAGCCTGCAATACACACATAGCAGGTGGGAAAAATCACTACAAAAGTAGAAAAAAACTCAAACACAAACTGACCAACACCCAACCACCATAGAGGTAGCCGGAGAAGGCGCAGAGGACGAGAGCAACCCCACCAGCACCCCGGACGACCAGACTGGGACCTTGGGGACAGGGAAGGGCAAGGGCAAGGACAAGAAGAAGAGGAAGACGAAATTCAGTCCACAGGAAAACAGGATCTTGATTACGGAGGTGATGAAACGACATCAACAACTGTTTGTCACCTCCAACGTGTGATTGGGAACCAAAAATGGGATTTGGCGGAACATCATGGTGAATGTCAACGGAGACCACAAGAGGTCAATGGACGAGGCCAAGAGGCGATGGATTGCCATCAAGCGCAAGACCAAGGAGAAGCTCGCAGCCAACCAGGACGCAGCAATGCAGACTGGAGGTGGGAGCCCAGCGACACAGCTCATGCTGACATGGGTGAGCTGGTGTCGACAGTCATCAGTGTGGAGACTGTGGCCGGAGTCGGGGGACCGGACACTGCTCGACAGGAAACAACATAACCGCAACAGGGTGAGTGACCACCAGGTACTGGGGGGACAGGTGGAGAAGGCCACAATGGCACACATGCACAATCAAGCAGTACACACCCACAATGACTCTGGGTAATGCCCCTGATCTACACACTGTCACAATGTACAATGTCATGCTGTCTGAATGTCAACATGTACCATGCAGCTATATACTTGTGGACACATTATAATATGCCATCTCCCCTTTACATTACAGGGGCACCATCAACACCCCATGCAGAGCAGTCCCAGCCAATCTTCACTGATGACGAGGAGGACACCACCAGCATTGACACCCAAACCCTCCAAAACATCATGGACATCATCCGCAACTTACCTCCAGGATCAGGGCAGCCGAGCTGCATCGAGAAGACCCCATCCACTACCCAAAGCACCCAGCAGGAGGTGCCCACAGCCCTGGCACTCTCCCAAGAGCCCCAGCAACAAACCATGGCCTTCCAATGCCTTGTGCTGGAGGGCCAGTGGGAGATGGCTGAGCTGGTGCGGGTGGGGTTCGGCCTCATAGTTACCAAAATGGACACCATCCATGGGTGTCTAGGTCCCATCAGGGACCAGATTCAGTCCCTAATGGACACCCACGGCCCGCTCCATGGTCTCTAATGAACCATGACTGACATCGCTGGAGTCATGATGCGGAGAGAAGAACATCTGTCCACTCAGACTGGCTCCAGTGATTCCAGCTGTGAACTGGCACACATGCGGAGGCTCATGGAGGACATGGTGCGGATGGAGGCGGAAAGTATGGCAGCCACCGCTGCACATCAGCGAAATGTAGCTGGAATCTACCATGCCCTGCAGATCCTCATCACGGCAGTGCTGCCACAAGGCATGGCGCTCATGAATGCTGCTGCCCCCCACACCATCCACATATCCGCCCCCTGGTGTGTCAGTGCCTCACAGTGCAGCAGGCATATCCACTCTGGCACCTGATGTGCCACTGCCACACAGTGCAGCCGACAACCCACCACCGGCGCCTGATGTGTCAGTGGCACACAGTGCCGCAGCCGGTACTGCGACACCCACAGGTGGGGCAAAGCACACATACGGGGACGAGGACATGGTAGAGATTTTTGTCAGAAGGATGCAGTAGCATTCATCTCCGCCACCTGGCTTGTTTCTGATTGGTGTCGCACATGGCCTCATGACCCCCACTGACCCCCGATACACTCCACTACACTCACCTTGGACCCCGACATGGACTGCCATATCCTGTTTGATGACCAATGACACAGCGCCCAGACTGCGGACTGTACCTGTCCTATTCTGCAGTACCGGTCATCCCCGTATGGACTCTGACTGGCCCTCCACGGGCCCATATTGTGTGGTGTGCTTGCCATGGCCCTGTACCACTGGATGTGCAATAAACATCCAGTAATGCACTGCTGTGTCATGTCTTTCATCATTTCACATGAATGTGTGGATGGAAGTGGGGACAGTGATTTCCCTTACGTCAATGATGCTCATCTAGTGAGATACCAGTCACCGTGTGCTACAATGCCTATTGCATCCCGGGTGCCATGAACACATGCATTAGTCACTTCCTTGTCTGGACATGGACTGAACTAAGCCCAGAGCCCCTGAGTCATTGTTGCAAGCCCTGCACTGGTCCGGCATACACCAGGCCAGACCACTCCGCTGAAGCTCCGAGGGGGGCCCACATAGTTACCTGTCGCAGGCGTACTCGCTGGTGGTGTGCAGGTCACTGGTCTAGTTGTCAGCATGTCACGGCCACTCTCTGAGGGCTGGTCTACACACACCACACCAATCCGGCACAGCCTCACAGGCCATCTGACCCGCAAATATAAGGGGCCGACAACGTCACATTCCCCTCTGCCGGTGGTGACTGGATGATGGGCGCTCAACGGTGCTCAATCACAAAGGGCCCATGATTTGCTGCGCACAGGGTTGGTGGTAGCCGAGGCCTTGCAGTCCACACGGTCCTTACACCACGGGGCGCTGACTGGTGTTGCACAGGGTTAGTGGCACCCGAGGCCTTGCGGCTGACATGGGCTACCACCACGTGGCGCTGACTGGCGTTGCACAGGGTTGGTGGCCCACGTAATTGCTGAGCGGGTGTGCAGCCTGCGATGATGATGTGTGCACTGATGTGGTCTCTGCCATTGATAACTGAGGACTCAGGGTCATGTGTGGGACCTGATGTGCCACAGGGCGGGCCTGCATGATGTGGACCATGCCATGGTGGCGTGAACGGGGCGTGACCGGGGCCTGGAGCTTGCACAGGCACGTGGTATGCCTGCTGATGGACACACCGGTGGCAGCAGGTGAGCAGTGGGGCTTGTGTGCGAAGGGACGGCGGTGTCTCTCTCTCTCTCTCCCTTCCCTCTCTCTCACTCTCTCTACCTTCCATCTCTCTCTCTCACTCACTCTCTCTCCCTTCCCTCTCTCTCTCTCACTCTCTCTCCCTTCCCTCTCTCTCTCTCTCTCCCTCTCCTTGATTTTCTGCTTTCTTTTCCAGGCTGTGACGTCGAGATTGTCCCTGGCGGACCCGACAGGAGTCTTCCGCATTGCTGTTTTGTGTTTCAGTAAAGTTTTTGGTTGTTACTTCAGTGCTGTGTGACTGTTTTTCATTCTTCTGGCCACACATGTGTATATTTATTTTGGCACTGTGCGTCATCCTGCGTTTGTTGTGGCTCTTGTGTTGTGCACTGTATTTGTATGTCCAGGGGGTGAAGGCCGGGGGCCTGAGATGGTTGTGGGGAGTGTTGTGGCCCTCATGGGTAACCGCGTTGCATTATCATTGTCTCCATGGCATCTGTGGGTCTTCAGGTGTGGCTCTTGGCTGGGCTCCCTTTCATGCTGCAGGTAGTCGTCCTGATTAACACCAGAAGAAGGCAGGTGTTAATTCCCTGCTGCTACCGCGGCTTATCACCTGTTTTTGTTTTGCTTCGCAGATCTGGCAGTTCGTTGTGAAAGTGTTGTGGTATTTTTGTGTGTTTTTGCACGGGAACGCCCACTCTGCATCTCATTAGGGTTAGGTAGTGGTGTCCACTGTGGAGATAAAATTTGGGGCAGTTATCGCGGGAATACAAGCGATGTCTGCAGTTTGCACCTGCTTGTGAATGGGGTGTTAAATCTATCTCCACATTGGTTGGTTACGGTAATTCATAGTTGACTCCTTGTGAATATCCCCCATGGCCTCTTGATGCAAGATAAGCACTCTTCTCTGGACAATTCACCTATTCAATAAATATTCATACGTTAACGTTCTCCTAATATATTAAAAAAATAAAAAGTATTGATAATAGATTGTGTGAGACTGCCTAAGAAGAATCTATGCAAAACCTAATGTGCCTTAAGGACTGCTGTAAATACTTTATTGACAGTTTTATGTTTTTCAATTATTTGCATGTAAAAAGTATAAAATATCTTGTAAAAATGCTTGCCTGAAAACAAAGGTGTTCTATTTATACGACGATAAAAATAGCCGCTGCAGAAATCCTTTTAATCTTTTCTTGCCAGCTCTACAGGGACAAACTATAAGAGGATTAATGCCTGCATAATGGAAGCCACATGTTTTTAGAAGAGTTGCCGTTTTCTTTTCCAGACATAATGCTCTTTGTTCCACCTTTTCGATTTACATGTTTGCCAATGTTTTTCCTCGGTGGCTCAAGAGACTTCATTTTTTTAAAACATGGCTGACACGTTGTGCTCAATATGTGCGTTCAAAGAGATGAATTATAAACTTAGTCCTGCATTCCTGTGGTAAACAAGTGACACTGGACATTAACAGTAAATGACTTGAGCAAAGGGTTTAGTTTGTTATAAAAAAAAAGTGCAGCTGCCCGAAGATTTTTCTAAGGAGCCCAACACAATGACTGTTGGAAGCCCCCGGGGGAGGGGAGGTGGGGGCGGGGGGGGGGGTGTCAATGCAACCTAATTTTGAGTCTCGAATGTATTTCTTTTCCACAGCTCTACACTTTATTTGTCTATATCTCTTGAAGTTTCCTTTTCACTCCTGATTTCTCTCGTTGTCACTGGAGTCCTGTATATTTTTCTTACAGCGTTTTTCTCCCTTTAATGCCTTTCTATTTCTTGCTCTCGGTCAAAGTCAGTGCAAAAAACTATAGTCTCACAAGTTAGCATGACAGACCACCACTTGCATCAGCCCGCACAAAATAGGCATCGCTTCTTCAGCGCTGTACTACCCAATTAAGTGCATTCTAGAAAAAGTGTCCTCTGGGAGAAATTGTTGAGTATCTCTGAGCATAGGTTCACACTTCTCGTTTAAATCACATACATACCAATTCAGTCATACCCACCACATCCAAACTCTCAAGTCCGCTAAATATTGGCACAAAAACCTGTAGTAAATACAATAGTGATTGAAATGTATTAAAACAAATTGTTTTTCAGAACATTGCATAGTAAAAAACCATTAAATCCAAAAAATCACCATAAGACAAGTTCAATACATTCTATATAAAAACTATTTGGTCCGGGTTAGAAATTAAAAAAATATGTGCAAAAGCATATATTTTTCTATGAGGTTTCAAAATAGACAATCACCTTTGTCATTAATGGCCACAATCAAAAACAGTCAGAATTCTAACATATACACCTTGTTGCTTTACTCGTTATCTGCATATAAGGTCATATTCAGACAAATAGATTTGTGGCTACTATAGAAAGCGTCAACGCGTTTCGAAGGTATAATCACATAACACCTTCTTTTTCAAGACTGTAGTGTTCTTTACTCCTGATCTTTTTTAAAAAATTTGAGGCGATTTAATCAAGTCTGCCCCAGAATTATACAGATCCGATAGTCGCAGAACTACTACTTATAAATGCGTCCCTGTTTCTTGATTCCTGAGTTTTTAAAAAAACTTCACGGAAATGAGCATCTAGTTAACAATGATGAACTAGCATTCATTCAGACGTCTCTGGAGTCTGTCAGTCCGGATATTGAGCTTATTTTTAAAAAAAAGAAGAAGCATTTCTCCCGACTTCTTGTCTGAATAATTTTTACGCTTAGCAGGCACACAGTAAAGGATTGTTTCCCATACATTTGGGGCATATTTACAATAAGTGGCGCATCCCTGCATATCAGCAGGGATGCGCCACTTATTGTGCGCCATGCCTCCACCACCATGGATGCGCCGCATTTACAATGCGGCGCACCATGGGGCAAAAACGGCACGGAAAAGTGACGCATTGCTGGAGTTTCATCGCAAGCCCGACGCAGCTCCAGCAATGCTCTGGGGGGCCCTATCTTGTTAATGCTGCGTCAATCCTTACGCCTGCTTCAAGCAGGCGCAAGGTTTTGACGCAGCATGGGCCCAAAAGTGACTGAGTGAAATCTTGTAGATTTCACTCAGCCACTTTTAGAAGGCGTTCCTGCGCCAGAACGCCCCTCCCTGCGCAGGAATGCCTCCTTCTGGCACAGGGCTTTACAACGTGACGCATCTCCCAGATGCGTCACGTTGTAAATACCCCGCACCATATCGCATCTTTTGCGCCGCCGCTGCATCACAAAAGTGATGCAACGGCGACGTAAAAGGCACGCAAGGGGCTTGTAAATCTGCCCCTTTATTCTTAGCGATGAGTCTTTAGATCTCGCTGGTCTTTCAAATTTCTAGAGCAAACCAGCGGCGTGTCAGTATGTCCGTTCCGATATCGTATTTCACCGCGAAATATTCTCAAAACATTTGGGCACACATTTACAAAGAGTTTGCTTGGAGTTTGTGTGATTTTTGTAACCATCCCAGGTGCAAAATCATCTGCTGGGATTAACAAACTAACGTAAATCATGATTTACATTGGTTTGAAACCCAAAGTAACACAATGGAGCACAATGTCCTGCCTTGTTTTCTTTGCATCAAGGAGACTTTCCATGGCTTGTAATTGGGCATTCCCATGCAGACGCCCATGGGTTTTGACCCATATCCCTATTTACAAAGAACTGCAGGGAAGCATATGCATCAAACTCTTGTGCCTCCTTGAGGCAGGTGAAACAAGGAAACATGATTTGATCCCACGTTTATTCCTCTTTGCATGTCTGCATGCATTTTCTGCATTCTCCAGCATGAATATAAAGAGAAACAAAATGTAAAAGATAGTTTTTGTACAGGAAGGGGCCCCTTCCGGCATAAAAGGGATACTGAGTACATTGCAGACAACATTGCACTATGGCAGAAGGGTGCCTACTTTAGCGGATGGCAGCCATAAGTGCACCAGTCCAGGGAGAGTGTATAACTGTGCCACTTCTAATTCGATATGGTGCAGTTCTTCTCTCTCTCCAGTTGACTTTACTTGCTTGCTGCACTACACTATGTTGCATTAACTCTTTGTAAATATGCCCTGTGAAGTCTCCTAATGCAACCTATGCCACTCCTCAGTAGTCAAGGGTAAATGCATTCTCAAATGAACAACTTTATTAACTACAGAGATACAAAGGTAGACTGACTTTCTTTCATCAGTTCAACAGAGAGTTTCTCGGATGGTTAGTAAAATGCACCATTCAAATACCCTCACCAAATCTCTACATTATGTCTTTGGCACCTTTTCAGGTGCTTCTAGCGAGTCAGCGTTCGTGAGATCCCTTATGGTGGATTTTTCTGAAAGGTTCAGTCCAAGAAATCTTCATTTTAAAAATACAAAGAAAAATAATTTTGCAAGTATTTACATAATATTTTCAATGCAAGATTTCCATTGGTGCATCAGTGTTTGTATTTATTTGATCAGAGATGGATGTAGAAACTTAGAAAGGACAGGCTGTATAAATAATAATGATGGTCTCACAGGGCAATTAAAGTGAACAGTCTCAATTAGCAAGGATTAGCAACTCTCTAGGATTTTCGTAGCTGTTAAATAATAACAAATATTCTAATATTCACTGTAAAGGATGTATATATAAGTATCTGTGTTATCTGCTGGCGTTAATGTCAAATTATATGCAACATATGTCTATTCAGTGCAATTTGTTTCTTATTTAAAAAAACCTTTCAAATCTATTTTCTGATCTACTTCAAATCAATATGACCTTTAATTTTGCCACCGCTTTTCGGTTCATTATTTCTTAATCAGTTAATGTTTGCAGTGCCCAGCCAGACTTACCAGCACTCATTACGTCTTTTGTCTAATCAAATTAACATTATTATCAGTTTTTGCTTCCTTCCAGTGACTTTGCCTACCAACAAAACTCACAACAACGAGCAATGTGATTGTCACAATAAAATATTTTTACATGCAAAAGGTGTAACACTATTGACCTTTTGTGATAGATTCCCAAGGAGTATGCTAGGAAATTTGTGACAGTCAGACAATTGCATATGCATTCCTTCTTCCCTACATGTACCACTGTTGATTTTCACAGTGTGAACAGTTCACATGATTAAGTATTTTAGTAATGTACACATAAAATGTTCAATATATATTTCTACTATTTCTTCCTTTGGAAATCTTTTTTCTCATGTGGTGAAAAGTCTAGTTTTACGCCGCCTTACAATACAGGGATGTTTTAGGCAAATTTCCATCATATGTGTATGTTCACTCTAATCTCATTAGGACTAAAGTTACGTAGGCAAATAGTATAGGAACATTCATGCACAAAAGGAAATAACCATAATTCTACTCCTATCTCTGTACATATGGTTGGGTAAAAATGACTAATCACCTTGTATCAAATACCTAAGAGAAAGAAACCAGATACCCCAGGTCTCTCAGAGCATCCAGTTGCCACTCCAACAAATCAGCCATCCAATCCCAATACTGCTCTTTTTTGTAAAGCAAGACATTCATACGGTCTGGCACTGACAGGCTACTGCATCCTTACAACGTGAACATGACAAACTGACTCTGTGAATGACTGCTTAGTCATCACTAGGTGAACTATGTCCATAACCTTTGGCCTGTCACTTCTTGATTGACACCATCTCCTGCCGCGGCTAGACTAGGAACCAAAACCGGCCCTTGCAAACATCTCGGTCGGCCCGCAGCTTTTGTTACACCTGACGGTATTGCAGCAATGCTGCAAAAGAGGCCCCTGGTTCAAAACCAGCCCCCACCCTGGCAGCCCAGAGGGGAAACGCCCGGTGCCAGCTGCGGCCAGTCTGTCCCTGCCTGCTGCAGGGAGGAAAGCGCAAGCAATCTAATTCAACAGGATCTCTAATTTTTTAAGTAGCTTGTGAGGTTAAGGAGTCCACCAAAGTCTTATACAATTCATATTCTTCACAGGTGAGACTGCGTTCAAATAGCATGAAACTTCTAACATCTGGAAGGCAAAGTTAGTATCCTTGCAAAGCTGTCCTACTATTTTGGAGAGTTAACCTGCAACCATGTGTATCTGCACAAATAGAAAAAGATTGGTTGAGTTGAACATGTCTTCTTTTGAGTTTATATTTTCAACGTTAAAGGTAAAACTGCACTTTTCAGAATGCAAAGTGGTCATGCCTATAAAGCCCAAACTGTCTGAAGGTGTCACAAATTATGTGGTTCCAAACGGCAACATGGCTGGTGATGATCTTAGCCCAGCTTAGGGTGGCAGGCAGCAGAGCAGCACAACAGAAAAGCAGTTCTTCCAGAGCAACAGTCAAGCAGAGTGTCTGTCCTTGTAGAAGCACTGCAGTCCTTCCTCCTGGCAGAGTGTCTTCACAGATCCAGTAGTGTTTGATTTGGGAAAGTCAGAGGCCCATTGTGTATACCCAGTTGTGCCTCTGAAGTGGAGGTGACTTCAAGGAGGGATTTGCAGTGCACAGAGGTCCTACCTTCCAGACCTGTATTGGAGACAGGCTGCGGGCATTCAGAGCTAAGAGCAGCAAAATGCCACATTTCTAAAAGTGGCATTTCTAAAATAGTGATGATAAAAACAACTTTGCCAGCAAAAAGTATTTTCATTAGCATTCCAATTATATGAAACATCACAGAGCTACTCCTTCCCAATCAGGAATTACAGCTTATAAATGTAATAAGGAATTTAACATTGTTAACTTTTGAGAGAGGTAGGCCTCATTGAAGTGAAAAATGAATGTGTGTGTTTTTCCCTACCAGAACTTGCAAAGCTTACGTTCCCTAACTTTTATTTACATAGCACTCTGCCCTATGGGCTACTCAGGGCTAGCGTTAGGGATGACTAATTTGTAATAAATGGAGAGTTTAAGGCATAGCAAGGGGTTTTAAATGCCAGATCAACATGGCAGGATATTTGCTCACACAGGCTCTACATTGGCAGGCCTGAGAGATGTTTAAAGTGCTACTTATGTGGGTAGCACAATCGGTGCCGCAGGCACACTAGTACCATTTAATTTACAGGCACTGGGCACATCTAATGCACTCTACTAGGGACTCATACGTAAATTAAATGCGCCAATTGTGGATTGTCAAGCAAAGCATGTTTTATTGGAGAAGCACATGCACTGTAGCATTGTTTGACAGTCCTAAGGCCAACAAAAAGAAAAAAAATCAGCAAAAAGGGGAGGCAAACAGGCACAAATCAGAAGGCTGCCAGGTCTAACAGAATTGCTTTACCCCTTCTTTATAGGTGTTAATAGCCATTTTATCAGCCTTGAACACACAAAAAACGTAAACCTATATCTTTGCAGGTACATGCAGCTGTTAGCAGCAGGCAAATACCACAGCAGAAGAATGGCATAAATCCAGCGTCCCTGGTCTCAGATTCCTATATCATCAAAAAAGGTGTCCCTTTTATGACAAATAAAGTAAGTGTGTACACCTTTGCCATGCATGATAACTCTGTGAGGTTAAAAAATTGAAGATTGAAAAATGTAAGGCAGCCCCATCTTTCAAACCTTCCGAGTTCAGTAAATTGAGTACTCTGCAATTGGGTAATACAACCTTTTTATTGTTGTAGGGATGGAAAAGCCCTCTGCATAGTATAGACCAATATCATTGATCGATTCAACGTTCAAGGTGCTGGGGAGAGTGGTTCCCTGTAAACTGACCGGGTGGATCAACGAGCATGGTGTGTTGTCAAACCATCAGTATGGTTTGAGGAAGGGTAGAGGCACCCTGGATCAGTGCCTAAACTTCTACCTTCTACATGGGAAATATACAGTAGCCAAGAAAGGGACACTTCACCTTGCGTTTATGGATCTATCCTTGGCCTTCGACCGAGTAAATAGATCCAAACTCTGCGACCTGTTGCTAGCGATGGGTATGGATACAAATATGGTGTATTTCCTATCTGATCTGCACAGGGATCTCTCTGCAGCAGTAAGGTTCGACCAAAAGGGGAACCTAACACAGAAGATAGATATTGTAAGAGGAGTCAGACAGGGCTGTATTCTGGCCCCATTGTTATTTACCCTTTATATTAATACCTTAGACTTTGTTTGGAGCAGCTAAGGATATCCCCTGGGTGGGGAAACAATTGATTCCTGCATTGCTGTACGCAGATGATGCAGCTCTATTGGCGTGCACAGCGGTGGGGCTTAAACACTTGCTGTCCTTCTTTTCTGATTTTATGGGCTCACTGGATTTAAACGTACATTTTTTTAAATCACATACCATGAATATGGGTGTTAAGCCTAGTAAAATCAAAACGTTCAGTTGTGGCCATAATGAAATAACTAGTGTCACCCCATTTCAATACTTAGGTGTTATATTTGATGACAGATGTGAATGGGCCCCGCAAAGGAGGGCAAAGAGAAACGCCATGGCACGTTCCACAGGCGCGGTACTCAATTTCGCTCGAAAGTTGGGTGCCAAATCTGTGCACACAATGTTAGAAATATACAAATCTAAGTGCATTGCTATTATGACTCCGATGTTTGGGGCTATAAAAAATGCATAGAGCTTCAAACTGTGGAAAATACATTTTAGGAAGCCTGCTTTCAGGCCCCCAATCTACATCTACATACATAATTCATGAGGAATTGGGTATTGGTTATGTGGCTGATCTAATTAAAATGTCCCCTCTTCTCAAAGGAATCTCGAACTAGTGTAATCCAGAGTTAGTGTTAAATCAAGATATCATCAGAGATTGTATGGTACTAGATAGGGCTAGCAACATCCTATGGTTGAGACATATGAAAGGTATAACAAGGGTGCTTGGTCGACCAGAGGTATTTGATAAACCTGATAGTATATGTAAAAAAGATCTGGTGTGGGCCAAGACCTTGTTCTCACATTTAGCATCCACAGAAAGAGAGGCCACTGAATTATCGAAACCTTATCTGGCCATAGTTAACAAGCCCCATCATTGTTTTCTCTTGACAAGATTGAGGTTTAACCTTTTACATTTTTTATTAGCCGAACCTTTGTGCTGGAGTAAGAAAGAGGATCTGGGACCATGCCCTTGTGATAACTTTTCAAGGCAATATACCTTGCACTTTGTTATATTTTGCGACTATTATCTGCAGATTCACGAGCGTTTTATTTTCCCACCTTTAAAGGATAAAGGCTTCCTGCAGGTTAGGCTGGCTCTTACCTATCTGCACATGTTGAATAGCCCTTTGGAAATTTTTAATATTGCCAGCTTTTTAGCAGCAGCAGTTAGAGCAAGGAAAAGAAGGAAATATTAAAAGAATGAGGGCCTATGGGTTTTGACTTTTCACTATGTATATTTATTTCATAATTTTGTAATAATTTATCTTATTCTATTTGTATTTTGTTACATTGGATATTTGTGGTATCATACTTTTTAGAGTGTAAATTGACTCTTCCTTTTTTAAAAGCTACAGTAAAATCCAGGACCTGTATAGATGTTTAGACAATGGATGACCTATGTAGGATCCATTAGTTTAGAAGGCCTAGCTTGCGCCATAAAACAAATACAATAGGAAGCCATGTTCTTCGGACACATTGCACTTAGGTTCTGAATATATCGGGAGGCTGGGTATAAGGTTTTATCTATGAACTGTGTATGGGGTTTTACTTTTTAAATCATGTTTAATGTATCACTGTTTTTATGTATATGTAACCTTTGTAACTTTTATGGTTCTCCGATGTGAAACCGAATAAAGTTTATTTGATTTGATTTTGACTCTCTCTTTTATAATATGTATTTAAAATGTTATTGTTGAAATTTTACACATGTATTTTTTCTATGATGGATTATTGTAATTCTTGGTTCTATGTGATGGGTATTTTAACATGCTTTTATGGTTTTGAATAACAGAATAAAGTGATTTTGACCGACTGACTGGCCTAGTAAAGACATGTACCCCTGCCCTGAGTGCCCAATTGTACTGTTCTCTGGATCCCTAAAGCTGATTTGTTTTGTTATAGGCAAAGACAGATCAGGCCTATCTCATGGATTGTAATCTTGTTGGATGTGGAGGTGCGCCCAAAGCTCTTCTCTCACAGTGGTGAAAGGCTACCGCCATCTCCAGAGTTAAGCAGCCAGTGCGCGTTGGTGTCAGCAAAATGTGTAGAGATCATTGGAAGCCTGTGAGGAATACATGATATGAAAGATGTAATTCTGTGCAGTGCTTGCACAATGAAAGCTTGTGCTGGTGTATGTGTGCTTATTTGAAGCACAATACATGAAGGGTGTAGTGTTGTGCAGCGTGCATATGGTGAGTGTGTGTGTGATGGCAGTGTGTGTGCTTGCGTTAGACCTGACATACTTGGTGTGGCTTCCCCTGTCTTTTTGCCTCTACCTCCTGTATTTTTTACTTATGCTGGACTTCGTTTTTGCTAGTTTATGTGCTCTGGGACCTTTACCATTGTGTACCAGTGCAAACGTGCAATGCTCCCTGTGTAAATTGTGATTATAATTGGTCATCCATGATTGGCATATTTGATTTACTGGTACGTCCCTAGTAAAGTGCACTGTATGTGCCCAAGGCCCGTAAATCAAATGCTACTAGTAGGACTGCAGTTCTGATTGTGCCACCCACGTTAGAAGTCATGCAAACATGTATCCGACCTGCCATTACAGTGTCTGTGAGTGCAGTTTTAAACTGCATGTCGACCTGGCAAGTGCACCTATTTGCCAATCCCAAACCTTCCCTTCTACTACGTCAGGAGTGCAGTGGGTTGGTTCCACAGCATCGATGGCGAACCACTGGGCTGAAGGTGATGCATAGGTTGAAAGCGATGCACGGCCTGGACTGCATCAGAGTCGAAACGGTACACCACAGATGTCGATGATGCAGTGTCTGGGACTCGAGCAGCTGTGGTTCTTCGGAGGTGCTGCGGCAAAGTAGAGGATGAGCTGAAAATTGAGGTTGAAGCTTTGTGTACTCAGCGAGCGAGGACCACGGCTTCAGTGCAGTCTGCTTCGATGAGTCACTTTTGAAGGGATGTGCCAGGTCCGAAATAATACTTTGGGGTCGATACATCAATTTCTTGATTGTAGCACGAATACTCACTTCCAAGGGCCCAGGACTGGACTTGGCAGCACTTGGCAGAGCAAGACTCACAGCTGAGGAACCCAGGTGCTGGTAGCAAGTTGCAGGTGAAGTCTTTGTTGTCACTGAAACTTCAGTAAGGGGAGGCAAACCCAAACCAGCCCTTGGAGAACCTTTAGATGCAGTATGTAGAGAGTAAAGCCCATTCCTTTCACTCACAGGCAAGAAGCAACAGACAACAAGCCAACACAGCAAAGCCAACAGCAAATTGGCAGTCCCTCAGGCACCACAACAGCTCTTCTCCTGGCAGAATGTCCTCGGTCCAGATGTGTTCTGAGGATATGGTATCAGAGGTCCAGTACTTATACCCATTGTAGCCTTTTAAGTAGGGAAACATCAAAGAAAGGTATTTGTGATGCACAGGACCCTGCCCTTCTTGGTCCTCGGTCCGGACACACCGCAGGGGGGTATGCAGCTCTTTGTGGGGAGAGGCACAGCCCTATTCAGGTAAAAGTGTCAGCTCTTCTCCCCACTCTATCTCAGGAAGACCTATGAGCCTGGTGATGGGCCATCAGTATATGCAGGGCACATCTCATCTCCCTTTGTGTGGCTATCTAGAGGGAATGCTCGAAGTCCAGCCGCCACCCTGTCCCAGACGTGTATTCTAGGGACAGGCAGAGGCATAGAATGGTTAAAGTGAGAAAATACCTCTTAGAAGTAGCATTTTCAGTCCTGTAATTCAAAAAACAACTCCACTAAAAGATTTGTTTTTAAATAGTGAGTCCAAAGACATCAAACTCCAATTTTCTATCTGCTCCCACTTAGAAGTTACGCTTGTAAGGTATTACAAGGCTGATCCAAAGTGCATGGTACTAGGAACTTATCCGTAAATCAAATATGCCAATCATGGAAAAACCAAATGCCATTACATTTTAGGCACTGAGCACATGCATTTAGCGGTGATTAGAAGTGGTAAGGAGCCCAGAGTCCTAAAACCAGCAAGAAGAGGTTTACCACACAGTCAGAAGCAGGAGGTCAGAAGTCAAAGGAAAGCGGAAACCACCAAAATATGCCTGGTCCAACACAGTGGGTGTACATTTCTCATTCCCTCTTGGCCCAGTTCCAATGAGGGACTTGTTTTTCTGGATGACTGATACTAGAGTATGGAAAAACAGGCTCGTGAAAGAGCACTATCTGTGTATTACATAGGAAGTACTGTCAATTTCATATGTATGCCAAGACACCCTTTGAGTAGGAGTAGTAGTGTCCCAAGGACTCCAGTCCCTGCCTGAAATTAAGCACTGTCGCAAACTGCAACTGCCTTCTACAGAGCCAAGCCACCTTCCTCAAAATCAGACCACCAGGTTTCAGTGAAAGACAGAGTGGAAGTTTGAAACCGGTCATCCATCCTTTACTGCTCTGACGACCCCATGTAGTATTTGAGTCTACAGGGGAGACATCACTGTCTTTGTATTATCGCTAGTAGTCTCAGCTAGCAATGGGCACACCTGACAAGAAAGCACATGGCATAGACCAGGTCTGTTCACCATACTAATGGAACACAAACCCAGGTTAATTACAGCTTTTAAATAGACATTTTGATGCCAACTAAAGATAAAAGATTTATGATTTTACTTTTCTTTCCATTTTGTTTTAGCCCTGCAAGTGTATCGCCTGCATGCAGCTCGGTCTCCAGCTGGCGATACCAATCAGGTGCCCACAGCCTTTGTTGGACTTGGCATTTGAGGCTATATGCATTGCTCACTGGAGGTTAGTTATGCAAATGTTGTTAAATATGACATTTGCTTAATGGTGTTTTAGAATACTATAAAAATACATTTACGTTTTGTGCAGGGCAGACAATAACTGCTCCTCTTGGCATCCTTCCCCTACATCATGCTTATAGCCCAATTTATTATTAATTCAACAGTGCCAAATGTGAGAATCGAGCTTTTCTATTGCTTTATTGTGTGACCACGTTAGATCATCTTTTATGATTAGGAATGTGGGTCTTTTCAAAGACTGTAAATTAACTTTTAGTCAGCGATTGGATCTTCAAATCAGAAGAGCATAGGCTAATCGTGTAATACAACTGCATAACTCGCAGTGGTATCGATATGAGCACATCTCGATGCATTTACCATCTCAGAACTTGACAAATACATACATGTGCTTCAGTCATCGAAGAACACGCTACCTAATTACAATTCATGAAAAAATGTGTTTTGTCAAATGATGTTCAACAATGTATCAAATGCTGCAGAACAACAAAACATGTAAACAAACATATTGCTTTGGGAAGACTAACATTTAGAATGTAATAGTTTACAAAAGGGGTTTACTGTCTTGATGTTGAATTAGTTTTTATTTAAATTTGTACTGATGCAATGCCTTCTGATGTGCTGTAGTCCTGCTTTTTCTGCCTACGATTTGTAATCGTAATTAGGGCTCCCGGTTTTATGTTTTTTTTTTACATTTCTGTTTGTATTTATCCATATTTATTTTTTGCCCATTTTATGTGTATTTATCCATATTCATTTTGTGTTGTAAAACTGTACATTTCCATTTTTATTTAACCGATAGATGCACACTCATACTTTGATGACTGTCGTGCTTCAGCTATTAACCCGTTGGCTGCTGCTGTCGGCCAACGGACGTCGCGAGCACTACCTCGGTAGTGCTGCGCACCTCCGTTGGCCGAAGCGGCCCGCCCGTTTCTTAGAACGTTCCGCACTGGCTTGGAACGTTCAGCGCAGGCAACGGGTTAAAGCTGCCAAATATTATGTAACAATACATCCACTAAATATTAGTGTTATACCACAAATGTATGTTGACATAGATACGTACATTATTTAAAGTAATTTCATTTTGTTTTTTAATTTCCCATGCTGTCCATCTGCTCAGCTGTTGGGCTACAATTAATAAAAGACGGCACAGAGAGTCACTTCAAAGAAGCACAATTTTCTGTATTCATCCACTTTAAAAAAATTAATTCAGACAGAAAACACATTGTTTTCGGTCTGTATTTATCTGTAAAAATCTGTAAAAGTGGAAAACAGGGAGCCTTAATCATAATGTGCACTGATGGTATGTAGTCATTCTTTTTACCCAGTAGTCAACGTGTGACCCCAGATGACCTCTAGAGTGGCTATGCTTGAAAATGGGCAAGAGTCTTCTAGACCCCATCGTGGGCTGTATTTATGACATGCTTCCTGATAACCTCTGGAGTGATTATGACCATTGATGGCTGCAGCCAGGGTGTGATACTCGAGGAGTTGTAGTATTGCTATGACTTCTCTGTCTTTAGTCATGATATACTTCAGATGGTCAGTAGTTTTTCTATGTTTCATAGGAGCTGTAAAAGGGTAATGCTTCTTGTGGGCTGTAGACTAACATGCTGCAGCTAGGATGTAGGATTCTATCTGATGGTTTGCGTTCATGCTGTTTCTGCTGATATTTTGTAGTCTTTCTATGTTTCCAGAAAGTCTTTAGTCATGATTTATCTCCTGGTAGTCTGTAACCATGCTCTGGGTCCTATTGCTTTTTAGGTCTTGCCTAACAGCACTGTCTTCTGCTGCTCGTGCAGTGATTCTGCATACTTTTCCTATTCTTCTGTCCATCATTTCGACTCCCAGGCTACACCTTTGAGTTACTAATATATTCTGTCCTACAGGGTTCATTGCTGTTGCCTTTAAATGTTTTGGAATTCTGTGTTCCCTTTTTAAGCACCAAATAAGTGGCACAGACTTATAAAGTAGTTTGTGAACTTGTTTCGCAGTTCATCACTTCTTTTTATACCACTAAACAAATTGCACAAAATATTAAACCAGTCCATGTGACTTCATGTGATTGTCGGCCTCTACTGTGCGCACACAAAGTATGTGCCTGTTTAAAGCGTACACTAATTTGAAACCAGACTCCCATAGTCTTTCCAGAAAACCAATCCAGTGACAGGATGTGGTCTCACAGCTAGATTGCCGACCTTGGAGCTGGGAAACCACCTTCGAGCCACGGGGTCAACTACACATCCTGTGATTCTGGGCAAAACACTTAATCTCCCCGTGGCTACCAAAGACATGAATGTGTCCTTGTGTAACGTAACCAGTGCTCATGTAAAGTGATCCAATACCTTCGGGTCGAGTTAGCACAATATGAATCTAAATAAATAAAAATAAATCTACCCCACTCAAATATAATCAACTTCTCTCCACTCCAATAAACCAAACTCTGACCCACTCCAATCTACCCCACTCCACTCCACTCCAATCTACGCCAATCTTCCCCTCTCCAATCTACTTCGCTCTATCCAAATCTACCCTTCTCCAATCTACCTCAGTCCACCCCACCCCACCCTATCGCATCCCTCTCCACCCTATCCATTGCACACCACTGCCTCTTAACCATGCTGAACAGCATTCACATTGGTGAACAAAATGGCTAAAAATACACTGCCAAAAGCTCTTGCATAGACAAGACCTATTGGGTATGCCAATGCTTGTTAATTTGGTGATGTGTCCCGGTGGCCTACTATAGATAATATATAATACATTTACCACTTGGGAACCTGTGGCACAGCAGTATAGGTAGGATTTATAAAAACATACTTGTGAAAATGTCGATTTTAACATATAGTTCAGATTTGTCCATAACATGAACACAACATAAAATAGTAACTGTGGGGCGTAATAAGAAAGGTTTCATATTTGTAGGAAAGATAAGATATGTAAAGTGCAAGCTCATAACAAACCGTCAATAGATAACATAAAAAGATATTGATTATAGCTCATATTGTAGTGGGATTACTCTTTAAACAACTATTACAATATCATTTTAAATCTTTTCTCGTCACAGAAGTGTTAAACTCATTGAATGGATCAAGGATGTAAAAACTGTCAAGAACAACTTACATTTCTCTTAAATAAAACTCGAGGAAGCAATTCTGTGTGACAGTCATAAAAGAGCACACTGAACCAAGATAATTCGCTCTGGAGCACTTTCTTCATCACAGCAAGAATTGGCTTCTGCCAGTTAGAGAGCTCATTTACAATTAAACCTGGCTTTCAGGATCATATTAAAGGTCACATTGAAAATGACTTGCTCGAGGTAAAAGTCATTAAACATAAACAGACCGTCTTAGAAACAGGGTTAGGTCTCTCCAGCTGAATGGCACACAGAGGCATCGATTAAGGATTTTCAGGAGAAATGGTATCATGATTGTACGAAATTAAACTTTAAATATGTGCATTCATCACTTTGAATACCGTCACAAATTGGCGTTGATAAACACAATACAAACAGATTCAAATTAAGTATTTCTGTATGTGAGGAACAATATTGATTAATTGGAATCTTTGAATTCAATAAGCATGCTGATTAAAAAATGAATATGACCGGTATTATGAAAAACTTATTTAGCCATTTAGAGAATAGGTATCTGCCATCAGTGTGCTTGATAGATTATCTTAGATCGGGTACAACACAAATACATTCAACACCCAGTAGTGGTCGGTGGTGGGAGTGGGGCAGGGTGGGGGGTAGTAATCTATGGATTATGCAGGATTGCAGGTAAGTAAACATATAAATAAATAAAACTAATTTTGCTGCGTGCACTGCATCGCATTTGGGGATACAGTGCACGTAACGAAATTTGTTTTATTTATTTATATGTTTATTTAGCAGTAATCCTCCGTAATCCATAGATTTCTACCCCCCACCCTGCCCCTCCCCCTCCCCACGTCACAGCCCGTCAGCTACTCCCACCCCCGACCGCTACTGTTATCATCCACGGCGGGGGCCCTTGTTTGCGCTTTACACCACCAGTAGCGGTAGGTGGTGGAAGTAGCTGCCGGGCGATGATGTGGGGAGGGGGAGGGGCAGGTTGGGGGGTAGTAATCTATGGATTACGGAGGATTATAGGTAAGTAAACATATAAATAAATAAAACTAATTTCGTTGCGTGCACTGCAACGCATTTGGGGATCCTCCGTAATCCATAGATTACTATCCCCCGCCCTGCCCTTGACCCTCCGCCTCACATCACCGGCCAGTAGCTACTCCCACCACCGACCTCTACTGTACACCACACACACGGGGAAATAAAACAAACAGAAGACGAAGAATATAGAGGAAAGGAATAATGGGAATCTTAGACCCTGCTCCATATAGCAGCTTCGAGGCAGGGCGGGAGGGGGAGATATTGGGAAATGTTACAGTTTTTACAGTTTATGTGTGTTCCTATTCGCCACCATTGATGCAACCTACATGGATATGGTTAAGTAAAAAGCGTCCTTTAGTGTAAAGACTGCATAAAGGAATTGTAATAAAGACATATTTTAAAAAACAAAAACAGATACATTCTACACTATACATTTTTAGGTGCAGGGTGATTAAGTGATTTGGCCACTATTACACTAGGCTGGGCAAAGCACTAAGGCTGGGTTTTGAACATGGATCCACAGTTTCCAAGACCAGCAACGTTACTGCTAGGCCGCCTCGCCTCTTCTACAACACTTTTCCAAACATTCACAGACTTCTTGTTCAAACAGAATTTCAGAATCGTTCATCGATTTCTGCTTGCTCAAACAATTTTTGATAGGGCACTCTAATAAAGAAATAATGCATTGCCTGTTTTACGTAGGAAAGTACAAGTACACCACTAGTTCCTTCTCCTCTTTCCGGCCAAAAGTTGCCTCTTCGTATGTAGTCTAAAGGAAAAAGTCTTTTTTTATCTAAAACAAAGCTTTTTATACTCAAATAAACTCCAACTCGGTATAATGTGAGTCCAGTAGTATATTTGACATTGTCTGTTGTGTGCTGCTTCCTGCATTCCTCCATTCTTACATCACTGTGTTAAAAAAAACGTACTGTGTTATTGACATTAAGGCACAGATTTGATACAAAGCTGCACAGCAACCAAAGTTGCTACGCTTCATTGAGTCAAAGGGAGAGAGAAATATGTGCCATATATGACACATTTTTCTCTCCCTATGCTCCGTATCACTTTTGGCTGCTAGGCGCCAATGCACACACCCTTGAGCCATAGTGCAAGGGTGTGTGCCTTATCTAAAGCATAGACTTTGTACTGGAAGTGGATCCTTCCAGTTCAAAAATTATCCTTTAAAACATTTCCCACTCTGCATGCGTTCTGGGCAATGCCTGCATCTAGCAGGCCTAAGGATTTGGTGCAAATCCTTGTCTATGAATGTTAGCAGGCAGGGATTTGTATCAGTTCCATGGCGGTTGCACATAAATTTGCATATCGCTGAGTCTGAACTGGGGTGGCGAAGTGAGCTATAGAATGATGATGGATTCAACCCAGATCTCTCACTGGGGGTGAGTGTCTGGAAAGTTACAGTCCTCCATCCATCATCCTCTTGTGTTTGCTTTGTTCACCCTAAGTTGGCAGGGTATGCCCAGACGTGGGTCCCTTGCTCACTTTGCCACTCAATTCAAGCTAGCGTGGCTGATGAGGAGTCTTACTCCAAACTAGTCCCAGGATGCTTGTTTCCGGTCCAGGGAAGACCCGGCCTGGGAGTTCAGGCTGGACTGTTCCCATGAGGAACAGGGTCAAGACTGATTTGTTGATGGCTGGGTCGGAACCGGGGTGGCACAGTGAGCTAAAGAATGATGATGGATTCAATGCAGATGTGTGACTGGGGGTGAGTGTCTGAAAAGATTCAGCACTCCCTCCGACCATCCCATCAGTTTGTTTTGGGTTGCACATAAATGCCCATGTAACTTTCCCTTGACACCTTAACACATAGTGCAACTTTGCGTTAATTTGGTGAGTCCTGGTTTACAATGTATAGTAAATTAAACCAAAACATTTCGAACCAGGTTTGTATCACTTCTGTGACACCAGCCTGGACAAAGTGTTAGTAAATCCTGGGCTTAGGATGTTGCTGTATGGTTAATTTCCACTTTCCTAGCAAATTACTTTAATTCCAGCCTCCTACTTTGCAACCATGTCTCGATCTTCTCCAGGAAGTCTGGGGCGGGGGGGGTGGGGGGGGGGGGGGGTAGTCTCCATCATAATTATGATTTACAAATTGCAATCAAAATACTAATTTTACAACACATTAGTCATATTTGTTGGCTGGAATGCCATATGTTTTTCAAGCAATTTTGAAGTGAAATTTTTAAGACATTGTAAAACCTTCTGGTTTTCCAGAATAAACTTTACCGTTGTTTCACTGAGGCAGAAAATCATGTATTCTCTGCTACGTAAGTTGCCTGCATCTCTGTAGAAATTAAATTCAGGGTAGGATAAGCTGAGGGCTCCTGCGCCCATCCAGCTTTGAAAGTCAACCGCTGACTGCAGCCTATCGCAGGGTCAGGCTGCCCAATCTGCCATTCCTGGTGGACTGCAGGCTAAGGGGTTGCATTCAGAGGAGGATGGTCATAAGTCACTCAACCATACTGCCATGGCTCCATAGCCTCTACCTCCTACAGTGTGGGGCATGGTTTGCACAATGTTTACAGGGCTGATTATAGTTCCCACTCCAGTGCTGTATTCCACAGATTTTCCCTGACTTTCAGGGGCTCCAAACCTGCGAGTAAGCCTGTAGCTACAAAGCCTCCTACTTTCCAGTTTATTTACTTTTTCAATTTCAGAAAACATCATGCATGCCATTTGTTATGTCCCTTTGCTCTTTAATTAGTCCCTTTGACATTCCCCAATGTGGGCTAAGTACTGTAAGCAGCAGCCAAACTTTACAGAGCTAAAGTTGCAAACATTTAAGTGCAACTAAGAGGAATTTAGATGCAAAAAACTGATCTGAGAGCTCAGAAGCCTTAATAATGACTTGCAGAATTAAGTCATGGGGCCTGTGTACCAGCAGGTGAAACTAGAACATCTGATAGCATTATATGAGTTGGCAAAAGGGTTATAGAGGTAAGGGCATTCATACAAATTGCAGTGAACTTAGACAAACTCGTCGGTTTATGGGTATTCATAGGCATTTAGCCGGTTGTTTCCGGTTGTGAAACTGCACAAAACACTACTCATATGACATGCAATATTTGGAAAAAGCAAAGGTAGTATCCATATCCCATGGGGAATAAAAAAGAAGTGTGTTCACATAGAAAATATTTATGCACATTTCTTCAGGCGTTTTCATTGGATTGTTTGCCTTGTGGAGAATCTACTCAAAAACAAGTTGATGCATAGATTTACGAGTTTATAAAGAGGCTGTTGAATTAGACCTGTAACATGTTGAGAGCTACTAAAGACAGATCTACACTAGGTAATGCTACACTAGCTAGTCCTAGCAGGCCTTACCGCAGTTTAATAATCGTGGCCATAGCAACGGAATGTAATTCCTTTTCTTGGGTTTAAGGAAAATTGGAGCACATCCTGAAAAGAAATACATTTTCATATTAGTGATCTGTTTAGAAAGCCCATCACTGATGTCTAGGCCTCGATTCTGAGAAGGCCAATAATGGCTGAGGTATTTACCACACATGGTAAGTGCCAAAATCCTGGGATAAAGTATTTACAGAGAGCTCAAAATGCTCCAACTTCAAATGTTCCCACTTGAATACAAGGCATAACATTCCACATGCATCAAATTCCATGTTAGCCCTTTTTTGGACCCCTTTTCCAATAAATTTTTGATGGTTTTGTTGTATCTTCTCCTTTAATTGTGTACATACCTTACTAAGAATGTAACTAGGTCATGAGTTGGAATGTAGTGTAGGGAGAGTTTGTCAGTTGTAACTTGATCGAGAGACTGAACAACTTGCCTCCCTGTTGGGCGTGAATAAACTACCTGTTTACTTAATTGTGGTGAGTCTAACTTCACATTACTGGCGACGATGAGCCCAACAGGCGATGAAGAACCCTGCGCGATTTGGATTTAAGAATTACTGAAAAGAAGAGGATTCCCAGGGCCACTACAGAGCCGTAGTGAGTTGATTATTTATTTGGAGATCTTTTCGAGTGCTTTTTGAAGACCCGACCTGATCCCCGAAGCGGCGTTATCATATGCGGCAAGTACATTTTAGTAGTTTTTAACTACATTAAAATATTCCACAGAAGTGCCTACCTTCTTTAAAAGTGTGTGTTTTGAATGCTTCGCGCGAGCTGTACTTGAGCGTCTCTTCGGATTCCATGACGTTCAGTTTTGACCCCGCGCTGAAGAGCAGTCACGTTTCCTCTTTCATCACACGTATTTTGTGGTGACACGCACGCTCACTTACACGCATTTTGCGGAAGTGTGCTCCATGATAAGACTCACTTGAACATCGTTTTTTAACATTTTTCGGATCGAGGCAAGTTGTTAAGAGGAAAACGATTAGAAGCGCAGTTTGATTAAGAGGAGAACAAGAAGAAGTACAGTTTACTCAAAATGAAAATGAAAAGGAAGCAGTTTGATCAATTATCCATCTTTGTGAACTGAAGGAAATTCACACTGTGTACGCTAAGAAGGTGTACGCTAGGAAGAAAGAAGTACCTACTGAAAAGAAGTAAAGTTTGCAATTATTTTATTTTTCCGTTTGTTAAAAAAAAAAAAAAAAAAAAAGGAAAAGGGCGGATTTTACTTCTTTATTTTTCTGATTGTTATTTTTCCTTCATTATTTTGGATTATTATTTTAGATTGTTGTATTAGCTTGTTTAGTTAATTTTCCTTTTCAGGATGTCATCTTCAGCGAGTGGAATAAATCAACCGCCTCAATTTTTGAGTGAGCAAGGTGAACCGATTTTACCATGGAAAAAATGGAAACCAATTTTTTACTCATATTTGCTTGCTATTGGTGGTGAAAAGTTTTCTGCGATCAGGAAACAAGCTGTTTTGTTGAACAATTTAGGTATTGAAGGAAGGAACATTTACGATAGTTTGGATCCTATACCTATTGGCAAGGGTGCCGGTGAACCTACTGATGTGTACGAAATGAGTGTACTTCTTTTAAAGAATCATTTTGGAGCACGAATTAATGTTGTCATGGAGAGACATAAGTTTTTCATGCGCACACAGGGTAAGAACGAAAGAGTTGGACATTATGTGGCAGCACTTAAATCTCTTGCGCAAACTTGCAAATTTGAACTGTTGACTGATTCTCTCATTCGTGACCAACTTGTTCGTTGCACTAATGATCAGAAGATTCAGGAAAAACTTTTGTCGAAAAATCCAAACTTGAAAGAGGCCATACTAATTGTTGAGAGTGTTGAGCATACTTCTACTTGGGTGAAGGAGATTAGGAAGGGTCCCATTCCAACTGATCCTGTTTCTAGTATAGGCAATGAAAATCGAATAATCTTTCAACCGGAAATAAGTGTTGCTGCAGAAGTAAAACTCCTTCTAGACAAGAGAAGACCACTTTAAAAATAGAAAGACCTAAACAAAACAACAGTTTTAACAGAGACAATAAGTTTAGATGTCCTAGATGTGGTAGTGAGAAACATGGACCGAACTATCCAAACTGTTTTGCCAAAAGTACTGTTTGCAGGAACTGTGGTAGGAAAGGCCACTATGCCAGGATGTGTAAAAACAGCAACGTCAATTTTGTAGCCGACGAAGAAGAGTACTCTCAGGATTCCATTCATTGCATCACGAATTTACAGGATGATGTTGTTAATGGTGTGAATCAAGTTGATGACGATGTTGTAATTATGCCCTCTTGTGACATTCATATTGCCAATAAGGTTGTCCCTGTACTGGCTGATTCTGGTTCACTATTCACTCTTATTAGTGACAAATTTTGGTTCTCCAATTTTGAGGGAGACAGAATCAAGCTTTTGGCTCCTGACATTAATCCTGCCAGGTATGCGAAGCAGAAGATTGATTTGATTGGGTATTCCATCCAGACCATTACCTTTAAGGGTAGAGAAACTGTTGGTAAGGTGTATGTTGCGAAGAAGGGGATAATCTTCTTGGGTGGCGTCATCAAAGAGACCTAGGGATTATTTTGAATCCCAATGCTCCTGAACAAGTTATGTTAGTCTCTCAACTAGGTGATTTGTTTGACTTTTTTGAAAAATTTCCTGAAGTATTTAGTGATGATTTGGGTCTTTTGAAAGGTTTTAAACATAAGCTTATTTTAAAAGGGAATGCAAAACCTGTAGTACACAAAGTTCGGAAAGTGCCAAATCTTATGTTGAAACCACTTCAAGATGAAATTCATAGGTTGTTGAAACTGGGAGTGGTCGAGGAAATAGAATCTTCGGAATGGCTTGCGCCAATTGTTTTGACTTCTAAGGACAAGGGTACCAAAATGAGGATGTGTGTAGACCTCAGAAGTTTAAATGGTTCAATCTGGGTTGACAGGCAGCCTTTGCCTAATATAAATGAGATTTTGACTAAGTTGGGTGGGGCTACTGTGTTTAGCGTAATGGATTTGTCAGCAGCATACCACCAAGTTTTGTTGCATGAAGAATCAAGGCATTTAACATCTTTCGTAACTCCTATTGGTGCTTACAGATTTATTAGGAGGCCTTTTGGGCTAGCTAGTGCAGCTGCTTGTTTTCAAAGGATTATGAAGAATGTGTTATCTGGAATTGATTCCGTTTTGTTCTTCCAGGACGACATTCTGGTATACGGGAGTGATGTTGGCAGGCATGATGACATCTTATTTGGGGTTTTATCTAGACTCAAGGAATCTGGTCTGACTTTGAAACGTGAAAAATGCAAGTTCAGAGTGAATTCTGTGTCTTATTTGGGGCACACTATATCTGGGGAGGGTATCAGTCCCAAGATTGATCTGGCAGAGGCTATTCTTCAAGCTCAACCCCCTTCTAACAAGGACCAGGTGAAATCTTTCAATGGGTTATCAGAATATTATTCGAAATGTATTCCAAATTTTGCTAGCGTGATGCAGCCTATTAGACTTCTTTTGAAAAAAGGTGCTGTTTTCAATTGGGACAAGGAATGTTCAGGAGCCTTTGAAACTGTTAAGTCTGAGATTGCAAAGATGCCAACATTGGGACATTTTGATGTACACAAGAAAACAATTTTGTCTACTGATGCGAGTATACGTGGTTTGGGGGCTGTCCTATCTCAGTTGGTGGATGGTTCGGAGAGGGTCATTGGATTTGCCTCACGTTCTTCGAAGGGTGCTGAGGAGCGCTATTCGGTTATAGAGCGTGAAGCTTTAGCTTGTTTTTGGGCCATCAAGCATTTCAAATTTTATTTGTGGGGTTTACCTTTCTTTATCAGGTCTGATCATAAACCTCTGGTGCAGTTGTTTTCTGGCAGGAATGTTGAATGTACAACTCCAAGGATTAAGAGGTGGGTCGAAGGACTCATGGAATACAATTTTTGCGTGGAATACCTACCCGGACTTAAAAATATTCCTGCTGATTTTCTCTTTAGATCGCCCCTTGATAAACTGGTTGAGTGTGATTCTGAGCCTCCAGTCGTCTCATGGGTGAGTGAATCAGCATTGAATAAAGTGGAATGGAGGGATAGCTTTTCAAATGATCCGGCCAGGGATTTTGTTTTGGAATCCACGGTCAGTGGATGGCCTGTTTTGAAAGAAGTTCCTGATCCTGCTAAGGGTTATTGGAATGTAAGAGATGAGTTGAACATTGTTCAGGGACAATTGTTCAGAGGCGACAGGTTGATTCCCCCTTTTGGGATGAGGGAGAAGATAATAAATTTGGCACATGAGGGACATCTTGGTCGTAGTCTCACTAAGGCGAGAGTCAGGGAATCCTATTGGTGGCCTGAATTAGACCGTGAGGTTGAGAATATTGTGAGAGACTGCAGTATTTGTGCTAGTAACGATAAGTCTAGGAAAGTGAGCACCGCCCCTCTTTCCCCTGTTGCCATACCTGAGCGTCCTTGGTCTAAAGTGGCTGTGGACATTATTGGACCTTTTGAGAACCTAGCTCCTTCTGAGAAGTTTGTCGTTGTTCTAGTTGATTATACATCGAAGTGGTTGTCTGCTTCTTGTATGGGTTCCGTGTTGAGTAGGAATGTTATTGAATTTTTAAAAGATGCTTTTACATGTGAAGGGGTGCCTGACGTCCTGGTTTCTGATAACGGTGTTCAATTCACTTCTCAGGAAATGTCTCATTTTTTGAGAGATTTATCCATCACCCACCATAGGACTGCTCTTTATTCTCCGCAGGCTAATGGTTTGGTGGAGAGCATGAATAGGTTAATTAGAGCTTGTGCCCAGACTGCTTTGGAAAGAAGACTTCCATTAAAACCTATTCTCAGGGAAAAACTGTGGGCATACAGGAACACTCCCAACAGTGTGACTGGTTTGTCACCTTTTAAGAATCTGAAAGGAAGAGTTGCTGGTTCTAAACTTAATCCTTTGTGGCTATCAGTGAAAGATAGAGGTTGTGAGGTCAATGATTGGAGGTTGAAAAATTATCAAGAGAAGTACAAATGGAGGTTTGATGTCGTAAGAGTGGCAAAGAGAAGATCATGGAAAGTGGGTGATTTTGTTTTCATAAAAAGGGCAGCTTGGTCGCCAAAGGGTGAGTCCAAGTATTTTGGGCCTAGACGCATTGTGAAGGTCATGAAGAATGTGGTTATGCTTGCTGGGGGAGATGTTTGGAGTATGTCTCGTTTATCAAGGTGTGCTGAGGGGGATGGTGTTGTGGAATCTGGTTCTGACGGTTCTGTGAGTCAAAAATGTTCCAATCACTTACCACAGAATGTTCCTTTCCGCAACACTAGCACAAGAACAAGAAGACCTCCTTTGTATCTTCGAGATTACTGTTCTAAGTGAATTGTTTCTTATTTCCTTCATTTTCTTTCTTTAATTCTCTTTATCTTTTCCAGTGATATTTACTTTGTTCTTCTTGTTTCTTCTTATTGTTTATTATTCATTATTGTTTTGTTATTATAATAAGGGAGATGTGTTGTATCTTCTCCTTTAATTGTGTGCATTCCTTACTAAGAATGTAACTAGGTCATGAGTTGGAATGTAGTGTAGGGAGAGTTTGTCAGTTGTAACTTGATCGAGAGACTGAACAACTTGCCTCCCTGTTGGGCGTGAATAAACTACCTGTTTACTTAATTGTGGTGAGTCTAACTTCACATTAGGTTTTACCTGTCTTAACCTTTCAGGGAGGAACAGTAGAGGTGCAGTCATCTTCACCAAGCTCCTCAGGCATCAATATTATTCACTGAACAAGTGGGCCGCAGAGAGGTCTTCAAGAGGGCTTCAAGAGGGCCGGATCCTGCTGGTGCTCACCGCCGGCAATTGTAGAAAGCAGGTGCTGAGACGGGTCTCTGTCGGGCTCTCCATTTCTGCCCTTACCCTCAAGATGAAAAAATAAATCTTAACCCCTTCGCTGCGGGGATTATTCACCTGCTGTGCTGGGGGGCGCGCACAGCGCCCGCATGCTCATGACGAGCTGGCAGGGCTGAGGAGTCAATGCATGACATTTTAAAATGTTTTGATTTCTTGCTCCATAAAGTTATTATCCTTGAAAGACTGTGTGCTGTTTTTGTTTTTCAAACAAAGGCGTGCAATTCAATGTGGGCCAATTGTTTTTTTCCATAATTGGAAGTTGATCACAATGGTACAACTCGGGCATTATTATATAAGGAGTGCTCATAAAAGCTATAGAAGGGGACTGACATTGAGGACTGCGATTTTGCAGCTTTACAGTGGAAGCACACTTGTCCTTCTCTTTTCCTTACATCCGACCACTGGAGAAATCACCAGAGCTTTCTGACAGATGTCAACAAGATTTCATTCATTTAGGAATTTCACAAAGAGCTTTCAACAAACGAAGAAACCCGCGGTTTAGCTACTGAGCTGAAACAACCACTATTTCATCTTGAAATCTAGGAAATCAAGATGCCTGCCTCCTTCATATTGTAAACAGTTCAGCATATTCTTAAAACATTATCTGAATGGGAGTACTGAAGAGCTGACGCATTGTTATTCAAGGTAATGGAAGATTCATAGGAAAAACAAATCCGAAGATGAGGCAAGAGGTGAGTAAAATAAACCTGCACTGATTCTGATTCCCACGCTTTTCTGGGTCTCTGTGTGTTTTATATTCCCACGTTTTAAACAACATAGCAGATAGCCGGGAGATTACCTCAGCATGTAAAGAGGGAGCGTGAATTCTCTGTGGATGCTGGCTATTGATTAGGCGCGCAGTACTTTTGGACAATGTACATCACCATTTTCAGGAGTACTCATTGTTTTAATGTATACAGTGTGACACGTGTATATAAACAATGTGTTGTAAATGTATGACCATTCAAATGTTATCAGTATGTACGTATTCTGAAGCTAAAAGTGCCAGAAAATTTGGAATGGAACTAAGAACCATGGAAGATAAATTCCCCTCTGTCAGAATGGTGCTTTGTTCAATTTTATTGAATCCCTAGCACCTGCCAGGCTATTGAAATGCATTGCTTTATACCTTAGGTCTTAATGTCCATGAAGCTGTTCTTCTTTACTTTAAAGTTGATTACTTTATTGTCCGACTCACTGTTTAGTTTAGTGTAATTTAAGCAGACCATTCATTCATAGAAAGTTGCTATGAAAATTAGCCTGACTGGAGAACATGTGCTGAAATTGTTTGAGTGTAACATGATTTTACTAAAAGAATCCAAACGGTGCCACATAGTTATGGGGGAAGTGCTTAGGATCTGGGATCTGACTTATCCTTATCATATGTGCTTCAAAAATAATGCCTGGTTGAATATTGGAAAGTCTGTGTTTTAGATAAATTGACCTGCAGTGTTACTGACTTAACCTATGCCCTTTCCTTGGAAGCACAATTCAGTAGATAGGGAAAATACCGCTGGGGTTCATGTCTGGATGTTTTGGGGAGCACACAAAGGGACTCTTGAATTTTTGAATGAGACATTACAATATGGCTCCTCAGTAACTGCAAGGGAGTCGGAATGGCTAGTGCCATCCATTTGATTTAAGTCATACTGTTCTGACTATCAGGTCTATACCATGGGCCATGGAACGTAGGCATTTCTTTTCTCGATAAATGTCTTCATTTCAATTTTGCCACCACTCTTGCCCTAGCCAAGCAATATCTGTAAACACAAGTAATGTATTACTGTTCATGCCGGTCTCTTTCTCAGCCTTACATCTACAACAGCCCAACCTGTGTGCACAGTGGCTCAATATGTCTGTTTCAGGCCTGACCACTTTCTTGCCAGATTAAACCAGTATCATATTGTTATCTGAAACCCTCCAGGGCTTCTCTTCCTGTTGTCTAATTGTCTATGACATTAATCAGATTTTCCTTTCATCTTAACTAACTGCTTGGAGTTCTTATTCCCTACTAAACACTCAATAATTTCTTTCTGGGTCTCCATGAATGCTCAAATGGCTTCCCCAATTTGTACACATCCTTCTTTTTCTCAGTCCTTTTTTAGTACATCTCATAAGCGCAATAGGTGCTTGTTTAGCTCAAAGCCTGAATCTATACCATTAGACTTCTATGAAGCTGGATCATCAGGATACATTTGCATTCACTATGTTAACGGCTCTGGTGTTTCCACTTCTATTTTCAAAGTAGCTATTCCATTTTCTTAAGGCCAGTTTGTGCTTCAGATTTCAATTCTCCTAATGCCACACATGTGATATTCTGATACAAATTGAACTATACTTCTCAATAAAGTTTGAGAAGCACCACTTTTAAGATTTAATAATCAATGCTTTGTAAATAGTATGGATATATCACTGTCTTACCTAGTATTGCCAGAACTAAGCATTTAAATATGTTTTTCATAATTCATAATTTTTGCATTGTAACTCGTTTAGTTAAGCTGTATGAACAACATTTATACAAAGACAAAAACTATTTTAAAGTACATAATGTGATACACAGTCCATGTAAACATTGATTGGGGTGCAAACACTTGTTTCAGGTGTCCATTATTAAACCCTAAGATAGTTTATAAGGTACGCAGACCACCAGTCTATTTCGAAAACCACTATCTATCATAGCGGGAAATGAGTCTGAGCCTCTGGTGTAATTTCAAATGCGATCTCCTCAGAAGGTAAAAAATTGACACGTTTCTGCCTATTGAGTTAAAGCCTCCTTAGGACTTTTTCAAGGAAGCGTTTATGTGATCCTTGTGGTGGGGCGGCTCTATTCCGCTGTAAAAGATGAATTCCTTCTAATGTCAATGTAGTCCATGTGTCTTAGAAATATTTCTTCCGTATGCAAGTTGCTGTGAGGCTTACTCAGGATGAGGTGGAGGCAGCATATCATAAGGACCTATAATGAGGTGACATAGTAAAAATCTGCCAGGAGTGTGGTTGTCATTTTGCAATGTAGGAAGATTCTATATGGGAATCATTCCACTAGATAACAAAAGATAACGTAACATAGGACAACATAACATGTTTAGCAGCTAAAATAGATGATTGTTATGATCACCTTTGCTGATCAAGGCATGCTTTCTAATGTTTTACTTTAACTCGCTGAAACAAGCCAATAGGTTTGACTCTAGACACGCTGTGTAAGGTACCATGTTTAAAAACAGCATATCCACAAGTCTTTTTATTTTGAACATTTGAAATTACCTGCCTTAGTTTTGGAATCAGATATATATATATATATATATTAAATGATTTGGCTTCACTACATGCATCAGAGGCATTTGATTGAGAGGCCTCCTTTAAAACTGGAGGGATATTCTTGTGTATGTGGTAGAAAGAGAGAAAAAACATGCACACACTATATAAACAAATGCCTGAATCAGAAATGCCTTGAAAAATGTTTTTTAGGAATCCATTGGAAAATATGTCTTTATGTAATAATGTTATGCTCTTGCCATCTATTTTGAAGCACAGCATGCTCAATAATGTTTGTTGCACCCCAAGCCACTGTAATTTCACTTATGTCTTATGGCTCACCGCATCCTACTGTTCACGAGGCATGAGGGTCAAGTTTACTATCTTCTCACAATAGTCTTACGAATTCTGTTTTCAGTTCAGTTGTCATGGGTTTTGTCTGAGGATAGTTTAGACGTGCAGTGCATTATAATTCTGCTGTTAGCTCATATTTCCCAATGGTGCATGCATCTGCTGCTTGTCTGCTAGTGTTTAATGGTTATGTAGCTAGGATTATGAAAATCTTTATTCCGTCTTAAAATATTAGGACAAAGTGATGTCACTACTATTAGAACTACTACTACTACTATTACACCACTGCTACTACTACTACTACTAATAATAATAATAACAATTATTACATTTGAGAACGGACCGTCTGTTTTGACAAGGGAAAAAGGCACCACTACCTTCAAACTTCACGGCTATAAACTGTACTTTGTAGTGCACATTCTGCCTTAGGAACAATGATATGAAATTCCCTGCAATTTGTTTAGGAGGTCCAATGTGGAGTTCCACAATCTGTGAGAGATTAAATATTTTTGTGAGGAGCTGATGTGGATTTTAAAGTATTGAATTTTTGTTTGAAAGCATTCAAGTTGATGCATTTGACCTGTATCTTATTGTTGCCATTATTCCATATTATCAGTGAGGAAAGCGTATGATACCTTTGAGAGGGAACACTGGAAAGAACATTTTGAAGTCCAAATCCACTAGGAGGTTTCAGGTATTTAGACAGGAGAACTGTGACAATGATGTCTTTTGTGGGTAGTAATAGTCAACTTTTTGATGCACTTAAGTGAGGAAGAGTACAGTATTCTTAACTGTCTTTCTTTCCTTCCCACACAGTGCTCAATTTGAGCCACTAGTTTCTGGTGCTCGGAATCAGGACCTAATTGGCAACCCCAGCACTGTCTGAGTTTGAGATGAGCACACAAAAAGTGTTCAATAATTCAATATGCTTTAAAAATGACTAATATCTGCTGTCAAAGCCGTTCTTATAGGTTTGGGTGGCCTGGAACCGTCTGAATTGTCACACTTAAAGGAGTGTCATGATTAGTAGTTGTGTTGGTACTGCCATTGGCAGTGCTGGCAGGGGCAATGGGTGGTGCAAGCTGCAGTGGCATCCTGACAAGGAAGGGCCGAGGTCTTCTTTGTTTTATGAATTAAGCACTGGAAATGGCTACCAATAAGGAACCAGATTATGGGACCTGTCCCGAAGAGGTGGTTAGCAGTTATGACATGGGTAGGTAGGCTTCTCAACAACCAGGAACTGAGAGGAGGTGAAATGCTCACAATACGTAATTAGATGTTGATATTCAAGTGCAAATTACATGGATTACTTGTAGATTGGAATGGTTAATTCTGGAGCACAGACTATTTGAGAAGCTGTCAGCCAGGAGTTGGAGTCAACAGCGAGATTGCTTTCAGTTGCTGCAAAGCGCCATGGTGCAAAGGGATTTTGCAAATTCACTGTTCAGAATCCTCAGTGACTTTTAGAATAATTTCCTTTTGTTTTTTTAAATGAAGGAGATGGGACCTACATCATTGAAAAATGCTGGTAACAACAGTTAAATACGCTGAACTACATTGCATTCTGCCTCCAATTCAGCTCACAATCCTGCTGCAAATGAGGAAAAATCAGAGCGTACAAAGTTACTTTTTTAAGGACGTTCTTCAGCACACCTAAGAAAAGGCAGCGTAATGTAGAGGAGACAAATCAAATTGGGTGTGAAAGCTGGGATTATCGATTTCTTGCCCCAAATATGGTCAGAAATAATGTAATGCTTGACAATAATCTTATAATATAAACTCAAAAGTTTTGTAGCCCTTGTGAGGCTCCAACTGAAAGCTTCACTCGCAGCGATCCATCTTATTTCTGCAGACTGTGTTGAGCGGCTGAGTTTGGAGGGAGAGTGGATGCAATGGAAGGCAAGGTGGAGTAAGACTGCAGCTAACAGCAGGTCTCCATTGTGCGCTTTGCTAGCTGTATGTGAGATTCCTGTCGTTTCACTGCTCTCTTTGGAGGAGCAGATGGGTAATAGAATGGACATCAGACCATTATTGAAGAATAGGAAGGCCATCTGGATGTATCAAAAGCCAACCATCTTTCTGGGGCTGGGCAGATGGGAACATGTGCCACAAACACTTATTTTACAGATCCTGTGGGGTCTAGTTTGTTGACTTGGTCAGACATCTTTGGTTTATATTTCTTTAGCCTACACACTTGTGGCCCTTGATGAAGTAGTCTGGTGGGTAGTGATTGTTGCATGTCAGGACATGCTCCTCCATCCATGTGGACCCACAGTAGGCTTCTCTGCACCGAGCTCCACACTGCAAGTCTGACCTCTACAGCTACTATATTTTGTGTTTCTCTTTAGAGGAGGCATTGCCACTCTAAAGGACACAAGTCTAACTGAGGTATAAGATAAACGTAGGATGGGAATGGTATTTTTACTGACTTGAAAAAAAGGTGAAATTCTATACTTGTAAGAATGGAAATGTTTTTACGATTTAGACATGTCATCACTAGAAAGAGTTTTCCGGTCTATTTAAGTTCATTTTATGACTGAAAAATTAATTTTAGAATTAAGTTTCAAGTCCACTTAGGTTTTCCACGGTCATCACAAAGCACAGCACTTTGCATATATTAATGAAAGGGAAGCCTGAGTTCATTAAGCAACACTTTTACCCATAGTCTTAAATCGCCTGCCTGAAACTGCAGGCTTCATAAAATTGCAGCCCATCAAGACAGTGATATTGTCAAACCAACAGTACAATAATAGATGCATGGATTATTACAATCCAAATTAAAATATATATTTGCAGTTCTGCGTTGCTGTAATACAATGACTTATTACTTTCAGGATCTCAGACATGTATGCAATGGCAGGACATCTATTCTTGGTTAAATGGCATGTACTAGGAATTTTTTTATAACGTTTTGTTATTACTTAACTCAAAATCCATAAACTGCCCAAAGACATGTTACTGGGTTTGTGTGAATAGATGAACTTTGCCCACAGGACTTGTATCCAAATTAACAACAAAGCATGAGGCAGTGAAGTAATATTATCTTGATATAGCTACCACACTATAATTAATATTATTATCAAAAACATGTCTATTTGATGTGTGTTTAATGCTTACACACATCGTACACAACGTCCTGGAAAGAGAATGAAATCGTTTCAATAAATTATCATGTAGCATTGTGTGTGTGTGTGTGTGTGTGTGTCTATATGACTATGGGCCTGGTGTACTAATAAATGATTCAACATGGTAAAAGGGTGTCTGTACTGATCCAACCCAGGAACACAGGTAGGAATGCACCTTATTATTTTAAATAAGGCTCATTCCTGTTTTTTCCCTGTTATGCAGCGCAGTGCTGCGCAGTGCAGCATTGTGGCTTGCAGCATTGTGGCTTGCAGCAAGGTGCCTTGCTGCAGTGCACAACTTCCCCTAAATTCCATCAAAATAATCTTGTCATTTTCACTTAATTTTGAACTGCTTTGTGATTCTCAAAAAAGCCCCAGGCAGATGCCCTACAAGAAAACATAATTTATGTTTTTGCTTAAAACTCGTTTCTGAGCAATCAGGAAATTGATCGTTACACTTTTTACTAGGTAAAATACACTTTTTCCAATTTACTCTACCTAAAATTGCATTGTTTTCATTGCACTTTATGCATGTCAACTCAGCTCACATAAGCTACAAACATTTAGGCTTTCCTAATATAACTTCCTGACTGCCATTATAGTGCAACTCTTAGGTTAAATAAACCCTGCTGACTCCTTAGGACGGAGACGGAGTCTATACGTCAAAGGGCCTTGTTTTGAAGCTGGCAGGAGGCCTCTCAGAGGCCATGGTGGAAGAAACACCTCGATATTTCGAAGAATGTTTTCAGCTAGGGTCCAGGGAGTTTATAGCTGTTTCATTTTGTGAACATGCTTTTCTCAGGCCAAACAGTTGCATTTCAGTGGAAGTGACTGACCAATTATTTACGACAAAAACAATCTGGGGGAGTATGGACGGTCTTCCATTTAGTGAATGTAATACATTTTGGAACCGCTACTTTACTGCTTTACTCCTGAGTTTCTATGGTCTTGGAAAACAAATTAAATTCGTCGTCCATGACTTCTTGTTGTATTACCTCTCTCACTATTCAACAATTTTTGTGCAAAAATACGTTGATTTTTCTATCTACATTTCTGATAGTTGAGATAAGAAAGGATCAGGCTTTAGAGCTGTTTGCTAAGCTTCAAGCATGGAAATGTATGCATGTTGAAGGGTAAGAAGTAATAAAAGCAAATAAATTATTTCGAAATTAATTGCATTGTTAGAACATCTTAGAAAATACAGGGGGAACTCCCTTAACATTGAAACTCGCCCGTGCAAATTATGCAATCCTAGTTTGTTATTATGTCATCGCTCTGATCCGTAACACATTAATATTACAAGGTCGGACGCCTGTGTAGCCTCTTCTGTTGCACAGGGCATACAAAAAATGAGGTTTGCAGTGAATTGTCCATCAAAAACACATTGCAATTTCATTTCCAGAGCCTGAAAAATTATTAGAAATAAATATTTAAAAAACAAGAAAAGCAGGCACAAAGTAAAAGTCTACAATATTTGCAGGGGCGCCTGGAAACACTACAATTGAGTAGTGTATGAAAAGGGACACTATTTATGCAAAAGTAAAAGCCTTTTGTCAAGAAGAGCAGATTGGTTGTTCAAGCCATTTATCCCCATACCGCAGGTTTCCTGCTTTTTTTTTTAACCCTTCACATTCCTCTTTTAAAGTCCAAAAACTCAAAATATTTTGATGGATATGGGTCAGAATAGCTAATTCTATTTGTCTTAAAGTTCCTTTATCATCTGCAAGCCAGGCAGTGATCATGGGACATGACGCACATGCTTGCCTTTTAAAACAAGGTCTTCTTGGGCTATTGGAATAGCAATCCATCCAACTTTCAAGGTTATGTAAAGTTGACCATTATCAGTGCTGTTTCCCAAACTATCCAAACAAAGCCTACGGAGTGTAAAGCTCTATACCCTCCGATCTTTTGAGAGACTTCCCCAGCTGCCTCTAGAGGACAAGGCAGAAATTCCTCTAGCTACTGCCCATACACCCTCAGATAATGGTGGCTTAGATTTTCTAAGTCTGTAGCTGGCCCTTGAACATCACAGCACAGTTTTGCACTGTGCCTTCGGACTCTTTAAGGATTAGTAAATCAATGCAATGCTTTACTCAATGCATGTGCCCACACAAAGCTTAAGTAAATGACCCCTTTGCATCTGGGTCTTCTCACATTTTCCACATTCTCGTTGTGGTGGGCAACCCTAGACAGGACCTATACTTTGGGTGTTCACCGAACACACACATACGAGGGGGGTTACGTGCTGGAATCCCGAGCAATTCCCAGCACCTTTATTTTATCACCTCAGAGCCGCTCCCGGCCCCTCGGGTGGGATGTATGACGTTACAACGCATACTTTTACAACGCCTACCTTTACAACGCATTTTTTACAACGCAACATCCATTACAACGCATTCCATTACAACGCATGCATTTACAACGGATTTTTTAAAACTACCTTTACAACGCATTCCATTACATCGCATACTACCTTTACAACGCATACCATTACAACGCATAACATTACTTTGCATGTAAGGTAAGTATTGGATAGTGTAGGGGTAATAATTACTATTCTAACTCCAGGGGGTGCAACAGTAGGGTTAGTATTGGATAGTGTAGGGGTAAAAATTACTATTCTAACTCCAGGGGGTGCAACAGTAGGGTAAGTGTTGGATAGTGTAGGGGTAAAAATTACTATTCTAACTCCAGGGGGTGCAACAGTAGGGTAAGTGTAGGATAGTGTAAGGGTACTATGTGTTATGTTATGTTATGTTATGGGTGTCTTATATAGCGCTCGGCTACTCCGAAGAGTGTCCCGGCGCTTTCGAACCCACAACGGACTGCAAAGGGCAAGCACAAGAAGAGAAAAGAACAACTTACTGACCAAAAAGCCACGTCTTCAGACCCTTTCTGAAGGCCAACAGATTAGATGTACCGCGAAGCGGCAAAGGCAAGGCATTCCAAAGCTGGGGCACCAAGCGTTTAAAAGAACGTCCCCCCATCCGTACTTTCCTGATAACAGGAACAACGGCAAGGCAGAGAGATTCCGATCTTAAGGATCTAGTCGGCTTGTAGAAGGTAAGCCGTTTCTGAATGTATTCCGCTCCCACATCATGGAATGCCTTATGCGCCAACGTAAGCGCTTTAAAAACAATCCGCTTCCGGACAGGCAGCCAATGTAAGGAGTGTAAAAGGTCCGAAGCTCTAGCTCGGAGAGGCAGGCCAAAAATGGCCCGGGCCGCCGAGTTCTGGACCACCTGTAATCTTTGGAGAAGATATTCGGGCAGACCCAAATATAAGACGTTTGAATAGTCCAGCCTCGAACCAATAAGGGCCTGGACCGAAATCTTTCTATGCGCCAATGGTAACAGGGGAAGGAACTTTCGCAACATTTTCAGAAGGCCAAAGCAGATGCCAGCCAACCCAAGAATCTGGGACTTAAGTGTCAAGCCGTTGTTAATCCTGACCCTCAAATTCTTGGCAATCAGAGAGGATGACTTAGGAGGGAACATATTCACCGGCCACCACTCCTGCCAATTCGGGTCAGACTGACACCCGAAGAAGAGCACCTCTGATTTATCAGGGTTGCACTTGAGGCTGTTTCGCTGAAACCAATCGAAAACAGCCCGAAGGCAACCCCGGATGCCCTCTTCGTCAAACTCAGCCCCCTTCCCACAAGTGAAAAGGAGCTGAGTATCATCGGCGTATGACAGGATCTGAGCTCCAAAAGACTCAGCCAGCACTTTGGCTGAGTACGGAGGGGCCCAGACCACCTCACGGCGACCGGCCAAATAAGATCGAAACCAACTTAACACCATCCCTCTCAGATCTCGTAGAGCCTTCTAAGGAGACCCTCATGAGGGACGGTGTCGAAGGCCGCCGATAGGTCTAACATCACCAGCATAGCTCTTCCTCCGGCGTCCAGCACTTCCTTAATAGCCTCATTGACGTCCAAAGCACCGTCTCGGTACTTAGGTTGCTCCGGAAGCCCGACTGGGTGGAATGCAGCAAACTGTGGGTTTCCAGAAAAGTAGAGAGCACAGTGTGCACATGCTTCTCCACTATCTTTGCCAGAGCAGGCAAAAGAGAAATCGCCCTATAGTTGGCATGAAGCTCAGGGTCCAGACCCGGCTTTTTAAGTAATGGAACAACCATCGCCTGCTTCCAGGCCACAGGGCCCACACCCCCAGTCAAGGACGAATTAAGGATAGGATTAATCAACGGGTTCAACACTCCCGCCACCCTGGCCAAAAATTTAGCAGGACAGGGATCAAGAGGTGAGCCCGATTTAAGTTTAGTCAGGAAATCCAGAGATGCGGAGTCAGAGAGAAATGGAAACTCCGAGAGAGTAGGTCCAAAGTCAACTAACCGGCACACCTGATCTCCCGGGCTGACGGCATCACTAGGGCCCGAAGAAGAAAAAGACTCCTGGATCCGTTTGATCTTAGAAGTAAAAAAGCAAGCCAGCGAGATCACCCACCTCTCAGAGAACTCATGACGCATCGCGTTAGCATTCGGGGTCACAAACTCCTTCACAATGGTAAAAATTTCCCTACAGGAACTCGAAGCAGTCTCGATTCTCGCAGAGAAATACTTCTTCTTAGCAGACAGAATGTCTACATGATAGGCTTTAATGGCCTCTCTATAGGCAGCCTTAGCTCCAAGATCATACTGCTGGCGCCAAAGCCTCTCTGCCACCTTACAATTGCGCCGGGATAAAGCCAGAGCCTCTGTATACCAAGGGGCAGAAGTTCGTCTAGCTGTTTTCCGAGGAGCGATCTCAGGTGCTAGTTTGTCAAATCGCTCAATTAACCACCTCTGCAGCAGATCAAGATCCCTCTCAAGGTCTCCTGACATCAGGCAAGGATGATCCAAGCAGGCCTGGGCCAAACTTTCAGGAGTCACCCGATGAAATGCCCGACCAGTGTGCCTAGGGTGACTCGGCATCCTAGAAGGTAGTTTACTCGTACCCAGGATCTGAAACCTGATTAGAGAATGGTCCGACCAAAGGACAGGGACCGGGTTGGCCATGTCAACTGGGATGGTAGAAAACACCTGATCGAGGGTATGACCCTTGATATGAGTCGGCACCGACACATAAGGTGTGAGGCCCAAAGGAGAGGTGACATCCATGATTTTAATCGTGTCACCATCCGTCCCCACATCCATATGAACATTAAAGTCCCTGAGCACAATGCAGTGTTCTGTCTTCAAGCAGAGCTCCGATGCCTGAGCCTGTAAATCCTCATGAAAGGATCCCAGTTGGCCAGGTGGTCGATAGACCAAAAGCCCGGTAAACGATTGATGGGGAGATAAGGTTATCGAGAACGCCAGAGATTCACAACCTGAAATGGCCTCCATAGGGACAACCACGCAGGGGACAGTTCTCCTGACCACAACCGCCACTCCTCCACCCCTCCCAATCAATCGGTCGTGCCTATGAATTACATAATCCGGGGGAATAGCAGTCACAACATCCGGATCAGATGCCTCCTCCAGCCAAGTTTCTGTGAGCATGAGGCAGACAGGTTTCTCAACAGCTAGGAGCTCATAGATGTCAAGAGCATGCCTGCTTAAGGAGCGGGTGTTGTAATGCTATGCGTTGTAATGGTATGCGTTGTAATGACTGCGATGTAATAACATGCGTTGTAGTGGTGTGCGTTGTAGTGTCATGCGTTGTAATGGTTGCGTTGTAAATGCATGCGTTGTAATGGATGTTGCGTTGTAAAAGTTTCGTTGTAATGGTAGTGCGTTGTAAAGTTGCATTGTAAAGGTTGTTTCCCCTCGGGTGTGTATCGATACAAATTATGGTAGTGGCCGGCTGGCTAACTACACCCCTCATAGCCTTGAGGGGAGAGAATTGCAAAGTCTCAAGAAAAGAAAAAGGAAGCATTAATAAGGCATCACAACACGTAGCATGGACATGATAGTTCATACAGTTTTGTTGTTTGCATATTCTTGGAACCGTTTTCTCTTCCTTAGCAGACAAAGTCTCCTAGCCTTTGACTCGGGCTCGGATTAGTGGAAGAGGTGTGGAGCAGCAGCCAGGGTGCCTGACTACGGGGTTCACGGTTCGATTCCCGGTGCCGGCGGCAGGTTGGCCCAGCACCACGTGACTCTGGTCAATAGCTCGCTTAATCTTCCTGTTGGCCCCCAGCGCCAGGACACCAGTTCGGAGGTAGCTTGTGTGCTTTACAAATACTGATATTTATTTCATTTCATTTCATTAGGTCTTAGACTGTACGGATTTCCTCACTGGGGTTCAGACACTTTCTCCGAGCATGACAAACTTTCTGTGGTACTTCTCTCTCTGGCTGACCCGATGGTGACTGGAGATCCTCTCCACAATCATATTCTTCCCCATCATTGGCATTCTACTCCATGGACATCATGCGGGGACTTTCGGCTCTTCTCTCTTACCCTAGTCTGTCCCTAGACTCGGGCATGCCCATGACCTTCTTGAACCATGATAAATTTCTTGATACCATCACTTTGCCCCTCTTGCCCGTAATCATGTCTCCTTTCACTCTGACTACTTCCCATTTTTTTCTTTCAAATGGAGTTCTGAATTTCCATTCGGGATGTCTGTCTTTGATCACTACTGCATCTCCCTGTCGCAACTCTGAATCCTGTGCATTTCTCCTTTTTCTTGCCCACTCATTCGTTGTTTTTCTTTTGTTCTGTGCTGCTTCCAGGTCAAGGGTTGCTGGTATCCACTCACAGCTAACAGGCACCAAAACCCTCACCTGTGTCCTCATGATCAGTTTACTTTGAGCACATCCTGTAGTGGAATGGGTGTTTGCCGATATGCCATTAAGAATTGATGTAGGCACACTTCCAAGTCAGTACCTTGATCCACAACTATTCTCAGTGCTTTGTTTAGTGTCCTCATATATCTTTCCGATTCTCCATTTTTCTTAGGCCACTGGGGAGTGATTTTTCTGTGTCTACTGTGTCGAATGTTGCTGTCTATCACTACTAAAGTTGACCTTCCTTTCCAAAATCCATGTTGACCTGAGACCACAGCTTGTCACAGGGCTCTTTGGTGATGATTGGTGTTGCCGCTACGTTGGCTACCGTGATCATACAAGAATGGCATCCCCTTACTTTTTCTCCACCATTCTGCCTGCACCGGTAAACCACACTTTCGACCGCAGCTGTGCTTTTGTCTTTGCTAGCCCTTGATGTCCATGATGGACTAGTTCCACTGTATGTCTCCACAGGCTCCTCATAACTACTATGTCTTGTCCTCTCAGTAGAAGTCCTTACACACCCTTACTTGGTTCGTCACGGCATCTTCACAGGCTTGTTTGAGTTTCTCACTCTTCATCGAGGAGACCGCTCACCACCTTCAGGAAGTCTTTCCACCGATGAGCGTTTAGCACCCCTTTCACCTTGCTTATGCAGCGGTCTTTATTTGTTGTTTTCACCAGCTCCGCTATAGACAGAGCTCAAGGTCAAGCACTCTTGGTGACAAACCTTACAAAGTCTTCCACTCCTCCATCTATTTCTTTCTGTGACTTTGGGTCTTCTGCCACCTGGTTTCTTGATAGATAACCATCTGAGTCGTTTACCCTAGGCCTATAAGTGACCTCAAAGTTTTATTGTTGGAGTTGTAATGCCCACCTTTCAATTTGGGGCAGTCCATTCCTGGTTGATCTGCTGAATGACGGCACTAGAGGTTTGTGATCGGTGATCACATTGAATTTGTGCCCACACAGTTAGATGTGAAAGTGCTGCACACCCATCTTATGGCGAGAGCCTCCCTCTCGATCTGGGAGTACCTGGTTTTCACCGCCATCAATGCTTGGCTGGCATATGCAATGGGCATGCACTCACCCCTTACCTTTTGCTGCAGGAAGACAGCCCCCAGCACCACCAGACTGGCGTCTACAATGAGCTCTGTTTTGCCTCCCGGTTTGAAGTAAGTAAAGGTGGCTCCTTGAAGCAGTACCCCCTTTATGTCCTTGAATGCTTGCGCAGCCTTACACGTCCATTCCCACAGTGTTTCTTTCTCAGTCAGCACATGCAGTAGTTCCGAAAGTGCCGCCACCTGGGGAATGAAGCGTCTGCAGTAGTTGACCATGCTTAAGAAGCTGCGCATCTCCATGGGGTTCTGTGGAATGGCAGCTGCTCAAATTACCTCAACCTTGGCCCGGTCGACCTGAAGAACCTCTTTGAGAATCGATATCCACAGAATTCAACCTTATTGGTGTAGAATGAACATTTGCTTTTGCAGAGAGTGAGCCTTTGGTCCACGAGTCTCTGTAGAGTGGCCCTCAACCTGGTGTAATGTTCCTCTAATCTTTAGAGTCTAATGTGTCTGAAAAGATCAGCACATCATCACTGACATTGGTGACTCCCACGATGCCAGAAAGGGCTTCTCCTGTCACATTCTGGAACGCCTCTGCTGCGGATGACACCCCAAAACTATGGCTCTTGAACCTCCTCAATCCCACATACGTGGAAAATATGGTTATGTAAAGACTGTCCTTGCCAACGAGCAGTTTATGATACCCTGAGTTGAGGTCCACTTTATAAAACCTCTTGACCCTGTTGATGTCTGCTACAATTTCATCTACAGTTGAGATGATTTGTCTCTCCCTTTTTATCGCCTTGTTCGGCAGGCACATGTCTACACACAACTTAAAGCCCCTGACTGCTTTGGTTTTGGAGCTATTACCAGGAGGTCGGCCCAATACATTCTCAATCACTCCAGCTTTCTCTAGCCGGCCCAGCTCTGTTTCGACGAGAGGCTGCAGGTGAAATGGTACACTCCGATGTCTCAGCGCCACCGATCTCACAGTTTTATCAATGTGTAATTCTACTTTGACCCTCTTGATACATCCCAGTCCTTCAAACAACTGTGGGAACTCTTCCATGATGTCATCCACATGAGACAGGTGTACTTGCTTGGTGAATAGCACTAGCCCTAGGTCAGCTGTGTGACAACGTATCAAGGTACGCGCACTCTCCTGCATGACGTAGAACTTTGTTCGCAGTTCCGCTGATCCATGACTCACTTCCACCTCTACGACCCCTTGGAGAGGTATGGGCATGGTGCCTCCATAATTCTATATTGCTCTTTGTTAGCGGCGGATGCTGTTCCAGTCGCCAATACTGCTCTTTGTCGAAGATGTTCATGAATGCCCCAGTATCAATGAGTGCTGCTATTGGTACACCATCCATGCATACTTTACACATGGGTGGGGTCTCCTATTTTGATTGTGTTGTCCTGTGAAGGATACAGTTAATACTTCACCTTCGTCATTCCCCTCTTCTTCAAGATTCCTAATTTGTTGGCGCACCATGGATGTCATACCTTGCTCCTCCTCTGCTTCCCGCACACACTTGACTTCTCCGAACCTCTTGTACATCCCTCCGCTAGTGTTCTGTCTCGATTCTCCTGGGCATACCCTTGTGAAATTATCTGATTTTCCACACTGAAAAGACATTTTCTTTTTTGCAGGACAGTTCTACAGGGGATGGCTAGAGGACCCACCGCTCCCGCATAATTTTTGTGTAGCTCCTGCCAGGAACTTTCCTCTGCCTCGTCCGGCTTCCTTTCAGATGGCGTCCACTCACTCTTCTTTGATGTTCACAGGAGCGGAATAAGCCAGTGTTATTGCGCTGCGGGCTAGGACTGACTCCATTTCGCCAGCTCTCATGTCAGTTAGTTCATGTGATCTGCCAGTATTAGGATTTCATCCAGTGATATGCCCGGCTGGCGGAGGATCAGTTTCCTCAGCTTGGCTGACCAGTACCCTTGGATCATTGTGCCCTTATCTTGAACTGCCTGTCAATGCCAGTGCACGTACTAGCCAGTTTTTTATAAATGTGCAAAGAACATATCTACTGACTCCCCTTCTTGCTGGTGAGCTTGTTTTAATTTAAAATGCTCATTATCCGTATTTAACTGGAGGTAAAAATATTGGTTGAGTGCTGCTACTGCAGTGTCATAATCGTCGTTATCACCAGTGCTGGATAAATCAAGGAATTGGTCAAACAGTTCAACCCTCCCATGTGCAACGTGGTTGACCTCTTCAAGGCTCCGTCCATTTCGAGTGTCGTGCGAAAGTATTTCTCCAACCTCTCTATCCACTTTCTTGACCTCGAGGCAGCCATGGTCATGTCCGCTAGCTGACTGAAAGGGGGTAGTGCCTCTAGTGCTGACTGAGAAAAGCATTCATGAGAGTGCTCTTGATCTCCATTGTCGTGCACTGAGATTTAACAGCCAATTCAGCATTCAAATCTGTTCTCCAGAGTATACCTGTCTTCTTAGGTATCTCACCAGTTTGTAAAGTCCACATTTGTAAAGCACACAATCACCCGTAAGGGTCTCTAGGCGCTGGGGGCCGTCGGGAAGATTAAGCGAGCTATTGCCCAGAGTCACATGGTGCTGGGCTAACCTGCCGCCGGAGCCGGGGATTGAACCGTGGTCCCCAGATTCCAGCATCAGTCGCCCTGGCCGCGGCGCCACACCTCTCCCACTGGGAGTACTGAACTTGCTGTATTTCGCTATTTATCTTTTGTATAGACTATGTGCCTTCTACCACTTTTTCATTCTGTGCAGTGTGTTTTTTTTCTTTTCAACTTTGCCCACCTTCTTTCTTTAGTGGTGGGCTTTAGACCCCTCCTCTCAATTCAATCTCTTTCTTTGTTTTCCCTACTGCTGATGCTCTGCTCTGCCAGCTCCATGTGGAGCCTTTTCTTACCTTCTGTTGCTGCCTGCCACACGCGGCCTCTTTGCACTCACCTTTGCCTCTGCTGGGACTGTGGCTACGCCCCTTCTCCTCTCAATTGGGACCTTCAGCATTTCCTTGCGCTGCCACTAAGATTACCGTGGGTAGCACGTAGGCTTCTCAGTCTCCCTCGGCCACAGTACTTCTTCAGTGCTTACGCAACCACCTCCACTGCCGCACTAACAGGCTGCGGGCGCCTCACACACTGCCGCTCCACTCCTCTTCAGCATGGCAGGGCCTACGTCTGCTTATCCCATGCTCAGCTGTGGGCCACTAATGCAGAACCAGTCCCCACTACTCTCAACCTATGGGATACATGTGTGCCCTCCCGTGCTGCTCCTTCTACAGCATGGCTCGCTCGACATATGGTAAATACCCCCTCGTCACCAATATTGTGGTGGGCAACTCTGAGGAGGGCCTATACTTGGGGTGTTTACCGGTCTTACACACAGCCAGATACAAAGGTGGTTCCGTGCTGGAACCCGGAGTGATTCCCAGCCCCTCGGATGTGTATCGATACAAATTCTGGTAGTGGCCAGCTGGCTCACTAAAATTCTAAGCTCTCGCTAGCCTCTTTTTTTCCTTTGGAATACTTTTGTGTTGTGATGCTCTAGAGACATGCTGTTCAAAATGCTAGTCAGTACCCTGATGTTTAAAACAGGGGCTTGTGTTTAGAAGGTACTCGCTGTCTGATCCTCAAAGCTTTTTCAATGAGTGTTTGTGTTTGACTTGAGGTTTAGGTGTGACCTACCTATGAATTTCTTGAAGAAAGACTTGTTTAATGATGAGGTCCACGTTTCTGCACGTTTTGCACCTGAAAACTGCTTACAGAAACTACTTAGTGAATCCAGTAATAGATGTTAAGGTGCCTCATGACGGACAAAGGCACAATGGGGAGCTGCCCAATATAGAGCCCATGTAGAGCATAGATTATAGCAAGAAAAATATCCCTATTGGGCAGTGGTGGTCGTTATTTACCGGGAGTGGAGGACAAGGAGATGGGTAGGGTTGTAAATGGAAAAAAAATATTTACCTTCAGGTCGGCCACCGAGCTGGCCGCCGCCTCTCAGTCTGCTCGCTGTTGCCTCTCGCTCCTGTAAGCAGGAACAGAAAGCAACCGGGCTCCAGACTCCCCTAGCAAATCACAGTGCTGCAATGCAGTGCTGTGATTGGTCTGAGCACCATGGATCGGCGCACAGACAAGTAATGGGAGCCTGGGGCATGTTCTGCACCCAGGCTGTGATGCAGCCTGAGTTTAGAACATGCAAACTGCACATGATGTTTTGGCCGTCATTGTGCACCTTGGAGTGGGCAAAACATCCTCCCCTACCCTTCTCTGGCAGACCAGCCCGCCCCACCTCACACTAGTTTTTATCATTGTAGTTTTCTTTACCTACAGCTCTGTGAGCAGTGGGGCGATGCTCCTCCGCCTTAGCGGAGCAGCCAGCACTGTATTATGTTCCTATTGGAAAATATGGTTTGGAAAATTGTGTTCGTGAAAAATGTAGACGATTTATAGGCACACATTCACTCAATTTTCTAAACGGTTATCTATTGCTTCAGGTTTTAAAACTGCTGAAGTAAATGCCACGCAGTTTAGCAATTTTCAAAGCAATCTGCATGAATCTGAATACAGGAATTTATTGATTTGTTTATGCATTTTGCAAAACGATTCAATGGCCGGCTCTTCTCTCAGCCAAGCAACTTCGAATGGCGTGACTCACCCCAAGGATTTCAGGCATCCATTGTAAATGTCGGCATTATAGCATGATCTTATAATTGCAACAATGGCTGGCAGCAGGAATCTTCTTAGCCTTGATAAAGTGCAGCAGGGGCTGAGCAGACTCCTCATGTAGAGATCTGTGCGGGATGTTTCTAAGCAACACATGGCTACACGGTATAGATTATTTTATTTCAGATGACAAAATACCATTTCACTAATGGAGTGCAATACTGTCAGATAATCCCTACAAAACAGCATATCATGGAAATACAATTCCGAACAACCACTGAGTCGCACTTATTGTTCTCTCCCAACATGCGTAGGTTGATTAAAAACACATTGCAGTCTATGCACTAATAACAACATATCATGTCAGCAGATAATTGCGTTACAATCTAATAAAAGGGGAAGGGCAGGATTTCCTCAGCGTCTTCTTTATCTCAGTTAAAAGAAAGGTTTGAAGCAGAAGATATGCAGCGAACACCATCCGATTCTGCCTGACTAGCAAAAGCATGTATATGTAAGAGATCTACATCTTTTATAGCAATGTGGGGATGGGGAAGGGACACAACAATTGATAGAGAAGGAACGTTTGGGTAGGTGGACGTAACATGGAGGGCGGGGCAGGAACACATGAACGGGGAGGGGCGGAGAAGCAACAGGTGAGATAGCAATATGGTATGGGCAGGGAGAAGCCCTTGGGTGAGAAAACAATAGGGGAAAAACACAAGAGCGAGCACAACATGGAGAGGAGTGAAGAGAACAACATGGGCAACAGAGAGCAACACCTAGTGCAGAGAGATAGAAGTACAAATGAAGACAGCTGCAAAACACATACACTCTCATGGAGTGCTTAACCATAAGAATAAAAAGAAGCACTTCAGAAGCAAGCAATGAAAGCATAGAAATCAGCCAATCAAAAGAGATGGTATGCTTCTTGGAATGAACAAACACAAGCTTGACAAGCTGGGACACGAATAAGATGTCTGGTGATAGGAGAGGCAAACAATAGTAAGCATTTGGCTGGCTCCAAGCCCCTTCATGGTCTTGCTAAACCCACACTTGAAGAGTTGCACAAATTCTATACACCTTGTCTTTAAGTTAAGCCGGACTGCCCTCTGCCAAGCTACCAGAGGGTTGAGCACAGGTTAATTTTGGGGTGGGTTTGTGCCTCACCCTGACAGTATGTGGTTTCAGCTTGACCCTCGCTCACATCCCAGTCAACCAGTAACCCAATTTCTCACAACCATCTTGAACATGGATTTTGAAACTAGCTAGTTAAAGGAAGCAATCTAATGTATCTACTGCTTTAGACATGGAAGGGCATGGCATTCTACTGGATGCCCCCAGGTAAAATATTTAGCATCACATTATTTCAAATTTAATGCATTTGAAATGCTATAGTGACTTAGGCTCCATACTTCAGTGTAGTTAAAATCCCGAAAAAGCTTGACATCAATAAATAGAATAGCACTTTTAATCTCCAAGAAACCCTGTGTACAATTGAATCAAACTGGAAAAATAGAAACACATTTGTTCTTTCATTCCGACATCGAATCAACATATGCAGTTTATCCGAACCTGCGTTTGCTCTGTGCAGAGTTTTTCAAATGTATTTCTACTTATTGATAATGTGGCAAGATTTTATTCCAAAGAAGCACTCATTACAAAAGGAAAGTCGCCTTCTACACTGATAATAAATCCACAGTTGGAAGTGCTTCAACATTCCCTCCTCTGAAGCTTAATTTTTTTTATGGCAGCAAACTTTCATTGGGAGTCATTTTAATTATTTCAGGGCAGGGGAGATGTGTTCAAATTTTTGGATTCCTGTGACCATTCTGGCTGCTGCATTGAGATGGTTCTAAGGGGTGCAAGGTGGGTTTTCACAGTTCGTGTGAGGGTGGAGTTCCCTTTGTCTAATCTTGACAATTCCATTGCTTGTGTGGCAGATTTGACGTTATTTGGCAGAAGGTAGGGTTTAATTTTGTTCAGAAGTTTCAGGTTGTAGAAGGAACTCTGCACTGTTCTTTATATGATCTTGTGTGATCAAGTTGGTGTCTAATGTGATTCCTAGAGATTTGGCAGAGTCGTTAGGGTAAGATTGCAGTTAAGAGTGTCTATGGAGTTTAGCCATTCTTGCATTTGGGGGGCTTGCTCTGACTTTGATAGGAGCAGAATTTCTGTCTTATCGTGTTTGAATTTTAGGTGGTTGTGAGATAGCCAGTGTTGTACTTCCTTGAGGGTGTCATTTAGACGGTGCACGTAATCTAGTGAGGAGATCTCCAAGTAGAGCTGGGTGTATAGATGGAAGGGAATCTTTCCTTGGTTGAGAATGATGGTGAGGGTCTCCATGTATATTTAGGCAGGGGATAGAGTCTTGGAGGCACCCCGGGTAATTATCATTGCGTCAGAGGTCAGATTGCTTATTTTTATTTGTTGAGAGCGGTTTTCTAGAAAAGATGTGAACCAGCGTAAGACCACCTTTCCATGCCGATCCTCCATGGAGGGAATCCAAGAGAAGATTGTGCTAAAATGTGTCAAAGGCTGCCAATAGATCTAGGGGTATGAGCAGGCAGCATTGGTCTGTGTCAGGGATTTGTGTAGGTCATCCACTATGTTCAGGATTGGTGTTTCCGTGCTGCAGCCCTTTCTAAAGCCCGATTGATGATGGTCTAGGAGATTGTAGTTGCCCATGTGTTGGTTTATTTGTGAGAGAACACATATGTCTGGGGTTTGCAAAGTTCGGCGAGGGGTTATGAGAGTGTTCAGAAATGTGAAGGCGCTCAACAGGTAGTGGTCAATGGGTTGTTTGTGAACTTAGGTGGTTGGTGCTACTTGATCTGAGATAACCCTTGTCTCAGAGAAAAGAAGGGGAGAAAATCTCAACCTTCTGTGTACATGAATGCAATGTCAAGTGCACACAACCTGCATTACGTGTGGGACTTGTAAAGCGCACTGTTGCCCGTGAGCGTCCTGGCACTGAAGACCGATAGGAAACCCGTCCTGGCTTTCCCTGTGAGATGGTCCCTTCTGGGTATCTCCAAGGTGAAGCCAGGCATCCCCGGCGTCTGTGGGGGGCCGTTGTAGAGATGAGGCAAGCTTAATGCCCAGAGTTGCCGAGTGTGATCCCTGGTTAGAGTAGGCGCCGAGGCGAGAATTATCGAGTCCGTTGACCCTGGTCCGCGACCCTGCCGCGTCGGAGATTGAACCCTGGTCCCGGGCCGTTCTCTGCTTCCGGGTCTGCCGCCTCTAACCAGTGAGCCACACCACTCCATTAGTATATCAATTAAGTAGGGTAGTCATATAATGAAACGGATAAGATCCAACTCCAATGTTTTTGACTTGTAAGGTGTTTATTCATCCAATGTGAGTATTAGTTTCACAAGAAAAACCAGCCGACACGTGTTTCGTCAAAACCGGGGTAAACCCGTGACTCTTCAGGGCTGTGGAGTAAAATGATGTGAGCTGTGTCGTCGGACCGGTGATATTTCCAACCCGGTCCTAATAGGGTGTGTACCCAGGAAGACGCATGGAGGGAGTGTTTCTAACGCGTCTTAGTGGTGTAGGGAGGTGGGAAAGACCGACGCCGGATGAGCGGTCGGAGGGAGCAGGGAAGCAAATCCACTTGCCCTCGCTTATGAGCTTGTGGTCGTTGTATTGAGGTGGAAGGAAGTCCGTAAGTGTTCGGGTTTCTAAGAACACTTAGAAGCTCATAAGCGAGGGCAAGCGGATTTGCTTCCCTGCTCCCTCCGACCGCTCATCCGGCGTCCGTCTTTCCCACCTCCCTACACCACTAAGACGCGTTAGAAACACACCCTCCACGCGTCTTCCTGGGTACACACCCGATAAGGACCGGGTTGGAAATATCACCGGTCCGACGACACAGCTCACATCATTTTACTCCACAGCCCTGAAGAGTCACCGGTTTACCCCGGTTTTGACGAAACACGTGTCGGCTGGTTTTTCTTGTGAAACTAATACTCACATTGGATGAATAAACACCTTACAAGTCAAAAACATTGGAGTTGGATCTTATCCTTTTCATTATATGACTACCTTACTTAATTGATATACTGATGCAGGTTGTGTGCGCTTGACATTGCATTCATATGTCTAGGGTTTGACCAGGAAGGGGAGATTGGAGACAGGTCTGAGGTTGTTTGGGTCTACTCTAAATTTGTGAGCAATGGCATGACTTGACACAGTTTGAGACAGTCTGGCATCACTCAAGTCATCAGGGAGCTGTTTATGATCTTAGTCAGAGGGGGTTTAGGGCGTGGTTGAGTTATTTTGCCAGAGATGCAGGGATGGGGTCCACAAGGTTGGAGGAGGGTTTAGACTTAGCCAATAGTCCTTCAAACTTCTAGAAGTTTTTTGGGGCTCCTGGTTTGAATTGCATCTTTTGATTTCCCGTGGAGTGAACATTGATTGGGTGGTTGTGAAGTGAGAAGGTGAGTTATCTGCCTTTCTGGGAGGAGGGTTACCGTTAGATGGTTGGTTGTGACCTTCAAGGGAAGCTCCATTTTCGGGATTTTATCATTGAAGAAATTAATGAAGTTGTCACACCATTCTTTGAAGATTTTAGGGGTTTTTGAAGATGACTTAGATATTTGTTGTTGATGATATTGAAAAGCTCTTAACCCCTTCGACGCTCATGACGAGCTGGGCTCGTCATGCAGTAGCCTCCTGCTACGCTCATGACGAGCCCAGCTCGTCATGAATGTGCGAGGATCGCGAAATCCCAGCACAGCAGGGGAATTCCCATAGCATCCAAGAGGTTAAGGGTGTTTTTTGACCTTATCTAGTATGTTGCAGAAGAAGGGTTTTTTCCATTTGGGTGTGTTTTTTCAAATTTCTGCCTTCCCTTCTGAGCTGATCTAGGTGGGCTGTGGATGAGTTAGTTCACCATAGGCTTTCTGCCACTTTAAAATGTCATCTTTCAGTGTGGAGGTCTTTGTTAAACCAGGATTTCAAGGATGTGTTTCTCATCCTTTTCAGTTTCAGGGGAGCTACAGTATAGAGGACATTGTTGAGGTATAATGGGAGGTGAGTTCAGTTGTTGAGAAGTTATCCGATGGGAAGAAACTTTGTTGTGGGTTTGACCTTTACAATGATGGGAGTGCTTCTTATTGAGTAGGAGGTCATTTAAGTACTTGATTAAAGCACTGCCTTTAACATTCCAGTGAAGGTTGAGGTCCCCTAGGATGATTTTTTAGTGTCCAAGAGTGAGCAGTGTGTGTTATCAAATCTGCTAGGTGTTCACCAAAAGAGAGTATGTTACCTGGTGGGTGGTAGCGTAGGTGACAGTTCATACTTGTGTTGTCTTTTATCCTTATGGTGGTGGTGAGATATTCAAATGTGTTGTAGGATAGGGTGTCTGTTTCCTTCACCTTGGTGTTATTCTTGTGTATAGAGGCAATGCCTCCACCATGGCTGTCCTTCCCGTCTTTCTTGATGATTGAGAATCCCGCTGGGATTAGCGTGTCCATTATCAGGTATGAGCATTTGTCAGCCATTTTTCTGTGATGAATGCTATGTTGTGGTTCAGGATGGCTTCTGCTAGTTCTGTTGCATGTGTGGTTGCAGATTTGCGGTTAATGAGCATACGTTTGGTTTCTGTGCAGTGCTTAAGATCTTGAGGGTAGGATGTCAGGGGAATGTTGATGAGGTGCACTGGTGGGCTGGAGGTTCTCGTTGGTGTAGTGTTTCTCCCTGGACCCATGATAACCTTGATCTTAGAGGATGAACGGTTCTAAGAGGTTCCAGGTTGTAAGATGTGGCTAGCTCCACCACCTCACTCTGAGACATTGTGGGGTTTGTTCTTTTAGGCCTCTGATCTTTGTTGTTGAGAGCTTTTGCAGTCCAGTTTTGTGGTTGTATGTTGGTTTGTCCTAGGAGCAGTCAGTTGCTGCATGTAGGATGGGGTGAGGGTGGTGGGTAGGAATCGGATATATGTTTAAGTTTAGTAAGATATTGTTGAAGCCCTGTTATTACTCTGTCTAGTTGGTTTTCCAAGCGAGTTAGTCCCTCATTTAATTTAGATAAGGGCATTTAATTTAGTGGGGGGACATTCTGATGTTTCACTTTTGATTGTACAGAGAACAGCGTTCCAGAGTCAAAGAGTATAAGTCATTGGGAGTGAGATTCAAGTTGTAAGTGGGAGTGCGATTAGAGTTGTCACTGAGTTCTTCACATTTGATTACAGGACTGGTGGGTGAATAGTGTTAGCCCCTTTGAGATGGTGTTGTCAGTGTATTGGTGAGTGTAGAGGGCAGGTAGTAGGATTTGGGAGCATGAACAACTCGGTCGACATCTGGAGTGGTCTGTGAGGAAGGGGTGTGTGGTTTGTATTGGGGGTGGTGGTCAGAGGAATTGAGAGGGGCAGCCATGTCGAATAAGAGGAACAATTTCACATTCTATTAGGCACTAAGGAGAGAGGGACCCTCAAAATGGATGCTTGGGTTAAGTCAAGCGAGACCCCACAATGAGATATAAAGCTACAAATGTTAATAAAGTCAGGCTGTATCTAGAGCGGGCTCCAGCATCGGAGTCAAGCGTCTTTGCCTGCACATGGCTGATGTTCCCGGTAGCAATGGTCTGCAGCCTCCGATCACCGAATATTCTAATAGCCTTATAGCTCTTTTGCCTTGGGCTACAGAGGTTGTTAAGGATCTGCTCCCTTGTTATAAGCCTGGGCCACATGTCTATAACTCCGGTTCAGGCCCTTTAACAACCGGTATATTCCTCGGCAGTGGGCTCTAAGACTATATTATGGGTCTAGTGTCATAAAGTAGCTTACTTCCTTAGGCACTGCTGGCAAAATACGGTTTTATCCAGCATTAATAGACTGATGTAAAAAGGTAGTTTGCTTCACAAACATGTTGATTTATCTCATGACTCATAACAGGAAAGGGCTAATCATGCCTTAGAGAATCAAAAGCAGGCAATTGTTAGATCTTGAGAACCAATGCAAAATCGACAGGTGGATTTACCCAAGGACATTCAGGAACCCCTCAAAACTGAGGCTCTTGAATCCTGACACAAACGTGTGTTGAAATTCCACACCTCTTCATCCATAATTCATCCTTTTTGAAGGGTGGAGCAAACCCCCACCAGTAAAAAAGTGTAACAGCATTTTTGTTAAAGCCATGTGTAGGAAGACATTTTATTATAGTGTTTATATTGTTTTCATTTTAAGCCCTGTGCATTCCTGCACCCTAAAGGAATGGAATTGACTTGTTTATAATGTAGTGTCCAGTCATATTGCAGATGCAGCAGCACAGTATGGTTTTTCTCAAATCCTGCAGGGGAGGATAGCTGCCTGCAGAGTAGAGTGGACAATCCAAAAAATGATTTGCTAGAGTTTGCCAACTAAGAAAAACTACAGGAGTAGCGGTAGACCCAGATGAGACTGGGGTAGTTCATAATAACAACAGCAACATCTCAATAAGTACTATTTGAAAAATAAATGCCACCTTAAATAATACACACACACGCGAGGAACGCACTCAAATTATCACTGAGTTTATATGAGAAACCTCAATGCACGAAGTAATAGAAACCAGCATCAACATTACATGATGATAAGTGCAATGAACATAAACAGTGAATGGCCATGGGTTGCACATTAAAATCAAAGCAAAGACAGCATGTGATTAGGAATATTAAATAAGATCCTAATACATAACACCATAAAGGCAAAACATAAACTTAATCATGTAATAAGTCAAAGTAAACACAAATTTGCTGTCTTAATTGTTGACAACCTTGCGACCCCAGTTCATAAGGGTCATCATCATGACAGAAATGCACAAGACAATGTAGTGCTGTAGTGCTGAGAATCAATCAAGGGAAACGGTACAATGATCCAACTCAATTAAAGTGACCAATCTTGAGACAAGCATCCTCTTTGGATGGGAGCATTCAGATATAAAAGATCTGTAAATCAGAAAGCTCTGTTCTGGTCAAAACCCAATTTAATCCTAATGATTCTCAGTTAGGCAACTAAGGGATTACTATGATCCACGAACAACGATTAATCCTTCACATCAAGCACCAAGCCTCCATTCAGATGAAGGATGGCGAGGCCACGGAAATCCAAACAGACAAATAAATATGGTCCACTGAAACTATATACGAATGAATCGGAATTGCAGAGATGCATCTAAGGTCGCGAGCCACCTCTATGGTTTGGCTCCAACTCAAGTTTGCTACAGTGTACCTCTGCTGGTCTGAAGCAGACCATTACGTGTGACAGTGTAAACATAATTGCAGACATTCGTCTTTTTACTATATCTATGGTGTTAAGATAAAATTGCATACGTGTGAAAATGTAAACATATTGGCAGACATTCGTCTTTTTATTATGGCTTTGGAGTAATGATAAAATTACAGAGTAAAGATAAATTTAAAAGATTAGCAACTTCAAGTAGCAAACATAAGCATGGGTACTGGGAATATAATTAACTGAATTTCAGAGTATGCTAGCACTGCCTGAAAAGTATGTGAAATATATATATTGCTCTTGCTTACACGTTTACATCAGTGTTCACTTTCACTGTTGCCTCCTCTCCATCAGACATGAAGCTGGTACCGAATTTGGCAAAAGATCCACTGGTTGACGGAATTCAGAATAATTCCAAAATATGTGCGTTTACAAATTCGTCCATATCCGCTCACCCAATCTTTTCACTGGTTTTACATAATAAATGCAAACAGTGTGTTTGCACAGAGTACCATTTAAGTAGAATGTCCTTTAATATGGTGTGCCATTATGTAATGAGAAGGCCATAAGATATTACATTACATTTGAAATACTTTATAATCAGATTACCTGCTGTCCACATTGAGTATCTCTGCGCCCTTCAAGGACAATGTTTGCTTGTTTCTGCATTTATCTAAATCTCCAGTTGCTACGTTGCTTTATTTTTTTCTGCCACCACTACAATGAGGTCATTCTGGAGCAGGTTTCCCAGGCCCAGTATAAGCAGCATTTTGCACAAGTTCAGACAAGTGTTTTCAAAGCAGCATATGGTGCGACAGAGAACCATTATAATACAATTAGATATGCTAGGGAACAGATGTTAAGAATGCTCCGCTCAAGACCAAGCTTGTTAGATCCTTTCCCCTACATTTATTACCACAACTGCAGTAGGCTCACTCAAAAATATCATTTTATAAAACATAATGCAACACATTAACAGTCGCATAATCTACAGCACCACTCTATATCGTTCTTTGATAATTTACGATTATTATAAGTGATTCTGCTTGGCACCTTTTCAGATTTTTTGGGACACTGTTTACATTATTCACAAAAAGGAAGTTTGCAGAAGGCATATTGCCTCACTTCATTGGACTGGCAAAAGTTCGGAACGTGATTTGAAAGCCTTCATTTGTGTCCTGAGGTTTTAGCATATTTCAGAGATTTAACTCATTCTGTTCGGGTCTTGCAATTTAATGATCAAGCAGTGGCATCCATATGCGTTAATACTTTTTAAATACAATTAGACAATGCTTATGCCAACCTAGAGAAAGCTGCGGCGCACACATTCCTTGTTTGCAACTTGAGGGTGGCTTTTCATGCCTGGCATGCCGCTTTCAATCCCTACCTGCCAGGATGAGCACTATAAACAATAATGCTCCAAAAAACAAGGATTAAACTGCTTCCTTTTAAATGTTCGGTCCCTCCCTAAACATCAAATAGAGTTATGGGATCTTATTAACACCATGCAGCCTGACATATGTTTTCTCACCGAGACATGGATGAAACCCCACACAGTCACAGCCATTACTTTAGGGGTCCCCTCAGGCTATAAAATAATTCACCTTGACCGACCAAATAAAACAGGAGGTGGACTGGCCATCATACATAAGGACGCATTTAATGTAACCATCATAGGCCAAAGGTTAAGTCCCCACTTGGAAATAATGATCTTCAAAATCAAAGTGGAGGGTCACATCTACTGGAAAGGCGCTTTGGTATATCGCCCTCCAGGATCCAAATCAGACTTTGCTCTATCCTTGCTGGAGTTCTTAGCCCCTCATTTTAAAGCCAAGGAGGACTTTATCCTCCTTGGAGATTTTAATGTACATCTGGATAAACCAGCACACCCGGAAACAATTTCGCTCAAATCCGATCTGTTCACCCTAGGGCTAAAAGTAATAAATACTGGCGCTACCCATATAGGTGGTCATACCCTTGACCTAATATTTTCTAATTGCTTAAAAATACACTGCCTCCCGGCCAAAGAAATCCTCTGGTCAGATCACTTTTTGATAGAGTTTCTCCTCCTGACTGGCCCAACAAAACCCATGCAAAAAAAACTTGCCCCTCCAATACTGCGCCGTCAATGGCATAAAATATCAGTGGATAATTTGCGAGACAAATGGATACAACCTGTATTCACCGACGAAGACACAGCTGATACCGCTTTAGGGAAACTCAACAAATCGTTAAAATTAGCCATCGACATTCTGGCCCCACTAAAACCTCACAAACAATATTCCTCAACGAAGCAAGAAAAATGGTATTCACCAGATCTTAGGAAAGAGAAACAGAAATGCAGGCGTTTAGAAAAAGTATGGAGGAAATCAAAAACTGAAGAAAATAAGACAACTTACCAAAAGGCCCAGCTAACATACTATAAAAACATAAAGCAAGCTAGGAAGAACTGTCTTTCCTCACAATTAGCAGTGGCCGGTAATTGCCCAAAGGAGCTGTTCAAAATATTACAGAATTTTGTAAAACCCACAGCTAGTGAGAGCCCTGACGAATTTACCCAAGTTCTATGTAATGAGATCTCTGTATTCTTTGAGGACAAAATCAACCTCATTTATAATAAAATTCTAGCATCTAACGGAGCTGGTATCATATCTCCTCTCCCCACAGGTCTGCCAAATCAGAATAAAAATAATAATTATTCACTACTCTCTTTCCCACCAGTTAGCGATCTTGATTTACCACCTCTCATCAACCATATAAAAACTGGATCTCCTAACGACCTCCTTCCAGCTAAAATGCTCCCCCCCCTGACCACCCTCTTGGGACCTTCCATACAGTCAGTGATGAACATCTCACTGGCGGTAGGTCAAGTCCCAAGGGAATGGAAAGTAGCGGTGGTGAACCCTATCAGGAAAAAGTCGGCCTCACCCTGGACAGACCTCCCCAACCTGCGGCCCATTTCCCTCTTACCACACATTGGGAAGATGACCGAGAAGCACGTCAATACCCATCTTTCTAACTATATCGAGGCAACGGATGGCCTGGACCAATCTCAATCTGGGTTCAGGCCAAACCACAGCACCGAATCATCCCTCCAAGAAGTGACCAATAACATCAGGATGACACTGGATGATGGGGGGTCTATGATTCTGGTGCTGTTGGACTTATCCGCTGCCTTTGATACGGTGTCTCATGGGGTGATTCTCGGTCGTCTAAAGGAGGTGGGATTGGGGGGCACAGCGCTGTCCTGGATGGAGAGCTTTCTCTCTGGTCACTCACAGGAAGTCAGGTTGGGCTCCCATAAATCCATCTCAAGGGAGCTCACCAGGGGAGTGCCACAGGGCTCATGCCTAAGCCCAACATTATTTAATGTGTACGTGGCCCCCCTGGGCGACTTGGTGAGGTCCTTTGGGTTCACCCCGGTGTCATACGCCGATGACACTCAACTCCTGTTCCCTTTCAAAACCTTTACACCTGCTTTAAAACAATCCTTTGCAGATGGAATGAGGGCAGTATCAGAGTGGATGGCTAAGAACTGCCTGCAATGTAATGTGGGCAAAACTGAGGTATTGCTGTTTGGGGATGCGGGGAAACTATGGTCTGATGAGTGGTGGCCTCTAGAATTAGGACCCGTCCCCACCCCGAAACTGACCGTGAAAAACTTGGGGGTACTATTCGATCAAGCCCTAACATTTAAAGATCATGTTAACCAAGTTGCCGGTACATGTTTCCGGGCGATAGGACTTCTGAGAAGAGTGTTCCCATACCTCCCAGACACGCACAGAAAGACCCTAGTTCAGGCATTAGTCATAAGCAGATTGGACTACTGCAATGGCCTTCTCTTATCATCTAACGAAGGCCAATTTACCACACTGCAAGTAGTCCAAAATACGGCGGCGAGGTTAGTTCTAAATGCTCCACCTAGAACTCCCTCCCAACCTCTGCTTATAGAACTACATTGGCTCCCTGTGCGGCAACGTGCTCAGTTTAAAACTCTTTTCTCCATTCACAAATGCCTGATAGGAATAGGGCCAAAATACCTGACTAAAATCTTTCAACCCTATGTCTCTGGGCGAGCACTACGCTCAAGCAACCTTCAGCTGCTGCAAGTGCCCAGAATAAAAAATCTAGACAGGGAGGCCGAGCCCTGGCACACACAGGCCCAGCACTTTGGAACTCTCTCCCCCAGACACTGAAACAAATCACCAATCATCTGTCCTTCCGGAAAATGCTCAAAACCCATCTTTTCACCAATAGTTAAGTTAATCTATTTTACCTCCACTTAGTCACTTCTGAGCTCATATCTGCTCACTCTTTGTTCTTCCACCAGACAAAAGCACGGAGATACCGCTTCGGGGGTTTATTCAGGCGCGATACAAGACCATAAATAAATAAATAAAATAAATAAATGCCCTTCATATCTTTTTAGGTCAGAATTAAACATAAATAGCACACACTCTTTGAATTTAAGGTAGGATATTTAAACGTGCTTGAAGTGTCAAGTAAATGCTAACGTTTTAGGTTTATGCATTATGTATTATAAAGTAATTCAACCAACATAATTGATTTAGCATGTTTAATGAGGAGTTATTCATACCCAACCAGTCAACGCACTAGATTAAATGTATACAGTTTATGTTGACCGATTATTAATTTCAGCGAGAATGCAGTAATTCGATAGCTTGGGGTATGTGGTCAATTTGTATTTATGTTTATTTATGTGCACCATTTAATTAAATTCTGGCTATCGATGGCCATAAATAACAATACGCTTACATTTTTTTTAATAGATTTTTTGGGGGATTTTATGAGTTATAAAATGTAAAACATTGCATGTGTAGTTTCCAATTAATAAATAACTAAAGTTAGCCTAAATAAATGTCTCCTAAATGATTCTGCATATGCAAATTGAGTGATTGAGATCACTCTACAGTGTTTTAATTTTCTAGTATGCACCCGGGGCACTTAGATATTACAGAACAGTCACAGACGCTTGTGTGGTCTGGTCTGTAATACTAATAGTACTGGTGCATGTGCAGCACCAGCACTTATCAAGAGGGCCTTCCCTCATCTGCATGGGGGCGTGGCCCCATGCAAATAAAGGAACCTCTATGTCTCTGTGCCCGCCGCGCAGTGCTTAATTTGAGTTGGTGGTTGTTGGTGGGGGCCACTGCACTCTTGCTTGGGGACCAGGACTTATTTTTCCTCTTCAGGCATTTTCTGAGAGCAAGAGACAGAAAACAAACAAAAAGGGAAATAAGGAAGAAGAGAAAGATCGAAAGATGAAAAAAGTAACAAATTAAGAAAGCAGGAACCCACAAGAGGGAGAGAAAGAGACAGGGGTTGGATTAAAGAGGCATGAGGTGAATTTAAGACTAAGCAGTCTTGGTATTCAACGAGCTGATATTGTATACCACTGGCCTCGGACTTCTGAGTAGAGTTTTGGCCACCAGCACTCATTCTTTGACATATTAAGCACTGGGGGCCTGACTGTGTTTTGGACACAGGCGCAAAGGCAAAGGAGCAGCCTGGAGTCCCAAGACCCCCCTCCCAGAGATGTCCCTCTGCAGCCGGGTGCAGTTACTCAGTGCACCTACCTGCAGGGGAACTCTATCTCCTCACTAAAGTGCAGATGGATGCTGCCTACAAGGTAACACGTGGTCACTGATTAAAGCAGCTGGTCCATATTTCACTGAATGCTCTGTCTTCAGGGCAGCCCTGAGTTTGCAGCTTCCCTGGGGGCAGCCCATTCATGGTAATTGGATGCACTGTTCCTGTTTGCGCCCGATACACCTGTTTAATGGGGTGTCATAGGCCAAACATTAACAGTGCTCCCGATACATAACATAGCCCCAGTTGTACTTTGCAAGTTACTACTCCCCGGGACATATTCTTAAGGAGCTATCGCTAAGTTAATGGCACTTCATTGCAGCCAAAGTCGCGATACAGTCACCACCCCAATCACAAACTGGTGCTAACAGCCCATAGCACCAGTTTACCCAAGATAGCAGTCACAAAAAACATCGCCACTGACGACCCCAGCAACTATCACTAATGAGATGTAGAGTAGGCATTCTCAAGCAAAAACCCGCGACAACACCATTCTGCCGCATTCTCAATGACCAGCTAGATCTGCGATACGACCACAAAACATGTGATAAGGCATGTTAGCAGCAGGAAATTAATACGTGCTCTGACATGGTGCAAAGCCGGACGGCAGTCTGCACCACAAATGGGAGCTCAGCCCACAGCCACACCTGAAGAACAACAGATGCGATGGAGCTACTGATCATGCAGTTGGGAGCACCAACAGACCCATAACACCAACCACCCCCAGGCCCGCCACCACTACCCCCCAGACACCCCGCACCCCCCCAGACCACCACAGAGGCAGCGCTGACACAGACTGCAGACCTTCAGAAAACGCACCAGCCTCACAGACATGACACCAGAGTATGTCATTGCCCACTACAGGCTCAAAAGGACAACCATCCTTGGCATCCTGAACATCATTGCCAACAGGCTGACGGTGCCAACACAGTGGTCAACCAGCATCCCACCTCAGAGAAAGCTGTTGGCTGTGCTGCACCTGTTGGCCTCTGGTACCTTCCAACCGACAACTACTAGAGTACCAAGCTGATGATGGATGCCATCATCGTCTTGGTACCCCAGTACCTATACTTCCCCCATATTGCGCAGGAACAGCTGGAGACCAAGCCAGGCTTCTATGCCATAGACTGTACACATGTCCTACTTGTGCCCCCTGCCGACACTGCACACAATTACCGCAACAGAAAGAACACGCATTCCATCAATATGCAGGCAATAGTGGACCACCGGGGACTCTTCATCAATGTCGTCACCAACTACCCAGGCAGTGTGCATTAATCATACATTCTTCCGACAGTCCATCATCAACCGGCGCTTCCAGGATGGCTCATTGGTAAGTACCAAATGAACACAACACACACCTCAACTTCACAATCATGCAACTCACAACTCTGGGAATGCACACGTTACAAACTCACATACAACATGCCAAACAACATGCCCACCCACAAGACACGACAGCACAACTTACTGTGGGAACCTGGGCTAGCCATGTACACAAGCCATCAACGACATGGCACCTCTGTCACACAATAGCAGATTTTGGGGAGAGGTGGGAACCAGGCATGTGCGATGGGGGCAAGTGACCCATGAATAAGCATGTACACAATGCCAAGTGTGGCATGGATGTGATGGCCAGACTGCAGTATGCAGACCACACACATATCCATGTCGACACACACCGCTGGTGTTTGGAGTGTAGTGGACAGTGGACGCAACCATGTCACCCCATCCAGTGGGGAAAATTTTAGAAATGTAGCTTGTTACGTCCCCCCCTGTAAGCGTGTGCGGAGTGGGCTGGCCCAGCACACACAGGCCAGCGTAGGGGTGTGAATAAAAAGCATGTAGCTCTGGGCGTGGTTCTCTGCCGGAATTCCTAACGTCCCTGCCAAGGTGGCGCCCCTCACCCCGCCAAGAGGCCGATGCAGTCGCCGTGAGCAAAGTTGCCTGCGATCCTGTGCGCATGCTGTACCTTGGGCCGCGGGTTCCCGAAACTGTCTTGCCCGCCCCTGCGCACCCAGGCCTCAATGCCCACCTGCCGACACCGGCGAGTGTCAAAGAGGACCCACCACAAGCCGGTGCAAGCTCCAGGCCCGAGGCCCACGAATTTGGCAGCCTCCTCGGACCATCACGGCCTCCGCGACACAGGTCCGCAGAACTCCATTCTCATTTACACACTCCACCGGCATACACAGCGGACATTTGGAACTGACTCTTGATTACACCATGGCAGGGAACATTATTTAAGGCTGAGGTTGAGTCACTATACTCCCTTCGATGTGGTATCACCAAGGTTGTGCATAGGATTCGCACCAAATGTGTCTGTGGGCACTTTGGCCTACACTGCGGTCATGCAGGCCTCACACCAATCCAATGCAGTACGTCAACGGCAGGACATGACATAATCGCTGGCAAAAAACACGCTCAGCTTTGGTGCCACTACCTATGTCATCCACAAATCTAATACATATGGCATACCAACGTCATGTGTTAGAGATCCAGGAGGAGATGGCTGGGCAGCGGTTAACCCGCGCTGACCGCAGCCTCCGTCCGACACTGCGGCCAACAAGGTCACATTTTTGGAACTGAGTCTTGATATCTTCATGGCAGTGTAAATGTCACAGTACGCAAGGAGATGAGTAAGGGGCAGACGCGCTTCAGTCCGGAGGAGAAAAGGCTCACCTTTACAGAGGTGATGGGACACTACCAACAACTTCACTGGTGCCACTGACTCAGTGCAGCGCATGCCTACCACACGTGGCTGTGGGCCCCTGATGACCACTGGCTCCGGCACACACTGCAGTGGTGTAGGTCACACATTTTGAACTGAGTCTTGCTCTCTACATGGCAGAGTCCATGTCATTGTACAGGCCTCATCGCAGACTCATCCCCTTCCAGCTCTGGTGGCCCCCGAGTGTGTGCCCTGAAATTCATGGTCGATCTCTGTTTGTACGTCGGAGGTGTCTGGGCCCATGGGCTGGAGGTTGTTATCCTCTACATGTAGGTGATACTGACAAGGTGGAAAAGTGGAGTCTGTAGCATTCAACTCTGCCATTTGCCTGTTCCTGCTTGCTTCTGCCCTCTGTATCATGCACTGGAGGGACATCTTCCACTGTCCTCCGCAACCCTCCGTGACATTCCCCTTGGACATTGACGAGTACACGCTCAGCTCGCGTGGCACCCACCTCAGTGCACCGCAGGTCACCGTCCCATGGCGGTGTGCCTGTGGCGGCCGCTGTGCATCCGGGGCCACAAACTCTGTGCTGCTCAAGTCAGTGACACCTGATGCCCATACCTTGTACTGCTGATTGTCTGATAACTGTTGTGGTTGTTGCCAGCACCACCCAACCCCTGAGTGGTGGCTTACACTACTCAACACCCATCCAGCAAAGGCATCACTGGAGATGCGACCCTGGCAATAAAAGGGGCCTGGCGCACATGCCCATAGCCAGTCCCACAAAGTTACTCAGTGTGTCTGTGTGGTAATTATGTATGCAGGTGGGACCAGGGCCATTCCACATTACATTGTGTTGTGTACAGAGTGCGCAACCATGTCACTGCAGGCGGTGGTGTAGACCTGGGACATGTAACCCTGTCGTATCTTCATGCGTGCGTAAGCGTGGTGGACAGGCGTACGACAGTACTGCGTAGGGGTGTGGCCCCATCACAGGTGGATCTGGGTGTGGTTCAGCATGGGCCTTGCCAAGGATGTGCCTGATGCGTGTATCTCTGTTGTAGTGTCTGTGCCACCCATCCCGCAATGGACAATGTTGCTATGTGGCATGCCCCCGGTGTGCGTGGCCGGCCAAAGGGGTATTTGGGGAGGACATGCCCGCTCGGGTCGTGGATCATATATGCCAACTGTTGTGTGTGTCGCTATTAGGGCAGCATGAGTCAAGGATATACCATCAACTGCATGTCGAGTGCAGCCAGGCATGTGCTCTATATCTGTGTCTGCCCTGTACTTACAATGAGCCTACACACATGTGGCTGGCCACATTCTGCGCTGCATCCTCACTGTGTCGTACTCAGGCTTGTAGACATGCACAGAAAGGCAAGTCAATGGTGTGCCATAGGGGTGCATGTTATGTATTTGTCCTGCGCACACTAGTGAATGTGCTAAGGGGAGGTGCAGCAGTGTGGCTACGTAGCACACAGTGATGCAGCTCATGTGCAACACGCAGTGCATGTCATTCAGGAATCACTAGGTCACATGTTTCACACACCAATGAACCAGTGAGCCTGGCAACACATCATGCATTATGTAGTTGTGCCTCATGTCTCTCTGCACTGTCACAGGTAACCAAGGATATGCACTCTGCACTTGGATGATGACACCCCTCCGAGCCCCGAACACACAGGTCCAGAGGCAGTACAATTTGGCCCACAAACGCACCAGGGGCATCGTGGAGTGCACATTTGGCATGTTGAAGTCACGTTTCAGGTGCCTGGATATCACAGGTGGTAAGCTCCTGTGCAGCCCAGACCTTGTGTGCAAGATGATCTTTGCATGTTGTGTGTTGCACAACATATGTGTACGCAGCAAGGCCCCATGGATATGAGTACCAGATGCACCAAACGATGATGATGAAGACGAGGCAGGTGAACAATACCCCACTGCAGCCACAGCAGGAATAGCCTGTATAGACTACATCATTGACAATTTCTTCTCTGGTTGAAGTCACATTGTGTGGATCCTTAGCAGTCATGGCACAGTACGTTGACAGACCACAAGCACTGCATGTGCTAATAAAAGCATTCTGATACACATTCCCTGCTTGCATGTCACTCATCTGTACAGGCACTTAACTCAGACAAGTGCGGGTGCAACATGTTGTGCTGTCAATTGAGAGATTTGTTAATGGATGGTGGGAGTGTCACCTCTGTGCAGTGAGGCTGTTTTTGGTGTCACGTATTCGAACTGCCAGTTCTGTGTGTCACAGCCGTTAAGGTATCCCACTCTTCGGCGTATCACATGTGTCCACAATCATTCCATTTTGGCTGTCATATGTGGCCTACATGTGACAACAGGAATTCTTTTGTGCTCTGATATGTGCTGCCATGTTGCAGGGATGCACCCTGTGTCTCAAGTACCACGACATGGGCAACATGTACATAAGGGGGAGTCACTGCCCCTACATTAGTCTATGCTTTCATTCTTGTTTGGTCATGGACATTGCACGTCGGTGTGCAGGGGGTGTTGTTTGTCCTTCTGCAATGTGAGGTGGAGATGCGATTTCACGGTGTGTACCATGTTTGTTTCCACATTGGCGCAGGTTACATACTGAGTGCATGTCTATGTACATTATGGCTGTTTGTGGGAATTGCATATCTGATTTGGTCAATGGTCATTTGTTCTGCATCACAGCTGAGGCGCTGTGCTAGCATGTTGTCATTTCATCGTTTATTTACTCTGCTTTTATGGTGCATTTTCCTGCCAGACGTGTGGGATTTGCAGGCCTGTCGCTGGTTTTCGCTGCTTTTTGTACCGCGCTTGACCTAATTTCAAGATTTACTGTGTTCGCGTTTTGCATTTTTGCGGCGTGGTGTTGATTTTAACGTGGACATTTAACGTGTTATCTGGAGACTATCGCATGGTACTGATGTATTGAGAATGCTTGGTTAACTCGGCATAATTTTCTCACGATGGACTGCGATGTTGGAAGTTGGGTTGTTACTTTTGAGATGGTTATCACACGATCTCTAGAATATGCCCCCAGTGTAGTAAAAGTAAGTTCTGGACATAAATTGTAATGCAGACATTGGTTTAGGACTACATGGGATCCTACAAGTTAGTGAGTTCTATCTTATCACCCTTTCAACTGATTTTGGCCCCACGTTAGAGTAACTGTAAGTCAAGAAAAAGTTCGGTTATGTTCGCCGTGTCAACCGAAAACCTCATGTTGTTTGATTGAATAATTCACCTCATTGTCTCTTTCTAAGTCTAGGAGTCCTTTAGATTGCGAGCAAAAACGCTATGATATTATAATTATGTTGGTCCAATAACTCTGGTAAAAGTGCATAATTCTTAGATTGAGTTTAGGGATGGAAAACTAACTGCAAGGTATTGTTACGTGCCCACAAACGTGCACATTTGTGATTATTCTCAATATTGTAATGGTAGGCCTTCAATGGCATGCATATAAACTCATATGTGCATTTAGAATTGCTCACAACAAAATTCACCAATATAAGTACATTTCTGTGTGAGCAAATCTCATTTTTGATGCTAAAATCCCATGTTTTTGTGTGCACATAATGTGTTTTGTTCACCAGTAATATAGGTTTACCATCCAGTACCATGATCTTTTCAGTTCTGTTTTATTATTTGTTGTGCAATAGTCATAGAAAGTCTTTTCTTTTGAATTTTCAGTTTACTTTATAGAAACATGAGCTTTGCTTTATTTGTCATTTCTTCCTTTTAAGTTAGATCAGTATTGAAAAAGAATAGATTATTAGTTTTAGTCCTTGTTCTGATCATCTGAAAGGAACATTCAGTATGCTCTTTATTTTTGAGACATCAGTTGGTTACAATACAAAAGCTGTGGGATATGAGCTCATTTATCAGGGATCAAATAAGCAAAAAATTACAAGGAAGTCGTTTCCCATACACAGTCACCCATCTATTGTAAACAGAGAATTTTAAAGGGGGAGTTTCATAACAGAACTGAGTAAACACTTCATGTGCTGTAAGCTATCAAGAGTCCACAATTGACCAGATACAATCAACTGACATAATGTTATAATTTCTCATAAAGCCTTTCCAGGTGTGGCATAAAATGTGCATTAGAGGCTGGGGAAAACATTGCTTGGTCTATGGGCCCTCATGCCAACAAGATTGCTTGGTAACTTTCATGCTTGCCAGTACAAAACTTTAATGCTGAATTTTCCTTCCATCTTTCTGTACAGTTTTCATAGATTTTTTGTGTACAAGCTGCAGTGTCATGAGACTATGTGTGCCAGGACCCTTGCAGTTCTGGGTGGGCTCAACGGAGGGAGTAAATAACTGGTTTTGAGGTGCTAAGGTGTGGTTATTACCGGTTATGACGTGATCAAAGAACAGTGTGTAACTAGATGCGGGGAAATATAGATATAAAATTCAGAGCTCCATGTGTGACATATTCATTTGCATGCTAGTGGGCTTGGGAGGATGCTACAACTGGTGACGAGTGCAGGATTTGTGCCCTGAAGAAAAGAAACTGGTCTCCCCGGAAGTTTGCAACTTTACAGCAAACTCCTCATGTGTGCCATGTGTGCCTAATTCGATCTTAAGCAGTTCGGAGGTGACTTTAGTGGAATCGAAGCCCTGCTCTAGCCCATATACAGCTCTCGAAGAAGTTGAATGCCCTGCAAAGGAACACATTTGAAAAGCCTGCCAGAAACCCACTGGCAATCAGAAAAGAAGAGATACTGTGCACCATCCTAACATAGAGCATCATTGATACCAAGGAAGATGCTAAAGGTAGTCACGACCAGGTCAGATGCAAAAAGCCAAAAACAGTGATGAACAAGTACGAGAGACATAACCGTTAGTCAAGTAAGAAGATGGCGCCTTATGACCTCCATTCAAGTGTAATGACCCAAATATCAAGCACAAGGCCTGTGCTTGCAGAAGGTACCAGCCCAGAACAGCAGCCCTCACCTGAACAGCATATAATCTTAACAGCTGTAGAAAAGTGTACGAAGTATGATGCCACTGTGTTTCTGAAACCACCACCACCCTTCGACACAGCAAGGAAGCAGAATATTGGCACCTGGTGGACTACATGGATTGAGACAGTCAATGATTTTCATAGATTCACTAGAAGAAGTAGATGATGAGAAAAGTATTAAGTACTTAAAGAATCTTGCTGGTGATGGAGTGAAAAAAGTGATAAAGAAAATATCACAAGCCGAAGAAATATTGTACCGTCAGATCAAAGAACCTATGAGAGCCAAGTTCAATCTGATGCTGAACATAGACTATGAAAGGTACATTTTCAATCAAGAGAGAAAGCAAGCTGGGGAAACAATGGATACGTTTGTTGAAAGACTCGATGTGCTTATTAAACACTGCAAGTTAATCCAATTTAATGATAAAGAAGCCATACGTCTTTGAGTCATCGATGGCTGCCTTTCAGACTCTTTCCTAGAATGCATGTTGAGAGAGACACTCAGCTTAGAGAAAGTACTAATGGCTGCAGGAGCCGAGAGAATAGCAGATTGCAAGCTGCTGATATGAAAGCTAAATAGCAAAAAGTGAATCAATGTTGGTCACAAAAATCAAGCACATGTGCAAGGTAGATGCATGAAAATCACTGCCTCCCCCAAAAATTAGTTGTGTTTCCAAAGTGGGTTTTCATTTCCTCATGAAAGCAAATGTCCTGCCATAGGGTAAACATGCAAAGATTGCGGCAAAGAAAACCACAACATTACGGTTTGCAAGTTAAAAGAGAAACCAGCTACACTGACACCAACATTGGTGCATGTAAACGTCATTGAGACATCATGATAAACTACCTTTCTCATTCATTTATATATGTGAAGTTTCCAATGCTTTTTATTTGTTCATATTACATCCTTCCTGGAGCACTAAATATAGAAACACGTTATTACAGTTTTTATGCTCCCACCTAAGACATTTATTGGAGCACAAACTTTCAAGTAATAGCAAGTTTCTAATATGTCATATTGCACAGCTCTAGTGGCCATTCATTTTGTCAGTAGCTTTGCGTCTGTGTAATTGACAGACCTTGAGAACTTGTACCCAATCTGGACATCATGTGTAACCCAGCGGTTAGTGCTTAAAGGTGTATTTGGGAAGAGGAATCTCAGCGATTCTATTAATGTTCCTGGTTTTGTATGCCTTTGAATAACTGAAGTCTGATTGCACTGCAGGGATATGATTGAGTGATCCAACCTAAATACAGTAAATCATGTGAACTCACAAATAGAAGGTTGACTTTTTTGAAAATGGTTCCATCAGGGAGAGTCAGGGAGCACACAAGAGTAGGTGTGTGGGGAGGAGGGCGGGGGGAGAGGGTGACAGGGTTTGGCCTAAAAGCATTGCCTAGGGCCACCAAGAGAGTTAGGTGCAGAGGAGTCTCTCGCTCCTTGATTCTTGTCTCACTCAAATAGGCAACCCTGTCATGTTAATGAATTACCTCTGGCAAGTGGCGGACCCCAAAGACTTAGCTCTCTGCATGAGCCCCTGGATTTAAGGAGGTGACATGGCTTTTGAGTGTTTTTACTAGTGACCGATGACAGGTTACAGGTAGGATGCGTGAATGAGGGGTAAATCGTGACTGAGGGAACTCAGAGAAATGCGGATGTATTCTTGCAACAGCAAGTGTTGAGAAGCAAGTAATTCAGTTAGCCTCAAAACTCTGAAGAGACAGAATCTAGGGGCCTTATTTATGAAGGCCTTGCGCCGCCGGTGCGTCACTTTTTCCCATTTTAAAAGTGGCGCACCGGCGGCGCACGGCCTTCATAAATAAGGCCCTAGGCCTCTACCAACCTCCGTAAAAAGTATGCCTCAGAAGATGATGGAATCAAGACAACCATTGAAACCGAATTAACAACTGATTAGGTGATTGGGGTGGCAAAAAGCTGAGATCCTCAAGAGAAGATACCAGTTCAACTCACCACAATAAAGTGAGCCGTCTTTTTTCATACTTACTGGCAGTTATAAAAAAAAGCACAGGTACTGAAATTGCAACTTAAACAGGCTTTTACAGGTGATATAAATATTGGCACTCAGGACTACTCAAGCAAAGGCTCATAATATACTTAATGATCCCACTCAGGAAAGATTTCAAGAAGGAAAGGCTCCCTCAGGAAGCAAAGAATGGTCTTAAATATGTCCTGTAAATGCAGATTTACTGCAAGGAGAACCTTGCACATTCATATCAATATGTGGGAAAAATAGGGTACGGAATGGTAGCACCATATTGAAGGTACATACTTTCCCTAAGATGTAAATGTATCTTAAATGTCATACTCTGCAAGGGAGGGAGCAGGAGAGTGCCATATCTACAGAGATATGGCTCTCTCCTCCCCTCTCCTCAGCGCTGATGCTGATTTCAGCTGCCATGCACCAAGCACACACCTTAGTGCCATAGCACCAAGGTGTGTGCTTGAGTCTAACAGAGGTTTTTGTACAGGAAGGGTAGCCTTCCTTGACAAAATACTACGCTTGGACACACTTTAGACCAGAGATGTTGTTACTTTGTATGTGTGCAGTGCAGCACAAATGCAAATTCAGAAATGAAAGGAGAAATAAAGATTTCCCCTCTCAATGCCTCCTTTAAAATGACATTACTTTTTGGTGCTAAAGCCTGTCTACTTTTCTTTTTAGATAGGGTTTTTCATCAAAATGCATGGATGGTAGCTTGGGAATGCCCATGTTACACACATGTAACGCCCCCTTGGTGCTAAGTAACACAATGCAGTGCTTCTCGCTGCTTTGCGTTACTTTCAGGGTACTTGCCAGCACAAAACAAGTTTTTCACCGGTAAGTAAATTTGAAAAAAAACATTTTGTGCTGGTTAGCATCACTTTTGTGACGCTAACTCAGTGCAAAATATTAGTAAATCTACCCCTAGATTGGAGAATTTGTGGAGGAACTTGTGGTTTCCCATCCCAGGGTTGCTCCACTCCATCATTCTCCTCCCTGAACTGCTGGTTGTCCAATGGCCGAGTCACAACCAGCTCCATCATTGACATGGCAGACCATCAGCCAAGGAACTAACAGTTTCCAGTGGTGCTGATCCTGCCATCTTTAGGGCCAGGCAATCTCCACTGATTTTCTTTACCTGTGTCTGTCATGCACGGCATGATGAACCTGGGCAAAAAGATCAAGAATCCTCCTGAAGCACAGGAAGAAAACTCCCTGCACATTAGAGCATTTGATTTGTTGTTTACCTAAAAAGAACTGTGAGTTTGTTTGTGAAAAGCAAAACAAAATGCCAAGCAGCCAAGAAAACTTGGCACCCACTTAGTATTTGGCTGTGCATATGCTTTTCAAGACTTAATTTCAACATTGTGCTGTTGACAGCACAGTATAATGATTGAAAAAAGTAACAAATTTGAGGGGTAAGCTTTCATGTAGTGCATTTAAGGCATTAAATCTGAATGGAAGCCTTATTTGGCAGCAGAGTGAAGCACAATGACTACAGCATCCCCAAGTCGCAACATCACAGCAATTAAAAGGCAAATAGGAAAAGGAAGGAGAGAAGGGGCCTGGGTCCAAATGGAATCCCCCTGGTACTTTTCAAACAAGATCTAGAACTCTAGGCTAAGTCCCTCGAAGCGCTCTTTACCGAAATACGGCGAATAGGCACACTACCATCCTCCAGGATGGGTTCAATAATATCCCCAATATTCAAGTCTGGAGACAAGAGCCTACCAAAAAAACTACAGTCTATTTGCCCTCCTAGTCAAGGAGGCAAAATACTTTGCAGGAACACTCCTAGAAGAGCTCCAGGCCTGGGCTAAAGAAAAATCAATCATCCCTCTTAATCAGACAGGCTATGCAAAGTTACTTGGAACAACAACAAACATCCTGGCTATGGCACTGCTGATTAATAAGGCTGTTGCTGCAAAAATGCAGCTACAACTAAGCTTTATAGACTACATAGCTGATTTTGACCACTTGAATTGCAACAGATTCTGGGTCACAATGGGAACATGGGGGAATCCCACAGACTCTGCTAAACCTGGTAATCAATCTTCACACCTACACATGGGTCCAGATAAAGTAGTACGATGGCTCCTCCCTGTCAAGTCGCTTATTAACCAACAAGAGACTTAAACAGGGGTGTGTTTTGGCACCGGCCCTATTTAATCTCTTTTTAGCAGACCTGGTACTAGCACTGAATCCCTGCAATGCACAGGCTCCACAAATAGGAGGTCTAAAACTGTCATGCCTTCTTTATGAGGTTGACATAGCCCTGATCAGCGACATGCAGGTGGGCCTTCGGCACCTTCTCACCATCACATAGGAATTCTCTTAAGCTAACAACCTAACCATCAACCTGGAGAAAACATGGGCAATGACGATCAGGGAACACCTAAAGAAATCACTGTTCTGGCACTGGGGCAATGCACGCTTTGAACCTTCAACAGAATATAAATACTTAGGTATGATTATAGACAAGGGAGGCCACTTCATCACCCAGAAGGACTCAGTGAGAAGGAAGAGTCTTGCCCTGGCAGTCTCGCTAAGGAAACACAGCCCAAAACTGAGAGGTCCATTGTACTCCCCTTAGCCCAAGTCACATAAGCTAAGGTTTTACCAACGATAGCCTATACCAGTGAACTACAGAGGGGCAGGAATTCACAAATACTAGACATCACAATTACAAAAGCATACAAAATTATCTTCGGTCTGCTCAAATACACCTCACCAGCACAGATTAGGTTGGAGTTTGGACTACAAAAACAGACCCTGGCAAGACAAGGAGCATATACACCTGGAACAAAGTCTGGAAAGCTACATCAGAACGCTCAATGTTAGACCTGGCATCCTTGGCGTGGTTTTCCCTGACTTTTTGCCTCTACCTTCTGCGTTTTTGATGCTGTGCAGGAGTGTGTTTTTGCTGACTTAGATGCTTTGGGCACTTAGCCACTGCTGATCAGTGTCAAAGTGCAAGTGCTCCCTGTATAAATTGATTTTGAGCTTGGTTCTTCCGGATTGTCATATTTGTTTTACCAGTAGGTCTCTAGTAAAGTGCACTAAGTGTGCCCGGGCGGGTCAATCAAATGCTACTAGTGGGCTTGCAGCACTGATTGTTCCACCCACAGGAGTAGCCCTGAAAAGAGGTCTCAGGCCTGCCAATGCAGTGCCTGTGCACAGTTAGTTTGTTAACTGCCAAGTTGACTTGGCAAGTGCACCCACTTGCCAGGCCTTTCCCTTCACTTTTCTTTCACATAGGACACACCTATGGTAGGCCCAAGGTACCCCCCCTAGGCAGGGTGCACTGTATGTGAAAGGTAGGACATGAACTGTTGTGTGTAACATGTCCTGATAGTGAAATACTGCCAATTTTGTTTTTCACTATTGAAAGGCTATCTTGCCCATAGGACAGATTGGGGAATGCTTTGTAACATTTTACAAGCATAACTTCCCATAGGGATAAGATAGAAACATTGAGTTTAAATGAGTTTACTACCCCTGAACTCAGAATTTAAAAACACATCTTCTAGTAAAGATGGTTTTCAAATTGTGTTTGAAAATACCCCTTTTAGAAAGTGGCTATTTCCTTGTTCAACCTTCCTGTGTGCCTCTGCCTGTTTGGGAATTGACTTTCTGGCTTTAGAGTGACAGGGGCTGGGGAGGTGCTGACGCTCCAGGAGAGTGGATGAGTCAGCACCAGGCTCAATATGCCTGATCTGCATTTGAAGTGGTGGGAGGAGTAGCACCTGTACCTGAATAGGACTGTACCTTCCTTCCCCAATGCTGGCTCCGCCCCACTATGGTGTGTCTGAAACCAAGGCTCACAACGACAAAGGATTTTGTTGTGCACTGGCAGAGTGCCCCCAGAACTGGTTTGAATTACTGGGCTTGGAGCCCCTTGCACAAAGAGAACAAATACATTTTTGGGGTATAGTTATTAGACCTAAGACCCCTGAACGTTAGATAATTCCTGGAATTCTAGAGGAACCTTTGCCAAGCAGAAGAGATGGAGAGACTGAAAATATGTACTGCCCTTCCTGTGTGTCTGTGGTTGGCCTGCAGTGGCTGTTTCTGCCAAGGAAAGGAGGATGACTTTGCTGTGTGCTGTGTCCCCTGCTTGAAGGAGGTCTCCAAGGGCCTGAAGTGAGCTGGCCTCCTGTTAAGAAGTCTCAGGGACACAAAGAATTCACCCTCAGCTCCCCGGAACTCTGCTGTTGTGAGTTCTGACCTGCCTTGAGGAGCCTGTGCCAGTTAAGGGCATCTAATGGTTGTTGCTGCTTTTTGGAACGGGAAGAGAAAAGAAACTCAAATAACTAATGTAATCAATGCATTGTTCTTCTTGCGGCTGTTTTTCCGACGATTCTTCACGGCGTGGAGAAATTTCCACACATCGCTGCGCCGCTGCGAAAACTGTTGCAGCACCTGTCGTCACTCCAAAAATCGACGCATCGAGATATCGCAGCTGAAGAGGACCAACGCAGCTCTGCGCAATGCCGACATATTGATCGTCGACGTATCCCAGATTTCCACGCATCGTACTTGTGCTGCAAGTTCTTCCGACGCATCACCTGCAGGCCAGAAGTGGCACGCATCACCTGCAGGCCAGAACTGGCATGAACAATCGACGCGTCACATCCCATACAGACCGGAATCAACGCAACTGTGTTACTGTGAGAAATACTTTACACATTGCCTTAGGGATAAGCCTGTCTGCTCGTTCCAAGCTACCAAGGGGGTGAGCAGGAGTTATCTAAAGTGTGTATGCCCCCTTACCCTGACTAGAAGCAAGAATCCCTACTTGGACAATGATACCTACCTCTGCCAACTAGAGACCCCCATTTCTAATACTCAATCATTACTTATGGTTTGAACTACAACCGAGACACTCATCCACAGCTTCATCCTATCTCAAAAGCTGCCTGAGTAACACAGGGCTATTACAGCTCTCAGAAACGCCCTCCAAAAATATAGTACAAAAAAACTTGTACAGAAAACCATAAAACTTTTATCGTTGACAGACGACAAAGCAGCACTATTGAAGAGGGCCCACGATTGGATGACCCTGAGCACTTATATGGTTTTGGCCCCTGAGAATATTTCAACTTAGGATATGCCAAAACCGTCAAAATTCAATTCTTGATATATCGACTGGGTCTGCCACCTTGCAGACAGCACCTCTAACACCAGCTCAATGATTAAGCAGGTTCCACCTGCCTTTGATGCAGCACAGCAGGAGGACCTGCTGCACCTCTTATGCACATGTAAAGATCTTCTGAAGGAATGGAAACAACTACTGTAACCTCATTTCAATCAACGAGGGATCTGGACACGAGGCAAGCCATGCTAGCCTGCTTCGCACCAGAGGACCCACCGTTGAACTACTGTTTAATAAACATTTTTGAGACTGGTGGCAAAATGATGCCAGCTCACAGAGGGAGGGATGTTCAGACAAAACATCCAGCAATGCTAACGATTTTTTTCTAACCCACATCACACCCTCCCCACGCAGAGGACATACAGTAAAACATCACTAAACAAACCAGTAGGAGAAATGGGCTTTCCATCAACGGCCACCTCCCTAAAAACGCAAAAAAACTCACTTAAAAACCTAATCTACAATGAAAATGGACAACATATTTATGTTAACAATATTTTAGCATCTTTTATCAATATTGATGCAATGGTTTAAGTAACTATGCTAATAAATATGAACTTGAACTCGAAACTTAAACTTAAATGGGAGTCTTGTCAATGCATGTTCCCAAATGTAAAAGTCCCTGCTGCTGGTTTCCAAAAATGACTTCCTTAAATATCTTGGAAAAAGTAATCATAGGAAATACATATTAAGATGCCATACAGTGAGCATAGAACTACTTTGTGCCGGCAAGCATTTCTAAGATGCTCAGCGAAACACTTTACTAAACATTGTTAAAACTTCTGGGGACAAATTTCATTGTAGCTAAGCAAGTCTTTTTCTATTTTTAATTTTATTCCAAAATGTAGAACTTGGGAAAAGAAGACAAAGTATTGGCATTTTGTATATAACATCAGCTGTACAATCAACCAGGGTGACTTTACCTATATCCTTTCATTCACCATGACTTTATTTCCATTGCTGTGTGCTGATTGTCAAGTTATATTCCTTAAAATTAGGTAACAGAGTAATGACCTATCTTTGTAATTCCACTGCATTTTAGACAAGAGAAGCCATGACATTCATTTACATAATCACATTGTCATGGCCAATTTAAGGAGGACAATCATTGGCTCCTTAAGATGATATTTTCAGGCGTGACCAGGAAAGATCAATGGGCATCAGAACCAGTGAACAGCCCTATGTCGTTCCAACTTCAGTGGGTATTTGAAGCTGTACTCTGGCCATCAACATCTATGTGCTCTTCAGCCTAATTATTAGAACCCAACATTTTAATTACAGAGTACTGCTTCTTTTAATTACAGAGCAGATTTAGTCAAACACATAAAATAATAAGTTTACTCTGTAATAGGCATTTTGGCAATCAGGATGAAAGCCAATGGGGCATACATTTTGCTCAAATAATCAGACCACAGTGTTTCACTTAAGAAAATGTTTCACTGTAACTGTGTACAACTAAAGCCATATCATACTCGATGAAAGAAGGTTCTAACTCTTGAAAAAGCTTTTCCCATCAATATCCGATATTTGCACTTTTGACATTTAGAGCCAAATGTATCAAAGGGTTTTGCCCATTCTGTGTTTATGGGGAATTGTGTTGATACAGATCTCCCCTTAATTTTGTATTTGTACTAGCTTAGCATGTGTGCCTCTTTTCCACTTAGTTACTTCTTAGAGATTTTTGCAGTGGTAGCCTAGGCATATTCCCAAGGTATCCGCATCTCTGCTCAGGTTTGAACATGAAGCTGTGAAGACTATTTGATCATCGTTTGGGAGTATTTTATTGACCCTGAAGTGTATCAACTGCTGAACTACAGTTTCTTATGTCTCTTAGACTTAGTGGCATTTTGTTTATAGAAGATGTACCTCAGTTGAAAAGTTGTGTATTTCTCAACAGTCTTTTTGCAAGATTACTCCCTTAACCCCTTCGGCGCTCATGACGAGCTCAGCTCGTCATGAGCGTAACCTGCCCTACGCTGATGACGAGCTGAGCTCGTCATGTAACGCGGGTTTTTGCGAATCGCAGCGCGCATGCGGTTAAATTGTTACTTCAGTAACTACTGTGATTCCTTTGGAGTCTCATCAAATTTTACAAATTAATTTGCGAATATGCGAAAGGGAACAGTTCTCTTGCATAGATCGTTTCACCTCATCTCATCAAACATATATTCTTCCACGTCTTTCAAAGGCACTAATGCATTTAAAATAGAAATCCCTCGTAGTACCAAAAATTATATTAAATACATAGGTGTCTTACTTGTGGTTTACAAGTAAAACGATCTTCGTTTCAGAAACAAAAATGTCAAATGTTTCATAAGCATTTGCCTACACTCTGTGTTTCTACTGGATCACTAATATGCTCCCTACACTCGTTCATCTTTCCCGCATGTTAGAAAAATTTAATTAGGTGGCGCCACCATCATCTGCTGCATTGATTGTTCAATTATGGCTATTTTAGAGACATATATATATATATTTTTAATGAACTTAAATAATAAATTATGAAGACTGGATTTACTAAAATTCATTTCTGTGATGACATCATTCTAGTTATTTTCACGGGGACATCACATTACTAGTAGCTTTAGGTACTCCAAACGACAATGTAATTCATTCATATCTAGAACATATCAATGTAGCATAAAGAGTTCTTAAAAATAAAGGCTTGAAAATACTCAGGTTTTCTCACATAATTTTAAGTATATGAATGATGTTCTCAAAGAAAAGCCACGAGGCATGATCAAACAAAATGCTTATCCCTTAGTAAAGTGGGTACAGCGGACTCTTAATCGAATTTCAAGGGTCCCTTCATCAGTTAGAGAACGTTTCTTTTGTCAAATCCTTGTAGAACAGATTCAGTATAAAAACTTGAAATGAGTGTTTCTTCTCATCGAGTATTATTCATGCAAGTAATTCGTAGGGTACAATGTGACATCCTCCACGCAGGCATGGCTATGAACAGGATAATGCCAACCACAAACTGTAATAGGTAGAAAGGTCTGTGAAAATGAAACGATGCGTCTCTAACCGAAGTCCTTTGTCAGCCTGTGCGAAAGCACCATTAACAGGCACAGGCGATCAACTTCAGGAGCTTGCATTCTTTCTCTCCGAGAGGCGTGATGGTTGCACCGCATTATCACCACATGGCACTGGGAGACCAGTAGGGCACTATACCTGCCAGCATGTGGCTGGGGCTGATGTGCCTCCTCACCCTGGGATTGTGCAGTGAGGCCCCCAGTAGTGCAGCAGGAACATGGGCTGGTTGAGATTATTTTAAAATAGGGCCATCATTATTTTATAAAGTGTGGTTCTTCTGCCGGTTTTTACCATAGTACTATTTTATCCATCTAAGTAATAGCATGTTCTGCAATGGTTAGTACCCCTGGTTCTTAGTCTGCTGATTCCCGTTTGTAAATAGCGTGCTCTGGTGTATGAATGATTAGCAAACAGGGCAAGTTAGTTCATTCTGCAGCACACATAGAAAGAGGAATATGCCTAAGGTGATTGTCTTTGTGCAGGAAGGTGCCCCTTCTTGCACAATAATAATCCTGCAAGGAACTGAGGCACTCTTGACCATGGTGCAAGGGTGTTCGCATTTGCGCTAGGCTGCCAAGAGGGTGCAGCGCAGGTGGAAAAAGGCCATAAACCACTGTATTGTTTTAAATTTAAATACAGCATATTCTTGCCCTTTCCCTGTCACACAGTGCAGCGCAGCAAGGATACCTGTTGTGATTCACAGCGTGACAATTTCGTTATTACCCCTGAAATCTATGATGTTTTAGCACTATGCAAATAGAGAGCTGAGTTTTACACTGTTAACAAGGAAATTGTTAATTAAATGATTTTCAGCACTGTGAATATTATTCTTTTAGATTTTTAGCATTTCAAAATGAAGCTTCTTCAACTTCTTCTATGACAGCAAGTATTGCTCAGACATTAAACTCTAACAATTTTGCTCACCTACTTTCTAATTCATAATTACTGTGAAACTATTCCAGGGCTATACATATCTACTATTGTAACACAAAAACACAATTACTGTATATGGCCAAGCAGCAACTAAATACCTGCCTGTTGTGTTGATTCTAATGGTATGTTATATGGAGTGTTGAAAGAGGGATGGTATATCAGCTTGTGAGCTGGAATGTTAGGGGAGATTGGTCCATGGACCCTCATGTTACAAGGTGTGCATGCTACTGTTACTGGTAATAAAGAGACCCCTGTTACTACCATTGAGTCGTGAGTTACTAAATAATATAAATATCTACTATCATAGATAAAAAACAACAATCACTGTTTAGCTAATTTAAATATAACCATGCAGACGAAAAATAAGTGCCTTTTCCAGTAGGGGGGATTCTTATTTTAAATATAGTTATAATGTGATTGAATTCTGGTAAAACTGGTGGCTGCACGCTGCACTCAGTCTTGAAACTGGGTGTGACTTAAACCCTTGACCAATTTTACCGTCATCTCTCTAAAACGATGGTTTTAATCATTTTTAACTGTGCTTGGTATTATTTTAACCCTGCACCTTGCATTTTTACACAAGGGGAAGAATTGACGGGGAAGACATACTGGTTAGGAGAGGTGTGCGCCAGGGCTGTGTCCTGGCGCCAACTCTGTTTCTCTTGTACGTCAATGATATGATAGAGTCCCTCCAAAAAGCCAATCAAGATTCCCCAAAATTAGGAGGTGAACACATTTGCGCATTAACTTTCGCTGATCATACCATTCTTTTATCCCAAACACCAAAGGGTCTCCAAAACCTCCTATATACACTGGATGTATACTGCAGGCAAAAACGGCTGGAAATTAATCCATTGAAAACTAAATATATGACCATCAGGCCCCATAAATGTTTTAAGAATAATATGAAGTTGACTGGAGTAACCCTGGAGCTTGTTTCTAATTTTGTCTGTCTTGGGGTAACTATTGATTCTAACCTTTCATGGAACCCTCAAATTATGAAATCCAAATCTATCTTAATTCAAAATGCAGCCCCAATCACAAAAAAACTATTTTCTACTACGTCAAAGGCTGCTACACCAGTCCTCCAAGTTTATAAATCTAGGGCCCAAGCACCCGCCTTATATGGTTCGGGGTTGTGGGGTGGGGGGGGCGGGCCTCTTACCCCTATCTACGGGGGAAAATAGGATCCTCAGGAGGTTTACTACCCTACCGCAAAATACACCTGTGATCCCCCTAATGTTTGATTTGGGTATTAGGCGGATTGAACACAGGGCAATTTGGATGACTCTTTCACAGTGGATTAGAATATGGGCCTCGGAGAAATTGCAAACATATAGACAAGCGTTGAGCGAATTGATCGCACTCGATATTTTTGTTACTTTCCCATGGTTGGTTCATATTCATAGATGGTTTTTGGATCTGAGTTTGAGCAGGTTTTAGGAACAACCAAACCTGTTAACTCCTGAATCCAAACAGGAATGTAAAACTATCTACTGGAATTTCATCGAGCATAGTGTCACCCTAAGTTGTAGATCTGGTACACTCACTTCACAATTTTTGATGTTTAAAATAACCCCCTCCTTTGAACCATTTTTAGACGAGATAGAACCTCTTCTTGTTAAAGTGCTGTATCTAAAATTTAGATACGGTACATTGTTAGTCAAGTCATTTACATCCAAGTGGGGGAAACAGGATGGTGAGGAAATTGATTCTAAATGTACCCAATGTTGTTCAGGAAGAGAAGAGGATATTGCACATGTGCTATTTTTTTGCCCGTTGTATGAAATCCCAAGGAAGAAATGGTTTAAACCTCTGGGCAGGAATCCTGTGTATTAGAAAATATAATTAAATGTTGCATATTTTAAAGCCCAATACTACTAAGTTGATTGTATTTTGAACTAGTAGATTTTTATTGCCAGCTAATTTTATTAGGTTAAAGCGAGGTTTAACATTTTAAACACATATTGGAAAAGGGGAACATTGATTTTGCACCTACAGTGGGTTAGAAATTTTTATGTAGCATTTGTTTTTTGTGATTGTTAAAAATTAATGCTTATGATAAAATTGCACTTGACACTTTATGTAGCTAATACTTTATTGTCAACTGTAAAAATCAAAATCATGATACCCGCTAATTTTAAATGCTAATTGTCCTATTGATGGTTACTTTTTTCCATTTAATTACCAGGGAAATAAATGCAAGCTGTGAATTTCGTATAGGATGTAAGATTCTGAAATTAAGATAAGATTGGTCATGCACTTTACAAATTGCATCTTTGTATGCATATTCTGCTGAATTTGTAAAATTATACTTAAGCACTGTATCGTAATTGAGATAAAGATCATTGATTGTATTTATCCATTTTATTGATAATGTTTTGTATTTATTACTTTGATGATTCTGTGAATCGAATAAAGATGCTATAATAATAATAAATGATTCCCAGTTTAGTTACTGGTGGGGAAAAAACCTCTCTGACGTTATCATTAACCTCTGGCTGGCATCTTCAATAGCCTCTGTGAATGTATCCCTAAATAACATGTGAATGGACATGAGTAAGAGACTTGCAGATTCATCTTGTTAGTATAAACCTATATGAGTGAATTTATTGTTGAATATAAAGTTTTTGTTTCTTGAACCTTACGAGTTACGAAGTGTTAGTTGATTTAGAGATAATTTTAAAAATGATGTATTTATATACATACTGCGCATGTTTTATACCATTGGCAGCTTCATGAAAAAATGCAACACAAAATGTATTGCTTGTGTTCCATCGAGAGACCCTGACTTGATCATGTACGATTTGAGTTGGCATTAAACAGGGGACAAAGCTCTGACCTATGTGTCCGAAAACCTGGATAGTGACCTTAATGAGTTACTCCTCCAATTGGCACCCTGTTGAAATTCTTTCAGAGACGTTTAGAGTGGTTTCAGGTTGGAGATGTTTCCGAGATTCGCACGTTTTGGAAAAAAAATGAAATGTTACTTAATCTAGTGAAAGACACACAATTGATGGACGGAATGCAGAACAAATCAAAACATTCACCCCCAGTCAAGAGATCTAGGTTAAATCCATCATTCTTTTGCTCACCATCCCACCCCAGTTTAGACCTGGCCATATGCAAATCAGTCTTGACCCTGTGCCTCATGGGAAGAGTCCAGCCCGAACTGCCAAGCGAGGTCCTCCCTGGACAGGAAACAAGCTTCCTAGGAACGGTTTCGGGGTTTCACTCCTCTTCAGCCAGGATAGCTTGATTCCAGTGGCACAGTGAGCCCAGGACCCACGTCTGGGCATACCTGGCACACTTAGGGTAAGAAAGCAAAAGACACACAATTGATGGACAGAACGCAGAACAAATCAAAACATTCACCCCCAGTCAAGAGATGTGGGTTTAATCCATCATTATTTTTCTCACCATGCCACCCCAGTTTAGACCTGATCATATGCAAATCAGTCTTGACCCAGTGCCTCATGGGAACAGTACAGCCCTAAATGCCAAGCCAGGTCCTCCCTGGACAGGAAACAAGCATCCTAGGACCGGTTTCGGGGTTTCACCTCTCTTCAGCCAGGTTAGCTTGATTCCAGTGGCACAGTGAGCCCAGGACCCACGTCTGGGCATACCTGACACACTTAGGCAAGAAAGCAAAAGACACACAATTGATGGACAGAATGCAGAACGAATCAAAACATTCATCCCCAGTCAAGAGATGTGGGTTAAATCCGTCATTCTTTTGCTCATCATGCCACCCCAGTTTAGACCTGGCCATATGCAAATCAGTCTTGACCCTGTGCCTCACTGGAACAGTCCAGCCCGAACTACCACGTCATGTCCTCCCTGGACCGGAAATAAGCATCCTAGGACCAATTTGGCTTGGCAGTTTGGGCTGGACTGTTCCCATTGGGCGCAGGGTCAAGACTGATTTGCATATGGCTGGATCCAAACTGGAATGGCATGGTGAGCAACAAAACGATGGGATTTAGGCCCAAATCTCTGTACTCAGGTGAATGTATGACACTCTTCTGCATTCTGTCCATCAATTGTTCTTTTTGCACTTAATCTAGTGAAGCACATCTCTTCGGAAGAAGTGGATTGTGGTTCATTAGCAAGTGTGTGCTTTGAAGTTTTTCATTGGGGTATATTGGTTGATTTAGACTGTGGTTCGTTGTGTTAAGGCTTGGACTTGAAAGTTTATTCTCTTTTTTACAGATAGCCCAGGGCATACCATTAAAATGAGTATAATCTTTCTTCTAAACTGAAAGCAGCCTTGAGATACATTTTGAGTGTTATCATTGACTTAGAGAACGGCAAATAAATCCATGCTTCCATCTATTTATGAATTGGCCATGAGCTGAATAATTTGGTGTAAATCATCTGTGAACATCCTGAAATTTATCTTCCCAAAGAAGTGAAGTTAAAAATACTTGTTTGACAATCTCAACCATTCTCCCATCTGCATCACTTTATATTTCTATTCCCCACCATATTGTCTACTGGCTATCACAATGGACCTTGCCCCTTCGAGAACAGTCAGTTCTTAAAATGATTTATATTAGTCCCACACTTCATGTTCCCTTCATGTTTCCTTCCCCAAAACACATCAGGAGATATAGATCCTATGTTTGTGTGATATTTCCTCTCCAGCAAGGCAGAATAAATGATTATACTTAACCAATGCTAACTAGGGCCTTATAACATTTGCTACGCACTTACACCCTAGAAGCAAAAACAATGCAAATGTCAATGCAGGCAGCGTAATTATTTCGATCAAAAAAGAGAGAAAGACACAAATGTTGTATTATTAGAAATGTTTTCACATCTGCTCATGCTTGAGACCAAAAACCATCTCGAATCGAACACATTCCATATGAATAGAAGGTGGAAATTTGTGTGAGTCACATTTACCTGTTTGTTGATGCATGTTTACTCAGAGTGCGGATCTAACAAATAAAAAAAACTGGTCGAAAGGTATGGGGCGTGACGGAGCTTCATACCAAGAACTGCCTAAAAGGGATTTCTGCCCCTTTCCCCCACAAACTTCTCCCCAACACTAAAAAAAATACATACTCGTCAAGACTGCTGCCAATGTCTTGGGGTGCTTTTTGAAATCCTAATCTATATTGGATGTGCAGGGAAAAAAATAGATGAGTTTGAAACTTACACCGTGCAGGGGTTGCCAACTCACCATCCCTGGATATTATATTGGCTCTTCTCTGGGTGATACTGGGAAAGGTGTTTGACACGTGGTGAGGGTGGCAGCATGAGAGTTGGCAGGCTTGAAATGCTATTGCTCAATAAAGTGCACATCGACATTCCTTTCCCATGGCATTGATTAATCATAAATGAGCTGTGCAACAACATTAATGGGGGTGAGTAGCGCAAAATAAAATTAAACTAATCAGGTAATGAATGTTACAATCTGTACAGAATGCCTTACCAGGAAGGCAGAACTGCCATTGTTTCATGAACATCAAATGAAGTTTCTATTATGCTTGGTACGTGATAAGTATTCTTTCCAAATAGGTCACGTAATATGCTTTGTAGTGATCTAGAACGGAAGTGGTGTGGTCATAAATAAGTCTGCTTCCTACGTTATAGTTCGGACTGTCTCTAACCTAGAAATCAAGGGGGCATATTATCAAGAACAGGCGATAAAATTATCGCCGCTTTATCGGCAGGAAACTGCCGCTAAAGCGACGATAATGGGCTTGATAATATGCCCTTGTGAATTCCCATAGCAGCCCAGGTTAACACCAGACCCCTGGCTGCTATGGGAATTCACAAGGACATATTATCAAGCCCATTATCGCCGCTTTAGCGGCAGTTTCCTGCCGATAAAGTGGCGATAATTTTATCGCCTGTCTTGATAATATGGCCCAAGCTTCGTTAGCCCACCACATCACATAATCCAACCTGCGCTGTAGCTGAAGCGCATTTGCCTGAACGACAGACAGGAAAAAATGGCATCTAAACTGATTTCCCTCAGAGTTTAATTTGTGAAAGTTCTAAGTGTTAAACTCATCACTTTCGACATGCGTAGCGGTTCAGTTCAAGCCGCGTGAGTTCGATAAATATCTCTGTAAACATGAAAAATCAACAGAGCTCTTGATGAAATGTCAGGCAGGAAGCAGCTCAGCAATGCGCAGACCAGCTTGAACCAATAAAACTTTAATTGATGCCTGCACCTCAAAGGGAATCTTCTTTACTAACACCTTACAAATCAAATAGTCAGTGCAATGGATCTATACCAAAGAAAGCCTGTTCTATTGATGACTGGGCACAATGCACAGGTGCAGCTGGTATCTATGCTGACTTCTTTGGACATATATTTCACATTGATGAGTTAGACAAAAAGACATTTGTAAATGGAGTCAGTTTACAAAATGAAAATACTGAAGCACTTTACTGATTCTAGCTAGGCCATGCCCAAGGACTTATCTCCAAACTGATAAACAAAAATGGAAATACAGGAGAATACATATTTTAAAAGAGAAACTTTCTGGATAAAAACATATGATCTCGTTTAAAGTTTGGCAAACAGGTACCTCATCACTAATGTGATGGCCATCCCATCCACTTCTCTTCCAGTGTATTCAATGTAAGGCAACTCCAAATAATATTCCACTTTCTTACAATCTGAATATCTCAAATATTTTTCTGTTGGTAAACACATATGAGGCATGTTTTACAACAAAAACAATCTGATACATTTAGTCCAGTAGATTTAATTTGTACTTTGGAGTAAACTATACGATTTTTTATTTTATCAGATTGTTTTATTTGTTTTTAGGCCACATGATATGTTAAGAATTGAACATTTGACACACCAGTATCATAATATGAAGGAAAAGGCTGTGACAGCAGAAATCATCGAAACGCAAGTGGTACTTCGGAATTGCAAACAGTTTCAATCAGGACTCTGATTCATGTACAATTTTAAACAAATTGACACAGTCACACCCCCCTCCTCCCCCGATCCACCAATGCTTGCGGGGGCAGCTTCTGGCTTCAAACACCACAAGCTCCTGTTGTGCAAAGCAGTCAACCCCTCGCTACCATCCCAACAAAGTTGGAGGGGCAGGGGACATCCTTCTAGCAGCAACATCGCTCTTGGCAATGAGGAGAGCCATGCCCAGGAATGCCAGCTCAGCCCTAGTGCCACCAAAGCCCTCAAACACACCAAGCAGTATCAACAGGGGGAAAGGGGAACCTCCCAAACAAGAACCTCTGTTAGGTCACGGATCACCAAGATCCAATAATGTGCAATCATAGAACAGGTTCAAACCATGTGAAAGAAGTCAGCCGGATCAATCCCACATCTGGGGCAGGCAGGACTAGATCGGAGGCCCGTCTGATGCAGTCATGTCGGGGAAAGGTAGGCCGAGTAGAGATAATAGGTTTGGGCCACCTGTGGGAGTCTAGAAATAGCACGCTCCCAAGAAGTCATCATGGCATCTTGCCAATCCTCATCCCCCATGGGACCCAGCCAGCCCTCCCACCAGGTTCTGAGATGCTGTAGTGTAACGTGTGAATTAAAGATTAGAGTGCAGTAAATCTGGGAAATTCCATCCTCGCCAAGATTGCCCATAGGGAGTTCGGCCTCAAGGGGATTAAACTCTGACACAGTGCCAGGCAATGAGACATGAGTGTGGAGAGAATGCCAGAGTTGAAGATATTTCTAGAATTGCATGTGTGCAAGTGTGTAGAGTGTTTGAATATCTTGGAAGGATCATATGTGCGTCCCATACCAGATGCCCCCTAGTTGGGAGATAACGATGAGGTTTCATGGCCGAAAGCCCTGAAGCGATGCCACCTCCCTCAATCAAGTGCTGTGCCAGAGGGGTGTCTGTTGTGTAAGTTTGGCATCCCATTGCACATGCTGAAGTGTTCGTCTCCAGGCCAAGAACAACAGGCTGGTCACTGGAGGTAAGGAGGGGGGAATTGGACTGTCATAGAGCAGAGCTTAAGGTAAAAATAGACTAACAGAGACAACTCCAGATGATAGGCAGAGTTGGACTATCCCTCATGAAACCAGTCATGAATCAAAAGGAGTTGAGAAACCAGGTAGTAAAGATAGAGATTGGTAATTCCCAGGCCACCATCATACTGGCCTTGTTGACAGTGCGTAAGGGCAAGACAGTGTCAGGATCTATGCCACAGAAACATTGTAGCCATCCTGTCCAGGGCATGAAACCACGTCCATGAGTGGTGGAGTGTAAAATTCTGAAAAATGTACAGGAGCCATCAAAGAATCATCATGTTGTATAGAGCTATATACCCCAGAACATTTAACGGGAGGGATTGGCACCTAATAATGTCCGTTTTGGCCCTTCAGGCTAAGGATTATAAGTTAAGGGCCCATGTATGTTCTGGATGTAAAGAGTCCCAGATAGCTAAGTATTTAAAGCTAAGCAGATGTAGAGGGATGCACATCTACTAATCAAATCATTCTCTAGTGGGAGAGGTGTGGCGCCGCGGCCAGGGCGACTGACGCTGGAATCTGGGGATCACGGTTCGATCCCCAGCGCCGGCGGCAGGTTAGCCCAGCACCATGTGACTCTGGGCAATAGCTTGCTTAATCTTCCCGACGGCCCCCAGCGCCTAGAGACCCTAACGGGTGATTGTGCGCTTTACAAATGTGGATTATTATAGAGAGGGCAATGGGGACTAATACAGACTTAGAAGCATTAGTCCTCAGACAAGAGGCCTCCTCAAAACAGCGCAATATATGAATTCTGCGAGGGCCACTCATAGCAGGGTCTGCAAAATATGAAAGGACATCATCTGCATACAGATCTATTCGGTCCTCCTGGTCGGCACTCCACAGCCATCCCCAAAACTGGCTGGTTATATGAAGTAATTGGATCAGTGACTCAATGGTGAGGGCTGAGAAGAGTGGGGATAAGCAACAATCCTGGCGGGTCCCACATCCTATAGGGAAAAAGTGGAGAAATTACCACGTTGATCTCAGGCAGTGGGACTGGAATAAAGGGTGCCAACCCTGCCACACAATTGAGGTCTAATACTGACCTGGGTTAACACCAGTTGGAGGTAACCCTAGTCCAATGTGTTGAAGGCCTTTTCAAAATCAATAAAAAGTAAGGTGAGACCATGTGACAAACGATGGCGGTGAGCCAGGGCCACTTGGAGCCGTCAGAGACGGTGTCTCATGCTGCGGGTCGGCATAAAGCTAGCATTGATCCAGGTGAATCAATGTACTAAGGAGGTGCTTGAGAAAGGTGGCCAGCATAGTGGCAAAAATGTTAACCTCACTGTGAGATATAGGACAATAGTTCGAATAGGGGGTAGAGGGAGGCTGGTGTCTTGGGGGTTACCACTATTGTGGCTATATCCAGTCCTGGAGGAAAGGCATCCATGTGACAAACTTCCTTATAAAAGGCCAAATGGTAGGAAGAGTAGTGTCTCATGGAACACAGTATAGCATTCTGTAGAAAAATCATCTGGTCCAGGGGTTTCCATGGAGCCAAACAACACATCGCCAACCTCCTCCACCTTAAAAGGTACTTCAAGCATACAGGCTTCAGCAGGGGACATGTGAAGGAGAGGAATTGTGTCAAGGAAGTGTAAAGGAAGAGGTTTGGCGCCGCGGCCAGGGCGACTGACTCTGGAATCTGGGGATCACGGTTCGATCCCCGGCACCGGCGGCAGATTAGCCCAGCACCATGTGACTCTGGGCAATAGCTTGCTTAATCTTCCCGACGGCCCCCAGCGCCTAGAGACCCTAACGGGTGATTGTGCGCTTTACAAATGTGGATATTATTACTGGAGAGCTCAGAGTCTCTCCCGGCAGGGGCCATGTACAAAGCTTTTTAATCGAGGGCAAATGCCTGCACAATCTAGGGAAGAGAAATCACTGTTTGTCAATACCAGGCATGAATTTACATTCATAAGATGAAGTCACTTCTGCACCTAGGTTCTACATAGGTGCTCAAATGGCTTTGTGACCTTCCTGAATGACACCTTTAATGACCTGGCTGAACTACATTGACTTCTGGGGGAACATATAGGGATGTGACTTTTTACAAATCTTTTGGCATCTCTATATTTTTGTAATTAAAATACTTTGATGTGTAATGAGCCTGGGAAATGGTCCACTTGTTACAGCACCCATGCCTGCATTAGATATTTGTTTAAAATATTCTGATTTTACTCAAACCTTAATAAACAATTACTCTGAAATAGCTTCGTGAATTAGACCCAAAAAGTAATATTCACAAGATTGCCACCTTATATGCTGAATAGTATGCAGCATAAATACTTTTCAGTGACATTCATCACAATCAGAAGTCTAGGTTGTCATAAGGTGGGACAATTGCAATGATGTCCTCAAAGAGTGTTGTTATTATGTTACATGCTAGAATATATTTTTCTGTGAAGGAAGTGTCCTTCTTCTCCACTAAGGTAGAGCTGAAAGAAGGATAAAGGAAGCATAAATGCAATCTGCAAATTGTCTAACCATAGATCACATTTCAGAAGAAACTTAATTTTGTGAAGATTAGAATTAGTAATGCACATTACCACGAGGCCCTACTGGCTGCAAAGTGCAATAACTTAGCATCTGTGACTTTGCTGGCAGTTTGACACCCACTAGGGTACTTCCACGCTGATGGAAAAAGTTTATCAGAAAAAATATGTAAATATCAGAAAGAATATGAGCAATACGTTTCCACAAAGATTTATGGCAGTTAAATTGTTTCGGATCCAAAGATAGTAGTTCTCCCATAAGAAGAATGTTTTATCTTTGAGCTTACTTTGTCAGTCAGAAATCGATCAAGGTCATTTCCAAAACAACACATACACTAACACTACCACTATTTTCCTTAAACCGTAGCAGAACATATAAGTGAAAGGGACAAGATGTTTATGAACAGAATGTGAGAAATTGAGTTGTTGGATTGACTGGGGTGTGAGCCCTTGTCAAGCAGCAACCACAACCCTAGTCAGGGTGAGGCACAAGTTAATCCTTAATTAACCTGTGCTCAACCCTCTGGTAGCTTGGCACAGAGCAGTCAGGCTTGACTCAGAGAAAATTTGTAAAGCATTTGTGCAACACTTCAAACAGTAATACAGTGAACACACTACATAAACATGATGCTACAATGTAAGAAACATTGACTACATTTTAATAAATACAACAACATTTAAACAACAAAAATCCAATCAGTAGAAATGGAGTTATGATTTTTTAAAGATTTTAGGCAAAATAGCACTAAAAAACACCAAGTGGCAACTCGCGATATCTACTCACGTTGGACCGGGCAATGTCACACTTTCAGGCTGAACACAATGGCGAGCAGGTTGGATGCAGTCACCAGGTTAGGTCCACTAAAGTTTACCTTCTCAAGTTTCTGCCAAGTAACCAGTTCACATTGAAGAGGAATGTGAGGAGCAGAGAGAGATTTGCTTGAGGCAGACGGTGTAGCATGAAGAACCAGTCAGCATCGAGGGCAGATATTACTGGACCTTCGCATTGGCTGTCCCCTCGAGTATTCAATGCTGGAGCATGAAGAGTCGGGTTGATGGAGCTTCACACTGAATCGCTGTGCAAGCTGTGAGGTCTCAGTGTCAACAGGCCCATTCACAGTCATGAATTGCCCAAAAGCTTGACTTCAGCTCACTGAGCCACACCTAGGGTCCAGGACCTGAGGGGAACCTCTTGAGGGGCCTGAACTCACTGTAGCTGGGTCCAGTGGCTGGTGAAATATTTTAGAGGGCCTTTAATGTCCCTGGGGCTCAGATCAGGAGGCCTGCTGACTAGTCCTTGTCACTCTGGGAGCACTGGGTTTTAGATTAAGTTGCAGTTCCAGTTCTTCCTCCTCAGGCAAGAGGGCAGCAGGTGGCTGGTCAGCACAGCAGAGCAGCAATTCCTTCAGAGCATCAGTCCAGTAGTGTGGCAGTCCTTTCAGCAGCACAGGTGTCCTTTTTCCTAGTAGAGTATCCACAGGTCTAGAAGTTTACTGAATAGATGGTGTCTGAAGTCCAGTATTTATACCCAGCTATGCCATTAAAGTGGGGAGAAGCATCTAGAAGCAGCACATGGAAGTGTGCAGCTGCCCTGCCTTACTGGCCTTGACTCCAGGCTAACTACAGTGGCTATGTAGCCCTTTGTGTGATGAAAGGACAAAGCCTCTTTATGTGTCAGTGGGGCTGAGCCCAGCCCCCCCCCATCCTGACAGTTATCGCCCATTCAGTAACACTTAAGCTTCGCATTATGTCTATCTGTCTATGAGGAATAAACAAATCCCAACTGTCAACTACACCCAGTCGTGTGACCCAGAGAGAGGCTGCAGGCACCAAAAAGCTAAGGCAAGAAAATGCAAATCTTTGAAAAGTGGCAGTTTCAAAATTGTAATTTACAATCCGACTTCATCATAAGTTAGAAATTTAAATTACAATATGAAAGATACCAAAGATGGAATGTGGTGGTGGCAGCTCCTTGGGTGTTTGTTTGAAAGAGTTCGTGCAGATTGCGAGGGGCTCCTCCTCTGCACGCTGAGAAGCACTTTACATCGCTGTCTTATAATTGTAAATCGTATTTTTGCTTTTTAGTAGTGGACGCAATTGAATAATAATTGTTTCCTTAACGTCTTTTTAACACTTTTAAAATTGCCTTCAATACTGTGTCTGTACCCCTGGCCCCGTTCCATCGCGGCTTTGTGCGTTTGTGTGGAGGGCAGGGTGAGCTTCACAATTCCTGAGCCGGCTCCCCGAGCAGAACGGAGTTAGCGTTCCAGCTGGGGGCGGAGCGTAGAGTATAAGATCTAGCGTGATTAGGGGCTCTGGCAACTAACAAGGTGGTGGCAGCTCCTTGGGTGTTAGTTTGAAAGAGTTTGTGCAGATTGCGAGGGGCTCCTCCTCTGCACGCTGAGAAGCACTTTACATCGCTGTCTTATAATTGTAAATCGTATTTTTCCTTTTTAGTAGTGGACGCAATTGAATAATAATTGTTTCCTTAACGTCTTTTTAACACTTTTAAAATTGCCTTCAATACTGTGTCTGTACCCCTGGCCCCGTTCCATCGCGGCTTTGTGCCGTTTGTGTGGAGGGCAGGGTGAGCTTCACCATTCCTGAGCCGGCTCCCCGAGCAGAACGGAGTTAGCGTTCCAGCTGGGGGCGGGGCGTAGAGTATAAGATCTAGCGTGATTGGGGGCTCTGGCAACTAACAAGGTGGTGGCAGCTCCTTGGGTGTTTATTTGAAAGAGGTCATGCAGATTGCGAGGGGCTCCTCCTCTGCACGCTGAGAAGCACTTTACATCGCTGTCTTATAATTGTAAATCGTATTTTTGCTTTTTAGTAGTGGACGCAATTGAATAATAATTGTTTTCTTAACGTCTTTTTAACACTTTTAAAATTGCCTTCAATACTGTGTCTGTACCCCTGGCCCCGTTCCATCGCGGCTTTGTGCCGTTTGTGTGGAGGGCAGGGTGAGCTTCACAATTCCTGAGCCGGCTCCCCGAGCAGAACGGAGTTAGCGTTCCAGCTGGGGGCGGGGCGTAGAGTATAAGATCTAGCGTGATTGGGGGCTCTGGCAACTAACAAGGTGGTGGCAGCTCCTTGGGTGTTTGTTTGAAAGAGTTCGTGCAGATTGCGAGGGGCTCCTCCTCTGCACGCTGAGAAGCACTTTACATCGCTGTCTTATAATTGTAAATCATATTTTTGCTTTTTAGTAGTGGACGCAATTGAATAATAATTGTTTCCTTAACGTCTTTTTAACACTTTTAAAATTGCCTTCAATACTGTGTCTGTACCCCTGGCCCCGTTCCATCGCGGCTTTGTGCCGTTTGTGTGGAGGGCAGGGTGAGCTTCACAATTCCTGAGCCGGCTCCCCGAGCAGAACGGAGTTAGCGTTCCAGCTGGGGGCGGGGCGTAGAGTATAAGATCTAGCGTGATTGGGGGCTCTGGCAACTAACAAGGTGGTGGCAGCTCCTTGGGTGTTTGTTTGAAAGAGTTCATTCAGATTGCGAGGGGCTCCTCCTCTGCACGCTGAGAAGCACTTTACATCGCTGTCTTATAATTGTAAATCGTATTTTTGCTTTTTAGTAGTGGACGCAATTGAATAATAATTGTTTCCTTAACGTCTTTTTAACACTTTTAAAATTGCCTTCAATACTGTGTCTGTACCCCTGGCCCCGTTCCATCGCGGCTTTGTGCCGTTTGTGTGGAGGGCAGGGTGAGCTTCACAATTCCTGAGCCGGCTCCCCGAGCAGAACGGAGTTAGCGTTCCAGCTGGGGGCGGGGCGTAGAGTATAAAATGGCTACCCGGAAGCGCAGCGGTCGAGCGCAGCGGGAGCGCCGATACCGCGCCGAAGCCGTGCCAAAGGGGTGCCAGTCTGCGCCAGTCCGCGCTGGGACCGCGCGGAGCGCCATATCCCCTGATCTCGGCAATTCCCCCCAATACATCGAAGGTAATTATTTACTCTAGAGCACAGCTCCTGAACATAGGTAATAAACTCAATTACAAACGATGCTCCCATCTTAATGTTGACTCCTTAAGCAACCTGCCTACCAACCCATGTCCGAACTGCGCTTTTAAAACAACTCCACCCCATTTTAACTTAGTAGCCCCAATGGTCCCGAAAATCGCAGAAAAATATATACACTGTGCTCTTATAAATGCCCGCTCCCTTGTGAAACACAGGGAAGAGGTGGCTGAACTGATAGCTAACCAAAACCTAGATATTCTGTTCATTACAGAGACCTGGGCAGACTTAGCATCTGGCCCAGATTTTAACATAGCCACCCCGGATGGCTATTATGTGACCCGATTAGATAGATCATCTGGAAAGAGAGGAGGTGGATTAGCTATTATTCATCGTGCCAGCTTAGCTTTAAAAACCGAGCCATTGAATCACGACTCGGCAGAAGCTTTAGGTTTTACTTTTATTCTTTCTCCTATTCAAACTTTTAAAGGAACCCTACTTTACCGACCACCCACCTTGCGAACACCTTTTCTGAAAGCTCTTAATCTTTTGTTAGAACCAGTAGCCGCCAATACACAATACACAATACTGGGTGATTTTAATTTTCATTTAGAAAATCATGCAGACAAAGATTCTACTAGGATTATTTCTGATTTTTTGGCTGTCGGTTTAGAACAACGAGTTTTTTCAGCCACTCACCAAGCTGGTCACATCTTGGACGGTATATTTACAAATAACTCACTTATGAGTCAACCCACTGTGATTCCACTAACCTGGACGGACCACTCGGCAGTAAAATTCTCTATATTAATTAGGAACCATAAAAACTCTATGCCCACTATACGCTCTCAGATCAATTGCCGTGATTGGAAAAATATTGACTACCCTGTTTTTAATAACATTCTTAAATCCACAAAACCCAAAGACTTGGATGATCCATATGAAGCCTCCAACAACTATGGGCGCTGGCTGAATAATGCATTGGATAGTGTAGCACCTATTAAAAAACTGCAGCCTAACCGTAATAAACCCTCTGCTCCTTGGTTCTCAGAACCACTGAGACTTGAGAGACAACGTTGCCGTAACTTAGAGAGGCGTTGGCGCACTAATTACGACAATAATGATAGAGAGAGATACAAGATAGCTCTACATAGCTACAAAAAACTCATCATCAAGGAAAAAGGTAATTTCTTCACCACACAAATAGAATTAGCTCAAAACTCGAACAAACAGCTATTCCAGGTGGTGAAAAAACTATCCAACCCTCCGGCCCCCGATTCCATAGAACCATCCCAAACCTTTTGCAATGAAGTAGCAGATTTTTTTAAAGGAAAGGTTACAGATATTGTCGATAATTTTACTAAAAAAATCTCTGCCACCACAGTGGTTCCAGACGATTCCCAAATATCAACAAGACCAATTCTGGAAACTTTCTCTTCACTCTCTCAGGCCTCCATGGAGGAAATCATGAACACTGTTAAATCAGGATCCCCTATGGACCCATGCCCCCCGTCCATCCTTACACTGGTCTCTAATCAGATAGCCCCGGTGCTTACTAATATCTGTAATGCTATGTTCATGACAGGTGACTATCCTATAATTTGGAAGAAAGTTGTTGTGAAACCTCTACTAAAAAAAACGACATTAAACCCAGCAGAGCTAAAAAGTTATCGACCCATTGCCTCGCTTCCCTATCCATCTAAGGTTTTCGAGAAGGCAATTAATCTACAATTATCCAGCTTTATTGACAAGAACGAGCTGCTAGATGACACCCAATTTGGGTTTAGAAAGGGCCATGGGACCGAGACTGCTCTGATAAAAGCAGCAGAAGAGATCAGAATAATTATGGACCAAGGCGGTACAGCGGTCCTGATACTTCTAGATCTGTCTGCGGCTTTCGACACGGTCGATCATAACATCCTGATCGACCGTGTCGCTGCCATTGGCATTCAGGGTAAAGCTAAGGCTCTATTAGCATCCTTTTTATCGGACAGAGAGCAGTCTGTCAAAATGGGGAGTTACTACTCGCCTGATTTCATCCTGCCTTGTGGAGTCCCCCAGGGATCCTCGCTAAGTCCGACGCTTTTTAACATCTATGTGTCGGACTTGGCGAGGGTGATTAAGTCATTTGGCATTGGATTGACATCATACGCCGATGACACCCAATTAGTCCTGGCTATCCACAAAAATGGAGCAGCAGTGGCCGCAAACTTCCAGGATGGTATGAGAGCGATCAGCACCTGGATGGGCCAGAACTGTTTAAAACTAAACTCCGATAAGACGGAGGTCATGCTATTTGGTGAACTGACCCCGTCCTGGTCCCCATTCTGGTGGCCATCAGAGCTGGGAGCTCCTCCTCTACCGGTATCAAAAGTCAGGAATCTTGGAGTCTTATTCGATGATAGGCTAACTTTTGTTAGCCATGCTAACGCAGTAGTATCAGCCTCTTTTTACACCTTGAGAATGGTAAAGAAATTACTTCCTTTTTTACCCCCAAACACAGGTAAAACCTTAATGTCCATTCTGGTTCTGTCAAAGGTTGATTACTGCAATGGTCTATTGTTGAACGCACAGGAGCAAGTCCTGAACAAATTACAGCTTGTGCAAAACGCCGCTGCAAGGATCTTAACCGGTACATCTAAATTTTCATCCATATCTCCCATTATACGCCAATTACACTGGCTGCCGATTAGATGTCGTACAAAGTTCAAGGCCATGTGTATTATTTACAAAACACTGAACAACACTGGACCAGATTTCTTAAAGAAATCTATCAGTGTCTATACACCCAATCGATCCCTACGTTCTTCGGCATCTCAGTTGCTAAACATCCCACGCACTACGAAAGCAACATGGGGAGATAAACGCTTTGTAGTGGCTGCCTCGAAACTGTGGAACATGCTTCCAATTTATATTAAATCGAGCCCAACCTTATTAATATTTCGGAAACACCTTAAAACTTGGCTTTTTAACCAGTAGATTTAGTAGGAACCATTTGCAATCTCAGTGAACTCCAGCGCCGAGACACCGTAAGGTATTTGTGCGCTCTAGAAATGTTATAAATAAATAAATAAAAATACCTAGTCCCATTTGGAAATTCAATTTATAAACAGTAATACTGTAACTCCAATGTTATATGAGAGAGGTGGGCTTTGCAGTTGTAAAAAACAAAAATAAGAATTGTTCTCTACCAGGACATGCTAAATTAAAAAGTACATGTCCTACCTTTTAGATACATTGCAGCTTCACCTCTGGGCTGTCCAGGGCCTGGCCTAGGGGTGACTTACATGTATTAAAAGGAAGGTTTGAGCCTGGGGAAAGGTTTACTTTGCCATGTTGAAATGGCAGTTTAAAACTGCACACATCCAGGCCTAATGGCGGGCCTGAGACTTGTCTCAAGTGCTAGTTAACTGGGTGGCACAATTAGTTCTGCAGGCCTACTATTAGCATTTAATTACCAGGGCCTAGGCACAGGCAGTGCCATTGTACTAGTGTCTTACAAGTAAATTAAATATGACAATGTGGTATAAGCAGTATAAGTAGAAGCACTTTAGCACTGGTTAGCAGTGGTAAAGTGTGTAATGTCTTAAAGCCAACAAAAAAGAATTGAAAAAAAATAGGAGGAGGAAGGCGAAAGATTTGGAGATGGCCTAGCAGAAAAAGCCATCCCCAACACCGACTATCTTGTTTTAAAGTTGAAACATAACAAAAGCTCAAATAAACCTACAGTGTCACCAAACTAACTTGAATATATAACACAGTAAAACAATAAAGAGAGTCAAGATCAAACATAAAGTGTTACACTAAATCATGAATGGAAAACTGATGTTGGCAGGGATTAACCAGTGATGGCAAATAATTAGAGCAGGAGGTGCACATGCAGGCCACACATGCACAAACATATACTAACCAATCTATATGCACATTCCCTCACACTCATGCATTCACAAGCGAGTACACAAACACCCACCATTCACAAGCATATGCACACACCAAATATAAAAAAAACGTACTGGCCGCAGCAGTGATCTCGGGTGGAGGCAGGGAAGCCTTATTGGTTCCTGGAGGGTTGGATTGCTGTCTCCTCTTATTGGCAGACCTTGCTATGAGTCAGCCGATGAGAGGAAGCAGCAGTCACTTACTTGTTACGGAGAGGGAAGGGGTCAGTGAGACTGCTGACCACTTCCAGCTCTGTGACAAGCATCACTGGTGGACAGCCGGTCCTGGGCATTTCAGGGCTTAAAACTGAAGAGCCCAAGACTGAGTCTATCAGTGACACTGAACCTCCAAGCACTTTGTCAGGTTGAGGAGGTCACGCCCACAGGGCTGTGAAATTTTCAGTGTGTCAATTCTTATTTCAGGCAGCCAGGCACCTCCGCATCTAACCCTTGGCTGCCTGACCTGAACAAAAAGTGTATCTGTTAGGCTCATCTTTGCTCAGCCCGACAGATGCTCCTCATCTCTGCAAAAAGGTGGGGGGTGTCTTCTCTGTTCTCACAGGTGGGCAGCTGCTGGGATTAATGCTGGATATTTCAAATATTCAGAGGCAAACTTTAAGTTAGATAAAAAAGGAGAAATCTCACAAGCACATGATCTTGTTCTGCATCTGCAGGCTGACACAGAATGGCCTGTCCCTGTTTTGGATGACTCTGCACTGTTGAAGGATCATCCACTGACTGTAATGTTTTATGCGTTAGCGCATGAGCTCCAGGCCAGGAGCATAACACAGGTCCTTGCCGGACAGGGGGGATTCCAACTCTTCAGGGGGCCCCCAATACTTCAAGAGGGGCCACATTCAGCCCAAGGCTAAGAATACCCATGAGATATTGGAGACTTCGGCACCTCATCACAATCTGAAAAGGGAGACCATCATTTTGTGTTATGCCACAGCTCCAGACATTACAGTTCAGAAGCACAATGGCAACCCCAGGTTTCTTGAGCTTTGCTGTATGTATTTGCCAACCTGTAGTTACTAAGTCGATGCACACTAAAACAGAAATGTTGCCTTATTAGCATAGCGAAGTTTAAGATAGTTTGCATTTTACCACAATGACCAACATTGCTCCAAGACAGTCAATGAACATGTAAACGATGCCCAGCTACCTTCCTTGTACCTAAATACCTCTCATGCTCATATGCTGGAAATCTGCCCTTGCCGCATCCATCTTGAACAATGTTTGGACACTCAAAGTATGAAACACAAGTGCAATGGAAATCAAAGGAATAAACTTTCGGTATCACTGATTGAGCTTTGCTTGTCACTGTTCTTATTTCCACAAGGAAGCAGATCCGCCTAACTGAAGGGAAGCTGGGTGAAAAGGACAATGATTTTGTTGTGTTCAAATCATGCAAGTGACAATCACAGACCCATGAGCTGTAAATGAACAAAAGAAAAGTTGGATTGCTAAAGGTAACTTTGAAGAGCTGTCCATACATATTATCTACTCAAAAAGGATTTTGTTCTAAGTGCTACTGATTTTAAATGTAAAAAAAAGTAACAAACTGGATAAAATATTAACTGCTTATTGGGAAAAAAAGAAGAGCAATCCCGCTTCTTTGACACTTCCCCTTTTGAAAGCCACTTTGGTTTATTGTGCTTTCTTATGCACATAAGTCATCAATATCTATTTAGATTCATAGACACAACCATATTACTGTTGCCCAATAATTTATCCAATTCCAAAAATTCTTTATTTCGGCCACATGGGCCATAAAAGATGCAATAAAATACAGTACATAAATACACAGTAAAATGGAATGCATGTATTAGAGAATATTTACATATAAAAAGGCTAGAAGGTCTGCATGAGGTAAGGAAACACAGTGGCACCAGTTCAGGGGGACATTTTCTTCCTTATTAACCAAGCTGCCATTAGGAATTTTGATACCGCAAAGACAATATGTCCCAGGGTATTGGTTTTCATAACCCTGTATGCTTGTAGGTATTCCCGAAAACCCAGGTTTCGGCACAGCGGTGCAATCCAACGCTTCCTGGGATTTTGGTATGCGTGGCAAACAAACATTATGTGCAGATCATCTTCGTTCTTGGTTTTACAACAAGGACAGAATTTGTCACCCCCAGTGAGCCATTTGTGGGTAAATACTTTGGTGGGGAGTGTGCCAAACCTCCATTGCAGGAACAATTTCCTTGCCAAAAGAGGAAAAATAAAATCCATAAAAGGTTCAAAGAGGTAAGAATTTTTGGACTCCATAAAACGACTCGTCAGGGTGCCGGTACTATGAGCATTGTCCATGTCAGCCAGATTTTTGTTTTTGTACAGCTGGGCAAGAGTTTTGCGTGTGATCCTTTGACAACCCTGAACTGGATCATCCCAGAGGTCTGGCAAGTTCAAACTGGACAATTCTGATTTAATAAAAGCCAGCCAGGGGATTTTGTTACTGCCATTCAGCCTCAGTACATGGATAAGGTCCTGTCTATAGTGATACAGTTCCTCAGTGGACCATATCCGATGCCAGAACTTCACGGGTTTGGATAGAAGATCTTCAGCGATGGAGTGTAGGCCCAAATCCAATCTTAGGGGGAGGAGTGGCGTTCCCTGCGGGAGAGCAAGTAGGCGTCTCAAGAATGTATTTTCCACCGCTAACAATGCCTTCCCTGCTTTGTAACCCCACAGCTCGCTGCCATACATGGCTGCTGCCTTCGCTTGAGTTCTATAGGTTTCAAGGGCCGGGCTTACAGGCTTAAAGGTGGATTTATTTGCCACCTTCAGGAGTGCGCCCGCTAGCTGGGATAGCTTCAGCCTTGATCTCGCTATCTGGCAGTCCCAGGCCAGGTTTTCTTGTAATGTTACCCCCAGATAGACAAAGGTCGAGACCCTCTCAAGACTAACTTCCCCCAGTTTTGGGTTGGGTCTGGTTCTGGCAGGGGGGTTGAAGATCATAAACTTAGTTTTTTCTGTGTTGACCTCCAACCCGTGTTGCCGACAGAAAAGGCCAAAACCATTTACAATCCTCTGGATCCCCATGGGGGATTTGGAAAGCAGGAGGGTGTCATCAGCAAACATGATTGCCGGAACCCTCCTGCCTGCCAAAACCGGGGCGTCATTGTCCTCGACAGTGTCAAGATGTTGAATGACACTGTTAATGAAGAGGCAGAAGAGGGTTGGCGCCAGGACACAGCCCTGTCTGACTCCTCTAAGGACAGGGAATTTGCCTGAGAGCTTACCATCCCTCCCACACCTTACTTGGGCATAGTTGTTCTCGTGGAGCCTGATGATAGTACTAAGAAGGTGTGGGGGCACTCCTAGCTTCTGCAAAACCTCCCAAAGTTTCCCTCTAGGGACTAGGTCAAAGGCTGACCTCAGATCCACGAAGACCATGTACAGTCTTCCACCCTCTATGGTGACAGTCTTCCAATATAGGAGAAGAAGGCGGAAGATCTGATCCATGGTCGACGTGTTCTTTCTGAAGCCAGCCTGAAGGGGAGTCATGATGTCATTTTCCTCCACCCAGTCCAGGAGGTGATTAAGGATGAGGCGCGCAAAGAGCTTTTGGGGGACATCTATTAGGCTAATGGGCCTGTAGTTGGCGGGGAGCAGAGTAGATCCCTTCTTGTGGATCGGAACAATCTCTGCCCCCAGCCACGACTTGGGGATTGACATACCTCCTAAGATGGCATTAAAAAGAATAAGGAGGTATGGGCCCCAGATGTCCAGATGGTGCCTAAACAAATCCCCAGGTAGCCTATCTAGGCCCGGCGCCTTCCCCGCTGATAGTTGCTTCAGGGCTGCCTCCACTTCCCCCAGGGATAGTTCCAATTCACGGTCCTGTATGCCACAAGGTGCATCCAGAGCTGTGACAGGACAAGGATTGGTATCTTGATAAAGTTCCCCGAAATGGGCCTCCCAAACCTCGGGGGCAATATTGGGTTCTACTGCATTTTTGAGTTCCCCTGTGCCATTATTAACAAGGGCCCAGAATTTACGGGAATCCCTAACTTTTAGGGCATCACAAAGATCATGCCAGTGGTTCCAGTCCCACTCGGTCCTGGCAGACGCCATCACTGTTTTATAGTGTTTCCTATGGGCACGCACCTTGGCCTTGTTTGACCCCTCTTTTATTGCAGCAATGAGCTCAGACTTTGCTGCCCTACAAGAGGAGGTATACCAGGTGGGAACATGGGTCTTTTTCTTTCTATTTGGCACCAGCGGGTGGAATACCTCAGCCAAATCTCTTACAAGACCCTGGTGGATATCACCCAGTTTCTCATTGTATTCCGGGGTTCTTGGTGCGTTTAGCAGTGCATCCACCTCCATAAACCTTGGGATTGCCAACCCGTATAGTTTGCTAATGGCCTCTTCTGAGCTCACAAGTTTTCCCCACTTAACCCGTCGCCTGCTGGTTGTAAGAACCAGATCCCCCTCCTCTCCCCCTAATTTATCTAAAAAAGAATGTCACAACAGTCATCACTATCCCTGCACTCCTGTTCATGGGTCTCTGAGAAACTGCAAACCTCGGGCACTGGCCGAGACTCACTACAAATGCTAAAGTGCTCCGCCCGAACGCCCACCTTCAGTCATGAGCGGTCCATGAGCCAATTCTTCCCTGGGAGCTCCACAAGATTATGGCACTCTCTCCCAAGAGCCTCCACCTAACCACTTCATGTCACCTTCAAAAAATACCTCAAAGCTCTTCTCTTTGAACGACACCTGACCTAACCTGCTCCCATCCCCTCACTGCCCAACCTCAAGGGCACACACAATTGTTGTCAAGCTGGTGCACTTCATGGTGAGGCTAACCTGGTGTTCTCTCCACCTTTAATGCAACATGTACATTTTCTATTTGTTATTGATACTTTCTGCTTTATTATACAGTGCTTTGATGCCTACGGGTCATGTCCCAGCTATATAAATTCACAAAAATAAATAAATAAAACTGTCATGAAAATTACAACTGATAGAGCCAAGTTGATTTTTGCACTGATTGCACTGCTGAGTTGCAATATTATAAAATAAGTGTGGATGGCTTTTAGCCTGCGAAAAACACAGATAATGCCCCAAGTTGCAGACGTGTATTCTGTATCGGCAGCCTCGTGCTGTTGTTTAGTACTCACCAGGTATGCCCACAGACATTCTAAGTGCTGCAGGGCAGGGTTTTAAGTGGGCCGGGTCAAGGGGTCTGAGCACTGGCAGTTTTTTAAACGGGGCCTCGAAACGGGTCTCTATCGGGCTCTGTTTTTAGCCCTGGCACAGGCGGTCCGTTTTTTTTCAGAACTGCAGAGACAGCAGTTTGCTGTCACTGCAGTCCGGAAAAAAGTGCCAGGGCGCAAAACAGCCTGATAGAGACCCGTTTCGAGACAGCAAGCATATCGATGTGCGCTGCTCACACTGCTAACTTCTCACTAGTGGTGAAGTTATGGCATGACGTCATGCCAGGTGAGCGTTGTGGGGGAAGAGAAATCCTTTAAAGAGTCATTTTCTTTCTGGATTTCCCTTCTCTTTCTGAAACGCAAGAGCAGCAACATTGTGGCAGGGTCACCAGGGCTTTAATTGGAAGCCTTTTCAATTTTATATGTAACAAGCCATAGTTGCAGCTTATTCACCTTATGCAACTAATAGCCATTGCCAAAGCCAATAGTCCTAACTTGTTGTAGGTATGATGTTACTTGTTGTATCACATATCTGGATGCAATGACAGAAACAGCGAGTCGGGGGCACACTATGCTAAACACAGATTTTTAACGAAAGTGTTTTAAAGTCACACCCCTACTTACATTGGCCACGCCCCTTTGAGAGACCCCCTTAGTTTTTTCATCCCACTTAAAGCCCTGGTGCAGGGTACTGCTGCAACTAAAGGAAACGCACCTCTGTTCTTTTACTTGTTAGCAATTGTTTAAACTGGAAGAAACAGCCGAGCCAAATGCATGCAGGGCAAAAAGGCCATAATTGCATGCCAAGGAAAGAGAAACAAGCAAAGCTGTCCAAGTCCATCTGAGTGCTGCCCCTGCTGCGATGAACCAGACGAGTGAGACACTAACGCGTCACGTTGGCTGTGCAACGCAAGCGCCCCTCCCTCTCAGGAATGGTTTCACCCTTTCAATGTCAATCTACCTGATTACGTTGTTTTCTAATCAGTAACCTTAGATTCCCCAGCAGCAGTTTATCTCCTGTATAATGCAAAGAACGACAATATCAAACAAACAGCGAGAAGGGATTACCAGCTGGAGCGCAGCACAGAAACGTTAGATCGTTACTTCGGTCTTCCTGCATCTAGACGGCATTCCACAATATTCACTGATATCCTAATGAGCTGCGTGTGAGAGCGCGCGCGGGCGAAGGGGTCGCTAGAATTGCTCTGGCTCATTTTGTTGCTTCGCCTTTGCAAAACACACTTGAAATCCCTCACCTCCCACAGCTGCGCAGCGGCATACAGATTACCCGGGAAGCCAGACACTAGCCGTCCACTTTGGTACTACTTTAAATTAGTAAATCCAGAGGTCTTCAATCTGTGGGGCCCGACCCTCAGGGGGGCACTGGAGTCCTGGCAAGGGGGTCGCCCATCCCCCACCTTCACTTCAATTTAAAACGTGCATTTTCCTTTTGAAAAAAGACAGCCCTCCCGGGGTGGATACTTTAGATCGTTATCAGATGCTTCTCTGAATGAAATGCAAATGCAAAAGTGTAAAGGATGCTTGGGAGCAGTTCTGGCTTTAATTAATCAAATTACACCAAGCTTTGTGATGACAAAGTTTGAGATTTTTGAGTGGAAGTGCAAAGCATTAACAACTGGGCTGGGAAGTGCTTGCTTTTAATTTCAACTGCATTTACACAGCCCTTAGTGCCCCTAAAAAGGTGTTGAAGGGACAGCTATGGAAATAAAGTTTGCATTATATACACTCTGGCATTACTAAAATCTATGTTTTGGAAGCACCATTTTATCATAAAACTATTTCCACCTTCTGCAGCATTCTATCTTACACTGTGTGTAGTGTAAGTATAAAATAATGACATACAAATTTGCAGTGCTTTCCGTCACAGGGTGTGACCTCGTAGCACTGCACCAATCAAAATTTAATTCTGTGGCTCTCTGGTTACGCGCAGACCTCTGCAGTGCATTCACTAATAGAGGTGTCATAAGGTACCACAGTGCATTTTTCATTTACGCTGCCCATTAGTTTTTATGTAGATACCTGATGGTGAAAGACCTCAAAAACGTACAGAGGGCCTCATTTATGAAAATTGTTGCATCGCTGCAACAAAACAGCGATGCAACAGTTTTCACTGCGTCCTCCTTGTGACAGTGGATATGCCACATTTAATATACGGCGCATCAATTTATAAGGAATGACAGATACATCAGTATTTCTAGCGTATCTGTAGGGGCAAAAGTGACACATTGCTGGGGTGTGTCTGAAAACAGACTTAACTCCAGCAATGTGTCATTGACATGGGGCAAGCCCCATGTGAAAGGGCCCGCTTCAGTCTCACACCTGCTGTGAGCCAGGTGTAAGATATTGACACAGTAGCGTCCAAGAAGTGGAAATCTCATAGATTTCACTACGTCACTTCTACGACACTTTATTGCGGGAGAAAGCCCACCCTGCAAACATTATACCTGACACAGGTATAATGAAGCGCAGGCCTTTACAAAGTGACACATCTGCTTTGATGCATCACTTTGTAAATATGGCGCAACGTGGTGTATTATTTACGCCGCCACAGCATCACAAAAAGTGACGCAATGGTGACGTAAAAGTATGGCAAGTCTTCATAAGTAAGGCCCAGAATATTTTGGGGCTTATTTAAGAGAGGCTTATGTTGTGCTTTATATTATCTCCTTGCTTCCTGCTCAGCCAGTATGTATGTGATGTCAGTATGGAATGTTGAATGATGGATGACAGAGTGAATAGAACGTTAGTGTGCCTGGTGTGGATGTGGAATGACAGTTGATGAGAGAGGGCTGAGCAGTGAACATCCTGTTCCTGGTGGGGTTTTATTCCTGTTCATCTTACTTGAAATAAAGAGCTTCAAGAATCTACTGACCATTCATCATTTCATGCACTACATTTTGGCGACGTTTGGAGAACTCACAGCGTGCTACATCCTATTTACAAGGTACCTTCAAGCAGTACTACCCTAAAGAGAAGAATTCAATTAAGGTAAAGGACTTTTATATTACTAAAGTTTTCCCTGCTTGACTTTCATTCTAGTTTTAATTTAAATGTACATATATATTATTTGCTTAGGTTGTGTTTACCTATATTTACTTAGTCTATTTCATTCTAGTCTAAATTTAAATATGCATATATATTGCAAATTTTATCTTTCGCAATGTATTATATTATTGTGTTTATTTTTCGTTGAAGAAAAGGAGATATGTTGTGCTTTATATTATCTCCTTGCTTCCTGCTCAGCCAGTATGTATGTGATGTCAGTATGGAATGTTGAATGATGGATGACAGAGTGAATAGAACGTTAGTGTGCCTGGTGTGGATGTGGAATGACAGTTGATGAGAGAGGGCTGAGCAGTGAACATCCTGTTCCTGGTGGGGTTTTATTCCTGTTCATCTTACTTGAAATAAAGAGCTTCAAGAATCTACTGACCATTCATCATTTCATGCACTACATTTTGCATCACCAGAGCATCTCTTTTTTTGACCCTCCAATGGTGCTATCCTCTCAACCATACCTATGAGGCAGTGCAAAGTCACCCTGTATGGCTATGCATGGCGTCATAGATATGGAGTAAGACATAGCAGCGCAAGTCACTGCTTTGAAATAGTCTGCGACAAGGTGTTCCATGGGCTTTCTGTGGGATTCCCACGCAACACCCATGGATTTTGATGCTGCCCCATATTTACAAAATCACGTAAAGCTGGGGAGCTTCAAAAACAGATGCCTCCCCAGTGGAGGAGTAAGGAGGAGAGATTTTTACATTTCTCCTCGTTTTTTCCTCTTTCCATGTGTGCTGCATTCTGTAGCTCACATAGAAAGAGAAAACGCCTCTCTGGATTGTTTTTGTGAAGGAAGGTGCATCTTACTGTACAAAAACAATCCTGCCTGTGTTGGTGCTAGGCAGCAATTTGTGCGCCAGCGCAAGGGAAAAGGACAGGAATGCACCATATTTCATAAATACGCCAATTCCTCTTAAATTAGGCCCTTTGTCTTTAGCTTCACCTTTGACTACACCCCCATGCTCACTGACCTTTGGTTTGCTAAACACTGTTTAATATTATTTCCCCACTGTAAAAATTATTTGCTGAGGAATTGGGGGCTTTTATAGCTGTCGATGAAGAGTACAAGGTTTTAGAAATTTTTGTCAGAAGCGGGTCCTTATGCCTAAAAAAGTTTGACGAGGTGGTCTCGGCATCAAAAAGTTTGAAGACCTCTGCTTTAAGCTGTTTGTCTTTTTTTTCTACGTGCAATCAGTACCTTAGCATGTTTAATACGTGTTAACATTGCCTATAGTGGTCTCTGCGTTGAACGCATAATGGACATTAGTTACAGTACCACAAAACGCGGTGGCATATATATTCAACGAGGGGGAGGGTTAGTTCCTACAACAGCAGTTTCCTTTATCTAAGTTTAAAAGTTTACTCTTTGCAGGAACCACTATCACGCTGCGAGGGATTAAAAATGGCAGGGAGTCCGTATTTATTATTTGATGATATACTCTTGAATAGTCTTGAATATCCATTGCGGGAAGGTTCATAATATCTGACTGACTCATCGCTTTACATTTAATGAATACCTCTCGCCCCATGAGAGTGGTATAGTTATGTTACAAAATCCTGTATCACAAGTGTAAAAACTCAGGAAAATTGTTTTTTACACATTCTTTTAAATTGTAAATGAGCATTACGTATGGGAATACTGCATTCAAGAGATTGTAATGCAAATGGAAACAATATCATGCATTTTCTTGCAGTCGTATGTCTATTATGGCTAACACATCGGTGCATCTCTTCCTTTTAACAGATCAACCATTTTTAGCTGACTATGAAACATGACACAGTGCATAGTAAAGCTCCGACATAGAATGTAATTTATGTAACACACATATTAACATGGGTAGGATGCAGGAGAATGCCTTCTTGTGGCATACACCAAAAGTAAGTTCTTGTGGCCCGCAGAAAGTGCAACCAGCTACTACATTTTTATATTTTATTTAACCGATGGTTACAGGGACGTAATAGTTAATAGCAATAATAACAACGTACAAATTCACTGAAAAAAAACAAAGGTTAAAGGGACATTATAGTTAGGAAATAAAATGTAAAAAAAAAGGTAGAAATTCACTGAAATGACCAAAGATTACAGGGAAGTTACAGTTAGATTTGAATTTTACATACACACAACTATAGAAATTCCGCAGTGATAGTTACCTGGGCTAACTATAGCTTACACCCCCGTAATAACTTCTTATGATATTATATCACTCATGACAAGGTCAGTGACATCACTGATGACATCTCAAATGGCATGACTGAAGACATCACTGATGACATCATCCAGTGAGTATGTGTTTCGTAAAACTTACTGAAACGGAAAGATGTATACTTAGCAACTGCATTAGTTAAATTACTATTAATTCTGTCCTACTGAGTGTTTGTATTTCTAACATATATCATCTGAACTATAACGCCATTTTTAAAGTGGGTGTACCTGTTATGAGTGAACTAGCCTCTGTGCTGACACGTGCCTTGCTGATGTTTGTGCATGGTAGTGCTTTGTGAAAGTCTAAGCTGTTCATTGAGACTTCACGCTACAGTAATTGCTGAGTATTGATGTGTTTTACGACATAATGACCACTTTGCTTAGACCTCTCACCTTTGTGAAGAATAAGTGTAGCAATAGTTTGCAATAAATGAATCTGTTTACTAAGACATCTCTCTATGGTGTTGGCTCAGAGTAGTAGACCTCTCTGCTGACATCTTTCTCTAGGATGAAAAATCATTTTACTAGTGGTTTGTGACACCGTGGCCTGTCTGCTAAAACCTCTCTACTGGGTGTGTGTTATAGTGGTTTATGTAAAACTGACATCTGCACTAAAACCTCCTTCCAGGTTGATGAATGTTGTTGTTTGGAGTTGCATAACAACGGTACGATTAGGTGTCTTACTTTGGTCATTAGTAGTAGTCAATAACTGATGAATTTCATTCCCAACTAAAAGCATGCAGTACTAAAACAACAACACATTTTATACAAACATATGCTATTGCCATTTCTATAAGTGTAGCACTGCCTGTGTGTGGGTATGTGAGTGGCTGTGTAAGTGACTGTTTGGGTGTGTGAGTGGCTATATGGGTGGTGTGCGAGTGGGTGTGTGAGTGACTGGGTGTGTAAGTGGCTGTGGGAGTGGCTTTGTGGGTGTGCGAGTGGCTTTATGGGTCTGTGAATGTGAGAGTGGCTGTATGGGTATGCGAGTAGTTGTGTCAGTGCACAAGTGTGTATGTGTGAGTGGGTGTGTAAGTGACTGTGGGTCTGTGAGTGGGTGTGTGCATGGTTTTGTGGGTCTGTGAGTGGGTTTGTTGATCTGTGAGTGGGTTTGTGAGTGGTTGTGTGGGTCTGTAAGTGGATGAGTAAGTGGGTGTGTGAGTACATGTGTGAGTGGCTGTGAGAGTCTGTGAGTGGGTGTATGAGAGGCTCTATGGGAGTGCGAGTGGGTATGTGAGTGGTTGTGTGTGTGAGTGGGTGTGTAAGTGCATGTGTGAGTGGTTGTGTGAGTGGTATTGGGGGTCTGTGAGTGGGTGTGTGAGTGGCTGTATGGGTGAATGATTTGGTGTGTGAGTGGTTTTGTGGGTGTATAAGTGATTGTGTGAGTGGGAATGTGAGTGGTTTTGTAGGTCTGTGAGTGGGTATACGAGTGGCAGTATGGGTGTGTGAGTGTTTTGTGGGCGTGTGAGTAGGTGTGTGGATCTGTGAGGGGGTGTATGTGTTTTTTTAATTTGTGCCTGGACCTGCAGATCAGCTGCAGAGCATACGTGTTGCGCTGAACGCCTCTCTGAATCCACAGCCCCTCACGCTTAAAAAGCAACATTTTTGGACAATTCATTGCCCAGGAGGGGTTCATCACAGACCCCTCCATCAGTCCCATGGGGTCAGGGTACATTTACACTGACCCCCCTACTATCCCTTTTAAATTGTATTTTCCCCTCTGGGAACCGAGTCCACAACTTTCCTTTCAGGTTGCGGCCAGCCAATCACCCCATTGCAGTTGGCACGTGGCTCTACGGATCCGGCACAGTGGATCTGGGACAGATCTGCATCCCTAGATATACATGAATATTTTCACTTTAATAACTGCAAAACTGCTGAACACATTACCACCAGAATACAAAAAGCACTCTTTCTGGACAAGGATCAACATTTCTGCCAAAAGGTGGTTTAATTCTGTTCAGTGGTACGGGATGTAGTTGTGTCTAAAATCCCAAGGGGAAATTGCATGGGGACCCCCCTTTTTTCTCAGGCCCTGCTTGATGGATCATCTCAAAACTTTCCAGACAAGCCCCTCAATAGGTAAATGTCCAATGGAACAAAAGACTAATGCCTATCACAAGCGCTCTCTCAAATTCTCTGTTTTTCTATTTTCACCCAATTTCCTGCTATCTTATCTTATCCCTCTCCATTCTCACCGCCTCAGGTCTCCACCTCCTTTTTAACCCTACCTCCTGTTTGTCTCCTTTCTACCCCTGCCTTTTTTCAATGTGCTTAAAGATGGATGTGAAAAACTCATGATCCGAGAGCTCAGACAGATCTCCTGGCAATCATGGATGACTTATAAAAGCAAAAGAAGAAACAACTCTAATTTTCCTGACGTATTGGCAGTTACTAACTTAAGGAATAATGAAATCAGCATTTATAGTTCATTAATGTACCAAAAAAATGTATAGCATTCTTTGTCATGATAAGACTACAGATGCTTTCAAAAAGATTCCTACTTACCTAATTCTTCCTTGCCACATTCACTATCAATTTTCCCTATGGGGTATTTTACTTCTGCTCTATGATGAGGCAGATCTAGCTAAAGGCATAAGCACATCTCAATATGGGTTCAAGGGAGTCACTTATAAAAAGTGAAAATAGCTAATTAAAACATTAATAAATGAGATTTTGCAAGGGACTTAATCGATGTCTCATGGAGGTTTAAATATGTTTAAAAAGTCTTAATACATGCTCACACTCTTCATCACTATGATATCCATTTTTTCCAGAGAGTTCACTCCGTGGTCCAACTGGTCTATGCTCTGTTGTACATATATGTGTATGTTTATGTGATAATTCTTACTCTTTTATTCAACTATCTACCCCATCCTAAAAACCTGAAGTATAGGATATGCTATTGTAGCTGGGTAGGAAAAACACGTTTCTCTTATCCCAAAGAGCTTTGTGATGCTTGATTGACAATTGATAGGGCAAATTAAAACATGGCAAGGGTTACAGAGTACTATAATCGGACACTATGACTGAGAATGAACCCTCTTTATTCCAGCATCCTGTAAACTTGTGAGATTATCTCTGATCAAGCTTGGCAGAGAGACATTCTCTTTTTATGCTGCTCTGATTCAAACACTTTCAGCTGACTCTTATTGTCTACTAAATAAATTAAACCTGCAAGCAAAAAACATACCTCTATTTTACTAGAGGGATTTTAATAATGAATAATGGTTTTTAGAACACTGTTGTGGGAGGTCTGTAAATACATTAAATCAAGTCCCTGACTATAGTGTAGTTCAAAATATTGAATTACTCTAACTGGTTCTATGATTTAGAATACACCAATGGCATCACAGAATACTTGGGTTTCCAAGTGAATCTGACCAAGAGACATCTAGCACAAGTAGCTGTAATCTGAGAATCTGCAAGTAATGTGATTTATGCTTTAGTGTTTTATTAGATATTCATTGAAAGCACACCCACAGATATTATCATCGGTAATAGGAATGATAAAAAAACTCTTCCCCTGAAGTTCCCTTCCCCCATCAACACAACCCAACCCCATCCCACCCTCCCTTTATATAGGTCCATCTGGAGCATGGGTGCTAACAAACACTTGCCCAGGGGCCAAAAGCTTGGTCTGTGATTGATGCCAGCGGAGTGGCTGTCAGGCGAAGGGGTTTGGGGGGATTAGTGGTAAGGTGATATATAGGCGAAGTGAAGGATATACATCTAGTGGCTGAATTGAACATGGTGAAACCAGAAAACCTGGAATTAATCCTGTTTTCCCTTGCTTTATCATATTGTGTGATCCTAAGCAATTGTTTAATTTCAGTTTCCTTCCTTTTTAGGTCTCGCAGACCTAGCGCTCTGCAAGGCTTATAGTGATCGAGTCGATTTCAGAAGGGGACTTGAAGCCCTGCCCATCATTCCTATTGGCTGGCGTCATCGTTTATGCTAAACCCATTGCCTCTCATTAAAAAAGAAGCTTCTTGGTTACCGCCCTGTCTCCTTTTAGGACGGCCCATCCCAACTGGATGTTTTACATGCGGCGTGACACGGTGTCCTTCAATTAGTTAAGCATGCACTATTTGGGAAATGGACACTGATGAGAACAATGGCGGCTGCAGCGCTATCCTCTCTCAATTGTATGTTTTTGATTACTTTGATAAGAGCTGTGCCCGCTAGGGACACCACACTCACTTTATTTATTTATATCTTACTGAAAATGCTTGTTTCCACAGTCAGCGCCTCCCTCCCCACCCATTGCTAAGTATTTCGAAGTATTGTAACTTATTTGTGCGTAAAGGGGCACCCATCACTTTCCCCTTTATCGTGGTGCTCTGGGTCCAGGGAATCAGAGATCCGCGGGGGGCTTTTTGCAACATTGAGTTGACGGGAGCGTCGGGATGGGAAACACTTGCAGACAAATGTGAAACATTACACAAAGAATGCCTGCTTACACTTTAGTTGGGAGGAGGTTAGCTCTCCGTACTAGGCAGAAGACATCATTGAATCTAATGCCCTCTATTAAAATGAATGGACATACATTCACAGATCCAGATGATATTATTAAGGGATTTAAGGATTACTATCAAATAGTGTATCAAGATGATGATGATAACGATAAGGATGTAGCCGAAGTATTACAGGATATATCCAGCTTAGTGAGTAACACCGGACTTGGAGAAAGGTTGGATAAAGAAGATCTAGATAAAGGAATTTCATTAGAGGAAGTCCAGGTAGCACTGCAAGGAATGGCATCAGGGAAAGCTGCTGGTCCTGATAAGATTCCGTTAGAGATATATAAGATATTAGGAGTAGTGATAACCCCTTCTTTTATTGGACATGTTCAGGGATGTTCAATATAGTGGGAAACCCCCTGAATCATGGAGAGAGACTGATATTATAATTTTCCCAAAGAAAGGAAAACCAATAGATAATTCATCATCTTATCGACCGATCTCTTTGATTAACTCAGATACAAAAATGTATTCAAAAGTATTGGCTAATCGGTTAGGGAGGGTTATCGGGTGTTTGGTCTCCCCCTGGCAACATGGTTTTATTCCTGGAAAAGAAACAACGGATCATATTCGAAGGACTATTTTATTATTAGATATCATGACCGGGACCTGGGGCCAGATGGCTATGATCCTCCTCGACGCCGAGAAGGCATTTGACCGGGTGTCTTGGAAGTTTTTATGGGGGTACTGGAGCTAAATGGGTTTGGACCTCAATTTATATTTATAAGGGCAGGTAAAGCTATTTATAGAGAGCCAAAAGCCCGGCTACAAATAATGGGGAAGGAATCTAGCAATACTGTAATAACCAGGGAACCAGACAAGGATGTCCCTGTCCCTGTTCCCCCATTCTATTTGCCATGTATATTAACCCTCTTTTGGTTAAACTTTTACAATTTGAGAAGATTAAGCCGGTAGTAACCGGGGGCTATGAGACAAAAGTCCTGGCTTATGCCGATGACGTTATGATATTAACTACTGATCCAACAGAGGAAATTATCCAGATAGCTGAGGGTTTTGGGCTCCTCTCAGTTTATACTTTGAATAAAGGGAAGACCATTGTTATATATACAGACAATATTGATTTTAACGATCCTAGACGAACAAATTCAGCAGTCTACCTTTGGATCCGAGTTAGCGCAAAAGTGGAGGATATTGTTAAACTCAATTTCAATCCTTTGTTTAAATCAATAGCCACGGAATTAAAGAGAGTTAATGGGCTCCATTTATCTATTATAGGGAGAGGGAACTATTTGAAAATGACAATGCCACCTAAAATACTTCATTTGTTATGTTCAATACCCCTTGCGGTGGACGATCATCTGTTGAAAACTCTGGACTCTATTCTTTCTAATTTTATTCGGCAGTCTGGTAAAGTGAGGAGGACTTTAAAATACCTAACCCTAGCGCAAAATAGAGGAGGGCCTACAGTTCCCAATATCACATTATACTTCTGGGCGGCCCTTCTTCACCAGATGATTTCCCTGTTTATTGTAAATGGAAATAGAGATGATGAACTGGAGGAGGATCTGAGAGTACCTACAGAACTTGCGATAGGGAAGGAAGCACAGGGGCTGTTATTGAGACAAACGGAGCCAAGCTATTATAAAAAAAGTTTGCTTTAAAGTAATATATAGCTCATGGAAATCTGGAAATAAGTTTTAGAATATATGACGATTCTGAAAATCTGCAGATATAACCCCTCTGGCGCTCCTCCTGATTCCCTCCTTAGGTATATGATGTTATGGGGAAAAGATGGGAAGAGCTGGGTGTAGGTTACTATTGGTGATCTCTATGGGCAGGAACAAGCTTTACAATTCTCAAGGCTCCAGCGCTATTTTGGAATTCCAGCAAATCAATATTTTACATTTGCGCAGATTAGTAGTTTGCTTACTCTTTGTAGGCCAACGATTAAAGCAGAAAAGATACCATTGGTGGAAGTTATCACTAGGAGAACAAATAGAATTACGAATATCTACAGTTTATGACTTGAAAAATTACCTGTTGATTTGGAAAAAACTAAGACATCCTGGGCACTGAAACTGAACAATCCAGAGGTGGATATTATATGAGCTTATCCTTGTCTGCCCAAACACTCCTGTCAACAAATTTCAAAGCACAACTTTATAAGACTATATTTAACCTATATTTTACCCCTTCTAAATTATTTATGTGGGGTAAAAGGCAGGATGATCAATGTCCCAGATGCGGGGTAGATCCAGCAACTTTGATTTATATGGTCTACTATTGTGACAAATTATATTTATTAAAAAAGGGGTTGCTTGGTTTTTGGGAGAAATTGCTTGGTATTAGCTTCGAACTGACCCTACATTGTTGATTTTGTGATCCAAAAGCTCTTTGGCCCTCAATACCATACAGGAATGTTGTTTATTTCTGGGGACTGCGATATTTAGAATAATGTTAGCTGCCAGGTGGAAAGATGTAGAACCTCCAACTTTTCAGATGTGGCTTGCCAGACTTCTCAGAATATATAATCGAGAGATGGCTCTATATGCCTGTAGGGGCAGACAAGCTAAAATCCGAGGATGGAAAATTTGGGCACTCATTTCTGAATAGAACAGAGAAACTAGGGGGTTGTAAGTAAGAGGATGTGTCCTAAAGGATGGTAGCTTAATACGTTTTTGATTAGGGTTTAACCCAGCAAGTACAAATCGGCAATGTATGTTGATTTAGGTTTACATGGTATGTACTGTCCTAATGGTAATACCCGCTTTCGCAATTTTTCACAGTGTCTTGAGGCTGATAAAATATGAATATATTGTAAAAATACATATTTTAACACTCTGGTCACACCGTTACAATTTTATAACATGATCAAATAATACCTTAGCAACTGTTCTTTATTTTAAAAAGGTGCTTAAAGACGGTCTTGTATCTTTTATCTGCTATGTAATGTATAAACCGTTTTACATCTTGGTTTTAACCCGTAGAATTGTATAATATGATCAATCAATATCTTAGCTGCTGTTCTTAATATTGATAAGGTGTTAAAGGATGACCCTGTATTTTGTTGAAAAGAAGTACTCTGAGGCAGAAGTGAGTACAAGCGTCTTTAATCTGTCATCAACTCTCCTTAACTGACAGGCTCACCAACATTCTAAAGTGAACTCTGGAGGAACGTTCCAAGGGGGAAGAGGGAGGAGGGGGAAGAGGAATGTTCCAAGGGAAGGGAAAAAGGAAGATTACAACATATTTACTATTTGGTATGCACTGTTTGAAACTCTTTGATGAACTGTTTAGCTGATATTTATTCTTGTGTAATGTATAACCCGCTGTATGACCAGATCAACTAATCATTTTTTGGTTTTTCTGTGTAAATGCTGTTTTCTGGATATGAAATAAAAAAAAGAGACCAACCAATCCCAGAACAGATGTTAAAAAAATAATGGATGGTGTAAATTACGTAATGAAACAGAATAAGCTCAAAAGCACGGGGATTCCCGCTGTCTATATTATTAAGGTTAAGGAGCAACCAGTCCTGAATTGTTACTCCCTCACTACCCAAAAAACAACATTCCGCAATAAATGTCATGGCGACTCGGCGCCCTGACCTTAGAGCTAATGCAGCACTTTTTATCGGAGGGGTTCATTGCCAGACAGACGCTGGGGGAAGCACCTAGATGACATAGGTGAAGGGCACCCTGGATTAAATCCTTCCAACCTCCTGTCCATGTTCATCCCTTTAAGGGCGTGTAAACCTATAACTACAACTGCTGCCTAGCCCTAAATCTGAGAGAGTGACAATGTTGTGCCGCCAGCTTGTTTTACATACTCTTCCATCCATAAGGTGGTGTGCAACCTGCAGCTCACATTTACATCTTAATTAGATGGTGCAGTGCATCTTATTGTCCTTTGCAGAAATATGTGTGTAATCCATAAGCCAATAGTTCTTACCTTGTAAAAAGTTCATTAGTTATGGGCCTGCTGCAAGCATCTACATGTAACTAGCAAGAAACTACAAATGTTAATACTTATGAGGTCCATAATAAGAGTAAAGGTGTGTGAGCCAATAAATTAACATGGAGGGCCGAGCCAAGGGTCTGACTCCTATCTTAGAACTCGTGCCCTGAAAATATTGGATATGTAAAACATGTAACAAACATCACATAAAATATATTAAAGCCCTAAAAACAGATATTGGTGTCCTACCAAGATCATTGACCTCAAAGCCAAGCAATAATCATAGGTATTGTCCCTACCCTTTTTATGCAACCACTCTTAGCACTAGGACCAGGTATAGCAAATTGATAGTGTTACTAAACATTTCTGCAGATAGTAATGCTACAGTGTTAACACCAATTGTAATCTATCAAATGATTTGAAATCCCCCAGGAAATTACACTCATGTTTGATGTGCTTATGATACTTAATTCTTATCGTATTTCCAACATTCTTTTACCTCTAAGGAAATCATACGTTTTGTAACATTGCTCCAGGTAACACGTGGCGGAGCTCTCCAATTACCTTCAAATGCACAATAGTAGCACTCTAGGGCAATTTTTCACTATAAACCATCATATGGTGTGTATCAGAATGGAACATTTCTTGCATATTGTTTCCATCAGATTAGCACCATACTTCTGCTATTCCTCTAGTCCTTTTGAAGAGGTATTTTACTATGTCCATTGTAGAAGTGTACAGTGATATTTATACACTCCTTGGCAACTCCAATTAAGCAATTACGACACATCTGTCTATTTTCTAGTTGTGATAAGATTGGTGAACCTTCTATCAGTTAGGGGAATACAATCCTTCTAAATATAAACTTTCATTGGGGAATGTTCTTGAGTCATGTTAGACCTGAAATCCTTTGCGTGCTGGTCCCCGAAACATTTCCGCTTTCACTCCCTTACTTTGCTGAACCTATTTTCGTTGTCATTAGGACTCTGTGCAATTGGCCTCTGCTAAAGTGCTTGTGCTCTCTTCTTTAAACATGATAAAACGGGTCTACACCTAATTGTCACATCTATTTACTTGTAAGACCCTAGTAAATGGTACAGAATGCATAAAGGGTCTGCAAATTAAATGCTCCTTGTGGGCATCAACACTCATTGTGCCACACACTAAAGTAGCCCTGCGAAACATGTCTCAGGCCTGCCACTGCAGCCTGCAGTGAAGATTTAAATTGTCATTTCAGCATAGCAAAACCAACCTTTTGCCAGGCATAAAACCTTTGATTTTAATACATATAAGCCACCCCTAAGGTAGGCCCTAAAGGCCAAAGACTAGCCCGTCTGCACCCGTCCGCGCCAGTACGGGCCCTGGGGCTATGCTTTCTGCTCAAATTCATACTGCCCCTTGCATATATTCATCTAAACAACTGTGGGATCTACGGTCTGATTTCCAAACTGACTGTTCCTTGCTGCATCCTGGCTCTCTGCATTAAACGTCAAAAAGCTGTCAGAAATGCGGCTTTACCTTACTCTCTCTAACTACTAAGGGTCAGTCTGACCTTAATTGTCACTCTCTTACTAATAGCTGTAAGGCTAACTGTTTGCCAAATAATACTTTCATTAAGAATGGAGAATTTAAATTCCTTAGTCTAAACTGTCGCTCATTCCCTAAGCATAAAATTTGATATATTTGATCTTCTTAATAATGAACATCCTGATGCTGTTTTTCTAACCGAAACATGGCTTCATGAAAGCTCTGGTCCGGATGTAGCGGCCGCGCTTCCAGCCGGCTATTCTATAGTTCGCAGGGATCGTGAAGGTAAATTAGGTGGCGGCCTAGCCATAATTTTTAAAAATGCTTATAATTGTAAATTTGAAAAACTTGACTGGAAAGATAGTGAGGTTATGCTATTCAAGCTTGCTCTTAGTCCTCAGTTTACCTTTTCAGGAATTTTACTTTACCGTCCTCCTGGCCCTGCTGGTTTGTGGGCCTCGAATTTTCCCAATTTGCTCTCTCCCCATTTGCTTAGCGCTGCTAATTTTACTATTTTGGGGGATTTAAACATTCATTTTGATGATCTGTCTTGCCCTGCTAGTATATCTTTAACCTCTGACCTAGCAGCTATGAATTGTGTACTAATTAACTCTGAACCTACACATACTGCAGGTCATTTACTAGACCCAGTTTTCTCTAACTTACCTAACCTGTGTTGTACTTCGACCCTCTCTATCATTTGGTCTGATCATTCTATAGTTACCTGTCGACTTATGGTAGAGCATTTGAATCAGTCTCTATCAAATCTGGGGGAGAAATTTAAGTCCAGAAATTGGAACAAACTTGACATGGATCATCTCAATCATCACCTAATGGAAACTATGCCCTCTATTAGTCACACCTCTATGGCTGACTTAGGGACTATTATGAACTGGATTTCTAATTCAGTGGACATCTGTATCCCATTGTCTTCCCAGAAGGTGAGAAACCACCGCCCTCCGGCTCCTTGGTATTCACCGACTTTGCAAACTATGAAAAGCAAATGCAAAGCAATGGAAAGACTCTGGAGGAAAGACTATGCATCAGAAGCCAAAGTAATATATAAACAAACTATTAGAGAATATTACTCTCTATGTAATACTGCTCGGGCAGAGTATGTCAGTACCACTATTACGAATGCTCAAAACTGCCCTAAAGTTCTGTTCAATTTGGTCAAGAAACTGTCCGGAATGGTTTGTCAAGCTCCACAATTTACATTATCGGGTTCACAATGTGAGGAGCTTGCTAACTTTTTTCTTGACAAAGTAGAACAGATTTACTCCAGATTCAATGTTCCTGAAGTTTCTATTTTACAACAATGTAGGGCCACTATTGATTCATCCAAATCTGATACTCAGCTAGTGACTCAGGTTGGGAACAGTGCGATTAAACTTGAACAATGGTCCCTGTTTGATACTATTTCCTTGAATAGTGTCCTAAAAAGTGTTAAATCAGGCTCCCCTCTTACTTGCTGCCCATTTCTATACTACAAAAAATGCATCTGCCCATCCTAGCTCAGTTTAAGGAACTTCTCAATGCTTCTCTACGTGAAGCTGTGATTCCTCCTGAATGGAAGCATGCTATGGTCCTTCCTCTGTTAAAGAAACCTAATGCTGATCCTGCTTAACTATCCAATTTTTGACCTATTTCCCTGCTCCCGGTTTTTTCCAAGATATTGGAGAAACATGTGAATTTACAACTTTCCCACTATGTGGAGTCCCATAAGCTCTTACACCCATCTAATCAGGGTTCAGAGAAGGGTATTCTACTGAAACCACACTTTTGGGAGTGAGTGAAATGCTGCGCAGCCACTTGGATGATGGTGACACTGTGGCGCTCATACTGTTAGATCTGAGCACCGCTTTTGACACGGTGTCCCACACTGTGCTTTTGCAAACACTCAGATCCATTGGCGTGTTGGGTGCTGCCTTGGAGTGGATTGCTAACTTTCTGTCCGGTCGTACTTTCCAGGTTTCATTCTCAGGGGCAGTCTCCAAAATCCATGCTTCACCGTATTGGGTGCCTCAGGGCTCGATTCTCAGCCTGTTGTTATTCAACATTTATGTGAAATCACTGGCTGAGATTGCAGAGGAGGCAGGGCTGTCAATTTATTCTTATGCTGACGACACCCAAATAATTTTCTCCCTTTCTGCTAAAGAAGCCTTCGGTCCCTCATGTCTCCAGTTAGGCTTGAGCAAAATCATGCAGTGGATGCTAAACAACTCTCTTAAGCTTAATGGAGAAAAGACTGAGGTGATTATTCTGGGGAAAAACAAAGAACTCTGGGGCCCCAACATTGGCCTCCTGAGCTGGGTGTCACCCCTCGGCCTACTAAACAAGCCCGCAATCTGGGTTTTATAATCGACGATCAGCTCTCTAAGCCATCAGAGTCGCTACTACTTGTTTGGCCATCCTCAGATGGCTCAAAAAAATTTATTCTATGGATGCTGCCTGAATCAACTAAAAGAACTGTCATCCAGTCTCTGATTACTTCGCACCTGGATTATGGCAACATCCTGTTTCTTGGAGCTAACAAGGAAGTGATTCATAAACTTCAAATTGTTCAAAATGCTGCTGCTCGGTTGCTCTGCCAAATTCCAAAATTCTCTTCGGTGTCCAGCTCTTTACGTGACCTCCACTGGTTGAAAGTGGAGAATCGTATTAAATTCAAGACCTTAACCTATATGCATAAGATCAAATTGGGTAGGGCTCAACAATATCTGAAATCTGTTGTTCAACTGTATGTTCCTCCTCGTTGTCTTCGTTCTGCTAGTCAGACTAAATTTGTGGTTCCTAGATATAGATTGTCTAGAATGGGCTGTCACTCTTTTTCTTATTTAGGACCTATCTTGTGGAACTCTCTTCCTCTGACTTTAAGAAATGAGCCCAATTTTGTGCACTTTCGTGGGATGTTGAAGACCTGGCTCTTTAATCAATAGGCCCTCTTCCATATTTGTTTGACCTATGCAGGCGGCGCCGGGAAACCCTTGGGTAGCTGAGCACCTTATAAAATTAAATAATAATAAATAATAATAATAATGGGGCAATTCAGATGTTATTTAATTGTAGGACATGCAAACTGAAGTTTTACAAGTCCTGGCAGTGAAAACTCATACATTCATTTTTCAATGCTGTAATTCTACCTCTCCCGTAGACAAAACGTATTTCATTATTTCAATTGATAAATGCTAACTCTATATTGAAAGGAGATAGAGAAATTCTGTTTACACTCTAAATAATTGTAATTTAAATTCCTCTTTAATGCCAAAATCAGATTGTAAGTTAGGAGTGAGGTAGAGAGTCTTCTGGACAGGATGGCTAGGTAGAAGCTGTACCTTGTCCAGATTGCGTTTCTGTGGGCTCTTTCTGCCTCACACACAAAGAAACCTGAAAACAGATCTGCCTTTGTCTTTGTCACCCTAGATAGTTTGGAGCCAGAACCAAGGCCAGGGAAAGAACTGACCAGAACCAGTTCTGACGGTGGGTCATGGAGTTCCCCACACAAAGGGATGGCACCAGGTCTAAAAATGGGACCTTCGGAACCTCTTGTACTTATGCACCATTCAGAAAAAGGATTGCCCTGCTGTTTGAGGAAGAGGGACTGCACTGCTGACTGAAGAAGGAAGATTGGACCGACTTGCCTTGAACCCAGGCTACCCATGTGACACCAAGGGTCAGTTGGCTGACGTCCTGTGTAAAGGCAGGGACACACCAAGCCACCAGAGGCATCAATACACCTGCTCGGCTGACTAGCCCAAACTGGACCTGACTGGAGTTGCCTGAGCCCTGCTCTTGAAGTTAGTTGCAGTGAATCCTGATCTCAAAAGGTGCCCCCTTGACTGGCATCCGTGAAAGCTCCTCCTCAGGAAAAGGTGAAAATCCTACAATTTGCACTCCTCATGACTGCAAAGGCCAAGAATTGACTGTCCGCAATCACTGCCAGAGTGAAGTTCTGGTGGAGCTGCTTTTCACACCGACTGTCCCCAACAACCAGCAATGCAAGTCCTGCTCTTGGAGCTGACAGCCACCATCTGCGACAAGCAAACAAAGTGAAGCTACAGTGACAACCAGCTCTTCACCCTAGTGCAACAACTTTCTGCAGAGCTTAACCTCTTCCTCATGTCAAAAGAATCCTTCTTGCTACCTCTGCTAACATAAAAGGCAGGCACCCTTTGTGTCGGACATGGGAAGTAACTCTTTAGCTGGAGTAATCTGGTCCCTATATCCAATCCGTGCTCCATCATGGTCTGCTTGAACCTTTGACATTTCCCCAGTCTAGCACTACCGGATAACTGTTACTGGTGGTTTGTGCTTTAGCTTTATGGTGCTATTTTCACCTAAAAGTTTGAAAAATGATATCTCCGGTTTCACTGATTGGAACTTTGTTATGGTGGTATCATTTTATTTATTAAATTAAACTCCAGTTTTCCAAATTAGTTTGGGCTTTTTCTTGTGTTGTGTTTTCACTTAATTGCAGTTTGGGTGCTGTCTAAATACATTACCTTTACCTCTAAGTAAAGCCTGATAGTTTTTATGTCAAGCTACCTGAGTGTTAAGCACATGCTAATTTAGTGACTTTTTAGTGGTTCACCCTGACAAGAATAGTTTTTATTATTTGAGTGAAGCTTCCACCCTTCTCATCTAACAACCCAATTTCTTGCAAATCACATTTAGTTGTTCTTTAGCCATCTTCCCATAAACCCTTTCAGGTTACAAACTTCAACTCTTTTCTGAAACCATACAAAAGGTGTGAATTGATTGATTCAATAATTGATATACATGTTTTTTGTAGTTTTTAAGTCTGTCTGTTCTGAATTTTAGAAGTATAGATGTATTGCCTTGCCAGTGACCCGTTTACCGCTTTCACAGCTTTAATTTCTTTTGCTTGGTCTACCAATCTAATTTGTGCAGTTTTATATATTTATGTTCTTACAGGGGACTATGGGAAATACATGCTTTACCTAGCAGACATTCATGGTACAAAGGAAAAAGTATGAGTGCCACAAAAGCAACTGGATATTGAATTGAGAGGTTATAGTACAGGATATTGGCGTTCTTTGCTAATTCACATGATTACCAGTGTATGTGTGCACCTGGCTTGTGACAGCTGAGTGATATAGCTGAGGAAGGGTAATAAGTATTCGTTTTGATGGGGTTTAAAGTTATGGAGATGGGGTTGGCTTTAAACTTGATAGGATAGTATAGCCAGTAGTTCCTCTTGGAAATTATACCAATTTCAGGGCCAAAAGGTGGAGTGGGAGCAGAAGGTAGTTTCGCAAGAGAAGGGTAAGAGTGATCGGCCATGATTCTCAAGAGGAGGTGATTGGACTAGGCAGTGTGGCTGGCAGAATGCCAGCCTGCTTGGTCACATGGTGTGAAGTAGGTTGTTTGGTTGGTGACGGAAATTGGGTTGCTTGTTGAGAGGGGTGTGTGCCCTTTTCAAACATCAGCTATAATACTTGTAAGGAGGAACGACAAAAAGTCACTAAATGAATCTGTGCTTAACAATCTTGTAGGTTGGCACAAAAGCAGTCAGGCTTAATTTAGAGGCAATGTACATAGTACTTATGCAGCACTCAAACAGTAATAAAAGTTAAAACTCAACACACGAAAAATTCAAGACCAATCTAGAAAAATAAAGCCAATTTTATTAAGTAAAATGAGACAAAAATGACAAAAATCCAATCAGTAGAACAGAAGATATGCAATTGTAAATACTGAGGTAAGTATAGCAAACTTAAGCACAAACCGCCACTGACTGTCATGAGAGATGGCGGGAAAGTCACAACTTCAGGCCGACTAGGATAGTGCATTGACCCTTACCGGAGTGGATCTTGTTGGACCTTGTGCTGAGCTGGCTGTCCCTTGAATCGGCGTTTCAAACCAACTCTTCGCCGGACCCGCTGCGCGGGTCCCGCTTCGTCGAGGGAGCCTCCAGGGGACGTGTCATCTGTGTGGCGGCTGGGGAGTGTTGGGGCTTCATACAGGGCTGCGAGCATAATTGCAGGGACTCCATATCCCAGGAGTCCCTGACTGGCCAACTGCTCACACCTGGCCCGCTCTCCCTGTTTGCCCCCCCCCCCGCACTGGCAGAACTTAAAAACTGTTTCCTCCCTCGCTTCCACTGGATAGTGCATTGACCCTTACCGGAGTGGATCTTGTTGGACCTTGTGCTGAGCTGGCTGTCCCTTGAATCGGCATTTCAAACCAACTCCTCGTCGGACCCGCTGCGCGGGTCCCGCTTCGTCGAGGGAGCCTCCAGGGGACGTGTCATCTGTGTGGCGGCTGGGGAGTGTTGGGGCTTCATACAGGGCTGCGAGCATAATTGCAGGGACTCCATATCCCAGGAGTCCCTGACTGGCCAACTGCTCACACCTGGCCCGCTCTCCCTGTTGGCCCCGCCCCCCCCGCTGCCCTTAACCAACAATAGTAGCATCTACTGCTGCTGCGCGGGAGCGCGCGGGAGCACCCCGGGAGAAGCCCGGGACAAGGGCGGGACCGTCTGCGGCCGTCAGAGGCTGGAAGAGACTGAACTGGGCCAAGGCTCTTAGCACCTCTTCTGAGACTGCGGTAGTTTTTCTATCTTGCTTTGTAAGGTTATCGCTAGTTAGGGATACCCTGAGTTGTTTAGTTGTCATTGTAGTGATTTCTTATGAGAGTATAGTGTTTGCGGCTCCTGCAGTTTCCTTCCTTTGTCTTGGTGAGGAGCATGGAGTGCCGCGAAACTAGAAGAATGGCAGTGGCGGGTAGTAAAAAATTGACAGGCACTTTAGATGATTTTATTGTGCGTACCAACACGTTGATTGACCAAGGGATTGTACTCATGGAGAGAAGGGTTTCCCAGGACTTGGCTTTTGCTAAAAGATCGTCCCTGGGTCTCATTGGTTCTGCTCGCACCCCTGATATCTCTTCCCATATATCCAATCCTGTACAGGTCCTTGCTGACATTCACAACGTGCACTGTAGTCAGTCAGGCTCACGAGTCCCATCACCCCTTAATCCCCAGGTTCAGGCTCATAACCTTACAGGGAATAGTTCAAACACTAACCAGGTATATCATCAGGCAGATACCCAGGTAGTGACGATAAATGAACATAACAGGGGGAGGCGGGAGGGTGCAATCCCTAAACGCAAGCTCCCAAACACTAACATCACTGGAGCTAAGAAAGCCCGAGTTACTACAGCAGGGAATATTAATATCGCGTTGAACGAGAGGGGTGGATCGGTAGAGCCGAAAGATCCTGACAATTAAGCTATTAGTCAGAAAACTGGGGCGGTAGTGGCCCCGGTAGAGGTTGCCAGTTTACCCCTGAATATCATCGATGATACCATCTTGGATAACTCCCTAGCTGGCATCCTCGAGGATAGCACCATAGCCAATAGATCGAGGTTTGATTCATTGGGGGTGGCTACTGGTGAGGAGGAGCCTATCGGCTGCATCATAACCAAAATTGTTAAAACCTTACTCGCACCCCTGAAAGCTAGGCTTCATGGCATTGAAAAAAAGCTTCATGACATACACAAAGATATAAGGTTTCATGATAGCCACTTTTCCAATAGGACCACCAATGCCATTACTGAAGCCAGTAAACCAAAGCCTGCGGGTAAGAGCGCAATAGCGACAAAAAACAAGATGCCCAAAAAATCGGTAGTAAACCCCCCTAACCATATAATTAATAAAGAGAGCACCCAAACCCCCACACTAAACAAGCCTATTGACCAACCCAATGTAAAAGTCCCCGCTATCCCTACCCCAAAACCTGTACTATCCCTCCATCAAAATAACAAGTCACGGCGAAATATCCATCTACCGCCAGATGCTTGCCCCATGTGATTATTTTGACGGGGGTAACGGAACTGGTCCCCCCAACTACGGAAAACTTCAATGCGCTCAAAAATAAAGTATGCCACTGGCTGGCTATTAATTATCCTTTACCCCCAAACCTTTGTGGCAATATCTTGATGGTTGAGAGAACACCCTGGGTGGGACAAAACAGGAAAAGAATACGGGGGGACTGCATAGTTGTGACCTTTGAGAATTCCCGTATCGCGGATTATATCTGTCGGGGGAATCATCGTAGCAACAATGATACCGTGATCACGGCCAGGCCTCTGTCCTATTTTTATATGCCCAATGACCAACGAGATAACAGATGGAGTTGGCTTAAAGATCCAAATCACCATAGAGGAGCTTTGAGGCAAGAGGTGCAGAGGGAAAGGAATCCTTATAGTTGGGACAGGGGTGGTGAGGAAGGGTGGAACTTGGGGCAGAGAAGAGGAGGTAGACAGAACAATGACAACAGACACCACGCAGATAGTTTTAGGACCAATGATATGTTTTTTGGTCATCCCCATAACTACGCCCAGGCCCGCCATCCACTAGACAACTTTGGCAACATCCCAACTTCTAATCAGTATGATTGCCTGTCCGATTTGGGTTGGGTGGATTGACAATAGGCGGGCAAAGTGATGGGAAATGGCAAAGGAATTAGGACTAACCCTGCCTCACCCGCAAAAACGGTCCCGGAGATCGGGGACCTAAGTGTGGACACCAGGGAACTAGTTCCCGTCGTCCATGAGCTGGGTAAAGCTAGGGACCCAGTATCTAGCCCACATAGTCAAGTAGTGGGTAGGGACGTACCTAGAGACAACAGATATATTAAGGTAGGAACATGGAACATCGCCGGGCTAAGGAACAAAGTTGATGACCCCATCTGGAGGGAATTCCTAGGGACCACAGACATCATTGCCCTACAAGAGACGTGGGATACTAAGAACATACTCACCCTGGATGGATATACTACCTATTTTCTCCCCGCAGTCACAACTACTAGAGGAAGAGCGAAGGGGGGTCTGGTTACCTTGGTGGCAGCTAATATTTCGGGCACACATACAGTGGTTGCCTCAGGTTCCTCCCACTGTCTGGTAGTCGAAATTGCCCGCAAAGGGGCATACAATGTTTTAATCATTAATTTTTATAACTCGTTTGACAGAGCCACTTTAACCAGCAACCTGATAGCGTTACATTCTTTTTTAATAGATTACAAGGAGCAGTCGGAAAAAGAATGCTATATAATACTACTAGGGGACTTTAATATCCACAGATGCACAGACAAATGTTTGCCTAATGATCCTTCTGCCCCTATTGAACAGAGCGAAGCTCATTTTGAGCATACAGAGCAGGGAATCTTATTGGAATACATTTTGGCTGAAAATGGTTTAACGCTACCCATGGGGGATGAGGTGGATATTCCAACCTTTAAAGGAAATGGCACTGGGTCAACTATTGACTTTATTTTTACATGTTTAACGCTATGTAGTTACATTGTAGACTATTCTCCGGTCTGGTCTCATTTAAGTATGAGCGCAAAATCCGTTCCGCTCGCGGATTTTGCGAATTTTCGGTAAATTCGCGATCCGCGAACTCCCGCGAATTTACCGAGAATTCGCAAATCCGCGAACGGCGGATCCGGGGGCAAAAGTTGAAGCCTTGTCTGTTGTAAATATTTTACGATGGCGCCGGCAAGCTGCCAGCGCCATCCTAAAATAGTTACTAAGTTAGCTTCAACAGGAAGCGCTAATAGATAAAATAAAGCAGGTGCTCGAGCACCTGCTTTATTTTATCTATTAGAGCTTCCTGTTGAAGCTAATTTAGTAACTATTTTAGGATGGCGCTGGCAGCTTGCCGGCGCCATCGTAAAATAGTTACACCATGCCCTTCCTGTGACCAGGAGCTTCTGTCTCTTCATCTACTGCTCTGATCGGTCTCAGACCTTTTATACACACAAGAAGCATGTGCACTGATGCACTCGCATGGAAGCCCCGCCCACACACTCGCGGTGTGCACCGTCTTCCCGCCATTGACCCACTATGATGGACAGCTCACCCAAGGGACCCCTGCGCCCTTCTGGGCGATTGCATAGTAACACACACATGGTCGCTGGAACTAGTTGAAGCTCAAATTGAGTGACTCATTCATCAGCCCAAAAACAATCGTGCGCGTCATCGAGGCTGGGCAGGTGTGCCTTCTTCCCAAATCTACCGTCGAAAATCAGCTGTGATGCTGGATAGAGGCCTTTGTATCCTTGACTTTCACGAGCGCAATCCCTTTGATGTTCGTGTGACCAGGAGCTTATGTCTCTTCATCTACTGCTCTGATCGGTCTCAGACCTTTTATACACACAAGAGACATTGTGCACTCGCATGGAAGCCCCGCCCACACACTCGCGGTGTGCACCGTCTTCCCGCCATTGACCCACTAAGATGGACAGCTCACCCAAGGGACCCCTGCGTCCCTCGTGGCGATTGCATAGTAACACACACATGGTCGCTGGAACTAGTTGAAGCTCAAAATCAGTGACTCATTCATCAGGGCAAATCCGCAGATCCGCAAATCCGCCGATTTTGCGGATCCACGATCCGCAAATCCGCAAATCGTGGATCCGCAAAATCCCCCCATGCTTAGTCTCATTTCAGCGATCACAACCCTGTTTTTTTACGTGTTAGCGGTGTACTCAGTAGTTCAGTGACACAACCGAACAGGGTTGATAAACAAGATATTCGCGCAACAGATCAGGCTCGCAGAATTAAATGGTGTAAAATCGTTCCTAAGGATTTCCAAGTTAACCTCTCCAATAGCAGAGGTGAGGAGCTGCAGGTATGCATGGACAAGGACACTGGCGACAGCGAGGTAGTGGAGGCCTACCAAAAGGTTTGTCACCAGATCATGTCTGACTTAACACACCCTGGCAAAACCAAAGATTTAGGGTCAGTTGGCTGGTTCAATCACAATTGTTCAGTAGCCAACCGTAATCTAAAGGAGGCCTTGAAACGTAAGCCTGTCGATAGACAACGCGTGGCATTGCTAAGGAAAGCATACAAATCAGCAGTAGAACAGAGGAAACGGGAGATCAGGGAAGATGCCTGGGCAGAATTGACTTCAATCGATGTAATAAAAAACAGTGCCAAATTCTGGGAAGTGATCAACCAACCCTACTTTGTTGACTCGAGTAATAATGTCTTAGACTGTGGTATTCAGGAAGACAAGTGGCTCACCCATTTTAAGTAAGTCTATGAACAGGCATCCGCAGGGGATGATGATTTAACCTCCGGGGTTAGTCACCCATACACTTTGGTGGTGAATGAGGGTGAGGTGGCTGAGGCCATCAGTAAAATGACAAGCAATAAAGCCCCGGGCCCTGACGGCGTACCAGCCGACCTTTTTAAATCTAACATTGCAATATGGTCCAAAGTTTTATCCAATGTTTTTAACAGAATCTCCAAATCTGGCATCCCGGCGACTTGGTCGCAGTCGGTAATTGTACCTATCTTCAAGAAAGGCAACAGAGAAGAGCCGAGCAATTACCGCCCAATTTCCCTTATAGACTCTGCAGTGAAGGTCCTAGGTAGAGTGGTCTTGTGCAAATTAACTGACTGGCTCGAAGAAAAAAACTCTCTGTCAGCACTACAGTATGAGTTTAGAAAGGGGCGTAGCACGATAGATCAGAGCCTCAATCTCCAATTACTGATTGGAAAGTATACCATAGCAAAGCAAGGTTGTTTGTACATAGCATTTATGGACCTGTCCTCGGCCTTTGACCGAGTAAACAGGTCCAAGCTATGGGGCTTACTCCTTGCGATGGGCATTGATGAAAATATAGTATACTTTCTAGCTGACCTCCATAGAGACCTCGCAGCCACAGTAAGATATGATCGTAAGGGGAATTGTACGGGCAAGATAGGTATAGTTAACGGGGTCAGACAAGGTTGTATTTTAGCTCCTCTATTATTTACCTTGTATATTAATTAGTTAGCCAGTGTCTTGGGAGCAGTTTGTAAGGATATCCCAAAAGCAGGCAAGTTTCCCCTTCCCGCATTATTATACGCGGATGATGCCGCACTTATAGCGCGCACCCCAGTAGGCTTACAAAGTCTTTTAAATTCTTTTTACGAGTTTATGTCCTCTTTGGATCTTAGCGTCAACTACACTAAATCCCACGTTATGGCCGTGGGCACAAAGGGCAGGCATAGGAAGTTGATGACACTCCACGGTAATGGGAACAGGTTATCTAGGGTAGCCAAATTTCCATACCTTGGGGTGGTTTTTGATCAGAGCTCCACATGGCTTCCCCAATTGTCCGAGAAAAGAAATGCATTTGTTCGGTCCATCTCTGCTGTCCTAGGTTTTTCCCGCAAATTGGGGGTAAAGCCGTTACAGGCAGTTTTAAAGGTGTACGTTGCAAAATGTGTTTCTATAGCAATGTATGTCGCGGATTTGTGGGGTTTTAAGAACGTTAAGTTGTTACAGGTGGTAGAGGACACATTTTTAAAATCTATTTTATCAGTACCACAATCGACCCCAGGTTTCATAGTTTATCAGGAATGTGGGTGGAATACTTAGAGGACCGGATTGCCATCGCACCCCTTTTAAACTGGATCACGGTCTGGTTGAACCCAGAAGTGGTTGTGAACCATGAGATCCTGAGGGACTGCCTTAATTTAGAACACTGGGAATCTATCCCGTGGCTAAATTATGTTAAAAAGGTTGCAGTCTCCCTAGGGCGCCCAGAAATATTCGAGGAGCCGTCTAAACTGGTTAAAGCAGACATAAAGTGGGTCAAGACAGCTTTTAAGCTTCATAGAGGGATGGATAGAGAGGGCCTTGAGTTGATTAAGTCCACCGTAAGAGCCCATCAACTAGTCATACCAACTGACAATGACCTGGAATTATATCTGAAGGTTGTTAACAATGCCAACCATAGATACTTGTTAACCAAGTTTAGACTAAATAAATTTCATCTAATCCTCACTGGGCGCCCTTGCTGGACCAAGGTATCAGACCTGAAACTATGTACCTGTGATGGTTTTTCCATAATGGATACTGCCCATTTTATGTTCTTTTGTGGTTACTTTAACGATATACGGAAAAAATGTATTGTACCCCTACTTAAGAATAAGGGGTTTAAACAAGTGAAACCTGCCCTACTATACCTTCAACTGCTGTCTAATGTGTGGGAAATTTTTAACGTTGCCACTTTTTTAAATATAGCTATGAGACTGAGGAAAAAATTAGCAAGTTTGAGATGATAGTTTTCCGCGATCTCTTTTTATAGTTTGTCAAACAACGAATACTTATTCTCATCTAAATGAATTGTGTACGTTTGCAAATTTAGATATGAAATTTATATATTCGTATTGCTTTTTTTAACCTTACATTTTCTCTTTGGATGCAGTGTTGTTGTAAATAGCTAGTCTTAATGCAATTTTAAATATTTTTTTCCCTTTGTGGTTCTCTGTATACTTTTGTGGTTTTTGTTATGAACCGAATAAAGTATTTTGACTGACTGACTGATAGAGCATGGGCTAGATTCACAGACCAGGTTAGTCCAGCTGAAAAATCTCAAAGGCTGGCACAAAGAGTCCAGTTTGCAGTGGAGGAGTCCACAATCTGCAGGGAGAGCCTTGCTGGTGGTCGCCACTGTACGGTTAAGAGCAGGCCAGGTGTCACGGATGGTTATTGCTGTAGCACGAAGATCCTGTCGGGCATCATGGATGGTTGTGGCTTGAGCTTCATGTTGGCCGTCACCACAGACTGTCGGTGCTGTAGCACAAAGTACAGATCTTGTGTTACAGGTCATCACTGGCTGTCATTGTAGCCCAAAGAGTCGGTTACACCAGAGCTTCCAACTTCAGTGGATTGCTCTCACCAATCTCCTGCGATCCAAGGGCGCAGGACCTGGAGAGGTGCTACTTTGGGATCAGTGAATTACTATTGCAGAGGCCAGCAAGCAGGTCTAGGCAGGTCCAGTTGCATAATGTCATCTGGGCAGTTGCAGTGATGTTCTGGAGATTGTTATGTCCCTATAGCTTTGGACAGGAGGTCAGTAAGCTGATCCTTGAAGTCACTTAAGGTAGCCTGTAATAAAGGAAGCAAGTCCTTCTCGGACAGCAGGGCAGGCCTCAGGTGGCAGGGTAGTCCTCTGGCAGCAGGCAGTAGTAGTTTCACAGGTCCAGTAGTGTACTCAACTGTGGGCCTCAGGGTCCAATATGTATACCTGGTGCCAGCTTTGAAGTTGGGGAAATTTCTAAACTCCCCCTCACCGCTAGTTCTGGAATTACCTTCCTTCCTCTGCCCAGGCACCAAGTTGTCTCTGGGTCAAAAGGCTAGAGTATAGTTCTTTGTGAGTACAGGAGGCAGCCGTCCCTTATTGAAGTGCGCTCCTACCCCACCCTCGGATCAGGATGGCTCATCCTGCCAACAGCCAGACCCCTTTTATGACACTGTCTGGAAGGAATATACAACGGCCAACTGCCATCTACACCCAGTCATGTGACCCAAGACACACCAGGAGGCAAACAGTATATTGCACAGAATTATGAGCACAAAGATAATCGTGAAGTACATGAACTAATGGCATTTTCTCAGTTATATTAACTATCTGTCGCTTCTCATAGCAACAGAGAAATGCTAAAAAGAGTTTGACTAAATAGGCCAGTATGTTTAGAGTGCATGATTCTGCTGAATGACGATTTCACACTCCACTGTGCACAAATAGTAGTCAACACTGAAGTGGGATCCATGTGAGGTCCTGAAGAAAGCCTAGCAGCCCGGTGAGGTGATGGTGTGCTGGCTGAAGCATGTTGGCAAAGCATTACGGAGGATACTATTTACCTCATTGAGTGATCCCATCTACAGTTGTTAATCTTGTCAAGGTACCCCTAACAACAAACTTTATTGGGGACACTTTAGACAATAATAACTTGAGGATCCCTTTAACAATCAAAGAGCTCGCTTGGTATGCAAGGTTGATCCCAGTCAGATAGACTAGGAATATGGATGAGGACTCAATGATGAAGCATGTCACTAGTAATTCCCAATGGAGGAGAGTCCTTTTAACACCCCTATGAGATTTCACTAAGGCAGTAGTTGAAGAGGTATAGAGAAATATGATGAGGGGTTCCCTCATGATTTTTGGGGGGTTGTGAGTACATTATTACCACAAGTTTTGTTGCTCAGAGTGGGGGCCTGGAGACACCAGGTGTGAAATTGAGAAATAGGAACAGAACAATAGCAGTGGGGTAGGCTGGGAAATTTGGCAACTCAGGTTGCTCTCTTGTCGTATTTGCCTGGTCTCAAAATAGAGGGAATCCAAGCAGGTCACATCCAGGTAAATCTTTTAATTACCAAAGCACTCACACAACCTTCAAGAGTGTCGTAATTGCCAGCTTTACTACTGCTCTGTTGCCTCAATGTGATGATCACCCACAAGTACTCATCTCCTCTTTTGATCACTTGTTTACCTGTTACTCTGTTTATAGCCGTTCTGAGGTGAATTAGAATAAGATATTTGTAACTCCTACCTATTTAATACCTACTCATAGTGTAATGAAGTGACTATCAATGGTCAAAGGACTCACAGATTTACCCATCCGATGCGAGAGAGGAACGTTTTAGCAAACAAAGGCAGAGCAAGGAGAGGTTTAACTCAACATTAGGTTTTATCAGCCTTTTAATGGCAGTGCAACGTGAATGCAATGGCACTGTAGCCCATAAAACAATATGTTTTAATCCTATGACATCATGCATTAAAGACTAATTACGACTTTAGCGTGTGGGAGCAGGCCGCCACACCAAAGCCCCTCTCCCACACCCCCAGAGTCGTACTGACCCTGCCCACCAGATTGCGAATTTCCCCGTGTCTCAGAGGCGGTGCTCTGGTGGTCCACAGTGGTGCCCATTAAAAAGGCACCGCAAGGGGGGCGTCAAAGCCCGTTCCTGCACGGCATGAACTATGCGGTCCATGCTGTGCAGGAAAGGGGTGAACGTTCACAGGGGGACACACAGCATGTGCCCCCTCCCCCCCCCCGGCACTGCATGGCCCTGATGAAATAGGGGATTTCTTCATCACCACAGTGTTCAAGGCGGCCTCACAGCCATGAAAACTGTGGCAATCAGGAAACTCCTAATATGGTCAGCAGTGCTGCAGCGTCAGCATAATAGTGCCTTTCACCAACATGCCACTGCCGCGGGATCCATGACCCCCGGTGGTTGCGGAGTGCCTCTGGCGATCTCACCACCGTAATAGGGTGGGAAGACTGCCAGTCTGGCGTTCCAGGGATCACCACCACAGGTAACTTGTAATCAGCCCTTTAGTCTGTTTCCCCGCAGTTCACTCGGGTAGCAACAATTGTATTCAGCTTCTCAGGTAGACCCTACCACATTTGTGGTAACATTTTGTCCAGAATTTAGCCTACAGGTTCCAATAAATTCGAACTGAAATATAATAAATAAATCCATCAGAAATGCAGTCATGTTAGCATGTGTTGTATAGTGTTCTGCAGCACCACAAAAACGAATTCCTCGAATTTCAGCTGAATTCTATTTGTGCACTACTTTGCAGGGATTTCATATATGATTACTGCTGATATTGCTAGGACGACTTTCTTAATTTAGTGAGAATTATTTTTCCATTTGTATTCCTAAGCATCACTAACTGAAAGATTTACTATTACACTTTGCTGCACAAGTAAGTTGCACCATGACTTCCATAACTTTCCTTTACATTTTGTTTTATATGTGGTGAACGAAAAATACAGTTAAGTCGTCATACATTTTGCTAGACCTAATAGGATCAAATGCAAACTCTCCTCTGACCACTCTCATTCATTTTAATAGTTTAATATTTTTTCAATTTAAAGTTGAAAAACTGGTTAAACTTGTTTTGAAGTTTGTCAGAAGCAAAATGTGTGCATGGCAAGGTGACAATAATCAAACCTATTTTTGGTTAAAGCCGGATTTAGAGGCGCCTGAAATGAAATCCGGATGAATTCCCCCTATGAAATGATTGGAAATAACAGGTAGGTTGACATTTTATGTCAATATGTAAATGTATATACCTCATCTCTCTAACAGAGTGGCTGCCTCAGCATTCCGAATTACACAACCGCTATGCGAGCTTGGCTGATAATGGGCTTTGAAATTGTTGATATATTCCCTCTTACAAATAGGAGGTGATAATGAGACCATTCTAAGCTATTTATAATAAATAGCAACATGCATTAGATGTAAGTTGTGGTAATAAAGTATAAAACACATCTTTCACAGAATGCTTCATTATATAACTACTATCCTACTTATGTAGATGTCTTTAGGAAGGGCAGTGTCAATATACTGAAGCTTTTCTTTGTACTCCCTCGTTGAAGAAGCTGTTCAAATAGTGCAATAGGTAAATTAAGAGAAAGCACAGAGTGGTCGGCCAGGATCATGTAAACAGTTTTGAGACTGCGGTGGTCATTTGTATCATCCTCTTTGGCCGAGTTACATAAGCAGCGATGTGTGGATGGTGTTCAAATTTGGTAGGAGTAAACAATGGTAGTGGTAGTTGAATTTGTTTACATGATGGTATTTTTGAGTTAGCACTGGCAACGATCAACAATCCAGTGTATGAAGTAACATGGTGATAACATCATCATACACCTTACAACTTGCAACCATGAAAATATAATACCAGCAGTACCTTTCACCGCCTACAGATTCAAAAACTGCTGGCACACATCTGTTTAACAGAGCCCATACATTCAAATACTGTAGGTACAAAACTTTTTTATTTGATTGAGTCCCAAGGCTCAAAGAAATGCAAATTCTGAAGAGAGATAACCTGCGATTAAAAAGAAAAACAAAACTACAACGCTGGTAAGAAGCTAGCAAGGCAGTATAATATATTGTACACAAACGTGGCTAATAAAGAAGACTGGAAACGCTCATTAAAATGTAGTGTGTTTTTCAAGGCAAAGCCATGATAAAAGATAGCAATTTACCGCAATATCATAAATTAAAACTCATGAATGTTTATACAAAACGCGATGTTCTAACTATGTTGATGAAATGAACTGCTTTTTTCATATGTATCCATTTATAGTATTCCACAGAACATCTATTGGTTCAGTAATATTTAGCATTCGGGTTCCTCCCGTAATCTTTACCTCTTAAGCAGTAGCATCATTATGTATACAGTTCAACATTATCTTCAACCAAGAATGCACACCATCATAGTTACATTCAAAATATAGTGATGAGAAATAAAATCAGAGTAACATTAATGTAACCTTTGAAAAAAAAAAGTGTTGACCATTCTAAATTCTCAGGATATGTCTAATCCTAACTCATGAGAGCTGACATAGCGTGTAACATATGTGTGCCCTCCCCCGAGGTTGATCAATACATAACAAAGATTTGAGCGCTGTTAAGTTTTAAAAGTCATTGGACAAACTTTAAATGTGTTGAAATGCAGGCTAAACACATACCAGGAATCTAAAGGGGGTAAAATCCGTTGTAATTTAAGTAAAGGAATCTCCATTGGCCGATTCTTTGCACGTCAATTCAAGTGTTCTGCATTCAGTGCAATTGTGTTGTGAACATAAGTCAGTAGAATGCTATCACGTATCAGAGGAGGCTACAATAACCTTATTACAAGGCCACACACGTTTGTTACAGGCATATCTTACTGGCACTAGTCCTTGAGAAGCTAGGCAGTGCCTTTACCACATTAATAGATGGTTCAAATGCAGTAATAAAAATCCCAAAATGGAAAGGATTAGTTCCACCATATACTCCTCCGTCAACATCCACCTTCAGAAATGAGATACACATTATGAAATGAGACTTACAAATAAAATAAGGCAGAAATTGCTAGGCATGGCCAAACAATGATTAAGTAATGTTCACTGTTCATATCAAATGCTACCCAACAATTGAGACAGCTTGAAAGTGTAAGGCATTTGTAACACCTTGCTGAAAGGAACATTGACAAAGATGCCTGTCTATGAATAAATATGATTAGATTTTACCTTGGTGTGTGATGGGTAGGACGTTGTGCTTCTGTTGAAAAGGTCATAGTCTGTTTTTGTTCAAAACGGGCTTGTTCAGTGTAATCGATCAGTGAATTATAAACATGGTCATCATTCGCCCAACTGTTTAAGGGACTAAGATATGGACTAAGATCAATCGGTCCAGGGTTTAGGAAACATTGCAATTTTATTCAAAACAGCTGCCCTGATTATCCATCAAACTTTCCAAAACAAAATCTCTGTCAATAACTCTCTTTTTGGATAGCATCTGAATCTAGCTCTTTTGAGCATGTTTAAGTAACATCATCAAAGAAGCCTTCACTTTATCAGAAAAGTATAAGAGCTACAACATAAGGAAGCTGGTAATCACGGCCAACAAAATACCTTTATAAGTGAAATGTAAAGAATCAAATCAAATTCCCCCTCATACAAGAAAAAGCTTAGAATAAACAAAAATCACCAAGATATGTAGCAATGCAGAGATAGCCTGCACAGCTTCCAGATAATTCTAATATTCAAGTCCTTAAATGTAAGCAACTATAATAATCATATGGGGGTTCCTACCAAATTAGGAACATTGTGCCTTATTATGTAAAAGATGGCATCTATGATGATCCTTGAATTTAATGCTGGTAGATTATAGCTCAAGCATCTAGCCTCCCTCAGAGAAAAATTTTTAAAGCATTTAGACAGCACCAAAAACAACATTAAAGTCAGTGAAACCAAACTTCCAAAACTAATTTAGTAAAAAGAGAAAATATTTAATAAGCAAATCAACACAGACATTATCACAATTTGACAAATAGAGCAGGAGATATACATTGCAATAGTTCTAAAGTCATAGGGTATCACAAAACATTAAAGTTCCGATGTAAGTCTATGGGTGTGGTAGACCAGGTCCTAGGAGCTTTTTTAGGCTGACCGCATTGGAGCACAGTCTGGGAAGCCTAAAATTGACTGTAGTCTACAGAGTTACCATCTCACTTAGTCACAAAAAATGGAAGTCAAAACTCTTTATCAGATAAAGACAGAAGACTGTGGTTGGCAAGGAGGTCCATAAGCCCAGTCATAATGAATCCCAGATCCTGCTGACACCCTCTGTTTTGATGCTAGAAGGTGACTCACGGGTAGAAACTTTTTGTTGCCTTTTCCCACTGCCTTCTTCTATATTCACAGTATGGTTTTGATTTAGAGGTTAACAGACAGGGTACTCTGTCACAAACCCAAAAGATTATGCTGTCTGCCAAACCCTTGGTCTGCGTGCCTCATTTAGAGATGGGTGGACTTAAGTATCTCATTGATGGAGACCCCGTTGGCTATGTAGATGGACAACTTCCTCCGCTGGCCCCCTTGGGAGAGACTTTCAGAAGAAGGACATTGCATCACCCGCCCTGCTTAGGGTGGACATTGTAATGTCCTTTTTGTCTCCCTGTCACCGTTAAGGGACATCCTGGGAAACTCCCAGGGGTTGGGGATCATTAGTTATTTGTTTGTCCAAAACAAAAACTCAATTTTCAGAGTATGTTTCTAAAAAACAAAAAGGTTTGAAAGGTTTGGTGAATGGCTGTTAAAACTGATAATAGTTGTCTATCAAATAGTTGGTCCATTGAAGGTACCACAGTACAGTGGTTCCTTTTAATGTACACAGATGACAAATGGGCCGGTGGTCATCTCTAAATTTGACAAATAGTATTCAGTCAGGATGGGGGCAGTAATGTACTCTGCCACCCTGATGGACAGAGTACTGTCTGTCAAATTCTAAATCATACCCTTAGACTCTATTCTGTAGAAGAAAATCAGTCTGGGGGACAAGGGAATGTGTCAAGGCAATCAAGGGATCCATAAGGCTGGAGGAACTGGACTGGAGATCCCACTAAAGCCTTTGATTGAGACCAATGAAGAAATCTTATCTGCCAAGTTCTCATCTTTCTTTGGGAACCTCAACATCTTATGCCATCCATTATAAATTGAATTTCTTCTAATTCTCGGCATGACCCTTGAATAACACTTCTAGTTCATGGTTACAAGGGAAAGGAGACCATGCCTCAGTCCTCTCGACAGGCAGACATAAACAACATGTTCCTCCTCTTCTGTTCTTCTCTAGTTCAATTTGTGTTCTGAGAAATAGTAGCACTTCAGTAGTAATTGATAGGGGACTCTCAACCATCAACATGTGACAGGGTATGACAATCCCTAGCTCATATTTACAGCGCTTCTCTTAACTTGTGGTACCAACAATCCCAGCAGGCACTTTTCTGGGGGTTTTCACAGCAGCATCACCTCCATGCCACTGAGTAGGGCTATGAATTCCCAAACAAGTAGATGTCCTGTTGTTATGAGAAGACCCCCATTTCCATTGGGGAGAGGAGTTGGCCTAATGGCTACGGTGGTCGACCTTGAATCTGGGGAACTGGGTTCGAGTCTCGGCAATGACGCTGAACATCCGGTGATGTCTTCATCTAATGCAACTGGTGCTATGTAAAGCGTTTTGATACCCGATCCGGGTCAAGTTTGCGCTATATAAAACTCCGTTAAATAAAATAAAAAAATTCTACCCCTGAATAAGCAACTCAGGTTGGTTCTGGACCCAGGCAATCCTATGGTGGAATAGAAGTCACCCTGGCTGGAAGCAGTACTGTATCGTGCTAGAACTGTTTACCATAAACATGCTGTGCTGAGAGCTGCTGCCAGTCCTTTCTGGGGACCAACTGATGTACCGTTTCACTATTCTCCCTTCATATTCAAAAATAACGAGTGCTGAAGTTCATGCTTAACCTCCTCCTACCAGAGATCTGTTGGCAGGCTATCTGCTTCCTAGTTCAATTTTACAGCTTAAACACATCTAGAAACCATTCCAAGGGCTGGATCTCTGGCAGCAATGTATTAAAGAGATCAGAAATGCTTGCAGGAAGTAGATGAGATACCCACTAAATATGCTTTATGAGGGCAATGCATGCAAGGTAGTCATTCGTCCTTGATTTTTCCCCAGCATTCATTATAGTGGATCATCATCTCTGAATGGTTTGCAGGGCATACATGCTTCTGGCATGAGCATTGGACACATGGTTCTAGACTATTTGCAATATTTCCTCGCTGGCTGGCAGATCACCAGTTGTGAACATCGATTTCTTGTCTTCCCACAGGTTGAACCTGTGTATGGAAGTGTTAGGAAGCGTTCTGAGCACTCCTTTCATGGACACTCATCGATATGTAGACAACAACCATCTCTATCTCAAACTGTCGTGTTGGGAAGAAATCTACCTATGAAAACTCTTTCTTGACTTCTTTGGTGACTAGATGTCTTCAGTTTCTTTCACGACACATTCTGGAAAATGGGAGTTTTTTCTTTTCTACTATAACTAGCAACACATTTATTTATTTATTTATTTTTTAAACTTATAAGGCGCAAACAGCTACCCAAAAAGGGTTTCCCGGCGCCAAAAAACACAGCACAGAAGATGGAACGGGTTCACTGAGGTTGTTCAAGATTATTGATGAACAACCAGGTTTTTATTTCTTTCCTGAACCTGGGATAACTCTCCTCCTTGCGTATATGGGGCAGCAGTGCATTCCAAATGGATGGACCCTGGTGGGCAAAAGATCTCCCTCCCATCCTGGCAAGCTTGAATCTAGGCACACAGAAGTTTGCTGCTGATTGCGACCGTAGATTTCTATTGGGAATGTAGGGTTGCACTAATGCCTGAAGGTATATCGGTGCGATACCTGCTTTAATCTTGAACATATAGTTCAGAGTCTTGAATCTAATGCGGTTTTCCACCCTAAGCCAGTGTAATCCACGCAAGTAGGGGGACACACAGGTGGTCTTAGGAATGTTACAAAGAAGTCGGGCAGCTGAGTTTTGTACAAGCTGTAATCTCTTTATAACTGCTTTGTTGGCACCTAGGTGCAAGATGTTCCCGTAGTCAAGCCGAGATGTCACAAGGGCATTGACAACTGTTTTCTGAGTGGAGATGGGCAGCATCCATAGGATCTTTCTAAGCCACTTCAGGATGGTGAAACAAAGGCCTACCACCTTGCTGGCCTGTTGTTTCATGGACAGAGAGCTGTCCAAGATTACCCCCAAATTCCTTGCATGAGTGACTGGTGTTGGGAGATTTCCCATCTGGGAAGGCCAGTGAGAGACGTTCCAGAGATCTCGCTGCCTGCCCAGAAGGAGAATCTCCGTCTTGTCTCCATTTAATTTTAGCTCTGTAGTCTTGTTTTTATCTACCTTCTCCTCTGTACATTTTGATTTTCGTTTACTCATCCAGACCTCTTATCCTAATATTTAACATGTCATACTTTTTGACCATATTGCCAAAACTACTACATTTTGTGTTTTACCAGATTACATTTTTTAAGAAGATCAAATCGGTATGTCAGTATGCTACATATTGACTACCTGATCCGTACCCTTTCAATTCTAGATGATCATAATGTGCTGATCCTAGGGTGCAGACATCATTTAAAACTAAATGTATTTCTTAGTCATCCATCAGTGAGAGAAGGTAATCATTTCAGAATGATTTATTGCAAAAAGCTGCACATCATCCAAGTAACCTCTTCTGCTACAGGTGTGCTTCATGTTACTTTGTTCTTAACTTCAGTTCTTTAAAAAAAAGTTGTTCATGTCTTGTGTATTGTGTTAGCTGTCACGTTGAAAAGGCAGTGTGCAAACATGGAACTTGTGGACAACTACTAAGAGAGCATGATATTTGTAACACCACGGGCAAAGATAAATGTGGTTGAGAGGTTAAAGGTTTGTGAAATTGACGGGGGGCTGAAATATAATCCAGATGTCTGAAGTACTAAAAATGTAGGTTTAATCCAGAATGAAGAAGGGCTCACAAAGTACACATGGCTAAAAAAAACCTTATTGAGCTGTAATGTTATCCCAAAAGTCTTCTAAAGGAAGTAAATAAAAACACACATTTTTAGGGGAGCAAATTGTGATTCTTCCCAGCCAAGTTATCTTTGATTTATAAAGGGATTATTCTGGCAGATATATTTATATTTTATCTGAATTTAGTTTTTAGCAGGAGCAACAACTTGAACATTTGTATTGGATAGATCTACGCAAGACAGCCATTGTTATTTAGGGCCAGATATACAACCGTTTTTTGAGGTCGCAAAATGAGAATCGGGCCATTCAGCAATGCTAAAACGCCTTTTAGCATGTACTATCTCAATTTTGCAAGTCGTTAACCTATTACTGACTCGCAAAATAGGGTTTGGGAGTCGGTATTAGCAGGGGGCGTGCCAAGGGCGTCCCTTCCTAAGAGTGAGTTGCAGGTGCATGTATGAATGTTTTGAGACCAGAATGCGGTTGCAAAACATTAATATTTGACTGAATCCATAAAGGAGGTGGTAACCCATTTGGCCCCCCCAGGTACCCCTTTCCAGTTGTGAATTTGGGTGCCAACATTTTTTACTAGCAGGAAGTAGTTCCACGGACCACTGCCTACTCTTACAAAAAGGAAAATGTAGCTTTTCATTTTTATTTCTGAAATGCGTCCCGTTTTCCTTTAAGGAAAACAGGCTGCATTTAATTTTTTTTTAATGCTTTATTTAAAAAGCAATCACAGACATGGCGGTCTCCTGACCCTGGCAAGCCACCATTCCTGTGATTACAGGCCATTCATTCCCAATGGGTCGCAAATTGCGACCAGCCTCATGATTATTGTTGAGGTAGGTCGATTATGACCCCATTGGGAATTGCACACCGTTCCTGAGACACTGTTGTAGATCCCATTTTGTGACTTTCTATTTGCAAGTCGCAATTTGGAAATCAGAAAATTCTTAGGTCGTACATCTGGCCCCAAGTCTTTGTCTTCTCAATCCTTTATTGCAACGCAGCATGTATTTGCTCTTGAATACACAAAAATGAAATTTCGCCTGCATAAGGGTAGAACTACCCCAGCCTTGCGTACAGTGCTCAGTTTGTATATTGTAACCTTGAGCTGGATAACTTTCAGCTCAAAGAAATCTCTCCAGTGAATTTTGCAAATAAACTATTGTGTTACTATATTTGGTTTTTCAAAAGCCAGTGGCTTCAAAGATGTTATGTACGCTAATTAAACAGCAAGGGTTGAAGCCTTGCTAAAGGGGAACATCATAAAATCGAGTGCATAATATTGTCTTTAAATTTACAATGTACAGTAGAAATGAACTTGTCTTTTCTATTTACATGCAGAATATGTTGCGCTGAGTGACATCAAGTTTGTGATCTATTTATGCCCTTGTTTGATACATTTTGGGGTTACAGTTTACACTTTAAATGCAATTAAATCTTAAAATTGGGTGAGAATGAAGAACTCAGTCTATTAAATTTCTGAAAGTTATTTTAAAGAGTGTCACAAATCTTCTCAGCCTCAGGCTTACAAATTGAAAGAGGTGGGCGAACCAGGAGGATGCTATAGGTGCAATATCCTGCATACCCTACTTTTTTATTTTATTTTTTATTTATTTTTAAATTGTTTTCATTGGTTTTTCCGCTAACAACATGCAACAAATAACACAATATCGTTGTTGCTTTGCCATTACAGGTGGTACATCAGCATTGAGTGGTTGTTGATGGTGCAGTGAAACAGAATACAGATATGCTGGTCCGTCCCTTCTTTACTCATTGACACTAACAACATATAACATATAACAACTAACATATAACATGTAACTCATGCTAACAGCAGCGGCAAAAATAGTACTCACCAAATGGAAGGACACCTCCAAGGCCACCTTCAAGGGGTGGTTCAATTGGGTGACATATTTAGAGGAGCCGATAACACAGCCCTACGAAGTACACCGTGGAGACAACCGAACAGGGATATTTGGGAGTCCTTGGACAGATTCCTTGCCCCATATGAACCCCCATGAAAGCGGTAGTCAAAACCACGCACAGTGATCACCACCTGACCCCCCCGTCTAGAGCAGGCACCATCCCTCTCTCCCTCCCTAGTCTCTTCTCTGCCTGCCCTACTTTTTCCCTTTTCCTTTAAGTGAAAACAGAGGGTCAGGGGTCCGGTCATGTAGATACTTTATTGTTATCCAAACCCTACTTTTTGAATGAAAATATTCACACAGAATTATGTAAAAGAAATATTGCCCTGCACCAAAAGCTTTATTCAAGATCAATTTACCATTGAGCCCAACTTTCCCAGGTGCATGAATTGCAAACATAATGTTATTTGCACCCAGTTTTGCCAGTGAAATAAAAATGTTGCAAGCCCCTAGTAGCTCCCTAAATGTACAAGATCCGATAAAAAGTAATATAAACAAATACTATTCAGATGCATGACACGAGGTGCTTATGAAACTATACAGTAGTGAAGGTGTTGCTCTCACCCTTTAATACAACACCTCTGCACCAGTCTACATCCATATAAAATACAGATCTACTGTCTGAGATCATAATCTTGATCAAACTGTTCACTGTTTATGGTACGATGGATAATAAAAACGTTATTGAAACACCTTGAAAATAGACCCTATCTCTGAAACATCACTTCAATAGTTTCAGCCCTCCATATCAAACTGAAACCAATAATGCAAGATCATATCATCCTTTTTAACTTTGAAGCACATTTTGTGAGGGCCACCTCAGAGATCCTCACAATCCCCTATGTTGTTCAACATCTACATGAGACACTGATCAAGGTTTCTAAAGTACCTTCTGCTGTCCCAAATGTATGCAGATGATGTTTAACACCAGGTTCTTGGAGACAGCCAAAATAAACACTGTAGTAGTATCACTTCCTTTCGTAAACACGTTTATGGTTGGATGAGGTTGAACTGTCACTGCTTGAAAGAACAAAAGACCTTAAATGCATCATGCATAAGTCATAAGTCTCAAGAAAGAACTCTTGAAACCTCAGAGGCTCAAGAGCAGAGCTGCCAGACTCTGTTTTTGACATGAATCTTCTAACATTACAAGAGGCATCAAAGAATGGAATATGCTACCAGTGGTCCTAAGAATTAAGTCAACATACTTTGCATCATCTTTAAATGGGGCACAGTCCACAATATCTTCAGTCTCTGTTCCAGAACAACACATAACCCTAACCTGAAGACCAGCATTCCGAACATGTACAAACAGGCCAGATTCAAAGGCAAGCTCCATAGTGGCAGATCCGTCCAGGTTTTCAGAGACCAGCTCTAGAATACATTGTACCTATACATAGGGAATCAACATATTACAACACAATTCAAGGAAAAGTGATGATAGACCTCTTCTAGAAGGCGTTCCCGAACAACAACAAAATATTCAGGTCTGCGAACCCTCCTTAAAGAGACTTAGTTGCACCGTATGCAGTTCAATCCTTCATTTGATCTAAATGCAATTTATTTAAGCGCTAGCATTTGATAACTAAGCTAAATAGAGGAATTCAACCAATGGTAACTAATTGCAACAAGACGTGGCTGGCATGACTCAGGAAGCAGGCAGCCTCCCTCTCCTCCCCTAAGCCAATCACTACGCTGCAATGGTAGTGTTTTGATTGGCTAGGACGCCGACCACACAGGCGTCTAGGGGAGGCCATTTTCTCCATGCTGGCTGCATGCAGTCTACATGGTGAAAACGGGAGAATGAGTATGACTGGTTTGGTAGGCCCTGGGGCTGACCAAACAGTCAGCGTCCACAAAAGTGGGCAAGCCACTCCTCCACTGCCTGGAGCAGGACCGCCCCCAACCCAACTCTTCTGCTTTCTCGCAGTGCGAGAAGCAGAAAAATAAAATGGTATTCATCGTACCATTTTATGTTTCAGCTTCTTGCATTGCGAGAAAGCAGTGGGGCGATGCTCTTTCGCCCACGTGGAGGAGCCGCCCCTAATTGCAACCAGCTGTTGATGTCCTTATGCTTAATGCCCACAGTGACAGAGGAAACACAAAGAACCTGCCCGAAAGTGAGAACATGGTGGTAGAATGGTCAGCATTCTGTCCATTCACCACCATTATGGAATACATGGATATATAACTGACCAAGGACCATAGAAATAGCCCTCGACTTTCTGCTACTCACCTTCCCATATATAGAGATTCTGAGGAATGGTGGGCAGGGGCTCTGTCCCAACATATAGCAGAGGGGCAAAAAGACAGGAGCTTGGAGGTTCGGTGGAAATGAATCATGATATAATGGATGCGGTGGGAGCTAGTTACTATGGGTTTGTCACCAAGTGACAATGTGACAGTATGGATAGCAGACGAAGGGAATCCTTCAGAAATAATAGAGATGGCCAGGAAGCAGGAATTCCATAATTGGAATAGGCAAGAAGCAGGAATGCTGAACTTGGGATAGGCTGGAAGCAGGAATTCAAACTTGAGGGCGCAGTAGGGGGACACATGTCTGCAAGAATGCTTAAAAAACATAACACCAGCAATTGAGAGATGGGAAGTTGACCCTTGGGTTCGAGGTGGAAAGAAGCATGGCAGAGTGGGTTTTGGAAAGAAGACAGTAGTCATTAGAAGAAGTTCAGGACAACCAAAGCAGCAAATGTGAAGCTGATATCACACAGGTATTAGTGAAGTCATATAAAGGAAGATAACGGTTAGTATAACACTCGGATTTAGGGGGCTTGACAATAGGGACTGTGAAGAGTATGACACTAGCGGAAAAGTCAGTATATTTTACAGAAACAGACCGGCCATCTAGGGCCTTGAGAATATGTTACTTGCACTGTCATGGCCAAATACCGTGGGGAAAATACTACATGTAGGCTGTCATATGATCACAGCTATTTGAAAGGAACCTTACCTGTGTTGAACAAGAGTAAAGGGCTGCAAGTATTAAGGTGAACACACCGTGCCCCCCTTAATACTTGCAGCCCTTTACTTTTGCACGATTATCTGGGTGAATCAGACACTCTGCTTTCATCTACAAACGCGTTTGCACTTTTCTCTCTAGAACATGCCACAGAGACACTTTTCTCTGATCTGTACAGCACATACTCGCCATTTTGAATATTAGATGCCTCGAATATTTATTGCCTTACCACTTTTAATGTAAACCCTCTGAACCATTAGAAATTTCTCCTCCGCATTAATACATTATGCTTTTACTGGTTTCGGCTCTCTTCCTTTCTATTCATTATATCCCTCTGTCTGTCTCTCCATCTGCCTTCCCTTCTGTGCGTCTGTCCTACTGTTCCTCTACCTCGGGAGAGAGGTCGGCCTAACGGCTAAGGCGCTCGACCTCGGACCTGGGGATCTGGGTTCGAGTCTCGGTAACGACGCCAAATATCCCCTGTGATTCTGGGCAAATCACTTAATCTCCCCGTGCCTGAAATGAAAGTGTGTCCTCATGTAACGTAACTGGTGCTATGTAAAGCGCTCTGATAACTGATTCGGTTCGGTTCTAGTTCGCGCTATATAAAACTCTAAAAAAAAATAAAAAATCTCGCTGTCTATCCACCGTTATTTCGTCACCTAGTCATATCTGTGACACCCCCACGCATATTTTTATCTAATAGCAAGTACTCTCGAGCGCAGATATTATGGAAATAATAAAAAAACATCATCAGACAGCCTAGCGCGCTCCTCTCAACTCAGGCACAGAAAAATAGACCTAAATGAAAAAAATCCGTTAGTCGTGCGCCCCTGCTTCTTCTGTCGCACCCCCCACCTCTTCTCCTCGAACGTTTCCCCAAGATGAGACCATATTGTCGCTGTAGACGGGCACATAAATCTTCACTAATAAGTAGGTCATATGACGCAAGGAAGACTGCCAATCGAATACTATTGTAATCCTGACATATTGCTCCATCCAACTGCTCACTTTCGTGTATTCTCCAAACCTCCTGCCCAAACGCTGGAAAAAAAGACATTCTCGTTTTTTTTTCATTTCAAGTTATTTGCTGCCGGAACTCTAAATAAAGCTTGGAGAGTTTTTCTCATCCTCATTTTACGGAGCCCAATTCTACTTTTCCCAGCAATGCAGGATTCAATGTTATAATATTTTCGTATTGCAAAAAAAATGATTTATGCGGCAGTGCTTTCTGCAAAATACATTATGACAATAATACCCATTTTATGAGCTGTCCATAATGTGTTTTTCAGTACCTGACCTGAAGAGATCATACATCTTGTTCTGCGAAGGAAAGTCACAACTAGGGGGCATATTATCAAGAACAGGCGATAAAATTATCGCCGCTTTATCGACAGGAAACTGCCGCTAAAGCGGCGATAATGGGCTTGATAATATGCCCTTGTGAATTCCCATAGCAGCCCAGGTTAACACCAGAACCTGGGCTGCTATGGGAATTCACAAGGACATATTATCAAGCCCATTATCGCCGCTTTAGCGGCAGTTTCCTGTCGATAAAGCGGCGATGATTTTATCGCCTGTTCTTGATAATATGGCCCAAGGTGTTATTCTATAGGAATATAATTGTTAGGGATAGAAATGGGACAGACCCGTCCATTTTAAACTGGGTATGAATTAGAAGTGATATTAATGAGAGCACAGCCCAAAAATGAGTTACATCCGCTAAATGCACTCAGGGTAATGAAGGAAAAGCAGTGCCTGGGAGGGGCATCTAACAAATGTATGTAGAGACACGTTTTATATTAAACAAGAGCTGCGTGTAACAGCGTCGCAAAATTACTTTGTTTTGACCAGTCTTGCAAAATATATTGACCTTCATATGCAGAAATGAATGGATTGAGAAACAAACAAACAAATACTTGAACATTGCCCTTTTGAAGGGTCTTCTTTCTGAACTGTGCGGACAGAACAAGCAGTTAATGAATGCATTCACTTTTACGAAAAGGTGCCTTGTAACTGTTCATAATAAATGTGAACATGAAGCGGGCCATGCTCGGTAACACATTATACACTTTTAGTTGATTGGTTTTCCTTTGGTATTTGAGTTTGTGGCTGCCTTTCTGCCCGGAATAAAACATTTAGACCATGCATTCGAAATTAAAAGATCAAAAAAGCATATCTGACCACTTCATTTCTTCGTCAGACAAAATGTAACTTCTTTTCCGTTAGGGTGGAGAGAGTACCGCGTTTTTATGGTGTAAAACCGTTGTTAGAGTCTATTGTGGCAGCAAGAGCTAAAAATAATAGAACTGAATAATTGCATACTATGCTCGCCTTTCTCACTTAGGGGGTGATTAGGATGGTGGGCGGACTTTAGTCCGCCTGCCATCCACGCGGAGCTGGGACCAGCCACCAGAATGCGGCGGTCCTGCACCGCTAATTAGGATGAGACTGCCACCCTGGCGATCGCATTCTGCATTGTTGACATTGTGGTGGGGGCTGCTGTAAGCAGCACCCGCCGCAATGCCAAAGTGCCATGTTGTGCATTGCCATGCACAACGTGGCAGGCAACGCGCGGTGCCTGCCACCTTGTGCATGGCAATGTAGGGGGGTACCATAGGTACCACCCAAGTGCAGTCCCCCACCCCCTTGGGGACCCGCAATGGGCCCCCAAACCAAATTAATGGATTGAGAAACAAACAAACAAATACTTGAACATTGGCCTTTTGAAAGGTCTTCTTTCTGAACTGTGCGGACAGAACAAGCAGTTAATGAATGCATTCACTTTTACGAAAAGGTGCCTTGTAACTGTTCATAATAAATGTGAACATGAAGCGGGCCATGCTCGGTAACACATTATACACTTCTAGTTGATTGGTTTTCCTTTGGTATTTGAGTTTGTGGCTGCATTTCTGCCCGGAATAAAACATTTAGACCATGCATTCGAAACTAAAAGATCAAAAAAGCATATCTGACCACTTCATTTCTTCGTCAGACAAAATGTAACTTCTTTTCTGTTAGGATGGAGAGAGTACCACGTTTTTATGGTGTAAAACAGTTGTTAGAGTCTATTGTGGCAGCAAGAGCTAAAAATAATAGAACTGAATAATTGCATACTATGCTCGCCTTTCTCACTTAGGGGGTGATTAGGATGGCGGGCGGACTTTAGTCCGCCTGCCATCCACGCGGAGCTGGGACCAGCCACCAGAATGCGGCGGTCCTGCACCACTAATTAGGATGAGACTGCCACCCTGGCGATCGCATTCTGCATTGTTGACATTGTGGCGGGGGCTGCTGTAAGCAGCACCCGCCGCAATGCCAAAGTGCCATGTTGTGCATTGCCATGCACAACGTGGCAGGCAACGCGCGGTGCCTGCCACCTTGTGCATGGCAATGTAGGGGGGTACCATAGGTACCACCCAAGTGCAGTCCCCCACCCCCTTGGGGACCTGCAATGGGCCCCCAAAGCACAACCCCTCCAGCCTTTACATGGCGTCATCGCCGCCATGGAAAGGCTTTCAAACCCACACATACTAATATGGATGGCGGTGCCTGCTTGTTACCACCACCATATTGTGGCCCAAGTCCGCCCGCCTGGCAAACTGAACGATTGCCGACTTATGGAAAAGCGGCGGACGCACTTTGCAACCGCCGCGATACCCCCGCCATTATAATATGGCGGGGTAAATCACTGGACGATGGCGGGCAGATCGCCACCGCCAGGCCGGCGGTGGAGAACCGCCTGCCATCCTAATCACCCCCTTAGAGTCTGTACTGAGGGTCACAGAAAGAATGGAAGGGGAGGGTGAGGAACCTTCACAACGCTTGACATGACCAAAGTGAGGCTTTGGTGGCAGAAGAGACAGTACAGAAAGAAAGAAATACATAGTCATAAAACTTCTTTAGTGAGGTATTCACGACTGTTAAAGGAATTGTCTTTAAGTTGTAACACACAAATTACAATACAGAAGGGTGTTTTAAGAGATTTGCTAACCTCGTCCAGGTTTTAAGCGCCTTCTACCATCAAAACAAGGCGATTTCAAAGCTGTCCACCCATCAACAGGAGAACAATTGACTCTGCCAATTATTCTATTTTGTAGGAAGGAAAGGCAGGAAGCGGCACCGTGGCGTAAGGCAAAATGATAGGGACTCAAGCAAAATAAGTTGAGAGCTTCTGTATATCCTGGCATACCTGCCTAAGTGTGCCTTAAACCCCTCATGTTTATGGCAGTGTAATTCTGGCTCACTGCATAAGTCTGAGGACTTCAGTTTTAGGACAGTTAGGTTTTTACCGGATGTATGACGTTACAACGCATACTTTTACAACGCCTACCTTTACAACGCGTTTTTTACATCGCATACCATTACAACGCATAGTGCTTTTAGGCGCTGGATAGTGATTTATTTAATTTACTATTCCAACTCCAGTCCCCGTGGATAGTAGGGAAGGTGTTGGATAGTATATTAAATACATTCCCTATCCTAGAGCGCCCCCCAGCGCTATGCGTTGTAATGGTTTGCGTTGTAAAAGTTGCGTCGTAATGGTAGTGCGTTGTAAAAGTTTCGTTGTAAAGGATGTTTCCCGTTTTTACCTGTTGCCGGTGTCTGGTGCCTCGCGGATCAACCACCTAATGCGACTCCTTGTGCACAACAGATGCATTGATTGGGGCTATTTTCCAATAACAGTCAGTTGTGGATTGTGTGTTTCTTCCAGAAACATCACAGTATTGTTGGTCCCTGAGGGAAAATGTCCCTCAACAACAATGCAGGTCTACTTGAAAAAGACTGAAATGCACTAGCAAGCAGTTTAAAGACAATAACAGCTTACCTATGAGCAAGTGAGTTCACAGCGGAACATGGGAGAAAGCCTGAACATGTGATTAAAGAAGTCACTCTAGCTGAGCTCTTCATAGCTTATTGCAGTAGACTGGAGGATCCGCCTACTGGAAAGGAGATTGCAATTGGACAGATACTCAAGCTTAGCTGTGTTTAATGGCCACATTTTGTTCTTTTAGAGATATTTTGCTTTGAGAGACATCCTTGTCTCTCAATATGAACATGCCTCCCAACATGGGATTGTATAACAGAATTACTGTGTTAAAAATAATACCATAGTTTATCCAGTACCAAATTAATTGCATTACCGACTGAGGTTAATGAAAGCATCATACTCTCTAACGGGCTGAAAGGGTAAGTTACTTTTACCATAACTAGATCCTGTCAAATGACCGATTGGGGTGAGGAGAAATTGTGAAACATATGAAAGTTTGTCTAAGAAAACGGGCACGCAATAGATGTGGCAAATTAGAGAGCATCACATATTATTGTGAGTAACATTTAATCAAAAGATTTGCTCATTTATCCTAGTATTTAAAATGATGTTCCATGATGTAAAAAATTGGGTTACTGGATGAGGAGGGTGAAAACCTTCTCATGCAGCAACCGCAAACAGTCTCTGGGTGAAGTCACAAGCAATCCCTAAATTAACCTATGTTCAACCCTCAGATAGCTTAGCACAAATCAGTCAGGCTTAACTCAGAAGCAATGTGTAAAGTATTTGTGCAACGCTTCGAACAGTACACAATGAAAACACACCACAAAAAGAGCCCACACCAAGTTAGAAAAATAGATCAATTTTAAATGAATAAAACAAGAACAAAACTCCACAAATCCAATTATCAGTCAATCAAATAATCTGTATAAGGATCAAACAATGATCCATAAAAGCATTCAACTCAAACAACATAACTGCCATAAAAACTAGCAAATAAAATTAATTTAATCAACAAAGAACAATGTAATACATCTTCCTCAAGATGAAATCTTAAACATTAAAACATTAACATAGGTTACTATTCTCACTAAGACACCCAAATGTCCCCTGATACATCCCTCTAGTCAGCAACATAATAATTCTTGTTGGGCAATGATAGCATTAAACCAGCCCATCAGCGAGACACAGAAAAAAATGATTTAAATGTTATCTTCATTAATAGTCAATAATAATAATAATTAAAACAGACAAGACATCTCATCTCATCAAAAGTGCAAGCAATTTATTCTCAGTCTCAATGCATCTGACAAAAAACAAGCCACACAAAAACAGCCTTCTGGGGACTGCAACATCTGCAAATAAGTCAAGGCTTCTTTTACCTGTAAAAACTCTTTACCTCTTCCTAGTGGTAAAGTGTAATGCTGCCTCAGAGTACTATAATAATCACAGAAGAAAATAAAGTAGGTTGTATGTTGAGTAGAAAAATTGTCACATAGACATGGCTCCTGGTTTTCCACACTATGATGGCCCCAGGGATGTGCCAAATGCCAAAGCAAAAGATTTGATCTCAAACATATTAATAAAAAGCGATGATGGGGCGAGGACACACCATAAAGGTAGGGCTCCATACTTGGGACTTTTGTCAAGGGGATATATACCCTCACCATAGGTTTCCTTCCTATCTGTCAAGTTTTGCTCTTACCATAAAAAGCTTCTTAATTCAGGGCACATCATGTTTCTTGATCTGCTCAGGTGCCCAGAAAAGAGCTGCACATTCTAACTTCTCCAAAGAGACTTTATTATAATACATCCACGGAAGGTAAGGCCTTTATCCATAACAAGATAATCTCCTATAATTTTCGGATTCAGCACCAGTTCGGGACTTTTCCAGATTTTGAACCACCAAACTATGGGGGAGAGGGCCAACTTGTCCATGATAAATTCTAAACCCAAATCTCCAGGTATAGAGAAATTAGCAACCAAGTGTGGGAGGGAGAATAATCTTTTAATAACAATATTTTTGACTATCTGTATCTTACCACGATCCGGATTGCCCCATAAAACACTACTATAATAAGCTACTGACAAGCATTACGCTTGATACACTTTCACTGGGGCCTCAATCAGTCTTGAACCCCATCTACTCGCAAAATCAAATACAGAAGCTACTGCTCTGGCCATCACATTTTGGTTGGCCTTTTTTTGTGGTTCTCTTGATCCTCTTTCTTTAAAAGTAACCCCATAGTATGGAAAAGTTGTAACTCTGATAACTCTTGATCACCCCCAAAGATTTTTATAGACAGCTTATTCTGTTGTCTAATTACCATAGTGTGGGGTTTGGAATAATTAATGTCAATATCAAGCGACGCCATAAACTCTATATAAGAGTTAGTGAGTCTTTGAAGCCCTACTGCCGTTCTTGCTAATATCCATATATGAGTGCTGGCATTTGCTGAGACCCAGCCTGTAGAATATCCTCGGTAGCTCCACCTAAAACGTGGACCAAATTATTAATATACAAAGTGTACAGTAGTGGAACCAATACACAACCTTGCCATACCCCTTCATGTACTCGTATAGGTGCTATCAATGACCCTCTCATAGCTACATTTTTATGGAGGCCATTCAATCCTGAATGGACATCATGTAAAAAAACTCACCATGCTCCTATCAAGAAACAGTGACCATAATTTAGCTCTGTTAACTCAGTCAAAGGCCAATGATAGGTCCGTAAAGGCTATATATCGCCAACCTCGTTTGGACACTGTGCACTTTCCAACTGTCACATGCAAATTCATGCAATTGTGCCTTTCCCCTGCCTGAATCTGTACTGGAAACGACAGATCACATTTCTTTTATTCTAGCCAATCAGTTAACCTGGCCAAAATCACCGGCCCCAAGATCTTATAGAAGGAGTCAATTAGCCTATGACACCTGTGATCTGCACTATCACCCTTTTTAAACACTGGAATAATGACTGAACATCAACCGACTTATAATAAAATAAATCATCGAGAACCACGTCAGGGCCAGGGGCATTGTTCTTTGACATAGTTGCAATAGTTTCCTCAACTTTCTCCTCTGTAAAACAAGCACTGATATCCTGCCTGGATATACCTACTGTTTAATTCTGGGCAACCTCCCTTCATTTTTCATAGATCCCGGAAAAATGTTTTATTCAGGAATCCGCCGTGATAGTACAATCAATAACTCTGTTTGCTTCACCTCAAAAAAGACATGATTGATAATTTCCCCAAATAAAGCACTATTAGTAAGCGTATGAAGATTGATAAGATCTTCCCAGGCTTTCTCCTAACCTCTTTCTGAAAACAACCATCGCAGGCTTATATTCCTTCATTCTCTTTGCTACCTCTGCCCTATCTCTGGGGGGTTTCTTTAACACCAGTTTTAAGGTCTGGAGGGTCTTTGATCAATTTGAATCAAACCATCTCTCCCCCATTTCTTGTATATGACTATTTACAGCCCTAATATGATTCGTCACTTTTCTGTTTAAGTTTCTTTATTTGCTAACCGTTATTGGAGAAGGAAGGGATTTTTTTCTATTTAACTCACATTTTATTTTCTAAGACAGTTTGCTTTGACCGTTGGTAAGCTCCAGGAGTAGATTTGGGTTTTAGAAGGGTGTATGCTAGGATTTTTAGTTTGTAGCTACACACACAGGCAGCAATGTAGATGATTTGAAATACGGAGGCTATTTCTAATTAAAGTTCTCTGAGATTCACTATGGAATGGCATCAGTAGCGGCTGTTTGTGGGAGTGCTGCAGGGCGGTCAGGCGGGCGATGGTGGAACAGGGTAGGGGGTAATAAACTATGGAATATTTCCAATGGATGTCAGTAAACAAGTAAATAAATAAAATGAATTTTGTTGCGCATGCTGAATCGCATTTTGCATTTGGCCATTTCTAATTAAGGTTCTCTGAGATTCACTATGGAATGGCATCAGTAGTGGCTGGTGGTGGGAGTACTGCAGGGTGGTGTTTCGGGCAGGGGTGGACAAGGTTAGGGGGTGGTAAACTATGGAATACGGCCCAACTGAAGTAAGTAAACAAATAAATAAATAAAACAAATTTTGTTACACGCGCTGCATCACATTTTGCAATGGCAGTACCCCAACAAATGCAGCATTCCGACACGGTACAGTCCCACATGACAGGCGTTGTGCATGTGCCCGGGATGTCCTGCCATTGCGTTTGTGGCTCTAGTAGTACCGACATTCTTCTGACCTGTGGCAGGTGTGTAGATAACATGCCACAGCTCGGAGCAATGAGTCGTATGTGTGTGCAACGTTTGGAAGTATGGGTTTTTGTGTACATAAGTGTCAAGGGCATCCCATGCAGAAGTACCTCAAGCAAGGACTTCTGTGTGTGGGGTGTGGATATAATGGTCTTTCATTGATGCTGTGCGTGGTGGGGGATTCGTCAGCATCTGCAACGGTATCTCTCTCAGGGGGTGCCAGCCACAGGCCAGACCAAGGTCGGAGGAACAGATGTCCTTCCACATTTTATTGTGACAATGGACCTTTCATCCGTAATGTTAGTCTGACTACTGCTTGCCTTCTAGAAATGTGATGTGGCTTTCACGCTGGAATTGATGCTGGGCCTTAGGCTCATGGTGCACCAATGGCGATACACACACAACAGTTGGCATGTATGAGGCAAGTGCCCGGGTGGCATGGCGCTCCTTGTACTATCTCTCTCTCTTTCTATCTCTCCCTCTCTTCCATTCATTCACTCTCTCCCTCTCTCTCTATCGCTCTCTTTCTCTCTCTCTCTCTCTCTGTCCTTTGATGAGCGCATCCTTCTTATCTTGTATTCTGTCTTGCAGGCTGTGACTTACAGATTGTCCATGGAAGACCTGCCATGACTCTTCCACATAGTTGTTTTGAGTACAATTTGGATCTAACATTAGGTTTGGAAATTCATAGATGAATGAATGATTCTCCTTTTTCTGGCCACACATGAATGTTAATTGTTGTGATTGTGCAAAATCAGGCAAATTGTTTTGTTCATGATTTCGTATAGTTGATGTGCAGTTCTTTGTCTGGGGGGGTCCTTGGTGTGGTGGCGGTGGGTGTTGTGGCCCTCTTGGAACTCTGAGCTGCATGATCAGTTGCTCCATGGCATCTGTTGTTATTCAGGTGTGGCTCTGTTCTGGGCTCCCTTTTCATGGTGCAGGTTGTCATTCGACTTTACGCCAGGTCAGAGCAGGTATTAAATTCCTGCTGCTAATGAGCGTTAACGCCTGTTTTGTGATCTTGTAAATGTAAATGTAAATGTCAAGGTATTTGTAGAGCGCACTGCCACCAAGCAGTTTCCTGGCACTATTACTCATACCGCTGTGGAACCCTTCCTGGCTTTCCCTGTGAAGTGTCCACTCCTGGGCACCCCCAGGGTGAAGACAGGCATCCTAGCGCTGTTGGGGCCGGTGTGAAGGTTAAGCAAGCTATTGCCCAGAGTTGCAGCGTGGGGCCCATGATTAGAATAGGCACCGAGGCGAGAATTGTCAGGTCCGAGGAAATTGAGCCCAAGACCCGCCGAGGCAGGAATTGAAACCTGGTCCCAGGCCAGAACTCTGCATCAGGGTCTGCCGCTCTAACCATTGAGCCACACTCCTCCTCTGGCTGGTCTTTGTGAATGTTGCGATGTGGTGTTGTCACAGCTTTTTGCACGGAAACGCCTACTCTGCATATCATTAGCGTTAGTTGCAGGGGTCATCTGTGCCCATGTTTTTTGCGGCTGCTATTGCAGTAAAACTGGTGATATCGGCTATTAGCATAAGCTTGTGAATGGTGCGATTAATTTATTGCCACTTTGGCAGCGATAAAGTGCCGCTAACTCGGCGATAGGTCCTTGAGAATATGCCTCTTAATTACCACTCTTTTAGTCTGCACTCACAATTTTCACTCTATGTACTTGTAGGCTCTCTAACGGTTTATTTTATCTTCTTTAATTTTTCCTCTTTCTTATTTCTTTTACCTAATTATTGTATGTTGTTTTTTTTGCACTTTAATTCTTCAATTGTCCGTTCAGAATTCATATTTTGCCTCTACTTTATGTTTAATCCTTTTTTAATGTTTTGCATCTCATGTAAAATTAGTTATTGTTTTATTGTTCTCTGCCCAAATGTTTTAGTCTAATTCCATTTTATTCCTCACTCTGACTGTACTTCATTGCATTTATTGCACTTTAAAATATAATCCCTTATTTTTGTTTCTGTATTTTCTCACGTGTTTTATATTTTGTAACATGTTGATTCTATCACTCTTTAATTACATTTCCCATTTGTAATTTTCATGGTTTTAGAGTTTCTATATACTTTTGGCATGTATCCAATATTTTATTTGCAGTCTTACATTTTACCCATATTGTAACATTACCTTTTTTATTTATGACCTCTTGTTTTTTTCACACTGCTCATATTTGCTGCTATTCATACTGATATACTACTGATTTACATCGTTTTTTCATATTGCTACAAGCACCTTCCCTTTCTGTATTTGTATTGGTTGGAATATGCAAACAACACAGTTTTTTTCACAGGAGTGGGTCACTACTGCCAAATCAATGACTTTTATCACCATTTAAGATGCAAACTTTCATCCTCCTCTTTCTTATGCCTGGCTGCGTAAAATCTCCATTTACAAGTACACTTTGATGAAGTGGTTTTAGGTGGGACCAACAGGCACTTCTTTTTCTTTTCTAGCATTTATTTTTCCCAACAAACCTTGATCCAGAGCAAAAGAGAGAACAATATAAAGCAGGTAAAGAAGAAAGAAGAAACTTATGGATATGGAAAACAGTGACAAAGGGAGAACAGGGATGAAAAAGAATCTGCAAGAGTCTGATAACGACCCAGACAGTATTTGGTGGAGAGTTAGAGAGCCATGAGAGGGAAACAATACTTGGTATTTTTCCACCCTGAACTTTCATAGCATTAACCACAGGTTACTAAGGAGAAAGTTGGGCCCTAGCATAGCATTTTACAAATCAACCACTGCCATCCACCAGTACCTAAACAGTGCCTCCGAAGCAAAGGAATTTGCTTGCAGGGTTATGTGTTTCAGGAGTTAGTATGGCCATTGGGCCAGTGGACAATGATAACTGTTAGACCGGACATCATTGGCGGGAGTCTCCCTTCCATTTTTGAGGGATTGCCTCCTCTGGTTTGATATGTTTTTGTGGTTATATGTTTTGGGCACTGTGCCACTGCTAATCAGTGCCACAGTGCAAGTGTTTCCTATGTTAAATGTATGTACTAATTGGTTACTCCATGATTGGGTTATTTGATTTATCTGTCAGCCCCTAGTACAGTGCACCATGTGTGCCCAGGGCTTGTAAATCAAATGCTGCTGGTGAGCTTGCAGCACTGGTTGTGCCACCCACAGAAGCAGCTTGTAAAGTGTGTCCCAGGCCTGCCATTGCAAGGCATGTGTGCAGTCTAGCACTGCCATGTCGACTTGGCCAAGTGCACCCACTTGCTAGTCCCTAAACCTTCCATTTGCTTCATATAAGACACCCCTATGTTAGGCCCAAGGGCAGGGTGCATTGTAAGTATAAGGTAGGACATGCCCTGATGTGTTTAGCATGTCTTAATAGGGAATTACAGCCATTTTCGTTTGTCACTATTGAAGGCTATCTGTTCTCCATAGGCCAGAATGGTCCTTTAGATTATGACATTCTTATAATGCTAACTGACTCAGGGAAGATGGTGGAAATTCGAATTTAGTATGTCTGAACTCAGAATGAAAAAATACATCTTTTAGTAAAGTTGGTTTTAATATTCTGTGTTTGAAAATACCACTTTTAGAAAGTAGGTATTTCCTTGCCTAACTATCCAGGCCTGCCTCTGCTGGGTTGTGTATTCCTTGTCTGGGTTTGTGAGTGACAGGGCCGGGGGATTCCAAGAGACAGGCTGGGGCATCCCGGTGGTGAATAGAGAGATCTGCATCTAGATGGGAGGGAGAAGTTGCACCTGGGACCTGAATAGGGCTGGGCATTCCCTCTACAATGCTGGCTCCACCCCCTGGGGCTTGCCTGATGTCTCTGCCCTGTACTGTGAAAGGAGAGGAGGAATCATGTCAACAGAGTGCTCCAGAGCTGAATCTTCCCACCCCTGTGTTGGCTCCACCTCCTGTGGGGCAGCTGAAGTCTCTGCCCTGCACAGTGAAAGGAAGAAGAGAGTCATGTAAATAAAGTGCTCAGGAACTGGTTTGGACTAGGCAGAGGCCTCTCTGCCTTCAGAGAACAAAGGATTTTGGGGTATAAATATTGGGACCCGGATCCCAAGAAATTAGATCACTTCTGGAACAAGAAACCTTTCTTCCAAGGAGAAGAACCAAGGAAGCTGCAGGAGTTTGGACTGCCCCTCTGCCAGTGTGCTGTGTGCTGGGTTGGCCTGCAGTGGTTGCTTCATTGCCAAGGGAAAGGAGAAGGAATGTTTTAAAGACTTTCATCATCTACAGAATATTCTGCAAGGGCTTGAACTGTGCTTGCCTCCTGCTGAATTCTCAGGGACAAAAGACTTCACCTCCAGCTCCCCCTGTGAATTTCCTTGCTGGAAATTCTATCTACAGACATTTGCATGTCGCTGGGAGTTGGAAGCGCGAGGCATCGAGAAGAAGCGTGTCGCCACTGCAGCTAAAATCGTCGCATCGCCGGAGAAGCTAGCCTTCGCCGTATCTCCCTGGAAGCGTGTGTTCATCGAAGCTGTCTGCTGTTGCATCACCGGAGAAGCGAGACGCCATCGAGAGAGTCACCATCGCATCACCGGAGAAGCGTGTTGCAGGGCTTGTCGCGGCTCCAAAGTACAGAGTCGTCGCAGGCTGCCAGGGCGTCATCGCATCGTCATTGCATTGCCGCATCAAGGGCGCCATCTTCTTGCATCGTAACCGGATTATCGCATCGCATCGAGGCGCCATCTTGCGCACCACAACGGGCCCGCAGGCCGAGAAGCTACGCATCACCTCCACTGGTAAGGCTCACGACGAGTCCCCTACGCTGCACAAGCAGTGAGGCAGGATGCAACCGTTCCCCCAGATCACGGAACCGACGCATCTCCCCTTTTGCGAGCCTTTTGTTTACTTTGCGTTACGCATCCATGTACGTTGTTGAGAACTTTGTCGCATTTACCATCAACTTGAACTAAGCAACTTTAATCATCTTTTAAGTAATCTTAAGTGTAGTATTGTGGATTTTTGTCGTTTGTTGTCTTGAGTTAAGTCTATATTAAGAATACTTATTTTTATAAAACCTGTGTTGTGTCCATCTGTAGTGTTTTCACTGTATTACTGTGTATATTCACAAATGCTTAACACACTGCCTCTGAGATAAGCCTGTCTGCTTGTGCCAAGCAACCAAGGGGGTGGGCAGGGGTTATTAAGGAACGTAATCCCCTTATCCTGACTTAGAAGTCAGGGTCCCTATTTGGACAAAGGTGAATACCATTGCCAACTAGAGACCCCCAGATCTAACAATAACCATTTTAAAAGGAGAATGTCTTACACCACTGCTGCCTAATTTATAGCAGGTTGTAACAACAATAGTACTTGCTTCCTCCCACCCGAACGTGAAATGTTCTTTATTAGAATTATCTATAAATTGTGTTATGGAGTTGCCCTCCCACTATCTAGAATATCTTGTAAACTATTTCTAGGGTATGTCTCCTGCTTTAAAGCCAATTTTAAATCTACAATTTTTGTATTGCCTTTTTGACTAATTGCTGGTATCATACTACGGTAAATATTTTCTATACTAATTGCTTATTATCTATGATTTGTGTTGATTTATGCTCATCAGATCATTGTAGTGTTTTAACAAGAATAGTATATAGTATTTCTAATCAACTACTGTGTATGAGTGCACCCAACTATTTTGTATTCTCTTATCCTAAATATTGCTCTTCACTGAGGACTGAGGCCTGTATACAAGTTTACATCTTGAGCGCTTCTTTTAAACTGAAACTTCCTTCGCTCAAGTGTTAGCCAAACTGTTAATAAGAATGAGGGCTAACCGATAGCATGCTTTTCAGTATGTTATTGAAGTCCCCATCTTTTTTTAAAGGTGCACATAAACAAAATCTCTGATCCGCATGGTACATAATCCCTACACAGTAGTGTGATATCCCTCCTATTTTTCCCACTGATACTCTTCTGGAGTACCGTCAGGACACTCCTTGGAGAAAGAGCTGCACTTTATAAATAACTCTACATAGATATAGTGATATAGAGAGAGCCAAACAGCTGTACATCAACCCAATCATCTTGATAAGTGTTCATAAATAATTGAGTAGCACCTATAGACAGCATTATTGGGAAGCAAATGTATTTGTATTCGAAACTCAGACATTTGTAGTTGGTTATGTATTATTTCCAAATTACACTTTTACTAATTATAATCATGTACTAATGTAGTCCAGCTTACTCTGAACAACAAATGGCCATTTACCTATTTACTTAGTTATTTATTTTGTTAGTTATGTATTTTGCTGACTTTATGAAGGAATTGGATTTATCGGTCAACATTATAATAATAATAATAATAATAATCCACATTTGTAAAGCATGAACCATCACCCGTTAGGGTCTCTAGGCGCTGGGCGCCGTCGGGAAGATTAAGTAAGCTATTGCCCAGAGTCAGATGGTGCTGGGCTAAACTGCCGCCGGCCCCGGGGATCGAACCGTGATCCCCAGATTCCGGAGTCAGTCTCCCTGGCCGCGGTGCCACACCTCTCCCATAAAAAAATTGAATGAGATGGTGGCCGGCCCTCGCACTACAACACCAAATAGGTTTTATTTGGGGACTTGTATCCTTTCAAGGACCAGAGTTTTTTCTGACTTCGGTATGCTGTTTGATTCCACTTTCTGGTGGCGCCCCTTCGTAAGCAGGAAAAAGGGGGGCTTTACTGCAGATCTATAGTAATAAACATATCTTTAAGCTAGCTTATGGGAGTGAGGATTGGGGTATGTCAGTCAGGCCTAGTCACAGAAGGTTGAAAATACTTTTTTGAGACATCTTTTATGTATCCTGCAAAGTGCCCCTACCTTTTCAGTGCACAAAGAACTGGGTGTTGGCAAAAAAACTGATGTTACAGCATTTCATCCTCTTTCTCCGTAGCTAGACATTTAGTCAAGGAATGAGATTAAACTGAACAAGGATATTTTAAAGGACTGTTTGTCACTTGACCATTCACTGAACATCCCCAGGCTCAAGTACATTAAGGATACTTTTCAGAACCTAGGGAGGGCCTAACTATTTAGTACTCCAGAGAGAATAGTCAAGGCTGACTGCAAATCGGTGAAAGAACACTTTGTGTATCAGAGGTCTATTGCCAGAGAAGAGGTTGCTCTACAGAAGCCTTGTGACTGTTGTTTTATCATGTTAAAATCGATTTAAGTTCAATTTGGGGCGACGAGTTGGCCTAATGGCTAGGGCGGTCGACCTAGAATCTGGGGAACCTAGTTCGAGTCTGGCCAAATCACTTGATCTCCCCATGCCTATCACAAAAAATAAAAAAAATAATGTGTTCTCATGTAATGCAACTGGTGCTATGTAAAGTGCTCTGATACCCGATTCGGGTCAAGTTTGCACTATATAAAACTCTGTAAAAAAAATAATTCCATCTTCTGAGCCCTATCTTCTACATGTAAAAAGCTAGTGTGCTGACTATGTTTAGGTTGTTAGGTTTCCACAGGGCAGGAACAGGAGCCATATATTTGAACCCTGAGACAGCAAAACAATAAGTATCCGCAGGATACCCTGCATTAGACCATGTTCTGCAATTATTATGTGGTCCCAAGCAAGGCTTATATCATCTCAATATTAAAACTAGTGAAGTTCTATGAAGTCTGCTCTGCTCTCATGTATCTTCAACTGCTCCTGGAAGAATTGTTTTTAACGTAGTTAGCTTTTTGAAAGCTGCCATGAGACTGAGAAATAGTTTTGATTAGCAATCCAACATGCTTAGTAGAGGCTGTATTAAATACATTCAGAACATGACTCTTTGTAGGTCTCTGCATATTTTTTATTATGCTTTAGCCATATCAGGGTTGTTTTATTTGTTTTTAAATAGTGTTTTTATGAATGCTTTCTTTATTGAATTGTGTGAATTTTGTATATTTTTGTATGACATAACTTCAGCATTTCTTCTGGATTTTTTGTTAAACTTTCTTTATCGAATTTTCTGGGCAACAAAAAAATTGACACCGCAATTACATAAAACATAGTTAATGAGGCATACAGTGTCTACCAGGGCCAGTCTCAATCGTCACAGCTTTCCAATTAGTTGAAACAGAATTGCCAATTGTACATTAAAATGAAAGAACAAAATGCGCCCACGGTATAACCTCACAGCCCAACACATAACAAATGAACATGAGTGGATTAATAAACATCAGTACACGATGCCACGGGGCATTAGATTTATGAATGCACTGGGTGGCATCTGGAAAGGTAGCAGAGTGATACAGGGAGGAATGACAATAGACCCGAAACCTTCAGCAGCCTCAACTGCTCCCTGAAACATTGGCAATAAGTCACTGTTAACACAAGAAACCTCATACATGTTGGTCTTTTGATCTTCTGAGAAGGAAGCACAGATATTTTTTTTACTAGCTATTGTCAGTGCTTAGTTTGAGCTGGTGGTTTGCATTCGGTGTACCCACACTCATTTTTGGGGAGCGACCCCAATTTTTCCCTATCATACATTGATCATGAGCAAGAGTGGTAAAAACATCCAAAGGTGAAGGAAATAGGAAGAGAAACATGAAAAAACATCACAAAGGGAGAAATCAGAAACCTACAAGAGTGAGATAAAGAGTCAGGGAGTTTCTCATACAGGGTGGAAGAGCCAGGAGGTTGCTTCAAGACTACACAGCCTTAGTATGGTGGGCCGATGTTTAAAAGCACCGGCCGCGGGTTTCAGAGCACAGCTTTGGGCACCGCCCCTAATTCTATTACAAATGAAGCACTGGCTATTGTACAGCTAATGCAAAGAACAGCTGCACGCTGTATGAGCCATCACTGGTTGCTCAAGGTCACCCTGACTATTGATGCGTTATATGGCAGCTGCAGGGCTTTACCTTCTAATATCCTGCTGATAGGCAGTATGATTGACAGTTTTTATTAGGGGGTTCTCTATGAAACAGAAAACTTTAAGAGACAACTGATTAACACATTAGTGCTGAGTATGCTGTTTGCAGGGGGTGCTTTGGTTTCCTAACCTTTTCGTTCGAGGGTAGTGCTCTAGCAAATATATCCCAAACTTGGTACCATTTAACAGAATTCCTTGTTCTCCTGCAGTGTTTTCCGGATGTTTATAAACCCACTTTTCGATGGATGTTTCCTGATATTACCTGCAATGTGTATTTTAACATCCCCCTTGACCCTAACCTATACCCCAATTTCTTCTTGTGCTCTACCTTGAATTGTTCTCTGTTCTCTCATGGGTGGCGTTTTGCACAGCCATACATCCATCTCTACATAAACAAATATGTGCAGACCCGCTCTTGCCTTGCTCTAAGCATTGTGGACAAAGTGGCTTTTGACTGTTGACTTAATGTCACATACTACAACAAACTAATTGACTGAGCATTATGAGTATGCAAACTATGTAAATACGCATTCTTTTTTTTTTTGTTTTTTATTGGGATACTTTTTAAATGCGAAAAAGAACACTGAAGATTTCTAAAATGACCTGCTACGTTTTGTTATATGTTGAAAGTCCCTTAACCTAAAAAAAGCGTCTTGAGAAGGAAAATGAGGCTTGTTTAGCTGAGAGAAGCGAGGCTTCTTTATCATTGGCTGCTTACAAACAGTGTGTAAAAGAGCGCAAGATAAGGGGAAAAGAAAAACACACGTTAAATAGAATTACAATGCAGCATTAGAAAAAGGCTTTGAAGTCAAAGACCTGCTGAACGTTTTAGCTGCTCTCTTTCTTAATATACAATGTTCTATTTACTAAGAAGGAGCGGTTCATTTATGGTGTTTCTGGAAAAAGGTCAGCCAGAAACTGTGAATAAACTCCAGTGTTCTTTAAAGTCAATAGTGGTATAATGAAGGAACATGGACTGAGAGCAGAAGCCTGTTTTCGATCCACAAAAATCAGCTATTCACTATCTGTCTTGTACCTTTTGTACTTCTGCCTCCTTTACACAAACAGTCGCTGTCAAAGTTCGTGTTTCTCGCTTGCTAGTCGTTTATCTAATGCTTCAAAATTACCGCTTGATTACTTTTCTGCTTTTCACATATTGTTGCTTACACTCCACTCTTTTCTTCAAATCTCAGAGGTGTTTGTGTCACAGACACCTACGTAAATGGCTTTAGTTCTCCTTACCATTTGCATTTCATATTTAATAAAGCCAACGAGGGAAATGATTCTTAATATTCTTCTAATAACTATTAAGGCAATTTCATCATAATTCTCCATATAGAACATCCATGTTACGGGTGATTGTGCGCTTTACAAATGTGGACTTTACTTTTTACTTTATGTTCCATTAATGCAAGCCATCTCCCAAAACATGGTCGTCGTCATCACTGATGAGTCCATGCAGTGATACTCCTATAGGTCAGTATCACGTACATGGCTCCTGGCATGAATAGGCAGATGAATAGTTGAGCACCAGTATACATCACTATTATATGGTCACAATGCCCTGGGATGAATATGTCTTCCATGCAAGGAACCCTCTGAAACTTACTGCATTTATAATACCACAATGAACCATACCACAAGTGGAATTCGATCTGGTTATTATGTTCCTACATGGATACATGCATTGTTCTCTGTATTTAAATAAATTGGGCCCCTACTGTACAGGTCTATAACAAGATTCCACTTTTCTTAAAATCAATGTTCTATCTCCTCCACTTGGATTGATTTAAAAATGCCCTTACCAGAGAAATTTAGGAGTCCAATTTACTTGCTTGACAGTTTTTCAGAAGGTGTTCCTCTGGGTGTGTGGCTCTGTATTTTTTGTTACACACTGGTGCTCCAGGATCCCTTTCTTCAACTATGATATAGTACTTCCACGTAATACTTTTCATTGAGTTAACCTTCAATTTTTTCCGGTTGTTGCAAATTTACAGGCTTTGCAGTTTGCATATTTTAAAAAACGTCTTTTGAGCTATTAACCCGAGCAAAGAAAATAACTGCTTAGGTGCATCTGTGATAACTAGAATTTTGCTGAGATTGGGCAATCCTGCTCTGTAATTTATTGGAAGAGTATTAACTTTTTTAAATACTAAGGATTCGCTTGAACTAAACAATGTGAACGGATCATTGTGAAACATCATTTGGAGTGGATTAAGCCAGAAGAAGTCCAGGGAAAAGGGACTAAACACGTCGGCTACGCTACTGGAAATATTTTGTACATTTTTCAATAAAAGAAATTAATCAACACACAACAAGCCTGAAGAATATTTAATCTATCTAGATAATATACTGTATCTTACTAGAAAATTGAAAATTGGAATTGATTATATTTTGTGCCAGTGAAAGGAAGTTAAAATTCTGAATTAATAATCAACAGTGATCCCCCCTGCAGGTATTGGTAGAGACACTGCTGTGGAAGTGGCGCTGTGACTTTCGCCGTGGCCGAGAAGCGAGAGTCGGTATTTTGGAAGTCTCCCGCTTGTACCGCTGTGGATCGTCCCGTGGACACATTCTTACGCAACACAATGACTGTGCTTTCTTTGGACTGGACTTTGATTGATTGCTTTGGAGCTGCCGGATGGGCTGTGGAGGGCCTCCGAGAGTCTCGTGTTCTGGTGTGCTGCAAGATTCCCTACCTTCCGTCGGACTTACCTGCCTGCATTACTTTTGGTATTTGGTTTGTCTGATCCTACGCAGGGCGGATTGAGATGTGTCTCAACTATGATTGGGTGGGTTGGAGCTGAGTGTTGCTATTTGTTCATTGGTTTGCTGCACGGGGGGTTCTCATCTTAATTGTGCGACTTTTGAAACTGGAGTGGTGACCACTATCCTGTTTTAGGTTGTCGCCTTTGACATCTTGGTAGCGGCGCTGAGGTGTTTGAATTGCTGCGTGGCGGTGGGGGAGGGGGGGGGCCGGGAGCCCGTACTGGGGACCCCTCAATGTTTTTTTTTCTTTCTTTATATTTCTCCTCCTTTCTATATTTTCTCTCTCTTCTATATTTCGGGTTTAGATACTGGGCGACAGGCACGCTGCTGGGGGGTTAGGCCGTAGCCAACTGCAGGGGTGCGGGGTGGGGGGCTGGGGGGAGGGGTTTATTTTTTCTCTTTTTGTTTCTATGGCCTTTTTCTTCGCTCTTTTGGTTTTCCCTTTCCTTTTTCCTTTTTCTGCGCCTGGGATCAGTTTATTGTGTTGGTCTCTAAGTCCTCATTGATTTGTCGTATCCTGTGTCTGAGCTGTTGTTGCGCTGTAGGTAAGACCTGGGCGGGCGTTTAATCGGTATTTACAGTAATTGTATGCGTGTATATCCTGTTCTTTGACTAAATACCCATGCCTTATTTGTGATCGTCTTAAATCCTGCAAGAATTCTCGTCTGGCCCGCCCATACTATGACTATACTTTACGGCTCGGCACCTGGTCCCCACATTCCTTTACGTTATATTGCAGCTTTTTATATTCCTGATGTCATCCTGTTTAAAATAAAATTGAACCTCACTCATCCGGAAATGTGATTGCTGTATGCCATATTGCTGTGTCTTTAACGTGCTGCCGTGCCCCCGGGATGTTCGGCTGAATAGCGGTGTACTTTTCTACGTCAATAAAGGTTTAAAAAAATAAATAAATAAATAAATAAATAATCAACAGTGGGTGCGGATCAATTTGTACAAGTGCATATTTAAAAAAACTTTTCCACCTGCCTAACCGGGTTGAGAGTTTTTTTTTTGTAAATATGTCCTTCGCAAGTGTGTCCTTTATTAGTGGTGCCCTTTCATATGTTATGAGTTTCCAATGCCTCTACATTATAATAGCAAAAAGATCAATTGATTGACAGAATGCTAAACAATCATACATTCACCCCGAGTCACAGATCTGGGTATAATCCATCATTTTTGCTCACTAAGCCACTCCAGTCTGGACCCAGCCATATGCAATTCAGTCTTGACCGTGCTACCCATGGGCACAGTCCAGCCAGAACTGCCAGGCCAGGTCCTCCCTGGAGCGGAAACAAGCATCATATGACCTGTTTCTGGGTATCACCCCTCTTGAGCCAGGCTAGCGTGAAACCAGTGGCACAGTAAGCACGTCATCAACATCTGAACATACATTTCCCACTTAGGGCAACAAAAGCAAAAAGAACAAATGATCACAATGCTGAACGAATTAGACATTCACCCCCAGTCACCGATCTGGGTTTAAAAGTGATGTAACTATGTAACTTGTAACTCACTGTAACTCATGTAAAGCGCTCTGATACCTACGGGTCTAGTAGCACTATATAAAACTTTTGAAAACAAAAATCCATAATTGGTTTTTTTCACCAAGCCACCCCAGTTTGGAACCAGTCATATGCAAATCAGTCTTGACCCTGCTCCTCACAGGGCTGATGAGGGTTGATACCCTGAAACGAGTCCCAGGATGCTTGTTTCAGGTCCAGGGAGGACCTTTTAGTTGAAGTGCTTTAACCCCTTGCGTGCGTCGGACGGCCGCCGGCCGGCCGACGTCACGGTGGGCGTGTGCGGAGGACGGCCAGGGGCCGTCCGAACCACGCCCACACCATAAATCACCCACACCAAGGCTGAATTTCCTCCGTGGTTAAAGGGTTAAGTAAGTCAACTACTGCATAGACATTATTATATAAATCTTTACTGAGGCATCTAAGGATATGGCAATATGTAATAGTGCCATAATCACCTTCGACGTGAAACGATTATTAGAGGAATGTGAGGTGCAAGAACAAGAATCACAGGCAGAGGATAGTTTCCAAGATGTTGCAACTGCATAATGAAACACAATCCCTCATCTGAGATATCAAAGACAAAGGAGAGAAGCAGAACAAAAACAGGTAAAAGCAGATTTAGCGTAGGCATAAAAAGAGTGGGCTCTGGAAATGTGTTTGAGGCCAAGGGCAAAGAAAAGAGAACAGACATGATATATTTATAAGACCATGGATCTTTTATCAGGTGGGGGTATGGGAGTGGGTTGGGCTATAAGTCTGGAGCTGATGGGTAGGTGGGAAAATTATGCAGTCATAGGCTGGTGGTCTGCCAATCTGATATGTTTGCTCATAAAAACTACTGGCACCAGGAGCAGCCCTGGTTTTTCAAAACTAGCCTGTAATGGCTCCATCTCACCGGGGAAATGCCAGGAGAATAAAAGCCTTACCCAGTTCTGTTTTCTACACCCAAAATCTTCATTTTAGATTATAGTCTAAAAACTTGTGCTTGGAGCGCCACTGAACTTGGCAGGGACCAATATGCCCCATTTTGGTTGGGAATTGAAGAATGCATCTCTTTGTTTGTGGCCCTTCTTCCCTATTGTAAATGCCATGTGCCTGGTGCTTTTACACACCCCGTCCTGTAGCAGTGGTCTCAGTTTTGGCTTTATGCATTTATTCAGTATCACATCTGCCTACCTTTGGTGTTTGGCTGGTGGTCCTCCCTTCTGGGAAGGGTACACAATCTCAATGCTCACCCTTGCTGAGGAGCTTAGGTAGAGTCCATTGGTCTTTTCAGAATCTCACCAATGTCCCCCTCAATCTCTTTTTCAAAGAATACACCTCTTACACCAATCCAGCAGTGGTGTGGAAAATTGTGGGCCAAAGCATACATTGTGTGGCTTTTGACCTATGGAAGGGAATATCAAATTCAATAAGGATTATGCTTAATGTATATGGCATTACAAATTGCAAATGATGTATTCAGATACATCAATGCGTTGCTGCATCAATTGCACCCATTCAGTTGGTAATAGGAAAGGGAATCTCACACCTAGAAGCCGTACATATGCCTATTACAATTCTTGCTTAAATTATGAATTGATTTTTATGTTTCTGTATTGTCTATATAAACTTTCATAAAGTAATTTTGTACATAAAAACTTTTAACAAAGCACAATTTTGCAGTGACCGTACCTCCCTGAGGAGCATGTTTGATGGTGGCGGTTTATCTCAATTCTACCCTATACCCAGGGCCACTGGAATTATGAGATTCTACAGCGCAGCTTTTTGCATACCTGAGGCTTTGCTGCATTTGCCACAGAATCCATCATCTGCTGCAGAACCTGCAGATTTTAACAAAAAAATGTGTTTCTAGCTCAAATGGTTCAAAAGTAAATAAAAACATAGTGATATGTGTTTGCCCACATTGGGAGAACCTCTGCAAAGGTTAATTGGGCATCTTTCAGTTGCGTGCTTACTTGTTTATTTATGTATTTTGTTGTTAAATTGGTACTAATGAGGTGAAATCTTTGGCCAGACAAGATCGACAATGGTCTGACGTTGAGATCGCAGATCCTCGGTCTGACGGGCACATGCTTTGGCATTCTTAAGATGCTCCGGAAGTTCCTGCCTCTGCTCACAGAAGAGCATAGGAAGATTACGGTCCAAGCCTTAATTGGCTCGAGATTGGACTATGCCAACGTCCTTTATCTGGGTCTTCCGGAATATCTTCTACAGCGGCTGCAGGTTGTGCAGAACTCTGCGGCTCGCGCGATCTTCGGCCTTCACAGGCGAGCCAGAGTGTCTGGCCTTGTGCAGTCGCTCCATTGGCTGCCGATCCGTAAGCGGATTATTTTCAAGCCGTTGACCCTGGCCCATAAGGCGCTTTTTGGTTCTGGAGCTAAATATCTACAGCGCAGGCTTGTCTTTTACCGCCCGGCCGGATCTCTGCGTTCGGAATCTTAATTTCTGGCGACGGTTCCTCGAGGAAAGAGGGCCCGTATCGGGGGGCGTTCTTTCAGACTGAGGGCATCCCAGCTATGGAATACTCTGCCTTTGGCCTTACGCGGTACCTCCAATCTTCTATCTTTCAGGAGGGGCCTTAAAACCTGTCTTTTTACCCTTTAGTGTGTTTTCGTTTCCTGTCCCTTTTCTGCTGTCCTGAATGTTTTTATGGTGTTATGTTTCTTTCTGAGCCGCCAAACAAAGCGCCGGGACACTCCATTCGAGTAGCCGTGCGCTATAAAAATCAAATTTAACATAACATAACATAACATATTACCACATGCAAAACTTACAAAACCAAATGAAGTAATACTATTAGGAAATATGCTGCATTGTGCCACATAATTTGTCTTTTCTTGCCACATAGTTTAATTAACCCTGCCGTATGATTTAGTGCTCCACTGCCACATAATTACAGTTGCCCTACATATGGCTGGCAGGCTCATTTTGAGTGTTCCATTCATCACAACAGAGATCCGCTAAAGAAATTGAGTACAGAAATCCATGCTCTGCCACTAGTAAAAATGAAATTAACATATTAAATAATTTTTGCATCAGACATATAACTAAAAAAACATTTTTAGAAATCTTGTTGAATGCGTTTATTTTATAGCTGCCAGCGAAGCTTGCTAAATACTCAGGGGGCAGATTTACAAGCCCCTTGCGCCACTTTTGCGCCATTTTTAACATGGGAAAAGTGACGCAAAAGTGACTCAAGGGCATCAGTAATATTTAAGCAATTTGTTTCGCGAAACTGGTGACCACAGATATAATAGTCAAAGTACCCGCAGATATTTTGATACAGATGCACCAGCGGCTATAGTTAAGTAAATAACGGCAACAAAAATAAATAAGGCCCAAGTCACATCCTAGTTTCTTTCTTCTTCACTGTCTTGTTTAGAAGCTGAGCTAATGGAATGCCACTCACCTCTAGTCTTGACTCACATTCTGCTGTCTGAGACTGCAGGTTCAATTTAAGGCAGCCTATCACTACACTGCTCTCGATAAACTAATAATAAAATAATATGTGTGGAGATTACAGCATTTTAAATTAGAACATTGTACATTAAAATCAATAATGAGATTTCTATGTTCATGCGAACAGCTTTCAGTTAAATACTGCGTAATGTCTCTGGAAAACATTGCTTATTGCTTAACAGTAACTGTGTGGAGTTGATTCAGAAGACATAAGCTGCTATCCCCGAAGCAGTTGTTCCCGTTTTAATTTTAGCACCTAATACACAAAGCTGTACACATGGTATTCAGCACAGCTGCGCTCTAATGATATCTAAATGTCACTTCAGGCCGCAAAACGTTTCAGACCTGGCCTTGGCTTCAGGCCACGGGTGGAATACTAAATGTGTACTGCCCCAAAATAGCAGCACTGAAAGTCATAGGCGATGTGCTCGGGGATCCAATAAAGGGCAGCCTATTCCAGGCGATGAACACCAAACCATAAATTTGTTAAGAATTGTGATCATTTTTTGTATTTTGTCACCTAGATTCAAGCACAGATAAAAGCATTGATGACCAGATATAGAGAGTAAGTAAATCTAGGTCCACGCGTTCATTCCTCATTTTGAATAGTTTTACTGATAATTGCATGGTACGGGCAGGGTGCTATGCACAGGGCCAGTACTTCCTGATAAGGTGTTTGCACTCCATCAGTGCCCTGAAACTCATATTAGGGGCCTAAGTAAAATATGGCACTTGCCAGCTCAGTCCAGAGTTCTACCCCCCTTTCAGAGCGCGCGTCACTTTCCAGGTCATTGCTATGCAACGTTGTCAAGGTGATGTATGTAAAGACTGAGGGGTATAGTCACAAGAACATGTGATAACTCCCGCAAGAGTAGCGTAACGCAACTTTCAACATCGCAGCCTATCACAGGAAAATAACCCTGTGTCAACGTGGAATTCACAAGGGGGTAACATGCGATAGACACCAGATGACGCAAGAAATGTCCGCGTGAAAATCAACGTCACACCACAAAAATGCGATACGCGAACGCAAAAAAACATGCAATGAGGCCAACCGCTGTACAAAAAGTAGTGAAAACCAGCCACAGGCCTGCAAATCCCACACGTCTGGCGGGACAATGCACCATAAAACCAGAGAAAAAATACACCAGAAACAAGCCAAAGCACGTAGTAATATGGATGCACCCTGACCCAGCGCAGAGGCCAACTCGAAGCGCACAACCCCCACAAACTACCAGCAAGGAACACCGGGGTCGGGGAAGGCCAAGGAGAAGAGGGAGAGGAAGACCGCAGGAAAACAAGACCAGCGTCACGGAGGTGACAGAACACTACCAGCAACTAACCCACAAGCAGACCACCTGGAATGCAGTTGGAGTGCCGAGGAGGCCAATAGGCGACAGCATGACGTGACAACCCAAACCAGACACCAACCCGCTGGCAACAATGGCAACAGGAGGTGGCAGTCCAGCGCCACCGGAGAAGCTGGATGAAACCCAGCCCACAGTCATCAGTGTGGAGATGGTGCAAGGAGTAGGGAGTACCGACACAGCTCGAGAGGACCTGACACAACACCAACAGAAAGTGCAATGAACAGGGCCTGGGGGGACGGGGGAGATGGGCACAATGGCATACATGCACAATGAGGCGTAGCACACTGCACACCCACAAACACCCAGGATCCTGTCTCAGATCCCCTTGGCACACTGCAGCACACACACATAGCATAAACAGCACACCCACATTGACAACAACGTGGAACTACACACATATCCGACACTGTAGAACAGAGGACACAACTGGCTCGGCAGATGCACGGGAAACATGCCCACTACAGCTGACAGAGCTGGTAACAGTGAAACGGAAATGTACACGTACGATCTCACATTCGTCATGTAGTCCAAATGTACACTTACCCGCAGAAGAATCCAGCACCCCAGTCTCAATGTACACTGCCATACAGTCAGCATGCAAACTAGCACAATGCGCCTACATATATGCCAACACAAAGGCAACACGCACCTCCCCTTCACATCACAGAGGGGCACACAACACCTGCAGCAGAGCACATAATACAGCAAATCAGTGATGCCGGAGAGAACCACCACTCTGTCGATACCGACACCCTACAACAGCACATGGATATCCCACACAACCCCCCACCAGGACTTGGACAGCCAAGCTACTCAGAGGAGAACACTGAGCCTACAACAGACCACACAGCAGGAAGCACCCGCAAGCACAACTGGCTCACAACACTTCACCCATCCACACATGGCACCCCAATGCCATGTGTCAGCACGCCAACAGGAGGTGGCCAAACAGGTGTGGGTGGGGGTGGAACCCATAGAATGCGAACCAGGACACATACCTAGGGGTCGATCACCCTTCACTGCCCACCCACACCCTACAAAGGAGACCCACGCTGCTATAGAGACACATGCAGATGCACATTAACAGCACAGAACCATGCCCAGGGGCGTGCAAATAGCAGTCTCACACCCATGTTGGCTGTGCATATGGCGGCCCTGGCCACTCCCCTCACGAGTTGAGTGAGTGACGACAAAGCTACATTTCCAAGCCCCAACCCGCTGCCTCCGGTAACATGTCTGCAACCGAGTTACACCGCACAATGTCAAGTCGTAGGGCCCAGGGCCCACATGCATACTACAAGACCAAAGGGACACACGCAGAGATAATGTTGAACTGGCTATGGGCACATGCGCCCGGCCCCTTTATTGGCAGGGCCACATGTACAGTGACGCCTGTGCTGGATGTGTGTGGGGTGAGTGTAAGCCAACCCGCACGGAATGTCTGGTGTTGGCAACCACTTGGACATTGGACACCAGTGCAACTGAAACAGAAAACACAAGCAATATAGACTCAACTGCTGGACAACATGGGGTGAGCCAGATAAAGTCCAGAGGACAGCCAACATGTAAACAGAAGTGTCCGTGAGTTGCAGTGCACTGGGCTGTGGACACTAGAGATGAGCGAGCTCATGTGCAGAAAAAGTCTCGGATTGTGTCACTTTGATACATTCCGGATGCACATGCAGTGGGGTGTGTCAGACCTGCATCATCGTCACCATCAACGTCTCAGGGCCCCCACACTTTTGAGGTGACATACCTGCGCAACCATTCCACAGCACAAAACACAATTAGCGATGGACAATGGCCTGTGGTGCACTGAGTCACTGGCAACTGGAGTGCTGAGCAGGGAATCAGGCCAGTGATGGCATCCACAACAGGCCTGAGCAACCCCGAAGTCAGTCAGGACCACGGCTTCAACTCTGGCAGATAGCGTTTGGAGGTGGTCCTTGCGGTGGTGGTGTGTGCCTCCTGTGGTAATGCATCGTCCGGGCCGGTCTGGACTTGCTTTGGAGTGTGAGCCCTGGTGGAACGCATTTTGGCCCAGAGGCTGCGTACAGCACAAGGCCACAGAGTCAGGGCGTTGATGACCCCAATGCCTACTCCTCAGCGGCCAGCCTATGTCTCCGGAGAAGGGGTCTCGGACAGGACCAGCACAGTGTTAGTGGCCCTGGATGCACTGCAGCTGGCACCGGCACCCAGCCATGGGAGGGTGACTTGCGGTGCAGTCAGATGGGCCATGCGACCTAAGCAGATAACCATCATTGTCCGAGGTGTGTGTCTCGGAGTGTTTCGGGGATAGTGGAAGGTGTCCTCCAGGGCAAGACGCCGTAACGTTTGATTTTATCCGTAAGCAGCAAATGGAGGAGTGGAATGCAACAGCCCGTTGCCACCACCAATTCCGTATCAGCTACATGGGGCCGAAAACTGCCCCCTCGTCCATAGGCTCGGGCGCCACCACTGTTCGACCAGAGATTGTCCATGAATGTCAGGGAACAGACTTAGTGGCACCGGGGCTGAGTGGGGATGCAGACTGCAATGATGCTGGTACACTGATATGGACTCAGCCAATGCTGAATCATGACTCTGTGACCTACTGGACCGCAGTGTAGGCCTTAGGCAGCAGTCAGCAGTGGCCGACAGCAACGTGTCTATGGCTCGTGATGCACAGCTCTAGTTTCACCAGGGCAGTTGTCGGTAGTGTACGAACACCTCCGTAATGATTATCCTTTTCTCTACGCCAAGATGCAAGGCAACATCCTCTTGGGCCTCTCCTTGCGTGCAATGGTGTGTAATCTGCCTTTGCATACTTGATGTTCAGTTCCAAGTCTGTGACATACTCGAGCACAGCCTAGGCAGAGAGCAGTGTAGGCCGGAGGCAGTGGTCAGCACGGGCCATTTACTGAGTGTCGCCGGCATTGGTTGGTGGCCCCATCGGCCTGCGTAGTTTAGGTTCAGTAGCACCACGTGTTCGGTCACTTCCATGAATGTGGCCCGGCTTTCGTCCGGAATGAGCCGCATCTTCCTCTTACTCCTCTCTGTGCTACTACTGGTGTGGACTCATCCTTTCGTGATTTGCGACTAGGTGCTGGATGTGAGACCTACTGGTCAGCAGGGTAGTCCTGGTCCCTCATCCACATGTCGCCAGCTGGCACTGGACAGGGTTTGTGGCAGCACAGCTCGCCGGATGGCATTGGACAGGGTTTGTGGCAGCACAGCTCACCAGATGGCGTTGGAGTGTCGCAAGATGTGCATATGGCACTATGCCTCATGGATCGGAGGGGGTCTGGTGCTGTGGCCGCTGTCCCGGATTTGGGGTCACTGCCATTCAGGAGCCAGGACACAGTGTCATATATGGGACCCACTGGGCCACAGTGGTCGCTGGTAGAATATGTAAACGAGAAAGGAGTAATGTGGACCAGCATCGGGGGGACAGTGGTGGTCTGAAAGGCTGGCCAGGTTGCTGGCCCCGGGCTTGGAGCTTACACTGGCACGTGGTGGGCCCTCCATGACACATGCGGTGTCGGATTCTGATTAGTGTGGCCTGGCTGCGTATGGTCGGCCCTGACGGGTTTGTGGTCCAGCGGGCCAGGGTATGCAGGCACACAGGTTCTCAAGCAACTTCACCAATGAGGATGGCCTCGTGGTGCGGTGGGAGTCGCCGCCCTGGCTGAGATGCTGGGCTTTCCAGAAGAGGACAACGCCCAGGGCTATGCGCTTTTTATTCACACCCCTACGCTGGTCTGGCGTACACCAGCCCATCCCACTCTGCTCACTCTTACGGGGCGTAACATTCAACATTTCTGTGAGGACCCCCACTGGCTAGGGTGACATGGTTGTGTCCACTGTCCACTACACTCCATTCACCAGAGGTGTATGTCGCCGTGGATATGAGTGTGTTCTGCATACTGCGGTCTTTTCAGTACTTTGCCGCCACCCTTGGCATAGTGTACTTTCCAAATCATGGTTCTACTGCATCCTTCACACATGCCTGGTTGCCTCCTCTCCCCACATTCGTCTATTGTGTGGCTGTGGTGCCATGCCGTTGATTGTTCATGTTCACGGCTTGCCCAGGTTACCATTGTGAGTTGTTCTATTGTGTCTGGTGGGTGGGCATGTTGTTGTGCATCATGGTTGTGGATTTGTGATGTGTGCATTGCCAGAGTTGTGGATTGCATGGTTGTGGAGTTGAGGTGAGTGGGGTGTTAATTGGGAAGTTGCCAAAGGGCTGTGCATTTCCCTTGGTGCCATCCTGGGATGGCTGGTTGCTGTTGGACTGTCAGAGGGTGAAGGGATCATGCACACTGGCTGTGTATTTGGCGGCGAGATTGGTGTAGGTCATACTGTGTTCTGATGTTGCCTGCACATTGATGTGTGATGTGTGCTTCCTGTTGTGCTGATTGTGTGCTCTGTCACCAGGGGACAAAGGTGGGACATGTATGCAGGGATTTGCCCCCAACACATGCGTGCATCCGGCTATGGCATATGGTCTTTGCTTGGTCTCCAGCGGTTCCTGCGCATTGTGTTGGCCGAATGGGGACTGGGGTGCCAGGGTGATGGTGATGTTCAGGACAGGTATGGGGGTCTTGAATGTGGCTGGCTGTGAGACTCCACTGACTCTGGCGGGTGTTGGTTGGGGTGTGCCAGGGGCCAACAGGTGCTACACAGCCAGCAGTTTGGTGTGTGGTGGGATGTTGGTTGTCCGCTGTGTTGGTGCAGTTGGCCTGTTGGCCTGTTGGGCGATGACGGCCAGGAAGAGTAGGATGGTTGCTCCTTTCAGCCTGTAGTGGACAGTGACATTGTCAGATGTTGTGCCTGTGAGGCAGATGCGTTTCCTGGGCGGCTGTTGTCTTTGTCTGCGCTGCCTCTGTGGTGGTTTCGGGGGAGGGGTGCCGGGTGGGTGTTGTGGACCTCTTGGGTCTCCGTGCTGCATGGCATCTGTTGCCCTTCCAATGACGCCCTGGGCTGGGCTCCCTATTGTGTTGCAGGCTCCCGTCCGACTTTACACTAGGTCAGAGCAGGTGTAAAATTACTGCTGCTAACGCGGTTTATCGCGTGTTTTGTGGTCTTATCGCCGATCTGTCTGGTCGTTGAGAATGTTGAGGTATAGTGTTGTCACGGGTTTTGGCACGGGAGCACCTACTCTGCATCTCATTAGCGATATTTGTGGGGGTCCTTTGTGGCAATGTTTTTTACGGCTGCTATTGCGGGAAAACTGGTGCTGTGGGCTGTTAGCACCTGCTTGTGAATGGTGGGGTAAATTTATCACAACTTTGGCTGCGCAAAAGTACCGTTAATTCGGCGATAACGCCTTGTGAATATGCACCCGAGCTTCTACAATATTCAGCCAACCCTTAGCATGTTTTCACCATATGATAGGACCCTGGTTCTTCCTCTTCACATCATAGATATATGCTTGTTATGTCCGGGTCCATTTTATTCATTGAGTCTATTCAGTTGGAGTGATATAATGAGAGTACTCAGGAACATTCTAGATTGCCAAATGGTATACAAAACAGCATAGGGTACTCGAGAAGAGAGGGTAAAGGAAAGTGAGTGGTGTGTGTTCTCTTTCCCTTACATATAGTGTTTCCTATGTTGCTAGTACCACATGCTTACTAGGCAGGCTCGGCGGCGCGGTGAGCGCAAGATAAGTGGCTTTCTTTTTTTATTGAATTTTACCTATCCCAGGGTCTGACGACTAACCCCCCCCCCCCCCCCCCCCCCACACCCTGTTCCGTTCCACCGCTCGTACCTGTGCTGGCTGAGCCAGTGAGTTAATTGAAAAATGTTTTATGTGAAGATCTGCATTTGTGTTACAATCATGAATGTAGAGTGTTCCTCATAGTAAACATTTTAAGCGTACACATGTTGCACATTTTTCAGGGATAATCCAATATTTCTATAAAAACTCAAAAAAGTTACGTTTTCTCTAAATCTAGCAGCTTTTCAATGGGAGTCAACGCCTGACATTTATTTGCAATTTTTTGTGACATGGGTCCATAGTTTTAACAAATTTTCGCAGTAAATATAACTTAATCAGCTTAACAATACTGAATATTTGTAAACTTACACACTGTAAGTGCATTTTATCATAGACTTGGAGTTTCTCAGGACATAAATCCTCCAAGCCCTTTAAACGTCTTAAAGTATTTAAAAGAGCAACGAGAAGGTGCCTCTTGTATGTTTTTTAGCACGTTTATGATTTTCACTTTAGATTCAAAGAGGACATTTATTAGAAACTGAGAGAATTACTTCAACTGAACACAATAAATGTGTATAATTCAGCAATTTTAAATGGCATTTTACTTCTTTGTAATGATTACAATGGAGCTAAATATCAAGCGGTGGTGAAACATACACTTAAAAATTACCAAACAAAAATCACATTTACTAAAGAAATGAGCATTATTCTAACTTCGGCGCTGAAATCAAACAATGTCTTTCCAACTGAATGTTACTTTTTAATATTTATGGTACAAGAAACAGGAGTTTTTTATGGGATGTGTACATTTAAAAAAATGTCACACGATAAACCAGACAAAGGAAGCCAGCTTTGATTACAAATAAAGGTAATGCTGCATAACCTATATACATCCTCAGATTCATTTATGAATAAGCTGCTTTATTGCTCAGAACATCATCTCCTTTCTTTTGGACTTGTACTATGGATTCAAAGATACTACGAAGCTAAACATTCTAAAAACCAGGGTGAGTTTGAAGAGAACCTATCTCACTATTGAGTTCTTTTTCCAAAGGCAGTAGCAGTCGGTGGTGGGAGTGCTGCCGGGGCGGTGCCGTGGGATGGGGGAGGGGCAGGGTGGGGGGTAGTAAAGAACAAAATACGGCCAAATACAGGTAAGTAAACATAAAAATAAATAAAACCAATGTTGTTGCGCGCACTGCATCGCCAAATGCGATGCGGTGCGCACAATAAAATTTGTTTTATTTATTTTTTTACTACCCCCCACCCTGCCCCTCCCTCGCCCCACTTCACCGCCCGGCAGCACTCCCACCACCGACCGCTGCTGTCCAAAGTAAACATAATTTTTGCAAGATCTACTTCTTCTGTACAATGCATAAATTCCACACAGATAAATATACATAAATGAAAAAAGCTAAGGATTAAATATGATCGTTGATGTTTTGTATTTATACACCCTGTTTCCTAGTTTAAGACATTTTTCAAAAAGTACATTTTTTTAAACAAATTTTATTGAGCATTTCTTACTACAAACATTCACAGTTCGGCTTATATAATGTAAGCTTTCAAATATCTTAAACCTACAGTATAAGCACCAGGCAGTAACTGCAGGGTTGGATTAGGATTAAATATCGGCCCAGGCACACTAAAAAAAGTGGCCCGCATTTGCATATTGTCTTTCCACAAAACACTGCTAAGCTGAAATGTTATTAAAAAAAGTGTGGGGGGAGGGAAAAAAAAAGCACTGATTAGTTTACACTGGTGAAACACACCTGAAAACAAGTGAGGCCACCTCTGCTCAGGCTCCCTGCCCCCGCTCAATATGCACACATTAATTGGCCGGCCCAGGGAGAGAAAAGGAATGACACCTCTGCCCGTAATGGGTTCCCATCTGCCTCTAGAAAGGCTACTTAGGCACCCACTGGGACCCTGGCCATATCCGAACAATGCAGAAACGACCCAAATCGGTCCCCCAGACTGCTCAAAAAAACAGCCCACAACTGAAACTGGACACCGGCCCCTCGGGCATTGCCCGAGTGCCTGCGTTACCAATCTGACACTGAGTAGCTGTATTAAACACATCCCTTGCTCTGAGTCCCAATCATTTATTTATTTATTTATTTGCGGGTTTATAACGCGCTAGGATCATCTCCCGAAGGAGTATCTCCGCACCTTTGAAAACCTTCCAGCTTATAACAGTAGGTACACAGAATTACACTAATTTTGGAATAGAAAGGTTTTTAATTGTTTTCTAAACGGGAGATATTCCTGACAAAGTCTCAAAGAGAGTGGGAGGCTGTTCCATAGCATAGGGCCAGCAATTGAAAGAGCTCTGCCACCCTGTCTGACTTTTTTGGCTCTCGGAACCTGTAATAGAGCTTGTTCACTAGATCTCAAGGATCTTACAGGTTTATAGGGGGAAAATCTGTCATTTAGGTACACTGGGCCTTTATTCTGGAGAGATTTATGTATGATACAACCTATCTTATACTTCACCCTTTGTTTAATGGGGAGCCAGTGCAGGGTATTCAGGAGAGGTTTAGATGAAGTACGAGGGGGCTGGTTTAGGACAAGACGGGCTGCAGTATTCTGGACTACCTGCAATCTTGCAATGACTCCCTCATTTGCTGATAGGAGCATCCCGTTGCAGTAGTCTAGACGGCTCAGTATTAGGGCCTGCACTAGCGTCATTGCATGCCATATTACTAAGCCTACCCTTCTATTGTACGGTTCAAAAAGTATATGTTTTTATAAAGTTAAAAAAACAGTATGTACTTTTGCAAGGGCGAAAACAACAGTTGATTAATATTTTAGTCCCTAGTTCACTTAGGTCCCTGTACGAACATAGTTCATTCCAATCCTACGTTTAAATGTTATTTGAAACATGTGTGTCACAATAGGAGTATTTGGAAAAAACTGTATAAAAGTCCAAACATTACTTTCCATGTAGTAACAAATATGATGTTTTTTATGCCTAATATTTGTAATCATCTTCAAACGTACTGTCCTAGAATTTGCCCTACTTCTTTCTACTCCTTCTTTGCTGTAGCTTAATATCTATTGTGCTCTAAAATGCACTCTTCCAATATCGTTGCCCAAACTCTCCCGCTCACAGGCAGCAGCTAATTTATGCTGTTTTCATGCCCAGACCATAGCAATGGAAGAAGCGTTACTCAGCATGCAGACAACATCTTGTACTATTGTTAAGTTTCATTCCTGCACTTACATTGGATGCTTATAGTCAATACCCACCAAATCCATCCAGTTGGGCATTAATCCATAAACGAAATAGTCCACTGAACTTTATAATGATCCATGAAATTGTTAAATTTTTGTTGCAGCTATATTGTCCATACAACATATGGCTATAAATGAAGGGAACTGAGCTAATTTGACATATCTGTATTTAAGGCAATTGATGGGAAGAGTGAAGAAAGGGTTTGTAGGCCCTTCCCTATCAATCCTTCCCAAGAAGTGTTTTCTTGGTAGCTGAGGGGACTGCTTTTATTATTGTTGAGCAGACTTACTAGTAAAGTCATAATATTTTAGAACGGAAATCTGAATGTTGTAAATGACAATACCAATGAAAGGGTTCATGTCTGGACTTTAAATTAAAAATGTATTCACCTTCCAAACAATCTCATCAGAGCAGTCAGCTTTCATTGGACATGTATAACTATTCATTACAATATCCTTAGTGTTATACAATAGGATTTATGTTAAAAGAAATTTATCTTTATCTGAAAAATAAAGATTGCATTTTGCTTATCTGTAAGAAGTGTCCACTTCAATGTGTCACTCTTTCAGTGATTTGGCACAAGCGCATTCCTAGTATGCCCTTTTTTCTCCTTAGTTCTGCAGAATGGAAGGATGAATGTAAGATGGGAGAGTTAAATATGGCATAACCGCCACTTCTACAACCACACAGAAAGTAGCAAAACGGAAATACAAAAAAAAAAAAGATTTTCCAGAAATTCTTGGTCTGATGCAGCAGGCTGCATTTTTAAATCCCAAATACATCTATTTTTTTTTTATATACATATGAGTTTTTGGCAATGGGGACTTCGTTGTGCTACAATGTTCCTTTACGTTTTAAATACAAGTCTTGACCAGATCAAAATGCCTTATTCCAAAGTTGTGAAAATATCACTTCCCAGACTCTAGTCACTGCCTTGAAATTCAACGATCCTATGGCACCTATTATACTCAGTGAGACAGGTAAAAAATAAATGGTGCACAGAAGATTAAAGAAAAAAATCCAGCCTTAGTTTGTAAAAAAGTACTTTTGAGAAGGCACCAGCCATTGCACCCCTTTGCTTGCTTAGATGGATGCCTGTGATTGATTTTTCAGCTGCGCACTTTCTCTTCTTTGTGGATTTGCTAACGGTACTGTTTTCACAGTCAGGACAGCGTGGAGTGAGTTCACCGAAGCTTAGCTTTTAATAGCTGCTGTGCACAGGTATGGATGCGACACTTAAAATGTGTGAAAGGGCAGGAAGCCAACAGCACATAAACACAAACTACACTGTGCTGAGAGGGTAATAATATAACAATGCGTGATCCGTTTAACACTAAAACAGCTCTCTGATTTCTTTGTTATGTAATTGTTATGTTTCTGCGGCTGTAACAGTCTGAGTTAAATGTGGGTGTATTCGGAAAAGGCAAAGAAAGGAATACAATACGAAAAACATTTAAATGCTGCTCGTAGAAGCCTTGAAGAAACCTGCATAGTTATTTTGCTTGAAATGGAATTATGTGCTTTCTTGTACATTTCATTCAAGAAATCTGAGAATATATTTTCGAAATAAGACATCAAATTCTTGATTATTTGTTTGGTAACACTGTACTCCAACATGGTGTGGTTTTATAGGTGTCTCAAGAAAAGTAAAAAACTGTTTAATTTACTTCCAAATGAATATTGAGGGATAGGCGCAGCAAAACCTTGCACACATACAGTAATACAGTGAAAACACTGCAACTGGACACCACACCAGTTTAGAAAAATAAGTAATCTTAATCTAAACAAGACCAAAATGACAAAAATATAAAATACAGTAATAAAAATATGACTTTCAAAAGGTAGAAGCAGTTCTGTTCAAAGCAAATTGCAGATGCCACACTTCTTACACAAAGTATCTTGGATGCCTCAAAAACACAACAAAAAGGGTCACAGGCAAGGTGATGCATTGGTTCCTTACACACAGGGAAGGTGATACGTTGGTCCTTTCCTCCGGGGGAGGTTGTGCGTTGATTCCTTATTGATGCCCAGGGGAAGTGATGCATCAGTTTCTTACCAGAGAGGAGGTGATGTGCTGGTTTCTTATTGTATGGGGAGGTGATGCGTCGGTTTCTTACTGCATCCCCCAGTGATGCAACAGACCTGGCGCCTCGAGGCGATGCGTGACAATCTGGGGCAATGTGTTAGTTCTTGCTTCTGCACCGGTGCGGGGATCTTGGACTCCGTAGATCAGTGCACTCAATGAGGTGCGTGGCGATTTCTCCAGCCGCAGGCAGGTGCTGAATCGCTTTCTTTGGCGATCCATCAAGAAACAAGTGCGGAAGCGTCACGCTAATGGTAGTTGCGTCGCTTTTCCAGCTCCCAAAAGCAGGAACAACCTCCAGAAGCCCAGAACAACAACAGTCACCTCTCTGCAGGTCAGACCTCCCGGCAAGGAAGTTCAGTGGAGCTGAGGTTGAAGTCTTTGTGTCCCTGAGACTTCAGAACAGGATGCAAGCTCTACTTCAAACCCTTGGAGATATTCCTCAAAGCAGGGGACACAGCGCACAGCAAAGTCCTTGTCCTTTCCTTGGCAGATTAAGTCACTGCAGGCCCACACCAGAAAGCACACAGCAAAAGGGCAGTACTTCTCCTCAGTTTCTCCAGCTCTTCTCCTGTCAAAGGTTCCTCTTGAATCAGGGGTCTGGGCCCCACTTCTTATAGTCCATTTCTCTTTGTTCTCTGGAGTCAGAGCGGCTCTGTGCCTAGTCAAAACCAGTTCTTTCCTCTCAGGTGCAGCTTTCGGCAGGAGGTGGAAATATCATTGTACAAAGCACACCATTCAGGTGTGTAGAAATCTCCTCCCCCTACTCTAAATGCAGCCCAGGTTTATTCAGCCCAGCCCTGACTCACCCTTGAAAGGCAGGACACACCTCACCCTCCTAAGTGACTATCTGAACAGAATGCACATTCCCAACCTCTGTCACTCCAAAGCCAGAGAGTCAATACACAAACAAGAAGAGGCACACTGGATGGCTAAGCAAGAAAATTCCTACTTTCTAAAAGTTATATTTTCAAACACAGAATGAAAATCAAACACACTAAAACAAGCATATTTATATTTTGAGTTCAGGAATACTAAATGTTATCTTCCTATGTATAAGGTGGTATGAATAAACTTGCATTCTATCCTATGGGACAGATAGCCTTTTAGTAGTGGAAAAATGAAAATGTCACTATTTCACTATCACGACATGCCACGTACATCAGGGCATGTCCTGCCTTTCATATATACTGAACCTTGCCCACAGGGGTACCTTGAGCCTACCTTAGGGGTGATTCACACATAACAAAAGGAAAGGTTAGGGCCGGGCAAGTGGGTGGACTTACCAGGCAGACATGGCAGTACGAAAATGCACACAGTGGCAGATCAGAGTTACATTTACAGGCTGCTTATGTGGGTAGCACAATTAGTGCTGCAGGCCCACTAGCAGCATTTGATTTATAGGCCCTGGGCACACACAGTGCACTATATAAGAGGCTTAGTATAGTAAGTCAAACAAGCCAATCGTGGATATACCAATCCATGATCACAGTTTACAGTGAGAGCATATGCACTTTAGCACTGATCAGCAGTGGTAACGTATTCAGAGTCATAAAACCAACACAAACAGGGTCCAAAACAGGAGGGCAAAAAGCCTCTGGACAGACCAGCTGAAAAATCCAGATCTAAGAGAGGCCTTTATCTGATCTGTATAATTCGGTAAAATGGGTATGCCGGACCTCAGGGGGAATGGTGGTTGTGAAAAGCCAAGATGTGCCCTCATTTTGATATAGTTTCCTCATAGACATCTTCACATATCTTTATTTCCCAAATCCTTAGTGCTTTAGCTTGGGCCATTTTATACTCATTTGTTTAAAGTCTAATCAGAAATATGTCACACAAAGTGAGGGTCTGTTGGAGTTTATTCTTTTTGTCATTGCACACTTGGTTGGACCAAGACGGCCTAGGTATAGAGTAGGCTCTAGTAGCCTACATGTGAAGCACTTGCCTAGGGTGTCAAATAAGCCTTCATTTATCATAATGACGCTAGTGGGCCAAGAAATGTCCCCAGTATGATAGAGGCTTAGCCTAGCTAACCCTAGCATTGATTCCATAAGGGCACTATTCATACATTCTCTGGTATGCTGATCATAAACTACATGACACCGTTTAATCCTATGCCTATCATTAAATGGCAATTAATTTAGAGGCAGCAAGTGATATGGGTACTTCTGTCAAATGACTGAAGAGGCTGTTCAGTATACAATGAAGGGCATTTTGGTCCCTAGTTAGCATCTTAAAATTGGGCATGTGCCCTCAAAACTGCATATGAATTCAAATGTAGTTGATTCTAGTAGGGCAGCCTGGGCGATTGAGGGTATATGCAGCATTGGGGTCAGAAAGCGAGTGCCCATTAAATGCCCTCAAACCACATGTTAGGGTAAAGGACAGAAGCTGATATGCCGCTCCAGTTAATACTTTCACATTGCCTCTACGTTAATCTTGATTGCTTCTGTGCCAAACTAGCAGAGGATTGATCACAGGTTAATTTAGGGTTTACTTGTGTTTCATCTTGACAAGAATTGTGGTTGCTGCTTGAGTAGGGTTTCAGCCCTTCAACAAGTAGACCAATTTCCCACAGGTAGAAACAGTGCATCTGTGAGCCACAGATTGGAGAGGTGCCCACACTGAAATAAAGTTAAGCAACACTAGTTGCATCAAAGCTTGAAAACAAAGTAACCAAAACCTTGCCCTGGGGCCACTGCAAGAGCAGTGGGGCACCCCCAAAGAGGTTCCAGATCAGGGTGAAATCTGATAAATATATATTCCCCATGAGGGTGAAGTGAGTGTCCAGGAAAGGCAGGGCCCCTAACATAAGCAAACCTCTTCGACATATTTGAAAGGCCTTTCTGAAACTCATCCTGGTTGTTGAGCCTGATCCTTTTTGCAGGGCCACTCTCGATTTCTGCTTTCTGAAACCACTGCTGTTGCCATTAGGTCTCTATGGACTTTACCACTGCTTTCCATTGCTAACATGCTTGTTCCCGCTCTCTCTCTCTCTCTCTCTCTGAAACATGGTACAATTGGCCTACTGATGATTGCCACACTAAATGTACTTGTAAGTCCCTAGTAAATAGTATTATATGTACCCGGGGCTTGTAAATCAAATGTTACTAACAGGCCTGCAGCACTCATTGTGCCACCAACTGAAGTAGCCCTTTTAAAACATATCTCAGGCCTGCTGCTGCAGCCTGTAGAGCAGTTTTATTCTGTCATTTGGACCTGGCAATATAAACATTTTGCCAGACCCAACCCTTTCTTCTTAATACATATATATCTCCTAGAGTAGACCCTAGATGCTCATAGGTCAGGTATATTGTATAGGACATGTGGGTTTAGGTTTTACATGTCCTAGCAGGGAAAAACTCCTAAATCTCCTACTGACTAATATAGGGTTAACTTTTTGCATTTAATAGGTGATAACTTTTGATTTGAAGTAGGTAGAGACATGGTGTTTACAGTTAAAGGAATTGCAATTTAAAAACCTCTTGAATTGTAGAGTCAGATTTAAGTCACAATCCTAAAAATGCCACTTTTAGATAGTTGTGAAAATCAATGTTAAAGCCCGTAGACTGGTTTTATCTATTATTAAAAGTAAATTTTGTATAGGTTATGATTAAGTCAACAGGTTTATGTGTTTTAAGACAATGAAGTATTTTCAAAGGGTCTAGACTGTGCTTAGAATTGGTGCTTACTGATGTACAATTTGTCAAATGAAAACTCACCAATAACAATAACAGACTGGGTAGATCGGTTAGTTGCCCACTGTTATATTTCTTTAAGGCTATGAGATAAGCAGCCTGCTTATTTCACAAGATACCTTTAGAAGGGGCTTACATATGTCATTCACCTGGCTTCTGGTATATATTTGCAATTATTTTAGTAGTATTTAGTTGCATGTGTATATGTTTCCTTATTTAAGAAACATACTAATGGATTAATAAATTACCGATATTTTGTTCATTTCTAAGTTTTGAATTTCTAACCTACAGCACATCTTTGAGTGAGTCTTTGACTGCTCTGCATGGCTAACCTGAGACTGAAGTGCAGACAGGAGTACCATTTTGAGAATCAATGGTGTGTAAGCTCCAGTACACTGGAGATCAAAGACCTCCATTATCAAATTTGGGGCCAAGCATCCTCAGATTTCCAGGAACTGGTTTATCACAGCATTTTACTCAGAATGAAAAAAGATATTGAGAAGCAGACCACATCTGGAAAAACAATGCTTACATGATAAGTGAAATATATGATAATATTAATCAATTCTTTTACTGAGTACATCTGTGCACCCAAGCAGCGAGGACAAATAATGTGAATATTTTCTTTGCATATGGTAAATGCAGCTAAATTCCGTAAATGAAAAGACAGGTGCATTTGAACACTTATTGTTTACATATAATGCTAATGCATAACTTTCCTATGTTCTGTAGGACGCCTTTTATCCTTTATAACACACAGCAGATCATGACCTTCACAAATATATTGCTATGAACCAGCTGATTTTTTTGCAGAATGTGAGCATCGAAGGACTTTAGTAGTACATTATAGAATGGAAAGCTGCTGCCTACTTTACAATCCAATCAAATTCTGAATGCGTAAGAGACAAAAAAATAAATCAAGGTCATCATTATTGTTTTTCTGTGTGATTTGAATTGCCTTCGGATTGTATTCAGAGGATGACAGATACAGCAGAGCTTACTCCATTAACAGGTATCTTCTATTATTTTATTTTATTTAAAAAAAATAACTTTCATTATAAAATTATAGTTGCAAAGTTAGAAGTTTCCTAGGTCTTCTTACATTGTCTTAATGGGGCAAACCTAACAGACCAATTTGGTCATCTAGATAAAAGTCATGTGAATTAAGACTTACTCTTTAAATAACTGTTGTGTGCATACTTTACAAACTTAACATCTTCAGAAGACCTCTACTGGGGCTTAAAAACGTTTACCACTCCACCCGAAGTTGGCCTGTAAAACAGGGTAGTAATACCAGGCATAGTTTTTAGGTTTTGCCTGTGTTGCAGGGATTCTGCAAAACACAGAACTATGCAGAGGATTATTGGGCCTTAGTGTATAGGGACTGGGTCTTCCTACCACTTTGGTACCCACAAAAGCAGGACAGACTAGCTATAGTGTCTCACTTGCTCTCCTACACACCTACAGACACCCCAGAACACAACACTCCCAGATCTCTCAGGAATCACCATAACAAGACACACCCTTTTGCTCACACTCTTGTTCTCGCCACAATCAGATCTGACAGAGACACTGAATAGTTTAAAATATTTATTTTAACTAACGTGCCCTAATATGCAGTATGCGTGCCACAACAAGTAGGAAAACGTATAATACAAATATATGCAGCATAGCACCTAGTCCCTAAATCTTGAAGGGAGATGTCATCATAAAAAGACAATGGAGAAAAGACTAGAGTGCCTAACCTCCCTCCCCTTGCTAAGAAGAAATATTATTATATAATAGAAGATCTCTGGGCTTTGTCTGCAGACCCCTTACCTTAGACTATAGATGGTAGATCTACAACATTAGCGCTGTCTCACTCTTCTTCCTGGAAAGGTCCCTTTCCAAGTGTGTATCACCTATTTGTGTACCCCACTAAAAACCCAAGTATGCTGTCCAAACAACTGATGCATCAGTATGTTTTGTATAATGGCTACGGTCTGGCCAGAACAAAATAACAAGGGGCATTGTTGTTTTACCTTGCACATCATGTTAAGTCAACATCCCAGGAACATGCAGAGAGTGAAAACAGCGAGGAGTTCTCATGAGAAAGCAATCATTGAAAGCAATGTAAAAGTAAAGACGTCTAGTAACGTGCTCAAAAGCAGCAGGCAAGCTGCAGCGTGCTCGTGCTAAGTTAGGGAAAAACGGCAATGTCCCTATGGGCCACTTGAAGCCTCCCCTTGGCCAGGGTGTTAGCCCTTTGCAAATCACAAAAATCAAAGGTAAGCAGAGACTTAGGTGTAGTCCAATTGGTGTAATTTCCCCAATTGGGCAGTCTAAAATGTTATCTATTCATGGTTAGTCAGCAGAGACACAAATGTTGCAGGAAAAGGGGAAAGCCATGAATTCCAGAATGGTATCTGTCCCTTCCATTGTAAAAAGGTAAGCCATCCAGCTGAGTAGGTCGAACAAGCACATATGCTCCTCATATCCGAAAGCTGTTAGGAGCATCTCAGGGCAATCTGCGTTAACCTCGATAAAACTGCGGTCTATGAGGCACTGCGCAAGAGCACATGTACTCAAGTCTGCCGTCGGTCCAAGTAGAGGGTCGCACACCAAATGCCTTCCTGCGGCACTTATCCGGTCATGGGCCTTCAACTGAGCCATTAACAGATCGTATTCCAGGGCAGGTTGTGTGGTATTGGACAGGCAGACATCCATGGTCCAATGAAAAGGGCACCAGAGGCAATGGAACACATGTTGCATGCAGGTGAAGTAGGCATAACGGAAGAGCAACCAGTAGTCGGTGGTAAAAGAACAGATTGAGCCTCCATTGCGAAGCAATAATAGGAGCACCAGGGGAAACCCTCTGTAGGCGCTGGAAAAAATAGAATGAATAAAGGCCGGAATTACTCCAAAAATGGTCTGAAAGGAAGAAACTAGGCCGGATCTCACAAGTTTTAAAAAGTGAGCAAGGCCCTCCGTATCAGACGCAGTAAATATTTGGTGTATTTATTTTCTAAAATGGAGAGTGAGATTTGTGTTTGGAAGCAAGTGTATCTCGCTTGGTGTTCTTGCCACCTGCACTTCTTGTTGAAACAATAGCGCGTTGAGTCTCCGTAATTTATTGAAATTTGTTTTCAAAGTTGGAATAGAAGGCCAAAGCAAACTATCGACAATCTCAAGCGGGTTGGAAATAGGACATTGTTGCAACATGTAACACATTGTGAAACCGTTACTATATATGGGATGCCAGCTCTCAAGCCGCAGCAGTCGTGGTTATTGAAAATATGATAACTACCATTAGAAAGCAAAGTTAATACAGGAATAATGGCTGGGACAGGGGTACCTCTTAAAAAACAAGCCAGATTAGGGGACAAAAAGTTACAGGCTCCATGAAGCTTAACTTGTTTACAGACTAGTGAATGGCCTACTGTGGAATAACATTCCTCCCCTGTAAAGAAAACTTCCTTCTCTGCGCGCAGACATCTGTAGGAGAAAGGTAACTACCATAATTTGTGAATATAATTATTGCCGAGATGTTCATATCTACCAATTGAGTAGTGTTTCAGGCAAGCTGTGAACTGAAAAGGGCGATTGGTAATGAAATAAACCCATCTGAATCAGTCTCGACCACGGAAAACGGTAACTGTTCTAATTGTTCAATATGTAACAATGTGTATGTGGCATCTTTCTTGGACAATAATTTCTGTGTATTAGTCAAATTAAACGGCAAAAACAGTACAGAAGCATTAAAATAATCCCATGGTACTTTTCTATTTCTGAGCATTTGCAACATCCAAGCAAACTGCATTACAGAACATAACTGATTTTGACCCTGAAATAAAACAGACACTTCATGTTGAACAATGTCAATAACAGATGATACAATATTATCTAAAGTATATATACGGGAAGACAGTGTATATATTCTATTATCGACAACTGCAATAACTTTTTCTAAATTAGCTTGATCAATTTGGCGCAGATGCACCCCAGCCTCCATCTGCGTCAGTTTCCAAAATTAATTATAAGCTGAATAAATAAAATGTTTTGTATGAGGGGATTTCGGACCTAAAAGAAAATCAGCCAGATCAATATCACCTGACAAATGAGAGAAGATTTTTTTCACAGACGACAGTGTTGAATGTTCCAATCATTGCTGACATAATTTACCCACTGAATATGTGGTAACTGCACGTGAATGTGGGAAGCGTGGATCAGGTCTACTTTGACTAAAATTTGTAGCATTCAAAAATCATCATTGACATGCATTTGTCAGCCACACTAACCATCCCAAGGGGTCAATATTGGAAGAGTTAAGTGTGCCATTTCGAAATAAGACAGCCACGTTTTCAAATGTGTGGTTAGTGTGTGTTTGCCTTGTATCATATAGAGCCAATGAGGGAATGGAGAGAATATTTAGATTTTTCGCCATGGCTAAACCAAAACAAGTAGTCTCTTGTACAGTGTCATTTAAAAATAAGATTTGAGACGGTATCAGACATGCACTATGCAAAGCTTCAGTGCCTTGCACTTGCCAATCTTTAGTGCCCCAAGTGGGTTTTAAATCAATTGTGTCCTTCCAATGGTCATAACCCTTCACGGACATATCATTCCTGAAGGACATGGAGTAAACCAATTTAGTGTGCGTTAACATAAATTCAGACTGAGGAGGCATCTTCAATTTATAAAAATTGGACTGTGGGTCAAACAGATTGTAACCGGAAAATACACAAATTTACTTTGTTGGGTCTCCAAACTACCCTGTAATTGTGTTGGACAGTGCTCCCATTGGGTATAATCAAAAAAGACTCTTTGAGTTTTAGTCCTGTGCAAACAAATGATGGCCATAATGTTGCTAGCACAATAAATCTGCCTAATTAGCTGAATTCAAATACAAATCTTCAGCTTCAAAAGCAGCGTAATAATTTAAATTAGAGAACAATGAATGAACGGCATGAACATCCCAGTCATCCGAATGTTTGTCAGACAAAAGCACATCCCCTAAGGAAATGGGGAAGACACATGAAATGTTCAAAATTTTGGTCAGACCATGGACATCATATGATACTTTATCCCAGACAATGCCATCAACAACAGGGAATGCTGATATAATGACAAGGGCCTGGTCTCTTTTAATAAAATGGAATGACGTGTGAGGGGCCAGAACTCCATCTACAAAGTAACACAGCAGAGTTAAATAATGGCCAATAATGAGTAGGAAAAATACAGTCATAAATCCAATCCTCATAAAGAGGAATATCATTGTAAGCACCATCCAGATATATGTTCAGTGCGGGACCAAGTAAGTCTTTTTAAACCAGGAAATGAAAACACTGGCACGGGTAGGGGTCTCTGGCACAGAAAATGATGAGCCAATAACAAAGAACCCAACCTGTCTAGCAATAATATGGGGAGTGCCTGTCAGGGTCACTACAAAATAGGTACCTCGCTGAGCTAACATAAACAAATTCCCCCAAACAAAATAGAGAAGAAATATTTTTTATGTATGGTAAAATAGATATCTTTTTTATTTTATTATTTCTGGTATTACCAACATTTTGTCAAAGTTTGCAAAACAATATAAAAAAATCTTCTCTATTTTGTTTGGGGGAATGTATTTGTTAGCTCTGCGTGGTACCTATTTTGCAGTGACCCTGACGGGTACGCCCCATATTATCTCTAGACAGGTTGGGTTCTTTGATTGTTATTGGTTCTTGTTCCCCTATCCGACCGGTCTATTATTCGCCTCCAGGGGCCCCTTTGTCTCAGTGGTTACAGAAGATGATGAAGATGGTGTGTCAGAGGAAAAGCTATTACAATCCATATAATAATCACTGGACCCAAGCTGAAACAATGGGGAATGTTCTGCATTGGATGTTCCAGGCATGAAACACTCAGGATTGTCAATTATCACTTCAACTGGAGGAGAAGCATACTCAATATCCACAGATGTGGATGTAGTCGGAAAAACAGGCAATAGATTAATTGATGATTCCATCTCCCCCTCGAATTGCTTCGGAGTAGTCAAAGAAACAGAAACCATCAGATTCAATGAAAGATCTCAATGTGGAATGCGTGGAGGCTTTCTATTCAGTATCTGCCATATCGTGTAGCTTGACATACTCAATGGAAATGTAACTGTTCTCCTTACAACCAGGTAAAGGAGGCAGGATCACAGTATGGGTGCCTTTCAAATCAAGGACTCTGACAGGTGCACGTTAGGATGGGCCAAATTCTTTTTTGTTCTCCACCTTTTCTCGGGCCAGATCTCCAACTTTAGGAAGCCAGCAAGAAACAGGAATCAGCATCGCTGGATCCACGGAAGAGGGCAACTGGGCTCTTGCTTGGGAGTCATGAGCTTTTTGTAGATCCTGTAACATACCACAATGATTATCTACATCAAAGGTTGCGGCAGCCGCCACAACGTCTAGACCACAACTGAATTGCCCTCAGGCAGGTATAAAGAAGGAAATTGCAACTGAACCCCCAGAGACTTCATCGCATCCCGGTAAGCCTTAGAGGCAAACACAGGGCCATGGTCAGAATGGAAGGTACCACAGGCAAATGTCCAGACAAAGACACGCAAATCCTTAATAACAGATTGAGCGTCAGCACTACGTTGTGGCGATACTCAAAGGAATCTAGTGCATGAATCCAATGCAACCAAAATATGATTGAAAGCAGTGTCTGATGTCAATGGACTGCAGTGGTCAAGATAAATGCTGCCAAATGGCTGATTAGAGATGTGAAGCTGAGTGTGAGGTAGACGTGCAACAGTAGAAGGCTTAATTTGTTGACAAATGTCACAAGAAAGTACATATTTATGTAGCTACTAGAATATCATCCTCAATTTTTGTCATAGAACTAGTGACTGCTGCTACTGAACAAGTGGCTACTGCAGATTTGGCTGCCTCATCAGCCAGTTAATTACCAACAGCATGTGCTCCCACACGTTGATGGCTCAAAGTATGGTTAACATGTGTGAGTGGCAAGCACTCCTTAAGAGTGGCCACTGTAACCCAAAGAGTTTTTTGCTTAATTGTGCAACCTTTAGAATCACAAAAATCATTTTGTGTCCAGAAGAGTCATTGAAGGATTGTAGACAGTAAAACGAATCGCTCACTATAAGCATAGTAACATCTGGATCAGCAAGTTCATGGAGCCAAAACCAAAGCACGTAGCTCTGCCGATTGAGCCGTGCATTCACTAGGAGACTGTGTGTGCACCAAGGAGGATTTAAAATTAACGTCAACAATGTCACCTGCCACAATTGCGCAGGCTGTGGAATAAGAATGTTTAGATCCAATGGCGGGCTGCTCAGATCCATCAGTGTAAATAATGCATTTGTACAGATCAAGATGAAGCAATGACTGAGGAGGCGAGTGAACTTGTTCATATTGTAAAAACTCCTGTGTCTGCGAATACAGGTCAAGGATAAAGTTGCCGTCAGCCGACGTCAAAGAACTAGCCCATTGTATCCAACGTGGATGCAAGGCTTTTTGGAGCACTAGCCTTTGTAACTGTTTTCAAAGTAGGTACAGGCGAGACCATGAAGATGTGTTTGCCCTGTTCCATAGAGAATTCTTTCCGAATCGCCATTTGAACATCCATAAAAAAAATCTTTAGAAGAGAAACGCATCTCTGCCAAAGTGTACAAATGCAATTTATATGCAATGGGGCCCGTGTCCCCCTCATTGAACGCAAAGTAAGTAAAACCCAATGCACCTGGTACAATCCGTATGACCAACTTTGTAGAATTGTCTTGTGTCAACAAGAAGTTGGTCACAAGCAGGTCAGACTGCAGAGACCGAAGAATTACGGCATGTTCCGGAAGCCAACAGGAAGTTGGACAAGAAGGTTGTATCAAAGAATTTAAAAAAATGCAAATATTGCAATTTTTTAAGAGTCGAGGAAGGTTGCAATTGAGCACATTTATTCAGAAAGTGGGGGGCCAACCCCCTACCTTCATTTCTGAGTTCGTAACCAAGAAAAAGAACTGCAAAATAGGCAATATGCGACTTGGCAAAATTACATTTGTATCCCAAGTCTGCAAAAGACATAATCATGCGGTCCACTCATTTCAATTCATCATCCATCAAATAAATGTCATTAACGTATGAGAAAGCATCACGGTCAATCTCATGTAAAACAGACACTTTGCGTGCCACAAAAGCACAAGACTATTTTTATATCCCATATGCAAGCACCTATGGGATTCACAGGCATTTTGTTCTGTAGTCTTATACTGGTCAGATTTTTTTCACAGATATTTTGTTCTGTAGTCTTAACTTGTTGGATTTTTTTGTTCATTACTTGTTTCTTTTAAAACGTCTCAACCTTCAGAAAGTTAACAAAGATTGCAAAAGTTTTCTTCAATTGTGCAATGAAAATCATTTGTACCATCGAATACACCTAGTTTTAGCATGGGTGACTAAAAGGCACCATTCTACAGAATGTAAATTTAATAAATAAGAATGGGTAGCCCATATTAACCCCCCCAAAAAATGACTACATATATTTTTAGAGTAAAGTTAGCATCGGATCAATTTACAGAAAGGTCCCGCGCTTTGGAGTCCAGCAAACAACACAACAACTGCTGCCTGCACTACCCAAATTCACCATAAAACAAGTGTTATGGTTTTAGAGGGAGCCTTTATCAGATTAACATAGCACAGCTGCCCTTTATTCACCCTTAGACCTTCCTGTGATAGAGACACCAGATTGGGAACAAGCATCAAACACCCCAGGAAGATTGCAGAAGTAAATCACATATGTCCCCAGGATAAAATACTTAAAGAAATGAGTCAGATGCACACACTCATAAACACAAATAACTGCATAGCAGAGGGCCTAGTAGTAAGGGTCACCCTAAATAACAAGCATGCCACAACCGACCACCTGGACACCCTTAGACTGTGATCCCCAGTTGGTTTTTACGGCCCCTTCTATCAGAGTAGTCTCAAGCATCTAAACATTATGACCCACTGTACCAGAATTTCCTGCACAAAGGGGGATGAGCGTCTCTTTATTGCACCCACTGTACAGTTTAAAGCATGCCATGTACCCAATGCAAATTGAATTCCAACACGCAACTGTAAGAGATGTGGCGACTATTCCCGGCTGTTATTGTTTAATTGAACTTAAACTGTTCCTGTTTGCCAAGCTTCGCTGTACTCCTTCTGGATAATCAGAACCTTCTTCAGCAGTGGTTTGGATGAAATACCAAAGATTTTCAATGCAGCTGTAGTAAAAGGACAGAGTCACTGAAACTTTTCATTGAGGATGTTTGCACTACAGTTAGAAAGGCACAGTGGGTCATCAGAGGACTATAATGGCTTTCCTGCAGGAACTGAGTTTTGGCATGCATTTCTTTCTTCACATTTTCATTTACTGACAGCATTCGTTCCTGACACCGTTTCCTACTAGATACATGCATCCTTCCATAAACCATTGTATAAGGCTTGTGGTATGCTTGCGACCATCACTTACTTTGACACAAAGCTGTATGCACTGTGTGAGTAATGGCCGTTTGGGAAAATACATTGAATTATAACAAAACGTTAATATGTTCAGAAGAAATGAAAATCTGTAATAAATCAAAGGAAGCAATGTTGCTGCACATCATTGTCAGTTGTAAGAAGCCATTAAACATTTCAGCAAATTAAAGTGATAATAAATGTGAATATTACACCACATCGAGACACAGTTTCCCGTGTATTTGTTTAAACATAGCTTTCATTCCAGCAGCAAACAAAAGCAATAATAATTTTAAAAAAAGTCTGCGAAATATGGTAATATGTGCTCGGAGGTGCTTACTGATGGCATGTTAAACTTCTAGTGCCCGTGCAGACTTTTAAATCACAGTTCGTGCAGACTTTTAAATCACAGTTCAAAATAACCATACGCAAATATTCGACAGGTGCGCAGCTTTACACGGGTTGTCATAGTATGTCCGAGCGCCCTAGGAAATATTTCAAATTTTTTAAAAATCGTATTTTTCTGAATACTTACAGACATCGTCGTCTTCCTCGGACCACATCATTGGACTCAGCTAAATATGTCCAGAAAAAAAGCAAAACTTCTCAATAGAATATTGTCCTGTAGCTTTAAAGGATGCGGACTCTGTGATGTTCATGTAGTCTGTGGTTGTGGAGAGTGGGGCAGTTGGTGTCTGGGGTGCGAAAAAAGGGGAGGGGACCGCGGCGTCTCTTCTTTTGTGTAACAGTGTCGCAGCCCTTGAAATAAGTGCGCTCAACTAAGCGCTTGTAATGTGCAGGTCTGTCTTATTGGTCTCGAGCAACCGTGCTGACTAGCAGCGAGCGCTCTGCTGACATTCAGCATGGTAAGTCCTGCCAAGTTTCTGAGGAGGCCCGACATGTTTCAAATTCCATGTCCTGCGCAGAAGCAAACAACTTGCTGGCGCTGAAGATAAGCGAGTTTCCCATAGTAGTACTGCCGATGAACACTACATATAAGGTTCTGCTTCGAGGAGGACGGTATAATGATTTAAAAGTGCGCCACCGCTCCTAGTATTACAGCGTCCACTGCAAGGCTCCAGAAGGATATTATTCTCCAGGCTGAGGCAACGGATACTCGACGGTTACAAAATCGAGCGTTATATTCAAAGGGGATAGTTGTTCGCTGTTTTAATCCTACACAGTCACACCCCGCGTTGCTCGTTGCCCCATTCCTAGCAGTTTTTATGTGGGTTTCAATGCAATTCATTGTTTCATGCGAAGTCATTTTTCAAACTTCGCTGCTGAAACTCAAATAAGTAATGTATGTTTTCCTCAGAGAATACGTTTTTGCCATACCTTATTCACTTCTTTATCAACCCAGGGACATATGTACAAGCAGGGGCGGCTTTAGTGCTGGTTGCGCCCGGTGCGACAATATTTACTGGTCCCCCTTCCCCCCAAGTTACCTTCTCCTCTGATTTTCTCACTACCACCTGGCAAGTGCCCCTCACCTCTCCATAGCCCCTCTTCCACACTCATTTAATTTGTTTTAAAGCACTGGTAAAGCCTGGCTTTACTAATCCACTTGACTATCCACATAAAATACAACTCTGTTCTTTGCAGTAGGCATAATAACCCTCTGTGCTATTTAATGTCAAAACTGCTACTAGACAAAACTTTGATCTCTCCCTCTAGCAAGAACATTAATCTCAAGAGTTATATTGAATTTTGTTTTATTTGCTGCCTGAAAGCTGAACGCACACAGGGGCTTTTAGACGTAAGTAATGCTAAACACAGCACCCCCCTCCAGGTCAGCGCCCAGTGCGGCCGCACCAGTTGCACTGCCCTAAAGCCGGCCCTGTGTACAAGCCCATATAGCGATGGGAACATCACTGTTTGTGACGTTCCCATGGCGATAGGGGCCTTACCTTATGTACAAGGCAGATTTAAGCCACTTAACGTGGCTTAACGCTGCCTTGTGCCTAAGGCCCTCTTTCACGCTATGGTTAGCATGAAAGGGGCATGCAGTGGGTGTTGTGGTGCACATTCCACCGTAACATCCATTGTATTTGACGCTGCCCCCTATGTACAAGGGTGGCGTGCATAGGAGGCAGCGCCAAAATGAAGACCAGGAAAACCCTGGTCTTAAGTTGGCGAAACGAGAAGAAATGTATTAATTATCCTCATGTTTGCTTTTTCCATGCAGCACACATGGAAAAAGCATATTGCCATGGTTTGTTTATGTACCAGAAGGTGTCCTTTTCTGTACATAAACAAACCTTTTTAAAAAATGCAATTCTGTCACTTTCATGTGTGCTGCATAAAGCAGCACACATGAAAGTGACAGAATTGCATTTTAGGATTGAGGGACACCTTCCTACACATAAACAACCCTCCCCTGCATGCAGACACACTTGCACCGTGGTACTCTGGTACTCTGCCTGCGTTGGCGCTAAGTTGTTAAACTTAGCATCATCGCAGGGGGGAACACAAGGCTGCACCTCAGTCTTATGGATATGGTGCAGCCTTGCGTTTCCGAAGTAGCGGAGCATGTCGCTAAGCCAAGGAGGCTAATGACACACTCTGCCACTTCATTGTACATATCCCCCATAGTTCTATTGGTCTAAAGCAGCAAAACACTTCTTTCACTATAAAACAGCTTAATTATATAAAAAATAATACTAATAAGTGCCAGAGCCCTCGCCACGCACCTTCTCCAACTTGCACTACCTATTGCCCCTGCCATCTCTGCCAATGACAGTACAAACACAACCACAGCGTAACCTTCCAGAGTGATATCCGGTATATTACACATACAGGTGGAACTTTAGAAACCAAAGATTCAAAAAAGTGTAAGGCAGTAGTGCTGTTCAAAACCAATCCAAACAATTTTTGTTCCAATTTACTGACCATCTGATTGAACACAGTGTAGTTCCCCATTTCAAAAACAGTTTGGTTCTTATGTTTGTCCTGTACACATTAGTATTACAGAATGCACAACGCAGTCTACATTCACCAGACCATTCAAAACGTTCAATTCACCATTTCCCTAAGAAATAAGGACGAGCCAGTAGTGTAAGCATGCATCCTGTTAGAAAAAAACAACTATTAATACCCCACCTCAGTTTTAGATCACACTTTCTAGTATCAGGAGTGTGGTCCACAAAGAATCCAGGCATGGTGCACAACCCTTGCTCCCAGTAGGTGAAAGCATACTTGGGGTCACCAAATCGTGTGATAGGCCGTCTTAGGGACCACACTTAAGAGTTCTTATGACCTGATGATGTTCAGCCTAACAAAACATCAGACCACATCCATAGATTTTCTACTAACGCCTTTATGTGTATATTGGTGCCTCTACCACTGGCCTCTTAGACGGACCACAGGGATTTTGCCAGATGTAATCTATAATGCAACCACAGAGTTGAGACAAACGTCTACTGTGGATATTAGTGGAAAAGATACATCACATGTAGTAGCAATAACTTTATGCGGTAGCCAAGTACCATCAAAGTATACAAACATATAACATTACAACAGATACATCAGAGTACATTTTAAAAATATCCTCCAGCACAGTTCAATTTCCCTGTTTTTTGCAGCAAATAGAGGCTATTCAAAATTCTTTCTATTCCATTATTACTGGCACATAAGAACAGAAGATGTGGACAGGCTTGGCTATGTGTAAATAGCGCAAATCACTTTAAAACATGTCAATTTACCTTTCTACTTAATACATAAGATACATAAAATACGTAAAATTGACACAATTAAAATCAGACAATAATTAAAAAATAATTAATCTAAGCACTAGAAATCAAGTTCAGCAAACTACTGCGTTTGTACCAGACTGCCTGTACAAATATGCTCGAAGCAATAACAATAACAGGAGTAGTATCGCTTTTTAAAATTCTAAGAGCCACTAAATATTTGTTCACCTTCAAATTATGAAACAGGGGAATAATCTATTTCCCACCTGGGCCATGGTAATGAGGAAAAAAAAATAGAATATGTATCTCATTCTCATCTCCCAGGCCGCACGCTGGACAGATACTGAAGACTTAAAACCTTGTGCCATTTATTAGTTAGAGATCTTATAGGTAGAGTACCAAATCTAAAGCAAATATAAAGGCTTTTGGCTAGAGGAGAGGAAACAAAATCTAAGAATTCCCCAAAGTGGGAAAAAGGTTTAGTGTCTAAAAATCTATTAGTCAGTGTGCCTACTTACTGATTATTAAAATAACTGTCTTGGATATAAACCCAGTACATAGATTTCATAATATTAAGAGTGATTTTGCTCATATTTTCAGGGTTGGTCCACAATCTCGTTAAGCCCAGTTTATTGAACCAATTAGCAACATGTTTAACCCAGGATATTGACTTGGCACCCTTAATAGAGAGCACTTCAATGAAAAGACCTCTAAAATCCTTGAGCTAAGGGGTGACCCAAAGCCGAATCCAAAAAACAAGTGGTCTTAGAGCAGCGAGATCTGCAATTCTTTTGAGTCCTAAATCCAAGAACAGGGGAGTTAGCGGTGTACTGTTGGGAACAAAGACAAGCTGTCTTACAAATTTTCTGCCACAGTAAGTAGGGAAACATCAGCACATCGCCATATTTAAGCTCCATATAGAGAAGGCCCTTGTACCTTGCTGCGGTAGACTTCTATAGCCGCCAAAACAGCACGAGAACATTTTGGTCTATGCAGTCTACTAATAGCATTTTCTCTATGCTCGAGTAGTAATATACTCTTCGGGAGCTGATCGTTCCACTTCAGGCTAACCGTTACCTTGACTCCCAAATAATCAAAGCTCTTCACCCTCTCTAATGTTTCCTCCCCAGCACGTACAACTACGTTTTTGGCCACTCCCTTCCTGAACACTATGAACTTGATTTTACAACCATTGAGTTAGAGACCCCTTGACACACAGAAATCTGTGAATTTGTCAACAAGAAGCTGGAGTCCCATTGGAGTCTTGGAGATGAGAAGGGAGTCGTCGGCAAACGAGAGGATCACACCTTGCTGCCGTTCTGTGTAGGGGAATTATTTCTGCTGTCCTTCAGGATGTCAGCCACTTCATTTATATAGAGAGTAAAGAGTGTAGGAGCAAGCACACCCCCTTGGCGCACTTCCGCTGGATAGGAATGCATTCGGTTAGCTCTCCTGTGTGGCCAGACAGCACGTGAGCAAAATTATTACTATGCAATTTGAACAAAAAATGGATCAGGTTCGCAGGATTTAAGGTAAGCCATAGGTTTGGGCAGGGGATAAGATCAAAAGCAGCCCTAAGATCAACAAACACCACAAAGAGCTTCTGTTGTTGAAGTAAATTATATTTCCAGTATAATGTGGCAAATCTGGAAACTTGATCTATGGTGCTCATCTTAGGGCGAAATCCTGCTTGAAGGGGTGACATTATGTTATTTGTGTCTACCCAATGTAACAACTTGTCCAGGATTTGCCTTTGCACAGATCTTCTGGACATTGTCAATTAGGCTAATTGGCCTATAGTTAGAGGGCTCGCAAGCATTTCCCTTCTTAAATATTGTAACAATCTCTGCCCCTCTCCAGGAATCAGGTATCTCTCCCCCTCATGCTATAGTATTGGCAAGTAAATTTAAATAAAATGCCCAAATCTCAGGTTCTGATTTGTATAGACCTCCTGGGTTCTTCTCAGGTCCCAGTGCCTTAGCAGTTTTTAACATGTAGATGGCATTAGCAATGTCTTCTAAGCTAACCATAAGGTTCTGAGGTATCCCAACAAGACAAATCCATAGAAGATCCTATGTTACCACATGTGCTTGAGGGGGCGTCCGTCGGAAGCTGATACAGATTAGAAAAATTAGATACTCACTTATCAGCCGATATATGAGGTTGGTAACTCTTTGCATTATTATTAAGGCTCCCTGTTTTCCGTTTTTACTGATTTTTACAGATAAATACAGACAGAAAACATACATTTTCTTGTCTGTATTTATTTTGAAATATGGATAAAAACGGAAATTGGGTTGCTTTTGAGTAATTTTCCATACTGTCTGCCATGACTGCCAGGCCAATAAATGTGTGGATAGATAATTAAGAGCGTTCAAAAAGAAAGGATTTTTAGAAAAGAGGCTTTAACAGCAGTATATTCGCACAAGGTAGATACTGAAATGTGCATATCTTCATATAAGTGCACCTATTTATGTTCTGCAGGTTTTCACAGCATTGAAACCTGGCAGACATTTAAGCATGAGTGCATATTTATCGGTTAAATAAATGTGGAAATATACTAATTTCAGCTTTATTTTCCACAAAATCCAAAATAAATATGGATAAATACAGATAAAATTAGCAAAAAATAAATATGGATAAATACAGATGGAAATGGCCCAAAAATAAATACCATAAAACCGGGAGCCCTAATTATTATCCGCTCCAGTTTGGGCCACTGTGCGCCAAAACAGACTGTTATCATTTGTTTAAATCGCAAGCAGCATAGCCTCCCAGATTCTATTGTCCCAACTCTTTTTAGCCTGTTTTAAAGAGACTTTATAAACATGCGTGGCTTGGGCTATCTGACTCCTTCCCCCCCCTAGAACGGCAGTCCTTAGGGAACACAGCAGGAAAAATCATACCATTTGATATTTTTCCCCAGGGCTGACCTTTTGTGGGCCACATCCTTATAGAACACCTGTTGCAGCTTGTCAAAAAGTAAGTTATGTGTATGCAATATTGGGATTTTTAAATCATTCCTCCCTTCACATTTTTTTAAATAATTGATTTAGAGCCCATAAATCTGGGCCAGCAAAAGTGGGTTTGCCATAACTTTAGGCAATGAGACATAACGTCTACAGTGGATAAAACAGGTTCAGGCACGGCTGTGTAGCATGTATTTGTTACCCTAGCTAGTGGGCCTCTGATTAATGATACTACCAGGGGATCGTGATCACTGGCAGGTTGCCTATCTACTCTCATGTCGGCTAAGAATGGCCAGAGCCTCACATCTAGGATAGCGAAGTCTATAGCACTCACATGGTTGCCTCTTCTAAAAGTGGGTGCTCAATCAGGATCTGAAGTAGTGTGACCATTACATGCCCTCAGTCCTCTACCCACTGTTATAGAGCCTAGTTTACGTCCTGTTGCTGAAAAGTTTGTTTGCGGCTTCCCAGTCAATGCTCTAATACCCCATTGCTCATCCTCCTCTTCTGTAACATTGCTAATATAAAATGATGGCTCATAGGATGTGTTAAAATCTCCTTCTAATATTATTTTTGAGTTAGGATGAAGTGAGTCTAAAATTTCTTCAAGAATAGAAAGAGTAGGGGATTCAATATTAGCAGCAGCTGTTCTCACATAGATGTTTAAAAAGACCAAGGCCAGTCCAGACTGTAACAAAGCAACAATCCCCATTAGGTCTAAGCATTCTAATTATAATGGAGTGCATGACTTAAATACATTGTTTTTTTATGAGAATCAAGAGGACCCCTGAAGCCCTCCCAAAATGTTCTTGTGGTTTGGCTTCTACACTATATGTCATAGTCATCTACAAAAATCATTCCTGTTGCCCAGGTGTCCTAAAGCATGCAAACACCATGGTTACTGATATATAATAACCAATCAGGGTCACCTAATTTAAGTGGAATCCCCGCCAGGTTCCAAGATATTAAGCTAATATTGTTTTGTGTTTGAATGACCTCATGATCAGCTATTTGTAGAAGACTTAAACTAGGAGCCATAGGTGAAATGGTTGGAATACCATCCATTCTGACCCATCAGGACAAGGTCTATCAGGGTTCTTGCTAATCCTAACGGGCCTAGGCTATCATCCAGAAAAATTTCAACCCAACCTCTGGCCCCATTCACATTTGTAATTGCACAATTTGTGATTTCCTCCAGCCCTGTATTTCCCCTCCTGCCACTGGAGAGATCTAAAGCATCACCAACAGGGTTGGCTATCCCACATGCTGTCATTGTGCTAGAATTTGTACAGATATTGCATACATGCTCACACTCTGTCAATCGACTGCATTCAGGTTGGAGGCATGTGTTAAATGGCTAGCCTACATAATTAAATTGCGAGATTGCACAGGGGGGCCTTCAAGATTTCTAATATTTGGAGAAAACAGTTTTAGCCTTATCACAGACGAGTTGTTCCCCAAAGAAATGGCAAGTGCGAAGTTCAAAATTAATTAGATTCTCCACTAGCTGTTGCACAGGGTGACCTGTATGCAATCAAGGTCTACAATATCTGAGGTACAACGCCTGGCTTCCAAAATATCAGATCTAATCACTGAAAGGCATTTGCGCTCCGACCTCACCCACTAAATTACTTTGTTAATTAGCGCATCAGTGTCTTCATAAGCTCCAGGGTTTCATTTGGGCACTCTCGTCAAGTAAATTAAACTTTTGAGATCTCGATTAGATCTTACCTGAGTGTTTGTTGTTTGAGATCTTGAAAGGTAATCTCGCTGGGAAGAAGGACAGTTTTTTGTACATTATCCGAGTCAGTGGGAAGGGTTGCATTAACATTGTCTACTCCGTCCTAAACCAGTTTAACATTAGCGACCTTGCTATTGGATACTACTTGATTTAAGAGCCTAGGGATCGCATACACTGATTTGCATTAGGGGCCTTCGAGGTTGGGTAGTTTCAGCATCTTTTTAGATATTTGAACAGATCTTAAGGCAGCAGTGGATTTTTGTGCCCATTCAGTTCCATTAGAAACTACTGCCACTTCAGGAGAATGTTGTTCTGTATGAAAGGTTGTAGACAATTCGGCTGGACTTGCTTGTTTGCAACGGCAGAAAGAACTCATCTTTTGCAGCAAAGAGACTTGATCTACTAATGAGACAAGCATACTGCTAAGATGGTTCAATTTTAAGTTTAATGTTTGTAGAGTTACTTTCTCAGCAGGTGTCCCAATGCCTTGTTGAGTCTCATTTTCAGTTTGACCCACATGATTCACCCCGGATTGGGCCTGTAGTAATTGTGAATGTAGCCTTCCGGTGCCTTCGGAAGATTGAGATTGAAGAGGGGCAAAACAATTTTCACAATGGATATTGGGAACAATAATAACTTCGGGGAAAAGAAGACATTGGGCATAACTTAATTTTTCAGCGTGTTCTATTTCCTTATGTTTAGACAATAAGGAAGCTGTATCCTCTACAAGTTCAGTAGTGGCAGTCTGGTGGTGATCTGAAATGGCAAGATTTCCAGATTGTACAATAGTCAACTTTTGAGTTTTTTTTATTTTTGTATTTTTAAAAATAGCCGGAACCTTTAGAACTTTATTGTTTCCCCTCCCTTTCTTAGTATTTAATGGCTTTAATAGAGACTCAACCTCCCCAATTAGTAAGTCAATATCTACCAGTGTTTCGGTATCAGCATTTGCATGCAGGTCTGCTATCATCTTCTTATTTCCTGGTTTCCTAGGTTTTTTTGCATTGATTTCCGCCCTCGGGAGGTCACCAGCTTTCCTTTTGCTCATATTATGAAACAGAATTTTCCTCCCAGGGACAGGGTAACCGGCATAAAAAGCACAGTAAAAACAAAGAAAATGTGACTCACTCAGGAACGGTGAAGCCTGTAGGGTATCAGGATGGTCCCTCGCAGGTAATTTGAGAAGTTAGGTCTTGATCAGGGTTGGAATGGGATTGAAAATCGGCCCGGGCACGCAAAAAAAATCGGCCCACATTTGCATAAACACTCGTCAAATCACTGCTTTGGTGTTATCTTATCAAAAAACACTTTCGCTGGGAGGGCGGGGGAGGGGAGTTAAAAAAATGCAAGCGTTAGTTTACACTGGTGGAACATGTGAGGCCACTTCTACTCAGGCCCCCTGCCCCCGCTCAGTATGTGCACATGTTATTGGGCCGGCCAGTGAGACAAAGGGAGTGACACCTCTGCCTGTTGCTAAACGGAGGTAAAGAGCGCCCATCTGCCTCTAGAAAGGCCACTCAGACACCCACTGGGCCGCTGGCTGTATTCGAACACTAGAGACAGCGCCCAAATAGCCCCCCATACTGCTAAAAAAAGCAGCCCACAGCAGAACTCAGACACCGGCCCCTCGGGCATTGCCCGAATGCCCGCGTTACCAATCCGACGCTGGTCTTGATAAGGAACCAGGTCAATACGACAATCCAGTATCACAATCAGGGAACTTGGATGAACACGAGCTGCAGCAGCACCCCTGCTGCAGATGTTAGGGACAGGGCCCGGCCCGGCCTCCTCCGGTCAGTGAAGGGCAAGGATTGGCCCATCCTTAGCCTGGGCTTTGCCCAGGCACTTCCCGTGCAATGGGAGCTCACGGTGCTTTTTGAATCACCTACTGGTGCTAGCACGCTGCTGGTGACGTCCGCAGTCCGCGGTGCTGCCTGGACCCTGTAGTCTCTGGAGCCCTGTCTGGCCCCGGTAGCAGGAGCGATGATGACAATGGAACGGGATTCCCGCCATCACATGTGTATTTGCCTCACAGAATAAGTAATGTGCTGTTTAAGCTGTACAAAGTCTTAAATAATAATACACTACAGCAATAACTATGGAGCCTTGAAGTTATGTAGCAAGACCAGATTGTCACAATTTATTCTATCCTAGCCTATATCCCAGAAAAACTTCCAAGGCAGAATGCGCAATATATTGTAATCATACTGATTTTCCACTACATATATCTAATTCTCACTGATGAGCAAGCACATTTCACTGTTTCTGTGAAATACCTATCGCCCCAGAGCACAGCAACCAAACCCAGAAAAAAAAATCAATGTAACCGATAAATGCAGAATGCATGCCACAGAGGGAAAAATTAACAAACACAAATATGTAATTGTTTCGTTAGAGGAGACCAACATCTCATCTGTGTTGCAGGAATGGTAATTACAATTTAGCATAAATAAACAAAGTGCACCTTATATTTAACAGTTTATTATAAATTGTGAATCCTGCAATAAAAATAACAGGAAAATATTTCCAACAGCTAGTGATTAATCGCTGAGCTCATTTAATTAGTTAGAACAGTACAGAGGTTCATTTTTTGTAGCAAATTGCTCAGCATGGCATTGCCAATGTTCCTGCATCTTCACAAACATTTCAGGCAGCAGGGTTAAACATCAGGGGCTGTTTAAGAGGAAGGCGTGCAGTGACAAACCTGCCGCTTGAAAGGGCCTTCATGAATGCCCAGCAGATTCCAGCAGGAATGTCTCCATCTGTGTTGCAGTCATGTAAAAGCCAGCAATGAATATTGAGACACGATTGCTAGAATCTGTTGGACGTTCGTAAAGGCCAAAGGAGTGAAACGCCGTGCATTGACTGAAAAAACGTCCAGATAGACTGTAGGACTAAAACATACTGCTAAATAAGCGGGGTACACATTACGAACCATGATTAATGTGCAGATTAGAGTGTGCGCAATAGTTACCAATACAGAATAAATCAGACAGTGCGCTCTGGCAGACTTTGTATGGCGTCCGCAAACCGCTGTATTTAGCATGCATCAGATTCCCCAACAATGCATTCTCCTTCGTATTCAGCAAACAATGGCAAAGCCAATAGGTCTCGCCTATGAAACGTACTGGCGTTGCCAATGTTTTGTAGCCATGATGTACTGCAGCGCAAATACGTGTCAGTGTGGCTAAAAATAATTTGAAGAAGAGCTATGATGCAGCCATGGCTAAGGTACTTTTTTGTGCTTTTTTTTTAAAGTCCATTAGTGCTGGACGCATCATAGTCGTTTTTAAATGTTCAGCATACAAATCATTGTCAAGGTCAGCAAAGTCCATTTTGTATAGGGTGAACAAAAGGCAATGACATAACCAATAGTTTCCAAGACGAAACCTATTGGCGTTACAAATGCTTGTTAAGTCTCTGCACATCACCCTGTGATTATGACCAAATAAATTAATCTCCCCAGGTGTGAAAAAATGGCATTTGGCAAAAAGTCCTATCACATAATGAAAGCAATTGAGATGTCTTAGTGAAAATCCCTTTGGAAGCAGATAACATCTGTTGTCACGATGAAGTATATAACAACTGTTGGCCGGTCAAGACGGCCCAACAAGGAGTTATGCGCACTTGAGGAGTGCCAACCACTCCTCCCCTGCTCTTTGGGCAATGCAGCCCTGCCCCGCACCTGGAGATCACCTGGTGTTATTATCATTTTATTTTTCTCACTCACCACCACTGCTCTGCATAGCTTTAGTCCCCACCCACTACCATAAACTTTTTGTATCAGTATTAAATAACTGATTGTGTGTCATCTCATGTCATTTTTTTTATATATATTAATTATTTAAAGGTAATGTAACGTTATAGAATAATTAGCGTGCATGCTAAAATATGCGATTTGAGTCTTGCAAAATAGCAATAAACACTGACATATTTCACCTCAAAAAACATATTGAATGAATGATTATACCCACAATAGCGTGGCTTTATTGCACTAATTAAGAATTTGCTGACAACTATACCCTTGAGTGACGAGTTTATGAAGGGAATTGTACAAAGGATCTCATTATTTTCACATCTAGATAAGTACGTGTCCTCTCTTTAAAATGTTTATCTCAATATCTTTGCAGCTCTGTCAGTTATTACTACTGCGATAAAGTCATACAAAGTGCAATTGTAGTTAGAGCAAACCTAACATTACATAACAGTATCATTAGGTCACTCAACTTTCAGACAGAGGGAGATCAAATAAGGGAAGAAACTTGCCTCAGACAATAATAAAATCAAGCGTTGATAACAGGAATAAAGAAAGAAGAGTTGAACAAATCCTGAGAAAATCTACTATTTGTATATATCTATACTACTATAATAAAGGAAGAACTTTCAGCCTTTGAGGCGGGTAAACTCGGGAACCACAGCGCCAATCCACACACCCGATACACCGTTGGAATCGTCAGGGTGTTTAGATGGTTATAGGCTATATAAATAAAAAAAAAAACGTTATTTAAAAAATTTACAGTAAAAAAAAAAGTAGTCCCTCTGAAGTAGCGCCGGCCGCGACGTGCGTTCTCACGTCAGGAGTGCGGGGAGGAGCGGCGTCAAGGAGCGCGACGAGGAGCGGCGGACATGGCGCGGGGGAGGAGAGGTGACGTGAGGAGCAGCGGACAGGCCAGCGGCGGTGCGAGCAGCGGACACAGCGGACAGGCCAGCGGCGGTGCGAGCAGCGGACAGGCGGGAGGAGCGGCGGCTCAGGGAAGGGGACCCGAGGCAGGCGGGGGTCGGGGCAGGCAGGGGTCGGGGCAGGCGTGGGACGGGCCGGGCGGGGGACAGGCTGGGCGGGGGCCCGGGCTGCTGCACAATGTCGGGGCGGGCGGGGGTCGGGGAAGCCTGTTGAACCCGGACAAGGTCGGGACGGGCTGCTAGTATATGTATATATAGAGATAACTCTAACCACTAGTATATGTAGTAGACCTTTGTACTCACTACCATTCCTATGTGATTCTTAGAGTTTATCCATTTGCATCTCTTCCTTGAGTGACTTTACAACTTGTACATTTGCAATTGTTTCTATTTGTATCTGTACCCTGTGTGACTTTACAACTTGTACATTTGTAAAAAAAATTCCTGTTTGTATCTTTTATGTAACTCATGTAATCCTAAATCCTTATGTATCACAACTGGTTCTTTTGTAAAAGCGCTCTGACACCTTCGGGTAATGTCCGCGCTATAGAAAATTGCATTAAATAAATGAATAAATAAATAAAAAATTGCTTTTGGTAGCAGGGCGATGACATGGGGAGGGGGCACTGACCTCAAGGCAGTGCTGTCCTTAGCAATAACTTACGATTTCAAAACACATTCTGCAGAGCTCCTTGTGCATCCAACTTACAGGCAGAAAAAAATAAATTTCTGTATAGCCCCTGTGATTAATGTTTCTGTTAGACAGAGGGATCCGAGTTTTGTCTAGTGGCATACATTAGCACAGAGAGTTAATACACCTGCTGCAAAGAAGAAGTACCGTGCAGATCACAAATCTGTATTTGTATGAATAGCTGAGTGGATTACTGCTTTTGTCACAGAGATCCTTGAGTTACCACAGTTTTTAAGATACATCCCTAATATAGAAAAGTGACTGTTATGAACTGTCATTAAAGAGCTGTATGCAAACTGCATAAAATAGCTAGGACGTCATGGTTTTTTTCCCAGTCTTTCATTATCTATTCCTAATGTTGCTAGAAAAGGATCGATTTGGGTAAATATACATTCTTATCAGTAAAGGCAGCCTTTACCAGTGCTTTAAAACAAATGAAATGTATGTGAGAGAGGGGTGATGGAGAGATGAGGGACACTTTTGCCCGGTGGTAGTGAGGGAATCCAAGGAGGAGGTCATGTGAAAGGGGCACCAAAAATGATTGATGCACCGTGCACTACCAGCGCTAAAGCCAGCCCTTTTTATTGCACATAGATTGTGGTCTGAAAGAAGGTATAACTGGGTGACTGCTGTGATGAGCTGTCCAACAAATAGGGTGTGGTATCACTTATTTATCCATAGAATTAGGCTCAATGCAATTGGATATGGGTGTGTAAGAAAATGTGAAACGAAGCCGTCTGCAGGTGAGTGTGATTTATTTTCAGTGTCACTTGTACAGGTTCGAAAAGTAAAATGTGCAACAAAAATGAATTGCCACCTATGTAGGTTTTTAACGTCAGCTGACCTTTTTCAGAGCCAGAACTCAAACGTTTCACTAACACGAATTTTCTCGACGTATATTACATACCAATTGAATGAAGGTTCGAAAAACCCACTTCACTGTATATATTTCAACTATTTGCATTCACTTAAATGCATACAGTGTCAATATAAGAACTTCAAGGAGCTGCATAAAGAAGGACATGAACACTTGGAAGGGAAAACTAATTGTATTCTGCCTCATTACCTGGGTATTACTGTGGTCTGACCTGTGAGTAACAGTGCTGTGATTCCGTCATCCACATTTAATAGATCTGTATAAATGTTTTACAGAATGCCATTCAGATCACAGGCACAAGTAACTCGAAACATAAAGATTTGATGCAGAACTCAGGGGGTTTATAGGACTTTAAATGTACCGTTTGAAAGAGACATGATTGCATCATAAAAAATGTCGTGCTTGGCCCCGATACCAAATGAAGAATAACAAAAAAAATCTAATCAGCTTGAAAGGTGCAGCTTTGCAGCTCCCTGCTTTGGGAACAATGACTACGTCCTGAAACGTTCATCCATCTGCATATTTTAATATTCGTTAAAAGTCACAAAGCGAAGGCAAGGCGCGTTTCTGCTGTTCTTTTATTGGAAGTGTACGCCTTGAGACGTCTCATAGAAAAAGAGCACCCGTATTGGTGAGGAGGTTTTGGTACAGCTAGGTGGTTTGTGATTATGCAAATTAATCAATCACCTTCTCCTAGATTTGTGATAATAGTGGATCTTGTGTCTGTGTAGCGATTGGCAAATCCTCTACCTAGCCCTATACCATTCAGAACTCACATAGCCTAGTGCAAGAGAGACAGTGTAGTCTTCCTCACATTATGGAGGGCTACCCCCCTGGCAGGTCAGTTCTCCGTGAGACCCAACAGTGTCCCCTACTGATACTAGGTAATTCAATTAATCACACTCATAAAACATTAGGGGGATCCAACACCAAGATCACCAAAAGTGTCACATATAGGGTCAAAAATGAAACCAGCAATATTATGATCCTACCTTGGTAACATTAGCCGTTTCCTCTGGATGTGTTACAATACAGTGCATTACACCACCCGAGATGGCAAAAGGCTTAACCAATGTCCACGAGACCAAATTTCAGGTAAATTGTATATTCCAGAAGAGAGAGTATTCATACATTCATGTTCATATCTCACAACTGATAAAATCTCCATTGATAACTTACTGTAGGTTGTTTTGGTAAATGTGTAACATTCAGTTTGACTTTTTAAGGGTAACTGAACTCTTTGTCGACTCAAGGCTATATTTATAACTCGGTTTGTGTAGCTCTTGCACAACGCAACGTGGAGCAAGAGCGATCCAAAACTTCGGCCATATTTTTTAAGCCACTTTGCGGGGCTTTGAATGGCTTCAAAAATCTGGAGTAGTGCAACACAGCAATTTGTGCTCCATTGTATTACTCTGTGCAAGGGAGGCGTTCCGTGGGTGGTTGCGTGGATTTTCCCACGCAACTCCCATGGTTGTTGACTCATTACCGGATTTACCAAACCTGGTAAACCTGGGAATGCGCCAAAAAGACATGATGTGTGGAACAAAAAGCATGATCTGCACTGGCTTAAATACAGGCATTCACATAGGGTATTTATGGAAGCCTAACTAGAGAAATATGCAAACGTAATACCTGTAACGAGGTCCTGCTTTTTCATTGAGAAACCAAAGGTGCAACACTACACCATGGACAATTGTGCATGCCACCCATGGGGTTGACCTTTCTTAACAATGTATGTTCATATGATTTTACTACTTTGCACCTTTCACCATACGACAGTTCGGCTAAATGAGCAGGTGCATCCATAGGGTCAGAAATCTCTTTTCTTGCCCCATGGAAAACATCTAAGTATGGGTTCTACAGGAAATAATCTGTGAATAAAATCACGGCAGCTGATAAACTGAAGCACATCAAACCCAAGCCTCATATTTTCTCACTAACAGTTAAATGCCAGACAGTACCTAAATCCTGAAGAAAAGTGGCACCAGGCAATTTAAGGGTGCACAGCATGCAAAAAAGTAGACACAAGGAATGTGAAACTATTTTATGATTGTAACTAGGTAACTCAATTGAAGAGTGTGAAAACACATCGTGCACTTATCTTCAAAGCCTTTATCACACTGAATAAAGGCTATCAAAAAGGACTTAATCAGCTGGAACTCTCTGTCTAACAGGAGTCTGATTGACTCATAAAAAGGATATGTTATAAAGTCAATAGGAACATGTGAGTTCATTAAAGAAAGGTCATTCTCAGTAGCATGCATCAAAGAATTATAATAACAATTGGGGAATCTTACACTTTGGACTAGCAAAGTAGCACCTCTATAAAGTCAGCCCCCCTGGGATGGAATTACTTTAAGTGCCCGAGGGCACTTTAGGCATGTGTGCCTGCTTTATATGCCCCCATTGCACCTTAGTATTACAAAAGGGGATGAAGATGCTTGCACAGCTGCTTCTGTAATTCAGATTGCTGTGGCACGCTTGTAGCACTTGAGCGATCTCTAGGGGGTGCTCCTTATTTGTATAGGGCTGTAGGTCCCATACAAATGAGGCAACACTTTATCTCTATGCTCGTGCCACAATATACATGTGGGCTCTGAGGCAAGGGTGTTGTTGACAGGCACGCTGACTATGTGCAACTCTGAAGTAGTGCACAGTTATTGCCAACCCTGAGGGTACCCCATGGGAGGTGGGAAAGAGGGTCCCTGTGCACCCTAGGTGTTATGCAAATACTGGTGATTTGCATTATCCCTTTAAATTCCTTTCAGTACAGCTTCATTAGTCCTTACCCTCAAGTCTTTTGTAGCTGATTCATGTTACTGAGATTAATGACACAATATGTCTATATATTTATTTATTGATTGATGGAGTTTTTATTTAAAAGGTAATACGTCAACCTCACAGCCACTTTAATACATGTAACTATTAGGTAGGCGAGTTCTGTCAGCTCATGAATCTAGGTGTTATAAATGATTTGCTACTGCTAATAATCTGATGGCTTGGAAACAATCTGAAATTTCCAGCAGTCACAACTGGGAATTTGTTAATTGAACTCCAGGGTTAGTGGGTGTGCATTAGTTGGATGGGAGCGGCTTATGACAGTTCATTATAAGCTGCCTGCAGTAAAGATCTTCTCTAATAGTTGTACTTGACATTATACAACCACACTCAGGCCAAGCAGAACCTTGTGTTAAACGTTTCACTACCTTCTGGAAAAGAAGGCAATGTGTATATGATCTCAGAAAAGAGCTTAGTGTGGTATACATGTCTGTAATGCAAAACCAGCTAGGAAGAAACGGAGCACAGTACATGGTATGGGGGAACGGGAAAATGTCTACAAAATCGTGTACATCAAGTGACCCAAGCCCAGGGGATGTTAAGTCTAGCGTCTAAGCAGGATTCGATTCTGCGTGACCAGGTTCCAAAGTTTTCAGCTCTAGCTGCTACATCCCTTTTCAGGGAAGGCCATAGGACTCCCTTCTCCCAGTTATCAGCCCCTGTGTCTCTTCCGATGCATTTGTATTGGTAGGTTTTGATTTGGTTTTGATTTTTGCAAAAACTGGGACACACGCTGGGCAGGGGGTCTTGGGGGTAGTGGGCCGAACCCCCTGTGGGTGCCAGGGTGTTGCTGACTGGAGGTGGAGAACCCCAGGGAAAATACAGAGGTAGTTGCAGTTAAAGAAGCAGCGAATAGAATTGACCAATTGGTAGCATCACCCTCCCGAACTACCGTCCCCTCAATTGTAAGTGCTAGTGGGACGGTAGCCATCATGGACACTCCTTTAGATTACTGTTTATTGCAGGCCTCTTTGGCCAGGGCTACAAGCAGTAGTGTTCTTGCGACCAGTGACACACCAGCTGTGACGGACCTAGTATTTAAGGTTTTCAGCTGGAATGTCGCAGGGATCACAAGAAAGTTGGCTCTCCCTGATTGGAATGCTTGGGTTGATGAACACTCCTTATGCATCTTCCAAGAGACCTGGAGCTTGGAGCCGGTACATAGGGTGGGATTTTCCTCCCACTCTGTACTTGCCCTAACCTCGAAAACAGGGAAGGGACGCCCTTCGGGCGGTCTACTCATATGGGTAGCAGCCTCTTTAGACTGCAGAACAGAGGAGCTACAGACAGGTTGTCCGGATATTCAAAATATCATTTTAAGAGACCAAAGGGGAAGAATTGTTCTAAATATTTATAATGTTTACGCCAGAGGGACCAAGGGCGGGAGGAAGTCGCCTGTACTATCCCTCCTTGAGACCATCCTGAATAAAAACCCACACAAGTCATGTACCCTGGTCGCGGGTGACATGAACTGTACGTTTGAGCCCTTGGGCTCCGACGTTGCCCTTGACCAGGACGAGGAGGACACCAGGATAGGGATCCCTGTATTAGAGATTCCTCCCATTAGGAAATGGTCAGAAGTGGCGTTACAGCTATATTCCCTGAGCCTTGAACTAAATCTAAGGGCAGTAAATGGACGGACAATCTCGGATAGGGGGGGGGCTCACACTTATAATAGACCAGGACACTCCTCTAGAATAGACTACATCTTATTAGATGTTTGTCTCTGGAACCATGTGAGGGACATGGTTGTGGTCCCGACGATTGAAAGTGACCATAATTCACTTTCCTTAACCATGGCACAGTGGTGGTGCCCTGTAAAAAAGGGTCCTAGTAACCCCGTATTAGCACCCCCGACGAATCTGTTGTCTCACTCTGTGGAAGGCGCATAAAATGGGCTAAACTGGTCCTCTCTGAGGAAAGGGTTGGAGAAATCTCAACCCTTCTAAATCAAGCAGTGACAACCCTGGGGCTCCCCCTGGAAGGGGTGGGAAGGGTGAGTGGACTCTTTGCCTCTCTAGTACAGGCTTTGACAAACGTGTTTACCATCCCTCCTAGTAAGTCAGGAAAAAAGCAAAGCAACAAGCAGGGTGATGGTTGGTATACTCATACGTGTAGGGTAGACAAAACAAGGCTTGTTGAGGCAGTAAAGCATAAATCCCATAGCGGTATACTGGAAGCAAGGAAGGCCTACAATAAATCCCTTAAAACCGCCAGGATGGAGTGGGAAGAGAAATTCTGGGAAGACCTACTCCATGCCAGCAAAAGTAGGGACTCAAGGGCCTTTTGGAACCTTGTAGGTTCCCGGAATAGGCCCGAGGCAGCTATGAGACCCTGTAACATCCCCCCACAAAGTTGGGTAAAACACTTTGGGGCTTTATATCTCCCGGCAGATGGGGAACTAAATGTTAGGGTGATCTCCCCACTAGCACTCGAACCCCATACCTAGGATCTCTTTACTTCTTTAGAGATCGAAAAGGTAATTGGGTGGGTAGCCCCCCGCAAGGCAGCTGGTCCAGATGGCCTTCCGGGGGATCTTATGCGTGCTTTTCCAGTGGAGTGGGGAAGGGTCATTGCAGCTCTCCTTAATGACATCATGATGGGAGGGTCAGTGCCAGACTCCTGGAAGGGGGCGGTAGTGGTCCCGATTTACAAAAAAGGATGCAGAGAATCCCCGGGGAACTACCGCCCAATAAGCCTGATAGACTCCACCCAAAAGATAGCAGGTAAAGCCATACTTGGTAGGATTTTGCAGTGGGTGGAGGAAAATAAAATATTATCAGACTTCCAGGCAGGTTTTCGGGCAGGTATGGGGACAACAGAGCAGGTGTTCAGGTTGGCACTACTGGGGTGGAAGGTGGTGGAGCTAGGCAAGGGCAGTCTATATTTGGCCTTTATTGACCTAAGGACTGCCTTTGACCTAGTCCCCCGAGAGAAGTTATGGAGGGTGCTTCATGAGTTGGGATTGCCTCCATATATCTTGTCTCTCCTTATTAGCCTCCACGCCCATACTTTTGCTCAGGTCCGCTGGGGTAGAAATGGAGAATTAACAGAAAAAATACCAGTGTCTAGGGGTGTGAGGCAGGGATGCGTTTTGGTGCCCACCCTTTTTTCACTATATGTGAACGGGGTGGTGGAACATCTCCAGCAAGAACCAGCCAACGCCCCCTGTCTCGGAGGAGTGCGGATCCCCACCCTGCTTTTTGCGGATGACACGCTCTTGATCTCCAAGACTCCGCAAGGCCTTCAGAAACTGTTAACACGTTTCCAGGATTTCTGTGCTGCAAAGGGTCTAGTAATCAACGTGGATAAAACTAAGTTCCTAGTCCTAAATCCTCCAAAGAAACTGGGCCGCCCGCCTATTCTTAATTCTGTTGCCTTGGAGAAAGTATCCGAATTTGACTACCTCGGAATTCGGATCACGGATAGCATGAACTGGTCACCTCACATTGCTAAGATGGTCCTTAACCACAAGAGAGTAGGAGGAGCCCTCCTGAGGGAATTCCGGGCATCACCTAGGAGGTCGCTTACCCCAGTAATTGACATCTACAAGGCTAAGGTAGTAACATCAGCCTTGTATGGGGCTGAACTGTGGGGGCATTGCTGCCTGGACGCCTTGGCAACAGTAGAAAGTAAGCTCTTAAAATCCATAATTGCCGTCCCTTCAAGCACTCTGACAGTACCAGTACTGATGGATACAGGCTGTAAAAACATTAAAGACCAAGCCCGACTTCGCCCTCTCCTTCTATGGACATGCATCTGGAGGGGTGAAGACTTAAAATCATATGCTGATGGGTTGGCGGAGATAATGAGCTTGGGCGGTTGGGCAAAAATAAGATGGCTGAGTGACACTAAAAAACTTTTGGAGAAAATCGGATTGGGGGACTGTTGGTTATCAAGATCGGCTCCACCAAAAGAGGCGCTGAAGAGACTGTACTGGAACTGGGTTGCGGAACAGCTAGTTATAAACCCGGATCATTGCAAGTCCACTGCTGCTTTTTTAACAGTAAAAGATGTTGTAGTGTTTGAGCCTTATCTGGACCTAATTACTCTTCCATATGACCGAGCACTGTATTTTAAATTTAGAGTAAGCTCGCTACCACTAGGGGCTCTGGTATCCAAGTGGAAATCAGGTGCCCACACGTCCCCTTATTGTGCATGTTGCCCTAATAGGATAGAGTCCATTACGCATATCCTATTTGAATGCCCGGATTATGCAAAGCCCAGGAGCTTCTGGCTTAAACCCCTTCGCCGGAATATGGGCACACGTAGCTATCTAGCAGCACTGCGCGTTTTAATGACGGACACTTCCCCCCCTATTGTATGTGGCATAGCCAAATTTTTAAAACAGTTTTGGTTGTTAAGATGCAAGAGATTGTCAGTAGCGGTTTAATGATTTTTTAGCTAATTTATTTATGGCATTACATGTCCTTTTACTTTTTTAATGTGCACCTAATATTTGCCTTTTTAAATGATGTTTTTTTTTATAGATTTGTATTGGCTGTATTGTGTGTACGCTTATAAGATATCTTGCATATCGAATAAAAGCTTATCAAATCAGTAATGGTAGGTGACCTATGAGTTGTGGATTGTGGCATTCTCAACATAAACATTGCAGAGGTTAAGTAAATAACTAAAAGTCGTTTTTTCTTTGTTTTCGGGATCTGCTAAGGTGCAACATTAGTATTTATGAGAAAAGAGATCCCACCATTTTTTCACTCTTCTTGCAACCCTCGCTTAAGTTACTATGGCATTTATATAACATTCGTCCTAGGTTTGTCCTTGATGACAGTACTAATCCAGATATGTTGCATCCGAGCAGATTTTTTTTGTTCATGTCATTGTCAGCCACCCGTTTTGAAACAAAAAGGGACTGCAATATTGTGTTATTACATATAGATATGTCCAAACTAGAACTTGCAATATTTTGTTAATTCACACACAATTTGGACCTTAGAAAATGATTCTTGCCATAAAAGCAATCGCGTTACATGCATGAACCAGGGTCTGTATTACAAAACGTACCTAAGGTCTTACTCACCGTGCCCTGTATGCCGGTGGATCGGAAGATCTCAAATCCTTGCTAACACCCTATACCCCTGGTAGGGTCCTTCGATCGGCCAACAAAAATCTTCTTGTGATCCCCAGAATCTACAAAGCTAGATGGGGCGGGAGGTCTTTCCACTCCCTTGTCCCCAAGATCTGGAATACCCTTCCAGTGGATATTAAAGGTCAGTCGGCCTACTCTCTCTTTCGAAAGGCCCTGAAGACCTGGTTCTTCAGGGAGACTTATCTGTAATTCCTTCCCCTTAGCTCACAGCCTATTCCATCATTAGCGCCTTGACGCATATGGGCAATGTCGTGCTGGATAAATCCCTTTTCAATTCAATTCAATTCAGGTGTGCCAACCGGTGTATGGGCCTGCTTTGTGTGCCACCGGGGCACTTTTATATTACAGATGGGACGCAGACGCTTATGTGCCCCTTCTGTAATACTGAAAGCACTTGTGCAGTCCTCTTGAGTGGGAATGCCCCCCCCCAGACATCCCTCTGCAGGCGGGTGCAGTCACCACGGCACTCGCCAGGAAGGGGATCTCTAATCCCTTTTGAAAGTGCAGGCAAGTTGCCACCAGCACTGTGAAACAGTGAGAAGCTTTTAAACAGCTGCTCCATATTTCACTTGAAATTCGTGGCTGCCCTGGGCAAAGCATTCATCACAGTTGGGTGCATTGTTCTGTTTAAAAGTGCACCATGTGGAATTGCTTGTTCTGTCCGTTCACAATGCTTTTTTCCTGTCTGCGCATGCTGATTGCGTGCTCAGGAAGAAATATCTTGCGAACACGCATTATGAAAGCGCGAACAAGAAAAAAATTCTGCGAAGCCGTGAATCACGGAATTTTTGGCAATATTCAAATTCCGCGAGCGCAACGGAATTTACCGCCCAGGCCTAATTACCAGTTCAAAAAAGGCCCCTGTGTAATGAATGTGAGCTGTTGAGAAATGAAGACAACACAGGTAAGAGAAGACAGCTTCTTTATTAATGTCCTTCCACCACCACAGGTTCCAGTCAGCTGGAGGCAGCTGTGGAACCTTCACCAAGGATAATTATAACAAGCGCCAACAGAAAAAAGATGAACACCAAATAACTATTCAGTAAAGAGGCAGACAAGTGTGAACACACGCATATAGAGCTCACCCATTGGAAGAAAATAGACCTTTTATTCGAGTGTTAAGTCTGCAGTTTCTGTAGTACTAGAGAAATATAATTATAGGGCAAGTCAAATTACAATTTAACAACATACCGTCAAAGGAAAAAACATCCAGAAGGGCAATTTACCTTGAGATCACTAATTGAATCGAAGAAAAATGCACATTTCGTCTAAAAAATGGACATTAAAGAAATTCAAAAATGTGCTCACCTGGAGCACTTGTGATAGACTCGTATCTGCACAACCCATGGCTAAAATGTTTGCAATCCTAGTTTAACTGCTGAAAAATCTCTGTCTCAGAGAAAAGCAGACATGATTAGTGGCAGAAGGGGTCATTTAAAAATGTCCACTCGTCATGAAACCAGTGTTACTTAGGTCATCTAGAAACGGCCGATGTATTTGGCTCTCAAAAAACTAAACAATTAGGCATGTGCAGAAATGTAAACTGAGACCTTAGAAAAGTCAGGCATGAAAAAACTGGAGTCAAGTCAAACTAGAGCCATGTCTGTTTACATAGAAATGAAGAACATGCTAAACAGGACAGTAATGGCCACGCACCACTACCACAAATGTAGAGAGATCGTTTGATTTTTCAATCACCTTTTTTTTAATTTTAAGCTAAATATTTTGATTCTTGAATTGGAAAATTTTTGCTTGTCCTAAAAAAATTAACATTCTGTGCTGAATGAACCAAATGAACCATCTCACATAAAACCCTAGTTCCAGTTTGGAAATTAGGACAGGTATAGGTCTCCAATGGAGTTTTCACCAAAATTCAAAACAACATTTGTATATTCTGGGGATCTGACATTATCAATCCCGTAATGTTTTCGTTTTCACTATCACTTTCACTATACTTTGCCATGCACAGATGTTTTAGGATTTGCAGAGCACACTCCCACTTTGGCCCTACTACAAACAGTCATGAAAGTCTCATTCTATTACAATTACAAAGACTTGAAACATTTTTGTTTTAAATGAATGACTGAATTAAAAAAATACTGAATATCTGAAGTCTAATGTCAAACCCTTAGGTATTTAAGTACAATACAAGCCAGTTATCTTCTTGGATCATGAAAGTATTAGACACAACTTTAGGTTTTTACCACCTGCTCCAAACATGGTGTGTTGTAGCAAAACATCCTTTGAATACATACCAAAAGAAACCAGAGGAATATATACACAGGTTACGTTTTGGAAAATTAGGTCACCCTATTGTATTGTAACCTATATCAAGTGTTGCAAAAAAGTTGGACACCACCTTTCCTGACCCTAGACAAAAAACAGAATTTTCTGAATAGACGTGCATTTGCATCTGCATAACTCAGCATTATGTTATGTCAATAGATTTTATGCTGCTTATATGCAGAACGATGAGGGACCTGGTTCACAAATAAAAGTAGTGACTCTGAGCCCATTGTAGCTCTCATGTGAATGAGTGCAGATTTTCTGTAAATCACAAATTTTGCCAGAAGACGGCCAGGGAAGCCGCAACAGGCAAAGGTTTTCTGTTGTGTGACTTGTTCTCCTGGCTCCCATAGTCACACTCCAACAGTGCACACAGTGTACAATTATACACTGTGAAAAGGCAGCTTGGCGAGCAAATGTAATATGTTTTCTTTCCCTTTTTTCAAAGGAACATTTTACTTGTAGAGCAACCACTCTATACCCCATTTTATTTACTTTCTTTATTGAACCCCTTGCGGAACAACTCTGCAAAAATATGATTAGGGCACCCATAGAAGAGATGTGTAGGCTTAAAATATTCATGGATTACATCATTTTATACCTCTAGCCTGATGAGGATAACATCAGGCAAGCTGTACAGACGATTATAGATTTTTCTAAAATTGAAGGCTGTAAGATCAAAGCAAAACAGAATGATTGCTTTGTAATGTAACAGCTGCAGACCACCCCGATATCATTACAGCCTCAAGCAAGGACACAGTCCCCAATAAGATACCTTGGGATATCAGTGACATATCATCTTTCTAGCCTGTTCCATTTGAATTACGAAAAATGTTACGGAAACTAAAAGGATTGCTTGATGGGTAGTCACTGGTTCCCTTGACATTTATAGGCTGTATCTCCATGGTTAAAATATCGGTATTACCACTGTTGATATTTCTCTTCTCTAATGTTCCAAAAAAGTCCTTATAGTTTTTTTCAGTGAATTAGATTCTGCTTTTAGGAGTTTTGTTTGGAACAAGAAATCTTCTTTGGTAAAGTTGGGGGTTCTACAACTTCAGAAATCACAAGGAGGGCTGGTGTTCCCCAATATTCAAGGATACCATCAGGCTGCTTTAATGGATCTTCTATCAAGGTATTTATATGGATGCAGAGCATTCGTTTTTTTTAATAGGATGATTCAGGAATCAGAAAGTAGCCTACCAGCTTTTTATCAAAATAGTGAAGCCACCAAAGAAAACCAGGTATAAGTTTCTACGGGATACCTTCGAGCAGATGACTGCCCTATTCAAACTCTATAAGTTGCCATTTGATAGAGTTGTATTGTTGTTGCAGAAGATCAGATGCCTGGGCTTTATTTTAGCAGATCAGAAAGTTAGATTGTGGAACTCCCTAGGTTTTCAAACCTGTGACGACTTCATTATGCGGTGAAAATCTAACTCCTCGGAAGAACTATTAGCTAGGAGTGACCCTCAAAGTAAGCTACATTTTTTAAGCTTTAACCAGATTAAATACTTTATGCAGGTCAATATTAAAAGTGATATTCAGGAGCCTCATTCGATCAGTAGTGCTCTGGTTAAGAGCAGAATTCAAGGACTAGGAAATTGGTACAGACAGCTGAAGGAACTTCCTTTGCAGCCGGGCCTAACTCATTTTCTTTCCAGGGTATTAAAACAAACACAATGTCATCTATCGGAGAGTGATTGGCATTTAATTGCAGAGATAGGAAACAAATCTCTCTGGGCTGCAAATTTTAACAGAATGTAATTCCAGTCTAGATGGATGGCATGTTATACCCTGGAAACTTTCCAGCAGTTTCAAATAATTGTTTTCGTTGTCCTCAACAAGGTGAAGGACATCCTTCTAATTTGTGGCAGTAAGTGTTTGAGGTATTCGGTCAGGCAATCCAGTGTTCAGTATCTTCAGATGCTACTCTAGTACTATTTGATGTTTCTAAAAGGAGCCAACAATTAATAAAGGGTCAACAATATTTTATATTGATAGCTTTGTTCATTGCATGCTCTTTTATCCTCCAGATGTGGAGGACAGCAAAGATTCAGACAGTCCAGGATTGGAAGAATAAAATGTCTCGTACCATGAATGTTGAAGAGGTATATGCAAAGAGGGTGGTTGGACCTAAGAGGTTTAATGCCATTTAGCAATATTGGAAATAAAGTGTTAGGGCATTCAAAGCCAATAGTGAGTGTGTTTGTTAGGGTGCCCCGATAATGTTTAAAAACTTGGCTTCTGGCTAACAATATCTTGGGTAGCATTCTTTTTTAATGAATAAGTTCTGAATCTGAATGTTTGCTCTGCCTTCTAAATTGCACTTCCTATGCGCTAATTTACTTGCCTTTTAAGATATTACAATGTATTAGTATATGATTGGAATCATTGAATATTTTTGATAATTAAATATCACTGTCACACTTCATTGCACATGATACAGATCATGATCTTTGGCTCTGAAAACGAGCAGCTTGGGTTGAATTTCTGGAAAGAGGTCTTAAATTTGGCTCTATTAAATATTATGCACTTTATTGGCTATTACGAAGGCACTTAGCCACTTTTTTTTATTAACGCACTTTAATGAACCTGGACTGCGTTTGGCTATTTATTAATGCAATTGTAGTATAATGATCAAATGTTGCTTTTTAAATGGTACAAAACTAATATTTTCTTCTCCATTCCAAAACAACATAAGAGTACCTACTAACGTAAAAAAGGGGAAAGAGAAAGGAGCGATCGAATTAATTTTCAAACCACCACCTTCTCACAGAGTGAATCACGATACCACAGGGGTGTGTAGACAGAGTGCAAAGCATATATGATGAGGAAAAAAGGAACCCTCAGGCACCTACACAAGGCAGGTAGCCAGTCATCTTCATCGGGTTCCTGTTTGTTAGTAAGTGAATGATACTAGAAAAATAGTGCTAATTTAAAATGAGTCAAGCCTACTCCCCCCACAAAAGACTTTAATATAAGGGGTAGTGCTAGCCCAATTAAAAACAAGTGAAAAAGTCAGACATGCAAAAGGCTGTGTGAACTTGAACCTAATGTCCTATCAAGAGGTCTTAGCACTATTTTTCTAGTATCATTTACTTACTAACAAACAGGAACCCGATGAAGATGACTGGCTACCTGCCTTGTGTAGGTGCCTGAGGGTTCCTTTTTTCCTCATCATATATGCTTTGCACTCTGTCTACACACCCCTGTGGTATCGTGATTCACTCTGTGAGAAGGTGGTGGTTTGAAAATTAATTCGATCTCTCCTTTCTCTTTCCCCTTTTTTACGTTAGTAGGTACTCTTATGTTGTTTTGGAATTGATTACTAAGGGGTAGAAGAGTAACCCGTTTTACCCTTTCTCTTTCGTTGTTTAAATATAAAATACAAAACTAATATTGTTTATTTCTTTTGCACATGTTATAACCAATTAACAGATCCGGCCGGTGATTTTTGCTACATTGCTATTATCTGTAAAAAAAGAATGTATATTCTATTTCCAGAAGTTACTTTTTGTACCTATTGTTCTACTCGATAAAAAAAGAGAAACATAGAGAAACCACTTTGTGGTCCTTTTTCCTTCCCACTCAGAAAAAGGAGTTGCTCAAGTCCTCTGCTGCAATAAAACTCCAACCATTTCCAGTTTGGGAAAGGATATAATCAGTGTTGTAAATGGCTACAAACTAACAAGTTTGTGAACATTCAAAAACTTACAAGGCAAACCAGGCATAGTTCTGCCTAGCCAGCACCTCTTTTATGGGGTCTACTACTGTGTATATCTGTGCATTTTAGGTGAAGATATACGTGCTAGTCAAACCTTCTGTTAATTCCTAATGGGTGTAAATGAAAAAGTTCTATACTGATGCTATGGATAAGCCACGCATACAGACCTCCTTGGCCACTAAAAGAAGACCCTGGCACAAATTAACGGTGGACATTTTCCGAGAAGCCTATCAAGCTCCCCTGATTAATGATTATACGGGAATAATGTCAACTGAACTTAAGCGGTTTGAAAATGCAGTTAGCGAAGCGATTAATTACACCATCCCGCTGAAAAAATATAAACCCCGCCAGGCAGTCAAGCAAGAAATTTGGTATTCCGAGGATCTGAGACTGATGAAACAAAAAACCAGAAAGCTGGAAAAAGTATGGAGACAGTCTCCGAGGCCGGAGGACAAGCAACATCATACAACCTCACTTAGGTCATATCATAAGGCCATAAGGACAGCTTGTAAAAGCCACATCGCAATGCAACTCACAGAGGCAGGGAAAGACTCTAAAGTTTTATTTAAAATCTTACAAACTTTCACTAAGCCTGCGGCATGCGAGACGGTAGAGGTTGCATCCCAAGATCTATGTGACGGGATCTCACAATTCTTCATGAAGAAGATAGATGCGATCTACGGAAAGATAATGGCCCCAAAGACAACTGAGGTGGTTGATCCTAACAACCTTTCTCACAACAACACACAACAGAAGTCACAAGCTAACTGCCTAAGAAGCTTTCCCCCTATCTCCTTAGAGGAAGTTACTGCTTTAGTGACCGAGATTAAGAGTGGTAGCCCTCGGGACATCATCCCTGCCCGCATTATGCCCATGCTGGCTGAAGTCCTGGGCCCAGAAATCCAGCAGCTAATTAACCTGTCACTAAGCACGGGAGAGGTTCCGAGGGATTGGAAAAGGGCATTAGTGAGACCGTTGAGAAAGAATACCACCGTTCCTTGGACGGAACTTACCAACTTGAGACCTATTTCTCTCCTTCCCTTTATGGGTAAAGTGATAGAGAAATTTGTTAATAGGCATTTGTCTAGATACATCGAGGAGACAAATGGACTGGATCCATCCCAGTCGGGTTTCAGGCCGAGACATAGCACCGAGACCACCTTGCTGTCAGTCGCAGATGATCTACACATGTTCCAGGATAAAGGTTATTCTGTTGTCCTGGTTCTGTTGGATCTGTCTGCGGCGTTTGACACCGTGTCATATGACATCATGACCACCAGGCTTGTTAACATCGGCCTGGAAGGTGGGGCTCTAGTGTGGCTGAGGAGTTTCCTGACAGATCGCACCCAAACAGTCACCTTGGGTGCTTATCGGTCAGAGGAGTTGGGGATCTCGAAGGGGGTGCCACAGGGCTCTTGTTTGAGCCCTACCCTTTTTAATATCTATGTGGCCCCCCTAGCGAACATCATGAGGTCCCATGGGTTTATCCCTGTGTCATATGCGGATGACACCCAACTCCTCTTTCCTTTTAAATACTTCACGGATGAGGTCAGGAACTCCTTCTCCCAGGGGATGAAGGCAGTGGCCCACTGGATGGCATCTAACTTCCTGCAATGCAATGTTGCAAAAACGGAGGTGATGCTGTTCGGTGAGGCCAAACTCCTGTGGTCCCCCGACTGGTGGCCGCAAGATCTTGGCCCAGTCCCAGAGCCCAAGCAGGTGGTTAAAAATCTCGGTGTGCGTCTGGACCAGGAGCTGTCCCTGAAGCAACATGGCAACCAAGTGGTGGGGTCTTGCTTCCATGCCATCGGAATGCTGAGGAAAGTTTTTCCCTTGCTCCCTGACTCAACCAGGAGGACATTAGTGCAGGCCTTAGTGTTGAGTCGCTTGGACTATTGCAATGGGTTGCTTCTATCAGCAAATGAGGGAGTAATTGCCAGATTGCAGGTAGTCCAGAATACCGCGGCCCGTCTTGTTCTAAATCAGCCCTCTCGCACCCCCTACAAACCCCTCTTGAACACCCTGCATTGGCTTCCCATTAAACAAAGGGTGAAGTACAAGACTTGTTGCATTATACACAAGTGTCTATAGAAGAAAGGCCCTGTGTATTTGTTTAACAGATTTTTCCCCTATAAACCTTTGAGATCTAGTGAACAAGCCCTGCTGCAGGTTCCGAGAGCAAAAAAGGCTAGACAGGGTGGTAGAGCCCTCTCAATTGCTGGCCCAAAGCTGTGGAACAACCTCCCACTTTCCTTGAGACTTTGCAAGGAGTATCTCCCGTTCAGACAACAGTTAAAAACCTTCTTATTCCAAAACTAGTGTAAATTTTATATACCTACTGCTATGCGCTGGAAGGTTGCCAAAGGCGCGGAGATACTCCTTTGGGAGGTGATCCTAGCGCGTTATAAACCCGCAAATAAATAAATAAAAATGTTTTAGCTGTATACCCACGTTTATGCATGAAAAAACCTTGTGATTGGGCCCAAGATCTTCCAACAATACATTGTTCTGTTCATGAAGGAACCGAGTAAAAAACACTCATTCTGGATTGAGTGACGCAGTTCTCGTATATTCTCTTCATACATAATATGTGGATGAATTAAATTGGTTGGCTTTTTAATCTACTTCTAGAATGTGTTATGACCAGTTTAGCAAGCACTGAAGAGTCTTTTTATATTGTCACCATTTTCACATTGCTTTTATGTGAACTATTTCTAGACAACTATAACAAGTACATATCTAACTTCAACATATAAATGATTTTGTTTACTAAAGTAATAGGTGATTTTGTTAAGCGCACTGTTGCACTTGACCCTTTCTGCAGGGTCATCCCCAACAAGTTCACCCTCCTGTTTTCTGAACCTGTTTCTGTTGGATTTTAGAACTCTGTGTATTTTAGCTCTGCTAGCCAGTGCTAAAGTGCTTGTGCTTTCTCCTCTAAACATGGTAGAATTGGCTTATACCAAATTGGCATATTTAATTTATGTGTAAGTCCCTTGAAAAGTGGCACTAACTGTGCCCAGGGCTGTCAATTAAATGCCACTAGTGGGCCTGCAGCATGATTGTGCCACTCACTTAAGTAGCACTTTAAATATGTCTCAGGACTGCATTTGCAGCCTGTGTGTGCAGTTGTAAATTGCCATTTTGACCTGGCAAAATTAACCTTTTATCACAAGGTTTGGTAGAATGCACACCCATTTGTGCTGTCTATTTTCCATTTAAAGACATGCCACTTGATGAGTGAGTAAAATATAAAAAGAAAACTGAAGAAATTGTTCAATGGACACTAGACACTACAAGTAAATTTGTAGGACATGATCCGAAGTACTCAGAACCCTGGCAGTCTCTGTTTGAATTTTTTGTTGATTTATTCTGCAACTGCAGTTTCAGGAGAACACGATGGACTATTGTGTTGTTTTTCATTTTTCTGTTTTTCATCTTTTTCTTTTAGGAATGTGTAGTTTTATTTTTAGATTTACTGGTCTTCACATATTGTGTATTTATTATCATCATATGTTACACAACATCAAACAGATACAATGTCATAAATTTAGAGTGACACAGCGGATACAATATAGTATTTTTGCATTTTCTCATGTGACACTCGTCACGGGTCACCCGGTATAAATATAGCACACACTCGTTCAGTCTCAATTAAGCACTCACATCTTGGTTTGGGATGAGGGACAACATTGGTGAAGGTACACCGAGCGCAGAAACATGGGTGGAATTTAAATGTGGTTTCCGTATGGAGGTTTAATTGGGCAGCACAAAGGGTGTTGCATGTGGATTTTAAAACTCATCCTGGGAAGCACAACATGTGAAGATTAACACTGTAATTAAACTGGGTCTTTATTTGAAAGCAGTCATGATCAGGGTGTTTGGGTTGTTAATTTGATACCACAGAAAGTTTTACTTTGTATGTCATATTCTGGTTTTATTTTTGAATTCACAATGGGTTGCATGAAGGATGAGTTTGTTTTGAATTGTGCAGTCACATCTGTTAATATTCAGTTCTCATTTTTTCTAGAGTTCCCCAGAGGAAGGGAAGTAGTTAGTCCGAAATGCATTGAGAATTACACCTTCACTTTAAATTATGATGAATTATGCATTTCTAAGTGTCTTGGAGCAAAGCCTGAGTGGCACTCGTGGAACTTGTTGAGCTTATATGCAAATCTATTGACTAAATGGAGTACTATGGATTATTGTTAGAATAAAAACATTAGAAACATGAAAATCATGGTTGGATATGTTATGTATGGTACATATGTCGGCTCTGCATCCTGGGTTGGGGATCCTGACAGGGCTCCAGTGGTAGCTTAAAATAAACCTTTTGCCAGCCCCAAAACGTCCCTTTTCATACATATAAGTCACCCCTAGGGTAAGCCCTAATCAGCCCACATTGCAGGGTGCAGTGTATTTAAAATGTAGGACATATACTTGTACGTTTTAAATGTCCTGGTAATGACCAACCCATACATTTATTTTTCACTAATTCAAGGCATAATTCTCTCACAGGATAACATTGGATTACCTTATTACATTTAATAAGTTGTAATTTCCAAATGGGAGTAGGAAACTAGATCACGTTTAGTGTCTTTGAATTGTTATGAAGATTTTTGCCTCATGGTGTAGTTGGATTATAAATCGCAATTTTGAAAATGCTACTTTTAGAAAGTTTTACTTTATACAGGGGTTGGCCCTAATTCACACAGCTAGATAGGGCCTGTAAAATTAGATTAACATTTTATCTAGCTGTCACGTTAAATGCTGTTTTTTATTTGAACAGATTCAGACCAATCACTGATTACATTGGCCTTTAGTACGTATTTACTTTTCCTTTTGTATTTTTTCTAGACCATTTACTTTTTTTCTTTTCTTGTCAGAACCAGGGAAAGACACTATTTTTTATGACAATAAACATACTCTCAAATTAAATTATAATCCAATGCAAAACACGTTACAAACAATAGAAAGTTGACATTTTCCTATGTTACCTATGTAGTGCCTGTAGCCTGTCTCTGAGTCACATGAATGGGTGGATATTGTAGTTGGGCTTTGTGTGTGACTCCTGAGCAGCCACACATAAGAGAGCATAGCTGTGCCTAGATGGGCCATCACTGGCAGGATGTGAAGGCTGCATACTGTGTAGTTAGTCTGGAGCCAGGACAGGGAAGGCAGGATGCCTGGGGGCTTCTAGAAACTTCTCCCTCCTTCCAGAGGGAGGGCATCAGGTATAAATATTGATCTCAGACACCACCTCTTCAGTACACTTTTGGACCTGTGAATACTCTACTAGAAAGAAGACTGTTGTGCTGCTGAAAGGACTGCCACTCTTTCTGAATGCTGCTTTAAAGAACTACTGCACTACTGCCTTCCTCATGCCAGGGAGACAAGGACAGGACTTGCATCTCTTGAACCGAGGACTCCAAAGTGACTCCAAGGGCTTGTTGGTTCCTGTCTAGAGTGATACAAAAGGGGATGATGGACGGAGCGTTTGTATAAATCAAACACTCACCCCCAGTCAACTGATCTGGGTTTAATCCATCACCATTCTTTAGTTCACTCAGCCACCCCAGTTCAGACATGGCTATATGCAAATCAGTCTGACCCTGTGCCTTATGGGAACAGTCAGCCCGAACTGCCAAGCCATGTCTTCCCTGGACCGGAAACAAGCATCCTGGGACCGGTTTTGGATTCATAATCCTCATCAGCCAGGCTCCTGTCTAGAGCCTCAGTGATAGAATACTCGAACAATTTTAAACCCATCCCCTGGACTCTGCCATTAGGGCGTTTACCCTGTCAAGTGGTGCCACCCCTGTCCTGGGCAATTGGAAGTGTGTCTACAGTGTTCTGTCAGTCTCTGTGGATTCAGCAGGACTGACACATCTCATTTGCTGTGTGGGCCAACCCAAAGCAGAACTGACGCATTGCCTCTGTTGCATAGATCGCTCCATCATAAAGACCCACATTGCATCCATCACCAGTGGCGTCACTAGGGTTAGTGTCACCCGGTGCGGGTAACTCATGGTGTCACCCCCTCACGACTTACCGCATGGACCTCCTCCGTTCCGAGTCTGCCAGTGGACACAGATGGCAAATAACGGGACCATACAGAATCCTTAGTAACGTTTGTATATTTAGTTCCTATATTTACAAAGGCCATAGAAGAAACATTTAATTCAACAAGGTCGGAGAACTCACAGAACTACAGAACTCATTAGTGAAACGAAGCCCGTGGTGTGTTAGGTACAATCAGATATGAGGGAGGCCCTCTGTGTGTTATCTGCATACATACCACACCCAATGTGTGGAGAAGCAGAATATCCTCCGGCCGGACATAAAAATACTCAACAGGTTCAGGGACAGTTATAGACTCAAAATAATTAAGGAATATATATATGCAGGTGTCTGCAGAGAATTAGGGGCATATTATCAAGCCTGCCTGGGCAATAAAAATATGCAAGTTTGTAGTTTTGGCGGTGGGGATGGGCTGGGCTGACTCGAAAAGGGCATGTGTGGGGCAGCATAGGAAGAAAGCCAGCTTGAGCCTGGCTAGTGGCAGGTGCACCCGCCCGAAGAGGGCACTGCCCTCAGGGCCATGTTTTCATTTGTGTGCCACTGCACTGCCACATTTTTAACTTACTACTACTTACTTCATGGACATGCATATGATATATACAGTATATTATACATTAAAAATAATTATACTATTCTCTCTCTACTAGTGACAGCAGTCTCTCACCGTTCCAAATTTGAAGGGGAGAGACACAAGCACAGCAATAGTGCCGGTCTGGAGTCGGACCGGTGGTCTCTGATGTCGTCGTCTTGACTCGTGGCGTCGGTATTAATTGTTCTTTATTCTCACGACGCACAGTCGCACCACCGCACCGCGCACGCACTCTCCCTGGCGGGGCGCGTGACCGCCGTGACGCATCAGAGGCTAAGAACAGCAGTTGCGCACTGCGCACAGCGCGCAGGGGCTGTCCCAGGGCCGTCACGTGATTGGTAGTAGGGCTAAGATTGACGGCCCTGGGACCCAAACTGCTGGGCAAGAGTGACTGTGAAACTGAAAGTCTGAACTCTGAACAACAACGCCGCTGGCCCTATTCGCTGCCACGGTACATTAATTTCCTATCGCAGCATTGTTGTCCTTTCAGTCACAGCGACCATTACAGGCACAGAGGAGGCCGCGAGACAAAAACCTGAACAGTTTTTCCCTATCTAAAACTGAGTGGCACACACGCCCGGGTAAGAATTCAGTAAAATCTCATGCTCACTCCACCAATCCATCTCCCACAAACATACATATAGCAGCCTTCACCACAGTAGGCTCACCACCCATAAGGACGACATCATCTAAGCCTATGACTGGCCTGACACTATTTAAAATTATCACGGCAGGGGACATAGGATCACCGAAGACAGGGCCCGTTAAAGTGCCACCGCATGCTACAGCACATCTCGCCTAAGTTCCTTGAGAGTGCCAGGCAGTCAGGGTCCCAGTTGAAGATGTAGAACATCCTGATGGACATGGCCAGGACAGGTGAATTGCTCATTGCACCGTCCAACACTGCACAAGCACACATTATTCCACGAACAAAAGCTCTTTTAAGGTGATCCTGTTCCCAAGAACTAGTGCCTTAAAGCACCCGGCACCTCTTTTGCAACACCTCCACCTGTTGCCATTTGAAAGAACAGTGCAAGAAAGGCGATGCAAGACTTAGACCCCCCCAGTCACTAAACACATTCCATAAGTAGTACATCCATCATAGAGCATGATGTTCCTGTCTGGTGCTGGTCTGTTTCTTAATCTTGTCTATTCGGACCTTGTTGTGCACAGCGAGAATGTATCCACAACAAATGCAGGGGAAAAGATAAATTACAAATAAAACTGAAGCAGAGCCTTCAAGTTAACACTGTAGTACTAAAGTTCTGACTCTGGCGCTTATCAAGTTTCGATTTGGCTGTGTTCTATTTTTTTATAAGATTTGCACGTGATTGTTACAACTTTCCCTGCTGGTCTTTCGAATGATGTGGCACGCTATCCTCTGGTATCTTTTAAGTTGTTCAGCTACTGTTTACAGCGAGAATTTGCTTACAAAATGGATTTCCGGGAGTATGTAGCAGTAGTGAAGTAATTGTGTGTGTTTGTGTGTGTGTATAATATAAGGACAGTGCCTCGAGTTCTAATTCTTCATACATAAATTGTTTTTGACATTTAAATAATTTTTACTTTTCAGGGAGTTGTGGCCTACACTTTATTAATTTGGCAAGCAATGGGTTTTCAGCACGTCTGGCAATCAACATTTAACATGCCCTATTTTAGTACTGCACTGGTGACACCATTAGAAATGTATTGTTACTGTTTTCTGAAGTGTGGACGGATTGTGTTTAGGACAGCGATTCTTAACTTGCATAAATTAACTTCGGACCGAGTAGAAAAAAAAGTGAATAAGAGAGGAGGTACATCAGGAGGTCAATAAAAGTGGCTGCGAAAGGGAGGCCGGAGGCCGAGTACGTCAATGAAAAAAAAGAAAGTGAGGGTCACAAACCAAGTGTTGAGTAATGGGTGAAAGAGAAGTTTCGTCGTCAACGTCATTATGTTTTTTGAATGGTATCATGATCTCTAAATGAAGCAGTTTTGCCTTGCAGCTATATAAAATAACATCCAATGATACAGAGCCTACTTAAACTTCAAATACTGGAGACCACAGGCTCCTGATGTCTAGAGAGAAGGAATTGTATGTGCTATGTGCTTGTCTCTCTTTAAAGAATGTATGTGTGCACTGGGAACCTTTCCGGGAATTGTTGCTGTCATGCTGTGCCCAAACAGCTGCATATATTTCCGTGTCCGAAGTATAGTTATTCAGTTCAGAGCTAACTCATGCCATTGCCTGGTATATGCATGCATAACTGGGTTCGGTTTCGGTTTCATCCCACTCACTCACAGTCTCAGAACAATTGCAAACCCTTTGTTGTGTGTGACAGTGACTGTGACCCATCCGTGCAGAATGCAGATGTCTGGTGCACGTGCGATCAGCTACGGGCCGGGGTGGTGACGGTGGTGCGCTTCTTCTTGCACTAAAGCAGGTAGTAGTCGTATTCAGTGAATGTAGTAGATTGGTGTCACCCCCAGATGGGGTGCCACCCGGTGCGGTCCGCACCCCCCGCACCCCCCTAGTGACGCCATTGTCCATCACCTCATCAGAACCAGTGCTGCACAACACATCTTTAGCACAGGCCCTCGCATCTCTCATCGATGGCAGCCACAGCAATGACTCCAGACTCTACATCGCAACCTCGCTGCTTCTTGGAACTAATTCATCCCTTCGGCTGTGAAAACGCATCTTCGGCTCGAAACCTAGCAATGGTTCAGAAACCAGGATTTATGGCCCTTTGTTCAGTGGGACTAACTGGGTCCCTGTCTCTACTCCATGCTCACATGCAGTCAGCCTGAACTGGTGCCTTTGTTGCAGTCTGGTGTGACCAGAAGTCCACAGATGGCGCTTTGTGCTTTTTGGTGCTATTTTCACTGAAATCTTTAAACCTACATATTTCTGGTTTTACCAATTGGATTTTGGTTGCTTTGGTCTTGTTTCTTGTTTTTTTGATTACTCTAATTTCTTAACTGGTGTGGGATCCCTTTGTGGTGTGTTTTCACTGTTTTACTGCTTGAAGCGCTGCAAAAATACTTTATACATCACCTCTGAGTCAAGCCTGACAGCTCTGTGACAAGCTACCTGAGGGATGAGCAGAGGTTCATTTAGAGTTTGCATGTGGCTTCCCCCTGACAAAGATTGTGATTCTTTCTTCTGTTTGGTTTCACCCCTCCCCACCAACCAGTAACCCAATTTCTTGCAGGTATATAGTCTTGTAATGTGTGATTCTGGCTGATTTTAAGGCAGTTTCTGATTGTAAAATGATGGGGAAATTCAACCAGTTTTAGTATTTATCTGGTCAGTTGCAATGTTCCACAGTGTAGACAGTTATTTCATGAATACTGCGTAATTGATGTCCCCAGACATGTTCTTATCACTCTTGCAAGATTATGGTAAACGGGGATTAGATGATTTTAGGAATTTAAAAAAAATCGCTCACCATCATTCATCACGATTAATATCCGATTCTTTGAATAGTCTGCTCCTATTTTAATTGTATTGTTCATATAGCATACACTAGACGTGTAATGTTCAGAAGTGATGCCATCTGTCCTCAACACTATTAAAATGTATAAAAAAATAATCCGAAACAGACAAAATGAAAAGTGTGATCAGCAACAATCGGATCAGAACTACTACTGTTCCTTGTTTATTCGTTTCTATTTGAGGAGCGCAGCTGCTGTGAAAAACACGCAATAGCACCAGTGAGAGAGAACATGCCCTTTTCGCCTTCACTTTGATACAAATAACAACAGATTTCTAAAACGTATCTCAATCTCCGACATTACTGCATTTGGAGCTACATAAAAATAAGGCATTGCAAGTACTCTGCTACAAAGGGAAACTGTAGCCTTCTGAGCCCCGAAGAAACAGGGATCAAGGCAGTACAGATTCCCTGCACAGATTAACACCCCTGCTTCCCTCCTTATATGATTCTGATAAGTATAGCCAAGATATCGTGGACGCGCTTCGGAAGAGGTGTCTGTGCAGAATCACGTTATTGTTGCCCGTGGCAACAGCAGTAAATGACTGGCATCTTACCTGCCCGTGATTGATCGTTTGAGAGAGAAAAGATTGAGGCTAGGAGCAAGACGGGGACATAGTGGGAACAATAAGGGATGTGCATATGGCTGAATTCAAGGATATTTTCTGAAAATGTGTGTTTTCACGTGAGCTGTTTTGCAGTTAATCAAACCACATGCTAATAAATTAAGGATCGATTGAGCGCTAGGTATTAAGCCATCTCAGGGCTACAGGTAAAAGCAATACCCATTTTACATTTCTTGTTCGAAATTACAATTTCACTGCATCCCCTTCTGTTCTAATCACTTTCGTCTTCAAATTAGTAATGATATTAACGATTAATGATGCACATGGCAAGCTGAGAAGGCATACAGGTTACAAAAGTAACATTAAATACGGTGATACACATTGTAGTCCATGAATGTGTTTTCATTCATCACCTGCAAAACAAAAAAAAGTTGCTTAAAATGTACTTATCCTTTCCTTTGATTAGTAAAGCCTTTCCAGTCCCCTCATCTAGTGGCCACTATTAAAATGATTTTGCCTTAGCTCGGTGTAGCCTGCAGTAAACGCATCAGTAATGACTATAGCAAATCATGAACAATGCCCACTGACTTTACCAACCATTTGGAAACAGCTTCCTACATCTAAACACCCTCCCAGAGGTGACTATCACTCTACTCACACATCACCCACCTACCAATGGGAAGCCTATCGGGCCGCCCACACTATACTCATTGAAATACAAGCATATTGCAGCGGGGTTATCTTTCATGTATCCCTTCTATCTAAACATGAAAGAAATTCACATCATTCTCTATTTACATTTGAATATTGTTTTCCTGGAAAATAGACCTATTTCCATAAGTACGTTAGTTCATCTCCTGTTGCTAGCCTAAGGAGAAAAGGAATACTGATTGCGTTTACAGGTGACTGTAGCTTATTATGAGCAATTTTTCTTGCTTTGTTGTTTCAATACCTCTCAGTATCACCTCCCATCTACACAACATGAAATAACAGCTTACGAACTAGGACATGAAATTTAAAAAGTTGAAGTGCTTGTTTCTTTTTGTACAGTTTTAATTTGCAGTCCAGGCATCAGGCATAGTTACAAAAGGTGTAGACCCCCATGCTGTGCTGCTATTCTTCTCCGTCCACTCTTATTTATCAAGCATTCTCAAAGCCAATGGGTCTTTCTTTTTGTAAAGAAGCCCCTGCATTTGCCTCTGCTTGATCTTCAAAGCATGCATCCGACAGGGGGGCTCTAGGCTCATGGCGGCCCTGGGCAGGGAGCGTAGGTAGGGGGCCCCCGGAGGAATAGGTAGGGGCCCCCCGGAGGAACGGAGGCCAGTGAAGAGCGGGACTTCAGGGTGTTTAGAAGTGGAACAGAGTAGGTGGCCGCCAAATCCCTGCCTGGGGCCGCTACGCAAATATGTATCCATCCTCAGAAGATTATTATATTAAGGATATATATGGGCGTGGTGGCCCCTGGGGTTTGGTGGCCCTGTGCAGGTGCACAGCTTGCACATGCCCAAGGCCGCCCCTGCATCCGATGTATTCCCCTTGTAGGCAGTAATACCTCAAGGGAGTGTCCACCAAGACGGGTTCTGGGGCAGCGTGGGGACGCCAGCTTGACACTCTGAAAGACCTGTTGTACAGTTTTGCCCTGTGCCAACAACACTTCATCAATAGTACAGCTTATAGGAAAACTCCCCCACAAGAGTGCAGCTTCGGGGGAAGGGGGTGTTTGTGGTGTGTGCCACTCCTGAATGAGGTCATTCTTGGCTTGGTGGTTGGCTCTGGTGGCGCTGAGTCAGGAGTGCTATGTCTGTGTCAGTTTTTCTTGTCATGCGCCAAGAATGAAATACAAAAAGTGACCTTTGGTGTAAAACAGGACTACTAGACAAAGATATACATCTTGGCCCGTACTACAGGTAGGGCACACTTTCCAAGTTTTCACCACAGCGCATGTTAAAGAAGGTGCATCATGTGTAACCATGGAAAGTGCGCCAAATCAGGAAGTATGCGCTGCTTTCAGGGCAGCTGCGAATCTGCGCTGCCCCCAGGGCAGTGCATTAAGGAGAAATACGGAGCAGCTGTTTAAAAGCTTCTCAGTGTTTCTCTTTGCAGGTGGAAACCGACCTGCACTTTTAAAGCCATTCGAGATCCCCTTGTAGGTGGGTGCAATCAGGGCCGGACTGGCTACCGGGCATTTTGGCATTCTGCAGAGCTGGGTGCTGATGTCACTGCGGTGGGGGCTAATTTCGTAGATGGAGACCTGCGTGTGCCTCGAAATCAACAATGCAAAACGAATTTCGTTTTGCACACGCAGGTCCCCATCAACGAAATTAGCCCCCAGCACTGTAGAATGTCAAAATGCCCAGTAGCCAGTCCGGCCCTGGGTGCAATGAATGACTCCACCGCCTGCATGGGGATGTCTGGGGGGGTCCATGAGACACCATGTCATCCTTTAGTAGGCTGCATTTAGAAAGCATACTAAATGTGCGTCACCCTTTCGTAGCATACTTTCATTGTGCTTTCTAAAGGCATGTTTGTCTCTGCGCCCATGACGGTAATACAGCGTAAGCACAGAAGCAAATGAGAGAACACCCTCTAATGATAGCAGCGACGCTATATGTGCGCCAGCTCTATTTGTATTACAAATGGGGCCGCACCAACCTTTGTGCCCCCTTTGTTAATATCAAAGCACCCCAGGGGGCATAAAGTGGGTGCAAACACCCATTGATCCCCAAGGTGCTTGTTTAATGCGGCCCCAGATGGCTGAATTTCAAAATGTGAACAGGATTACCTAGAATCAATACAGGCTTCACTATTTGTTAAAATTATGTGACCTTAGGCAACCATTTTATTTCACAGACCTTTTTTCTTTCTGATCACATATGAGAGTACTTTTAAATACTTGAGATCAGGACATGCTCTGTTCAAGAAACTCGAATTTTTTAATTCATAGATTAAAATGTTGCTCCATCTATGCTAAGAATATAGACCAATGTTTGACTTGTACATTACTTCTGACTTGCCTCTTAGTTCACTAATGGCATTATCCTTTGAGGGCGAGACTGTGATGTTTTGTAAAATACTGCTTAAAAACGATCACTTTTATTATATTAATTATAATATTTAATTAACATCTGTAGTTAGTTAAAACCATTACATGTATAAAAGCACAGAATAAAAACATCTTGATTGCAAAATGTAATGATGATACAATTCAAATGAGTTCACAAAAAGCAGAGAGATGATCTACTTGTCCATATGCATGAAACTCATTTAAGATGCATTCTTGTCTCGAGGACATTGGCCAATTGATCCTCACTTGTTCTTACAGGACCATCAAAATGACAACAAACGCTCAGAATAAAACTTCCTCCTTACAAAGCTTAGTATTGATGCAATTTGAATGACTTCCGATAAAAAGTAGGGGATGCAGTACTTATTCATGTGCATGAAGCTCACATAAGGTTTGTGGGAATATCAAGGACGATTCCGAGGTTGGCTACTTGTTCAGTGTGATAGACTCTTAATTCTGTTTTTAATAATCACAAGAATTTAATGAATCCAACGTTCAGGATGGTGTTTGGAGGGTTCAGTCAATAAATAACTGCATGTCTGTGGGTGCAGATTACAAGTTGGTTGAGTGGTTTCCATAAGAATTGTCTGCGCTATTTTAGAAGTTACAGGCAGGTATATATTACAGTGGCAGCACCTCGAGGGAGTGCTGCGGGGCAGTGGGGCGGGGGGTAGCAAACTCCGGCATTTTGCCGAATGTAGTTAAGTAAATAAATGAATAAATAAAACAAATTAAATTGCACCTGTTGCAACGCCAAATGGCACCCTGCCCCTCCCCCGCCCACCGCCCCGCAGCCCTCCCTCAAGGAGCCGCCACTGATATATTATATGGATTATTGTTTCTTTCTCTAAACTACATATTCTGCAACCCTGCCATTTGTCCATTTTATCCACACCAGTAAACTGTCCACTGTTTGCAGGGGTCTGAAGCGGAACTGCAAACATTTCCTTTTTAGGTGCTGGGAATAGCAGGATTCAGGTAGGGTTGCAGTCTGATAAGGGCACAGTTGTTTATAATTTGCCATGAATGGGCACATTTCACTGCTATCACTTTTAATGAATGTCCTGTTTATGCAGCGATATAATCCAATGTACTGAGGTGAAATGACTCTGCTTGTTAAAGAAATACACTTTTTTTTAATTTTGAAGAGACTTTATCATATTTTTGTATTATGTTTGTTGCACTATATACATGCCAAACATTTTCATGCCTATCTTGTGCACGGACTATTAGAGCCAACCCATACACATGGCTTAGCTCGGCTCACCTTATTAATTTGCTGGCTAGCCAACCTCAATTTGCCACTTGGACTTAGTGTACTGGTACACCAGTCACTGGATAAAATGATTTGTAGACAATGAGGACTGGAAATCTGGAGACCTGCCTACATGCACCAACTTGACAAACCTACCATCAAGGCTTCTCATAGCAGAGATGAACAAGAGTGTTTGCAGTGCAATCCATTTAAAATAAGTGATCTCTGGGCAGGGAATCCAGGCTGTTAAATGGTACATGACCATGGTCATTGTTAGAAGCGGCTGTCTCTAGTTGGCAGAGGTATACACTTCTGACAAATAGGGACACACCTTTTCTAGTCAGGGCAAGGGGATCACACACTTAGATAACCCCTGCTCACCCCCTTGGTAGCTTGGCAAAGCAGACAGGCTTATCTCAGAGGCAGTGCGTTAAGCATTTATGACCACATACAGTAATAAAGTGAATACACTACAAATGGACACGACACAGTAGTATTATAAAAATAAGAATGTTTATATAAGGCTTAGCATAAGACCAAATAACGACAAAAATATACCACAATCTTAATAAATACTCTTGGAAGGAAAAATAATAGTTCAAGCACGGTTTCTTCTTAGCACAAAGTCTTTAGTATCAAAACCAACTCTTCTTCTTTAAAATACAGTTCTTGGCAACAATGTAACCCACACGGGAGTCACACGACGTCGAGGTAAAGTTAATCCAAAGGTTCGGCGTCGACCGTGAGGAGCGCTACGTCGAGCCGGAGTCGCACAGACCCCAACAACACAGTACCTTGGAAAAGTGAAGCACTCGATGATCAGCGGCGTCGAGATGTCCGGCGTCGCGTCTTCGGCGTCGATCGGGCCTCGGAGTCGGGGCGATCTGCAGCGGCGTCGACCGAAGTCAGGCGGGAGCAGCGCTCACGAGCTGAAGCAGGATACGGCGTCGTCGATGTCGATGTTGCAAGAGTGAGCAGCGCTCACGGCGTCGAGAGGGCTCGGCGTCGATGCGATCAGCGGCGGCGTCGACACAGGGTCACTTGGAGCTGGAGCCGAACTCGCTACTCACTGGCGTCGCTACTGGCGTCGATCGGGCCCGGCGGCCGGCGTCGAAGGTGCGGGACACTGGAGCCGTTACTCACGATGTCGAGCTGGATTCGGCGACGTCCGTCGGCGTCGAGATTGCTGGATTCTTCAGAGGTGCTGGATTTCAGGTTCCAGCAACAAGCACTTTCAGCAAATAAATGAAGTCCTTTGACCCTGTGACTTCAACAGGAGGCTGGCACTTCTTCCAGCCCTTGGAGATTTTCTTAGCAAGTTTGAGAGTACACACTCAGTTCCTCTCTCCTGGTTCCTTGGCAAAAATAAAGAAACAACTGCAGGATTCCCCCAACAAACAGCACTCTGGGAGAAGGGGTAGACAGTCCTTGGATCAGCAGGCTTCTTGTCCTTGGTTCAGGTTTCCTTGTCAGAAGTGATCTAAATTCTTGGTTCAGGGGTCCTTCTCTTATACCCCTTTTTGGCTTTGATCCCTTTGTTCATCCAGGGGAATTTCCCCCCATCCTGGGTTTGTTGTGGGTGTTGCCAGGCCTAGGCACCTGGCCTATTCACTGTGCAGGGCAGAGTCCTCAGCCGCCCAGCAGGAGCGGAGCCAGCATTGTTACTGGCAGGGGCAGGGCCATCAGTTGCCCGGCAGGAGGTGGGGCCAGGAAAGTCCCTGGCAGGCACAGAGTCATCAGTCGCCTGGCAGGGGGGCGGAGCCGGCCTTGTATCAGGCAGGGCAGGCTATCAGGAGCTACTCTTCCCCTACTCTCAATGCAAATGCCCCACTCATCCCACACTGACTCATTCAGACCTCTGGAGCCACCCAGCTCCTGTCACACACACACCAGAACCAGCAGAGACCGGTAGACAGTTAGACAAGAAAATAGCTACTTTCTAAAAGTGCTATTTTCAAACACAGAGTCCAAAAACCATCCACACAAACGGATGCGTTATTAAACCCTGAGTTCAGGGATACCAAACTCGACATTGCACCATGCTCCCCGGGCCCGCTAGGATTATAGCATTAATAATCCTGGCAGCCCATTCTAACTGATGGAGAGCAGGTTACCTTTCAATAGTGAAAAACGAATATGGCTGTCATTCACTATCAGGACATGCCAACCTTGTCAGGCTTGTCCTACCTTATGCTTACAATGCACCCTGCCCTTGGACCTACCATAGGGGTGACTAACATGAAGTTAAGGGAAGGTTTAGGGACTGGCAAGTAGGTGTACTTGCGCAGTCCTCGTGACAGTCAGACTGCACGTGGTCTAGCAATGGTAGACCTTCAGACATACTTTTACTAGGCCGCTCTTGTGGGTGGCACAACACGTGCTGCAAGCCCACTAGCAGCATTTGTATTTACAAGCCCTGGCACTCCTGGTGCACTCTACTAGGGACTGACAGTAAACCAAATAAGCCAAACATGGAAGTCAATCAATACAGCAATTTCACATAGGGAGCACTTGCACTGTGGCACTGATCAGCAGGGGCACAGTGCCCAAAGCAATATACCAGCAAAAACATTGTAAACAGAGGAGGCAAACAGAAAAAATGGAGTAGAGACTCATGCCAATGATGTCAGGTCTAACACGTGTCCGCTCCAGCTGAAATGTGGGGAGAACTACCCTTACCCTAGGTAGTCCTCATCACTAAGGCGGAAAAATCTGGACAGACCATCAGCATTGGCGTGATCTGTGCCAGGGCGGTGTTCCACCGTGAAGTCCATCCCCTGTAGGGAAATGGACCACCTCAACAGCTTTGGATTCTCACCCCTCATCTGCATCAACCATCTGAAGGGCCTGTGGTCTGTCTGAACCCGGAAGTGAGTCCCAAACAGGTAGGGTCTTAGCTTCTTCAGCGCCCAGACCACAGCAAATGCTTCTCTTTCTATCGCACTCCACCTCTGTTCCCTGGGAAGTAACCTCCTACTGATGAAGGCTACATGTAAGTCTCAGCCCTCTTCATTCACCTGAGCTAGAACAGCCCCCACGCCATGCTCTGAAGCGTCCGTCTGGACAACAAATTCTTTAGAAAAGTCGGGTGCCTGGAGTATGGGTGCTGTGCACATTGCAGTTTTCAGGGTGTCAAAGGCCGTCTGACAGGCGTCAGTCCAGATCACAAGTCGTGGCTGCTTCCTGGAAGTCAGCGAAGTCAAGGGGTGCACAATGTTACCATAATCCTTGACGAACCTCCTGTAATAACCCGTGAGACCCAAGAAGGCTCTCAACTGAGTCTGGGTTTTGGGCGGTGCCCATGCCAGGATGGTATCAATCTTGGGTTGCAGGGGGGCCACCTTGCCGCTCCCTACTTGGTGCCCCAAGTACACCACTGAACCCTGCCGAATCTGGCACTTACTGGCTTTGATTGTGAGGCCTGCTCTGCGCAGGGCCAACAACACTTCCTGGAGGTGGCGCAAGTGTTCCTCCCAGCTGGCGCTGAACACTGCGATGTCGTCCAGGTAGGCGGCACTGAAATCCTCCAGTCCAGGCAAGACCTGGTTGACCAACCTCTGGAAGGTGGCAGGGGCATTCTTCATCCCAAAGGGCATAACCCGGAACTGGTAGTGCCCATCTGGTGTGGAGAATGCTGACCTCTCTTTTGCCCCATCAGTCAAGGCGATCTGCCAGTACCCAGACGTTAGATCAAACGTACTAAGGTACCGGGCAGCCCCTAACCGATCTATGAGCTCATCAGCTCTGGGGATGGGGTGCGCGTCAGTCTTGGTGACTGAATTGAGTCCTCGGTAATCCACACAGAACCGAAGTTCCGGTGAAGCACCAGGCACTGCAGCCTTTGGGACCAAGACCACTGGGCTGGCCCAAGGACTGCTAGAGGACTCAACCACCCCTAAGGCAAACATTTTGGAGACCTCCTCCTTGATGTATGCTCTGACCTTGTCAGTCACTCTGTAAGCCTTGTGCTTCACAGGAGTGCTGTCCCCAGTGTCCACATCATGGACACACCACTGAGTGACACCAGGAATCAAGGAAAACAGATCAGGGAATTCTCCCAACAGTTGGCGACAATACTGCTGCTGTTCAGGGGTCAGTGTGTCAGAGAGGACAACACCATCCACTGACCCATCTTGCTCTTTTGCAGACAGGAGGTCAGGAAGAGGCTCACTCTCCTCCTCCATTCCAGCATCTGTAGCTAGGAGCATGCCCACTTCGGACCTTTCTAAGTGGGGCTTCAAACGGTTGACATGCAGGACCCGCAAGGGGTTCCTGGGAGACTTCAAGTCCACCATGTAGGTGACATCGCTCTTTTTCTCCACAACCTCAAATTGTCCAGTCCACCTGTCCTTGAGCGCACAAGGTTCCACAGGGGACATGACCCAAACTTTCTGTCCAGGCTGAAGCTCCACCAGAGTGGCATTCCGGTCGTACCACCGCTTCATCTCTTCCTGGCTGGCCTCCAGATTTGCCTGAGCAAGATCTCTGAAGCGCCCTGGTTCCTAAAGGCCAGCATGTAACTGTATACATCCTGGGGAGGTTTCCTGGGAGATTGCTCCCAGCCTTCGTTGACCAGACTCAAAGGTCCTCTTACCGGGTGTCCATACAAAAGCTCAAAGGGGCTGAACCCTAGAGACTTCTGTGGCACCTCACGGTAAGCAAACAGCAGGCATGGCAAGAGGACGTCCCATTTACGCCTCATTGGTTCTTCAAGACCCATATTCATGCCTTTAAGGGTACGGTTGAATCTTTCAACCAACCCATTACCTTGAGGGTGGTAAGGAGTGGTGAACTTGTAGGTTACCCCACACTCCTTCCACAGAGACTTCATATAGTTGGAAATGAAGTTGGTGCCCCGGTCTGACACCAACTCTCTGGGGAACCCCATGCGGGAGAAAACACCCATCAGTGCCCGTCCCACCACGGGGGCCGTCACTGTTCGGAGAGGGATGGCTTCCGGGTACCGTGTGGCATGGTCCACCAAGACCAGGATGAACCTGTTGCCCAGGGCTGTCTTGGGGTCCAGGGGCCCAACAATGTCAATCCCCACCCGGTCAAAGGGGGTACTGACCACGGGAAAAGGTTGGAGGGGAGCCTTCTGCTTCCGCCCGCTTTTCCCACTTGCCTGGCAAGTTTGACAGGTCTTGCAATGGATATCTGTATCCCTTCTCATCTGAGGCCAATAAAAATGGGTGACAAGCCTGTCATAGGTCTTGTCCTGCCCCAGATGTCCAGCTAAAGGAACGTCATGAGCCAAACCCAGTAGGAAGGCTCTGAAGCGCTGGGGTACCACCAGCACACGGGCTGACCCAGGCTCAGCAGCCTTAGGCTCGCTATACAGGAGATCGTTCTCCCAGTAGACCAAATGTGACCCTGACTGATCACCTGTTGTCTGGGCTGAGGCCTGCTGCCTCATACCCACAAGAGAAGGGCACACTTTCTGTTCTGCACAAAATTCTTCCCTGGAGGGACCATCATCCTGCTGCCAGTGGGTCAGCTCGGGCAGGTCTCCCAGTTCAGCAACTTGTTCACCTGTGGGTTCCAGGGCATACCCCTCAAGGTCTGCCTCCTCCTGGACCACGGGAACTACGGGGGACGGTTTCCCGCGCCCCCTGCCTCTTCTCTTCACAGCTGGGTCCTGGGCCATACTTTCAGGCTCCAGAACCCCATCAACACCCTTACTTGCTGTCATGGATCGAGTGGTTGCACACACCCACTCTGGCACACCCAACATTTTCAAATGTGTCTCCCTCTCCACCTTAGCCCAAGGGGAGTCTTCCAAATCATTGCCCAGGAGACAATCAACTGGCATGGCGGGCCTTACAGCACCTTGAAGAGTACCTGAAACTCCCCCCCATTCAAAGGAAACTTGAGCTACCTCACACTCTCTCTGGGAGTTGTCAGCAGCTATCACTGGGTAGAATGCGTGGGGAACAACCTGCTCTCTGGACACCAAGTGACACTTGACAGCTGTCACACTCGCTCCGGTGTCTCTGAGAGCTTCCACTCTATGGCCATTAATGGTCACCCACTGCCTATATTTCTTAGTGTTACTAGGCAGAGGGGGTGGAGGGACCATTTCCATGTCTCCTAAAGAGACCAGGGACATCTCTGCGGGACCCTCCCCACCATGGGCAACCATCTCCTCCCCTCCCAGGGCTACACTCGCCAACTGACGGGGTGGTGCACTGGGTGGTGCACTAGAGTTTTCAAGGGACACTGAGGATCATAAAAACGGTGTCCCACCTGCTTACAAGCGAAGCAGGTCATTGGGCCCCTATGACCAGGTTTACCTGGCGGGGCCTCTGATTTCTTCACAGGGGGAGGCTGGGAACCCTTCCCTTGGTTCCCTTGGGGATTACTTTGGGGCCCTTTCTGGAACTCCCTCTGTTTACCCTTGTCCCCCCCACTCTTCTGCTGGGGACCCTGCCCACCTTTGGCTGAGTCTCCCACTGGACCCTTGTGGACCCTGGTACTGACCCAGCGGTCCGCCTCTTCAGCAAGTTTTCTAGGGTTAGATATCTTGCTATCAATAAGGTTCTGGCGCAGCTCTGGAAAACAGTTATTAGACAAGTGCTGCCAAGCAAACAAATCATAAAGAGCATCATAACTTTCCACTTTGCTGCCCTTTACCCAACCATCCATGGCTCTGCAAAAATATGACACATATTCCACCCACGTAGTACCAGGCAACTTCTTACATTCTCTAAAGGCCTGTCTGTACTTTTCTGGGGTTAGGCCATACCTTAACATTAAAGCATCTTTCATATGAGTATAAGACATCCTATCCTCAACAGGCATGTCTAACAGGGTATCTCTCCCCTCATTCACAAAGCGACCCCACAACCCCGCTCCCCAATCCTTCTCAGGGACCCGGTGGGCCAACAATGCTAACTCATATGCTTTAAACCATTGACCAATATCCTCATTCTTCTGAAAATCTTTGATCACATCCTTGGGAAAATAAAACCTACTTTCTGCAGGCACAGATGGGATGCTGCCACCAGAGGGATTCAATTCTAACTCTTTAGCTTTGAGCTCCAACTCCCTCAACCTGGTATCACGCTCCAAAGCTAACTTCTCTCTTTCAAACTCCAACCTTTTGATCTCCATATCAGCTTCTCTCCTGCCTCCTGCATTCTCTATCTCCAACTGCCCATTTATCTTAAGTTTTGCCATTTCCATGTTGTATGCTCGCTCCTTCGCCCTTTCTTCTCTTTCTTCAGGAGAAAGACCTTTGGAGGAAACACTGCTGCCAGGAGGGGATGTGGGCCCATTCACTGGCACCTCCTCCTCCCCTTCCCCTGTCGGTACCACCACCGGATCAGAGGGATCTCTGGCCTCTAACCAGGCCTGCAATGCTTTGAGATAATCTGGTCTCCTTGAAATCCCTGTGGTAGGAACTTTCAACTGCTTGCAAAAGGCTTTCAGCTTCTTTAACAGATAGTCGTTCATCTTACTCCTATCAAATTCCTCCACAACAACAACAGGGGTAGTGACTCCGGCATCACTCATGGTCAAAACTGGCAGTTTCAAAAATCAAGCTCCAGGAAAGCGGAGAACAAAAATAGGATATCCAACCAAAACAGATTGTAGCTGCGCTATGGTCTGCTTTCACTATGTAGCGCACACTAATCACTGCACATGGGTCATAAATGCAAAGTTCAAATCCTCACCGCTGACCCACCAATGTTAGAAGCGGCTGTCTCTAGTTGGCAGAGGTATACACTTCTGACAAATAGGGACACACCTTTTCTAGTCGGGGCAAGGGGATCACACACTTAGATAACCCCTGCTCACCCCCTTGGTAGCTTGGCAAAGCAGACAGGCTTATCTCAGAGGCAGTGCGTTAAGCATTTATGACCACATACAGTAATAAAGTGAATACACTACAAATGGACACGACACAGTAGCATTATAAAAATAAGAATGTTTATATAAGGCTTAGCACAAGACCAAATAACGACAAAAATATACCACGATCTTAATAAATACTCTTGGAAGGAAAAATAATAGTTCAAGCACGGTTTCTTCTTAGCACAAAGTCTTTAGTATCAAAAGCAACTCTTCTTCTTTAAAATACAGTTCTTGGCAACAATGTAACCCACACGGGAGTCACACGACGTCGAGGCAAAGTTAATCCAAAGGTTCGGCGTCGACCGCGAGGAGCGCTACGTCGAGCCCGGAGTCGCACAGACCCCAACAACACAGTACCTTGGAAAAGTGAAGCACTCGATGATCAGCGGCGTCGAGATGTCCGGCGTCGCGTCTTCGGCGTCGTTCGGGCCTCGGAGTCGGGGCGATCTGCAGCGGCGTCGACCGAAGTCAGGCGGGAGCAGCGCTCACGAGCTGAAGCAGGATACGGCGTCGTCTATGTCGATGTTGCAAGAGTGAGCAGCGCTCACGGCGTCGAGAGGGCTCGGCGTCGATGCGATCAGCGGCGGCGTCGACACAGGGTCACTTGGAGCTGGAGCCGAACTCGCTACTCACTGGCGTCGCTACTGGCGTCGATCGGGCCCGGCGGCCGGCGTCGAAGGTGCGGGACACTGGAGCCGTTACTCACGATGTCAAGCTGGATTCGGCGACGTCCGTCGGCGTCGAGATTGCTGGATTCTTCAGAGGTGCTGGATTTCAGGTTCCAGCAACAAGCACTTTCAGCAAATAAATGAAGTCCTTTGACCCTGTGACTTCAACAGGAGGCTGGCACTTCTTCCAGCCCTTGGAGATTTTCTTAGCAAGTTCGAGAGTACACACTCAGTTCCTCTCTCCTGGTTCCTTGGCAAAAATAAAGAAACAACTGCAGGATTCCCCCAACAAACAGCACTCTGGCAGAAGGGGTAGACAGTCCTTGGATCAGCAGGCTTCTTGTCCTTGGTTCAGGTTTCCTTGTCAGAAGTGATCTAAATTCTTGGTTCAGGGGTCCTTCTCTTATACCCCTTTTTGGCTTTGATCCCTTTGTCCATCCAGGGGAATTTCCCCCCATCCTGGGTTTGTTGTGGGTGTTGCCAGGCCTAGGCACCTGGCCTATTCACTGTGCAGGGCAGAGTCCTCAGCCGCCCAGCAGGAGCGGAGCCAGCATTGTTACTGGCAGGGGCAGGGCCATCAGTTGCCCGGCAGGAGGTGGGGCCAGGAAAGTCCCTGGCAGGCACAGAGTCATCAGTCGCCTGGCAGGGGGGCGGAGCCAGCCTTGTATCAGGCAGGGCAGGCTATCAGGAGCTACTCTTCCCCTACTCTCAATGCAAATGCCCCACTCATCCCACACTGACTCATTCAGACCTCTGGAGCCACCCAGCTCCTGTCACACACACACCAGAACCAGCAGAGACCGGTAGACAGTTAGACAAGAAAATAGCTTCTTTCTAAAAGTGCTATTTTCAAGCACAGAGTCCAAAAACCATCCACACAAACGGATGCGTTATTAAACCCTGAGTTCAGGGATACCACACTCGACATTGCACCATGCTCCCCGGGCCCGCTAGGATTATAGCATTAATAATCCTGGCAGCCCATTCTAACTGATGGAGAGCAGGTTACCTTTCAATAGTGAAAAACGAATATGCCTGTCATTCACTATCAGGACATGCCAACCTTGTCAGGCTTGTCCTACCTTATGCTTACAATGCACCCTGCCCTTGGGCCTACCATAGGGGTGACTAACATGAAGTTAAGGGAAGGTTTAGGGACTGGCAAGTAGGTGTACTTGCGCAGTCCTCGTGACAGTCAGACTGCACGTGGTCTAGCAATGGTAGACCTTCAGACATACTTTTACTAGGCCGCTCTTGTGGGTGGCACAACACGTGCTGCAAGCCCACTAGCAGCATTTGTATTTACAAGCCCTGGCACTCCTGGTGCACTCTACTAGGGACTGACAGTAAACCAAATAAGCCAAACATGGAAGTCAATCAATACAGCAATTTCACATAGGGAGCACTTGCACTGTGGCACTGATCAGCAGGGGCACAGTGCCCAAAGCAATATACCAGCAAAAACATCGTAAACAGAGGAGGCAAACAGAAAAAATGGAGGAGAGACTCATGCCAATGATGTCAGGTCTAACAGTCATGAATTACCTGAGGGAATTACCAGGCCCAAATGTATTATTGGCTTAGTAGTTGGTGCTGTGATGCCCGTATTGGTCTTACTCATCATTGTCATTTTTATAAGAGCTTATTTTGGAGTCCAAACTTAATATATATATATAGTTCATGGTTTATCAATAAATAGTAAATCTGCAGCCATAGAAATACTCCTTTAGTAGGTGCACCTATACTACTTTTTGGAATTTAAATCATTGGAAGTAGTGGGCTTGGAACACTGTGCCAGTTTCAGGTTTCTGGGCATTCTTAGGGGAGAGAGTGTAGACTTACGGCTAGGTCCACCTCGCAGCTGCGGAACCGGGTTCGAGTCCCAGCAACAACACTCAACATCCTGTGATTCTGGGCAAATCACGTAATCTCCTCGCGCCTAACTAAAATTAATGTGTCCATCTGTAACGAAAAATGGTGCTCATGGAAAGCGCTCTGATACCCAATTTCTTGGGTTAGTTGTGCTTTATAAAACTCTAAAAAAAAATGGGAAAAATACTAATAGCAACTTAACATCCCAAAAGGTGTGAAAGGTGATGGGATGAATACTTGTAAACAGTCTAACCTGTGGTGCTCCTTAGGGTAGAATTCCAACCCATCATTTTTCACCCACTGTGCCACTCTAGACAGAGGCCCACTTAATACACATCAGTGCACCTCAAGGAATTAGTCCGTCCGAAACCCCTAGTCATCTCACAACTCCACAATGCAGCCCACTGCTTTTTTAGTTGGGATATTTGGGATTCACACCCTCCAAATCTCATTGACCAAGCTACACCCCTGACCAGGATTCTCTGCGCAGGCAACCAAATAGTGGAAAGACGGTATAGTGCTACAAGATCCCTCAGTGCGCATTGCTCTTATATTATGGCTGTCATGCAATGTCAACCCCAGGAACAGGCAGAGGCTCTTATTGCTTGCTTCAGGACCAATGACAACCTTGCCAGGCCATTGAATTGAAATTAGACACACATGACGGTTTAGAATCGACTAAAGGAAGGACCAAACAATTTTATTGTGATAGCCAGGCACTCTGTTGCCCATAGTATGAAATAAACATTCACTGAGACATTACGTCATCTGCATAGGTTAATATGTCTGATTCAGCAGTCAGTTTTCAACTCGCTTGCCCACTCAGCCTATCATCATTTCGAGATCAATAAAACGACTCCCACCGAGTTAATATATGGCAGATATCAAATACAGGGCTTTGACCTTATAAGGCAACAGCAAGCGCTACTTCAAACGTTGCGCTCACTCAGCCCAGTTGCGGCATCTCATCAAGGCAACGCAAATGCCAAGTTATCAGTGATTCAACAAAAAGCAGACAATGAGTAATAGTTCCTAAAGAAGAGGCTACTTATTAAAATGCCTTTATGAAAAATGAAGGTTGCATTTATAGGGTAGAAATAAATAATGCATTCTCACTAGCATCACATGCAAATTACTTAAGAAACGTTTCTTATTTCATTTCTAGTAATGTGTCAGCTTCAGGCATGATTGAATAACGATAAATTACAGGTTTTCTTTTTGTTCAAGTACAGCTAAGTATTGAGACCACATCTGAATAATTATGTTTATTTTTACTCTAGGTACTCACCTTGTAATCTGTGTTGAATGCATTATACACTCAATTGTGCCTCTTCGGGTGCATGACTGCCCTGAATGGTAGCATGTATCAAAAGTGAAAGAGACATCGTGTACGTCTTTGACATATAGAGTACATGGCGCTACCATTACTGTATTCACTGTAGGCTATGTGGCTATTTATATTAACAATCTCTGTATAATATTGAATGTTCAAAACTGATATACAACATTCGGTGACCTATTGGCAAACAGGTAGATTCATCAAGCATTTTTGCGAGCCCAAACGGTGCGAATCGCAAAATTCGGCCGTTTGCGCCCGCAAAAATGGCATTTGACATTCATCAATGGTTCATGAATTCGCAATTTGAAAAATCGCAAATAATTGCGATTTCTCAAATTGCGATCGCATTTAAGGAATCTCAATTAGAGATTCTTTAAATGCTATTCATGAACCTTTTAAGAATTGCGAATTCGCTATTTTTTGCCGCTATTTACCGCGAAGTCTGACTTCGTGGTAAATAGCGAAAACTTAGAAAAATGCACTTTAGTGCATTTTTCTAAGTTGTATGTTACACACACACATGTCCTTTGGACATGTGTGTGCGCAACATCAGTCTACATTGACATTTCAGGGGTGCTACAGGGTGTCCTTTGGAAACCCCTGGCACCCTTGAAATCGCATCCTTATTTGCGATTTGCTAATCGCAAATAAGGAAGCTGTAGAAGTCGCAAATAATATTGCGATTTCTACATGAATCCCGTTTTGCAAGTCCTTAATAGCGATTCCATAATAATCGCTATTAAGGACTCGCAAATCGGGACATTGATGAATCTGGGGGTAAGTCTCTTATTTCACGTAATTTGACAGAGATTGTACATTTAATTCTGTTCAAGCAATTTTGCATTTTGTAAACCATAAATGGCACGCTGAGTTTTTTTGCTGAAAATCATAATGTGAGTAACAAGGAAGCACAACACTTTAACACACTGCTCGGACTGCAGAGTTATGTCGAATTGATTACAACTTCTATCTTGTATTTGCCATCATAACAGTATCTTATAAAATACGCCTTTTTAATAACTCTGCTATGAAACTGTATATCTCTGTTATCCCTCGGGTTAAGCTTGTGCGTTCCAAAATCATAAAATCCAATAAAAAATAAGTCAGTCCGCGCCAAAGTCCCACAATGCTTTTCACCTTTCATGTTCATGTAGTGGACAGCCTGTGCATGTAGTTCAAGTAGTTGAACTAACACATTGCTGCTAGATGCATTTGTTCTGCTCTGTGTGCCATGACGCGGGCCTGCACCTTGTTTCTAGCCCTTGCACATCATCGTCTGTCTCCTCGAGCCAGCATTTTGGTTTCTCCTTATCACTTGTTTTCTGACCTGTCTCTCAGCAACCATGAACATTTTCTTTTAGCAGGCTCCCGTCAGCCACGATCATAATCAATGGCTGGTTTTCCCTTCCAAACCACCATGGCAGTTTCTAGAATAACTTGCAAATCAGTGATAGCATGGTACGTTGATTCCACGAGTATAGAAGAAGGAGAAGTGTGGCTCACTGGTTAGAGGCAGACCCTGAAGCAGAGGTCAGACCTGGGACCAGAGTTCAATTCCTGACGGCAGGGTCTTGAGCCCAAATGTCCACGGACTCGACAATTCTCGCTCTGGTGCCTACTCGAATCTAGGGCTCACACTCTGCAACTCTGGGCAATAGCTTAATCTCCCCTGCGCCCCTCACGGCGGGATGCCTGGCTTTCACCTTGGGGATGCCCAGTACGGGTTATCTCACAGGGAAAAAGCCAGGACGGGTTCCCAAAGGAAGCGCCTTGAGACCTTGCGGTGAGGCGCTATATAAGAACCTTTGACATGACATATGACTTTATTGCCAACGTTCTACCAAATTTGTAATATTTGCCTCTCTTTTTCAACGAAAGTAAACCCTGATCTGCTTTGCTGATAAACAAATGGCTTTCTTTTCATCATACAGTCCTACCTAACACAACTAGTTACACACAGGCTCAAACTTGTATGCATTCTGTGGTGTTTCACAGGAATGTTGGAGTAGAAGCGACAGTGATATTTAGTACAAGGATTTTTCATGCAGGTGCAAGAAAGGTTGACACATCGCTGTCTTGGAGCAGGGATGCTCCATTTATTGTAAATATGGCCCTCCCCCAAGTTTACAGCCACCGGGTGATTTGCATTACGGTGTATTCTGCACCAAAGATCGCAGTGTGATTTTGCTGATATCCTGTAAAGTGCACACAGGACACAGCGTATAGAAGAGGATAAGCCATTTCCTAGGGGAAAGACTCTACGGGGCATACTTACAGGAAATGACGCATCCCTACACCAAGGCAGTGATGCGTCAAAATTTCTTGCGCCTGCGTGAAAAATCCTTATGACGCCATGGATGCGCTGTATTTACAGTCTGGGACTCCAAGGCTTAAGGTCCCAAGGATTTGTCAGAAATTCCTATGTATCCGTGGGAAGGATGCTGCAAGGCATCTGGACCAAAAATGGCATATTGCTGTAGTTGGTCATAAAACTGACTCAACTGGAGCAATGCATCAAAAAACAGAGGCGAAGCATCAGTTTCGACTGACGCAAGTAGCCTACTGTATTGGGACCAATTTAATATGGGCTGGTGCATCAGCCTAGATGTGTCACCTTGTAAATTTGTAGCAATGACAGCTCCACCGCTGCGCCAAAATAAATTATTCAGCAGTGGCACAAGCTCCTTTTAAATAGGCACCTACATGTTACAGGACCTTTTAACACTGTGGAACATTATTACAAGGAGCTTGTGCTGCTGCTGAATCATTTTGTTTGATGCAGCAGCACTATATTCAGTATTCCACATTGCCTTCATTTACAAGCTGGCACATTGGGCCCAAAGCGTCAGTTTGTGTAGGCCTGCGTCACGTTATAGCTGCGCTGTGTGCAATGTATGCAGGGTAGGCGTTCCCTCATAAAAAGTCACTTAGAACTGATGCGGTGACATTTACAAGATTTCACTCCATCACTCTAAGCCTTAAATGCATCAAAATTCCTATGCCTCTTCAAATCATGCGTAGAAATGAATGCTGTGGCTTTGCCATGGGAATCGCCTCTGCATTTTGTTGCATTACTGTAGTTGCATCAGTGTTATGACAAACTACAGTAGTGCACCACTTTTAGGCCCACAGATGCATCAGTATTTCAGACAAATCTGTGGATCCTTGCGCCATTCAGCTCTGTATTGTAAATAGAGCACATCCAAGGTGTCATAAGTGTATCTGACACAGGCACAACAAATCTGACGGATAGCTGCCAATTAGTCAGTTCTTGTAAATTTGACCGAATGTTCTGTGTGAAATCAGATCCTCTGTAAAATCCTCAAAATGTGGGAGAACTTTGAGAACCAGCCACGCTAATACAGAAGGGGCTTTCATCCATTTGCCGTGAAACACTCTGAAATGGAAATCAGTGATGTGGAAATAGTAGTAATACCGGGTGCATGTGAAGTGCCTTCCCTGCTGGTCTGTCCTCTGGGAACAGATTATTGGCTTTGCTCCCTGAGCATTAATGCTTGTTGGCTTTCCCAAAGAGGAGAAGCAGGAGTTCAGTTAAATCAGAGGCACACTTTAGCATTCACTTAGTGCCAAAGGAGTCTGCAGCTCTTAAAGGCTACTGGGGTAAGCAATTTATTTATTTATTTATTTATTTATTTAAAGAGTTTTATATAGCGCTGGCTAGACCCGAAGGTTTCAGAGCGCTTTACATGAGATTCAACAATGTAACAGAAAAAGATCAACAATTACACATTACATAAAAAAATAAGCAATACATTAGGAGAGGAAAGAAAGGAGAAAGAAAAATATTGGGGAAAGGGGAGGCGAGAAATGTAGGCTTCAAATAAAGGTCGGACCCAGACAGAACCACTGTAGTAAATGTAATGAAGAGAACAAAAATGGAAGCACAATTGTATTGTGATTCATAATGCTTAGGACCCCAGAGTAGGCGTCGAAGCTCTTTACCTCAGGAGAGTTATAGAACAAAGTATAATGTATTTTTTAGAAGTGGGTGAGCCACTCTAAGCTCAAGCCAGGCTCGAGACTGAAGCCTGGCTCTGGCTGTGGCTCAGCAAGAGGTCATGTTGGACACTGAAACACATAATGAAACAAGCTCTCATGTGGTTTCTGTCTGCCACACCTGCTTCAAAGCTGCTGATTTTGCAACTGGAGAACCTTGTTCGAGTGTAGGCATTGGCTCAGCCTCTAGTCAATTGATGCAAATCACTTAGGGCCTGACTATGACTTTGGTGACCTCGCAGTGGGCCGTCAAGCCAGCGCTCCGCTGCGAGACTGCCAAACCCGTAGTCTGACCAACCGCAGATTATGAGTATAATCCTGGTGGGCGGTCCTGTGGTGGTGGTCCCACAGCGTTGGTTCCATGGCAGTGTCTTTCTAAGGCTCACAGGAGAGCCTTAGAAAGGCACTGCTGTAGGAGCATAGCAGCCCTTTCCTGCACTGAAATATATTCTCAATGTTATAATTTCTTTCTGTGCAGGAACAAGAGTAGAAAAATACAGGGGCACACCGTGTGCCCCTCTGCATACATCCCCATGCACAGAGGCATCAGGGGGCCCTTTATGGGCACCCTGAGTTGCCTTACCGCCAACCTTTCAATGGCGGGGCTCACAGCTGTGGAAAGGGTCACAGTGAGGCAACTCATATTATGATTAACTGGGTCAAAGCAGCATCACCAACATATTGCTGCCTCAGACTATTTCGCCTCTTCGGGTCGAGTTTGCCGCAATATAAAAGCGACAGAAAAATGCAAAAAAAGGAAAACAAAAAGCACTAACATAAAAAGGAGCAACAAATAGATACCCATTTTTGACTGATTAGTACAAGGTAAAACCTGGATAAATTGTGGCTTCCTCACTTAAGCAGTGTGATCTTAGGCAAATATTTGATTTCACCAAAACTCCTTTTTCTTTATATTTTTGTATGAAAGAACTTTCAGACATATGAGTTCAGAATAGCAGCTGTACAAAAACTTAGGGGCAGATTTACGAGCCCCCTGCGCCACCAGTAAGTCACTTTTTGTGATGTACTGGATGCACATTTCACTTCTCCATATTTACAAGGAGAGGAAAAGCCACCCTGCATGACTTTTCCTCTCCTTGTAAATACGGCCCCTTCACATGCAGCACTTTGCATGGAAGGGGCGTTCCATGGGTGTTGCTTTGGGTATTCCTATGCAACAATTCAACACAAAAAATATGCTGCCCCAACAGATAAACAGTGGCTCTAATAGAGTGAGTCCCAATTTTATATCGTCAGTCTGAGCCCAACCGACCAGCAAGAGTTAATACATCCGAAGCAAATAAGTAGATAAGAAAAACTTCATGATTATTTGGTTTTCACATACATTTAGACATTAAATTAGAACGCAATTACATTAACATAATAAATAGTCAGTTATTTCAATCCAATTCCCACACATCCCTTCAGTCAATCCTATCCAATTCACACATGCTCACACATTCATTCATCCACATCATATCACATTACAATTGCCAGTTGTTAAAGATGAATCCAGTCCCGTGGAGTCTCAAACGAACATAGAGACTCAGATAGCAAAGTTGCGGGACAATCTTGAGGCGCCAACGCGTGTTTCGGTGTACGGCCAGATCTTGGGCCACACCTTCATCAGGGCACAAAGCGGTCGGGAAGGGGGAGAGTTTTTGGGAAAGACAACAGCGCAATTTGAAACAATTAAAAATTAAAAAATGTATAAGTCTTCTTCTTATTTATCATTTTTCCTTTGCTAGAATTTGAAAAATTGTTATTATCTTCCAGTCTTAAGCCCGCCACCCATGACCAGATATATTTGATGAATAACATGAATTATGTATTGATTATGACACTGACTTTTAAGGGAAAATGATGTGATGTATTAGGATCAAAGCTTCCACATGTTAAGGAAAATACACTTTTTTACATAGTTAACGTTTTCGGTGTTCCCCTCATGCACGGGCTCTCCTTCTCCTTCCCTCTTGTATGTCCCAAGCAAGACCCTTGGCCTGATTATCTGACAGTTAATTTGTTGACTCACCCACAGGGGCGGCTCCTCCACTAGGGCGGAGGAGTGTCGCCCCACTGCTTTCTCGCAGTGTGAGAAGCAGAAACATAAAATGGTAAAACTACCATTTTATGTTTCCGCTTCTCACTCTGCGAGAAAACAGAAGGGTTTGGTTGGGAGCGGGCGGGTGGTCGGGTCTGCTCTAGGGCAATGGAGGAGTGGCTTGCCCACTGCTGAGGGAGCTGACTGTTTGGTCGGCCCTAGGGTCGACCAAACCAGTCATGCGCACTTTGTCTTTTCTGCTTGTAGGGTGCATCCAGCCTACATGGAGAAAATGGTTTCCCCAGAGGCGCCTGGCTGGTCGGTGTCCCGACCAATCACAATGCTGCTAGTGCAGCGTTGTTATTGGCTTAGGGGAGATGAGGGAGCCTGCCTGCTTTCTGTTCCTGCAGGAGGCTGGAGAGCAGCAGAGGAGCAGAGACAGCGCAAGACAGGTCCGGGGAAGGTAAGTTAACTTTCTTTAATGTATTTTTATTTTAAATTAAACCACCTTGCATGACCCCGCCCCACCCTTACCCACGAGTCATGCCGGCTGCGACTGCTCGCCTACCTCCAGATTTTTTCAGTCTTTATTGTTGGTTATCATTTCATAGTTTGCACAGCATTTATATGGGCATTGAGTGTGGCATCAAGGAAACAGCAGTGATTTGCAAAAAAGGAAAATCAACCTATAAACTCAGTCAAATTGTCATTATGTGCGCACTGAACTCAGAGCCTCTGACTCCATAATCAGCAGATTCTAAATGGGTTTGAATGCTTAGCTGCCCTCTAGAACACTTCTGTATTTCAATAAACTTGTAAATCAATTCGACATTGAACAGGGAATGAAAAACAAAACGTTTAGCTCAATGGCACTTAATTGTGACTTGAGTGATGCCCAATTCGACTTGATAAGAAGAATTATTCATTTTATCTGCCAAGAATCACAGAAAATACTAGAATGCCGTTTGAGGGGGTACATTTTATTATTTGTGCTTTTAATAATTTAGAGTGTTCATTGTTCTCGATGTGAATTATTTTAAAGAGTACCACGTAGTAAACAGCAAACATTAACAGTAATTTCATCTGACTTACGGTTTCAAATATTATGGGAAGTACCTTGTGGAATTATAAATGTGCCATTTCATGTGTAGATTGTTACACTAGGGGCTAGATGTACAAAGCATTTTTGTGGTTGCAGATGGCATGATTCACAGAAAAAGGCAGGTTACACACACAAAAAGGCTTTTTGGGATGTACACACAGAAAAAGGCTTTTTGGAATGTGCAAAGTCCGTGTTACAGAATCGTTATTTGGATTTTGCGATTCAGTACTTGGAAGGGGCGTCTCAAGGGCGTCCCTTTATAATGCCGACTTGAAATGGTATGTACAAATGTTTTGCAACCATAATGAGAAATGGTGGTAACCCATTTGCAAATGGGAAGGGGTTACAAGGGACCCCTTCTCATTTGAGAATGTTTGGAAAAATATGTTTTAAGATCAGACACTGGTCCCATGCCCCCCACAACCAGAACAAGCCGGCCCCTATATAGCCCAGAGGACAATGCCACCAAAACCCCACAGAGGAGGGCCAGGCCCCAGGGAACAACGACAGGCACCAACCACCAGATCTGAAACACGACAACCACCAAGCACCCAGCTCGGGAGACAGAACCAGAGCGGGAGCCCAGGGACAGGCCAAGAGGCAGAGGCCAAGGCACATTTGCTGGAGAAACATGAACACAACACCTGGAACGTGCCCCATAAGGCCCCTAGAGCCAGAAGGAAGCAGGTGAAAGCACCCAAATAAAAACCAGCCTCAGAAAGAACAACATACAAACCAGGAGGACTAGACAGCCAGACCCCAAACCCAACTGATCCAGAAAGGACAGGGGAAGAGCCAGAGACCAGAACCCAAGGAGACCCAACACCCCACACGGAATAAGGCCAGCAATAGAGCCCAACTAAAGGAAAAGCAAAAGGGCGGAAACCATCTGCCCCAGACCCAAACCAAACTAGGGCCAGACACAAAAGGCCAGACCAGCACAGGCAGATGAGGCAATCCCCCAAGGCCATCGAGACCAGGGCAAACCAAAAAACAAAGGGGACCAACAGTGAGACTCCACCCCAGATAACAGCCCCAAGAGGACACCCCAACCCCAAACCTGGGAGAGACCAGAGCAGGAAACTACAGGCACACACCGACCACCGGAGTAGAAGCACAACGGGTCCCCCAACCGAACAGCCAGCCGACCAAGCAGCCAAGAGAACTGAGAACCACAGCAAGGGAAAAACCCAAGTAAGCCCCAACCCCAGCAGCAGAAGAGCCAAGACCAGAAATGGCAGAAAGAACAATCCAGCTAGATAGTCCTCCAAAGAGGCCTGGCAGCCAGCCGACCAAACCATAGACAGCAGGAGAAATGGGCACAGTCCACACTAGGCAGGAACACCCCACTCCCACAAGAACCGGGACCCGACTGCAGAGATACCAGCCACCCCATCAGGCTGAGACTACGCAAGCCAGAGACCAGAGGACACCATCCCAACCCCCAGGAAATGCGCAGAACACATATACCCAAAGACTAGGGGGGATGCCAGACAGACCACACCCCTGGGCTGGCACAAAAAACACTAAACAGCCAGTCCCAAACACGGCCCGCCAGGCAGCTCAGCAGTGCCCCAAGCGAGCGCCCAGACAACACAGAGCACACAGCATCTGAAAACCAGGTGGATACCCAACCAGGCAGCAGCCAGGTCCGAACCTGCTGAACCACAGAGAGAAGAAGAGAGCCAGTGGCACCCAGGTGTAACAGCTGGAGGCCAAGCTGAACCACCCGCAAGCTGGCCCACCAGGGGTAAACAGAGAACAGCCCCCAGACCACCAACCACACAAGGGTCAAAGAAAGATGAACACTCACTGTGGAGCATCGCAGGGGCAACCAAAAATCAGGCAATGGAAAGACCAGAGATCCCAACAGCCTCAGGACCATGCCAGAGAGCAACAGCCCCAGTTAGCCAAAGCACAACATGGCAAATGACAGCAAGAAGCACAGAGCACCAGGTAATCGCAGGCTGGCCCCCACCCAGCAGCAAACAGGGTGGCATGGCCACAGGTCACATAGAAGCACCAAGGAAGGAGGAGCGCAGAGCAACAGGGGTAAAAACACCCCAACTCCAGCAGCGTGACATCTTTAAAAGATAACCCACCAGCACAGGGCAGTCACAGGCGGATTCCCAAACAGGGTAGCCCAGGCAATCACCCAACCACGTACAAACCAAGCCTTAACCAGCCCATCTCCTGAGAACAGATGAGAACAGAAGCTTGCATGCGGCATAGCCATAGGTTGCTAAACACACACCACTGCACCAGGCTCCCAACAGGGAGAACCGCAGAGAACAGAGGAGACCAGGCACCAGCAGAGAGGAAGGAAAAAGGCAAACAGTTACATGGTACCCCTCCTCCAGCCAGCCCAAGGCACACCACCAGCAACCACGCCAGGGCAGGATGAAAGCAAGCAGCCCCGTCCCCGGACACTCCAGGGGCATCAAAGACCACCCTTACCACAGCAATGGGTATACCAAGGCGGTCTCACAGCCACCAAGGCAGTCTCCCATCCAGACACCAAAGGAACAAAGCAGGAACAACTGCACCTGCAGAGGATCGGACGTTCTGTAAAGCCCACAGCATGTGGTACTGCCAGAGAGACAGGAAGGCATTGGAACCAGCAACCATGGCATGTCTTCCACCCGGCCATGCCATAGAAAGATGCATCCTCCAACCTGGAACTGGACAGGAGGCAGTCCACCAGCCACCAAGGGCCGGCTGGAAACATCCAAGCCGCCCGGCAGGTCAGGAATGCACCGTCCAGAACAGTCAGGCAGCCAGACAGAGACCAAAGAGGAACGCCGCTTCATCCCCAGCAGGAGCAGTACCAGCACCTCATCCCATTCCTGTCGACAGACAGAAAAAAAAAACAGGTGGAATGCTGGGTAAGTACTGATTATATACTCCCAGTGGGATGGGTTGGGGAAAGGGTCCCATCATTCCTCTGCTCCTTTTTTCTGTTGGGAGATGATTATCTCCACTTGTCATGAATGGGACGAGGACAGGAGGGACCTGGGGGTAATACTCAGTTCTGCACCAATACTCTGAGAGAATGGATTTGCGTCAGGGTCTGGTTATTTTTTTTTAATAATCTTTTATAAATCTTTTTATTAATTTATCATTAAAGTCACATATATTTCCCAGCTGCCATTTCAAATAATTGTACGATTCTGCATCATCATAGGTAAGGAGAAAATAGTTGCAAACATAATGCCCCCACATCACATTCTTCCCTTCTTTGCATTGCCAGCTCCTCTGATGGGGATATTCACAGCCTGCCACGGTAGATATTCAATTGGCCCAATTTTCTATTCCATTTCTTTGGACACCCACGCGATTTAAATACTTCTGTTTCTGCAATCATGCATTTATCTATTTCTTTCACCCATACTCGGGAAGAAGGCGCATCTGCCGCCCCCATCCCTTCGCAATCTCACGCTTGACAAGGGTGAAGCCCAGTATAGTTAGTAGTAAGTTAGTATAGTTAGTAGTTGTCACTTCTGTGAGGTCAGTCTGCTCCCTAATATTAAGAAGACCCAGTCTCGGTGTGAGGGTGACCTCCTTTCCTAAGGGTCTGGTTATTTATGTGAAGTTTAAGACACCTACTAATAGAGTTATGGTTGGCAGTATATTTAACATAGATATTTTTCTTAAGTATTATTTAGAGTATTTTAAAAAGGTATGCCATCACTTGGATATGTCTCATCAAATCCTCTACATCTCAATTATACTGATCTTCCCTCATCCTAGATGTGTTATTTTAATGCTGCGGGGATGTCTATTTTTAATGGCCGGACCTTATTTGGTGAAATTCGTGCTCTTTTTAATTTATACTTTCTGATTCTGCATTACTTTTTTTTTCAACTAAATTGGAGTGGAATTAATTGATATCTAATCTCCGTGTTCTGTAGAAATGCTGAGCATGATGTATACAGGCTGAGAAGATTACTGATTATATGAAAATAACCACTCCCTTTGTTACTGATTAGCTTGCCGAGCAGACTCAGTCCATCACAGCCAATCAAAGTATTTCCGGCAGAAACATGAGATTGGTGTACATTGCAAGCATTGGTTGTGGCAACATCTCCCTCGTAGCTGGAATCCATAGCACTCTAAAGATAAGAGTGGAACTAAAGTCTCAAAAACAATTTGCAAGTATTTGGCAACGGACACTTAACGCCCCGCTAAATAAAACAAGCATTGGCATAGCCAATAGGTCTCGCTTTTTGGGACCTTATAAGTTTTTAGTTATGCAGCATAATATCCTTGGTGCAACAACATAAACTGTTGCATGGCTAAACACTTATAAGGTCCCAAAAGCGAGACCTATTGGCTATGCCAATGCTTGTTTTAGAGTGTGATGGAATTGGAATACATGTGCTATTATGGTATGACTGTTTCATCTACCAGCAATTCCGATTTTTTTGTTATGAATCGTTATTGTGTGTCAAAACATACATTGCAGGATATACCGTGAGATCAAATATCAATAAACATGTGGTCCAGGGTACATGCCCGGAAGGGGTACTGATATAGTAATAATCACAGCGATCAAGGTTCACAGCAATATTTTCGTATATCGTATTGCTTTCTGCCACATAACTGGGCAGTTTCCTTTCCTTTTGCTTGTCCGACCTCCTCTAGTGCCTTTTGGTAATATCTTGAGCCGCTCACACCATCGAACTACGCCAAACGCTGGGCGAATCATGCATGGATGCGTGGTTAGATGGCCAGCGTCTATTCCTCGGCAGCATCATTACCTCAGATCGCGTGGTCCAGGGCACATGCCCGGAAGGGGTACTGATATAGTAATAATCACAGCGATCATGGCTCACAGCGATATTTTCGTATATTTTAACAAGAATCTGTAACTTACCTCCACCCTTCCCGCAACCAGGCAACATACTCAGAGCAACAATAAATTCCACAGCTCTGATTGCATCTTTAAAAACCCCTCTCAAGGGTCACACCCGGAACTCAAAATTGTCAGCACCTTTGGTTATGAAGTACACAAGGCTATGATTTTTTGCGGTAATGTTTCAGATTTACCATCCAGAGCCAGCAATATACCATACCATGCATCAAGAGGGGGGCCTTTATTATTTCTTCGGTGTTGTGAAAGGGATCATGAACTGGCCATTGTTAGGACTCCGTTCACACATTTGTTTAACAAGACAAATAGTTGTGAATAGATAGGTATCAGCAACAGTGTTTCTCCACCGAGCACCTTCGACTCTTGCAGCCACATGTTTTCTTCTAATTTTCAGGCAATCGCTGATGAAACAAACACAGTGGTTTTCTACCATAGAACGCATCAAATAACGTATTGCTTTCTGCCGCATAGCTGGGCAGTTTCCTTTCCTATTGCTTGTCTGACCTCCTCTAGCGTCTTTTGATAATATCTTGAGCCGCTCACACCATCGAACCCCGCCAAATGCTGGGCGAATCATGCATGGATGCGTGGTTAGACGGCCAAGGTCTACTACTCGTTGGGGCAGCATCATTACCTCAGATCGCCAAGATGCAGTAACAGAAACAACATGGGTGCCAAATCTCTTGAAAGATGTGCAGAAACACTTTTATATTGCCCTTCATTTTATTTACAGTGTTTACACAACGTCATCGGCAACGCGATCAGAAAAACAAGCACACGCGCTTCGCGTTGCGGCAGGGGGCCTGCGCGATTCCCTTGCAGGAGCGAGCAGCAAGGCACAGCAATTGATAACATATGGCGCCAGCTGCTCGCTCCCGCAAGGGAATCGCCAAACGGGCACGCGTTGCTGTTGAAGGCAATGCAACGCGTGCATGTTTTTGGGAGAAAAAAGGAACCGATGGCATAAGGTCTCTTTCCTATGCAACGCATGCGAGCTGCGTAGGCGAGACCTAAAAAATACTTTGGTACACCAACACATTATAACTCACACATAACGAACTACAAAAATCTTTAGCAGGATTACTTTCAATTTGCTTCCACATTAAGCAGCATGAACCACTGCTAAACTAGTCACCAACAAATCCCTATCATTCATATATGATCAAACACAATCAAACAACCATACACAATCCATGGATGGATATTCCAGAACCTTCTGACAATTGGCACCCAAGTTAAGAAAGTGCTTTCGTGCCATACTAATTGAGGAGGTGACTACAAATGCTGATAGCATACCATAAAAATTGCCCTTAGGCTTATACAGCAAGGTTCAGGGCAGGAAATCTCAGAGAAAATACACTGTACTACCTTGAAAGCCTTTTTTAAATCGTCAATGTTTCAAACAAATGTAGACACTAATATGGAAGTTAATGATGACCCACTACTTAACGAAGCCTGGCTCATAGACTTCTAGTCTTAAATTATTGATCAATATCTGGCCCCGTGGTGCCTGATATCTTAGCAATGGTCTTTACACTCACCCCAAACAGGTCATCCGACTCACCCATCAAATATAGATGGACTCGATTGCCATGCCCTGCTTCCAGATGAATATGACGCAGAGGGTATTTTCACTTACATTAATGAAACTGTAAGACTTCATAAATGTATGCACAAAAGAGACCAGAGTTAAAATACAGAGCGTTTATGCGGTGCGGCTGAGCGTCAGTAAAACCCCGGGATAACATGTATAATTTCGTCTACAAATTAATTTTCATATTGACACTGTCATTAGAGCCTGGATATGTTTGACCCTTTTAAATTGAATCATTGTGTCTAAAATGTTTGGGGCTTATTCCAAAAGCAGATTTGGTATCAAAAATACTTTTATGATCACAAATGGTGAATCAGTGATCCACTAGGCAGCAGTATCTATATTTTCCCGCATAATATTACCTCACAGTTTCATAATATCGTGAAGAGAATACATTTCCATGCAAGGGAAAGAGTAGGATGGGTCAAGGTGTGGTATTCCTTGGCAGTTTGTGGATGCTTCACAAACACTTCAGTTTTTGATTATTCGCAAACTTCATCTTGACCATTTCCCACCCAGTAAAAGGCCAGAGATTTGCGGCAACATGCATCAATGTTGCCGTTTGCGAATCCTTAATTGCGAAAATTAAGGAATCGCAATTAAGGATTCGCAAACGGCAATGCATGATTATTTCGCATTTTTTTTAGAGATTCTGTATTTTTCCTTTATTGATATTCACAATTTGCGAATCGCAATTAAGGAAAACCCTTACCATTGATTCCTATGGGCCAAGAGGCCCATAGGAATCAATGGGAAGGCATTTACAAATTGCGATTTTCAATTTGCGAATCGCAAATTGAAAATGCAATTTCAAGGGTGCAGGGGGAGTCCAAAGAACCCCTCCCTGCACCCCTGAAATTAAACTTAACTGCAATTTACACACACACATGTCCCAAGGACATGTATGTGTGTAAAATGCAACTTTCAAAAATGCTCTTTTTTTGCATGTTTGAAAGTTTTCGGTAAATTAGCACGAGGTTCAACCTCATGCTAATTTACCCCTTCCAAATTGAAAATTCGCTATTTAAAAATGTTCATGCATTGCATTTCAGAAATCTGAAATTGCGATTTCTGAAATGCAATCGCAATTTTAGAAATCGCAACATGATTGCGATTCCTAAAATTGCGGAAAACATGATGCATTGCATTTTTGATAATTGCATTCGCAAACGGCCGAAAATTGCGATTCGCACCGTTTGCGAATGCAATTATCGTTGATGCATGTGCCCGTTGCTCTTTGAAAGGGCAGGAGTAAATCTCTTTCTAGGTTGGGAATGGGAAGAGTAGATAGACCTCCTAACTTATTTTGCTTGTAGGGGAAGGGGGTTGTCCACAGAAAAAACAAATTACCAAAAGAGACAATAAAGGAAAAATGTGCAGATTCATAGCTGCACTGCCATTCTTTAAAGTGGAATGTTATTGTGCTTACAATTTAGCACTGGAGAAATCCTACCACCCAAAACAGTTGCATAACTTTTCAAAGGACACACCTCTATTGCTACGACTGGCACAGCATTATAGACTGCGGGTAAGTTTTGTGCATAGCCAAATGTTTCAAACATACAACTGTGCCTAGGAATACGTGTACCTGTGTAGATGGATACACTTTTCTTAATGTCCGTAGATACCCAGACCTTCTTTTGTGCCTAGGTCCTGGGGTGAAAGTATTTCAGAAAAGGCTCAAGGGGGCGAGACAGTGATCGAAAAGAGTATTTTTCAACCTAAGAGACATGTGGCGGTATAGATCTGGAAATGTGATTTTAAGAACAAGCCAAACTACTTGGCAAAAAAAATATTCTTAATCCAATTCACATCATGTGTCATTTCAAGTAGCATAATTTCAAATTAAAATTACGTGCAGCATTTGAAATATTGAGGGTGTAATAATCCATGACCGTTAAGAAGAAAGAAAATGTTAACTTACATAAAGAACGGCTACCTCACAAATTTTTTCTTGTTTTAGTTAGCATAATATTTGAATGAGAATGCATTGACAAGACATTTTCCAGGTGTTAGCAATTTTGTTTTGATGCAAGAAATATTATGATAGCCATTAGTCACCTCAATTCAAGGTTGTGCGGCAGAATTAAATGTAATATCTGAACATAGAGCTTAATCTATCCAGGTGTTGCAGGATGCAAGTTGATTGCTAATCATTACAATCCCCTTCGGTCATTTATTCTGCCTTTAATTATAATACAGCTGCATTTTCAATCAGAAGACAGCAATTATTTTATGTAAAGTGCAGTTAATCCCAGTTACTGCAAAGTAAATTATTAACCACTTTTTAGAGTTCCGATCAGTTGTCCCGGTCTTGAGAACAGAAAGCTCTAAAGCGGCAAAATACTTGCACTTGCTCACGTCCGTGACCACACGGCACTATAGTGACTAAAATAATTTTACTGTGCTCTACCATAGTCTTTTCTGATCCCTTACAAGTTCTTCGTTTTCTAATACTGTAGTACAACACACATAGTAAAATATATTAAGAATATTAAGCGGTCTTAAAAATATAGGCCGCTTTTAACATTCTGTGAGCTTATAGGACATTTGTATCGTGTGACTGGAAGCAGGTATACATGTAAACATTTGAAAGAGCTAAGGAATGGAATGAAATTGATATACACTAAGATCTGACCAGAAATCACTGAAATCTCACTCTATGACGAAGCATAAAAAATCCAATACTAAATAAAAAATATATTGGCAAAAAATCCTCCCCTTCATGGGGGTCTCACGATATCAGTGATTTGCAACAGAGGCCTCGTGGCTGCAAATACTTAAGGAATATTGACTATGAAAACAGCATGACTAAGTATAGAAAATGACTTGCTGAATACTACCAACCTGTTTTTTCAATTCTTATACCCTTGGGGTAAACGTAGAATGTTGTACCCTGGCAATTGAAGGCTAATCCATAAAAATAAGATTATTTTTTCTTGTAGTCATAAGGCTCATTGTGCATTAGTACTCAAGCAAAACTTCTCTGATGTAGACCAAAGAGGAAGAATTCCATTTCATTGGGTTCGTTGTTCTGAGCAGGGGGGAGAAGGATCAAAGGACTTCTCCGTAATGACGAGCTCTGAAGACAGGTGAGCCAGATTGGATCAGGCAGGAGCAGCAAATGTCTGCTGCATTGTTAAAATTTTGCTGGTTTGTCTGCAACTGTGGGAAAGGGCAGACGGCAACCATTGATTGCCACGGGCCAGGAGAGTTCCTGGACATGCGGCAGGAGCTCGGGAATAAGGTAAAAACTGGAGGGGCATATGTATCATTTTTTCCACGCAGCGCAACAAAGCAAGCCACCTTGCTGCACTGAATGGAAGAGAAAGGGCAGGAATGGGCTGTATTTACCATAATACAGCACATTCCTGTCCGTTCCCACGCCGGTGCACATTTGGCTGCCTAGCGCCAACGCAGGCACCCTTGCATCATGGTGCAAGGGTGCCTATAATGTAGGCAGAATTGTTTTTGTGCAGGAAGGGGCACCTTCTGCACTAAAACATTTCCGAGAGGCATTTTCCTCTTTCTATGTGTGCTGCAAATACTCATTACACCTCACTTGGTGAGGCATTGCATTTTGATGTATTCGCAGGTCTACCACTAATGGTAAATCTGGGAATGCACCAAATAATCATGAGTGGATGCGTGGGAACACCTGCCCTCCACCCATGGAACGCCTCCTTGAGGCAGAGTACCACAAGGCCAAGATTTGCGCTGCCTTGCGTTACTCAAAATGTATCAAGCCATGCAGGGCCACGCAAGGTGGCCTCGCATGGCTTGATAAATCTCACTTAAGTTTTCGGTTGCCCTTGTGGCCCTTACGTGGAACACGGGCAACGCAAAACCTTGATATATCTGGCCCAAGGTGACTCTACATGTTCACTATGCTGTTGCCTAGCTGCCTCTGATGACTGCTTAAAGACCCTTGCTTCTCCGTCCAGGATGAAGTTCTGCTTTTTGACATACACTTCACAGAGTGTTTGCCTTTTCCGGAATTTCTTCTGGACTGTTCCTTGTCACAGTTGCCTCCTCCAACTCAGACCACCCCTGCCCTTTGGCCTGCCTGAGCCGATATAATGCTTGACTGGGCTCCAGCAGCAGTATCGACGTTAGAAGAGCCTGCATTTGGGCATGTGCTGTCCTGCCAGATGCCCTCATTAGTGGTCCAGCAGGATGATTACATTTTTGTGAGGCAGCCTGGATGTTTTTCTATTTCATTTTGTGTTAAAACAATTGCCAGAGTTCCTTAGGCATTTCGACGCAGCATTTTGACATTTGTCATATTTGCAAAGAGAAATTCTCTGAGGCAGACTCATCACAGGGTATTAAGTGGCCTGATGTAGTACCAACCATTATTGTCTAGTACACTCAGAATGTTTTCAACCTTGTTGAATTCTCCTAGGGCATTATGCCTCTAACAGGACTAGAGAACACACTTCAAATGGGATTCCTGGGTGTCACTGATGACTAGTTAGCCTCATTGCAACCCCCCCTGACTCCCCAAGCCCAAGTCCTGTGTCTGTGGGGGCTAATGCAGGGGACATGAGGAGTGCCCTAGAAGAGCCAGGGTTCCGTGAAAAGCAGTGGCATCCCCTATGCCAGATGCTCCCTTCCTTGCACGTTTTGGGACAGGTGGGAAAAATAGTTTATTTCTACCTGCCCCAAAATGTGCAAGGAAGGGAGCATCTGGTAAAAGGGATGCCACGGTACAGCTCCTCGATCAGTCTCAGTGGAGACCCTGCCACCCGGGCTCAGGCAAACTAAGATCATTACAGTCGGGGAGGAGTAGCAGCTGGCTCTGTAAAGAAACAGATTAATACAGGAGGAGGAAAGCGGCGACCTGGTTACCAATCCAGCCTGCTTACTACATTGGTAGTCAAGGCTGGGTACTGCGGGAATAGTAGCACAAGGTGCTCATGTTATGTTATGTTATGTTATTTTATTTTTTTATAGCGCAAATCACCATTGGTCTCTAAGCGCTTCAGAGAAGGAGCAGTTCACTGCATGTCTGCAGGGACGGAGCATTAGACAGATGTCAATGTCACTCTGAACAAATGTGTTTTTAACAGCTTTCTAAAGGAGAGTAGGGCCGGTTCCTTGAGCAGGCTCTCCGGTATATCGTTCCAGATCCGTGGAAGGAGGGCCGAGAATGCTCTGCCCCCTTTAGTCATGAAGTTGTACCTAGAAGAGACTAGCCTACAAGCCTCCGGGGATGCATTAGCAGTGGGAAAGAACGTAGTGGAGAGGGCTTACTGCAAGCAACATAAAAGTGATGCTGGTGCTGGGGAATAGCAAGCCCTACTTAGACCCAATTATTACCTGTATCTGTCCAAGGTAGCAATACCCAGTACCTCAACAGTGAGTGTGACAGCCCTGGACGGATATGTTTCTAAAGGGAAGAGAGAGGAGGTAATTCACCCTACCAGTGGTATCGAGTAGGTACTTGCCCCAAGGGATCAGTGAGGCCTCGTCAGAAGGCATGAAGGCAAAATAAGGAAAGGAGCATATGTCTTTTTGTTTGAGCTCACCATAATGATGCCAGTGTTTGAAGATCCCAAGGATACCAACAAATATGTTTATAAACAGAAGAAACCTAAGGTGGAGAAAACCTGAATTAATGGGATCAGGGTTTTAACATGTACTAGTCAGTACCCCTTGAAACATCTCCAGAATTGGGTCCACAGACATCTTAGTACCTAAGGAAAATAGTTACTGCATATGAAGAATTTGGGGGATCCCATTGGAAAGACTATGATAATGCCTTCTGGTTGAAGAAGGCCACAAATCCTGGCATGTTTTCAGACCAAATTCCGGGCACCCAGAGTTTGAATGTTTTAAACATCCAGAGAAAAGTGTGATCAGAAGTGACAGTGTTCTGATGCCAAAAACAAAAATGATGTCTCCTGTGTCTTTGCTTGCTTTGAATCCATATCAAAATGTGTAAATCGGGGCGGTTTCTAAATACCAACTTCAGGGATGCAAGGACTAAAAATTGATAGTCATTGTATTTGAGCAAGGATGTCGCTGGTATGAAAATTAGAATATAATTCATACTGGGAAGGATAGCAGAGCCATTAGCTAATCCTGCCCCCTTGGAACATTTTGTCTGTTCACCACTAGTTTTAGCTCCCAAAAAAGACCCCAGGTCATTAAGAATCATTCACAATCTGTCTGCACCAAGAGGGATCTCGATTAATGAGACAACGGACACATTACTCTGCTTAAATGGAGTCCTCAAAATATTAAGGCAGTTATGTCCAGTGGCCAAAAGTAGATTTCAAGTTGGCTCCTCCCAATTCATCCAGAGCACTATCACCTATTCAGTTTCAAGGAAAATGTTACTATCACAAATGTATTCCCTTTGGGTGCTCAGTCTTATGTGCCTAATTTGAGCAGATTAGCTCCTTTCTAGAGTGGGTCTTCACACAGGTACTCAAGTCTGCCTTATTCATTCATTACTTGGATGATTTCCTAATCCTTGGTCCCAGAGATTCATAGTGCTGTGCCAAGTCACTATCCTCCTTCATAGTATTTATGTCAGACGTTATTATGGTACCCATGGCAAACTATTACTCTGGTCTTTTTCTGTATTGAAATTGAGTTGTTTTTTAAAAAAAAGAGTATACAGGCTGCGGATCTAAAAGGTTGAAGCCTTTAGGTCTTTATTGTAATCTTGTATTAGGGTGCATAAGGTCGCTCTATGGCAGCAGCAGGTATTATTGGGCCAACTGAATTTTGCCTTAAGGATATTCCAGAAGGGTCTCCCCTGTTCATGTTCCATCTTACAAGCTTTCTCAAGATAAGCACCTATCTGAATATATAAGACGCAATATAGCATATGGCTGTGGTTACTCGAAAATGTCTTTGAGTCAAGGGGATACATGCTCCCTTACGGTCTACCCAGGACTGTTTAATGATGAGGCAGATAGCATTTGTTTTGGTGCCATACTGGGCTCTAAGTGCTGTGTCCAGACCAGGACACAGCTATTGTGGACCTCAGGTTTGGTGAAGTGTATCACATTTGAAGAACATTTCCCTACAGAAGTGTTGTTGCATTTCTGGACATATCAGTTCTGCAAACAATCAGTGATATTCTGATCAGATAGCATGTCTGTGGTCGAGTTGATTATCTTCCAGCATGTAATATCCAAAATGGTACTAAGTTTGTTGAAAGAATCATTCATAGGGTTTTTCAAAAATAACATTGTGTTTAAAGCTAAGCATGTACCTGGTATATTTTTATAATGCAGCTGGTGCATTGTCTAGTCTCTAGTTAGAGGACATTTGGTGTTTCCATCATAGGACGGGAGAAGAACCCTCACACTTTCAAGGATATCTATGGAATCTTGGAGCGTAGTCCTTCCAGATCTAATTTCAGAAAAATGGGCATAATAGAAGGCTTTTCAGTGTTATCTTACATATATTGAATGCCACCACCAAGTGCAGAATTTTTCCATAAAAAACTGGCTGGGTTTTATTGAACATATGTGGGTAGAAAGTAGATCAATAGCATTTGCTAGTTGTCATATCTGAGAGGTAAAATGTTTTGTAAAGCTAGGTGGGGACCCCGATCATTCTCAATCCTTCTCAATTAAGAAGGTGCTTAGGGGCTGGGAAAGTCTGGAATGAGCAGCAACACACCACAGAAATCCCATAGAAAAGTTGGGGAAGATCCTCTGTGTGCTGCACATGGTGTTGGTTCAGATTATGAGTTCGCTCTAGCCTTCTCGCTCACATTCTATGGTAAATTTAGGGTTTCTGAACTTAGGTCAAAGCAAGACAGTCACAGGGGAGGGGGATGCTACATAGTCACATCTCTTAGCTGTGGCATGACCTTGTGCTCACACTTCCTCGTTCCTAAACTGACCTGTTAGGAGCAGAAGGTGACCAAGAGGTTTTAAGACAGGTTTGAGGTGCTCCGCGCTGTCCGGTCACCACTGTGGCCAACTTCTTGTGTATACTTCTTCTTATAGCTAACACTGACCTACTGGTGCATATCACAGGTATGCCAAGTATCAGTGCAACCAGCTGATACATAAAACCAAGTATTGCGCATGACCCTCAAGACAGCAGGTATTCAGGATAGTAATTACATCTCTCATTCCTTTAGGAAAGAGCCAGTGACATCTCCTTAGGGAGCAGGTCTTAGTGTTGAGACAGTCAAGAGAATAGACAGGTGGAGGCCAGATTGCTATGCTATGTCCATCTGAGCATGATGTAGGAAGTGATTTAGCTCATGGGAATTTTTTTAAGTAATATCATATTCTTTATATCTGTGAATTGTTGCATTACGTCACTTTCCCATAGCCAGTGTTGGTTCCTGGACATTCCTCTGTCTGAAGAATGGGAACAACATTCACGCAGAATCAGTTGCACAAGCAGTCAGCTGAGTCGGGTGCAGTTTCGGTAGACTAATTGAAGCAGTCTTCGCTTTTATGGTCTACACCAGCCTGTTGATGAGGTTATGCGCAGTGGTTGCAGCCGCCTGTGTTCATCATACCTCATATAGGAAGTAATCACTAGGCTCTTTCAGTACTTATTAGTGGAGATTTCTTGGCTATCTAAGAGATTTCCTGGGTTGATGGTCGCCTAGTCCCAGAAGGGTGTTGAAAGTAGACCATTCATCCAAGGGTATTATAGAATCGGTGAAGGATTTGAATAGCCAGATGAAGCAGTAGCTTAACCTGAAACTACTTTAGACAATTCCCAATGGTTGTCTCGGGGGTGAGGGTTTGTTCCACAGATATCAGCTCAGGTTAACAAGTTGTTTGTTGAAACCTTGGTAGCCTTTGTGGTGTAACATCTCTCACAACACTAGCACACTAAACATTGGGGGGGGGGGGGCAGTTAGTTAACCACCCAGACCTGTGACATGTCAGAGTCTTGTTTAGACACAAACCAGGTAGACACCTCGACATCAGAAATGTAAGTCTGGGTGATATCAGGATGGCTTTGGTTTTTAAGCCTTAAGCCTTATCACAGTCATACTGTGGTCTGTATTGTAGGGACGGGCACTACAGGGAGTGTCTTTTGCTTTCTCCGACACAGTATTGCATGGACCAGAGGATGCTGGGGAACAATGCATGGCCTGGTTGCCCAGTCCCATCCCCCAAAGGGTGCCAGGGGATCCCTTTTTTGGGTTGCCTCTGGCATATTTATTTGGGGGACCAGCTTACATGCCAGCCCAAGCACCCTCCATCCTAAAGGAACAGCTAAATTTGCCTTGCAAGAGAATTGTTTAGGACCTCGTGGGTTCTGCTTAAGGCAAAGTACATTTTTTTCGGTGAAGTAAGGGACTGTGGGGTGGTCAACATTGATCCTTTTGGGAAACGGTTAGATGGAATGTCTAGTTATGTCTATAGGATAGTCATGATGATGAGAAATTTCTATTCTGTAATGCTAAAATGCATGTGAGTCTCTGGTAATTTTCCATGCTCAGTGTTGGCAGGCCCCACGAAGGGCTCGCTCCCTCCCCGCATGACAGGGCCCAGACACCGGCTCTCCGGGGGCTACCCGCAGAAGCAACCCGCAACCCGTCCCCTCCGGGACGCCTGCTCCCGGATATCTCTGTGTCACGGGCCCAGGCCCCCGTCAGCCCCATTGCCCGGCCCAGCCGCCATCTTGGACACTGCACCACGCGGCCGCGTGGCCTCAGCTCGACCCCAACCCTGGGCCTGGCCAGGCCCCGCCATCCCGGCACCACCATCCACACAGGAGGTGAACGGACCACTTGGCAGGCTAATGGGAGAAAGAAGTGTCGATGGCTCTCCCCCGCCAGGTGCCGATCGCCCCCAGCCTCCCCGGGTGCTGGCTCCACCCCCCTGCTGGGTGTCTGGACTCCCTCATCCCGGACCTCCCGACCTCCCAGTGCGAGGGTCCGGACATCAAAGGGCGCCAGACCTATAACTGAGGCAGCCCCAGAGCAGGAAGGCAGTTGTATCCTGGAGTCGTGAGACACGGAGAAGAACTCATCCTTGACGGACTGCTGGTGCTGCCGCAGCCCTGCCTTGTGAACTATCGTCCTGCCTGCTGGCGCTGCCGCGGCCTTCTGCAACCTTCATCCTCGTGGGACCTGCTGGCGCTGCCGCGGCCCGTTGTAACTTCCATCCTCGTGGGACCTGCTGGCGCTGCCGCGGCCCGTTGCCCCCTACGATCTTTTCGGGACCTGCTGGCGCTGCCGCGGTCTGACCCGTCCGACCGCCGAGCTCGAGGATTGTGAGCTACCGCCGTTTCACCTCAGTACCCGTAGGTACCAAGACTGTCCCGCTACCCCCTTTCCCTACTAGAGACTAGAATTGAGAGGATCATCGTGTCCTGATCTCCTTGTATCGTACTACCTTACTTCAAGAACTGCCTATAAAAGGTGTTAATCTGATCTTCGTGTGGTGTCCATCTGTGGGGGGGAAGTTACTTGTCTGTACGATCGCTGGAGACGGCCCTCATCGGAGGCCTCTCCCCTTGTGCTCGGCCGACCCTCCAGGTCCCCGTCTAACATTGGTGGCCAGCGGCCCGATCCGAACCAACGCGTAACCGTACAGAGAGTAACTCACCCTACGACTAATCCACAATGACGACCAGAGAGAGCGGATCTGCAGAGAAATTCCAGATGGAAAAACTGGAAGAGTACAACCACCGAGAGCTAAAACAATTTTGCATAGAACTAGGCATTGCCACCACCGGTCTGAGCACGAAAGAGGACTTCAAACACGCCCTAGAATCCTGGGCAGAGACAAATATCGCCGGACCCCGGGACCCCGAAGCCCCGGAGACAAACACCACTCTGACGGAAGAAAGGAGAACGGATCTCTCCCGGGAAGAGATCCGAGAACGAGAGAAAAATAGACTACACGAGTTAGAGTTGGCAAGGCTCAAATTAGATGGAGAATTGAAACTGGCAGAACAAAAGATGAACTTAGAACACTTACGGCTCCAAGAAGAGCAAGAGGAAAAGCAGAGACAGAGAGAACTCGAAGAAAAAAGACTGGCATACGAACACGAGTGCAAGCTAGCGGAAATAGAAATGCGCAAACAGAACAAAGACCTAGGGGTGCCCGAGCCACCGCGCCCCCCAGGTACTACCGAACAGAAGGTCCACATCCCCAAGGATGTGGTCCGTGAATACTATCGGAACGACGACATACAGCAGTGGTTCAAGGCCTACGAGATCGCCATGACTGCCCACCGGATCGCTCGAAGTGACTGGGGAGCCGGTCTATGGGGGAGATTCGTCAATGAAGGCTGTGATGCCCTGCTGCAGCTTCCGGACCATCAAATGATGTCCTATGACCACATGAAGGCCGCCCTCCTCAGTCGATATGGGCTGACGCCCGAGATGTACCGCCAGAGGTTCCGCAACTGCACCCGGATCCCGGGTACAACCTGGATAGAATATGTGAACTATTTCAGCCGAGCCTTCGAGGGATGGATCAAGGGTAGCAACGTAACAACCTACGAACAGCTCTTCAACCTCATTGTGTGGGAGCACCTCTCCAACAACTGCTTCGTCGAGCTCAGGCAGCACCTCCTCGACAGTAAATTGACTGACCCCCGGCAGCTCGCCGCCGAGGCTGACCGATGGGAGAGCACCCGAGTGACCCGGAGTGGGCCAAACGAGCAGAACAGAACCAACCAAGGTCATCATCGTCCCCGAGGAGGAGGAGGAGGACAGGGCCGGGGCAGAGACGCCGTCCCGGCCGCTCCCGCCAACAACACCCCGCCCCCGGCCGGCCGGGGCAACCCCCCGATGCGCCCGGGGTTCCGAGCCAACGTTACGTGTCATCGATGCCAGCGAGTCGGCCACTATGCCAGTGACCCGACCTGCCCAAAGAACCAGACCCCCGGGCCCCGCCAGGTGGCTGCCGCCGCCCTAGGAGAAGAGCAAGTCCCCGAAGAGCCTGAAGAGTACGAGCAGGAGCAGCCCGAGTGGGAACCTGCCGCCATGACCCTGGCCTGCCTAGGGGGAGGAGACCTGATCCCGCGGGCTCCCCTACCAGCCAACACCAGGAAATACAGCCAGTGGGTGAACATAAATGGGCGTAAGGCCGAAGCCCTGCGTGACACAGGGGCCAGTGTGACGGCCGTCCGTTGTCACCTGGTGACCCCAGAACAAATTCTGCCAAACGTTCTTTGCCCCGTCCAATCGGCCGACAATTCGGAGAGCCTGTGTCGGATGGCCTGCGTCCCCTTCGAATGGGGAGGAGTCTCCGGTATGTTAAAAGTGACTGTCCGCGACGATGCCCCCGTGGACTGCCTCCTGGGGAACGATCTCGAGAGTTCCCCGTGGGCAGCCGTTGAAAGAAGAGAGCACCTGGGGATGTTAGGCCTCCCGGGCTGGGCGTGCGTAACAACCCGGTCCATGGCCGCCGACACTATCCCTAGATCTGAAGAACCCGAATGGCCAGCACCTCCTCCCCCGATCGCTCCAGAGGGAGACTCCATCCCTCCCGACACCCCGGAACAAACCCACGAAGAGCCCGCTCAGCCCCAAGACCTTCCGGACCTGGCTCAGTGGCGTCAGGAAGGGGGGCCCACCCAAGAACAATTCCGGCAAGAGCAAAAGACATGTCCCTCCCTCGAGGGACTGCGACAGCAAGCGCTCGCCCAGGGCGCGGGAGACACCGCAGGGGCCCACTGGATCTATTGGGACAATGACCTCCTGTACAGCGAACAAAGAATAGCGGAGCTGGGGGCCAGTCGAGTGCTGGTGGTGCCCCTCCGCTTCAGAGACCTCCTTTTGAACTTGGCCCATGATGTCCCCCTGGCTGGACACTTGGGGCAAGACAAAACATACAACCGCCTGGTGACTCACTTTTACTGGCCGAAAATGAGAAATGACGTCTCCACCCACTGCCGGTCCTGCCCGACCTGCCAGGCCAGCGGGAAGAGCGGCCGCAAACTCAAGGCACCTCTGCAACCATTCCCCGTTGTGACCACCCCGTTCGAAAGGGTGGGAATAGACATTGTGGGGCCCCTGGACCCCCGAACAGCACAAGGGCATCGATTCATCCTGGTCCTGGTGGACCACGCCACCCGCTATCCTGAGGCGGTTCCCATTCGAACTGTAACAGCCCCAGTGGTAGGTCGAGCCTTAATGGGGATCTTCTCTCGAGTGGGCTTCCCCAGGGAAGTCGTCAGCGACAGGGGCACAAACTTTATTTCAAAATATATGAAATCCCTATGGCAACAGTGCGGAGTCACCTACCAATTCACAACCCCCTATCACCCGCAAGGAAACGGACTGGTCGAGCGATTCAACCGCACTCTCAAGGGGATGATCATAGGGCTGGAAGAACCCCTACGCCGCCAGTGGGACGTGCTACTACCGTGCCTCCTTTTCGCCTACCGAGAAGTCCCCCAGAAGTCCCTCGGCTTCAGCCCTTTCGAACTCCTGAACGGACACCCTGTTCGCGGGCCTCTCAGCCTAGTTAAAGAAGAGTGGGAAATGGCCCCCCTGAAGACCCCTCCAGACGTCTACAAGTACCTCCTGACCCTCCGTAATCAGACCCGGCGATTCAGAGAGATCGCCAAAGCCAATCTTGAAACCAGTCAGGAGGACATGAAGAAGTGGTACGATCAACATGCCTCCTCCATCGAATTCGAGCCTGGCCAGCAGGTATGGGTGATGTCCCCCATCGAACCTTGTGCCTTACAGGACAAGTGGATGGGGCCCTTCAAGGTGGTCGAGCGTAAGAGCCCCGTCACCTACCTCATCGACATGGAATCCCCCCGGAACCCCCTCCGGGTCCTCCACGCCAACAGACTCAAACCCCACTTCGTGCGCTCGAAGCTCAGCCTGCTGATGGTTACAGACAGTGGGGCTGAAGAGGACTCCGAGCCCCTCCCTGACCTACTGGGGACCGGGGAAAAAGATGGTTCGGTGGACGGGGTCCAACTCTCCGAGGCTCTGACCCCGGAGCAGCGCCAAGACTGTCGGGCCCTCCTGCTGCAATTTGCAAACCTATTCTCCCTCACACCCGGGGTCACCCCCTGGTGCCTGCACGACGTGGACACTGGCGACAGTCCTCCTATCCGACACCGGCCGTACCGAGTACCAGATCGGGTACGCACCTGCATCCAAGAAGAAGTCTCCAAGATGCTCGCACTCGGAGTCATCGAACCCTCAGACAGCCCCTGGGCCAGCCCGGTTGTACTGGTCCCCAAAGCTGCGGCCCCGGGCACCACACCCGAGCTCCGGTTCTGCGTCGACTATCGGGGTCTGAACGCTGTCACCCGAACCGACGCTCACCCCATCCCCCGAGCCGACGAACTAGTTGACCGCATGGGGGCGGCCCGCTACCTAAGCATCTTCGACCTGACGGCGGGCTACTGGCAGATCGGCCTCACCCCCAGGGCACAAGAACGATCCGCTTTCTCCACCCCGGATGGACACTACCATTTCAGAGTGATGCCATTCGGCATGAAAAACGCTCCAGCCACGTTTCAACGACTTGTGAACCAGGTATTGGCGGGCCTCGAAGAGTTCAGCGCCGCATACCTGGACGACATCGCGGTGTATAGCCGCCACTGGTCAGACCACCTCCGCCACCTCCGAGGGGTCCTGCAGGCCCTCCAACGGGCCGGCCTCACAATCAAGGCCAGCAAGTGCCAAATCGGCCAGGGGTCCGTGACCTACCTCGGACACCAAGTGGGGAGCGGTCTGGTGGCCCCCCTCCAGCTCAAGATCGCTGCCATCCAGTCCTGGCGCCCCCCCGTAACCCAAACTGAGGTCCGAGCCTTCTTGGGGCTCACCGGATACTATCGGCGGTTCGTAAAGGACTATGGCAGCAATGTGGGGCCCCTCAGGGAACTCACATCCAAGACCAACCCAAAAACAGTCAACTGGACTCCCGACTGTCAAGCGGCCTTCGAGAGGCTGAAGGCCGCCATGTGCACCGCTCCTGTGCTCCAGGCCCCCGACTACAGCCGAGGGTTCATCGTCCAGACTGATGCCTCAGACCATGGCATCGGGGCCGTCCTCTCCCAACTGAACCCCGAGGGAGTCGACCAACCAGTGGCCTTCATCAGCAGACGCCTACTGCCCCGAGAACAGCGCTGGAGCACCATTGAGCGGGAGGCCTTCGCAGTAGTATGGGCCCTCAAGAAGCTCCGGCCTTACCTCTTCGGAACCCCCTTCCGGGTACAAACAGATCATCGGCCCCTGCAATGGCTAATGCAAATGCGGGGGGAGAACCCCAAACTATTGCGATGGTCCATCTCCCTGCAGGGGATGGACTTCACTGTGGAGCATCGCCCTGGCCAAGACCACGCCAACGCGGATGGCCTGTCCCGCTTTTTCCGCCTCGACGAGGAGAGTCCCCAAGAGGATGGGTGACTCTCCCCGCCTTCAGCTGGGGGGGACGCATGTTGGACAGGCCCCACAAAGGGCTCGCTCCCTCCCCGCATGACAGGGCCCAGACACCGGCTCTCCGGGGGCTACCCGCAGAAGCAACCCGCAACCCGTCCCCTCCGGGACGCCTGCTCCCGGATATCTCTGTGTCACGGGCCCGGGCCCCCGTCAGCCCCATTGCCCGGCCCAGCCGCCATCTTGGACACTGCACCACTCGGCCGCGTGGCCTCAGCTCGACCCCAACCCTGGGCCTGGCCAGGCCCCGCCATCCCGGCACCACCATCCACACAGGAGGTGAACGGACCACTTGGCAGGCTAATGGGAGAAAGAAGTGTCGATGGCTCTCCCCCGCCAGGTGCCGATCGCCCCCAGCCTCCCCGGGTGCTGGCTCCACCCCCCTGCTGGGTGTCTGGACTCCCTCATCCCGGACCTCCCGACCTCCCAGTGCGAGGGTCCGGACATCAAAGGGCGCCAGACCTATAACTGAGGCAGCCCCAGAGCAGGAAGGCAGTTGTATCCTGGAGTCGTGAGACACGGAGAAGAACTCATCCTTGACGGACTGCTGGTGCTGCCGCAGCCCTGCCTTGTGAACTATCGTCCTGCCTGCTGGCGCTGCCGCGGCCTTCTGCAACCTTCATCCTCGTGGGACCTGCTGGCGCTGCCGCGGCCCGTTGTAACTTCCATCCTCGTGGGACCTGCTGGCGCTGCCGCGGCCCGTTGCCCCCTACGATCTTTTCGGGACCTGCTGGCGCTGCCGCGGTCCGACCCGTCCGACCGCCGAGCTCGAGGATTGTGAGCTACCGCCGTTTCACCTCAGTACCCGTAGGTACCAAGACTGTCCCGCTACCCCCTTTCCCTACTAGAGACTAGAATTGAGAGGATCATCGTGTCCTGATCTCCTTGTATCGTACTACCTTACTTCAAGAACTGCCTATAAAAGGTGTTAATCTGATCTTCGTGTGGTGTCCATCTGTGGGGGGGAAGTTACTTGTCTGTACGATCGCTGGAGACGGCCCTCATCGGAGGCCTCTCCCCTTGTGCTCGGCCGACCCTCCAGGTCCCCGTCTAACACTCAGTATTATGGCTTAGTGAAATTTGACTTCTGACATGAAATAGATCTGGCAGGTCTAAGTATGGTCTCCCTGTTCTACAGAGAATATGTGTCTGTGCTTTAAGTTCAGAGGTACTCTACAGTTCAAGATCATAAGTGATAGTCCTAGATTCTTGACATATTATGATTTTTCCATCAAACTGTTCCATTTGAAAAATATATGCAGATTTAACTTAACAAAGCCAGATGCAACAATTTAATATTTCAAGCTCTCCCAAAACGCACACTTTTCTGCTCACTATCAACATCTCCCTTATTTGTGTTAAAAATGTTGGCCATTCCTGAACCTCTAGATACGAATGATAACCATTTTAATGTTTGATTTCACATAGAGGCAAAGAGTAAACCAATGAACCACTTTGTGTAAACATGAAGCTCTGTACATGAAACAGGAATTATTCCCTCTACCATGCGAAAATAAAAGAATGCCCTATTTTTTTTTAAATGTTTAAAGACATGGCTCTTTAAATCCAATCTCTCTCTCGGTAATTTGGTTGGTTGGAATGTGGCTATCACCAGGGCTGATGTGGCTACTGGGCATTTGGGTGGGCTAGCAGGATAGAGACTCTTTTCAGTGCGGTGGGACCAGGTTTTGTTGCTGGGGATCAGCGACCACGTTCCTACTTGCAGTGCTTCTAAAATAAATGGTTTTAAAGCATGCTTAAATCATACTTTAAAAACATTCGTTTTTCAATAATTATTTAGAAGAACTACATGTAGGAACGTTGCCAGCAGGTCCCCAGCAACAAACTAGCCCCCATCAGCAGTAAAACTGGCCCCCACCCTGCCGGTAACCGTAACACCTAGTGCCCTGTATGCCAGTCAGACCCTGACTAGCACCATTATAAAGCTATGGGATTTCGCTTAATAAATTACAAAAAGCAAGTCATGATTACTACAACACATTTCCATTCATTTTACCTTCGCCTGTTTAATTCAATTATACTTAAAATCACTTTACTAATATGCAAGATCATATCAATGCAACCACCAGTGGAGCCAATTACCAATTGAACACAATAAAGAAAATCAAACACTTCTTGTCACCGGATGACTGCCAGCAGTCGAATCCCTAGTCATCTACCTATTCGAATACAGGAGTGCTACTTTTACAGGTTTACCCAAAGCTAGGCTGGCTCCGTTAAGGGTCACACTGAACTCAGCTGCGAGGTTCATCACAGGATTTAGAAAACCCATCCACATTGCACTAGATCTAAAACATCTAAAATGGCTCCTGTTTAAAGTAAGGATTCAGTTGAAGATAGCCTGCATGATGCATAAAGCTTTTCATCACACTCCCGTCTACTCGGCAAAAAAGTTCAAACTGTCAGGTGGGAGTCATGCACAAAGAAGTGCTACCTCTCTGTTGTTGAAGCCACAGAAGTTCAATAAAACCAGGTCAAACCCCTTGACTACCTCCTTCAAAAAAAAGTCATACTGTGATTGCTGAATAGATCCCTTCAACAGTAGATCTGAAGTCACTCACCTTGAATATTTTCCTGTGTGCATCTCTGGATTCTGAATTTACTAAGTTGTTTGTTACTTTGTATGGATACTGTTTCTTGCTTGTTCCTTTTTGCATTTTTATGTCTAACTTGTTTGCTGTTTGCAGCTCTCTGATACCCGGACGTGTCTTGTTTACGCTATATAAAACTCCTCAAATAAATAAACAAAATTGTTCTACAGAAAGAGGCCTACCTCTATTAAAACGGGCAAATATTTTTACATACTATCTTTTATACTGAACATGTTTTTTTTTTTAAACATCCGGAATGAGTGCTCGTGAACTTCCCTTATCTCTAAAGAACACAGAGGTTAAACAGTTAGATATGTTTAACTTCTTTAGAACTGTTAAACAACGCATCATGTAAAATAAGTAGAGCGCATGCAAACTTGAACAAGTTTGTAACCTTGAAGAAAAGAAAAAGTCGAATTTATACTGCAAGCTTAGTTGTAGAATGCTAATGGCTGCGATGACTGGAAGGGAACAATTCTCAACTCATTCTTTGGACATCCAGCAACTGTCACCAAAGCCTTCCAGTTTATTGAACAGCTGCCACTGATCGCATCAGCTCTTCAGATTTTACAGAGCAACCGTTGTGCACCTTCTACTCACATGACTGTAAGGGCATTGCTATTCACTAATTACTATAGATGTGGGGCACAAACGGGTTTGTAAATAATAAAACATCCAATAAAATAAGTTTATTTTGACACATTCATAGATATAAAAATATAATGTCACAACGTTGACCATGCAAACATTTAAAGAAAGTTAAATGGTCGGTCTGCTGTACTAGAGCATTTGTGATTTTTCCCCCTTATTGGTGGAAAATAGTTCTTCCACAGCACAGTGCAAATATAAAACAATAGTGAAGCAAAACAAATTCCACCACCTTCTCGAACTAAGCAAACATTATTCCACGTTATTGTTATCCTAAAGTTAATTGAGCTAAATAAAGAACTCCCAATAAATAAACAAGATTTTACCATAAAACCAACATTTGTACTAATGTGCTATTCTGAGCAGGAGTGCAAAATCTACATTATTTATAGGTGCAAACGAATTCGAATTAATTTTGTTTATATTTTTATATTTTATTTCCATTATAAGAAATACAAATCCTAAAATTCAAGGGTAGTTGTCATTAGATAATAACAGCTAACAACAGGGAGAAACAATATACTTTGGAGGGATTAGGCATGACAGTATGGCGAGGCATTCGAGAGCAGAACTGAGGTAGGTGACCAGTTCAGTGTGAGAGGCTTTAGCAATAAGGTGGGGGGGGAGTCCAAAATTGAGCTTTCAGTTTCATTGTCACTGAGAGCTTGCATGAAAAGCTGAGCTGTAGGTGTTTATGCAACGACTGTCAATTATATGAACTTTTAAGACTTGCCAAAAGTGCTCTCAAGAGATGGATCATTCCATGAAGGGGCATCAGCCTGAGTACTTTAGTCCATTCTGTCTCTTATGAGAAACCGGACTACTATATGTTTTGGACACTTTTAGGAAATTAGTTAAGCAACGTTGCTCAGAAAACTGAGTATTGCTTTCTCTGCAGCTCCATTATTCAGATATTGATAATAATATGAAAATGTATAAGATGCACATTCTAGTTAATGGGAAAGCCAGTTGACAAGGAGGTGTCTGCAGATGGAAGGCATATTTTGTTTAATCATCCCACTAGCTTCAATACTATTGAATTGATTTAAACTCATACCTCACACTTAAGCAAAATGAAAGCACAATTATATATTGCTTTACCAACCTATCAACAGTGGTTATCATTATGCAAAGCTACACTTCCATTAGACATGAATTTCCATCCAAATAGCTAAGAGACATCTCAGGAAGAATAGTTAATTTTATAATTTTCATTTCATTATTAAAAGCGGATATTTTTGTAGTAGGTTTCAAACACGTTTCTTGCTGCTTCTATTTAACCGTAATTATTTGAACCAGTTTGTTTTTCAGGCAATTAATTAGCTCAGTGTAGAAAATTTACCTTGATAAGATTGTTTTAAGTTTGGACATTGAACATTTCTTTTAATTTATAAAGAGTGTAATGTTCCAATAATGGAGATTTCATTAAAAATAATACAAAGAAATTTAATTTAACATATACAAAGGAAAAATAGCCAAAAATATCTTGTCTCGAATAAATAGATTTTAATATGGGTTTATGGAAAAATGTCCTGCAATGAACCCTATCACAATAATGAAATGACCAACGATATTTAAGTGTTGATATGTGTGCTTTCTATGGGAAATATTTAAAGGGGCAAAGTAGGTATGCTGAAACTCCCGACCTAACCACTTAGAAGTTTTACATATCTCTGTTTGATCAAGTGAGAGATAATCACAGATTGTGTTTATTAGACCGGTCAGTCTTAGGCTGGTCTTTCCCCAAACCTTTACCTTTGTCCCTCTTATTTTTGCTAATCTTGTTTTTGCTGATCTTAGGTCTCTTCACACTTCACCACTGCTAACCAGTGCTAAGATGCTTGCTCTCTCTTCTTAAAACAAGATAGACTTGCATTATTGTAAATCCCTAGTAGAGTGTTACCACATATATACAGGGCCTGTGTATTAAATGCTACTAGTGGGCCTGCAGCACTCATTCTGCCACCCACTTATGTAGCCCTTCTAAACATGTTTCAGGCCTGCCATTGCCAGTTTGTGCACTTTTAAACTGCCATCTCGACCTGGCAAGATAAACCTCTTGTCAGGCTCAAACCTTCATTTTTTATACTAATGAGTCACTCCTAAGGTGGGTCCTACACAGCCCTGAGGGTAGGATGCAGTGTATTTAAAATGTTGAAATGCACTTTTAAGTTTTAAATGTCCTGGTAGTGAAAAACACCTACATTCATTTTTCACTACTTTAAGGCATACCTAGCCCAAAGGATAACATTGGGTCACCTTATTACATTTAATATGTGATAACTTTCAATAGGGAATAGGTAGACAGGTCCAGTTTGTTTTCTAAAGAATTCAAATTAAAAGCCCTCTTTAATGGTGAAGTCGTTTTTTCAATCTTAATTCCTAAAATGCCACTTTTAAAAATATCATAAGATAAATTGCTGGAAAGGGGATCACTTATCAAATTATTTAAACAAAAGTAAACAAGTTGCTCCAGAGAACTAATCTAGAGACATAAAAAAATATTTTTTGATAAATCAATTAGGAAAAGAAAACCAAAACAGGTGCACACTAAGAAAGTCAAATAAATCACATATTGATTGTAAGCGAAAACATCTGAATTCTAGGGCCCATTTAGAAAAGAACACCCAACACTTATTCTCTTATGTTAAACAACTTTACTGGTACACGAGGCGACTGCCAAATGCTCTTGCTAGACTTCTGAGTGGAGCTACACTTAGTAACCATTCAAGTGCAAGTGTGGCTACCCATTTAAAAAGTCCATACATGAATGAATCATTCTGCTTCATATAAACTAGAGGGCTTATTTATGAGAGCTCTGTGTCACTTTTGCACCAAGTAAAGTGGGACATGCATGACGCAAGGCTTGATTTATGAAGCCCCGCAAAGCCACCCTGTGTGTCTTTGATTTGCCTTATAAATCTTGAGTAAGGCAACCAGAGGCGGCTGCTACCAGACAAAAGGGCTGGCCAAAGCAGGGGAGGAGTGGCTTGCACTCCAATAGAGCGCATGAAGTGTTTGGCTGGCCCTCTTGGGCCAACAAAACAGTTCATGTGCACTTTGCATGTTCCTATCAGGCTGTATTACAACAGCCTCGTTGGGAACATGCAAAGGCTCCCTGTTCCAATCTGAGTGCCGATCAATTGCACTCAAACGAATCACAACGCTGCATTGCAGCGTCATGATTGGCTCTGGGGAGCCTGTCTGCCCGGGTGCTTCCTGCTGCTGCCAGCTGAGACAGAACAATGAAGAGGAAGGTGGACGGAGGACAGAGGAGAGGCGGCAGCTGCCGGTAAAATGTAAGTCCTTATTTTAAAATAACGTTCCTTCCCCCTCCCCCTTCATCCCCCACCTGCCCCACCACCCTGTGGAAGAAGGTTGAAATCACTAGCAGTTATGCCATGCACATTAGGTGGAGGTAAATCTATTGGTGGTTGACGGGATTAATTCTCTTAAGTGTGATTTAGGCAAACAGGGGGTTGTTAGATAGAAGATGTGAGGTAAACGAGTAGGAAGAAATGCCCAGGTTAGAGAGTATTGGAGGAAGACCATAATGGAAAGAGAGCAAACAGCAAGTAACTTGTCACCTTAAGATAATATAGGTGAGAGTGGCAGGTGATTGGGCTATCAGCAAAGGAGAAAGGGATGATGCTAGCAGGTGAGCCTGAACAAACCAGAAGAAATCCAACATGCTGAGACAAATGGTGAGGAAACTTAACTGGGAGGAGAAGTCATTTTCAATCAAAGTAAAAGTGGTGCACAGAAAAAGGATGACAGTCATCACATTTTCAGCTTAAGAGTGAGATAATGTCATTATGGAAAAAGAGCCTGAGGGGATGATGCCATTAAAAAGCATCTCATAAGGGAAAGGGATACTGATAAGAGCAGGCATGAAGTGGAGAATGAAGAAGGAAAGGGTTGTGAGAGAAAGGCCAGACAGCCAATGATAATAGACGAGGTGGACCAAGAAGAACAGTTATATAGAGGGCGTAAATGCCAAAGTGGTCAAAGACTGAAACGTTACATGGTTAGTGAGGTGACTGAGTGTTTGAAGTTTCATTAGTAAGGTGTTTCATGAAGGCCATAATCTTGACTGTGTTTAGAATACATTAAAAGTGAGATGTAAATCCCAATCCTGAGGGGAGTCAATTCAAAATTATTGGAGCACCCCCTACAAATAAGTGCTTCAGAATCTATTGCTTTTTTAATTAAGGGATCTCCAGACCTAAAGGACCCGACTCACAAAGAGCCTCCCCAGTTGTGGTGGAGGCTCCACTATCCTAGTGGAGTCTCCACTCTCATGGTGGAATCTCAGCACTGCAGTTTCTCATTCCACTACGACTGCAGGGCCTCCGCCATGACTGCGAAGGTCCTTTCTAATCAGCCCCGAAGTCTCTTTGCTGCAAAGATATGTGCAGCCTTCTGGAATAGTGAGTCTGAAATTTGGAGTTATTAGATAAAGGACATTGTAGGTCAAATAACCCATCTTGAAAACTCACCAAGCTTCTATCATCCAGTTTGGACGGGGTTGATTTAAAGCGACAAGGTCATGAGATGACATGGCTGCATGTTGTTCACCTTCACTGGTACCAGGCAGATTTTTGATACTGTTCCAAGCAGGGCATTGACAAGCCTAGTGTGGAAATGACCAGGGCCTGAACCACTTAGCACATTACTGAGGCTGGGATATCTTATGCTCCTCAGCAAATAATGTTGACTTTTTGCTACCTTTTACCACATTTTTGATGCGATCATTGGTTTAAAACATTTTATGCAGAACAAAACTTGGTGTTCTTGCACTGGTGACTGTGGTTTGCCTAAATCCGAGAGCTGAAAGGTATTGCAACTGGTTATGAATGAGAAGAATGGATGAAGAAGATGAAAACAGTATGAGCTCCCTTACTTGTGAATTAATTTTAACTCTGAAAGTTACCTACGCAACCAACAAGTCTTGCGATATCAACATTCTCTGTCAACTTAGTACGTATACCTGTACCTGTACCCTAGTTCTTCTATCACTGACTGTACAGTAGTTTTTCTGCCCTACATATACCCTTGACTACACCCTTGACTATAGCCTTGTTGTCCTGTGGACTGATTATATCCTACATTTGTTTTTAGTCCTACTTATAACAAAGTCCCTTTTCCTAAACAGTGCTACCTCTACACCGGTTCTCCTAACCATGTCTATACACTCATATATATCCCTATGCCCATATCCTAGTTCCTCTACACATACCTATAACTTAGGGCCAGATGTAGGTCGGTCGGTAACGGCCGAAAATCGGTATTTTCGGCCGTTACCGACCGGTATTGCAGGAATGACATGTAGGGGCATGTGTTACTGAATCGGTAAATATACCGATCGGTAAATTTACCGATCGGTATTTTTACCGATTCAGTACATTTGAGATGTAGGTGGGACTCTTCAGAGTCCCACAAGCCTTACAGAATCGGTATTTTACCATCAAATCCAATTTGATGGTAAAATACCGATTCCGGTGTGCATGCACACCTATGCCATATGACAGGCAGACCTGCCCTTAGGGCAGGTCTGCCTGCCACATGGCACCGAGCCTCTTTTGGGGGTGCCAGAGGGTGTCAAAGTGACACCCCCTGCACCCTTATGAAATTCGGTATTGACCGATTCGGTAAATACCGAATCGGTAATGCCCATTCATTCCTATGGGCTTCAAAGCCCATAGGAATGAATGGGCATTACCGGTCGGTATTTACCGAATCGGTAAATACCGAATTTTTACCGATTCAGTAAAAAAACATCTGGATGTACCTACATCTCCCTGCTTCTATTTTACCGATTCATAAATACCGAATCGGTAAAATTCGGTATTTATGAGTCGGTAAAATAGATTTACCTACATCTGGCCCCTAGTTCCTTATTTCCTCTACTCTCTCATTCTGATTTCTTTTTTGTTTTGAATTCCATTAAATATTTTGATAATCCACTAATTATCAGCCTAGTGTACGCTTACATTTTCTCTGAAACGAAGTTCAGCTGGTAGAATGGTCCTGAGACATGCCACGTTACCCGATACCAACGCATTTCCTTTAAAATATGCATTAACTGGTGCATAACTGAAAATATTCATTTATAATATAGATTGTTTACAGGCATCTGTAGCAGGTGAAAAATCCTTCTGTGACACATAGGCATAAAACAAGGAAAGACTGCACAACATAATGAAACTAATTCTCTCTACAAGAATAAAACACTGCATTTCCTTGACAAATACACATACATTATAAATGAATCTTTGCGAGAATGGTGTGAAATTCCACTTCTAGCTGCAACCTTTCAAGTTGTATTTCAAATCCAGTTTATCCTCGTAGCACATACAAAGATATGTAAACTCTCCAGGCCTGTATAATGTTAAGTTCTAAAATTACTATTACTGCACAAGAAACATTGTACGTTTTTCATGTCAATGACAGAACTGGAAGTGGGAGGCAATGCATGTATGCCGAGCATGTTAAAGTGTAGGAAGCATTCCTAGACTTGAGGTCTGATGTACAATATCAAAGTATGCTCACAATTATTAACATTGTGTTACAAATATGCTTATTTTGTGTTTAGTACTATATGTGCGCATTCGAAAACAACTGATAAGTTTAATAGACTTAATATTTAACATTACCAAAGTACAATATTGTAGAGTCGGGAAGTGAACAATAATTCAGGAATTGAATATGCATGGAAGAAAAACACTATTATACCCAACAGAGAAATAAGAAACCGGAAGTGGTGTCATTAGGCAATTCCAATTTGTATGTGTGTGCGTTTGCATGATAAAATCAAAAAGGACAAGATCTTAAACTGTCATGATCAATGTGAAGTCTTAATAGCTAGTGCCCTTATCCAGTTATTTTCCCCCATCCCTCTTTAGGAGAAAAGGCAGGGGCGGCCTTAGGCATGTGCAAGCTGTGCACCTGCACAGGGCCACCAAACCCCAGGGGCCACAAAGCCAATATATATCCTTAATATAATAATCCTCTGAGGATGGATACATATTTGCGTGGCGGCCCCTCGCAGGGATTTGGCAGCCTCCGGCTTTGTTCCACTTCGAAACACCCTGACCCCCCCCTCTTCACTGGCCTACGTGCTCCGCCCCACCCGGACCCCCTCTTCCGGGGGCCCCCTACCTACGCTCTCTGCCCAGGGCCGCCATAAGCCTAGAGCCGCCCCTGGAAAAGGGTACAACAACAGACAAACTTGGTGATTTTTTTTATTGTACCTGAATGTGTCAGCGTAGTGTCACTCTATTCCCCAAGTCCCTCTTTCTCTCACTCCACTTTAAAATAAGTGCAGACGCAAGCTAATCGTTCACCATCCATTCTCATTGCTTTGACTGAACTGACAGAGAGAAACTTCAAAACGGTCTCATATTTGAACTTACATACTCAAATGCCAGGAGCCTGATTCTCTTTTCAACTCTCAACATTAAAATAAATGCGCTGATGTGCATTATAAATTTGGTAATCAAACAGCTAAACATTATTAAAAATGTAAACTTTCTGCGTGTCGTAGCCAGACAACATCCGTCACGAATCATCGCAACCAGAATATTACACGAGACTCAACACAGACCAAATCCAGGAATCCCTGTGTTTTATTTTCATGACATTTGCCTGTGTATATCACAGAGTGCCAACAAAGAAATAGAGCACTTGCCTAGGTCAGCAAACGTCCCACCAGCACGAGGAGTGGACACAACTTACCTTAGAATCCTTCCTACGTAACAGTAAGAAATTGAACATCGAAAAGGTTCTTGTCTAGGTAGCTTTGGGTTCGGGAATTCACGGGGGTGAGGGGGGGTGGGGGGGTTAAAACACGCTTTGTCCGTACTAGGATCAGTTACTCGCATATTAAGTGTATTCAGTCTGAACTAGCTACAGTTTTAGATGTCTGCTGAATTTCTTGTCACCCCGACATACATTCTACATAGCTAGAGCATTGGTTGCTTTCGGTCAGCCCACTTCATGGCACTGGTGCAACGAGGAGTTGGTTTTTGGATCAGGCATTTTTCCACATGCACAAATTGTCATTGGCAAAGCAATAGGTCTGCTCCTGCCAGGCAGTCATGTGTGGCAGTTGTCTTGCTGATCCCTCTGGGCATTCTTGTGACAATATTTCCTTCAGACAATTCAAGGAACTGCCAGTGCCTGTAGGGCTATCTGCACCCCAAACAGTACCCACTACTGCATTCTGAGGCTGATCAGCTCTGCAAATTGCCTCCACTTTCATGCCCTGCAGGATGGTGCTGCTGTCTGTCTATAGGGACCAGGGGCTAAGCAAGTGCTGCAACTGATGGCTCCCTGCCCTCCCTGGACATAGCTGAGCAGCTGCAGCTTGAGGCCAGGATCTCCGCTCTACTAGGCTAGCTCTAGACTCTTACTCCAGGCTATAATCAGTGGCTTGGAGAGAAGTCTTATGTGGTACTAGGATTCTGAATACTAATGGGCATATTTACAAGGGGATTGCGCCATCGGAATGTCACTTTTGTGGTTTTGAGTGGCGTAATGCCCTCCACCCTATTTACAAAGTGGCGTAAAGCCTCATTTTGTGGCTTAATACTCCTTTATGAATATGGTCCTCTTTCACCAAGATATCTGTGTGCATTGGATGTTGCTGCGGGAATTCTACTGCAACACCAATAGCTTTTTTATGCTGCTTCCAGATTTGTAAAGAGGTGTAAATCTGAGGCAGTGCCAAAAACTAGCACCACACCATAGCAGGCTTTAGAATGGCGCAACAAGAAGAAATGCTTTTATTTCTACTCGTTCTTACTTTTTCTGTGTATGCACATAGAAAGAGCAAAATGCCATTATGGTGTCCCTTCCTGCACATAAACAATCATTAAATAATGGTGATTTGCTACTTCTATATGTGCTACAGAATACAGCACACATAGAAGTAGGTAGTGGCCATTATTGATTGTTTATGAGCAGGAAGGTGGCGGTGGCATCCTACCTGCAGGTGTGGGACCGCCGCACCCCTGGCCGACTGTCCCCCATACTGTTACGGTGGCTGGCGAAAGTCCGCCCGCCATCGTAATGATGCCCTTAGTATTCAATGGCTTAGCAGCCCCTGGCATTACTTTTTGATCACGGCCTGTGACAATAAAGTCTCTTTTGACATGATTCCACTAGGCAGCAATGTGACAGGGTACTTGAAGGTTATGCGGGCCATGAAGTCACCCCCATTAACCAGTTTATAAATGTCAAGCTCGTTGTTCTGTGTCTGTGATAGGTGTACAGGGTCTACATGCTGTTGCTGTAAGACACTATATATCACAGGTATGTAGGTATGAAGCTTACAATTGAAGTGAAAGCTATTTAGCAATAGTTTATGTCAGATTCATTAACTCAGCATTATGGTTAATATAGTGTCTTTTTGGTGGGCTGCTTTCAAAATGCAGATGCACCGGCTGTGCCAATGCTCCATACAAAGCACCCTGAGACTTCTATTTTTTTTCTACATTATTTAAACTTGATACTTTTGTGTGTATGTGAATGTGGTCTTCCTTTAGTGGGAATCGATTGCAACAACCTTCAGGTTATTCCATTCATCTTATGTCTGATAAAGCAAATATTTCTCAGAAGAACCATTGCTAGTGTTAGTTAGCTCTTCAAAGCAAGCCAAGCACAGCAATTGGTTTAGCACAGCCTGTGTGCAGCACCAGCAGATAGGTCTTGTACCAGATTCTGTGCAATTGAACCAGCTTTGATTGGCCTTTGGCTATGTGAAAAGTGATAAAATAAATGTGGCAACTGAAGCACCAAGACCACTCCACCATGTAGCAAACGCAAGTGCGCACATCCACGGTGTAGGCACATGCCCTTTGTAGACACCTGGCGGCATATTTATCTAGGTTTTGTGTCACCCTTGTGCCACGCAAGCGGACACAAGGGCGACACAAAACTTAAGTGAGATTCATTCAGCAACACAAGGCTTTCTTGCATGACCCTGCATGGCTTGATAAGTCTAGAGTAATGGAAGGCAGCACAAAACTCTGCCTTGAGTAACTCTGCCCCAGGGATTTGTTCCATAGGTGGAGCATGGGTGTTCCCTTGCATCAACCCATGGATTATGGCACATTCACAGAAATCATAAAGTAATGTTGGATTCTCGTCAGGTCCCAGCACAATAAGCACGGCAATGAAATTATTCCACAGGCAAATAAATTCCAATATTTTCTTCCTTGTTTTAGTCCATTTTATTAGCTCTAGATCTAAATCCATGATCCATCCTTATCCAGGCATATTAAATATATTAAACCATGTTCAATTAATGCCTGTCCAGGCCATTCGAGACAACACATGAGGATTCTACCCTTCATCATAGTGTGACGTTAATTTTATACCCAATGCATTTCAGGCAACAACTGCCCATCTCCAGGGGTAACCACAATAAAACAGGTAGCATATAATTCACCAATACCCACCCCAGTCTAAATAATGCCTTTATCGCAAGATGCAGTCCTTCACGATTATGATTTAACCTCTGCTTTCATGCAACCCATTCAGTTTCAGTTTGTTTATTTATTTCGAAGGTTAAAAACCATCATGAAAATACATCACAGTAAAATACATACATACATGATCACAAACTTTCTCAACAACATATCATTATTATTTTTTTTTAAAAAGGAGGGAAAAAGGGGCATCACATTTAAAAAAGAAGAGTTTTTGAAAGTAATAGGACCAAAGTGCAGATGGCATACAGAAACCCAGAATCACATAATAAAAGCCTCCCTTGCCAACCAATTCAACATCCCCTAGTGTTTCTCAATTTAAAGGCGATTTTAAGAAAGCTTATAATGGCACATAGGGTTCGCATTTCAGTGGCTCTTTGCAGATACAGTAATGCAGATTTGGCATGGATAATTTTTGAGTCTTTTAGAATCCCTACTAAAAATCTTTGACGAGGTGTTTTAAAAAAAGGACACAATAATACAAAATGAAGGGTGTCCTGCGGAGACCTATTGTCGCAGCCGCAGGCACCCTTCTGCTCAATTGTTGGAGTAAAACCTGATGGATGAGCTAAATTGTGGTGCAACAAATTGAGCCTAAAACGAGTCATTAAAAACCTCTCATGCTGACTATGCAATAAAAAGAGGTAAGGTTCCATGCCAACTTGATTTGAAACTAGCGAGTGAGCAACTACCGAGGATTTAATAGAGTCAAGCTCCCTCCTCCTGCCACTAAATTTGTCCAGCAGTTGCCCTTGTACCGAGCGGGTGGTGTATATGTCCACCAGGGATGGATCCAGAAATAGTCTCTGTTCATCTATTTCCCCCAGGGTGTCTTTAATGTATTTCAACCAGGGGATTTGGAGGCACTTTTCTTTCGTCAAACAATCCTGGATAATCTGTCTGGATAGTTCCGCATTGGGATTTAGCCAAATTTTGATCCAGGCCAGTATGGGTCTCAATCTAATCAAGTCCGCTATATATGTTATTCCCAGCTCATTGTGTGTTACTGCAGCTGAGGTGCTCTGGGGAAGTTTTAACAGTTTTTTTAAAAATTTCTCTTCCTCGCATTGAATTAGTTTAGCATCTCTGAAGCCCCAGACTTCAGATCCGTAGATAGTCTTTGAGATGCTGACTGATCTGTACAAAGTCAACACCTGCTCTGGGGACCACCTTCCCATTCGACGAGCAAAGTTTAATATGGCTCCATTGGCTGAGACTAGTCTCCTCGCCCTCTCCTCTACCAGCGGGGCGAACTTTAGCGTCTCGTCGAATAAAAGACCCAAATATGGGAATGTTTTGACACTGTCCAAGACATGATCCCCCAGTTTGAATGCGAATTTCTTCTTAGGTTTCTTCCCCACTATCATGATGAAGGATTTTGTCATGTTTACAGATAAGTCCAATTTCCTCATGAAATCTGCGAAACCCTTGATTAGGAGCTGCAGGCCGACCGCCGTCCGGGCTAGGAGGACGGCGTCATCGGCGTACAAAAGTACTGGCAGGTGACGTAAGCCCACCTTTGGGCAATCAGTTCCCAATGCTATAAGGTCGCTCTCCAGACCGTTTATGTAGAGGGAAAACAAAAAAGGTGCCAGGATACACCCCTGCCTGACTCCGCCTGAGCACAGGAAGGGATCGGTACTCACCCCCCCCCCGCACTGTAGCGGACCTTGGCAGTGGTGTTCCAGTGAAGTTCCCTCAGGATGTTGATAAGATCCGGGTCAATTCCCAGGTTGGACATGATCGACCATAATTTGGCTCTGTTAACATTGTCAAACGCCGCTGCTAAGTCCATGAACCCCATATACATGGTGCCTTCAGACGCCTTAGTATACTTAGCAGTGAGCAGGTACAGGTTGAGGCACTGGTCGGTGGTTGATCTCCCCGTTCTGAACCCATACTGGGTGTCCACCAAGATGTTATGGGTGTCCGTCCAGTCCAGTAGGCGATTGAGAAGTGCCCTCCCCAGTACCTTGGCAGAGACGTCGATAAGCGAGATTGGTCTGTAACACTGCGGGCTGTCCCTACAGCCTTTCTTGTAAATCGGGACAATCACCGCAGTGGACCATGATCTCGGCAGGCCCGTTTTGATGGCTGCATTCAGTACTCTCGTTACCATTGGGGCCCAAAGGTCCGTGTTGCTAAGATATAGATCCGGGGGGGTTCCATCTGGACCCGGGGCTTTATTTCGTGTTAACCCTAGGATTGCCTTCCGAACTTCATCCAGGGATAATTCGAATTTTTCCGCCCTTGGCCCCCTCCATATTCCGTCACCAGTGTCTACATCCTGCTGGTTGTAAAGGGATTTAAAGTGGATAATCCATTGTTCCGGCAGAATGTTTGAGCTGATGACTGGGGAGCTTGAATCGTGGAAACATGGTTTATTTATAATTTTCCAGAACTGGATATAGTCCTTGTTTTCGCCGGCCTCCCTTAAGTCTGCCCAGATTTCCTTATGGAGGGTGCTTTTTCTAATCTTAACCTGGGTTTTATAGTTCAGTCTACAGCGAGTGATTTCATTTTTATCCCTTGGTGTCCTTTTCAAGCTCTGTTTTAAGTCTCTTAACGCTTTAGAGCAGTTGGCATCAAACCATCTGGGCGTGGATTGCAGGTTTACGGGCTTCTTGGTTGTCAGGAGTTTCTCTATGATTTTAGTTAAGGACTCAAACACCTCTACTACTCCTCTGCCCTCTGTTGAAACCTCTAGACAGGTCTCTATGTGGTCTTTCCCTTCACTGACTAGTTTAGCATAGAAATCTTGGGGGTTAATCACTGACCACCTTATGCGTCTCCCTCGATCTGTCGGTTGGATTTCTGCTTGTTGGATCACCCCTGGAGCTTTAATAACATCATTCCCTTTAATTTCTGTTATAATAGGGTTGTGGTCGCTAAAGGGACTCCACTCTGTCCTGGTATTTATGATCCTTTCCCTAGCCCAGGTGGATATCATAACATAATCTATTATAGAACCCCCGCTTTTACCCTTGAATGTTGGTATTGGTGATTCCCCTGCTTTATAAGCGGCTAGATCCATGACCTTAGTGAGGGCAAAGTTGTCTAATAGCTTCATCAATAATCTGCCCTCTTTAGTGTGTGAGAAGTGGGGGCCCTTTTCTAGAGGGCAAGCTGACCAATCGGAAGTTAAGGGGAGTAATTTGGGGCATAGATGGCAATTAAAATCCCCCATCAACAGGACAGTTGGTTCAATCCCCGTCGTCCTTTGATCTAATTCCTCGATTAGACAGCTCTCCAACTGCTCTAAGATTGGGTAATTTCCCTCCACCGGTCCGGAATTATAGAAATTCACAAACAGTAGACACTCCCCCTGAAGAGTAAGTCTAACTGCTTGTAAGTTATCTGAGGAACAATCGGTATATGACCAGGAACCTTTCAGGTCTAAGTCTGCATATAAAACTAAACCTCCCTTTGCTCTTCCCGAGTTTGTACCCTGTGCGGGTTTAAAAAAACATTTGTAGCCCTCCAATTGACATGGGCCCGAATCTCTTGCCCATGTTTCCTGGAGCGCTATCACATGAAAACATTTGATAAATTCTAGCCATTCCTTGTTTTTTAATTTGGCTTCCAACCCTGCAACATTCCAAGATAGAATGGTCAGGCCCTCCCGCTTTCCTGTACCTCTTGCCTTATGGGTTTCAGTTGCTCTCACCTCCCCATCTAATGGTGAATCCAATGTAGTTGTTTTTTCCTTTTCCCTCTCGGGCCGGGGTGAGTCTAGTCCCCTAGTTGATATACTCTCCTTGCTCCCCCCTGTAATCCCTACTTGTGGCCCAAGATAACTACTAATGGCCGGGCTTCCTATAAAGTTCTTTTTAGTGGGTGGAGTGAATTTGAGTCAATCTATATCCTCTAAAGATTGAAATGGGTCATATCTATTTCTCCATTGAGGGTAATCACGATGGAAATAGGGCTGTTCGGGGTGGGTTGCTAGTCTAGGTCTGTATGGGCGCTGTGATCTAACCAGCGTCCATCCTCCCTCATCCTCCACACGATTGTTATTTCTTGTCTTTGGGTAGAAATATCCCAGTGAGAGAGCACAAATCGTGCTTGTTTGGTTCCTATTGGAGTTCTTCAGGATATACTCTACCAGGCTAGTGTCCGTGAAGTTTGCGACTATACAGTCTCCTCTAATGTCTTTCTTTCTCCCCCCAACCCAGTTTACCCTTCTTACACTTAGAATCTCTCCTCTTTCCCCACTATTTAAGGGTCTGTGGATATTCAACCATTTGGAAATTTTTGAGAGCAATTGTTGGTGTGTTTCTCTTTCATTTGGCCTATTTTCAGGAACCCCTGCAAAGATTATTACAAAGGGATTCGCCTCGGGAGGTAGATCTAAATGTGGTGCCTGAGTGTTGATGTTGTCAAAGGGATCAGAGTCTTTATGACAGTGGTTGTAATTCCCTTCTCTCTGCGGGCGCTCATCGTGTCTCCGTTGCATTAGTGGTTGTATGGGAGGTTTCTCCCTCTGCGTGTTATTCGCACCTTGATTTTGTCTCCCTCTAGAATTATCATTTGTTCCCCCTTTGGGGTTTGGGACAGAGTTGGGGGCCTCATGGATCTGGACTATAGCCTGTTGGACATGGCTAACACAGTTGTTATTTTGGGCCCTCTTTGTGTTTGCCTTATCATTTGTAATTTCCTCCATCAATTGTGGACGGTCAGCGGAAGTTTTTACAAGTGCCTGTTCTAATGCTTTAGATTGTTTGGAGAACTCACAGATTATTTTGTCTACCTTGCTTATGATGGGTTTTAATTGTGCCGCAATGAAGGATTCTAACTGTTTTTTAATATCTATTACTACTTGCTCAATCCACCCTGGGGGAATAGTGTCTACTAGGGGATTATTTTCTAGTGAATTATACTCTTGAAGGCTTATTGGGGAATTGGTTCTTGGGGGTGCTTTCCTCTGCCTCTGCTGCCCCTTGTTCCTCCCCACTCGCTTCCTTGCTTTCCGAGGGGCTGTGTCAATAAGTTGCGGGGATTCAAGCCCTGAGGTTTGGGCACAAGGGACATCCACTGTGTCATAATTTGGTTGTGACATACTGCCCTGGGCATTTAGGCTATCAATCAGAGAAGCGTCTCTGGGAGGAGTTTGGCTAATGGCATTTAGATTGGGCGAGGAGGATAAGCTCCGTTCCATTCGTTCAATTTCACCTGTAACTTTTTTTAGCATTAGGTCAATTGCTGTAGGTTTATTCCCCTTTGCATGGGCTGCCTCCTTTGTTTCCCCCCGGGTTGGCTTAGGGGTAGTTCTCTTAGAAGGCTTAATCCCGGTCGAGCGTGTGTTGGGGTGAGTGGACATCGTTCCCCTGTGGTCTCCTTCCTTTGCGCCACAACAATGTGTGGCGTTGGATTCTACCAATCCTCCTGCGTGCTACCGTGGGGGTTTAGCGAGTGATCTTTCAAGGGCTCCTCTGCCCTAAGAAAATCCCCTATGGCCAGAGTACAGTACCTGTGTGTAGTATCATAGACGTACAGACCAAGGGGGGTGGCCCATCCCGTCCCTCGTCGTCCCCGGACGGCCACAGACGGCCCGCCCTCTGCCCGGGCTCTGCCCGGTGCCGCCCGCGCGCGTCCGCGATGCGGTGGCGGCTGTCTGTTTTTATGCTCCTCCGTTCGCGCCAAGCAGGAAGTGGGCGGCGATCTCCCAGGGCAGGCTGGGAGCTGTAGTCTCGACCCCGCTCCGCGGCCGAGCGATGTCAGCAGCTCGCCGTCGGGGGAGACCACAGCGTCAGGAGCCCAGCTGTGCCCAAATGCCCAATGAGATCGGTGCTGCCAAAGGATCAGGTAAGCTGCGAGCCCCCTCGCAGCGCGTCACCACAGGACTGTTGTTTGGCGTTCCCGCTCCTCTGCGGGGGCTGTCCGCCTTTATGCGCCTCCGTTCGCGCCAAGCAGGAAGTGGGCGGCGATCTCCCAGGGCAGGCTGGGAGCTGTAGTCTCGACCCCGCTCCGCGGCCGAGCGATGTCAGCAGCTCGCCGTCGGGGGAGACCACAGCGTCAGGAGCCCAGCTGTGCCCAAATGCCCAATGAGATCGGTGCTGCCAAAGGATCAGGTAAGCTGCGAGCCCCCTCGCAGCGCGTCACCACAGGACTGTTGTTTGGCGTTCCCGCTCCTCTGCGGGGGCTGTCCGCCTTTATGCGCCTCCGTTCGCGCCAAGCAGGAAGTGGGCGGCGATCTCCCAGGGCAGGCTGGGAGCTGTAGTCTCGACCCCGCTCCGCGGCCGAGCAATGTCAGCAGCTCGCCGTCGGGGGAGACCACAGCGTCAGGAGCCCAGCTGTGCCCAAATGCCCAATGAGATCGGTGCTGCCAAAGGATCAGGTAAGCTGCGAGCCCCCTCGCAGCGCGTCACCACAGGACTGTTGTTTGGCGTTCCCAACAAAACCCATTCAAAAACAAGAAAAATAAAATGAACCAAGAAACACGTGTAACATTGTGAAAATGAAAATAGAACATGCTGTCTAATGCCGATACTAAATAAACATGCTCTGTGTCAGAAACCGTCACCCAAAATACATAAATTGATAGTCATCAAAATCATGTCATAAGAAATTAATACAAAGGTGCATTCAAGCCGCCATTACCTAACAAACCAGAGTTACCTTCAATCACATGCACGCCAAACCTTGCCGACCACCAAAGTAAAAGTGCTGACCAAACAAACATAAACGTTTCTGGTGCATTTAACGCATACCACATAATTAAACGTGATTGACTGTTATGCAAGCTATGAAACTAAACAAAACACTGTGAACTATCCCGTACTCCCTCAGATACGTGGATCATACAGAAAACAACATTTAAACACAATATACATGATTTCTGCATGCCCAGCTATACCATTAGGATCAGACCTGGGAATAGGTCAAAATGCTACGCCTCCCCAGGTGAGGCATAACGAGGAGAAATATCTTTATTTCTCCTTGTTTTTTTCTCTTTTGATGTGCACACATTGTTTTTGTGCAGGAAGGTGTCCCTTCCCAAAAAAAAACATTCCTGTCAACAACACAGGCACACTTGTAGCATGACACAAGGATGCCTGAGTTGGTGCTAGGTAGCCAAAAGTACGCCAGCACTAGGAATGCGCAAATAATGTTAGATACGGTGCATTTCTGCTATTTCCCTTTCACGCAATAAGGTGGCTTGCTGCATTCCACTGTGTGAAAGATTTATATATATGCCCCATATTTTTTTTTGTATGTGCACAGCTGGCTTGAGGCACAGGCTCTGGCCTGGACTGAGTCAGCCACTGACACTGGGCAAACTGCACAATTAGAGAATCATGTATCAAAATGGAATTTTTTAAATCTTTTGCGGGCAGTTCATGCCCCTCTGACACCCATCACACCACAGTGACCTTTTATTCACAATGCAGGGTTAGAGACCCAGTATAAAATGGATTTCAAAGATGGTGCACATTCATTTATGGAGATGAACAACAAGGTCATCAAAAACTGGAAAGAAGAACAGGAGTGGAAAAGAAAAAAATATTTGCAAACTCGCCGGTTTTTGATGGGACGCATCACAAAATCAGTGACTTCAACCACCGGACCTATGTCTGAATAGCTTTATGACTGTTGAAGAATCTACTACAATGCATTAGAATTAAAGTGAGACAAAGACTTTATTACACAACGGTAATTTTCGGGATGCAAAATTTTAGGCAGAATGATCAACTGAGAGGGTGTGCACAATAGCCAGTGAAATCTCTAATCTCTATTTTAGGCATTTAAAAAAATAAAGCAAAAAGTAACTAAAACGCTAATTTCCCCTCTCATTTTTGAGACAGTTGACTTCGAATCTGCATTACCAAAATAGCAGAATTAATCAAGAAATAGTGTTAATTTTCGGCACTATTACGGGGGTAGGAGAGCACATTTCCCAGCTCTAAGTGCATGAACGTTGCATGCTACGGCTTTAATCTGCCATTAATACAGAACATTTGCACCTTTCTTTATTAACCCCTTCCGTGCGGCCGCGATTCCCCCCGTGTGCGGTAAACAAACGAACAGGGCGGGGCCGTGACGAACCCCAGCCGCCATCCGCACGTGAGCACCGTGGAGCGTGACGGCTGGGGTTCGTCACCAGCATGGAAGGGGTTAAAACACTGCGGTGGAGAAAGAGGCGACCCCGCAGATCAACTACTGTAGACCTAGCTGTGCTTTTTGCCAGACAACTTTAAATAGAATGCATGAGGAAGATAGTTGTGGATAGGCTAAAAAGATATCCTGATTTAAGTTTCAGTTTTTGGATACTACCTATCATGTCCATGAGCAAAATAATGAGAGAAGACTGCCCTCAACAACTGTGATGCATATCCTAAGAGGACATCATTCATTATCTGAGAGTGAAGTCGACTTAATATTCACTCCTGTTCCTAAAATCAGTGTAGTACCACCAAGTCATAATTTACATTGTTACTACAAGCTTTGCTCACGATTTTGTTTGCTCCAAAGCTGTGAACCTAAAACAATTGTCATCAACTGTAAGGCATTTTAATAGAAGGATAATTTCCTTCAGCATTTCAAAGTGCTGATTGCATATGTGATTATTACCCAACTCAGAAATACTAATTTTCCATACTTCAGAATAATGAAAACCTGAAGTTGGCCAGCCAAGATTTCAGTCTGCCTTCCTACTGGTCCAGCCATCCATCCATCCGATCATTTATCAGTCCGTCCATCCATTCATCTAATTTTTATTCTGTTTTCATACCATTTCATATGGAAAGGCCTGTTTCAAAGCATTAGGTTAACCTTTAGGAAAACAATGCACTCGTCATATAAACTATCCTGCAACATTGTAATAAATAACAGCATATCACCTACAGAAAATGGTTCCATTAAATGACAGTGACTTAAGAATGATATTATGCACTGAATCAATGTTTTATGGGCAATGCTTCATTTGTTAAGGTCTGTAATAGATCTAGCCAAAAAGGCAACTGACTGAAGATAAAACATTAAAGACCTGAAAGGGACCAGCATTATTTCTTTTAACAGTATTGCAATGCCAATTGAGCCCTTCGGTATATCAATGGCAGAGACTACTCTCTCCCCGCCACCGACATACACCTCTGACGGCCCAACAGAGAAAGGGCCATCTGAAGTTTGCCCATTTGTCCACCCACCCTATTTAGAGTGGACAAACACTACGCCAGCTTTCACTGTACCTCATGGCCAAAGGGACAGTGACAACTGATCAATGTCTCCCATGCCATAAGAAAAAACGCCTATAGTGAGGGGGTCATTATATTTAAACATAGATTTTCTGTCAAAAAGAAAATCCCGCTTTGGGATTTTCTGGAAAAAAACATTGAATGTTTGGCCTCACAGCTTCCTCATGCTGACGAGCTGTCTGTCAATCTTTCAATGCAAGTTGTTGCTGTAAATGCAAGAGTTTCCGCAGGGCCAGTGGACATCTCAAAATCTGACAGGCAGATACTTCTCTGATCTGACCCGTGTAACCACCGCCTGAAACACTATGCCATTTCAACAGTTTTAGGTTCTGCAACTTGCTCTATGGACACTCAAAACCTTGTAGTACCACCTTACTCATGTCATAAAATGTAGGTGAAATATTTTTTGCCTATGGTTAGACATCCCAACAAATTTACCACAAGTATAATTCCTGCCAAACTCAGATCCTGTAGGCTCTTGTTTGGAAATTCTATCAGACTATAATGTATTCATTCTATCCAATGCTGTGCTATTGGTTCTGCCGACTAATCTTGCTACTTGGTGGCTGAGTTATTGTTTCCTGTTCAGAGCTCAACATTGGTCTTATTCATCGTTTCTTTTTTACTTGGTGCCTTTTCCAAAATTCACACGTTTAATAATGAATACATCAGAAGTCCTAGCAGCGCATCTACTGAGTGGAACCTGACAGCAAGTGAATTAAAGTTGAAACAAGGCTACGCCGCATCATGACTCATAACAACTGAAGCAAAAAGAAATCATTTTCGATTGTTTTCCATTACTCCTTCAATACAGCACTGTATAAATAAATAATTTACGAGATACAGCTTTACCACTGCAGACATTACATGTGTTTTTCTATATCCAGGATTGCTTCCAAATTCTTTTTGTGCAATAACCTTTATCAAAGAGAGCTAAAGGCATGTTAGAGAGGAAGAAATAGCTACCATTAGCTTTTGTGCAAGGAATTCTTTCATTTCTGACGAGCAAATAAGTATTCCCAGAGAGTGACAAGTATCAACAAAGGTAACTGAGCAGAATGCAAAGATTGCACTCATACCAAAACATGTGTATCCGAATATGTATTGATTACAAGACTGATCCATGTGCAGTCTTTCACCAGAACGTCGCGTTAGCAGAAACACACTTCATATTTCCTGTGTACCTGTTTGTTTAGTTCAGCAAATGGAGCAACTACTACGTGCCTGTCTTTTGTCATGCTGCTCAGGTTTTTTGATGAAGGGGCTGCACAACATATAACATTGGAATGCATGGGTATGATCTAGAAGTAATAAGCACAATTCACAAATACTTTGTTGTGAGGTTGTACGAATTACTTCCAGCACTCTCAACCTTCTCTTGGAATGAAGGCAAAGTCCAAGCGTCCTTCAAGAGTTAGTCATATTAAGTATTTATTTGACAAAGAAAGAAAGAAAGAAAGAAAGAAAGAAAGAAAGAAAGAAAGAAAGAAAGAAAGAAAGAAAGAAAGAAAAAGAGAAAGAAAGAACGAAAAAAAGAAAAAAGAAAGACAAAGTGAGTTGCAAATCTGGATTCACAGACTAAGACTTCGCACTGTTCCAGAAATGTAGAAACGTTTCAGAAGTACATGAAACTCTTTGAGTCACAGGTTTGGAGTGGTACTCCTGGAATAAGTTTTTGAAACCCATTCTCACCATCGAAGGTATATACATATATGTATTGATTGAGACAATTGATGTGCCAGGAGTGTCAATGCACATGCTCAGGTTTACTTGCTTTTTTTTGCAGGGAGAAACATGTATCCTTGTGGAGAATCTCTTTACACTTTTAACTGTTCTAGGGGAGCTCTTTGTTGATCACGTCCACAGTCTGTAATTCTTGGGTACAAAAGCTGGTCCCATGCTTCCTCTAACATGCTTTTCCCGTTCTTTTAAAACTTTTTAATATTTCTGACGACAAGCAACAACTTCATTTCAAGCTCTGGGTTTCTCCTGCAAAGTCTCTATTAAGTCCACTCAAGCAATTTTTATTGAGCCATCTGCATAGTAGAGCACAATTATGAAAGTGTTAGTAAGTCAAATCCACCTTTATCTTTTCACAAATATTTCTATAAGATACCAAAACAGCTGCATTTGGAAGCCCTCCGATAGTCAGACCTCAAAAATTTGAGGCACATTTAACAATCAAACTATTGAGAAATTCCTCCATTTAAGCCTACGGCCTCGATCAGTTGGAATTACTCTCAGACCACTTAAATGGGGACCTGTCCAGTGGTGTAACACAGGCCCCTGCAACTCCCATGGTGCAGGGAACCCCCGAGCTGCAGGGGGCCTTCTCAGCACAGTATTTAGGTATGAGAGTTCTGGACTAAATCCAGAGCGGGGGCCCTCCATGTACTTTAAAGGGGGGCCCCCTCAACTTTCGTTACGCCACTAGCCCTGACTTATCATCCTTTGTCTTTACCCCGATAACGGAAAGGTTAACAGGATTAAGAACACTGTTTCCTCTTCAAATAACCTTGTAGCTTTTAATCAGAGAGGTAAGGGAGGCTAAAATAAATATATAAACAATAACAGTTGATGCCCCTCTCTCTGTAAACATCAGACTTCTAACTAGAGGGGACTTTGTACAAGCATCTTTCCATGAGAATAAATGGTTAAATTGCATAATAATGTGGGTAACAAATTGCCTTTTAACGTGTGTTCCAATGTTTAGAGAACTTACCCTTTAATATCCTGCCCAGATATATAACCACAGACCTGTTCTGCGGCAGCCAGGGAGATGAAAACGCAAACTCATCTCTGAGGCCTCTAAGAAGGCCTTTAATGCTCCCCAATTTTCAGACTTCAAGAAATCCTGTAGATTTGGAAAAGGTTACAACACCACTAGCAAGTTAGGATAATACATCTCACAGGCCGACTTTTCAATCAAGTTGGAGTAAAATCATGGTAGGCAGGCCACCCTTAGCTCTACCCAATGGGGCAGGAATCACTGGGTAGAAGAAGGAACTAAATCCTTTCAAAAAGAGGGACTTAATACCCACACATGCTTCCTGGAAAGCTATCATACTAAAGTAAAGTTTTTAAGAAAATCCAGCTAGTGGCTTCATTTTCTGCGCAGGCCTGCTATATTCCAAGTTAGGACATTCGACATAGTTGGGACATTGCCAGTGACTATAGCAGACCCGCCTACCAATTCTGATGTACCCCTGGTGCATGGGTGTCTTGCATTAGTGAGCAGTCAATCATGTATATCCAGGAAACGTAAGGTGTCAAAACGATTAGCAAATGGAATATTTACATTTTCCTGTGCGCCATTAGCAGAATAAAAACTAGATATCTGTGAATTCCCGGGCATGTAAAAAGATCGACGAGGATAAAAAAACACAAGAGGTCAGTGTGAATTCTAGAGGGCGGCTAACCTTGATGGGGGAGCGTGAGAGTAGCCTAGCGACAAGCTGAGACTGATCAAAATCATCATTTTTTGGTCATGTCCCCACCCAGTCAACTTGTCTCATCATGATTATATGTTTAAATAAGAAAATGTCTTCCAATGCATCCATTACAACAGCAGACTACTTTGTTTTTTAAGAGGTGACATTTATATTTGCCCCCTACACTTAATGGTGATAAGTTAACCAAAATAGCAACATAAGGAATGGAATCAGGTGGCAGAGATCAGATGTTTAGTGCCGAGGGTGCTCTAGATCGATTGTGGGAATACCAATCTGCCCATGCGTGTGAAACTCTTTCCTTATGTAGAGTATTGCCATATAAGGTGTTTGGATCATGGTGGTGTGAGGGTGGAACCATCATGGGCATGTCCTTATTTACTCAAGGATAATTTAAGGACTATGTTAAAACCCATGCTCTCTCTCAGACCAAACCTTCTCCGTTCCACACCTCTACATGGCCTGACACAGACGTGATGGTGTAGGGGGCTTGAACACCCCATGGGTGCCATGGTTAAATTCGTTATTATAAATGTAGTTAGGTCAAAAATATTTTTTCCAATAGTTGACAATCTTCAATTGACCGTGTCAAAAGAGTTCTTCACAAGCAATTTGAGTTTGAGGTACAAGCAACATACCAATGAGTCCAGCAGACTGGTATTAGTACTGTTTTGTCCCCCTGTCCCCTCAGTGGGCATTCTAGTCCCCCTGGGGCAGTGCCCAGCAACCCCCTCAGTTAGAAGCAACAATGGCCTTTGGACTCTTTTCACTTTGGGGTCCCTTTTTTTATTTTCTGTGCAGGGGGCTCAGAGTCAGCTAAAGTCTCCAGACTAGGATGATGAACGTCTGCACTCAGCAGAATTCTAGTTGTGTTACCAGAAGTCGCTAAGTCCGGACATTATCGACAGCTTTACTGGTCAGAGTTCCTGAGATTCTCCAGCCTCCTTCTGAGGCTAGTCCTAGCTCATGTTTAACCGATGTAATGTAATCTCTTCCAATAAAGTCCCCATAGTCAATATCAGAAAATAAATAATGGAGGAGCCTTGACACCTCCGTTGCAACATTTATATTATTTTCAGGACTTTTATGCTTACCCATGTTGCCCTAGAAGTCCTGTTGCTAATGAAAGAGAAATGGCCCAGACGCATTTAGGTGCAGACATATGCAGACAGGCCCGTCCCTGGCCCGGTCTTCATCGGGGAATGCTGCAGGTCATGTTCGTGCTGTGGGAGTCTGCTTTGTTTTTAGTAGAGGGATGTGGCCTCTCCTACAGGCAAGTGAAGGGCAAAAGGGGCTTCTGGGCTATGAAGTGCTGCCCTTAGATCCCTGTGATGTGCTTGAGCAACCCCACTGAGGGGATTTGTTGCACTCTTAGCAGAGAGCTGTGGTCCCTCCTCCAGGCAGGCAAAGAGCAGAAAGGGTTTCTGGGCTATGGATCCCTGCCCCCAGAGCCCTGCGATGTGCTTGAGCAGGACTCAAGATTCATTGGTGCTTATTTCTTACAGCATCAACACAGTGTTTTTTCCATTTCAAATGATTCTTACCAGTTCAAGGAATGCTCAGTAAAAGTAGTGGCGAGGTGCCAGTCTTATCCACAGACTAGGGGATTCCTTGCACCCTTTCACTGTAACTTTCTAAAACAATTCAGCCTTTCTTTTCAACATTTTATTTCTAGGTCTACTGCAAACCAACACAGCATCCTTCATTCCGAGTAGTTCTAGTCTTGCTTCAGTTACAGGAGTGCTGCCCTGCAACTTGCCCCTCCCATCTAGACATATGGCAGCCTTTCAAATGCTTGTGCTGAATCTGCTTTTCCCTCCCACTAGGATCACAGGTAGAAAGACTAGGGTGACTCTGAGCATGAATAGTTTCAGCTCCTGATAATCCAATTTCGGATCTCCACTTCAAAAGGAGAGCTATAACAGCTATCCTTTGACTTGCCAAATGTTTCTGCCCCCCCTCTAAATGGTCATCCTTTACTATGTATCCACCGTTAACACAACTCGAGGCTTCTTGCACCTGGGCGCACACCAACTGTTCTCCAGAAGGAGAGTCATCAGTTACTTAGTGCACTTAGTTTCTAGAGATTAATATAGCTTTATAGCCCGCCATAGAGGGCTATACCGGCTAATAAAGGCCCTCTCCAGCGTTAAAGGCCCGAGCCGAAGGCGAGGGCCTTTAACAAGGGAGAGGGACTTTAATAGCAGTATAGCCCAGCTACGAAGGGCTATAAGGCTATTAGAACATTCTGCCACTAGAGGGCAGAATGTTCTAACAAAAAAGAACAAAGCCTTATGGGAGCGTGAGGGGATTGGAATCCCCTCAGACTCCCTGAAGCCTTTGTTCAGAGCCAGAGCTGTGAACAAAGAAACATTGGAATGCTGGAGCTCCAGGCTTATACCAGCCATTATAAGCCCGGAGCACTCAATTGTTTTCAATGGAGCTCCCAACATTCCAATGTTCTAATAATCTTTCAGTAACAGTATAAGTTCCCAAGGCTATCTTTGCGGTGGAAACAATACAAAAGCAGCAAAATACATTTGATAATGCATTAACCTTGTGGGTATTTAAATGCTGATAGCACAATATTCTTAGACAGTTTGATAAAGATGAGTGTCTAAATGCTCTTCTGATTATAGATTAGTCAGACATTAGAGGAACTTTGTGCCACACCATCTCCTCTACGGCTTAAATGGGGTTTCCCTCATAGGCTGGCACCTAAATCTGCAAGCAGAGGTCAGATTCTTTTTATGCTTTGAGCTGCTAGTGTGGTGCAGTAAGCAGGGCCAGTTCCACATAACAATCTGTGCATAAGTAATGAGGTGCAATCTTGCTTAGTTTGAAATCTAATGTTAAAATCTTAGGAAAGTAGTAAAATAAGCAAATTGTGGGGCTCTAAATACTAATCTACCCGTATAGGTTTCGATTTTCAGGTGCTGGTTGACAAACCTACAGGGGGCAACCAGAAATAAATCTTGAGCTAATACTTTCTGTAGCAACAGTGGCTCTGTTTTTTCATCCAGTAAGAATTTACTTTTGATCAGTATGTACAAATAATAACTAACCCTGGGCAAAGCACTACGCTATGCTTGCGTAGTTTGCAATGTTTGCGCTTCTTCGTACTACGCGAACTGCACGTTGCACAGTCAAACACGCGTAGCGTAGTGCAGTGGTCAATTTTTGCTTGCTCGCGGTCCTCAACGTCAAGTTGCGACCGCGAGCAAGCAAAATGACATCCCGGCGAGACCTTTTCCTCGTTCGCGATCAGCAACATCAAGTTGCCGATCACGAGCATGGAAAATAAACCTCCCCGTGAGATTCTCAACGCAGGGAGTTCAGGTTTCTCATTGCGAGTGGTCGCGTATGCTCGCGACCGCTCGAGATGAGAAACTACCGGTCCACATTGAGAAAGCTGCCGCTCGAGTAAAAATCTACTCGAGCGGCAGAAAACTACAGCTCGCACTGTGCAAGATGCCCTTTTCAATTATTGCACAGTGCTGGATGCTTTTCCGCACTGTGCAATCATTGAAAACGGCATCTTGCACAGTGCAAACAGGGTACTATGCAGTTCGCGTAGTGCTACGCGTAGCTCGCGTAGTGCGAAGTGCACTTTGCGTAGCTACGCGTAGCGCTACATCATGAACTACGCCCAGCCCTAATAATAACTACAACTTTTTGTGAGATGGCATGTCAGAATATTTACCAGAAAGAAAATGTGCTACAAATGTATCCATGCCAGAAAATCAACAGTGAATTTATTGTGAAAGGTGAAAGTACATTTGTAAACATATATTTATTAGACTTAGTTCCAAATATATATCTGTTGGGTAAATAAAGATAGAGATAACTATAGTAAAATTACTTATATGTGGTTAGCAAGACAATTTCTTTTGCAAATATTTTTGCTATGATATTTTTGCAATCCAATCTTAATGTTCTGGTAGTATACTCTTAGAGATGGCCTTTACTTTTTCATTTAATATTAAATTAGATCAAAAGTGAATCCGAAAGTGTTCACCTTTTTTTATTTCTGCATATCAATAACTTTAATGTGAAGTGACATACTTTGTGCCCATCATATTAGGAAAATTATCAAAACCTATAACTAGAGCACAGTTTTCCCAGATTTAGGGCCAGAAATGTTTCCCATCCAGTTCAACATGTTTGTAAATTTGTATGCTGAGCTCCAACACCCCTGCTCATCTTCTCCAGCAGCCTAATTAGATATGCATGTAGAAGATAAATCGGATTGGCGAAAGGGGCATTGGACCAATGCCCATTGCCTATGCTGCTGGGCCTGAACCATCTCGGAATCAGAGAAAGAAGAAGCTAGCTGCCAATATAATTCCCAAATCATCTGAAGAGGTTTGGTAGCATGGAGGTTTGGAGGAGGCGCGTCTCAGAGAAATATGGCTTCACTTAAATGGGGCTCTTGAGAGACACACAGTTTTTTATAAGATTATGTGCCCGTAACACAACTTCTAATCAAAGCAGATGCCTCAGAAATACACAAGGGCACATTTACTCATCTTTAACACAACACAGAGCAGAAAGCACTTGTGCTGCCCTGTGTTGCATGAAAGGGAGAGAGCAGAAATGCTCCATATTTACAAAGATATGGAGCAATACTGTGTTCTCCTTTTGCTGGCACACTGTGTGCAGCCTAGATGCAACAGAGGCACCCCTGCCTCGTTTTGCTGCATATCAAGTGCTAATGCACTGATTGTAATTTCCCTTGCAGTGTATTGCGACGGAATCCTTTGGGTCACACACAAGTGAAGACAGGTAAGAGATGCCCTAGACTAAAAGAGAGGGTGGGAAGGCTCATATGAGCAATGATACTAATTAGGTTACTATTCCCTTTCCCCACAGCTTGTATTTTTGGTCCCGATGAGAACTCTATAAACCAGCTAGAGTTCGAAACGTGTAGACCAGTTTTTTTCCAGCCATAAGAGTGTAGAAACTTGAAACTCAAAAAGATTTTTGAAGAACAAATTTTGTTTGATTTAATTTTCTGTGGCTTTGTAAAAAGAATTGTTGAAAAAAGTCTGACTCTTGTAAATATATTGGTTGTTGTATGTGGTGATTGTGTTGAGTGGATGTGACTGAAGGTGTGAAAATCCGGACTTTGGAGTGTTTGAAAGCGTATTGGCTGTTCTTGAATTTGTAGATTTATGTGTTTTTAATGTTGTAATTTTGTGAAAAATGGAAAAGTACAAAAAATTGAGCAAGAGAAATGTGATATTTTAATATATAATAATTTCATTTTGATAAATTCAGACAGAAAAAGTAGTCTATGTCACTTTTTGTTTTGTGTCAATTAGTGTATAGCCATTAAGAAATCAAAGCATTTACAGTACTGGCAGTTATTTTGTTATTTAGTTCTTTGAGGCTTTGCCTTGCTGTTTGGCTGCCACGGCCGGTGGTAGGTGTAACTGCAGGGTGGTGATGTAGGGAGGGGGAGGGGCAGAGTGGGGGGTTGTAATGTATGGATTATGGACTTTAACAGGTAAGTAAACATATAAATAAATAAAATGAATTTCGTTGTGTGCACTGCATCACCAAATGCGATGCAGTGCGCGCAACGAATTTCGTTTTATTTATTTATATGTTTACTTACCTGTTAATGTCCGTAATCCATACATTACAACCCCCCACCCTGCCCCTCCCCCTCCCGACGTCACCGCCCTGCAGTTACACCTACCCCCGGCCGTGGCTGCTGTTGGGAGCCCAAACCCAGTGGTAAGAGTGTAAATGGGGAAAAAAACTGAAGACCACTAAAAGCATGTGTTCTAATCAATGAGAAGAGGTAAAGATGGGTTTTGGAAGTAGCGTTTTTTCACTTTTTTTTTTTTTTTTAGCAAACCAAGCACTAGACTTCTTTTCAGAAGCAATTAGAAGGCACAGTTTACTAAATAAAATATTTCAAACAGTTAAAAGACAAATTGTTATATTTTGAAACAAGTTAAATTCATAGCGGGATGGTTTAATGTGTTGTGCAGACGTAGCTGCAAATGAAGTGATATCCATGTCGCAAATTTGTATCCGATCAAGGCCGACTCAACCGTGAATCCTTCAAAGGTTGGTAAATTATGTAAAATACGTGATACTAATTCTGGTTATTTACAGTGGTTGGAAAATGCTGAATTGTGATGTGAAAACACTATGTACAAATTGTTATTGTTGTGTAAGAATAACAAGGTCAACTTAACCCATAGTTTCCTAATAAGGTCGTCTTATAATCACACCATGCAACAGAAAGAACAAGGCAATACATTATAAAGAAGCATAGTAAATTTCTATTAACCACACCTAAATTAACGAGTGTGGTATCTCGTTTTGTGAATGTGGCAGGTGTACTGCAAAGACTCCCAGGGTTACTCTGACCAGCTATAGAATAATAATAATAATCTTTATTCGGAATAAGTCACAACCATAACAAATAAAAACATACCATAAAACGAACATCATCATCCTACCATCTAAGTATCTTGGAGAGCAGGCCATGACAGCTTCCACATTTTTCATAAAGAAAGTGTACACTCCTCTCAACAGTTCCGGGTAGAAAGTGCTTACATACTTTTTAGCCACATTCAAACTAAATGCGCCTGGGCCATCCAATTTTTTTTTTAAGTATTCAGCTATCAAGAAACTGTTCTCTTTTTAACAATCGGGAATGCTTGATGTATTTCCTTTAATCAAGACCCTGACAAATAGGAGATAATTGGTACATGTTTCTTTACATTGCAATTTTTGAAAATTAAGGGAAAGTCAGTACCGTGTGAAGCACTTGACAATTTGTATTACAGAAGTGATCTTGCTAATCACATTCTCTAAATGTGCTTGTGATTGCTTCAGAGATGTCTGAGCTCAGTGACTTCTAAACAAATATGTGTCTAATATAAGTCCCCTTAAATATATGCTGGGTTTGCATTGTTACCCTATATACATGACTTCAAGCTGACAATAAATCCTTTAAACTGCAAGCAAGGCGACTTTCATGTTTTATGTTATGACATACATTTTTACATCAGGAAAAAAACATGTATAAACAAGGGTGGGTGTCTTTCCTTGCAATAAACCAAAGAGATAGCTTAGACACATATTCTCGTTCAGTTTGGCTGCCTAGCGGAATGATGATGGTCAATCGCTCTGTGTGAAATATATTTATGGATCACGAAAGAGTTAGAAATTCAGGTATATCACCGGCATTGAGAGTGAAATAAGCAAATACAGAAAATCTAAATGCACAAAAAGAAAGCGGGAGCTTGTGAATCACAGAATCAGGACAGGAACTGAGACCGACATATGGCTCTTAGCACTTCTGACAATGCACTAGAATGGTATATTGTCTGCAGTACTATGGTTGGAGATAGTGAAGGAAATTGGGCGTATTAGATTAATTGCAATGCAAAATCCAGTAAACGTCCACAATCTCAAATAAATATTTGTAGGTATTCTTAACCATTTCACAGGTCACATCCCATTTGAAATCCAGGTACGCTTTCCCACACATAAGATAGGAGTGAGTTTGTATCGCGGATCTCAAAGGGAAAGGCATATCCAATATTACTTGGGAGTAAAGGAGAAAAGGTCTGCCCAGTGGAAGGAAACATTTGCATGTGGAAAAATACATTTTTACATGCTGAGTCACAAATTCCCAGAACCAAATCCTGTGAACTATCCGCACCGTGCATATTTTGCAGGGCAGAGAAATCTATAATTTGCAAAGACTCCCATATGTATTCCTGAGAATATTTATGGATCACGAAAGAGTTAGAAATTCAGGTATATCACAGGCAGAAAACTATAATGCATACAGTGCTAACTTTTAACTAAATGGCTGTGAAACTTGCCCAATTAGCAACAGTCCTGGGTGAAGAGCATTATTTATTTTACATGCTATCATACTTGGAATATCATCTTCGAAGACATGTGCTTGGAATCTAGCCAGTTAGTTTCTTCTCTTTCTACCTCAGACTGACAACTGTCTTCTTAGCCTCCAACCTCTTCTCCTTCCCTCAAGATTCAACAGAAGACTCTGTCATTTATATTTTACAGCTTTTCAGATGTACTTTCATGTAAAATCCTCTGCAGCCCATGTGGCCTGGTTCATACTCCAGGAATCCAATGATCTAACAATAGGGTAGGGTAGGTTAAGTTACATACTTATAAAGCTCATCAGTCCCCTAAAGGGTGCCTCCGTGCTGGCATGGAAACCGAGTAGCTTGCATACATTCTGCTGTATCCAATAGAAAAGAATGAAGAAAACTTCTGTGATTGCAGAAAGGGAAAGTTTCTAACTTTGCAGAGAAATACCTCCAGTCAAAGATAAGGGTGGCATTGCCATGCGTTTCAGTCACTATGGCGACAGAAATGTTTCAGGTAAAACCTCAGAACTTCAATGAAATATGTCCCTAGATTGCAATAAACCAGTGTGGTTATGCCAGCTGGAACATTGTCACGACATACAGCTCAATAATATGACCTGGTTGCAAACTGTCCTCTGCACAGTATAACTGATTAGATTCAACTAACTCAGAAAATTATAGGAAGATGTTTTTTTTCCAGCAAGTTGAGAAATTGGTCGATAGTTGGCCTTGTTGTCAGGCTTAAGTAAAGGCCTCCTCAATAACTGGAAAGACACGCAGACATCAGACTTTTTTGGAACAGACCCTGTTGACAAAGAACCATCAACGATGGCTCAAAGTAAGGAATGTTTTAAGAGTTATAGGTTCTTCTGAATTTTAGAAGATATCAAGGTTGCTGGGGAGCCGAAGCTCTACTGTTGTGGACTAAAGAGATGAAATCCTCTTCAGTGGAAAGGGGAAGCCTGGTGGTGAATCGGCAGGAGCCAGAAGCTAAACAGAGAAAGGAGACTAAAGCAAATACATGTTGTTAAAAAAAGTGGCCTTGATGGAAGCATACCGACCAAAAGTCCAATATTAGATTACACTTAGCCTCAACTGTTAAAAGTTAGGCTGCAAACGTCAACATTATCGGCGCCATCTTGCTCTCCTTGAACCCATTCGTGCACGTAAGCGGCAGCCATTTTGAGCACCATGGCCTCCCTGCCCCTCGCTGATAGCCAGCGCGTCACTCTCCCTCAACCTCGCAGGCATCCCCCCCCGCGCGCTGACAACCCCCCACGCCGCTCTCACATGCCCTGAGTCATAGACCCCTCTTCAGCGCAGCTCTGCCTCAGAACCCCATCCTGTTCCCAGCGTGACACCTCCCTTCATTCCTTTCATGGTCCCAGGCCCTTTGATACAAACCCCCTTTCCTGTGTGCCTGTTTGTCTTCCTCGTTCCCAGGCCGCCACCTAGCCCTGCGGATACTGTTTATTGCCCCCCCCGTACAGTAGGAAGCTTCCTTCATCAAAGGACCCTCGAGTTGATCAAAGCCCCCACCCTATGAGATCCGATCAACCCCCCACATCCCGTGAATCGGCGGGATGTCCAGCTGCGCGATAATCATCACCTGTTGTGACCGGGGTGGGGACTTCAACTGTAAATGTGTGTGGGAACGGGCCTGAAGGGGAGATTCAGAGGATGTCCTTTCATACTTCAAAGCATTACAAGAATGTGTTACCTGCAATAAAGATCATGAAAATGTGTATAAGAGGCCAGGCCTCAGAGATGCGGCTAGAGCACCTCGTGACGATACTGGCTGTCCGAACTGATGTGTTCTCCTCCGGAGAGAATAAAACCCTTGTTTCCTGCCTTCCAGTCTCCAGCGCCTGCCTCTTCATTGATTTATATCTTGTGGGTTTAAGAGGCGACACCGCCGGGCAATACTTAGGGTCTTTTATTCTGGTTGGTAGCCTGACCTTTTTACAATTGGCGTCCCAAACGTGGGGCCCATCAGTGACTCGTGGATCCAGTGGGAGAGGTCCTGACGACAGAGTGAATGACTGCAACGATCGGGAGTGCACCTGTCCGATAGACCCTCGTCTGACAGCCGATCATCCGAACTTCACTGGTTCCGAACAGACCTCTCTCGAGTGATCTACGGTCCTGACTGGGAACCATCAGGAGTGCCGCGAGGATTACGAAGAAAAGAGGACGATCGGGCGCTGGATTCGGAAGACAAGAAACTGTCCATGCGGTCCGGGTAAGGTCGTGTAAACACGACGAATTGCGAAATGATTATTTGAATTGTTTAGAAAATACTAGTATTACTCTTTGTTAATTTATTTGGAGATCCACTGTCTGCAAACGGAGAAACAACAGGCTCTCTCTTTGCAAGCAGTGGAGGATAGGTAATGCAACCGTCGCGCCTATCTTTCTCCCCCACTGATTAATTATTTGAAACTGAACTATTGTTCGCAGACTGTTTTCTGGAGATTCTCTGTCTGCAAACAGGAAAGAGCCCCCCCCCCTTTTTACAGATAGTGAAAGGGTAGGTAACGCAGACCTTTGCGGGCCTACTTATTCTCGCCACTGAATTGTTTTGACCGAACATTGACTATTTGATATTGGTTCATGAGGTATTCACTGCCTGCAAACAACGTAGAATAGGAATATTCTGTCTAGTCTTTGCACGCAGTGATAAGATAGGCAGTGCTGACTTTTTGTCCCCATTGTGCTCCGTCATGTCTGTCTTCTCCCCACTGATTGGTAGCCTGTTTAGCCCGGACCGCTTATTAGAGGTGAACCATCCGGCTCCACTGGAGGGTCCCCCTAATAAGGACATGTTCATGAAGCATGGATTGATCGCTATAGCCTATAACAAACTGTGGCATAAATATACGAAAAAGGATCGAGAAAGTCAGTGGCCACTGATAGGATCCTTCGATGATGACAAAATAAATGCGCTAGAAACAGCCCTTGGTAAAAACAAGACAACGCCCACTATGCTTGATAGTTTCGGCATGTGGCGCAAAGAAACTGAACAACGTAAAAAGAAAACTGAGAGTAGGTTGGGAAAAGAGCTGCGAAAAGCAGCCCACCTAGCTGCTCAGAAACTAGAAGGAGAGATTAAGGAAAGAGAGAAAGCCAAACAGAAACTAGAAATGGAAACATCAAGTCAGTGTCCGGTTAGAACGTCCTCCATGCTCTACCCCGATTTACCCTCGAGACAACGAGCCAACGATGATCTGCTGTTAGGTCCTCCGACCATCTACATGCCCCCTCCATACGCCCCTTCCTAACCCTTAGCACAGCACCCACCACCCCCAGGAACAAACGAAGGTAGCGCCACAGCTTCGGCCCCCATGGCCTCTGTGCCGGCCGAACCCCTTGTATTAAATACTACACAAACGACAACGTTAGGCGACCCCGAGACCCGAAGGGCTGGTTCTGCAAGAACAAACAGACTAAGCAAAGATGAGCGAACAGGGATCGACAAGATAGCAAGGACACTGGTAGAAAGGAAGGAAGATGAAGAGTACATCACGGATATGTTTAACTCGTATACCGGGAGTCACAGACGACATTTTACCGTCCGACTGTGTTACCATGTCTTGAACGCATACGAGGACCGATATCGAGACAAAGGTCCCGAGAGCCTAACGACTCTGTACCGGAAGGTCGATATCGGGGATGAGGGCGAGTGTGATGTGACGGACCTCCTTACGCGTACGCTTGAGGTTTTCCGCCACCTCACTGAACGAGAATCGGGAACTAAACCCACGACCTCCGTAGCGACCGAGCCACAAACTGAGCAATCTAACACCATGATGCCGATACGAGAGGCTGCCCCTTACTGGGTTCCTCCACGAGGTGCAGGGACTAACGATGATGCAAACCACCCAGATGCAAAGGGAAGGGTAGTGTACAACTGGGTCTACCAGCCATGGGACCGGCAAGAGATTCTGACATTCCGGAAATCTCTGCCTGACCTACGTAAAAACCCCACGGCCTTCTACACTGAATTGGGTACAGCCCTAGGTTCAACGATCATGACCCTGGCTGACATCGACTTGTTTTTCGGGTTATGTCTACCAGCTGATGTGTGGAAGCAAATCCGGAAAGTCGACCACCTTGAGCTGTTTGGACATACCTGGTCACAACTCGATAACATCGATAAACAACGAGGACCTGGACAAAAGCCTTTGAAATCCATTCTAGACCTTTCAGATAAAATCGTACAGAAATTAAAAACCCTGATCCCAGAAAAGAAAGTGGACTGGTCGATAGTAACGGCCTGTCGCCAGAAACCCCAGGAGGATGTATCGGAATACTTCTCCCGGTTTGAAACGGTGTTCTCCGATTACAGCGGCCAGGACATGACCACTGCAACCGGACACCATCTGTTTGTCCAGAATTATGTTAAGGGTCTGTCATCGGAGGTCTCCCAGAAACTGTAGGCTAGCGAGAGTAGTTGGGCAGCCTCCAAACCTACGGCTATCCTCCAGATGGCCCAATATTATGAACATCAGAAAAATGAAAACGATAGGGCAACAGAGAAAAAGAAGAAGGACTTGAAAGAGAGGGTGATGATGGCCCAACTGCAAGGGGTGACTATAGGGCGAGACCAATACCGGGGAAACTATCAGACAAACGCCCCTAAGGCTGCATTTCCCCAGGACCGCACTTTGACTCCCCACAGTGGACGTACAGACCTTAGAGAGGACCAGTGTGCTTTCTGCAAAGGAACTGGCCATTGGAAATCCCAGTGCCCAGTCCTTCTGGAAATAATCAGGAACAAAGACCCCAAGGACGTAGCAAGTGGACCGAGAAATAAGGGACAACAGCGAGGGCCCCCAAATGACACGACTAACGACAGATCAGGCAGACCAAATAAGTTTGATCGACCCAGACAGAACCAATACCAGCAATCTGACTACGATGATGCCCACAACTTTGCATAGGACAGCCAAGGGCAAGGGAGGGATCCAGTCGAGCTCTATGTTGACCAGCAAGGCCCTTACGTCACTGCTAAGGTCCTGGGTACCAAGTCTCCATTTCTGGTAGACACTGGCGCAACACGTAGTGCGTTATCTAAACGACTGATTCCAAGGGCACCCTTGTCTGGCTCACTTATAACATCGACAGGTTTCGATGGAACGCCCTCCACTAACCCTTTGTCCGCCCCGATCCTCTTTGACGTAGAAAACAACACCACTGACACCACGTTTTTACTTTCCTCCAATAGCCCTGACGCCATTATGGGACTTGACTTATTGAAACACTTCCGAGCGACGATCAGATGTTCTCAAGACGGAGTTCGAGTTTTCCTTTACGACAACCCCGTTCTGCTTAGACATTGCCCTCCCCGACGCATGTTTTCCATCACCGACGTTGACACATCCCTGCTTGACACTCTGCCTCCGTATCTGTGGGCCAAGGCGGATTCGGACGTAGGGCGCATGTTGATTGACCCAGTGCACATTACTGTCCGACCAGACGCAACACTCCCAAAACTTCCACAATATCGGATATCGCCCAAGGGCGAGAAGGCATTGGTAAAGATTATTCAGTCACTAATAGATGCAGGAGTGGTAGAGGAAGTGGTAAGCAACGTTTGCAACAGCCCTATCTTGCCCATCATCAAGAAACAGGGAGAGGGAGATGAGAAAGCATACCGTTTTATCATTGACCTTCGAGAGATCAACAAAGTGGTGGTACCCCAGTACCCTGTGGTCTCAGACATCACCACCATCCTGACTTTGATTCCTTCTACAGCCACCACCTTCACTGTCATTGACCTCAAAAAGGCATTCTTTTCCATCCCCATCCACCCAGACAGCCGATATCTCTTTGGCTTCACCCTAAAAGCCCGCTCATATAGGTTCTGTCGAGCACCCCAGGGCTACACAGAGAGCCCTAGCATCTACAGCCAGGCCCTCAAGAGACAACTGGATCAAGTCCAGTTACCCGATGGAGTGGTGTTAGTGCAATATGTCGATGACATCCTCTTGGCAGCCGACACCACTCCATTAGCAGTTACAGCCACCATTCAACTCCTGCGCTTCCTTGCGGAAAATGGCCACAAGGTCTCCAAGAAGAAGTTGCAATTCTGCCAACCCCAGGTCACTTACCTCGGCCACCTTTTGTCCAAAGAGGGAAGGAAACTCACTCCTGATCGAATCCAAACCATTCTCGAAACTCCTGTCCCTAAGACCCAGAAACAGGTTCGCTCCCTACTAGGCCTCACCTCCTTCTGCCGACAGTGGTTACCGAACTTTAGCCTCGTTGTGAAACCGCTGCTTTCTCTGCTAGGTAAAGACGTCCCCTTCCCACTCCCTTGGACCCCTGAGTGTCAAACCTCCTTCACGGAACTACGAGATGCCCTTTGTTCGGCCCCTGTCCTAGGTACCCCCGATTACAAAAAGCCCTTCTCCCTTTACACTCACGAAAGGGAGGGGTGCGCTTTATCTGTCCTGACCCAGGCCATTGGCCCATAGCAACGACCGTGCGCTTACTTCTCTGCCACTCTTGACCCTGTAGCCAGAGCCTTGCCTGCCTGCCTTCGAGCTGTAGCTGCTGCTGCAATCTCTATCCGACAGAGTGAGGGGATCGTACTCTCGAATTCCCTCACGGTACTGGTACCCCATGCAGTTGACACCCTCCTGAACCAAACCAAGACGCAACACCTGACGAGTGCACGACTGACTGGATACAAACTGACTTTGCTTGCACCCCATATCACCCTGAAAAGATGCACCACACTGAATCCGGCAACTCTGTTACCCTTGCCAGAGAACGATCCCAATGTGCACCCTGTACATGACTGCGTGACTCTTACGGACGAACAGACTAGAAGTAGGGTTGACCTCAGAGACACGGCTTTCCCTGACCCTGACGGGGAGCTGTGGGTGGACGGTTCTTGCATCAAACTCCCCGATGGCACCACTTCCGCTGCCTATGCGGTCACCACGGCTCGAACTGTAGTCGAGACAGCCCGCATCGCGCAACGATCTGCCCAGGCAGCAGAACTGATCGCCCTGACACGAGCCTGCATTCTGGCAGCAGGAACCACAGCGAACATTTACACCGACAGCCAGTATGCCTTCGGGGTGGTCCACCATTTTGGGCTCCTTTGGAGAGAAAGGGGATTCTTGACCTCACACGGCACCCCCATTTTACACGGGGATCTAGTCTCCGCCTTGATCGAAGCTGTCCTTCTCCCCAAAAAGCTTGCAGTCGTCAAATGCCAGGCACACAAAAAGGTGACAGACATCATTGGGCAGGGAAATGCGCTAGCCGACATCACGGCCCGAACGACAGCTGAAAATAGGACGACAACACATATGTATGTAACCAGGTCACAAGCAGAAAAATGGACTGACGCTAGGGACACTATTAGAGACATTCAAACGGCTAGCACACAACACGAGCTGACTGAATGGACACGGGTGGGATTAAAAGATGATGAAGGCTGCTGGCGGACAAGAGACACAAACAAATGGTTGCTACCTGACTCATACCTGATTCCCATACTGGCTATGGCACACTCCCCTGCCCACATAGGATCAGCCCCCATGATTGAACTTGTCTCCAGAGTTTGGCACAATGATAAAATCACAGATTCCGCCAAACGTCTGGTCCAACAATGCTTGATATGCCTGCAACACAACCCCGGGAAAGGAACTGTAGTACCCCGGGGAGGATTTGGGGTCCCAAATCACCCATTTGAAGTCCTGCAGATGGACTACATCCAGCTAGACAGGTGCCAAGGCCTGAAATATGTACTTGTCGTGGTGTGCGCATTTAGCAAATGGGTGGAAGCATATCCAACCCGTGACAACACTGCTATGGCCACTGCAAAAGTACTGTTAAAGGAGTTTTTCCCCCGTTACGGCCTTTGTCGTATTTTATGGAGCGATAATGGCCCCCACTTCATAGCCGAAGTCATCCAGTTCATCTTAAAGGGGTTGGGCATCAAGCAGAAATTTCACGCAGTCTTCCACCCCCAGTCTGCTGGACTTGTTGAGCGACACAATGCCACACTAAAGCTTAAACTGGCCAAGATAGTGGCTACCACGGGTCTGAAATGGCCAGACGCCCTCCCACTGGCATTGCTATCGATGCGTTCCACCCCCACCCGACATCACTTGACACCTTATGAAGTTGTTTTCGGTCGACCCATGAGTGTCTGGTCTGCACCGAAACCAACTTCCATTCATGACGTCCCGGACGTCCTAATGTCTGATTATCTGTATAAATTGACTGAAACTCTGTCTGTCATTCATCAGCAGGTGCAGCAGGCCATCCCCGATGCTTCCAGGGGTCCGGGTCACGCCATCCAACCTGGAGATTTCGTGCTGATCCGGAACTTTCAGCGGTCGAAGAGTTTGGAACCCCGGTGGACGGGCCCCTGGCAAGTGTTGATCACCACCCGGACGGCTCTTCGTGTGGAGGGGAAACGGCACTGGCTGCACGCACACCACTGTAAGAAGGTCTCCTCGACCCTGGCCACGACGGAAAACATCGACAACCAAGAAGAGCTCCTGAACAAAGACCGACCGTCGCTAACCTGCTATCCCGATACCGAAGCACTTGAACTTTCAAAATTCTCTGATCCCACTGTGCCATCCAGAGAAGGGTATTTCCTGCGTCGAAAGGAGGGAGCTTCGGCTAAGCAGACCACGAACTAAGTTAAATCTCAGAACGGTGACCCAAAGCAACCAAGGGTTACCTGGAGAGAAGCTAAACTAAGTCTGTGGTTCTGCCCACTACCGAGCACCTTGAAAACGAAGATGATGGAAGCGCCAGATAAGAAGATGATGGAAGCGCCAAATAAGAAGATGATGGAGGCAACAGGAAATACCCACTACAGAAACCCAAGGACAGACAGACTCCATAGCTCAAAGACAATTGCAATCTTCATCGCAATCCTTTTCTGCTTTCTCCTCATGACCACACTCTGGATTGTGGAAGAAAATGCGCCTGCTCACGAAACATTCCTGACCACTGCTCAGCCTACCACCATGAAGGAACATTATCTGATTTCGCTCTCTCCTCAACTCAGAGAGAGGCGAAAGGAATTTTGAAATAACTCTTTCGTACAGCTCCTTCACCAGCACAATCTCGCCACCAGTGCCACCAACTGTTGGATCTGTGGGTTGCTACCCCACGCCACTGGACACTCGATACCATTCATCCCCTCACCCTTCTCAGTTCATGGCTCCTGCCTTGCTTGGCTGATCCTCCTGCAAGAAAGCTATAAGGACAATGCCACCTCCAGCAAAACCGTAACGCATTTCTTCCACGGGGTCTGGCGGAACAAAACAAAGGCACACTTCTGCCCGCAGACCTCCAACGACTCGATCCACATGGACATCCCTGCTAAAGAACGAATTGAAATGCAGGTGTTCAACAATCCAACCAGACCCACCTTCTCCTACCTGCGGAAACGAACGGCTGCCACTCTGACTGTGGCCCTGTCAGTCATCAACGTCACAGGCCACATGTGCATAGAAGGACATGGGACACAGCTGGTGGGCCGCAGTACTTGCCGTTTTACCAGAACTTTGGACTCCACGGATCCACCTTCCTTTGTGTCGTCCCCAAACATGTATTTCGTCTGCGGCACAAAGGCCTACACCTGGCTCCCCAAAGGCTGGGGGGGCACTTGTTTCATCTCCTTCATCCTCCCTCCGACTTATGTGGCCCCAGCGAATCATCATAGACATAAACGAGCCAAGGACATTGAGCAAGCCGACTCAACAGGAGCGCAGTTCCTCGATGCTATGAAGGGACTTGTTCCTCTCTGGGGCCCGATGGCAAACAGCCGTGCCATCCGACATCTGACTCAGGCAGTTGAGACAACGATGAACATCACAGCTGGTATCTTTGCTAACAACACCGCCGAACTCCAAGCGGTCCGCTTGGTGGCCCTCCAGAACCGCCTTGTCCTAGATGTGGTTCTTGCGGACCGTGGTGGAGCATGCCGCATTATTGGGTCCAGCTGCTGTACATACATACCGGACAACTCGCCCTCAGTGTACAAAGCCATCGAACATCTTCACAGACTCTCTTCAGAAGTCCACCAGGATCAGGAAGAATGGTCGCTTGGTGGTTGGTTCTGGAACACTGTTAAGACCTGGGGCTGACACTGTTCACCATTATCCTGATTCCTGTAGTTGTAATATGCGGTCTATGCTTAGGAATCCAATGTCTGCCACCCCTGTGTTCATTATGTGCAAACTGTATTTGCCCTAAGACTGTGGACTTTGGAAACGAACGCATGGGAGCATTATATGATGTCGAGGTTAGGAATTTGATGAAGATTGACATTGAATAGGCAAGTTGGCTAGATATGTTGAAAAGGGAGGACTGTTAAAAGTTAGGCTGCAAACGTCAACATTATCGGCGCCATCTTGCTCTCCTTGAACCCATTCGTGCACGTAAGCGGCAGCCATTTTGAGCACCATGGCCTCCCTGCCCCTCGCTGATAGCCAGCGCGTCACTCTCCCTCAACCTCGCAGGCATCCCCCCCGCGCGCTGACAACCCCCCCCCCGCTCTCACATGCCCTGAGTCATAAACCCCTCTTCAGCGCAGCTCTGCCTCAGAACCCCATCCTGTTCCCAGAGCGACACCTCCCTTCATTCCTTTCATGGTCCCAGGCCCTTTGATACAAACCCCCTTTCCTGTGTGCCCGTTTGTCTTCCTCGTTCCCAGGCCGCCACCTAGCCCTGCGGATACTGTTTATTGCCCCCCCCCCGTACAGTAGGAAGCTTCCCTCATCAAAGGACCCTCGAGTTGATCAAAGCCCCCACCCTATGATATCCGATCAACCCCCCACATCCCGTGAATCGGCGGGATGTCCAGCTGCGCGATAATCATCACCTGTTGTGACCGGGGTGGGGACTTCAACTGTAAATGTGTGTGGGAACGGGCCTGAAGGGGAGATTCAGAGGATGTCCTTTCATACTTCAAAGCATTACAAGAATGTGTTACCTGCAATAAAGATCATGAAAATGTGTATAAGAGGCCAGGCCTCAGAGATGCGGCTAGAGCACCTCGTGACGATACTGGCTGTCCGAACTGATGTGTTCTCCTCCGGAGAGAATAAAACCCTTGTTTCCTGCCTTCCAGTCTCCAGCGCCTGCCTCTTCATTGATTTATATCTTGTGGGTTTAAGAGGCGACACCGCCGGGCAATACTTAGGGTCTTTTATTCTGGTTGGTAGCCTGACCTTTTTACACATAGAGATATCTGTTTTATTTGATTCTAACAATAGCTAACTTAGTGAAAGTCAGGGCACAAAACTACATTAAAAAAATATATTTAAAAAAATAAAAGCTCTTGGAAAACACGTTAACATCAGAGCTCTTTCTCTATGACTTCTTCAGTCAGTTGTGGCCTTAAAAGAGAGTTTAATTATTACTCCTTTTCACTCGTTAATGACACCTTTCTTTCTGAAACCTTTCTTTCTGAAAGCGTTCGGTGACTGGTTTCCCAGTTAAGGCGACAGTATATTTGCTTTTTATAACCCGTCTAGTCGTTTGTCATTACATTTTTACAAAGACTTGCAAACAAACCAAGTTGTGTTTTGTTTTTGTCACAGTACTATTCCATAATCATCTGTATTCCTCGCAGATGTGCTCAAATATCAACAACAGGCTCCACCTGGTGTTTCTACTTCGCATAGTCAGAACAGAGCAGCAGTCAAAATACTTAATATCAACAAATGCAAGAAATTATGCAAATACGATTTCCATATGTCAGAAAGCCAACACGGGGTAGCACTTATTTTAACTTTCTAGAAATCATGTGGCATGCTATATTTACATGCATTCTCTTTTAGTAAATAATTCTGTCACTGAAATTAAGCCAGATTCTTCAAAAGATGCATTCATCCAGATGGTGCATCTTTTCCAGATAGTGACAAACAGTGCATTTCTGCCCAAACCCATCACTACATGAGAACCCACAACTGGCTGCTGAGCATTGTCCATCATGTCGGGCATTGCTTAACAAGCTTCTGAGCCTATGGGATTTTAAGGTACACCAGGACTGTATGAAATTCGATCAGTAGCAATTCTGGGCTGGAAAACTCCTAAAGAGCACTATAGCAACGTCAAGCCAAAAATGGGTAAGGCCACTCCCACAGCACCATTTGGGGCATAATATCACGGGAAAGATGGAGTTCCCAAAACATTGTCCTGATGTGGTACCACATTCGATTCCATCCTGCATTACTATTTTCCACGTCCTTCAATAAAGACAGACACAGTCTGAACAATTTACAAAGGACAGTGACAATTCAGTTCATATAATAAGAGATGCATATTCGCTCACAGCCTCTGTCTAATTTAGGGACTATTATCATTGATCACAGTTTTTTCACTCACTGAATTATTGCTTGAAGTATAGATTTAATTAAGTGATCTCTCTATCTGTCTATCTACAACCACACATGTACATGCTGGCACATATATGACTAGAAATGACGTTCATTAAATCATATGCATATACATTTAAGATCATGCGGAGGTAAGTGAAAACGAACACATGCACATGTTTATAATCTTATATGTAGATTTACATGAAAAACATATATTTGTTTTTTTACACAGTTGACAGTGTTATCCAAAAAAAAAGCTACATTTAAAAAAGACAACTTCTTAGGGACGGAGAGCTGGGAATTTTGTTCATCACATCGCCATTAAAAAGATGTGAAACTTGATCGTGAAATAGGGAGTGGATGGGAGACCTGTGGCTGCAGGCAGAATGGGGCTGTTTGTTTTCAATACCGCTGATGGAAAATCACTGGCATTAAAGAGATGCCCTGATTTACAATAATTTAGCACTGTTTGTCACTTCCTATTATTAGCCTTCCAACCCCTATCTCCAGCAAGCTGATACACAGAAATTAAGAACAGTAATCAACCGGGAAATGATAGACCAGCTGGGAAGACATCAAGTTGGCTGAACATGAATACAGTTCAGCAGCAGAAACAGATGCTGGAGTTGTTGGAAACCCCTCCAGGAGATATTTTCAGTTTTTTTTTTCCATATCGCGCGGAATCACCACTAAATAAATGTCAAGTGCCGCAAGTCTCATAAAAGACACGCAGAAGGGCAGGCAGAGCCCACGGAATCAAACCCACCCGCAGATGATATTTTCGGAAACGCATTTCCTGAATCTTCCTTAGATGGCATGCACATTTTTTTCTCTCAAATATTGATGAAACATTGTGCTATAAGATTCCATGGTCGCACTGGCTCCAGCATCGCACTGGGTGGCTTCCAGCTCCGTCTACCTGGAGCCATTAACACAGCGGCACATCGCTTCATTTTGAGATCATATCTTAATGGAATGGCTTCTATTAAGCGGTTACTTCCCCCCCAAGCCGAGCAAGCCGGCACGGTGACAGGCATGTAATGCAGGCATGAAGCTGACTGGAAGGCTGTTTGCCGCGCGGCACCGTGCGCGCGGAGTTGGGAGCCCTCGGCTCCAGATCCTCCCCTGTCAGCTGCCGCTCGCCCCAACATATGCTTTGTCACGGGCAGCTTATAATTACATTCATAATGATGCAATGGCTAGTGCTAATCCTACCTTCCATGCCAGCTGCCGGTTCTCGTCACTCCATCGTGCCAATAAGTTGGCTGCTGTAACAAATCAAGATAGTGCAAAATAACATCTTTCCCGTGCATCTGTCATCTTGCTGAAAGCATCCTATTATTGCCGGCTGCCGGGAACCAGAAAGTCTATTTGGATTCCAGCGGCTCCCCTCTCGCATGATTCAAGTTAGGTTAGGTGGGCATGCCTAACGCGGTCCTCGCCGTCATCTATCATGCAGCTGCTCCGCCGTCGGTGTGGGAACCACGCTGCCTGCCTGTATCGGAGACGCTAGCCTCCCAGACCTACATCTCGCTGCGAACGAACACACATGAACAAGAGCAGCAGTCGGCGTTTAATCAGGGAATGAGCATTGTTCCCGTCTACAACACCCAGGCAGCGTCGGCTGCAGCTCGCGCTCAAATCCCAGGGCTTATTCTGTCCTGCTGGCTGGCATTACACATCCCCCCGGCTCCTTAAACAGACAGCTCTGCTCCTTTCTGTGGCCACAGACCGCTCTCTATTTCAGCTCAGAGGCACCGTTTTCTTGTCGCGTGTCTACCTGCTACACACGTGCACCAGCAGCGTGTGCTTGGAAGACTGCTGAGCAAATGATAAAACTGGCTTTGGATTTTCAGCTCATCTCCTGCTTAGTGGTAAACAAGCATCAGCCAGAAACTCCCACGGCCATTCCCTGCGCAACACTCCACAGTGTGGTGTGTTGGGGATAGGCTAGTGTGTTCCCGGTTCAAAACAAGGAGGTAACAGTAACATGGGGTAGGTTAAGCCAACATAACAGTTTGACATATTCCGTTAAACTGTATGACACAAGACAACTGTAAAGCTCAAATATATAGAAAACAGCTAAGACAAAAGAAGAGTACAAAATAGCAAGCTTATAAATATAATATCCCCAGCAGACGTTTATGACCTACAGTAAACTGACTAATAATCCTCTTTTTTAAATACTGGTTTGGCTTGGCTTGTGATACATAGGTGAATCTTAGGGTGCAGAAACATATTCAAAAACAAGAATTGGCTAAGCTAATAGATATTGCCTTTGCGACCTGTTGGCTTTGCCAATGGCTTTTAGCCATGTACACAGCATTGCCAATGCTGTGCAGCGTGGTTGAAGTTTAAAGAAAAAAAATCCGTTGAAGCTTCCTACACCATTTTGTACCTGTGCGTGCTACGCATGCTTACGGCTACAAAATTAAGCAGGTTTTTTTTCTTTTTTGGTACCGATTGGTGACAAAATTAATATAAAATGCTCAAAGTGAGTGGGTTATGAATGGAAGCAACAAGTGGGCATAAGCAGTACAGGTTAGGGCAAGGGGGTTGTAGAAACCTCATGGAAGACAAAAGGAGATGCAAAAACAACGAAAGTGGCACAAGGTGGATCAATACAGGGGTTGTAGAAAGCAAAATGAAGGGTGAGGGTGGGGGGAAGAAACAACAGGGAGAGTGGAAAACGCGGGTAGAGGAAGCAATGTTGAGGCTGCAGGAAGGCAATGAAGCGAATCATACAGTGAGCGCACTTGGAGCGGGGCAGAAGGAAGCACTCAGGTGAGAGGGAACAACAAAGAGTGAAGGGAGTGAGATGTACACAAGGGCGACAGCACCAAAACACATGCACTCTCATGAAGCGCTTACCACATAAAAAGTAGAGCTTGAAAAGCGAGCAGTGGAAGCGGAGTTGCTAGGCAAATAAAGCGATGATAAAGAGGCCATGCCTTATGAGAGGATCAACCACAAGATTAACTAGTTGAGACACTAATAAGATGTAGGCAACACGAGTGACGGGAAAGCCAACCTGTGACAAGCTACTGGTGGGCTCCAAGCTCCTCTGGGTTATAGGTAAGCCAGAATATGCCTCACAACAGACATGCGGCTTGCTTTCTAGTAGGCTAGACCTAATAAAGGGCTGCACAGGTCTGTCTGTTACTAGAGTAACATCCAGTACTCAATCACCATTCTTTCATGTGACTTGTCGGAGTAACAGGGTTAAAAACCATCATGGACAACTTCGTACCATTAATCTGTGGCCGATTCAAGGGAAGATAAAAAATTCACTATCTATAAACCACAAAGATCTTTTATTTTTATAGAAGATGACAGTGAAGATATCTGTCTCTTCTCTTGGGAGAAGATGTCTGTTGCAAGTTACTGCTTGCATCACCAACCATTATAAATCTCCTCGCTTTTTATCTACTGAACAGATGATGTGCATAAACTTTTTTTTTAATTTCAAAACGCGAACAGATATAAACATTTCCGCATAAATATTATGTGGAATTTGCATTGTGTTTTTTTAACATTAAACAATTGCTTGGAATTAATTAAATTTGAGCAGTAAAATGTTTATATATTATAAACACTAATACGAATGTATGTCACATAAATAAAGAATAACATTTATAATTACAAAATTGGTAACATTTAAAAAGTTGAAACAAAAATCTCATTCACCACGCTTAAATAAACAAATACCCTGGCTTTTACTTACTAATGTCCAAATACAACAATACTAGACAAATTGCTAAAACTGGAAATGCTTCAGAATACATTGGTGGATGCATGGGAAATCCCATGATCCACCCATGTAGCACCCCCACCACACACAGTAACGCAAGGTATCTGCTTGTGCTGCTTTTTGTTACTCCAGATTTGCTAAGTCACCCAGGGCCACACGAGGTGGCCTGGCGTGTCTTGGAAAATCTAATTCTAGGTTTTGTTCCATACTGCACCCCCTTCTGTGGCACAAGGAAGTAAGGAAGTAAAGTATGTATTTGTTGATTAATTAAAATCATTACAAACAAGGAAAGATAAAACAACCGAATAAAACAAGCATATACTATACACAGTGCTATTAACATCATAAAGTGATACTCCAATAATACGTTGATAATTGACCATTCCATCAAAACGTTCATACAATACACAATAATTTAAATCCTTAAAACCAACTATAATGCCTTATGATTTGCCCCAAAAACTATTATAGCAGCATTTACTTTAAAGTGACTTGTGTTGACAGATGCAATTACAAATACAATTTTTTTGCTGTATTTCATGTACAGGCGAGGGTAAAGTACAACAGTAATATATTATGCAATAAATAAATAAATAAATAAAACTTACTAAAATGCCTTATAATTGCACCAAGAACTATTATAGCAGCGTTTACATAAAGTGACTTCTGTTGGCAGTTGTAGTTACAAATACAAATTTTAGCTGTGTTCCATGTGCAAGCGATAATAAAGTGCAATGTGCCTAACTACATTAAAATATACTCCCAGACCCTTAAGCTAGCTTAACACTTTGCATTCATATAACGTTCGTTAAATTATGTTCCTTACGTATTTTATATCGCAATACAATTATTTACCCGTTCTAAGCCTTTAAGTTTATTCTCTGCAATGATGATAAACTTAACAAAAAGATAAGTAAGTTTAATATGCGCTCCACTCAAACAGGTAGTAAGTGCTTGTCTACATGTTCTAATTCCTAATTCATTAAAGATCGGTTTTAGAATGGTCTTCCGAGCGTCTGCCAAAGCTGGACATAAAGTTACTATATGAATTATTGATTCATCACTTTGCCCACAAAGCCTGCAAATACTCGATGACCATTGGTTCTCCCATTTCGGTATGCCATCCTTAGCCGGATATCTTCCCAACCTCAAGTGCATACATTTATTCTTAAACCTTGGTTTTAAATGATATGCTAAATAGGGTTGTGGCACAAGGAGAACACAGACCTTAATAAATCTGGGCTGCAGTTTGCTAACCTAAAAAACGACAATCTTTACTTATGCCTCAGCTATCTTTCCTGTACAGAAATCTTCACCGAGGGGGCGAAGAACTTCACGCACATGGATATGCATTTTTGTATTAAATTTGGGGGAGACCAGGTGGTGAAAAAAATGTGGAATAATTACTATAAATTATTTAGTGGGGTTATGACATTTAAGGAGGGGTTTAGGGATGGACATGCTAAGAGAAAATGCACACCCTCAACAGAGTAAGATCATTGTAATTCACAAAATACATTTCTATATTTTCTACAGCCCTAATAATGTCAAATTAGACTTAAATTTACTTCCACCTAACCTTGGAATAAGTCAAGCCCCACATATGGTCAACCACTAAGACAGCAATACAGCCCCATAGAAAATAATGGGAAATAATGGTGTTAGTGTTTTAAGTTAACACCCCATTAAATATAATGTTACACTATTAAATATATATTACCAGCTGGCAGTTGCCAGTAAGAAGCTATAATTAGGACCTACTTTCCATAGGAAGAGCATTTTTCGTTTTGTCAATAACTTTGCCCCTGTTTGATGAATCTTGATGACTAATTCAATGCTCACTTCAGCTGCTATCAGGACAGTTTTCAAGGGATTCGTCGTTCGGGAGGCTGAGAAAAAGGGGATCCCAAAACGCATTTACCCCATGTTAATTCCCTTAGGGACTTTAGACATGACTACAGCCCAAACCGCTGGAAGGAATTACACCAAAATTGTCAGAATGGATGGTGTAAATCCATTCAGTAGTTTTAGCTATATTAACTGAAATCCAAATTTGCATATCTAGGGGGAGTGGATCCTCCGCGGATCAGACAATCCCCATGCTATAATCTGATTGACTGTCAGCATTTCAACCAGGAAGTGTTGGCAGCCATCTTGTCACTCGGATTCATCTGAGTCCCACAAAAAACAGTCAAAATATAGAAAAGAGGGAAAGGCTAGCAATGCCCTGACCTCCTGACTTTCCCAGAATTATTAGTTTTTTCTTTTTTGCAATGAACTCGGGTGGACTTGCGGATTTGTGGCAAAAATGAAAAAACCAATAAGCTTGGTCTCCCTCGCTTGTTTTAAAATGAGCCCATAGGTGGGCCAGGTCCCCAGGCATTTAAAAAAAAAATGAGGGGGGCGCACAGGGTCCCCCTCCTAAGGCTCTCATAATAATTATGGAGGGGGCCACGGGGTCCCCCTTCCAGAGCTTATAACAAGCCCCGGTGACTACCACCTCCCCATGGATAAATATAAAAGGAATGAGGGCTTCACAGACTCCCCCGTGCTCCAGGGACCACCACCTCCCCATGCCCCAATCATTTAAAAAACTGGGAGGGGGCCATGCGCTCCCTCTCGCGGGAAATATACGGCCCCTGGTACCAGCATCTCCTTAGGACCAGCCCATGCAGTTCAAATGAGGGGGGCAACGTGGCCCCCTCCTGGAGCCAATAATGGCCCTGGGGACCATCACCCACAGGGCCTGCTCCTTCTATGTCCCGAGTGCCTACCCCTGGGATAATGCTGTGTGCTCTGACTTGGTGTGAATTTGATAGCTCCCGCCAGGTCAGGGCAAACACAAACTCTGCTCTCAGCACAGAAACAGATGAAAGGATTGCTTCTCAGAGAAAGGGAATTGCATGTTTAGCAGCTCACTGTCTGTGAGAGTAATACCGGAAGGAGGCAGGGAGCCGTCAGGGCGGCAGGTGCCTTGAGGATTCCCCTGCGGTCCCGGGTATAAAAGGAGAAAGAGGCAGAATTAGGGTCAGAAACAAGCAGAAAAAGGCTGAATAAATGTCAGCAATGAGCAGATAGGGACAAAATAAAGGTGAGAAATGAGAAGAAATAGGCAAAATAGAGATAAGATACAGGCAGAAAGAGGCATAATAACGGTCAAAAACAAGCAGAAAGAGGTAGAATAAAGGTCAGAAATTAGCAGAAAGATGCCGAATAAAGGTAAGCAAAGAGCAGAAAGATGCAAAATAGAGGCCAGAAACTAGCAGAAAGAGGCAAAATAGAGATCAGAAATGAGCAGAAAGAGGAACTTTAGAGGTCAGAAACAAGCAGAAAGAGGCAAAAAAAGACCAGAAAGGAGCAGACAGATGCAAAATAGAGATCAGTAATAAGCAGAAAAGCAAAATAAAGGTCTGAAATAAACAGAAAGAGGCAGGATAAAGGTCAGAAACTAGAAAAAGAGGCAAAATATAGGTCAGAAACAAGCAGATAAAGGAAAATAAAGGTAAGCAACAAGTAGAATGGGTAAAACAAAGGTCAGAAGTGAGCAGAATAGGCAGAAAATGAGCAGTTTTCACTCATACCCCCACTCACAGAACAACTCAGACACTCTCACAGACACTCACTGACCCATTCACTCATGCACCCACTCACAGATGAACTCAGACAAGTACACCCACTCACAGACACAGTTGGACACTCATGCACATAGAGAACAACTCATTCTCTCCCTCCCTCCCTCCCTCCCTCCCTCACTCACTCACTCACTCACAGGTCTACTCAGAGACTCATACACTGACTCACAGAACCTCTAAGAGACTCAGACACCCACTCACAGACGCACTCAGACATTCGTATACCGACTTACAGCCCCACTCATACTCTCTCACACCCACTTACAAACCTTCTCAGACACTCATACACCCACTGAGAAACTCATGTACTCACTCACACACATAGTTTCAGAGGTTAGTGGTTACAGTTAGGAGATATTCATGCACTCACTCACACACTTAGATTCTCATCATGATGTCAGTTAGAAACAAAACCGCCCGACTTCTTGTTGGATTTGGTTCCGACCAACTTGCGGTTGGTAGTTCTGCCCGACCAATTATGATGCTTGTAAAGACTGTTTGAAAGGACTCCCCTTGATCCCTATGGGAGCCTGTGTTCTGACCAACAACACAGACTCCTATTGGGAAAATGGGTGTCTGCGGAAAACCTTGCACTACTAAAATAGTAAGCCCTTATGCCACGCCAAATCTCTCCTATTTATTAGAATGTATTCCCTATTTTCCAGCCACCCCATCCCTCCCACTTTGACTACTAAAATGTATGCATACTTGTGTAGAGACCTCAGGAATTGAAGTACAGATCTTCACACAGAAAGGCAGATGGGAGACTACTAAAATGTATGCATACTTGTGTAGAGACCTCAGGAATTGAAGTACAGCATGTGCTCATGACAGCGTGGTTCCATCATTCTGCAGCCGCTCCGCCCACGAGGCACTGATTCACTGATTCACTGCCTGTACGGGGGAATTAGTGAGTGGGCGGAGTCGTGACGGAACCATGCCGTCATAAGTACAGTTCGCCCGTGGCTTATGACAGCGTGGTTCCGTCCCGAGCATGGCGGTGCCGCGCTCCCCTCTCCCCCCCAGCGCCGCAGCGGAATTACCGCCGCGGCCAAGGGGTTATGTTGACCAATAAGTGAACCAAGTCACAGATACATCATTAACTCAGGCTCTCTTGAGGGTAGTTGGTAACTTTGCTGCCGAGCCAAATATCCTTACATGCTGGGTAATCTGTGCATTGATTTATTATGCTCAAATAGATATAGTTTATGTCTTTAGAGTAAACTGCACCACCACCTGAGGTGATTCATTAGAAACATTATAGAACCGAGGTGTAGGTTAGTTGTGTGGTTGCTGTAGGATCGTTGAGAACATTGGCCCAATTACTCAGACTCATTTTCTGATAAGTTATACTGTTTTTGGATAGGTAATTGAAGGAAAGCCCAGATTACTCATAACCAAAGACAATCAAGCTGATAGCAATTGTGTGTAGATTTGAATACCACGTTCAAAGGTGAGGAACAATGATGTGAAGGTTTATTCTTCCTGGGGGGAAAGTACGATTTTGGTCGCATTTCAAGAAGGATGGGTCAAGCACCTTGTATAACATCTTGAAATGCTGTTTAGAGAGATGCACCCAAATACCCCAGAAATCCTCTTGTGCAGCTCGCTCAGACAACCATTGGCACTTGGAGATTTTCCACTTAGCAGGGGTTTATTATACATGTCCAGGTAGTCCTCAGATTCCAAGATGCCAATCGTTGCAGGGTCAGTCCAAGATAAGGATCTTCTATCTGGAAATTAATTTGGTACTTTAGAGCTCTGACTAATTCAAAGAAAACGTGCAACGTGCTAGGAGAGCTAACAAAAGGCTCAGGGAATCCAGTATGCCAGTGATTTTGTGTTGGGAGTTAATATCTTTTGCCATTAAAGTAAATATTTTCTCCAATCAATAAAAAAGCTGAAAAGGCTTCGATCTCGGTGAACATTTTATATGGGTGGCTTTAATGAGAACTTGCGGTTTTAAAAAAAATAAATATATAGTACTACATAGGTGCTGGTTATGAAGCGTATAGGCAGGATTAATCTACTAGAGCAATAGGTAAGTGGCTAAGCCCTCTCATCTTATTCCCATGGGCGGAGAGAATCATATCAATCATACAATGATTGTTTTAAAAACATTGGCACTGCAAAAGGACAGGTATACACTTTGTTAATTTAATATAGTCCTGCAATATTGATTTCCAAACAATGAATACATCCAAAATCGAAAAGCAAGGAATAATCACATGTCCATTATAACTGATAAAGTATGCCCCGTTCCCCTGCTACCATAACTGCGAGGGATAAGTAGTTAGAGGTTATGATAGGTTCACGGATTTCAGCTTGACAAATGTCATCGATAGGGCTCGAAAACAATGGAAAATCAGTCTGGAATATGCACAGCGGGTACTGAAAAAAAATATCTTCTGAACTTCTTTTCAGTGCACCATGCATCAATTAAGCCTGAAAATATATATTTTCAGAACCACAACTCAGACCCAAAAACTCAGTTTTCATCATGTCATTGGGGGCATCTATTTTCCCCTAATTTAGCTAAGGTCTATAAAGAATAAAAAAAAGGCGGTCCTTGAGACACCATCAGAAGATGCTGGAAAAAGACAGGCCTATCTTCGTAAGTGTCATAAATTGTGTAGATACTGAATTGCTCATGTTTGTAAGCATACTGGCAACAGCCCAGTGATTCTGAACATCAGTTTTAGTTTGGAGTGTCCACCTAGAAACAAACGGTGGCCATACTACATAAACATACAACCTGCGATGCACTGCAAATGTTCTGTTCTCATTTGAACTCACAATGTTAATATCATTACAGACAACATGAATCTCCAATAAATGTGCAGTTTAATCCATTACTACATTCTGGTTAGATGGCTTATTTTTTCGTTTTCTTGATATTTCAGGTAAGGTTTCTTAACCCATTGTTTGGTGGTTTTAAATGATTTACACTAGTTCCTCTGTTTGAGTTTAGCTGCTGGTAGTTGCAACTTCCCAGGGTTGAGCTAAAGGTTTTACAAACAAGCCTAACCAGATCCAAGATGGTTTCGCAGGTGTACTACATACTAAGGTCGCACAAGCATACCATATAATATATCATGATCCTCACTTCAGGATAGTGCCAGAGCCTGGCCACTTGGTATATGTTCCTCCTGTGCCCTTCCTAATGCCAAAGAAGAATACACAGGAAGATGTACTTTGTAAAGATTAGAGGAAATTTTGAAATATTAAGAAGAAAACATTGTCTTTGTGCAGTTCTGACATCCCACCAGCCCCCCAAATCATTATTAACCCTAGTCCCCTTGGGCCAGTCTCCTTAAGCCAACAACTTTACCTAGACTTTGAATAGGTACTACATACATCCAGCCTGGTAGATGTTTGCAGAAACAGTACTCTGCATGCCAATAGACTCATCAGTGTCTGGGACAGGGCTCTGGTAAAGGTGCTGTGGAGATAGCCTGCATTGGAAGAAGATGATTATGTTCTTCTCATTGTAAAAGGAAACTGGCCTCTGAACAGGATTCAAATGGTTCAGGCCTAGCTGAACGAAATCTGTGTGCAGGTGACCCCATCAACCATGATACTCAGATGTCATGAGATTCTAGCAGCCTTATGTGCCAGACTTGACCTCAGGGGAGAATCTTAAACAATCATTTCAGGACAGGAAGTAAGATGATTCTGAAAAATCCTGACCTGCCCAACAGTAACTTTCATATAGAAATAACTTATTGGCCAAGATAAATTAGGCCATTCGTCGTGATTCCTGAACCATTTGGAAATCCCTGTTACAATTATTTTCCATATTTTTTTTAGTTTAAAGCTACAATTGGACATCGATGGTTCACATTGCCTCTTGTTTTATTAACAATGTATTCAAGCACAGTAAACAAAGCCTAAACATTGCAATTCCAGCCAGTGCCCAGTGTTAGCTAACTGTCAATCGAACTGCCGCCAAATAAACATGCAATATTGAAAATACATACCAGGCACAATGTATTATATGACCATTTTGGGATTCTAGTGACGTTTACATACCAATCAGCCTTCTGACTTATGGTTTATGTCACCAGAATCTTTTGATGGACGGTATTGCACAGTTACCCTTATGGAACCGTGAAATCCCATGTGGGCCCCTTCCCTTTTGCAAAATGCAATACAACTCCAATTCGGGAGTTGGTAATTTTTTTAATGTTTTGTGAATGGATTGCTGTCACTAAACATTAATACATCATATACCAATTTGCATTTTGGAAGTTATTCCTACAACATGTCTCGTCCAAATTATTAATCGGTATTCATTAGTAAAGCCATTTTAGGAGTTGATAAATGTTTATCAACTCCTAAAATGGCTTTAGTACATTAAAAACAGAATTTTACCAGTCTGAAACATTGTATAAAAGTGTTTGCGACTGATAAAATACTTAGTATATCTGGCCCTCACTATAATAAAGGCTTTCTAATAGTTTGAGTTTCGGTATGGTTGGGCTTGGCTTTCCCAAAGCACAATTATCTGTAATTTAAGGTCGATATTTTTTATCCAATCGCTCTAGGGTTTCTAATTGTTCAGACCTACAACATGGACCAGTTGCAAAAGTAAGCACTGTAGAATGTAGCTTTTTAAAAATAAAAAAAAAAGCTTTTGTTTTGTTTGAAATATGAAGCAATAATAGAAGAATGAGCTCCAAAAAGGATGCATGAAGGTATGCATGATAACATACTGTGCAAGTAATTGATATACATCAGTAACTATTAAATTTGAAATAACCATATTAAATGGATGTGTTTGATGAGGAAAATTCTCTCTTTTTCTTAGAAGCAGTACATTTGTAGTAGAGCTTATGAATAGGAGCCCACTGTCGAGTGATATCAAAAAAGAGCTATAAAACTAACAATTATTGAGACCAAACTATATAAAAGTGGAATATATATGCACTTTTTGCTTGATGTCTACTTAACATACAAAAAAGGATTTTTTCAAACAAACTCTTTGTATTAAATCAGGGTCACTGGAATTATGTGGTAGAGGAGGACCAAATTATGTGCAGGGTTGAATAAATTATGTAACAAGAAAAGGCAAATATGCTTCATAATGTGGCACATTTTGTAATAGTACAACCTTATTATTTTGTTATTTTCACACGTAATAGCACTATTAACTTGTGTTCTGTTTGAGCTGGAAACAATTTTTTTTTATTGCTGAAATAAAGATGATGCAGCAGATGATGGATTATATGGCAAACGCAGCAAATCCATAATTATGCAGAAAATGCCGTGGCCACAACTCACAAAATTTCAGAGGCCCTGTTTATGATTTGACTGAGTTTAGCCTTGATATAGTCAGTGGCGCTATATATCAATAATGCTGAAGGAAACCCGGGGCCTGATGTACAATCTAATTTTGTGGTCACAAAACCTCTGATTTGGAAAATCACATGGTTTGCATCTGAAAAATAGTTTTTTGCACTAAACCCACTTCCCAGTTCAATAACAAGTAACCGAATTGCAAACTGGGTTTAGAACCCACTAATAATTAATGATTTAGAAAGTAAATGTTTAGGGCGCCCTTTCCAAATAGCAATTCAAATTTGTATCTCACACTGCTGAAATTTTTTTCAGCATGGTAAATAGCTTGAAGCTGGAAAAAAAACTGGTTTTCTTGTCCACTGAGAGTGAGTCTTCCAAAGGTAACCTCCAGTGCCCTGCACCAATGGTCCAGAAATGAAAAAACAGCCTCACATTTCTCCTGTTGCTAGGAAAGCTTGTCCTGGTCAGGCCTACAGCTCTCCGGTCCTCAAGGTAGGTTTGTAAGAACCAAGCCTTCCTCTTGCCAGGGCGCCTGCAGAATCCAATCCACACTAGTCAGCTAAGCCTTCTTCGAGCCCGGAGCCTTCCTATTTTTCTTCTTCTATAGCAGGTAGCTGGAGGCCAACCACTTGCCCTCAGTTACAGTCTCAGAGTGTTGTTAGGTGTAAGGAGGTCTTAAGTCTTCTACTAACAGTCAGGCGGAGTCTGCTTTCATCAAGGTGTTTTCATCTCAGGTCCAGGAATGTTATGAGAAGATGGAGGTAGGATGCCAATCCTATGTTTCGCACATCTAGTGTTTGGGGAACTCCCTACACCCAGTCCTAGGCTTTTTTCTCTCAGTAGATCCATCTATTTTCTATCAGGGTGGTTGGGGAAGAGCTGATCTGTACCCCACTTACATTTTAAATGGCTGCCTCCAGCACACATACAAAGGGACTTGGCACCTGTCTTTTGTCACCCTACACAATTTGAGGCCCTGACAGGAGAAGGGAAGAACTTTCCTGTAGCAATATGGGGGAGTATAGGGAGTCCTCCCTCACTTCAAACGCTTGCACCATGCACAAATATTGGACCTCTTAAATCACTCATCAGATCCCTTCTGGACATGTGGCAGACTTAGAAGAAGGGCTGCCTTGTTGCCTGTTCTGCTGCTAGAAGGACTGCCCTGCTGTCATGTTGCCTGAGGAAGAAAGCCTGCACCTGCTTCTTGAACTCGGGACCACCGGAGTGACTCCAAGTGTTAGCTGGCTGGTGTGCTGTTCTGAGCTACAAGGACACAACAAGCTCCAGAGGCCTCCCTGTAACTGCCCAGCTGATCTGCTGCTGCCTGCAACAGGACCTGCCTGAGCCATGCTGGCCTCTGCTACAGTGAGTCCCTGCTCCTCAAGAGGTGCCCCCCGAGATCCTGGACACTTGGGTGGCATTAAAGTTCACTCCTCCTAAGAAAAGGGAGAAATTCTGAAGTTGTGGATTCCTCGTCTCCATTTACCCATTTGCACCGAGACTGTGCTGCCCGCGATAACCGCCATTGTGAAACTCCAGTGACCCCCCTCTTCGCGCTACTGTGACCACAAGTGAAGATCAGCAATTTGACAACTACACTTCGCACTACAGCAATGGCAGCCTGCTGTGACTGCCAACATGAAGCACTAGTGATGCCCGTCCGCAACTCTCTGCCGTGTGCGATGCTCTCCCTGCTCCTCATGGCCTCCTCCACTGTGAACTAGACTCTTCCTGCCTGACTTTGAGAATGTACCTTTTTCAACTGGACTAACCAGGTGCCTGTAACCAGACTGCAGTTCATCACATTCGGCCTGAAGGTGTGACTTTCCCCCGGTCTAGCATTACCATATGACCACGATTGGCGTTTCGTGCTTTTAGGAGCTATACTTAGCTAAAACTTTGAAACTGTGTATCTCTTGTTCTACTGATTGGATTGTTGTCATTCTGGTATCATTTTATTTTTTTAAATGTACTATCGTTTTCTAAATTGGTGTGGTATTTTACCTGTGTTGTGTTTTCACTTTATTTCTGTTTTTGAGCTGCATACATATTCTACACATTGCCTCTAAGTAAAGCCTGATGGCTTTTGTGCCAAACTACCAGAGGGTTATGCACAGGTTAATTAAGCGACTTTTGTGGTTTGACATGGTTTGTTCTTACTTGATAAGGATTCTCACCCACCTCAATCAAAAACCCAATGTCCCACAACTAGTGTAAAGTTTAGGCAGTTTCACATGGTTAACTGGATGACTGAATGTGGTCAAAGTATTTTTCTGACTTTTAGGCTCTTGCTACTATGCAATAAAAGCTCAATCTTCCTGCAAAGCCGCATACAACTATTAGGTAAGATGAATTTCTTGTCCTTGATTCTCAAATATACAACTCAGAGCACATTACTGTGTGCTGCGAGCAAAAACACTCTTTACATAGCAACATATTATCCTATTTATTTCCATGTAAAAGAGCTATGTGCAATAAGGCACACACTGGCTGTCTGAGTGGGGCGAGACTGTGTGTCACATTGCACAAAATAGCAAAGCCTAGGACAGAACCTGGATAAACGGCAGGCCTCCTTTGCAGCATTTACAATTTGCTGGCATTGTGATAGCGATCTCTTAAGATATAGAGCATGCAATGCCATTCAACTTGAAAATTGTTCGAGGGACATCGTGGGAGCATGCAGAGCTCAATAGGATTGCACGGGACGCCTTTTGATGCCAGCAGGCTTTACACTTCATCATGAGGAGATGTCCTGAAATTAGGTTCACCTGCCAGTATCTATGCTTCTGGCCATCATGATTTCTGCCCCTGAAATGCGGAATAGCTGCTCTTCGCCCACGTTTCTGAGCCGTTTTCGCCATTTCAACGCAAAAAGCTGTCATTTAAGTTACATTAAATGAGTAGTTTTACTTAAATTGCATAGTATACCGGGAAATATTATGCAATATTCCACTTGCCTATTGATGGCATCTGGTTTCACTCAAAGCCAATTTGTGATATTTTAGTACATTAACTTTGTGTCCACTGACATGGCGGTTTGTACTGGACCATCCCATTATGCTTCTTTTGCATACATTAGAAGAGGATGTACAACATGTGTATAACAATGTATCTGTACTTTCTGCGTAATGTTGTATAAAATGAAAGTTTTTAATATTTGTTTTATTTGTTAATAAATACGGCCTGGGGGGTCACTCCCCCCTATTCCAAAATCTTACAACAACTGGTGTGGTCTCCCCAATCCTGTGCGCCTGGGGGTGGAGGGCTGTCATCCTAGAACCAGGGGCAGAGGGTAGGGGTGAGAGGGGACCTAGGTAATTACCAGACCAAATGTCACTGTGCAATAAAGCGCTTAGATGAAGCTGCCATGTCAACCTTCTCAGCAAAGTAGCTATTTTGCGAGAAAGTTGATCAGCGCTGTGTTCCCCTCGCTGTGCGTCATGCGCAGTAGCTTAGCTTTCTTGGAGCACTTGTGCTAAGTTGTAATACATTTGGGCCTGAAACTTTGACATGCACAAATGCTCTTAAGGATGCATCTGGTAAAAGGATTTTCACTGTATGTGAAAAAAAGAGTGTTGCAAAGATTACATTTATCTTGCCACTGAAATGTAATACGACTCAAACAAAAAAAAAGATGAAGAGCGACTTGTCTTCACTCAGAATAAGGGGTAGTGACAGCACTTAGCTAGCTGCAGTCCACTGATTAGCTTGGGCATGTTCTGCTAATAGTTTTGCTTCTTGTGCTCTGATAAAACTGTTTTCGCAACAATTCGAAACCCTATTATTTAGCTCTGTACCCAGCAGAGATACACCTCGCGATGCAGGTCAAATTCCCAGTTGTCTTGTTCATTTCCGTTCTCATTACGGAACTGCAGCTGTTGGAGCGGCTCGACATTGGTGCATCAGCCATCCAATCACGTTAACTCTGGTGAATTTGACTAGACATCTTGCATTCCCTCACCTGTCTAGTGAAGTGATGGATGTTTGACTTCACCAGTCTCCTGCCATTGCTGCTTCGCTTTTATCACTTGTCTGAAATGCATTAATGAGTAAGATGTGTTTCCAGCACAGGAAACGTGTCTTCCTTGGATTAAACAAGCGACCTGTCCAGACAACTAGGTCCTTGTATCTGCCGCATAACGTCTGCTTTATATAGTCGGTCAGTCAATAGGCTTTATTTCGATAATCAAATCTTAAAAAGCAGTACATAGTATAAAGAATTCAAAACAGTACATTCTTTAAGATTTCCATTAAAAAAATTACATTTATAAATTAGCTAAAACAGACACAATTAATAAGTCAGATTAAATAATTAGTTTAAGCCTTCTTGATCTGATCACCCAGGCCCAACTTAAAAATTTTGCAATGCCACACACAAATAAGGGCCTAGTGTCGTGCTTTAAAATTCTCAGAGCTACCATACAATGATTCGTACCCAACTCCCTGCAAATAGGCTTTAGCCATCTAGTTCTAGGGGCTTTATAGACAGGACATTCAAAAAGTAAAGGAGGAACCGACTCAGTCCTCTGGGGACAGAAGGGACATGTGGAAATGGTTTGCACCGGGATTTTCCAGGTCGATGTCAATTCTCTCAATGGTAAAATACCCAATCTAAATTTAATAAACAGGACCCTGTCTCTAGATTTTGATATTACATCGAGATAGGATTCCCGAAAAAACACATCCTTTACCAAGATAAAGTCCCTAGAGGATCTACAAAGATCGGGGTTCGAACTTCTCTTCCCCGACAGCCAGTCCCAATGAATCCTCTTCAGGGTAGATTTAGGCGGGGCTGTCCTAGAATACCATGACTCCCAAAGCCCTAACTCCCCAAGCAGTCATTTTACATCCCGTAGCCACCCAATCTTTGACCATCCAGGCAGTTCTAATATCTCCCTAAGACCATCTGCATAACTAGAAAGTTCTGGGACTCTCCAGAGGCGAGCCCAGAGGAGCAAAGGGCGCAGCCTTGCCTGGTCTTTAATGGGGCGACATCCCAAGTCCAAAAATAGTGGTAGGGTTGGGGTACTATAAGGGAGGGACAGCAAATCTTTCAGAAATTTGGATTCTGAGCATGCTAACTGGTCAACATTCTCCAGACCCCATAGCTCAGCACCATACAGGGCCCCACTAACCCCTCTGGCTGAGTAGATGTCCAATACAGGAGCTATAGGTTTAAAGGATGATGAACGCTGCTCTTTAAGAAGAGCCCCCACCACCCTTTTATGGCTCAACAGCATCTTTTGAAGGTGCGTTGACCACCTCATTGTGTCTGACAGACGGATGCCCAAATAATCAAATTCTTTGACCCTTTCCAAATGTACCCGATTTAATAGTGGTGGTTTCCCAAGCTTTTTCGGAGGATTAAGGATCAAATATTTGGTTTTATCTGTATTAATTTGAAGGCCCCTTTTCTCACAAAAAACTTGAAAGCTGTGGAGGAGAGTTTGTAAGCCCATGGGCGACTTAAAGATGAGCAGGGTGTCATCGGCAAAAAGTAGGGTAGAAACTCTCCTGCCCGCCAGGGATGGTGAATCGGACGGATTTTCCATAAGATGTTCCACCACTCCGTTCACGTACAACGAGAACAGAGTGGGGGCGAGCACACATCCCTGGCGGACACCCCTATTTACCGGTATTTTTACTGTCTTCTCACCCTACTTGCCCCACCTCAACTGAGCAAAGTTCCCCGAATGGAGCTTGATCACCAAAGATAACAGATAAATGGCATTCCTAAATCAAGCAGAACCTTCCACAATTGGTTCCGGGGGACAAGATCGAACGCCGTCCGCAGATCAATGAAGGCGAGATATAAACTGCCTTTGCCCAAGGTGACCACTTTCCAATACAGAAGCATCAGTCTGAAGGTTTGCTCAATAGTCCCAGTACGCGACCTGAACCCAGCCTGCAGATCTGAAAGAATTTTGTTATCCTCTATTCACTGGAGTATTCTCCCCAGAACCACCTTCCCTGCCACCTTCTGGGATGAATCAATTAAGCTTATAGGCCTGTAGTTTGCAGGGTCGTCCCTATCCCCCTTTTTAAAGATAGGAACGACCTCCGCACCCATCCATGAGTCAGGAAGGACTGCACCACAATAGGAGGCATTGAGTAATGAAGAGATGAGTAGCCCCCATTCAGTCAAATTTAAACAAAACAAATCCCCGGGTACCCCATCCGGACCCGATGTTCTGTGAGGTACTAGGGAGGAAATTACCCTCTCCACCTCCTTAGGTGTAAAAGATTGAATTTCACTAAACTCAACCTGGCTCATTTGAGGCAGGACAAACAACCCACCGAGGTCGGCCTGGGAGGAGGAGTACAGTTTAAGGAAGTGGTTAAACAATGCCTCCTCCGGGATATTACGAGTTAGCAAGGAGTCGACCGGCCTATTTCTTGACCTAACTAGATTCCAAAAACCCCTCGGGTCCCTCCCGGCACTAGGCTCTTTCAGGTATAACCAGAACTGGCCATCCCACTCTTTTTTTGCGTTAATAATGCCATTTTTATAAGCCTTCCTAGCCACCCCAATACATTCCGGACTCTTAGACCTTACTGCTCCTATCAAGACCCTTTTCGCCCTCCGACATTTGTTAGAAAACCATCCATGAGACCCTCTAGATTCTCTACACAACTTCTTAGGAGGATTCTTATTACGAATCACAAATAGGTCACCAAGAGCATCAATAGTATTGCAAAAAAGGGAGGAAACAGATGGGAAAGTAAGGCGACTACCACCTAGACTGGTCATAGCCTTAGACATATTTATGCCTATTCCATGGACCTTTCCCTCATCCAAACTGACCTTTTGCCACTTAAGTCTCCTCCCACAATTAACCGGACAGACTTCACCAGTTGTCCGCAAGACTGAAACTTCCCGCGAACGGGAAGGAGCCGTCAACATGGGCAAAAGCGACAAGGAAAGCGGATTATGATCACTTTCGATAGAAGGAATGACAACCATATCAGACATAAAAGCCCAAAGCTTATAATCCAATAAAAAGTAATCTATTCTAGATGAATGGCCAACCCTATTAAATGTATGCGAACCATAGGGGTCCGACTTTGTTCTGCCATTAGCTGCCCTTAAGCCATACTCAAGAACTAGGGCATTCAGCTGCGTAGCACGTTTGGACCATCTTTTTATGGGTGCTAATGCTAGAGGTGGAATGCCCCTCCTCATGTCCTCCTCTGCTATCCCAAGGATATCATCTGCAGCTAGGGGCTCGAACGTGCAGTTAAAGTCACCAGCAACCAAAACGTACATGTTGGGAGTACACAAGCTGAGATCACGTTCTAACCCCAATATAATGGAGGAGGACAAGTCCCTACATCCGCCTCTGGTGCAGATGTTAAAAATTTCCAAAGACCGGCCTCTAAAGGAGCCACTAAGAGAGAGTCTCATTAAATCAGGTGACAGGAAAGCACACTGCCTAACATTAAGCCCTAACGAAATACTAACCCAGATAAGTAGGCCCCCCGAGGGGCGACCCTTCCCTGAGATAGAAGGAGTAGCCGGAACAAAGTGGGAGGTATACCCTACCTTGTAACAAGGCTCGAGGCTTTATATAGATAGACGCGGGAAAGGAACATGAAATACGCGTATCTTTAAAATCTATTTACATTCATATAACACACATTGCATATATAAATATATATATATATTTATAAATATCTATATAAATAAATATATATATATATATATATATATATATATATATATATATATATATATATATATATATATATATATATATATATATATATATATATTACCTACTGGCGATAGCCAGTAGGTATATATAGTTAGGATTTTTTTCCTATGGGATTTTTGAAAATTCTATGTCGAATAACTATGGCGTTTGAGGACAGAATTGGCTGAAATTTTCAGGAAAATGGAACATTTTGTTTCTGAGCAGCCCCTGAAAATTTGGGGGGGGTTTCGTCAAGGGGGGGCCGAGAAAAAAGGGGGGTCTCAAAACGTGTTTTTCCTATGCAATTTTCCATAGGGCGGTTGGCCTCACTTTTAGCCTGAACGGCTGAATGGATTTACACCAAACTTGGCAAAATTGTAGGGACTGGTAGCCCGATGTGCCTTTGCTATGTCTCAAGATATAGGCTCCAGTGGTTTTTACGAAAATTAACTTTGAAAAAAATATATTGGGCTACATTGGGCTATATATATGTTGGAGCCCAAATGTAGCCCAATGTAGCCCAATGTAGCCCAATGTAGCCCAATGTAGCCCAAAGATGGCCACCAGAGAATGTCCCAGAGTGTTCTAAAGAACAACTAGAGTGCTGACAGTCCTACTTATTACAAAGGTATGGCACACCTGAAGCCATCTTGATTGGAATAAAGTGGTAACTCTTAAAACATTTAATTTAAAAATTAACAAAATGAGGGGGTTCATTTTGCCATAGAAAGTATGATTAGCGAATATATGACGAAATCCCGCATACCATCAGTCCACAAAAAAAATCCCGCATGTACTATTAGGCCGCAAATTAAAATAACGAAAACTTTTAGAACGAATATGCCTTTAGCATACACTAAACAACTAAACTACCCTAAACCCTAAAACACTACCCCCAGCATGACCCTACAATACACAAACAGTACAACACTACCCTAAACCCTAAAACACTACCCCCAGCATGACCCTACACTACACAAACACTACAACACTACCCTAAACCCTAAAACACTACCCCCAGCATGACCCTACACTACGCAAACACTACAACACTACCCAAAACAATAAAACACTACACCCCAGCATGACCCTACACTACGCAAACACTACAACACTACCCTAAACCCTAAAACACTACCCCCAGCATGACCCTACACTACACAAACACTACAACACAACCCTAAACCCTAAAACACTACCCCCAGCATGACCCTACACTACGCAAACACTACAACACAACCCTAAACCCTAAAACACTACCCCAGCATGACCCTACACTACGCAAACACTACAACACTACCCTAAACCCTAAAACACTACCCCCAGCATGACCCTACACTACGCAAACACTACAACACTACCCAAAACCCTAAAACACTACACCCCAGCATGACCCTACACTACGCAAACACTACAACACTACCCTAAACCCTAAAACACTACCCCCAGCATGACCCTACACTACGCAAACACTACAACACTACCCAAAACCCTAAAACACTACACCCCAGCATGACCCTACACTACACAAACACTACTACCCCCAGCATGACCCTACACTACGCAAACACTACAACTCTACCCTAAACCCTAAAACACTACCCCCAGCATGACCCTACACTACGCAAACACTACAACACTACCCTAAACCCTAAAACACTACCCCCAGCATGACCCTACACTACGCAAACACTACAACACTACCCTAAACCCTAAAACACTACCCCCAGCATGACCCTACACTACGCAAACACTACAACACTACCCTAAACCCTAAAACACTACCCCCAGCATGACCCTACACTAGGCAAACACTACAACAATACCCAAAACCCTAAAACACTACCCCCAGCATGACCCTACACTACGCAAACACTACAACACTACCCAAAACCCTAAAACACTACCCCCAGCATGACCCTACACTACGCAAACACTACAACACTACCCAAAACCCTAAAACACTACCCCCAGCATGACCCTACACTACGCAAACACTACAACACTACCCAAAACCCTAAAACACTACACCCCAGCATGACCCTACACTACGCAAACACTACAACACTACCCAAAACCCTAAAACACTACCCCCAGCATGACCCTACACTACGCAAACACTACAACACTACCCAAAACCCTAAAACACTACCCCCAGCATGACCCTACACTACGCAAACACTACAACACTACCCTAAACCCTAAAATACTACACCCCAGCATGACCCTACACTACGCAAACACTACAACACTACCCAAAACCCTAAAACACTACCCCCAGCATGACCCTACACTACGCAAACACTACAACACTATCCTAAACCCTAAAACACTACGCCCAGCATGACCCTACACTACGCAAACACTACAACACTACCCTAAACCCTAAAACACTAGCTCCAGCATGACCCTACACTACGCATACACTACAACACAACCCTAAACCCTAAAACACTACCCCCAGCATGACCCTACACTACGCAAACACTACAACACTACCCTAAACCCTAAAACACTACCCCCAGCATGACCCTACACTACGCAAACACTACAACACAACCCTAAACCCTAAAACACTACCCCCACCATGACCCTACACTAAACAACCACCACAACTCTACACTACACTAACACAACACTACACTACACAACACTACACTACACTACACAATCACTAACCCACGAAAAAATTAACACAAACCCACTTACCTCTCTCGTCATCGTGGTTTTCACAACGCAAATGCATTTACCATACATGCCTTTAAAACGTAATTCTTTGTAAAGGCATGCGCGATAAATGCACATGCGTTTTGAAAAAATGCGGGATAATGGTATGCGAGGTCAATGACCTTGCGGGATAATGGTATGCGGACTGAAAGTCTGCGGGATAAAAAATGCGGGAAAATGGCTGCAAACCATGATTAGCAGCAGACTTCCCTGGTGAGCACTAGCTTTACTACAGTGATCTAATGAGCAACTAGAGTGCTAACATTCAGAATTTATGGCAAATGTGTGACACATCTGAATACAATCACTCATACATACAGTCACTCATTATTACAACACTATCATATGCACTCATACACCTAGTCAGTCCTGTGAAGAATCAATCACACTTCGATTTCCTCATCTATACAGTTAAACACAGAACACCATACTTTTCACACATATACTAACACATACTTACTCTCTTATACAATCACTGATACAAGTACACATTGATATGTACAGAGTCACACACCTCCCAGCCAGCCACACACACACTCAGTCTTCCATACATCCACTCATTCTTCAATATGTAAAACATATTTAAACTTTACAAAAACACACAGACACTAGATGATGTCATCAGTGATGTCATTTGAGATGTCATCAGTGATGTCATCAGTGATGTCATTTGAGATGTCATCAGTGATGTCATCAGTGATGTCACTGACCATGTCATGAATGATGTAATATGTGACATCATCAGCAGTGGATTGCGGGTGCGCGATATATAGTTAGTGCAACTAACTATATATGGAATTTCATTGGTTTTATGTCAATAAAATGTCCAGCTAACTATATATGGTCTCTAACCTATGGTTTTTTCAGTGAATTTTCAAGGTTTTGTAAATGCAAATTCCTAACTATATATGGTCTATAACCTATGGTTTTTTTCAGTGAATATATATATATATATATATATATATATATATAAATATATATGTAACCTACTGGCGACAGCCAGTAGGTATATATAGTTAGGATTGTTTTCCATAGGGAAATCGCAACATTCTATTGGGAATAACTTTGTCGCCGGTTGAGGAATCTTCCTGAAATTTTCCTTAACTTTGCCTCGCGGCGCTCCAGTCCTTCCCTGCAAGTTTGGGGGGGATTCGTCAAGCGGGGGCCGAGATAAAAGGGGGGTCCCCATGTTAATTTCCATAGGGCGGTTGGACTCACTTTTAGCCCGAACGGCTGAATGGTTTTCCACCAAACTTGGCAAAATTGTAGGGACTGGTAGCCCGATGTGACTTTGCTATGTCTCAAGATATGTCCTCCAGTGGTTTTTACGAAAATTAACTTTGAAAAAATATATATTGGGCTACATTGGGCTATATATATGTTAGAGCCCAAATGTAGCCCAATGTAGCCCAATGTAGCCCAATGTAGCCCAAAGATGGCCACCAGAGACAAAAAAAACAAATGTAGCCCAAATATCAGCCAGATGTAGCCCAACTATAGCCCAATGACAGAATGTCCCAGAGTGTTCTAAAGAACAACTAGAGTGCTAACAGTCTTACTTATGACAAAAGTATGGCACACCTGAAGTCATCTTAATTGTTAATTTCCATAGGGCGGTTGGACTCACTTTTAGCCCGAATGGCTGAATGGTTTTCCACCAAACTTGGCAAAATTGTAGGGACTGGTAGCCCGATGTGCCTTTGCTATGTCTCAAGATATGTGCTCCAGTGGTTTTTACGAAAATTAACTTTGAAAAAATATATATTGGGCTACATTGGGCTATATATATGTTAGAGCCCAAATGTAGCCCAATGTAGCCCAATGTAGGCCAAAGATGGCCACCAGAGACAAAAAAAAACAAATGTAGCCCAAATATCAGCCAGATGTAGCCCAACTATAGCCCAATGACAGAATGTTCCAGAGTGTTCTAAAGAACAACTAGAGTGCTAACAGTCTTAATTATGACAGAAGTATGGCACACCTGAAGTCATCTTAATTGTTAATTTCCATAGGGCGGTTGGATTCACTTTTAGCCCGAACGGCTGAATGGTTTTCCACCAAACTTGGCAAAATTGTAGGGACTGGTAGCCCGATGTGCCTTTGCTATGTCTCAAGATATGTGCTCCAGTGGTTTTTACGAAAATTAACTTTGAAAAAATATATATTGGGCTACATTGGGCTATATATATGTTAGAGCCCAAATGTAGCCCAATGTAGCCCAATGTAGCCCAAAGATGGCCACCAGAGACAAAAAAAAACAAATGTAGCCCAAATATCAGCCAGATGTAGCCCAACTATAGCCCAATGACAGAATGTCCCAGAGTGTTCTAAAGACCAACTAGAGCGCTAACAGTCTTACTTATGACAAAAGTATGGCACACCCGAAGTCATCTTGATTGTAATAAAGTGTTAACACTTAAAACATTTAATTTGCAAAGGAACAAAATGAGGGGGTTCATTTTGCCATAGAAATTATGATTAGTGCTGAAGAAAGGAAAATTAGGGCACATTTTGAGTGACTTCTCAAATCCTCTTATATTTCATTAAAAACATTCTGATATGCAGTCTCCCAAGATGGCCACCAGAGACAAAAGAGCCTGTGCTTAAAAACTCTGTTAGCAAAGCAGGCATTTGAGATTTAAAAAACGTTTTAATATATAAAAACGTTATCCGCTAATAGAATTAGCATTTAAAAAACCTTGCGAATTCAATGAAAAAACCATAGGTTTCAGGCCTTATATAGTTAGGAATTAGCATTTAAAAAACCTTGCGAATTCACTGAAAAAACCATAGGTTTCAGGCCTTATATAGTTAGGAATTAGCATTTAAAAAACCTTTGAAATTCACTGAAAAAACCATAGGTTTCAGGCCTTATATAGTTAGGAATTAGCATTTTAAAAAACCTTGCAAATTCACTGAAAAAACCATAGGTTTCAGGCCTTATATAGTTAGGAATTAGCATTTAAAAAAACCTTTGGAATTCACTGAAAAAACCATAGGTTTCAGGCCTTATATAGTTAGGAATTAGCATTTAAAAAACCTTGCAAATTCATTGAAAAAACCATAGGTTTCAGGCCTTATATAGTTAGGAATTAGCATTTAAAAAACCTTTGAAATTCACTGAAAAAACCATAGGTTTCAGGAGTTATGTAGTTAGGAATTAGCTTTTAAAAAACCTTTGAAATTCACTCAAAAAACTATAAGTTTTAGTGGTCTTATAGTTAGCTGGACATTTTACTCATACAAAACCATTGAAATTGCTCCTATATAGTTAGTTGTACTAACTATATTTCGCGCACCCGCAATCCACTGCTGATGATGTCACATATTAGATCACTCATGACATGGTCAGTGACATCACTGATGACATCTCAAATGACATCACTGATGACATCACTGATGACATCATCCACGTGACAATCACATACACCTTTTCATACACTATTACAATTTTTCATCACTCTTTGTAAAATACAGAGTATCATATTTAAATCCATTGTCACAGCAATACAAGTATCTAAAAATCCACTCAGTGATTCATAGATGTATACACACATCTAATCACTTACCAATGGATTCACTCATACATGCTGTCAATGAACAATAGAACACTATCAAAAATACTTATACATCTATATCGACATTAAACAACAGCACGCATCCTATTCACATATGAAGTCATCCTACTCACTTATGCAAACAATGGATCATACTTACATATTTACTTAGCAAAACACTTATACAAACACCACTTCTTCTATTCATTTAGATAGTAAGTCATACTTAGTGAATTATAAAATCATTATTACAAGTATACAGTTATCCATACAGTCACTCACACAATCATTGTGTCTTATGTATACTTATTTATATACAACAACTGACACATACACTGCCTTTTATTTTTCTAGTTTGTTGGACCTGTACCATTGAGAAATATATTTGCTCTTCACCACACCCATAAAGATATTCACTCACCCAAACAACTGTTAGAACATGTAGTTTTAACTTCATATATCTACTGAATCAACTATTCACACATCTTTGGACAGTCACACCCTCCCCCCATCGAACCACACACACTTTCACACTCCCATACAAATACTCACTTAACTAATCAATAACTAATATAGACTTTCACATTGCTAGTAACCAACTGTAGAATTAGTTTACACAATAACTGACAAAGTGATACAGATATTCACACAGTTTAGTCACTATCCACTATATTTAGTGAGACATTATAAATTGGTCAAGTAAACAGTCAATTACACTGCTACTAAATCCTCCATCCAAATATTTATTTATATATATCCACTTATTCTTCAATGCAAATTGCAATATATATATAATGCATATTTAAATAACGAAGCAAACCACATTCACTGGATGATGTCATCAGTGATGTCATTAGTGATGTCATTTGAGATGTCATCAGTGATGTCACTGACCATGTCATGAATGATCTAATATGTGACATCATCAGCAGTGGATTGCGGGTGCGCGAAATATAGTTAGTACAACTAACTATATAGGAGAAATTTCAATGGTTTTGTATGAGTAAAATGTCCAGCTAACTATAACACCACTAAAACTTATAGTTTTTTGAGTGAATTTCAAAGGTTTTTTAAAAGCTAATTCCTAACTATATAACTCCTGAAACCTATGGTTTTTTCAGTGAATATATATATATATACGAAAAGATATCATTCTCTCTGGGTGAGTTATAACGACACAAGCCCCGAGATTCAAAGGCTGAGGAGGCTGTAAGACTCCATGGAGACTGATGTTTACAATACTAGGATCAGGAATCAAAAAGAAAAAAGAACTCAGTATAGTGAAGGACACGAGGTCCAGGCGAAGGCGTACTCCCAGGAACCGCATGCCATGTTCCAGGTGTTTTCAGAGCTTTCAGGGTTAGGTACATAGATGCTGCTTTTAGGTTGCTAGCGAGGATATAATGGGATGCTAACTTTTGAACGTATGATGGCCTTTCTAGACTCTCTCCTACTCTACCCCTCCTTGCATCATCTGACACCTCTTTTTACTATACCGTTCCCTAAAACAAACCTTTCTAAACTCTTCCCTTTCACTCCTCCCCTCCAAAACTTCTTTTTACTCATCCAAAAGACTCCTCCTACTGCTAAGACCTAAAAAAAAAAATCCTTCACTCTTTTATCCCTCCACTATCCTTTTCAATCAAAATTAACAGACTAACATGTTCATTGTACTATACTAATTTTCAACACTCATCCCATATGGGTTCCGGAGTGGCGTGCTACTCGCCAGAAAAGCGCCTCAACACCCATCAGGGGTAACAAGTGCTATATGAATGCAAATTTGTCTTCCCCTTTTATCCCCCCGCTATCCTTCTCACTCCAAGTAACAGACTAATATCCACCACTGAAATTACTTCATATTTCACCATATTAATTCGGATGTACGTTGTTACAACGCAAGTTTTACAACGCAAGCCAATACAATGCATTGCCTTGGGGGGTGCTGTATAGTGAATAGTTTAATTTACTATTCCAACTCCAGTCCCCGTGGATAGTAGGGAAGGTGTTGGATAGTAAATTAAACTATTACTTATCCTAGAGCGCCCCCCAGTGCAATGCATTGTAATGGTTTTCGTTGTAAAACCTGCGTTGTAAAAGCACTGCGTGGTAAAAGTTGCGTGGTAAAGGATGTTTCCCATTTAATTCACCACTAATCCTTTATAGGCTTCCTGAATAGCGTGCATCAACGAGCGCTAAATAGATACAAACCTTTGTCCTCCTCTATCCTTCTGCTATCATTCCAAATCCAAATAACTGACTAACATATCCACTACTTAAAATGTACTTGCATGTTTCACTATACTAATTCAACACTAATCCTCTATGGGTCCTGAGTAGCGTACTACTCACTGAAAAAGCGCTTCGATGCCTCGTCAGGGGTAGTAAGCGCTATATAAATGCAATTACAATACAATATCTAATAGTTATGGGTAAAGGTTGGGGTTAAGGTTAGTTATTGATATGTATTTGTGTACATCAGATAGTACTTCTATTTACATAAAAAACCCACACAAAAAATCGTCCAGTTTAGGTTTTGTAATTTTTATTGGACAGTTTTTATGTGCTAAGTATCACAGCTCCCAGCAGTTTTTCCCTCCATGTTAGTGCAACACGAATTAAACACAACACTTGATTTAACACACATTAACTTGGTGCCATCTCACAGCTCCTATTGTGTTTTTTGCACAGCACCAAAATACAATGGTTCAGATACCTTGCCCACTGGCCTCCTCAAGAGACCATACAAATGGAGTTCGCAAATATTTTTAGATTCTCACTTGGCTAAATTGAGAGGGAATACCAACTACCAGGAAACCTTGACCGATCTTCCAGAAGCTTGGCCCCAAGGTCCTACAGCTTTAACAACATGCAAAGTCTTTCATTGTTCATGGCAGTGCCTTGGAACATATGCATGCCCCAGCCAAATGCACAGCTTATGTGCTGCCTTTGCAACATTCAAAAACTCTGTCAATTATTCATCCAAATCTTCATTTTTAACATTTGCGTTATTCAAAGCTTCCATCAAATTTTTTCATTAGTGTTCTTTTAATCCACGTGTGGAATTAAAGGCCATTTTTCAAATTTCTTGCATTTAATCTGTGCCCATCCGGACCTCTGGAATAAATATGAGTAACGCCAGGCTCATCTCTAGCAGTGTTTATTTCTTTAAATGGGTTTTTGAATGTTGCAAAGGCAGCACATAAGCTGTGCATTTGGCTGGGGCATGCATATGTCCCATTTGCAGTTAACTAGGTTGTACCCAGTGGCATTTGGGCATGCCACATTACCAATCTGCACGCTCTCAGGAACTAGAATGGAGAAGGTTGGATAAAGTTTTGGGATAAATCTTTTGAAAAGCAGGTGTGCATCCCTCATCTATGAAAAGTGCCTTGGAACAGGCAGAACAAGCAGTATTCAGCGGCCATCCACTCTAGGCAAGCTATATATCTATTCGCAAAGTAATAAGCTACCTTAAATGATTCACAATGCTGGGCCGCAGGCTTGCAGAGGGAATTTGGCTCAGCAGTTTCAACCTGGCTGCCTCATTTGTGGCAGGATTGGACGGAACCACCCAGGGTTGGTTCACTTTTGCAGCGAGGTGATCGTTTAAAATTACTTAAATGCTCCTCTGTGGGATAGCTATTTGTTTAAGAGTACTTGCTCGTGCATTTCAATCACATTTTATGCTCCCTTCATAATCACTCCAGGTGGAAAGATTATATTGAGAAGTAAACCACGTGGTTCCTGTTTCTGGAGACTAAAGTTACATACCTTCTTGAGGCAGCATGGTGTCTCGGTTACCTCTGTTTTTAACAGAATGGGACCACATAATCCAAGCCATGTAGTTCCTTTTTCTAAAGATTTGATGAGTTTGCGCGTGGTGGTGGCCCTTTACAATAACACACATGCAATAAAAAATAATTTAAACGCTACAATTGCAATTACGGGTCCAAAGTGTTCCAAGACAATTGGAAAGGTTGTCATGGACATTTACACCACCTTTTTTTCCCTGAAGAGATAAAAAAAAGGATAAATCCCCCTCCGCCTCACTACCGCCAGTGAAACCTTCTCCTCCGCCGAACACCTGCGCTTCCAGATCCAGACCACCCCCAAAGCCACACTCATAGGAACCCTCATCTACAGACTCTCCGGCCACCGAAACACCCTTCGCCACCACCATCACCGACTTCATTGCACCCCACGCCATCGCCTCAACAAACTACATTTTCTTTGGAGACCTGAACTTCCACCTCGACAACCCCGGCGACCCCAACTCCACTATCCTTCGTGACAACCTCACCAGCATAGGACTTAAACAACTCATCAGCACACCGACCCACAGAGCAGGAAACACCCTCGACCCCATCTTCACGGCAGGAAACAGCATCCAATTCAGTCACACAATGCAGCTGCCATGGACCGACCACCACTGCGTACACTTCGTCATCAACAAACCCAAGGCACCCAAACTAGTCCCACGCCCACCACAAAGGAACTGGAGCAAGGTTACGGAGGTGCAACTTAACTCCACCCTCACCCGAGACAACCACACCTGAGCACCAGATGCAAATGACACAGCCAGAGAACTCCAAACCTGGATCTCCAACTGCACAGACGAGCTTGCCCGCAATATAACCCCGATAGACCACGCCCCAGGAAAGCTGCCTGGTTCACCACCGCTCTCCAAAAAGCCAGATGCACCTGCAGATGCCTGGAGAAGAACTGGAGAAACACCAAGACAACAGATAACCACACCACCTACAAGGAAGCCATGACGGACTGCCACAACCAGATTAGAGGCACCAAGAGGAACTTCATCCACAACAAAATCCTGGCCAACTCCAAGGAACTTTTCAGTGTCATTCAAGAGTTCACCAACCCACGCAGCTAAGCCACAGACCTCAGCCTATCCCAAGATCTCTGCGACAAGCTTGGAACCTATTTCCACCTCAAGATCAAAAACCTATAAGACAACTTCATCGACTATCCACCAGGTGCCACAGACAGCCCCGCCCCCCAGAAACACCAGCCAGCCCACCATCTCCAACTAGACACCAATCACGGCCAAAGACACAGCCTCGACCATGAAAAGCATCCACTCGGGGGCCCCCACTGACCCCTACCCCCTCACATCTACCACAGAGCAATGGCCATCATCGCACCCGAACTACAATGCACCATCAACACCACCTTCAAAACAGGCACCTTCCCAGATGACTGGAAGCATGCTGTAGTTAGACCCCTGCTCAAGGAGCCCAGAGCTGACCACACCGACCTCAAGAACTATCGGCCCACCTAGTTCCTCCTCTTCGCAGCCAAAGTTGCAGAGAAAACAGTCAACAGGAAACTGACATGATTAATTGAAGAGAATTCCGTACTCGACCCGTCCCAATCTGGATTCCGAAGCAACCACAGCACAGAGACTGCCCTACTCGCCACTACAGACGACATCCGCACCCTCCTGGAGCAAGGCCACTCCGCAGCCCTCATCCTACTCAACCTATCAGCAGCCTTCGACACGTCTTTCACCGCACACTAGTCGCCGGACTACGCGACGCAGGCATACAAGGAACAGCCCTGGACTGGCTCCAATCATTCCTTACCGGAAGAAGCCAAAGTATCAGACTCCCACCTTCCTCTCTGACCCCCTGAAAATCATCTGAAGAGTCCCACAGGGTTCACCCCTGAGCCCCACCCTCTTTAACATCTACATGGCCCCCCTCGCAGCCATCGTCCGACAACACGGCCTTAACATCGTATCCTATGCCGACGACACCCAGCTCATCCTCTCCCTCACCAAAGACCCCACCACTGCCAAACTCAACTTCCAGAAAGGAATGCAGGATGTCGCAGTTTGGATGACCAACAGCTGCGTGAAGCTCTGCACCGAGAAGCTAGAAGTCAAAGTCCTTGATACCACGACTTCTGCATGGGACAGCACCTGGTGGCCGACCTCCCTCGGAAGCCCGCCTACACCCTCAGACCACGCCAAGAACCTCAGCATCCTACTCGGCTCATCACTCACCTTGAACTGACAGGTCAACGCCATCACCTCCAGCTGCTTAAACACCATCCCCATCCTCCGCAAGACATTCAAGTGGATATCCCCTGAGTCAAGGAAAACGGTCACCCACACACTCATCACCAGCAGACTGGACTATGGAAATGCACTCTATGCTGGCATTACCAAGTCCCTACTCCGCAAACTCCAGACAACACAGAACACCGACGTCAGACTCGTCATAGGCATCCCCCGACACAAACACATCAGCCAACACCTACAAAGTCTCCACTGGCTCCCCTTGGAGAAAAAAAATCACTTTCAAAATACTCACTCACACCTACAAATGCCTACACAACAACAGACCCAAATACCTCAACGACAGAATCAACTTCCACGTACCCAAAGGAACAAAAGAAACCTCAGATCTCCAACCTCACACTGGCCAAAACCCCGTGCATCCACAGAGCAGGTGGAAGATCCTTCTCTCACATTGCAGCCAAGACCTGGAACGAGCTACCGGCAGACATCAGACGCACCCCCTCCCTGAACACCTTCAGGAAGACCCTCAAGACCTGGCTCTTCGGCTAAACAGATCTGCGGACCCCCCCCCCCACCCCCCCCGCCCCTTGAGACCCTCACGGGTGAGTAGCTCACTTACAATTCCCTGATTGATTGATTGCCTATATACCTGTTTATTTAACACATTCAATTTTTTCAGGCATGGCGACAGTCCTTGTTCCTCACAGTCTCTGCTTTCCATTGATTTGCCTTTGCTGTGAACAGATATTAGTGTTGTGACAGAGGAGCAAATATAAAAGTGGCCCTGTGGTTAGGCATGGCTGTTTTTTTCGCCTGTCACTCATGCATTTGCCAGGAGCAAGCAAAATTACAGCAGCTGGCCGTCTGCATTTAGTACAAATGTCACCTCTGGTTGTATCTGGGAATACGATGCAAATGTCAAGAGGCCTGGTGCCAGCAGATTTTTAAACCTGGCAGATGTGTGCTTGTGCTGCTCTGCCTTGAAGACCATCTGCAATGGTAACAGCCATGCTGTTCTTCAACGTGACTGCCCTAAACTCTCCCTAAAATGATCAGACACAGTACAATGGAGCAAACATGGGTTCTGTCTTGAAACATCTATCCTATCCGTAAGCAGGCCTCTTAGGTCTGCATTGAAAGAGTTAAAAAAGATGCAATGAAAGTGAACATCTGCATAGAACGTAGCCTCCCTGCAGGAAGGTTTATGTAGGAGTATCTCTCAAACAAGGAATGTTACCAAAATGTTGAAATTAAATTTCTCAATAAGTAAGGTGTGGTGAATACGGAAACCGGGCAGAATACAAATCTGTACAGCTTCTTTTGAACGAGAGCTTCCAAAACAGATCTAAGCCTTTGCAGAGCAATATTACTGGCCTCACAGTGACCGGAAGCAGGAGAGGGGCAGTTGAAATGAGCAGAAGGAAAAACCGTCCAGATGGAGTCTCCTGATAGACAGACGGCTAGCAGTGGAAATGAAGTCTGACAGTTGGAAGATAGGGAGCCAACAGGGAAGCTGGTGGCTTCCAAATCGATGTGACATTCAAAATGTGACTGAAAGACTGAGTTCTTAAAAATACTAAAGATTTCGAGGTATTGGGGAACCCCAATCATTGCCCCATGATTGCTAATATGAGAAAGCGTAGAATAGAAGAGAATAAAATAATCAACTTCTTTACCCCGAGGCTTAACAACATAAAATAAAGGCAGACTGGTGGTGAAATACAAGTGCCATATTGAAATGGAGTAAAGTAGGACATTTGGGGACATATTTACAAGCCTCTATCACCACCGGAGTGACTTTTTTTGACACGCCGGTTGGGTAGCACCATTTTCCATATTTACAAGGTGGCACTAACACCACCTTGTAACTATGGCTCTTTCTGCCATAGTCCTCTGCAGCAAAGGTGTGTGCAATGGATGTTGCTATGGGTATTGTATTGTAAGTAGATACACGCAGACAGGGTTGCTTGTCAGTCTTCTTCTTTATTAGATAGTATCAGGTAATACAGCAACATGAACACCGGACCTTCTCCGCCTCTCCCTCCAGCAACTGCCTCCCACCTGCATTCTACAATTGCTCTACCACGCACTCCACACTCACACTCCATGCACGCTCTACACTAGCATACCATACACGCGCCACACATACACACGCGCCACACCTACAATACGTACACGAATACCACACACCCTCCTCCTTGAAAAGTTAAGGAACCGCCTTTAAGTTCACCCTAACTTGAAATCCAAAAACCTAGCTGGCATCTTCTTTACCCTATCGCCCCGGCGGAGACATTCACCAGTAATGTCGACATCAGAGCGAAATGGTACAACACCCTCAGCATCTATAACATTCCTAGCACTAGAAGGACCAGCATCACGAGCGTCAACAACATCCCTAGGTTCACACAAACCTGCATTACCGGTCAGCCTCAAGTCCTTAGCCAAACCAAAATCATCACCTAACAAATAACCACTACAAGACCCATCATCGGAACGTATACCAACCACATCCCTCCTCTCATTACAAAAACTCAATTGACGAAAGTTCCACCTTTTGCCATCCTCCAACTCAACAGCACCACTAAAAACCTTAACTACCTTTAAAGGTTTGGACCAGACACTTTCACCCTTCAATACCTTCCTAGGGTTCTTTACCCTAACCATCTGACCTACCTTAACTAGAGGCCAGTTACATCTGTTCCCATGATACAGCTGATTGCGGTTTTGATACTTTTCAACTTCAGATCTGACTTCTTCATCAACATTCTTAGAGTCACATTGCATCTTATTATTCCTCTTTCTCAACCACCAGGGAACTAATCCCGCAAATGGCTTTCTGCCTCTTAGAATTTCAAAAGGGGTCTTCCCTGTAGCTGAGTGAGGAGTTACACGATAGGCAGTCAACCTCTCTTGCAAGGCTTTCCTCCAGGGTAACCCTGCACTTAATGCCAATTCAATCACTTCCTTGACCACCCTGTTGAAGCGCTCAACTTGGCCATTACCCTCTGGGTGGTACAGGGATGACCTAATATGCTTAATGCCCATTGCCAATAAGAACTCATCCATTTTCTGTGAAACAAATTGGGGCCCATTGTCGGAGACCAACATTTCAGGTACACCCTCTCTCGAAAATACATCCTCTAAAAACTCAATGACAACATCCGTTGTCATCCCGCTCACCATTCTTACCTCGGGCCATTTCGAATAGTAATCCACCAATACTATGGCATAACAGTCTGCAGAGGACAAGGCTGAAAATGGTCCCATAAAGTCGATAGCTACCTTCTGCCATGGATACTCAGGAAGCTCCACCATGGTCAATGGTACACTCAGAGGTTTAGCTACTTTATCACTGTTATTACAAATTTTGCAATCCCTAACTAGTTTGTCCACCATAGAGTCCACACCTGGCCACCAAAACCACTCCTTAACCTTTCTCTTTGAACTAGACATGCCCCCATGTCCCAAATGGCTTCTCTCAGCAATGTCCTTCCTTAACCCAACTGGAGGCACAATCCTGTCACCCCTTAAGATGAGATCATTAACGATACACAACTCATCCTTAATCTTGGAAAAGGCAATAAATTCACCGCGTAATTGTGACTCTCTAGGCCATCCTTTAACTATGAACTGTTTAACTTCTTTCAGGACCACATCCTTCTCCATCTCACTCACCCAAGATGCTTCAGAAACACTACTAACAGTATTCTCTGCGTCAATAAGGAATACGTCCTTAGCGGTAAACGCCACTTCGCAATCAGTGTTGGTCTTCAAATCTGACATACTTGCATTGGGTAGTCTAGACAAACCATCAGCCACAACATTGTCCTTGCCAGGAATATATTCAATGTCGAAACTAAACATTTGCAGCTTTGAAGCCAACCGAGCCAATCTTGGTGTTAAATTCTTCCCGCCCTCAGGCCTCAAAATGTTCACTAATGGTTTGTGGTCAGTACAGATTTTGAACTTCCTTCCCCATATATACATTCGAAACCTTTCAGCTGCCCATGAAGCAGCTAACAATTCCTTTTCTATAACGGAGTAGTTCCGTTCTGCTTTGGTTAGGGTACGTGAAGCATACGCTACTACCCACTTTTCAGACTTATACCGTTGGGAAAACACAGCACCAATGCCATACCCAGACGCATCCACAGATAGAACACATTCTGCCATTGGTAAAAAAGGTTTCAAACAAGGTGTGGAAACTATTTCCTTCTTTACTCCCTCAAAACACATTCTCTGTTGATCACCCCATGAAAATGTAACACCTCTCTTTAGTAAGGATCTTAGCGATTCAACTTTTGAAGCATAGTTCTCAATAAATCGTGAATAAAATTCTGTCAGTCCCAGGAATGACATTAATTGTTCTTTGCTTGTAGGTTCTGGGACGGCTAAAATGGCATCAACATGGCTAATCTTGGGTCGAATGCCATACTTAGATATGACATGACCTAAGTATTCCACTTCAGGTTTCCCAAACACACATTTCTCATTCTTGATAGTCAGTCCACTCCTTCTTAATGCTTCCAACACTGCAAACAAGCCTTTGTCATGACATTCTTTGTTTTTCCCAAATATTAAGATATCATCCTGAAACACTTTTGCATTATCGATCCCCTGTAAAACTCTACACATTTCCCTTTGGAATACTGCAGATGCACTAGCGAGCCCAAAAGGCATGCGCTTATACCTAAACATCCCTTCTGTGGTAATAAAGGCAGTGCAATGTTTGGAATCATCCTCTAACACGATTTGATGGTACGCACTAGTTAGGTCTATCTTGGAAAACCAAGAAGAACCACCCACAGATGATGTCAATTCTTGCAAGTTTGGAAGAGGAAATGTGTCAACCCAAATAGCCTCGTTTAAACATCTTAGGTCTACACACAGGCGCAATTCGCCATTGGATTTAAGCGAAATAACTACTGGTGAAACCCAATCAGAGCTTTCAACCGGTTCAATAATACCATCACTACACAGTTTTTTAAGTATCTCGCCCAATTTTTCTCTGTAACTGATTGGGACGTTTCTAAGTTTTTGCTGAACAGGACATACGCCATCCCTTAGAATTATTCTGTGCTTAAATCCTACCATTTTACCAATTCCACTTGAGAATACATCAGAAAATTTTTCTGGAAGGCTTGAGTAATCATCTTTTTCAATATACTCATCTTGAATAGAATAAACTGGGAATTCTCGTCTAGGGTCAATTTTCATACCTAAATCGTAAATGTGTGGCCATCCCAAAATTGTTGCACCCTTATTGGCCACGTAAATTTTTCCCTGACAAGAATTACCTCCAAAACTTATTTTGGCTACTATAAACCCTTCTAACGGTATTCTGTGTCCAGTGTAACCTCCAGGATGTATATCAGGGCCTAATAATGGCCTGCTGGGCCATAAGGATTTAAATGAATCTATACCCATAATAGTATACCAGGCACAAGAATCCACCATGACCTTTACTTCTAGTCCATCAATATTAACAAAACAAGATGGTAACTTTTTAACTCTGCATGCCCCTTTAACAATTTCATCGTGAATGCTGCATATGTCACCCACAACATGGAAAACATCATCTTGATTCTCATCTTGGACGCAATTAATGTCATCCTGTTCAATATCTTGTAAGTAGTTAACTTTAGCCTTGAAATTCCGACATACTCTGGTAAAATGTCCTTTCTTTTTACAGTTGGTACAAATTTTGTCAAGAGCAGGACACCATTTGTAATTGGCTAAATGAGTAGAAGACCCACACCTAAAGCATGCAAATTTTTTCGGGTCATTATTTCTTTCAAAACTTTTTTCATTTCCTTTCTTACTAGGATAGGAAGAAACATTTGTTACTTTATTATCACTCTTGAATTTAGACATGTCACCCTTATTTACAGCATTAATGGAATTAGACTCAGAGTCATTCTTTTCATTCCTGACCTCACGAATGCACTGATCAGAAATTTCTACACCCCTAGCGACCTCAATAGCATTCTTTAAAGAAGTGCTTCCAGATGACCATAGTTTCTCTTGGATTTTCTTTGATTTTGTCTTCATGAGAATCTGATCACGCAACACTTGGTCATATGTCATGCTCTCAAATTCACATGTGACAGCCAACCCTCTTAGAGCTGATACATATTGGTCAATGGATTCATCACTTTTCTGAGCCCTTGAATAAAACTTGAACCTTTCCATCACTACGTTAATTTTCCTCCCAAATCTCTCTTGCATTTGTTTGACAGCACATTGGTAAACCCCCATATCACCAGCATTCTCAATTTTAGGAAGATTTTTAAATTCTCTTAATCCTACAGCACCTAATCTATGTTTAAGTAATGACACTTTCCTTTCTTGTGAAGACTCCTCTTCAGCTAAAACTTCTACATAAGCTTCAAACATGTCTAACCATAAGTCCCATGCAATGGGAGGTTCACCAGATTCTGCTAGAAAAAATGGTGGTGGGTGAATTGAAGACATTTCAATGAAGTATACGTTATAACCATACAAAAAAAACTTCTTTTGTAAGTACTTGCGCAAAAAGTTCACCAAAGTTCAAAATGGAATAATAATATTTGACTTCTTCTAATTATGTTGCTCACTCAACTGCTAATGCTTGCGCAAATAGTTCGCCAAAGTTCAAAATTAGAATGGTACTTAACCTCTGGTTGTGTTGCTTAACAGTTCGCCGGTTACACGGTGTTAAAACTGGTAATTTGTAGAGAAAAAAAAACAACCGGCGTTAAAATTTACACTCACAATACTGTTAATTTGCTTCTTTCCCAAAGCGCGTTATTTCCTTAGCGCATCTCGTACTTGGTGTGTTGCTCCGTAAACGCGTTGCTATGCAACGAAAGCAACAGAGATGGCCGCTGTACGTAGCAATCAGCGTGAGCGTGTTGACGATACTACGTGGTGACACTCGACGTAGTACTGACGTTGTAGCATTACTTGCCTGGAAACAACCCGCGCGAGCTGCTGCCGGTTCAGAGAACAACTTGAAAGATGCACTATAAGAAATAGTGTATTTGAAGGTAAAAACAATTCCTTTTTTTTTTTAAAAGAAAAGCATACCAATTCGTCGGGGAGATCGCCGCTTGGTTTAGTTGAATCGTATCGTTTTGAAGGTAGTTGAGCAACAGTTGAATGAACAATAAAGTTAAAATAGTAAAAAATTTTGTGCTCAATGTTGCTGTCGCTGAATCCCGCTCGTCGCCATATATTGTAAGTAGATACACGCAGACAGGGTTGCTTGTCAGTCTTCTTCTTTATTAGATAGTATCAGGTAATACAGCAACATGAACACCGGACCTTCTCCGCCTCTCCCTCCAGCAACTGCCTCCCACCTGCATTCTACAATTGCTCTACCACGCACTCCACACTCACACTCCATGCACGCTCTACACTAGCATACCATACACGCGCCACACATACACACGCGCCACACCTACAATACGTACACGAATACCACATATTGTACCAAAACAGTCATTGCTTTTAGATGCTACCCTAGATGTACAAGGCAGAGGCAGCGCCAAAAACGAGCGCAACGGAATTCCAGGCATAAGAATGTCGATACTAGATGAAATTATTAATTTCTCCTTGTTTTTTGATCTATCCATGCGTGCTACATTCTGTATCACAAATAGAAAGAGCAAACATACATTATTTATTGTTTATGTACAGGAAGGGGTCCCTTCCTGCACGTAAACAATCATCTCTGCAGCACAGGCACTCGTGCAACATGGCGGCAAGGTGCCTGAGCTGGCGATAGGCAGGTTTTTTTTTGTGCCAGCACTAGGAGAAACACAGGGGTGCACCGTATTCTTATGAATACGGTGCACCCCTGCGTTTTTTTTAAATGTCAGAGTGCAGTGCTGCCAAATTTAGTGCAGCTCCGCATTCTGACATTTTTTTGTAAATATGTGCTTTGGTGTTTAAGAACATGAATAACTAAACAGTAAAAGTGTTTAATCATTATGTGTAAACCTACTCAAAAAAGACTACTAGGGGGCGTGGCCAAGATGGCGGCCTGAGAGGACGTGTTTCACAGAGGCTCCTCGTCCTAATCCCCTAACCGTGCTTACAAGCACACCCCCTCGCCATCTAAGCTTCTCACCGACTGCCGGCGGACAGCGAGTTACCGGCTGGGAGCCCGGGGGCCGAGGCGGGCGCCAAGTGGAGAGACGCAGCCCGAGCGGCGGCAGCGGCGGCCACCCCTGGCCGGAGACGGGCCCGCGGTGACCAGACCTGCGGGGCGATAGTGGCCTGGGAGCCCCCGCGTAGCGGCTGGGTAGCCACATCATCGCGGCGAAGCAACCCCCTGCCAGCGCAGAAGAGGACGTGCGACGCGGGACGATGATCCTGCAGCAGGCCGCCCGAGCGCGGGTCGGAGCGCGGGTAGTGGTGCTGGTCGGCAGGCGGAACTACCCGAGTACCCGGCTTGGGCCTACCCGGCCGAGAAGTAACGGCCGCGGAGGGAGACCGAGGCTGCCATGCACGGAGGTGAGGAGCAGGACGAGGCAGACAGCAGGGCCAGCAACTCGGGGGGTGGACAATCGAGCACCCGGCGCTGCACAGAACAGGGCGGGCGTCATTGGGGCCCTGCTTCACCCAGCCGCGCTCTTAGTAGCGGCCCCACGAGACCCGCCCAGAAAAGGCCTGACCCAGAGCAAGGAGGACTCACACGGGGGGGCCCGCATCGCCTGCGGGCTCTGGGGCCGTGGGGGAGTTCAACAGCGAGTCCCCGGTGCATAGAAGCCGCTCGGAAGGCCAGTGACACGAGGCGAGGGGCCTAACGGCCGGGGACACTACCAGAGGCACAGGATTGGGCCCAACCGGCAGGAGTCGGCCGCTGGGGAAGCAGAGAGGCGTCTGGCAGAAAGGCGCGAAGCGACAAGGAGGACTGGCCCCTGGGCCGACACTCGGGCCCCCAGCGTGCTGCTGACCGGGCCCATGCATTGAGACCCCCTGCATGAGGCCGCACCATCACGGAAGGCCTTGCACAGCGGACCCCGGCCTAGCAACGGCGCCACATCAGCGGGTCCTCCCAGGGTGGCAGAAAGACGGCCCTTGAGGCCCACCGGTGAGGAGTCCAAGAGAAGAGCCCGTGGATCGCCAAGGGACCAGTCCCAGCGCAGTGGGCTTACACGCGGGGGCCATAGGACGAGCCCCCGGGGATTGGCGGTGGCCTGGTGTGGGAGCGGCTATGGACCAGCGAGCTAGACAAGAGGAACGGCGTATTAGGGAGGACACTTGGCCGGGGTGGCCACTGGATAGCACGGTCGAGGACCCGGGGCCAGAGAGTAAACGGCACTCACCACTGTGCAGCGCACCACACACGCATAGCTCCTCGCCCCCCTCATAGACCCGCCATCGATTGTGACCTCACTGGGGGACAGTTGCACGACCACGGGGGCGGCCGGACCCACAGAGGGATAGAACATGTCTTCCTCGAGCCGCAAAGGGGGCCGCACCATCCCAGAAATGCTGGCCAAAGGATCCTCCAAGACGGACAAAAGCCCTGACAAGCCGGCTCAGCCCGCTCCGCCCAAGGGAAAAGATCGTGATGAAGGGGAGGTCCCGGCGACTAAGGCGTTTATGGAGGCCCTATTCACCTCTCTCAAAGAAGACATTCAAACACTCAGACAAGATATGGCGGGGGACTACAAGGAACTGCGTCGGGACGTCGACGACCTAGGTGAACGGGTGGCTGCGTCCGAGCTCACCGAGCAGGCTAGGACCGAAGAGGTAGAATTCTTGCGGCAGGAAATCATTAGACTCAATGAGCAACAAATGGATCTACAAACCCACACAGAAGACCTAGAGAACCGCTCCAGACGCAACAACATACGGGTCCGCAACGTGCCGTCTAGAGCAGAGGGGGAAGATGTGGCGGCATATCTGCAGAGTTTATTCCGAGCGGTGCTGGACGAGGGGGAGGACTTTGCGATCCCCATAGACAGAGCCCACCGGGTGGGCCCGGCTCGCCGGGAGCCGGCTCCCCCCACACATTCTGGCCTTCCTGCCCGACTACCCCCTCAAAGAACGCATCCTGAAGGCGGCACGTCTAAAACAACCTCTTCGATTTCAGGGTCATTCTGTGGAACTATTTCAAGACTTGTCGGCAATCACCCTGCAGAAAAGGTGGGCGTTCAAAGTGGCTACCGCCTTCCTGCACGACAAGGGGGTCTCGTATTCATGGGGGCACCCCTTTCGACTGATTTTCAAATGGAAGGGGGCCCTGCATCAACTTAGGTCCCTGCAAGACACCTGCGCCCTGCTGCGCATTCCGCACGAGGGGGACTCGCCAGAGGACGACACCGAGAGGCAGTCCTCCGGGACCCAATCCGGACCCCCGCGACCGACCAGTGATAGTTGGCAGAAGGTGCGACGTAGACGTTCCCCCAGGAAAGGCCTCAAACCGAACCCCGAGACTGTGGCGCAGGAACAAGCTGCGGCAATCCAAGAGGTCTTCGAAGACACCAACGCCGACTCTTCAATAGACTGAGGCGAGGGTGTTACACAGCTAAGTTGCAGCACCACGATGGGGGGGGCAGGACGGGGGGCCTCTGGACGCCATTGACACGTTTTCCCTACACTTGACACTATACCACAGGCCTGGACTGGCGTTATATGGGCCTGGGACAATGTTCATCAGTTGGGGTGTTACGTTTGGGGTTGGGTAGGGAGGGGAGAGGGAGGAGGGTGTTACACAGCTAAGTTGCAGCACCACGATGGGGGGGGGGCAGGACGGGGGGCCTCTGGACGCCATTGAAAAGTTTTCCCTACACTTGACACTATACCACAGGCCTGGACTGGCGTTATATGGGCCTGGGACAATGTTCATCAGTTGGGGTGTTACGTTTGGGGTTGGGTAGGGAGGGGAGAGGGAGGAGGGTGCGAGTTGGGGGATGGATCTGGGGGGTGGGCTCCGGTGGGTTCAATTCACTAAGGCAGAGAGAACAAGGGTGCGGGGCAACTTCGGAACGGGACAGCGGAAGAGAGAGATAAGATACACACCTCCTCATGGATGACGAGACTATTCAGGTTCTTACCTTAAATGTTAAAGGGCTCAACAACCTAATCAAGAGAAGGGCAGTACTCTCCTATCTGGAGAACTCCGGGGCGACAATGTGCCTTCTCCAGGAGACACACCTGTTGGCCAAAGACTGGTATCGCATGAGATCCAGGGCTTTCCCGACTCAGTTTTATTCTTCCACCACAGAGGAGAAGTCAGGGGTAGCCCTCCTTTTCGCTAGACACTTCAAAGGTCGGGTTGGGAGACAAAGTGGCAGAAATTTAATGCAGGCTACTAGCCCACACTGTTTTTATTGGGAACATGCCGATCCCGGTGGGGTCCATTTATGCCCCCAACACCAAGCAAGAGACATTTCTTACAGGGGACAAAGTGGCAGAAATTTAATGCAGGCTACTAGCCCACACGGTTTTTATTGGGAACATGCCGATCACGGTGGGGTCCATTTATGCCCCCAACACCAAGCAAGAGACATTTCTTACAGGGGCACTATCAGAGGTCCTGAGAACAGACTTGAGGCACATATTGATAGGCGGGGACATAAACCTGGTCATGGACAATGAGCGGGATAGATTGGGTCGGAGGTTCGGCGATTCAGGAGTTCTCTCCACTGAAGGGAAGCGCTGGCTCGCCAGTAGGGGGTTCCTGGACACTTGGATGGAGATTCACCACACAGCCCCGGGGTACACCTTTTACTCACATGTGCACCGTACATACGCCAGAATAGATCACTTCCTCGGCTCAGTGGAATTGGCCCCCATGGTACGGGACATGGAGGTTACACCGGCGGCCCTGTCAGACCACACTGCGGTTATAATGCACCTGCAGGTCCCGCGTATGCACTCACACAAGGGTAGATGGCGCCTCAGAGAGAATCTGCTTTCCCGCAAGGGGGTCATTCATCAACTTTCCCAGAGCATTACGGATTATCTACGCCAGAACGACACGGGGGAGGTGGTCATGACGGCGGTCTGGAGGGCACTCAAAGCGGTCATCAGAGGGGAGCTCATTGCGATCTCGGCTGCGGATAATAGGGAATGGAAGGAACGGCGCCAGGAGCTGACGGCACAGGTGCTGGAGTTGGAGAGGGTACACAGCCGGACAGGGGCCTCTAGGATCTGGCGCAAGTTGAAGGCGATACAGAAAAGGGGGTGGTGATGAACAGAGTGTCTGAATTAAGCAGACCACTCTTACCCAGTCCAAAGATCAGGGCTTGATCCATCACCGCTATTTATCTCACTGCCCCATCCCAGCTCAGAACCTGGCTATATGCAAATTAGTCTGTCCCTGGCCCAGTGCATCATGGGAACAGGGCAGACCAAACTACCAAGCCAATTCTTCACCAGAAAGGAGACAAGCTACCGGGGACCGGTTTCTGGCATTTCAGCCTCTTCGGCCCGGCTTGCTTGAATCCTGATGGAGCAGTGAGAAAGGGACTCATGTCTGAGTATACCCTGCCACACCTATAGTGGCCAAAAACGATACAGAAAAGGGGGTGGTGATGAACAGAGTGTCTGAATTAAGCAGACCACTCTTACCCAGTCCAAAGATCAGGGCTTGATCCATCACCGTTATTTATCTCACTGCCCCATCCCAGCTCAGAACCTGGCTATATGCAAATTAGTCTGTCCCTGGCCCAGTGCATCATGGGAACAGGGCAGACCAAACTACCAAGCCAATTCTTCACCAGAAAGGAGACAAGCTACCGGGGACCGGTTTCTGGCATTTCAGCCTCTTCGGCCCGGCTTGCTTGAATCCTGATGGAGCAGTGAGAAAGGGACTCATGTCTGAGTATACCCTGCCACACCTATAGTGGCCAAAAACGATACAGAAAAGGGGGTGGTGATGAACAGAGTGTCTGAATTAAGCAGACCACTCTTACCCAGTCCAAAGATCAGGGCTTGATCCATCACCGTTATTTATCTCACTGCCCCATCCCAGCTCAGAACCTGGCTATATGCAAATTAGTCTGTCCCTGGCCCAGTGCATCATGGGAACAGGGCAGACCAAACTACCAAGCCAATTCTTCACCAGAAAGGAGACAAGCTACCGGGGACCGGTTTCTGGCATTTCAGCCTCTTCGGCCCGGCTTGCTTGAATCCTGATGGAGCAGTGAGAAAGGGACTCATGTCTGAGTATACCCTGCCACACCTATAGTGGCCAAAAACGATACAGAAAAGGGGGTGGTGATGAACAGAGTGTCTGAATTAAGCAGACCACTCTTACCCAGTCCAAAGATCAGGGCTTGATCCATCACCGTTATTTATCTCACTGCCCCATCCCAGCTCAGAACCTGGCTATATGCAAATTAGTCTGTCCCTGGCCCAGTGCATCATGGGAACAGGGCAGACCAAACTACCAAGCCAATTCTTCACCAGAAAGGAGACAAGCTACCGGGGACCGGTTTCTGGCATTTCAGCCTCTTCGGCCCGGCTTGCTTGAATCCTGATGGAGCAGTGAGAAAGGGACTCATGTCTGAGTATACCCTGCCACACCTATAGTGGCCAAAAACGATACAGAAAAGGGGGTGGTGATGAACAGAGTGTCTGAATTAAGCAGACCACTCTTACCCAGTCCAAAGATCAGGGCTTGATCCATCACCGTTATTTATCTCACTGCCCCATCCCAGCTCAGAATCTGGCTATATGCAAATTAGTCTGTCCCTGGCCCAGTGCATCATGGGAACAGGGCAGACCAAACTACCAAGCCAATTCTTCACCAGAAAGGAGACAAGCTACCGGGGACCGGTTTCTGGCATTTCAGCCTCTTCGGCCCGGCTTGCTTGAATCCTGATGGAGCAGTGAGAAAGGGACACATGTCTGAGTATACCCTGCCACACCTATAGTGGCCAAAAACGATACAGAAAAGGGGGTGGTGATGAACAGAGTGTCTGAATTAAGCAGACCACTCTTACCCAGTCCAAAGATCAGGGCTTGATCCATCACCGTTATTTATCTCACTGCCCCATCCCAGCTCAGAACCTGGCTATATGCAAATTAGTCTGTCCCTGGCCCAGTGCATCATGGGAACAGGGCAGACCAAACTACCAAGCCAATTCTTCACCAGAAAGGAGACAAGCTACCGGGGACCGGTTTCTGGCATTTCAGCCTCTTCGGCCCGGCTTGCTTGAATCCTGATGGAGCAGTGAGAAAGGGACTCATGTCTGAGTATACCCTGCCACACCTATAGTGGCCAAAAACGATACAGAAAAGGGGGTGGTGATGAACAGAGTGTCTGAATTAAGCAGACCACTCTTACCCAGTCCAAAGATCAGGGCTTGATCCATCACCGTTATTTATCTCACTGCCCCATCCCAGCTCAGAACCTGGCTATATGCAAATTAGTCTGTCCCTGGCCCAGTGCATCATGGGAACAGGGCAGACCAAACTACCAAGCCAATTCTTCACCAGAAAGGAGACAAGCTACCGGGGACCGGTTTCTGGCATTTCAGCCTCTTCGGCCCGGCTTGCTTGAATCCTGATGGAGCAGTGAGAAAGGGACTCATGTCTGAGTATACCCTGCCACACCTATAGTGGCCAAAAACGATACAGAAAAGGGGGTGGTGATGAACAGAGTGTCTGAATTAAGCAGACCACTCTTACCCAGTCCAAAGATCAGGGCTTGATCCATCACCGTTATTTATCTCACTGCCCCATCCCAGCTCAGAACCTGGCTATATGCAAATTAGTCTGTCCCTGGCCCAGTGCATCATGGGAACAGGGCAGACCAAACTACCAAGCCAATTCTTCACCAGAAAGGAGACAAGCTACCGGGGACCGGTTTCTGGCATTTCAGCCTCTTCGGCCCGGCTTGCTTGAATCCTGATGGAGCAGTGAGAAAGGGACTCATGTCTGAGTATACCCTGCCACACCTATAGTGGCCAAAAACGATACAGAAAAGGGGGTGGTGATGAACAGAGTGTCTGAATTAAGCAGACCACTCTTACCCAGTCCAAAGATCAGGGCTTGATCCATCACCGTTATTTATCTCACTGCCCCATCCCAGCTCAGAACCTGGCTATATGCAAAATAGTCTGTCCCTGGCCCAGTGCATCATGGGAACAGGGCAGACCAAACTACCAAGCCAATTCTTCACCAGAAAGGAGACAAGCTACCGGGGACCGGTTTCTGGCATTTCAGCCTCTTCGGCCCGGCTTGCTTGAATCCTGATGGAGCAGTGAGAAAGAGACTCATGTCTGAGTATACCCTGCCACACCTATATTGGCCAAAAACGATACAGAAAAGGGGGTGGTGATGAACAGAGTGTCTGAATTAAGCAGACCACTCTTACCCAGTCCAAAGATCAGGGCTTGATCCATCACCGTTATTTATCTCACTGCCCCATCCCAGCTCAGAACCTGGCTATATGCAAATTAGTCTGTCCCTGGCCCAGTGCATCATGGGAACAGGGCAGACCAAACTACCAAGCCAATTCTTCACCAGAAGGAGACAAGCTACCGGGGACCGGTTTCTGGCATTTCAGCCTCTTCGGCCCGGCTTGCTTGAATCCTGATGGAGCAGTGAGAAAGGGACTCATGTCTGAGTATACCCTGCCACACCTATAGTGGCCAAAAATGATACAGAAAAGGGGGTGGTGATGAACAGAGTGTCTGAATTAAGCAGACCACTCTTACCCAGTCCAAAGATCAGGGCTTGATCCATCACCGTTATTTATCTCACTGCCCCATCCCAGCTCAGAACCTGGCTATATGCAAATTAGTCTGTCCCTGGCCCAGTGCATCATGGGAACAGGGCAGACCAAACTACCAAGCCAATTCTTCACCAGAAAGGAGACAAGCTACCGGGGACCGGTTTCTGGCATTTCAGCCTCTTCGGCCCGGCTTGCTTGAATCCTGATGGAGCAGTGAGAAAGGGACTCATGTCTGAGTTGAAGGCGGCCAGGGCGCATCTTGCGAACCTCAATCTAGATCGGGCGGAATACGCAGCATTGCGCCTCAATCACACGTACTACGTGGGAGGGGATAGGACAGGCCGTCTGCTGGCCAGTAAACTTAAGGCGAAAATCGTCCGGTCTAAGATCCCAGTCATTCACGAGGAATGTGGGGGGGGAGCTTCGGGATGCCGACCGCATTGCGGAGGCATTCAGGTCATTCTATGCCAATCTTTACAAGGCAGAACCAGCTTCAGAGGCTGGGGCGGGCCCAGCATATCTAGATGAAGCTACGGTTACGGCCCTTAATGACGCCAATGCCCAGGCCCTGGACGCCCCCATTCGATTGGAAGAAGTGATCTCAGCCATTGCCCGTCTCAAACCGCTTAAAGCGCCAGGTCCGGACGGCTTTTCCGCGGGCTTTTATAAATCCTTCTGCCCGTTCCTAGCCCCCCGTACTGGTGAAACTGTTCAACTCTTTTCAGGGTCCGGGATCAATCTTGCAGGAGATGCTGGATGCGGACATTATAGTCCTGTTGAAACCGGGCAAGGACGCGTCCCAGTGCGCAGCATATCGGCCGATTTCACTCCTCAACCTCAACCTAAAGCTCTTCACCGGGATTCTTGCCGCAAGGCTGGGCCCCTGTCTCCCAGGTATAATAGAACCGGACCAGGCGGGCTTCATACCTTCTCGCCAATGCGCAAATAACACCAAGCGCTTGATGCATGTGATTGATAAAGCACACTACAACGGTACCGACGCGGCTCTATGTCAGTCGACGCCGAAAAAGCGTTTGACCGGGTGGACTGGGTCCATCTAGACAGGACGCTGGCGAGATTTGGTTTGGGAGACAGGTTCAGGGCTTGGGTGGCAAGCTGCTACGCGGCACCCCAGGCAACGATCAAGGTGAACGGGACGAGCTCCAGGCCAATTGCCATCCAACGAGGCACGAGGCAAGGCTGCCCGCTCTCGCCGCTGCTTTTCGCCCTCTATGTCGAACCCTTCGCTCAGCGCGTAAGAGACAACCAGGCCATCAAAGGCATCACCTTTGGGGCGAAGAACAAACCATAAGCCTATATGCGGACGACATTCTAGTCGCCGTGGATGACCCTAGTCTCGATCCCTGCATTTTTAGAGGAGATGGAGCAGTTTGGGAGGGTATCGGGCTTCAAAATGAATGTCGGAAAGTCAGTGATTCTCCCTCTGGTTGGCAACGCCCGTCAGGCCAATAGAGGCTCGCTACAACTGGGTGGACTGTCCACGCACATGACGCTCCAGTACCTGGGAATCGATCTGATGCCTGATACAGCTCAGACAGTCGAACTGAATTACACCAAGCTCCTCGCACGCATCAAAGGGGATATTCAGAGATGGCGACAGCAGCCGCTCTCCTGGCTGGGTCAAAATGTCCCTGCTGCCGAAAGTACTATATCTCTTTCAGACCATCCCGGTCACCCCTCCTATAGGTATGATTAAAAAACTGCAAGACACTATACAGCAGTACGTCTGGGCCTGCAAATGTCCTAGGATGCGGCGGGATCTGTTGACGCGAGTTCCCGCGGAGGGAGGGCTGGGAGTCCCTGACCTGCAGCGCTACTTCCATGCAACGCAGCTGCGATACCTCTTGGAGTGGTCCAGGCCGACTTCGGAGAAGCGCTGGCTATTTCAAGATAGTGTAAGAGGCAGGGGAAACCCAATCAACCCTTGTAGGCTTGGGCGCTGAATATTTAAAGTCACAGTGTGCTACAAGGGACTTGTTAAAGAACAGAGAGTCTTAGTTATGAGTCATACATATGTAACAAACTCAGGTGTATCGACAGAGTATCACACTTTGTTTTGCATTGGAATCAATCAAAGGAAGGATAAAAAGGGAACACACGGAGAATGTTTATGAAAAAATTATTATTATGTATTAAGGTGATGAAACAATGAATTTACATCTCGGGAGACAGGTACATAGAAATAAATCCAAGCAAAAACTGAGAACAGAGATGTAGTTAATCACATTCCTTCAGTTCACAGCTCTAACATCAACTCCTGATTAGTGTATCAAACAATCAAAGATAATTAATAAACTATGATCGAATGTTGGTGAGAACGCAGCACTATAAGGAGATGATGGAGGTGTCGACGTTTCGGTCTAGTGTGCAGTCGTCATGTAGACCATCATCAGGCCTAAACATTTCATTGCAGAAAGAACTCCCTAAATTAAAATAGAACAAAATTACTAAAAATACATAACACGATTAGACAGTTAAAAAATCCATGTGTCCAGCTTTGTATTGTCTGTTTATAACCAAGAGTTTTACCCCTTCCAAGTAAAGCTTGGTTTACGACATCATTAAAAACTTAATCCAGAGTCAAATTAAAAATCAGTGATTATGCCATAGTTATTGCATTCAACTAGGTAGTAAAGAACACAAAAATTAGCTTTGAAATCTTTCAAATAATGTTGATGTTCAAAAGAATCTCTCAAATTGAACGGTTATAAACTCGAACATGGTCACATGGTCAGATTTGTCAAGGATCACTTTGATAGATCATTGGTTAAGTCAAAAATTAATTTTTTCATTGCACTAATTCTGTCCTAATTTGATGACAAGAAATCTAAAAAGAAGGTCTTTTGATGATAGACCTATGTTGTTTCTATTAAATCAAATATAAACACTGAAACAACAATAGTCCATAAGAGTGACTCATTGGATAATATACACCAAACTAATAAAACAAAGAAACATCAACCAAAGTGTTTGTCACCTGAAATTTCAGTAGTCTGTGTATTGGTTTTGAAAGGACCACAGGTGAAGTGTGGGGGGTCACTGAAGAAATGAATAAAATCTGAAAGGAATGAATAATTTATCAGGCGGGGGACAACGCATGATAAATACAACCCCATGGGGAATAAAATTAAATATTGACCTACCTATTACTCTGGTGTAATGGGACAAAAGTTCCGATGTGCGATGAATAACGAATTAGCAATTGAAGCGTAACTTCGTGTTTCTAGTAAAGAAAAAATAAAAACGAATGATAATGTCTGGCATGTCAGCGCTAATATAAAACCTGTATTTCTTAACTTGAATTATGTGGAATGTTAATGCGATATTGGGGTTCACATATCGAGGTTGAAAGGTCAGACAAAGTCTCAAAGGTGACGGCCATTATATACGGAAAATGTATCCGTGTTAACCAGCCTCAGGACACCTAGAAACATAGACAGTCAATGGAAAACTGAACGGAACAGCATCATAATGAGGGTCTGGTCGAAATTACTCAAATGGTATTAGCATATAGCTTAGAATATTAATCATGAAAAAATATGTAAGGTTGCTTGTCATACAGCCATTAAAGATAAATCTGATGACAGAAAAATGACGAAAAGTCACTAAGTGACGCTAAAGTCACACTGGGTACAGCGAGTCCTATTTAACTAGCGATATTTCCTTACTTGTTCAAACGAAGAGTAGCGTCCTTAGTCGGCCAAACGGGATCGTCGGTAATATGGGCTGGCCCAGGTAGTGGTTTTAAAGGCTGAGACCCGGATGTAAACTGCGTGGTGCAAAAGTAAAGAAGGACTCGGGACGTCTTGCTAAGATCTGTGTCAAAAACTGGACTATTGTTGTTTCAGTGTTTATATTTGATTTAATAGAAACAACGTAGGTCTATCATCAAAAGACCTTCTTTTTAGATTTCTTGTCATCAAATTAGGACAGAATTAGTGCGATGAAAAAATTAATTTTTGACTTAACCAATGGTCTATCAAAGTGATCCTTGACAAATCTGACCATGAGACCATGTTCGAGTTTATAACCGTTCAATTTGAGAGATTCTTTTGAACATCAACATTATTTGAAAGATTTCAAAGCTAATTTTTGTGTTCTTTACTACCTAGTTGAATGCAATAACTATGGCATAATCACTGATTTTTAATTTGACTCTGGATTAAGTTTTTAGTCCCCGGAAGCTTGTTTCCTTCCCAGTGTAAGAATTGGCTTTTGTAGTCTGGTCTGCCCTGTTCCCATGATGCACTGGGCCAGGGACAGACTAATTTGCATACAGCCAGGTTCTGAAACTGGGATGGTGCAATGAGCTAAAAAACGGTGTTGGATCTAGCCCTGATCTCTTGACTGGGTGAGAGTACTCTGCTTAATTCAGAGACTCTGTCCATCACCACCCCTTGTTGTAAATAAACTCGGACAAGGAATGGCAGGACATTTTTTACCGGGCACACCATACAGCTCGCAACGTGGCCAGTCGGGAATCGGCGGTCAAGGTGGCATATTATTGGCACTTGACTCCCGAAAGACTACACAAGAGCAACCCTAGTCGGGATCCCATGTGCTGGAGGGGTTGCGGGCACATAGGGACTATGCTTCACCTGTTATGGGAATGCCCAGAGGTGCAAGGATACTGGGAGGAGGTCCTCTGAGACATAGACAAGTATTTTGAGACAGAAATCCCCCGCTTCCCCGCGTATGCACTCCTGGGCCTGCCTAATAAACTCACTTTCCCGCTTAAGTCCATACTGGGGAGACAAATGGGGCTGGCATTGGGGGCAGCGACACAACACATCCTCTCACTTTGGGGCGCTTCACGGAAGCCCACACACACAGGGTGGCTCCACCGACTATGGTATATAATGGGGAGGGAGCGGATACAAGCTTCCCTTACGCAAACCTCAGACACCTTTAGAGAAACTTGGTCACCTCTGGTGTCCCTGCTGTTCCACGAATTCCACGAGCTTACATGCCCGAAATATCTTAGAGTCCTCAGACTGGTAGATGAGTTCCACAAAACACCAGGAGATGGGGATCGGACAGTATGAAGAGGGCCCATCCGAACACCATGCACCGGCACAGCGGAACACACCGGAGGGGGTGGGTAAGGGGGTGGGGGGAAGTTCAGGGAAGGGGGCAGTTGGGGTTAGGGAAGATTTAGAAAGGGGGGTTGATACTGGAGCTCTGATATGCTTTACTTTGATGGGTATCGCCCTCACCAGCATACATGGACACATGGCATCCACCCCCAGAGATCAGACTCCGGAGGCCGGATCGGAAGAGTGGGGTGGTAAAAGCATTTTATGTTGTGATTGTCCGAATGTTGCAATGTTTTGTCTCAATGGAAATAAAAATAAATTTGTTCTAAACAAAACTACAAGGACTGGCTGAAATCAGACTTCAATTGCTTAAGATCTTAGCCATCAAACAGGCTATTAGAGAGAACCTTCAGACACATTCCTTATTCACATTCCCAGGCATTTTCTCCTACCCACGTGGAAGGGAGAAGAGTGCCTCAGGCATTGACAAGAATTCTGTGAAGTTAAACACCATATTTTTTGGTATGCAATCAGGGCCGGACTGGCCATAGCGGGCACCGGGCAATCCCCCGGTGCGTTGCTCGGGTGGGGGCCGGTTTTGGGCAACTGGGTGCCGTTTTTGTTACAGGGCCTTTTTTGCAGCATAGCTGCAAAATCGGCTCAGTACCAAAATCGCCCAAAAACCGGCCCTGGAAAAGAGCTCGGCGGCACCTCCAACCCCCCCGAGTGTGGGGGGGGGCGGCTGACAACTTTGCCAGGGCCGGTTGTGGTTCCCAGTCCGGCCCTGTATGCAATAAGCATGATGGAAGTTGGACAGAAGGGTTGCACAACTCAAAGAAGCAGCACAGGCAAACCACACTGAAATCTAGTGGGTACAAACATATAAGACAATAAATTGTCTATATAGTGAATACATTGTGGTCGTTTGCCTCAATTGAAATAAATGATTGAATTGGTCAACAAATCACCTTAGTGTGTTCAAGCTGTTGAAAATGACAATGTATATGCACATAAGCGGCGTTCATTTGTGTTCACTGTACCCCTTGTTGTAAGCAGAACGGATATCGCGAAACACTGACTGTGTTATCCCGCCAGCATAGACCCATGCACACACGTACACGACAACCATTTTAGGCACCATGGCCTCTCTGCCCGTTTGTTAAACCCCCGGCACCCCTCCCCGCGCGCACTGCTCATGCATCGGCCATAAAACCCTCTCCCTCTGCGTGACCCTGCTCTAGAAGTAACACTCCTGCTTGACCCACACCGCCCATTTCCTCCCAAGAACACCCTTCCCCTCAGCTGACGAGCCCCCCCCAGCTGCACTTGGCCTTTCGACCCGGTCCCAAGTCTTAAGACCAAGCCCCGTGGATGTACACCCCCCCTTTTCCTGCCCAGCATAACAAAACCGTGATACACCAACCGAAGTACCCGATCTTATCGCCTGCCCAACCTTTGATCTGATCATCCCCTCCTGCCCTCGTGTCCTGTAGGAATGTCCGGCTGAGAGATCACAATCTCTTGTTACATTTAGGAGGGGAGGATGACATCTGAGCGACTGGTATGGGAATAGGCCTGAAGCTGGGATTACAAGCATGCTTTTTCCTACTTCAAAGCGTCTTTATTGCAATAAGGAATGTTTGTGCATCATAAACATGTGTATAAAAGACGAAGCCTCAGAGAAACTTGTTAGAGCACCTCCTGAAGACACTATGCGAGTGTCCGAAATGACAGGCTCTCCTCATGAGAAATAAAACTCTGTTCTTGTTTTCCTGCTTCCAGCGCCCGTCTCTTTATTTGGTAATTGTCCAAGATGGGAACTAAGAGGCGTCCTGCGCCAGCAGCCTGGGCATCAGGTGCATTATGGGCTGACTTTTCCACAAAGCGGTCAGTCATTGAGACAGACTAGCCACTTGAACACAGAGACATGGAGACATATTTACGAGCCCTCAGCATTTCCGGAGCATCCTTTTTTTGATGCTCCAATGGCGCAATGCCATTTTACATATTTTTAAGATGGTGCAAGGCAACTTTGCATGGTTTAATGCCACATTGTGAATAGTCCCCTTTCTGCTGCAGTCCTTTGCAGTAAAGGGGTATGCAATGGATGTTGCTGTGGATGTTCTGCAGCAACACCCATTGCTTATTTACACTGCCCCAGATTTACAAGGCTGAGGCAGCACAAAAATAAATGCCATGGAATACCAGGCATTACAAAGGTGCAACAAGGAGAAATCTTAACCTTCCTGCACATAAACAATCATTCCTTCAGTGCAGGCACCCTTGGAACATGGCGGCAGAGTGCCTGTGCTGGTGCTAGGCAGTTTTCTTTGCAACAGGGCTGGGGAAACAAAGGAGTGCACCGTATTCTTGTGAATATATTGCATCTCCGTGTTTTGAAAATGTCGGAGCGTGGAGCTGTCAAATTTGGCGCACCTTCATGCTCTGACATTTTCAAGTGAATCTGCCCCATGGTTTTGTCACTGGGACAGGACCACATTTTATGGTCAATATACCAATATCAATTAAACGAGAAAGCTCTTTCATTCACCTGCCTGAGTGAAATACATGACTCAAGAGATATGAAGAAACAAAGTTGCATTTGCTTGCAACAGGTTTCTTTTTGAAGCTATGAACCAATACATGTAATAATATGATCACTGGATGTATGATTAATTGTATATCATTGGAAGTGGAGGAGCAAAGGATACCCTTCAATCCCACTAATTTGATTTTACAAGGCAAAGGGTCACACCTAGCGGGGATTCTCAGTGCAGTCACTACCTTTCTATACAAAAGGCCTCACAACCAATTCAGACCCTATTGATGACTAACAAATAGAACAAAGGTGTGGGAGGAGATGTTGGTGGCCTTGAACCACGAAAGTGACTTAGAGTGAAAGGTAGAATTGATAAAGATTTCTTCAAGAGCCAGGCATGGTAGGATATTTTGTATCATGGAGAAAGCAGGAGAAAATGGTTTCAGAGGGTTTTGGGCAGGGTGGATGTCATAAGCCTTGGACATCCCCAAGAAGGCCACCACAGGAGAAATAGGCCAGTGCTACCATTTTCATGCACAAAGTTCACCACCAACTACTAGGAAATCAGGCCTCATGGTCATGGTTTAAAATGGGTTTTCTGATTGGCTAGGGCTAGCGCCTAAGCCAGGCAGAAACCACCACTCTAGTCAGGGCAAGGGAGTTACACGCCAAAGATAACCCCTGCTCACCCCCTTGGTAGCTTGGCACGAGCAGTCAGGCTTATCCCAGAGGCAATGTGTAAAGCGTTGTGTAACACACACACACAGCAGCAACACACTAGGCACACAACAAAAGAAACTCCACACAAGGTTATATCAAAAATAGCCTTTTCTATTATCATAAACACATTAGAAACCTAATCACGCATATTGCCAACTGGCACTAGGCAATATTCACAGGTGAGCTAAAGAACGATGATGGATTCAACCCAGATCTGTGACTGGGAGTGAGTGTCTGAAAAGTTACAGTGCTCCTTCCATCATCGCCTTGTGTTTGCTTTGTTCGCCCGAAGTTGGCACGGTATGCCCAAACATGGGTCCCTTGCTCACTTTGCCACTGGATTCAAGCTAGCCTGGCTGATGAGAGCTGTTAGCCCCAAACTGGTCCCAGGATGCTTGTTTCCGATCCAGGGAAGACATGGCTTGGCAGGTCGGCGGGACTGTTCCCATGAGGCAGATTGTCAAGACTGATTTGCATATAGCTGTGTCTGAACTGGGGTGGTGAAGTGAGCTAAAGAAAGATGATGTATTCAACCAAGATCTGTGATTGGGGGTGAGTGTCTGAAAATGTTCAGCGCTCCGTCCATCATCTCCTTCTGTTTGCTTTGGTCCCCCTAAGTTGTCTGGGTATGCCAAGACGTGGGTTCCTTGTTCACTTTGCCACTGGATTTAAGCTAGCCTGGCTGATGAGGGCTGTTAGCCTGAAACCGGTCCCAGGATGCTTTTTTCCGGTCCAGGAAAGACATGGCTTGGTGTTCTAGCTGGACTGTTCATGTGAGGCACAGGGTCAAGACTGATTTGCATATAGCTGTGTCTGACCTGGGGGTGGCAAAGTGAGCTAAAGAACGATGATGGATTCAACCCCGGTCTGTGACTGGGGGTGAGTGTCTGAAAAGTTTCAGTGCTCAGTCTATCATCTCCTTGTGTTTGCTGTGTTAATGTAGTGACCGTGTCCGTAGTTTGAATTCCTTAAAATACATTCACCCCAGTATTTTGTCATAGCATGTCCTCTGATGAATAACACAATTGTTGCATGAATGAAAGTAGAATTCTCTACACACTTGAATTTCAATGTACACATCGACCATTGCTGGCGACCTACTGAAGAGAATGTTATCCATGTAGTGTAGGGTGGGGTTCACAGTGAAATCACATGCAGTCCAATGACACTGATAAAGTAACATAATTCAGCTTTACTGCCGCCTAGATGTTCTTGATCAATCTGGAAATGTAGACAATATCACAGGCTTAGATTGCTGAAATCACACTGTCTGTCTTTTAAATTATATCATCACGTTCCAAAAAGGTTTACATTTAAAGAAACTAATCTCATTAAAGCAATGCCATGAAGTGTTTGCGATTTTTTTCAAGACTGGTTATTATTTCTAATATAGAATCATTGGAAGGTTTGCATGCACCGAAAACACTTAGGCTTGTAACACTAATAATCAAAACTCCATTTCCATGCACTTTGTTCTGATCTAATTGCCATTTAAAAAACAATCCACTTTCATAAATTCAATGACATTAAATATATTTTCCAGAAAATTGCACAACAGTAGGGTACCACTTGCCAACTCTACAGGAAATCGTTCATTTTGTAATACTGCCTCAAATGTAATTACTGTTGTACTTGTATACTGGAAAGTGAGTCAGATTTTAACACAGAGAACCAGTGAGCAGTCAAGCAAATCTATCAATTATGTGAATTGTTTTACTGTTTAGTATGGCTTTGTTTATATGTGTACAGAAATAACAGAGCACCCACTAAGGAAGTATTAATTGTTATAAAAATAGTAATTATTAAAGGACTGAAAATCATTCAGAAAAAACATTAGCAGAATACCAACTGCAGAACACAAGCTGCACAGAAATAGAGTAGGCAGACCTAAAATGCACATATATAAATAATGAGCATGAAGAAATTGATAAATAATTATAAAAACGGGATTACTGGTAAAGTAGAACTGTTGGTGTTCGGATGAGGTAAGTGAAAATAAATAACACTAATTGTTTGATTAAATATAACCCGTGTCTCTTGTGAATACGGGCACTAGAATCATGCTGGAAAGGAGGACTGAATTATGTAATAGCATTAAAAATTAAGGAAAATATATGTTAAATACAATATTCTGTGATATCATTACCAGCTGCTTTAACATTCTAACACACATTGATACAAAATGGACCATAAATCTATAAAACAATATACAGGGTTCTTATGAAAATAAAATAGTACATACGTTTCTTACACCTGACACAGGTCATACTTAAAAGGTTATTCAATAATATTAAATTAATGCTTGTTCCACAGAAATGTTATGTTATTAACACTACCCTTTTTACATACCAGAGCAGAATAAACAGATATGCAATGTATCACTCAACCAAAATCATGTCTACGTGTACACACATATAAAAGATATATGCCTACTTAATGAGTCCATTCAATTTACCTTCTAAAACTTGGTATAGGATTTGGATTTACCTTACCTTAATGCTAAAAGGCGCAATAAAAATGTTGTTCGTTGAAAAATAGCTTTCTGAAGGGGATAGTACATTTTGTATTTATTTTGGATGTTTTTACATGATTTACATGAATTACATACAAATATTTAAGGTTTTCGATTCCAACTGAAGGCAGGAGACCTTCCAGAGTCTATCAATTAGGGATTTTAAGATAATCTTAGAATTTTCACAGTTTTTAATGTCTTAATACAACAATCATCAAATGAAACGTGGCCAGTTCACCTTTTCAAAGTATCACCTAAAGTGGTTCACTCTCCATGCATCTATGTTAGAGAATGTTAATGTGAATGAGTAAAAAATCAAATCTAAATTGTTAAAAGCTTCAAAATCTGGTGGTGTGGCAAAGCCTGAAAATTTGGCAGACATTTGAACTGGAGTCTCCCGCCTTACCGTCTACAGTTTATATTCCTCCTGCCAGATGTTATTGTCAACACTGCTGCACGTGTTTGGTGGAACACCTCCAGGGCATAAGGACATGATTTACCCAGAATTCTAAGGAGCAAGCGCTTTGTTAAACAGATTTCAGAAGAGGGATGGGAGGCCAAAGATAGTAGCATATGCTTGCCCAAACCTCAGGAGAGGCACAAGTGAATACTTCAATGACATGGAGCTAGTTCTAGCAGCTGAAGGTGTGAGACAGGGGTCTAGGCCCCAGAGATCCTAACCAAGACATTATGCTAAAAAACTGCTAGAGATGAGACTGCACTGCGAAAGAGAGAGACATATGCTACAGGGTGCATGCAGCACCGGGGGCACTGCAGGGTGCTCCTGAAAGTTGTTGAGCACACCCTTACTCCTCTCATGCATGTGCTGTTGCCTCCTTCCTGGTGATTTTGGAATGCATTGTCACGCCTGAGATGACAGAGCCATAATCTAATTGAGACCCGAGTGGGTCCTCGCAGGTGACCGCCATGAGGTAATGTTCTCCTGGAGTATCTCAGATGTTCCTCAAACTCTTGCTGGCCACCTTCCAAGCTGCAGGAGTTTATACCATTAGAACACTTCAACTGACCTAGTGTTAAGCATGCTATTCATTGTTTACTACGTCTGTGTTTTAATATTAAGTGGAGCTTTCTATAGGTGCTCGTAGTGAAGTGATTATTGCCTACAGTGTGTAAAACCAAGGTGTACACATTGGGATAGTGATGGACAGTGGGGTAATTAAGCCAGCAACAATACCAGAAATGGATAAAAGCAACAATAAAAATACTAAAAGTGTAACAGAAAAAGATGGTTGAGTGAGGGAAATGGCTGAGGGTGGACCCTCTGGTAAATCATCAACTGCAGTAGTCTCCATTTAATTATCGGCCCATTAGCCTAATTGATTGTATTCAAATAGTATTTTGCCCCTCCCTCCTAATGTGGATACAGGACTAGATGGCCGACAACCATATCTTGCTCCCCTTACAAGCAGGGTTCCACCAAAAATCGGGAACAATTGACCAGGCCTTCCGATTCCTTCTCCTTCACTTGAAGGTGGTGATATCGGGCAGCGGAATTTTATACGCTGCGTTCAGAGACCTGAAGTCAGCGAATGACCTTGTACCTAGGAACAAGCTCTGGTTGGTGCTGAAGGAAAAGAGGATGCCACTAGAAATCTTGTCACTAGTCAAACGCCTCCCCGCAGATAACTACGCTAGGGTGAGATGGGGTAGCCAGGACTAAGTCACTGATCCTGTCAAAATCAGCCTGGGGGGTTCGCCAGGGTTGTGTTTTGGCCCAAACACTATTTTCTTTATGCATCAACCAAGTGGTTGAGTACGAAGCCGTAATGCCAGCATATGTGCCATCCATAGGGCATAAGAAAATTGCAACTCTTATCTTCAAAGACAACACTCTTCTCGTCTCTGAAACACCCAAGGGGATTCAAATTCTACTAAATCCATTTAATACATTTTGTGACGAGAGGGACCTCGAAATAAATACCTCCATAACAAAACGCATGATGCTGAACTCTCACAAATCATTCAAAATGCACTTAACTCTAAATAACACCCCTTTAGAAAGAGTGAGGGGCATATTATCAAGGGGCTTTATCTCCGCTTTTTTGGCTTTAAAAGCCAAGAAAGCGGAGATAAAATTATCTCCCTATTACCAAGCTGTCGCTAACACCAGTTAGCGACAGCTAATAGGAGATTGTGACCATCTTGGGCCCCGCTTTGCATGTCAGTGATATTTATCACTAATGACATGCAAAGTGGGCGTGCCAAGATGTTAGCGACTGAAAACAGTCGCTAACATCGCTATCTCCTATTACCAACTTTTGGAGATATTTGCGCTAAGCGCGAATATCTCCAAAAGCTAACACCTGCCCTGAGCAGTTCTTAGCCATGTTATCCAATGGGAGGTGGATAACATGGCTAAGAGCATTTGCCAGATAATGCATCAATATCGCTGACTTTTCAGCGATATTCATGCATTGCGGCCGTTTTTTATCGCATTTGCGATAAACCTTGCTAATAGCAAGGTTTATCTGCGATAAAAATCGCCGATTTGCGGCGATAATTTTTGTCTCTAAATAAGTTAGAGACAAAAATTATCTCTATTGGTTGGTAATATGCCCCTGAGTTGTTTTGAATATTTTGGCATCAAACTGTCAGAAGGCATGGCCTAAAAACAACACTTAAACAAGGCCTACCTCAAGGAAGGAACACTGCTGCTCCTACACAAAACCAGTTTCACCTGCCCTACGGAATGGAATGGAAATGGATTTGTTAAGCGCGGTTGCTGCCCACGGGCGTCCCAGCGCTGAGTAAGAACAGAGAGATGAGACGGACCAGGGAGAGTAGGGCTAAAGGGGTTTGGCGAATAATAGTGTTTTCAGGTTTTTCCGGAATGAAAGCAGGTCAGGGTTGGAGCGAAGAGAGAGGGGGAGAGCATTCCAGAGCTTGGCGGTGTTCAGCGAGAATAGCCTGCCCCCGGTCCTGGCTCTTTTCACTCTAGGAACTACTGCAAGGAAAGCATCCGTAGATCGAAGGTTCCTATTTGGGTGGTAGGGGGTGACAAGGTTGTTGTTTATTGCTGAGCCTGTCTTCCAGAAAGCCCGATGCGCAATACACAGCGCCTTAAATGTCACTCTTAGCCTCACTGGCAACCAGTGCAGGCTTTTCAGTCCAGATCTAGCTGACTGGGTTCGCGGGATCTGGAGTAAGGTTCGTGCGGTGCAGTTTTGTACTACTTGCAGCTTCCTGAGGGTCATCTCAGGGGCCCCAACGTATAGCGCATTGTTTGAGTCTAGGCGGGACTGGATGAGGCCTTGTACTGCCACCTTCTTGGCCTCCAGAGGCAAAAGTGGGAGGACCTTCCTCAGGACTCTAAGTAGGCCTAAGCAGGTGGCGGATAGCTTAGTGGCCTGAGTGGAGAAGGAGAGCTTTTTGTCCAGCCAAACTCCCAGGCTCTTGACACTTTCCTTGGGGGTAGGGGGGGTGCCCAGACCACAGACCCACAGGGAGGTGAAAGGTACTGGCGATGCTGGGCCTAGGAGCATGAGCTCTGTTTTTTCTCCGTTCAGCTTAAGGGAGGAGTTGGTCATCCACTCCTTCACATCCTCCAAACATTTCAACAGACCTGCCGGGGATTGCCTGTTGCTCTCTTGCGCCAATGAAACCACTAGCTGAGTGTCGTCGTCGTACGACAAGATTTTAATGCCGTACGGTTCGACTACTCCAGCCAGTGGTTTCATGTATACATTAAATAGCACAGGGCTCAGCGAAGAGCCCTGCGGTACTCCGCAGCTGAGCGGCTTACTGGATGACATTGTATCGCCGTCGAAGATCTGAAAAGATCTGTCAGACAGGAAAGAGTCGAACCACCTTAGAGCATCACCCGAGACTCCGATGTTGTAGAGACGGTTTAGCAAGATGGGATAGCTGACCGTATCGAAGGCGGCACTTAGATCAAGGAGGATCACTGCCACTGATCCTCCCTGATCCAGTATCCTTCGGGATTCTTCGGTGACTGCTAATAAGGCGGTTTCAGTCCCATGCTTTGGTCTGAAACCTGTCTGGGACGTATGTAGTAGAGAGTGGATCTCTAGAAACTGGACCAGCTGGGCATTTATATATTTCTCCAACACCTTGCTAGCCCAAGGGAGGAGTGAGATGGGCCGGTAGCTGGAGTGGTCATCAGGATCTAGGTTGGGTTTTTTTAACAGCGCCCGCACCATTGCTTGCTTCCAAGCTGTGGGAACTGAGCATGCGGATATGGATGAATTTAGCAGTTCCAGGATCACGGGCAGGGTGGTTTCGCCTGCCTGCAACAGGACTTCTGGAGGCGCTGGGTCACGTGGAGAACCTGACTTAACTTGACGTGCCACATTGTCTAAGGTGTCAAGGTCCAAAAGGGGAAAGCGATCAAGAATAGGCTGGTCTGGGGGGAGGGGGGTTCTCGGGAGAGGTAGATCAGTTACATCCGGAATCGAGACTATTGTTGGGAAGCTGGAGTAGATTTTCAGCACCTTGTTGTGAAAGAATTCCGCCAGCTCATTGCATTGATCTTGAGTCTTGATCGGATGGGGGGCAGTGGTGACACTGGTGCATTGTTTTATTATATGAAAGATTTCCTTGGGCTTTGATTTAGCTTCCAGGATTTTGTCAGAGTAATAAGTGGCCTGGGCCAACCTGATCCCTTCTCTGTAGGCTTTTATCGCCTCTTTGTAGGATGCCTTTTTTTCCGGGAGAAAGTCTAATCGCCAGGCTCTCTCTCGTTGCCTACAGAGGCGTTTTTGCTCTCTTAGCGAGTCAGAGAACCAGGGGGCTGATTTCTGCGTTCTCTTTAAGGACGATCTGCGAAGAGGTAGGATCATATCTAATGAGTTCGTGATCCAGCCTACATAATTTCCGTTTGCCACGTTGGGGTCTGGGCAGGGTGGCGGACGGGTGGAGTCCAGGTCATGTATCCAGGGCTCCACAGGGAGTTTTGACCAGTTTCTCCTAGTTGTGACTTGAGGGGTTGTTTGGGGGGATTTATGGGTGACCCAGGTAAACGGGACCAAGAAATGGTCCGACCATGGGAGGGGGATAGGTTGGTCGACAGTCAAATCAGTGCAATTGCTGAAAATAGGGTCTAGTAGATTCCCCTTTTCATGGGTCGGGGCTGAGACCAGTTGGACCAGTTGAAGTGCTCCAAGGTCATCTATTAACTCCTGAGCAATGTGGTCTGAAGGGGAGTTAAAATGGAGATTAAGGTCCCCTAAAACCGTGTGGTTGGCAGAGGATAGAATTCTTTTCGCTATAATCTCTGGGAGAGATGTATGGAATAATTTTGCAGACTCGGGGGGGCGATAAATCAGAGTGCCGGAGAATGAACTATTCGCGTGGAACTCTATACAGAATTCTACACTCTCACAACCAGGGATAATTTCTACTGTGGTGCGGCAGTGATACTGGTCCTTTAAAATAATGGCCAGACCTCCGCCTCTCCCTTCCGGTCTGTCTACTCTGAAGATATGGTAGCCAGCTGATAAGGCTGAGACTAAATCAGGCTCTGATTGAGCCAAGAGCCAGGTTTCTGTTAAGAAAACCGCGTCTGGCTTATGTTCCTCTAGCAACATGGCGATTTGTGTACAGTGTTTTGGCAGCGATCGACAATTTAGCGCGTACATGCAGTATTTCTGGGCAGTGGCCAACAGGGAGATGTTCCGGAAGGAGTGTTTGCAGTCCGGGCAGCGGGAGGGGAGCTCTGTAGGAACATATGTATGCGTGCATTGGACAGCAGCAGCTCTTCTTATGCTGTGTAAAGCTGTCGAGCTATATGTCCTGCCCTGGGGAGAAGGGGAACCAGGGTTTGTGGCCCCTGGTCCCGTCTGGTCGCGGACGGGCGCAGACGGGCTTGCCTTTGGCGCGCCTTCGGCGCACCGCCGGCGCGCCCGCTGCGCCCGTCCGCTGCGCCTCCGGATACAGCACATTCTTGAATATCGGAGGAAGGGGGCGTATCCTATTACGGTGGGCGGAGCCCGGGAGGTCGCGGCGGATGCCTGCTGCCTGCTTCAGCGCCTCACTCGGCTGAGCGGCGAGTCAGTCACCAGGTGAGCAGTTAGTGCAAGTTTTTAAGAACACACAGATAAAAACACGCTATACAGTTATTAAAATCAACTTTGTCAGAGGTTCCTAGCTCTCGGCTTTCCGCCTCAAGAGCTCTGTCTAGGCAGCGCTGGTCACAGAGCGCGCCTAGATATACACAGGGGGCGTGGCCTATTACGGTGGGCGGAGCCCGGGAGGTCGGGGCGGATGCCTGCTGCCTGCTTCAGCGCCTCACTCGGCTGAGCGGCGAGTCAGTCCCCAGGTGAGCAGTTAGTGCAAGTTTTTAAGAACACACAGATAAAAACACGCTATACAGTTATTAAAATCAACTTTGTCAGAGGTTCCTAGCTCTCGGCTTTCCGCCTCAAGAGCTCTGTCTAGGCAGCGCTGGTCACAGAGCGCGCCTAGATATACACAGGGGGCGTGGCCTATTACGGTGGGCGGAGCCCGGGAGGTCGCGGCGGATGCCTGCTGCCTGCTTCAGCGCCTCACTCGGCTGAGCGGCGAGTCAGTCCCCAGGTGAGCAGTTAGTGCAAGTTTTTAAGAACACACAGATAAAAACACGCTATACAGTTATTAAAATCAACTTTGTCAGAGGTTCCTAGCTCTCGGCTTTCCGCCTCAAGAGCTCTGTCTAGCAGACCTTTATATATCTGCCTACAGATATATAAAAGCAAGGCTGTAAGTTGCGCCCTCTGTGGGGCTGAGCTGTGGGGTTTTTAAAAAGTGGGCGATTTAACCCCTTCCACGCTCATGACGAGCTGGGCTCGTCATGAGGTAGCCTCCTCGCACGCTCATGACGAGCCCAGCTCGTCATGTAAAGTGCGTTTTTTAAAAACTCCGCGTGCGAGCGGAATTCCGCCCGCACGCATGCGGTTAACAATGATTGAGAATAGGTTCCCTAAGAACTTAGTGTCTCTCCCTCCAAGTACACCCCTTTGCCCTCTCAATTCAATTCAAATCTTTATTTCGGTTAAAAACAAACCATAAAAGATACACAGACAAATATATTCTTTGAGACCAGGGTGTAGGGGGGGCCCGGTGGAAAGTATCTGTCCGATAAGGTGTACCCCCTGCGCAAGCCGACTCCAGCGTAGTAATTGCTCGTAGTTTGCTGGGATCAGGAGGCTGCCAGTCATTGACCTTGCCGTAGGCTCTAGAGGGGACACGCAGAAAGTGTAGTGTATATATGCATTGTTAGATTTACAGTAGGAGTGTCATGTGTATTAAAGTTAAGATAAGCCATGTGACATCATCGGCCTAACAATGTATCTGGCCTTTCTGCATAATTGTAAATAATGTTAATGAATAATGTTTTTTTAATTTTGTAATAAATACGGCCGGGGGGGGGGGGTTACTCCCCCCTAAACCAAAAATTCCAAAATTGGTGTGGTCTCAATACTTTACTTGAAGGAGGGAGGGAGACCCCATCCGGGCAGGGGCTGGCCGTAGGTAACAAAGGTAAAAAGGGGACTTGGGGGAGTACCAGACCATATGGAACAGGCTGAGGGCTAGAATAGTGCGGGCCGCCCTTATGGCGGTCTTGCCTGTCCCCGGGGGAAAGGAGGAGGGGGGAGCACTCCCAACTCCCCCATTTTCATCTAGTAGGCCGGTTACGGCTGGGCGTGAACCGGAAGCACTTTAGTGCTTCCGGTTCACACGGAAATAGATCAGCGGGGCCAGACCAGTTTAGACTGGCCAGTGCCCCCCCTGTTCAAAGGGGGTGTGGGGAGCAGAACATTCTCTTGTTCTTACGCTCTCCACAGGCACAGCACCCGGGCCACCAGCGGCCCATAGTTTATTTTTCCCACCCACCATCCCCTAAGGCAGGTAATTTGAATGCGTTGGTCGGGAATGTATTTTGATGTTTCCCTAAAAAGTTTTTATTACAGGTATCTCGGGTGATAGCATTAGTGTAAACTTGATAAATAGGTACTGGTCAATAATGTCTGTCAGTAATTTGTTTACTATGTTCATTTATATTTTATTGCAGGTATCTCAGGAGATCGAAGTAATATAAATTCGATATGTTGGCTTTGTTCTTTTTACTTCATTACAGGTATCCCAGGAGATAGTCAATGTGAATGCGATGTTTTGGTGAATTTATAATAAAAGTGTCAATATGTGTAAACTTGTCACAAACAGGATCGGTTAGTACAGAGTTATCTAATTGAAGTATGTAATGTTGAATAAATGTCAGTACATGTTATTTGATATCAGGTAAAAATGTGGTATTTAGTGGTGTGTCTCCGGTCAGGCGGTAAGGTCATGATTGGTAAGCATAGTCTTCGGTCCTTAGCGGTCAAACATGTAACTCCAGGGGCAGTGACAGCCGGTAGGTAGGCTGTCGGGGTGCGGGGGCCGGGGGAGTCTTTCTTCCCAGTGGGCCTGTGGCCATCGCCGCACGCGCATGCGCATCAGGGCGCAAGTAGGCAGAGTTTCTGCAGCCCCCGTTATGGAATTTAAGGCACAGGGCGTAGTGGAGGCCCGGTGGAAAGTATCTGTCCGATAAGCTGTACCCCCTGCGCAAGCCGACTCCGGCGTAGTAATTTCTCGTAGTTTGCTGGGATCAGGAGGCTGCCAGTCATTGACCTTGCCGTAGGCTCTAGAGGGGACACGCAGAAAGTGTAGTGTATATATGCATTGTTAGATTTACAGTAGGAGTGTCATATGTATTAGAGTTAAGGTTAGCCATGTGACATCATCGGCCTAACAATGTATCTGGCCTTTCTGCGTAATTGTAAATAATGTTAATGAATAATGTTTTTTAATTTTGTAATAAATACGGCGGGGGGGGTTACTCCCCCTTAGCCAAAAATTCCTAAATTGATGTGGTCTCAATACTTGACTTGAAGGAGGGAGGGAGATCCCATCCGGGCAGGGGCTGGCGGTAGGTAACAAAGGTAAAAAAGGGGACTTGGGGGAGTACCAGGCCATATTAAACTGCTCAGTGTTTGGGTGGTGATATTTGTGATCCCCCCTCCCCGGTGTTGGGTGTAGGCAAATGCGCAAGTGTGGCTTGGAGGTTAGGGTACGTACAGGAACTTTATGCTACCTTCCCGTCCTCCTTCCTTTTATAGTTGCCTTTCGGTTGCAGCCACTTTTGGTGGTGCAGGGTGGAGGTGTGCAATTCAGCCACCTTCTGTGTCCCTTGATTTCTCTAAAAATTGTGCTCACCAAGCATGTGCTGTTCAGCAATGCTGGAATGCAGCATGGGCTGTAGATTGTATGCTGCGGGCTCGCTATCTGCAAGTGGCACTTCCTGGAAGTGATCAAGACTGATGGGCAGAGTCACGCTAGCTATGCGGCGATACTCCATTCTGCTGCCAAAGGTGTTGTGGATTCTGCCAATCAACGCACAGCGGGTAGCACATCTCGTCTGGCGTCGGCAGTTGTTGGGTCTATGGGCACTGAGCCTAAGTGCTGCAGTGATGTGTGGCGCAGTGCCGGGTGCAAAGGGAGACTCGCACACATTGGTTGTGATCTGGCACTGGACTGCCTTTGCGCAGTCCTACTAGTTTATTTATCGTCAGCAGTTATCGGACCGCAGGCACAACCAAAAGGTCTGTGGCACTGGGGTGTGTATAAAAAAACACCACTGAGCGGCCGATAACATTACAGGCTCCTCGTGGGAGTGCTGCGGGCGGTGAGTCGAGGCGGAGTCGGGTGGCGGGTAGTAATGTCCGGCTTACGGCCGAAGGGAGTTAAGTAAATAAATAAATAAATAAAACGAATTACATTGTGCGCGCTGCATCACCGATTGGAGTTGGAGCGCGCGCAATGTAATTCGGAGCCGCCACTGTTACTGTATGTGCTGAAACAAATTCACTTTAAGCCATATTAGTTATGTAAAAAAATAAAAATAAATTCATAACATTTTAGGTAAAGGTAAATTAAACTTTAAGTACATATCCTGATATGAAGATCCAAATTCTAAAGCCTCGATGGATCGAATAACTAGTACTGAGCATTTGTACCTCTCTGTTCTAGACAATCCGCTGGTATGGTGGATTATCTGCAATTGTAATTTAAGCGGCAGGTGCGACATTAAGGACGTCCCAGGAAGCCACTGTCACAAATGTGGTGACCAATCAGAAACTTCTAGTTTTTTGAGTTTGTCCAACATCATTTCACGTTTGCTTCCCAATATGGAAATAATAGCACACTTGTTTTGTAAAGGGCTGAAGCACATGTTCTCCCGTATGCCAAAGTAAAGGCAACTCTCAAAATTTCACGTGTGTTTGCACAATTAAACTATCAGGATAAGTAACATATTTAGCTGAAGAAACATCTTGTAATATGCAGATTACAAGTTCAAATTCCAGAAAAGCGGCCTCAGCCTTCCACCCTTTCAAAGGGCCGGTACATTGAGACCATTAAAACGGCAATAGTGACGCCCCTTATTTACAACGCTAAGACATTGGCGAAGTGTGGTGAAAAGGGGTATATTTAAAAACAAGTCTGGAATCCTTATTCGATTGGAATTTCGGTTCAGCTCCAAATCCGGTGAAGTACATATAATGACAAGGAGCATACCTGTAAACCTTCCTCGTCTACTCCTATTGCAATTTGAGGACTTTTTAAATGCTTAAATCTATGCAAATCACAGAGAGACGTCAATACTTCCCTGCTGACTGCTGACTTTGGAGTTGGAAAACCAAGGTTCGAGTCTCGGGGTCGACTTCACATCCTGTGAATCTGGGCAAATTACTCAATATCCCCCTGCCTACCAAAAACAAATGTGTTCTTGTGTAACGTAGCTGGTGCTCATGTAAAGTGCCCCAATAACTTCGGGTCGAGCTCGCGCTGTATAAATCTGCAATAAAAATAATGGGCCTTATTTATGAAGGTCTTGCGCCGCCGGTGCGTCACTTTTAAAATGGGAAAAAGTGACGCACCAGTGGCGCAAGGCCTTCATAAATGAGGCCCAATATGTGTGTTTTTGTGAATCAGGCCCAATCCTGAATTATCACTTTCCCTTAAACTCAAGACGGCGGTTATTTTGTAAAATGCTGTCATAGTACTTGAGTAAAAAAAACACACACACGAAACAGTGTAGCTTTTTTAAAATTGACTTTAATGTTTGAGTGGAAAGGCGAAAGTGTGCATGGCCTACTTTCACTTAGAAGCGCTCTACTATTAGTGAATGTGAGAAATAAATGGCATTAAAGCCAACCATCCTACCGGAGGGCACTGTCATAGTGGAGGCAACCCCGAATTTAGACAGCTGAAAGAGAAATAGATAGCAAGATTGATAGTGTTCAAAAAACTAATTTACTCCAGGCCGGCTAAAATGTGGGAATAGAAGAGAGGATGGAAAGTCCGAGGGACGGGATTAAATTGATCATGATGCAACTGGAAAGCACAAAAGGCAGAAGGTTTGGTGTTTATTAGGAGGCACAGCTCTGCACAGGCACGAGTCAGAAACACAAATTGAAAAGATTGAGCCTGAGGGTGTGGGCTTAATAGATGGAGCTGTCCGTAAATATTTTCAAATTCCTCGGATTGCATCACGATTCTGGGTGGTAAAACGTGTTCAGTAGTTCACTTGCGCTGTTACTATTTCAGACACTGAGAAATATATACAACTCATCATCATCAACAAACTTTATTTGCATTAAAATGCATAAAAGTACATGGAATATAATTTCAAGCAAATATTTATACATTATATCCACCCTTTAAAAAAAAATATATATCATTTATAACAAAATAAATAACCCTTTAACCCCTCCCATGCTGGTGACGAACCCCAGTCGTCACGCCCCGCGGTGGGCGTGTGCGGATGATGGCTGGGGTTCGTCACGGCCCCGCCCTGTTCTTTTGTTTACCGCACAGCGGGAAAATCGTGGCTGCAGCGAAGGGGTTAAGATATCTATAAAATATAAAATCGATCATAAACCAATATCGCTAACGTCAGTTGCTCCTAAAGGTAAATGACATATATACTGCAATAAATAGCAAAATATATATTTTGAAAGTGCAAAAATGTGCATAGCCATCTAGGTAGGATAGTTTATGCAGTGGAAGCCCTTCTAGTTTTTATGGCTGCTTGTAAAAATGCTATCACCACAAAACACACAAATGGCGTTTCCAGTAGTTGGAGAACTAAAAGTGCTGACGTGTAATTGGTTAAAGTAAATTTTTGCAATAATGGTACAATACAGTTTTTCCTCACTTTTTCATAGAAAGCACAAAAAAATACGATATGTGAGGTGGTTTGTTTAGATGAAATGATAATAGTCACATTGCGCTTCATGGTAACATTATTGAAATAATTCAACCCTAGTATTGATGTAGATGTCTGGGACGATGACGTACAGCAAGTTCAACCTTGACCCTTTCTCAAAAGGATTGGCCAGGAAGAACCCAAGAAAAATTTTGATTAACTTCAAAACATACTGTCTTCAAGAGACAATACTGGCAGAAACCATTATGGCAGGCGGTTACACAAAGGGAGAGTGGTCCATTTGAATTAGATTGGATATTTCTACAGCCATGCAAGCTAGGCAATGGGAGCCAGATGAATTCATCCAGAAAGTAATATCAGTAGGAGCCACAGCTTAGATGCTTGTCCCTGCCACATTGAGAATTATGTGGAATAATATAATGCATAATATAAGGGCCTGCAAAGAAGTTGGAGGCTTGGTTGAACAAATCAAAGCAAACAAAAAATACAATTCCAATAACATCAGAGGGAAAAAGAGAGCTAAAATGGATAGGTTCTTAGTAGAACACCCGATGACATTTGGGAGTGTTTCCCAGGGTGGGGTGGGAGGGTCACGACTACAACAGGAGTTTTGTTTTCTTTTAGGCACTGGGTTTGGGAGCATGTGGGAGAAAAGTGAAAAAAATGAAGTCCTCGCTGGCCTAGTGATCACTTGTAACCCTAGTTAGGTTCATGTTATCCCCCTTTCAACCCACTACAGAGTCATGACAGAGCCATTGAAGCCTAAGCCTTTAGTGGTTGCAACATGGAATATCAATGGCCTCAGAGTCGGTAGCAGACAAACGAAAATTCAGGAGTACTGGAGAGTCTCAAGTAGTGAAGTCATAGCAATTTAGGAGACTCCCTTGTTAAAGAGGAATGGGACACTACTTTAAAGAAACACCACAACATCACTTTTTATGACGTTGTGGTGGCGATAGGGGTTCTTTGCCTTATTTACAAGGCAGCGTTAAGCCACCTAAGGTGGCCTAATGCTGCCTTGTATATAAGGTCCCCTTTCACACTATGCTTAGTATGAAAATGGTGGGCAGTGGGTGTTGCGGTGGGCATTGCACTGCAACACCCATTGATTTTGACGCTGCCCCCTATTTACAAGAGCAGCGTAAATAGGAGGCAGCGCCAAAATTAAGACCTGGTAAAACCTGATCTTAGCTTGGCGAAACGAGGAGAAATGCATTATATATATATATATACACACACACACACAATAGGAGCTGCCTTTCTCAATGTTGATCATGCACAAAGTTAAACAGATCACATGGCTAGTTTTAAATCAGTCTGCACATCCCTATTGTACGATAAACAATGGCAACAGAAAACAGATTGTTCTTTGTATTTTCAGTTATTTGATATTACCTTTGCTGGTGTCAGGCACTTTTATGATTCCCATAACATTTCTCCTTCAGTAGGAATTATTTGCAAAAATGGGTATGGGTCACACAGGTATCCAAAACAATGCGCATGATGAATAATAGGCACATATCATCATTTCTTAAGGGAGTGCTTGCTTTAAATGATAAACTTGTAATGTGCCCATCATCCTACCGCAATCATCCTTTTTCAGATACTATATACCCACAAGACACCAATCTTGGTAACCGGGGCATTTCCATTGTAGTAATGATTTGACATCATGTCAATGGGTGTGTAGCTTTCTTTCTGGCAGTAGAGGTAAAGGCATTCTAAGGTAAACATGTCCAACAATGCCACTGATGCAAGGCCGAACTCTGACGGATGGGTGTCTTCTTCCTTGATAGTGGTCTCACATAGACAATTATAAAGCAATAATAGGAGCACTCAACGGGTTGCATAAGTATCATATGTATTTGCTCCATCCAACAGATGCTTTCTGGCAGAACCTGCCTTTCTCAATGTTGATTGCTCATAAAGTTAACTCATTCAGTGCTCATGACGGCTCCCGGCCATAATGAGTCACAGTAGACGTGTGCTCATGATGGCCGGGAACCATTAAGAAAAATGGGGTGACCCCTAAGGCATAGACCTGGGTATATAATGATACAGAAAAAACAATGGTCCTAAACCTATTAATTATAATAGTTGACTAAGTAAATTATATTCCCACAGTTTCTTATATATGTAGAGCAACTACAAACAGTCTGCTCCAATGTACTCAAGTTGCTTAGTACCACAAGATAAACCTACACCACGGTTAGAGAAAATACTTTTAATTTAGTTTTTCATTTTTTGTCAGTTCATTTTTTACACAATATATCATCTTAGAATAGATAAAAACAGAGTGGTTGCCCAAAAAGAGCGTGCAAAGAAAGGCGTGATCAGAGGTGTGAAATAGATCAACAGAAAGGAAAAATCACAATAGTGGTCAGAAAATATTCACATTATTCAACAAGCAATATCGGACATATAATTTGCCGTATTGAATACCTGGCCAAACCTTTTTAACTTTTTCAATCAAAAACAATATTGCATCCAGACATATAAGTCCTAGGGTTTTTTTTCACTATATACAAAGTTTTTTAATAGTTGGTCCAAGGTTATATAAAAGTAGCGTCGACGTTTCGACTCGTCTTATGCCCAAACGGTGATTTGAACCTGGGGATTGCGAGTCTTCATCAGGACTGGAAAAACAGACAGGGGCAACCAAGGGATAATAATAACCCTATGAAAAAATAGAGTTGGAGATTACTAACCATGGTGAATGGAAATAGTTAAAAAAACCATAACCCTTAAGAAAGGCAAGGTCTCGTTTCTTACCCTTCAAAAAAGGGGGGGAGCAATAGGAGGTGGTCCGTAGTTACAACTCCCCATCAAGTCTCCTGTAAAACAAATGATACCTAGAATTTGTCTAGGTCTTATAATTGGCAATTCTCTAACCATTAAAGGTGTTGAAGAAAAAATTGTTTACCTTAATATAGGATTCTCTTCTCACTTATTTTCGGAGGGCACAATACCTCATGTATGCATCATGGCAAAGTGATACCTACAAATAATTTGGTAGTATCAGTGTACAATTCACACTAGATAAAGTGTAAAAGTAAGAGCTAAAGTCCATAGAATTTACCTTAGCGAAAATGACGTCAAATCAAATTCCTTATTTGAGGGGCTCCTGTTGATAACATCAGGTGACTGTATATGGAGACACAATGGGGTCTCATTTAAGATCTAATATAATTTGTTAACCAATCAAAATTCTCGTTTAAAGCCGTTCGGTGCAACCAATTACCTTTTAAAAGTAGTTCCGAGGCGTATAATTAATAATGGTGCTCCTACTCTTGAAACCAGGTAGCTGTAAGGGAGACACAGAAATTTATGGTCTCACTTAATATTCATGAAGGAATGTCGCTCGATATAATTACAGCAGCGAAAAATCTTTCCAGAACTTGTGTGTAAAGACACACCATGGTTGAAGGGCTTACCTTCTTGCCGAATAATCAGCCCGTATCTACAGCCAAGCCTCAGTGTGCAAGGACGCCGCCGGAAATGCAAACGCATTTCCGCGTGCAAATGTACCCAGCCCGCCTCTTACGATTGGACATAGAGAGAGGACTGGCTCCTATGTCAGAACGTAACCAAGTTATATTACAAAAATGTAAACAAACCGGGCCGATTTTCTTAAAATAATTCGTGTTGGTGCTATTATCCTACTTGTTGATAGTGTAAGGCACGTTTTATCGTGATTGAAAATATTTCGCGATTTCTAAAGACAAGAATAAACGGATTGAAATTAGAATCCCGGGGTTAATTTATATTCGCCTAATATTATATTTACGATAACAAGGACCTAGATTAGAGAAAAAACGATTATGTATCCGTGGGTTCCACAGCTTAGTGATAAACATAGATGATGGACAATTCTTATTACGTGATTAGAGCATGCATCCAAAGGCTTTTGGACAGGCCATTACAGTTCCAATAAGGTAGACAAATGTACATTCCCCCAGAATACATTTTTGGCAATATTACATATGTTCGGTGTATGTTTTTCATGATATTGAGACAATCTCATATAAAATCCAAAACAGTCCTAGTTGCATTAAGAGGATCATACAATCGTGCAAATATACACAGATATGATGGTTAATTCAGTCATGCATATATACAACTATAATGGATAAAATAGTGAATATATTTCTTAGTGATTGACTTGCACATGTTTAAGGTGGATACAATCCGTGCTTGATACATAATTGTCATGACATGGCTGTAATCACATAAGACAAATTCGGAACAGCCGATCTTTTTTCACCAACAAAGAATACTGATGTCTAGGATATTCATATTCCCAAAAGTGCCACTTGTTTATTCATCTCCTCAAGTATATTGAGCGCCTTATTGACCGTATTCAGAGTATATATCCACTTACACTCCCTTCTATTCAGAATGTTATGTAGATCACCTCCTCATGGATTTTCTGTGATTTTTTCAATGACCCACCACCTCAAGCTGTTTTCTGGGTGTTCAAATCTGCTGAAGTGATCCACCAATGGGGCCCCTTGGACTTTACAACGTATCCGGCTCATATGTTGCAAGATCCGGCATTTTCTTTTCTGTGTGGTCTGTCCCACATACAGAAAGCCACATGGGCACATGATTGCATAAATTACCCATGAGGTATTGCAGTTGGTATATTTTGTGAGTTTATATATCTGCTCATTGTGACTAAACTCGTTACCTTCTATTGTAAGGGGGCAGGCTTTGCAAGATCCACATTTTCTGTGGCCATTAATTTTTGGGGCACCCCACAGTGTAGGTTGACTCAAAGGCTGTTTTTTGGGTAACAAAGATTTGACTAGGTGATCACGGATGTTCATCCCTTTACGGAAGGCGTGTAATGGTGGTGGAATCCCCCCCAGTTCACCGCTGATCAAATGCCAATGATGGTTCACACATTTTTTGATAGCATTGCTTTTTGTATTAAACGTCGTCACACAGACCAACCTTTCTTCCTTTGGTTTTTGATTAGTGCAAAGTAAGTGCTCACGATGATTATACCATGCCCGTTTTTTGGCTTTTTTAAGAAGTCGAGTTGGATACCCGCGTTCACCCAGTCTCGACATCAGAGTTGCCGATTCCTCTAGGTAATCCTCCTTCTTAAAACAATTCCGCCGCAACCTCAGGAATCGTCTGGTCAGGTATTCAATACGGCAAATTATATGTCCGATATTGCTTGTTGAATAATGTGAATATTTTCTGACCACTATTGTGAATTTTCCTTTCTGTTTATCTATTTCACACCTCTGATCACGCCTTTCTTTGCACGCTCTTTTTGGGCAACCACTCTGTTTTTATCTATTCTAAAATGATATATTGTGTAAAAAATGAACTGACAAAAAATGAAAAACTAAATTAAAAGTATTTTCTCTAACCGTGGTGTAGGTTTATCTTGTGGTACTAAGCAACTTGAGTACATTGGAGCAGACTGTTTGTATTTGCTCTACATATATAAGAAACTGTGGGAATATAATTGACTTAGTCAACTATTATAATTAATAGGTTTAGGACCATTGTTTTTTCTGTATCATGATGGCCGGGAGCTGTCAGAATGTTGCTGCTCCCCCCACGCGCAGTTGGTTCCCTGTCTGTGAGGGAGAATTAATCAGTGGGCTGAGTTCTGACGGCTCCTGGCCGTCATGATCACACGCCCACCATGATTTATGATGGCCGGGAGCCGTCATGAGTACCTGAGCGCCACGCCTATGTAAATGTAAATGTATTTGAGCTTGTAAAGCGCACTGCTACCCGTCCGTAGGTTTCCTGGCGCTGTATAACTCTGGGGAACCCGTCCTGGCTTTGCCTGGGGATGGTCCCTGCTGAAATCCCCACGGTGGAGCCAGGCATCCCCGGAATTGATGGGGCCGTTGTGGAGATTAGGCAAGCTAATGCCCAGAGTTGCCGAGTGGAACCCCTGATTAGAGTAAGCACCGAAGCGAGAATTATCGAGTCTGCTGACCCAAGTCCACGACCCTAACTCCGCCCCTTCGTACCGCAGCGAAATCTGCGCCACAGCGAAGGGGTTAAATAGTTCACATGGTTAGTTTTAAGTTAGTCTGCTAATGGATGATAAACAATGACAACAGAAAGCAGATTGTTCTTTGTACTTTCAGTTGTTAAATTAAAGTCCCGCTGTCATGGGGTTGATGTTGTTTTTGGTAGGTAGTGTCAGTCACTTTTATAAATCCCATAACATTTCTCCTTCAGTAGGAATTGTTTGTCATAATGGATACGGATCACACAAGTAGCCAATACGATGCTTGCATGATAAATAATAAGCACATTTTTCTTCAGGTAGTGCTTGCTGTAAATGAATAAACTTGCAATATACCCTTTGTCCTCCCTCAATGGGGCTTTATCAGATACTGCATACCCACAAGGCACCTATCTTGGTAGCCGGGGCCTTTCCATTGTAGTAATGATTTGACATAATCTTAGGAGGTCTTTCTGGCAGTGGTGGTTCAAGCATTTTAAAGTAAACATTTCCAACAGAGCCACTGATGCAATAAAAAACTCTGATGGATGGGTGCTTCCTTCCTTGATAGTGGTATCACACAGACAATTATAAAACAACAATAGGAAAACTCAGCTGGTTGCTATAGTACAAAATGTATTAGCAGCCTCCAACAGATGCACTTCGGCAGAAGCTGCCTTCCTCAATGTTGATCGCGCACAACGTTAAAAAGATCACATGAAATGAATGAATGAATGAAATGAAAAAGGGTTTTATTAAGCGCGGCTGCTGCCCTGAGGCGTCCAGGCGCTAAGAGACTAAGTCAATACCCTCCAGAAAAGAGTAAGCAGGGAGTTAAACTGATTTATTAAAAAGGAACGTTTTAAGCTGTTTGCGGAAGGTCGTCAAATTAGGATTGGATCTTAGGTGAAGGGGAAGTGAGTTCCATAGTTTGGCTTCATTGTAAGAAAATGACCGGCCTCCAACTCTAGATCTCCGAATCCGAGGGACTACCGCCAAAAAGGCGTGGAGAGAACGGAGCTGTTTTTTGGGTCGATAGGGGATGATCAGCGTGTGATTAATTACTGGGCCGGATTTCCAATATGCTTGATGGGAGATGCACATAGATTTGAACTCAATTCTCTCCCTAACCGGGAGCCAATGCAGGGTTCTCAGTCCACGCTTCACCGATGTACTACGCGGCAGACCAAGCTGTGCAGTTCTGGGTCCGCTGGAGTTTTTGCAGGCAGTAGTCAGGCGCCCCTAGATACAGGGCGTTACTGAAATCCAGACGAGACTGGATGAGACCCTGCATAACTACCTGCTTGGCCTCAAAAGGAAGGAGTGGAAGGATTTTTTTCACCCTCCCGATGAGACCAAAGCAAGTCGCAGACAATTTAGTTGCTTGGATGTTAAAAGTCAAGGTTTTGTCCAACCACACCCCAAGACTTTTTATATTGTCTCTGGGTGTGGGGGGCGTGCCCAAACTAACGGGCCATAACAGCTCCAAGGTGGAGGGAGCTGATGGACCCATAAGCATCAGCTCGGTCTTGTCACTGTTAAGTTTGATACACGACTGCGTCATCCAGTTCTTGATCTGTTCTAGACAAGTTGTCAAACTGGCTTGTGGCTGATGGCAGTTCTTTTGCGCAAGAGAGACCACTAGCTGAGTATCGTCCGCGTAGAAGATGATCTTAAAACCATAGGGACGAACGATCTCAGCCAGCGGTCTCATATATGCGTTAAATAGCGTAGGGCTCAAGGATGAGCCCTGCGGGACCCCACAGCCCAGCGGCAAGCTTTCAGAGACAGAAGTTCCTTCAAAGACTTGGAAGGTTCTGTCACTGAGAAAGGACTTGAACCAGGACAAGGCTCCTGCTGATATTCCTACATTGTGGAGACGGCTTAAAAGGATTTTGTGATTCACCGTATCAAACGCCGCGCTCAGATTAAGGAGGATCACTGCCACTGATCCCCCCTGATCCAAGATCCGCCTGGCCTCCTCTGTGACTGCCATTAAAGCAGTCTCCGTCCCATGTTTGGGGCAGAACCCCGTCTGAGTGATATCCAGCAGATGGTTACTCTCGAGAAAACTAGTGAGATAGGTGTTAATATGTTTCTCGAGGATTTTGCTTACCCACAGGAGCAGAGAGATCGGGCGGTAACTATTGAGGTCGGCGGGGTCTAGGGTGGGCTTCTTCAGGAGTGCATGTACCATAGCGTGTTTCCAGATGGGTGGTACTATCCCAGTCGCTATGGAGGAATTCAGTCTTTCCAAAAGCGTGGGCAGGATGACTTCAGAGGCTGAAACCAACGTATTTGGAGAGGCAGGGTCGCATGGGGAGCCGGACTTTATTTGGTGCATCAGAGCCTCAAGTATTTCTAAGTCCAGCTGGGGAAAATGATCCAGGGTGTTTTGATGGGAGTCCTCAGCATCTATAGTGGGCTGTGGTCCTAGGGAAGGGGGGTCTGGGTCCGTGTCTGGAAAGGATGAATAGATTTTATTCACCTTATGAAAAAAGTAATCTGCCAAATCATTGCACCTGGAGAGTGAATTATGGATAACAGCTGGAGGGGATGGAAGCGTGGTGAGAGTTTTTACTATATGATATATCTCTTTAGGTTTGGACTTGGCCAGCATAATTTTCTCCTTGTAAAAGGCCGATTGTGCTGATTTTATTTCAGATTTATAGGCTCTGATAGCCTCCCTATAGGTAGCTTTGTCCGTGGCATCATAACCCAGACGCCACTTCCTTTCCAGCCTTTTGCATAAGCGCTTGTTATCTCTTAGTTTTTCCGAATACCAAGGCGCTGTTTTCCGGTGTCTTTTTTGGCTGGTGGTACAAAAAGGGAGTACAATATCAAGTGATTTCTTAATCCAATTATCGTATTTCTTGTTGTCGGAGAGGGGATCGCCGGTAGGTGAGGGTCTAGAAGTTTTAAGACTGCTAGTCCACTGGTCCAGATTTAGTCTGTGCCAGTTTCTCAGTCTTCGCGTGGTGGGGATGCTGGAGGAAGGGTTGTGAGTGGTCCAGTGATAGGAATCAGAAAATGATCTGTCCAGGGAAGGCGGGTGATGGTGCCCACTTTGAGATATGCGCAGTTGCTGAAAACGGGGTCTAAAAGGTGTCCTTTGACATGAGTAGGGGAGGGGACAAGTTGTTCCAGCTGAACTGCAGCTAAACTTGCCGTCATCTCTACGGCGAGATTGTCCGTGAGTTTGTCAAAGTGTATATTAAAATCGCCAAGTAGCCTAAAGTTTGCCGGGGAGGTGACCAGTTCGGCCATGACAGAGGGTAACGCAGTGTGGAATTGTTTGACTGGGCCTGGGGGGCGATAGATGAGAGTGCCCGTGAAACTGTAATTTGGAGAGAATTCAATGACAAAGGGCATGCTTTCACAGTCAGCGATGGTCTCCAGAGGACAGCGACAGGTGTACGTGTCTTTATAGATAATTGCGAGCCCCCCGCCTTTTCCAAGAGCGCGGTCTACGCGGGTTATCTGATAGCCTGGAATGAGCGCTTGTACCAGGTCCGGCTCAGAGTCTTGAGTTAGCCATGTCTCAGTCAGGAAGACTGCGTCAGGCATGTATTCATTCAGTAAAAGGGACATTTCCCAACTGTGTTTAGGCAAAGACCTACAGTTTAAGAGAAATATTTTGTAGTCTCGTGAGTCGTCCTTAAACGCTAGAGTGGTAAGCTCTGTATTGCAGTGAGGGCAGAGAGATGGGACCTCCGAGGGGTGGAAGGAGTGACAACAGCTTGTTTTTACAGGGGGCCGAAGTTGATAAAGAGACCCTATGATGTAGTGCCTCCTCGGTATCAATGAAGGGGCAGGTGTTGTGGCCCCTGGCCCCGGTCTGCCGCGGACGGGCGCAGACGGGCTTGCCTTTGGCGCACCTTCGGCGCGCCGCCGGCGCGCCCGCTGCGCGGATGGGATTGGAGGTTCATTTTATGGGCAGAGGAGGGTGGGAGTGAGCCAACCGCAAGTGCGCTAGCCCGATTTGCGCCCCAAGATGGAGCCCAACCCTGTCTCCGCCTGTGTCAGCGCCTAATCGCTTGACCGGGGGGCGGGATTCAAAAATGCAACCAGGAACAGTAGCTGTTTCCAGCAAGAATAGTGAGCTAAGTATTCTAGTCACCGATAAAATCGTGAGTTATTTTTTAAAAGTATCTGACAGTCTAGCCCCTGGCTTCCGCCTCAGGGGAAAGTATTGTACTAATCTGTGCGCGAGCGTTTCAGCGCGGCTTAAGTACTTACAGAGGGTGGGAGGGTGGGAGTGAGCCAACCGCAGGTGCGCTAGCCCGATTTCTTCCCCAAGATGGAGCCCAACCCTGTCTCCGCCTGTGTCAGCGCCTAATCGCCTGACCGGGGGGTGGGATACAAAAATGCAACGAGGAACAGTAGCTGTTTCCAGCAAGAATAGTGAGCTAAGTATTCTAGTCACCGATAAAATCTTGAGTTATTTTTTAAAAGTATCTGACAGTCTAGCCCCCGGCTTCCGCCTCAGGGGAAAGTATTGTACATGGCTAGTTTTAAAACATTTTGCACATCCCTATTGGATGATAAACAATGGCAACAGATTGTTCTTTGTACTTTCAGTTGTTAAATCAAAGTGCCGACATCACTGCTTTGATATTGAGTCACTGGTGTCAGTCAATTTTATGATTCTCATAACACTTCCACTTCAGTAGTAATTATTTGCCTTTAAGGATATGGGTCGCATAGATATATAATACAATGCTCGCATGATAAATAATAAACACATATCGTCATTTCTTCAGGGATTACTTGCTTTAAATGAATAAACTTGTAATGCCTCCCTCGTCCTGCCATAATTGCCCTTTATCAGAAACCACATACCAAGAAGGAGCTGATCTGGTAGAAGGCACCTTTCCATTGTAGTAATGCCTGTCAGCGGGTGTGCAGCATTCTTTCTGGCAGAGGTGGTTCAGGCATTTTAAAGTAAACTTGTCCAACAAAGCCACTAATGCAATGCCAAACTCTGATGCATGGGGGAAATACACACTGAAAAAGGGGGGGTCATACTAATGTTGATGTGTTGTATGATTTAAATGTGCTTAAAAATGCACACCATAATTTTTCTATGTAAATAAAAGTAAACAGAAACTTCACTTCAATCACTACATTTTACTCAGGTACTAAAAGATACCTTCTAGTCCATGTTTGAGTAAAACATGTTTTTGTCGTAATTACATTTTTATTTAAAACATGTACCTGTTCTTTTTCCTCTGGTATGCCAAAGAGCTCGCTGTACACTAACAGGACCTCATTTGACAACATCTGAAGTTCATCTGTTTAGGAGTTTTGCCTCCCTCTCTTGGCTTTTCCAGGTATTGCAGCTTCCAGAGATAGGATACTGCAGCAATAGTTGAGGAAGTGCTCTTGGTGGCATTGTTAGGTGGCAAATGAGCTTATTTTTAACACTGCGCACATATACACAACATGCAAGATCATCGATGTAATATAGTTGACAGTCTAGTAGCTGGGATGGGCGGAGCTAGATGGGCTGAGGGGAAGAGGAGGAGCCAGAACAGGATGGGGGCAGTTAGAGTAGGGACAGGGTAGAGACAAGTTGTATACAATAAAGCTCCTAAAATATAAGAACCTGTGTCTGTGGTTCTTTGTAGCAGGATGCTACAACTGGCGACGAGGATGGGATGAGCAAGCCCACTGCGTGCAGAACCCCTAGAAGACACCCTGTCCCCTGCAGCGTCGAAAAGAGAAAGTCTGCTGCTGTATGTGATGCTGCCAGCCAAAGGAGAGATAAGTAGTAGGTGACCCTGCCCCTCCTGTAGTTGTGGGAGCCCAGAGGGAGCCGCTACCACGAGCGCTGAAGCGCTCGAGAAAAGAAGAAGCCTTCGCGCCGAAAACGCGAGCTCCGCCTGATGCGTGAGCTTTGGCACGCTGTCGGCACCGGAGAGCGGGAACTCCGAAAGTGAGTTGGGAGCCTACCCCAACCTCACCCGATGACTGCTGTGGCCAAAAGAGTGTGAATCCAGGTGGGGACTCCCCCACGAAGGTCTGTTGCCAAGCGCTGCAAAATTGGAGCCCGAGTGAATCCCGACGTCGGAAAACCTCACCCCCGATGCGTGAGCTTTGGCAGGGCCCCGCTGAAGGAGCGCGAGACCCTGCAAAGTAAGGCGGGAGCCCACCCCATCCTCACCTGACCGTGGCATTGACCAGAGGGAGCCAAATCTGGAGTATGCTGACCCTGGAAGCGACTGCCGGTGAGTCCTGTGTGAAGAAAGGAGGTCGAATGAAGAGAGAGAAAGTAGTGCCTGCAGATAACCACGGCGGCCATCTTTGAGTCAGGCAACTCTTGGGACACCATCCCTGTGCGAACTGTAGGCGGCCATTTTGAAGTCAGGCAAGAGGCGATAAGCAAGCATTGGTTGAAGCAAACAAACAAGCATTGGCAAGAAAAGATAAACAAGCATTGGCGAATGGAGATAAACAAGCACTGGCAAGAACAAATAAACAAGCATTGACGAGAGCAAAGAAACAAGCATTGGCGGAGACCAAACAGACATTAGCAAAAGCAAACAAACATTGGTATATGCAAATAAAACAAGCATTAGCGAAGACCAAACAAACATTGGCAAAGACAAGCAGGCGAGCATTGGCACATGCAAATAAACAAGCATTGGTACATGCAAATAAACAAACATTGATATATGCAAATAAAACAAGCATTGGCGAAGACCAAACAAACATTGGCAAAGACAAGCAAGCAAGCATTGATACATGCAAATAAACAAGCATTGGTACATGCAAAGAAACAAATATTGGTATATGCAAATGAAACAAGCATTGGCGAAGACCAAACAAATGTCAGCACGGGTGGAAACTCGAACATTGAGAAACGCAAGCGAATGCGCAGTGGCGAATGTAATGAAGTAACACGTGTCTGCAAAATAAAAGAAGCACAAGCGAACACCAGGACCAAGCAAAGACAACAGCACAATGGAACAAGCATAAGCAAATGCAAGAGACAGATAAAGACGACGCTGAGCACAAACCGAAGAGCGCCGAAGGGAGAAGAGCTGCTGGGCAGAACTGCAGAAGACCCAGATGAGGGCAGTCCTACAGAGGACCCCGGAGGAAGTAGAACCATCCAAGTTCATTCACCAGCGCATACTGTGATGGTTACAAAGACTATCAATTTCAAAGCAAACGACCAGACCAAAGACCTTGACCAGAATCTCCCTCTCTCATGGCCGGAAGAGATGTAGCACAGTGGGTCACTCCAGACATTGAAGTACCGCCCCCAGCGGTGCAGACTGATGATTGGATCTCGGATCTCAAACGACACTGGTGGCTCGAAGCTTTGGAAGATTTCTTAAAAGCCAATGGTGAGCAAAGGGAGAGAAAATGTCTGATACTACTCCTCCATCTGGTGGGTCCTGAGGGCCGATGCCCAATCAGGACATTTTCCAAAGAGGATACAGATATCTATAAAAGACTCCAAAGGGAGCTCTGTGCCCATCTCAACGCACAGACAGATGTGGATCATAATCGCATGGTTTTCAATACAGCACGGCAGGAACCAGGCGAACCGTTGCCAAACTTCATCACTCGGTTACAAAGTCTGGTACGAGGCTGCCACTTCAACACTTTTACAAATGAGGATGCGGTTCGACTTCGGATAGTTGAAGGTTGCACAAACCCTGACACCAAGCGCAAGATCCTGCAAGGGCATTGGTCGTTAAAGGAAATCATCAAGAAGGCCGAAATTGGAATGCAGATAAAAGCAAGAGACGGATTCAAGGGCGTGCACCTGAGAGCAAACCATCAAGACACCGGGGAAGATAGAACTCAGAAAACAAACTAAACTGAAAGGAGAGAGAGGGAAGGCAGACCAGCAAAAAGACAACGGGAAAGATACAGTGACAAAGAAAGTGACAAGGACTACTCAGAATCAGATGACTCAGAGTCAACCATCCAAAAGACAATTCCAAGGAGTTATTCGCCCCCCAGGAGTTCCTCAAGGAGTCATTCAAAAAGACAACGGGAAAGATACAGCGACAAAGAAAGTGACAAGGATTACTCAGAGTCAGACCCCTCAGCGTCCGACTACTCAAAGTCAACCAAGGATTACTCAGAGTCAGATGACTCAGAGTCAACGATCCAAAAGACAATTCCAAAGAGTTATTCACCCCTCAAGAGTTCCTCAAGGAGTCATTCAAAGTATGACACACAGTACTCTGATGAGGAAAGAGCGTCAAGTGGGACAGATCGCACTCCTGGACAAGAGGGCATACTGCACAACAAGTGGGAGAGGAAGATAAACCCTAGAAGAAGGGGTCGCACTGGTCAACACCTGAAGTCGGCGCAGGAACATCAGTCGTCAAGCAGTGAAGACGAGTCCAAGGAAACATCTGGCAGGAGACCACATCAACCCCAGATCAGAGGTGTTAGAGCATCAAACAAGTGTGAAGGAGAAACAGGTCGCAGAAGACGGACTGATCCTCCACAGCAACGAACTAGAAAAGATCTATGCATCTTTGGCTCCCGCGACAACGAAGAAACGGAGAGGAAATCGTTAACTTCAGGCGAGAAGGACAAAGAGGCAAAAGCTTGGGATCAAGCACAAGGAACAAGCATGGGGTCATCAAACAAACCCCCAAATGAGACAGCATTGAAGATGCTCCAACAAAGGCACACGGAGAAGCATCCCAAAGACAATTCAAAGGGAAAGAGCAATTTGTCACGGACTACGGAATTCAAAAATCCATTACCCAAGACAGTTTCAAAGAAACATTTGAGAAGGAATGGGAAGAAGGCTCTCTCTGACGCGGAGCACACATCCATCCAATCCTGGAAGTTGACAAAAGACTTCTCTGACCCAGAAAGCACGTCTATGGCCCGGACCTCCTCTGATTCAGAGAGCGCATCTGCCCGATCCTGGAAGTCGATAAAAGACTTCTCTGACCCAGAGAACATGTCTGTCCAATCCCGTGAGTCGACCAAGTCATGGTCCCGACAACAGACATGGCGTCAACCACCCGAACGCACCATGGAACCAAAGGACATCCTTCCCGTCAAGAGCAACATGTCACACACTAAGGTCTCTGAATACTCAGTCACTCCACCTGACAACCTGTCATGTCAGTCACAAGTATATCCAGACACAGATCAGACACCGTCACCCCTGAAGGGGTCCGCGAGGCTGACTCACAGGACCTACAAAAGGAAAACAGAGACAGTGGACCTTAGTAACCGGATGGGAAGGGACCAGCCAGTCACTCCGCAAGGAAAGCTGGACGTGTCAGGAGAGAGAGATCATCAGATGAGAGAGAAACATGCCTATGCACAGACGCCAGACGTGTCAGTAGAGAAACATCATTAGATGAAAGAGAAACATGTCTATGCACCGATAGCTCACAAGCTCGCCAGACAACCCGAGGCCGTGAATGAGTTATCGAAACAAACCAAAACCGTCTCATCAGATAGCACCGTACTGTCTGGCCTATACGACCCTGAATTGGTGGGCAGTGTTGCTCTCGACCGGGCCAGCCAAAAGGAAGTAAGGGTAGATGCGGCGAATGAGTTACCGAACCAAACCAAGACAGTCTCATCAGGTAACACCGTACTGTCTAGTATACATGACTCTGAATTTGAGGGCAGGGTTGCCCTCGGCCGGACAAGACAAAAGGAAGCAGAAGTAGATGCGGGTGCTCGGAAGAGGACCGGAACATTATCCACTCATGAAAGAGATCGAGCATCTGAACCAACCGTAGTCACACCACCGGAAGGAAACATGAGGACTGCGGACCGTGAGAGTAAACAGTTTACACGCAACGTGGTCAAGAATGCCTTGATCAAGACAACAGAAAGATTGACCAAAGCCAAGCTCACCACTGATTCGACACTACTGAAGCTTGAAGAACAGGCTGTCCGCCAACCCGTGTGGTGGATTGAAGAATTGCGAACACTGAAGACATTAAGCTCATTTTGTTAAGAACGGGGGAGATGTAATATAGTTGACAGTCTAGTAGCTGGGATGGGCGGAGCTAGATGGGCTGAGGGGAAGAGGAGGAGCCAGAACAGGATGGGGGCAGTTAGAGTAGGGACAGGGTAGAGACAAGTTGTATACAATAAAGCTCCTAAAATATAAGAACCTGTGTCTGTGGTTCTTTGTAGCAGGATGCTACAATCACCAGATGCATTGGTTGGCTTTTGTAAATTACTTTCACGCATGTCAGCTTAAGGCTGTTGCCATCGTGAAGTTTATACCCCCACTACCACATCAACCGCCACCAACTTCTGTCTGATTGCAGATGTCCTGACAGTGAGGTAAGGCTTCCGACATTTTTAATTGTTAAATAGTATGTTTGTGAATGTAAGGTGCGTCGCCACAACTTAAAATGGTGGATAGTTTGTTTAAATATGCAAAATTTGAATGTTAATTATTTGTTTTGCCAAAAATGTGTTATGTAATGCGTTACTGTTAAATCCAATAGTTACGTGGTTTTGTTCATACTTTCTCTGACGGAATTCTAGATGTACATAAAAAAAAAAAAGACTGTAAATGATACATTTAACATGTATTATTTGCACATTTCTTTTTATTATAAAAATAGATATGTCAAAAATGTAATTTAAAACAATCAAATAAATGCTTGTAAAATGTTGTAAAAAACTTTTTGAACAATTTATTTCAAAAAAATGTATAGCAATTTAAAAAAAAAGTTAAATACAGACATGTGAACCCAGGGAGAGTGAGAAGACAATGAGCCCAAGTTATCAGACCATGACAATTCAGATTGACTGAACTGAAAGGAGGTTGGGACATTCCACCAGATGCTGCAGCAGTGAATTTGAATGATCCTCCGCCCCCCCAAAAAAAGTACTGCCATTATTTTCACTAATAGTTTTATTGATGCTGGGCCTGCGGGCTACTCTGTGTCTTTCAACGGCCAAGTGATCTTTGTATGGTGCATTTGATTAATTCCCTTGAATCCTATTTATTCAAGGGGGGTACACCCCCTGGGATCACTGTGGTGCATCTTGGTGGCAACAGTTTTTTCCACATGGGCAGGAGAGGTTTATTTGAAGTGTTGATTATAGAGATGGGATGGTTGGCCTAGAAATTCCCTCAGTCAATCCCACATCATCCCGAGGTTACAATGGCGAGGGAGTGTGCCGGTCAGGGCCCTCATTCACTCTGTCAATTGGATTAATATGAAGGTAGACAAGCTGTTTAGATCACCCAAGTAGGAGACTATCCTGCATGGGTGCATCCACGGGGAGCATTTTCTTGTCCAGGATGTCTTTCACCTCTCTAGGCTGGGTAGTAAGATCTTTCTTGAGAACATTCTAGTCCAGTTGATACATCAGCCACTTTCACATGACCATCTTGGGAGAAGGCCAGATATTATGTAAACTATGATGGCCAGTGGTGGGAGAGGTCATGATTGATGGAGCACTTTGGGTCCATAAAGGAATCCTTTTACTTTAGATAGGTGAGTAAGCGGTCTCACAGGACCATACAGGGGTTGCTTTCAGCAAGTCGGCTAGAGGGTGTGGGGATGTGGAAGTGCTCGGTGCCAACAGACCCTTAAGGCCAATCCCTGTATGGGTGCATGGGCATCAACCTAGCACAGGCCCTTGGCGGGACAATGAGGGTGTAGGGGTGCCTGAGGTAGGTAACCTGGCACGCAGACGGGTCCCATGCACAAGTTTACTCTAGGGAGGTATGCAAAGGGGTGGGCCCCTTTCCTTAAGGAGGGGCCCTCACCGGTCATCCAGTAATGATCTCACTCGTAGGTTCAATGCTGGAGACGCAGGAACAAGGCTAGATATAGGTAGGAATGTCTATGTATTCGAGTCTACGTTAAGGTTATCCATCCATCAAAATTGTAAATAATTATGGGGTTTTATTGGGTTTCTGTGTATTAATTTTGTAAGGTGCTATTGAGGGCAAATTTTAATGTGTGATGTTTACAAAAAGGCAGAAAAGGTTGTTGTGTGCTTTCTTTTGTGAAGGGGGATGATGGGGCTGAGTGGGGGAGGACCCGAGGTCATTTCATGGGAGACGTTGGGTCTCGGCGATACCTGGTTATATGAACAAATGAGGCGGATATTATGTAGCCTTACTTTGCATAGCAAAGCAGTACAAATTTATATTGATGCCTAATGGGTACATGGGCTCTGTAATACGCAGTGCATTTTATGGTTAGTGTTCGATTCATAAAAGAATGAAAGTTGAAGAATGACTGGGAATTGGTTTCTGGAGACAACTATCTCATGATTCAAATACCCATAAAACGCTCCATGAGAATGGTACAGGCCTTAAAGAAATAGGCGGGAGAAGAATATTAATTTATATCATTTTCAACGGAACCTCCATGATTCATCAACAGAAACATAAGATGCTTAGTCATACATGCCATGTTCTGTAGTCAACAGATATGCATAGACGGAGAAATAATGCTTTCTTTTACCTTTTGGTTCCTGCAAGTCACTGCATATGATACCCATTGGGCCTGGATGTCACAAGGACCATAACACAGCACTCATATTTGGTATGTTTGCCTGTTCATGTCATCTATAATATGCATTATACAGGTGGTGCGGAGGAATAGCTCGAAATCTCATGATTCTAGAGATGAGATTTATTTGACGACAACGGGCCCGATTCACAGAACTAACTTAAGACAAAATCCTAAACTTACTACTTTTGGTATTCACATAAGTTAGGATTTTGTCTTAAGTTTGACTTAAGACAAACTTAAGACAGACTTAAGACAGGCTTAAGACAAAATCCTAACTTAAGACTGTCTTAAGTCTGTCTTAAGTCTGTCTTAAGACAAAATCCTAACTTCTGTGAATACCAAAAGTAGTAAGTTTAGGATTTTGTCTTAAGTTAGTTCTGTGAATCGGGCCCAACGTCTTTATCTTGGGGATAGTTTTTTTTTTTTTCTTTTTAAAACGATGTCATCATGTTTTATTTTTATAACTCATTGGCATATACTTTTTATCTTCTGTGAACTAAAGCCTGGATTTACTCTTCTTTTTTGCACCAGTGCTTCCGCAAAGCAAACAGCATGAATCACTTTTCCAACATAAAAGTATTCAGCACTGAAACGTTGTTGCGTGTACTGCAACGCAACTTTTTTTCAGGGAGTGCCAAATGCCAGTTAATATATGCAAATAAGGGGAAACTGGGCGGGAGCAAGGTAAACACTTCTCTAGGATTCTTTTCAAAGCTAGATCAACTAAAGTAGCGCGTACTGCCTTCAAGCGAAATTCTACTGTCAAATAAGAGTTGATGCTAACAATGGAAAAATTCTATGATTTTCCTATGTGCAATAGCTGCAATTTCCACTAAATTGTAAGTGTTCCGTTATTTATCTATGGGCATTTATCTGTGGGTAGACATCTGCTGGAGGGTGTTTCTCAAGTACAAATATTACACAAGACATTATTATCTTCGGTGCAAAAACAGATATTTTGTGTGAGCACCACTATTAAGGTGACTGTAAATGTGTTTCTGCAATTTGTTACCCTGTGCTCAGAGCGGTGCCGATGATTTCCACTCAGTACTGCACTGTATGAATTGTAGTAAATGTGGGCCTAAACATCATAAATATTTCATGATTAACTGCGAAAATAATATGGACGACACACGTTTGTACATCTATGTCTGACAGTTGCATTTCTCACTTATACATGTACACCTCAGTACACTAGCCATTGAGCTTTCGCATTTATGATTCAAAATGGTTTTACGTGCTGACTCAATGAAGGCTTAAAACACTAATATTTTTGATGCTCAATATTTAAACGTGGGGTCCATTGCATCCCACAGCATTGTACATCTGAGAACCCAGTATTATATATTTGTACTCCTATTGTTTGCTTACAGCACAGTTCTCATTCTACAAAAATCAATGTGATAGCCATAGCTTAGTAATTTATTCAGTAGAGTTTTGTAATGCGCTAATGGGATGATTATGACTTTGGTGGTGCGGGTGTGGGCCGCCGCGCCAGTTCCCCTCTCCCACACCATCAAAGATGACTGTCGGCAGCCCTCTAGATCAGGAGTTTTTCCCTGATCTGGTGGTTGGGAATTTGCCATTCCCGCAGCTTTGCCTTAAAAAAAAAGGCACCGTAATGGGATCGCCAACGCCAGTTCCTGCGCGGCATGGACTGTTAAGTCCATGCCGTGCAGGAACTGGCCGTGCATGTACACAGTGGTGGACACCATGTTCCCACTGCATGCATCCCAGTATACACGGGCAACAGGGACCCTGTAGGGCACACTTTGTTTCCCAACTGTCAGCCTTTTCATGGCAGGCTTACTGCCATGAAAAGGCTGGTGGTGGGGAAACTCACAATAGGCATGGCGGTTGCACAGAGGCACCGCTAAGCATATTGCTGCCCGAGACCACCTCACCACCGCCAGGGAATGTGATTCCCTGGTGCTTGCGCTAGTCAAATGGTAGTCCGACTGCCAAAGTTGTAATATGGCGGTCCGACCACAGGTGCAGTGGTGGTAGGACTGCTACTCCAGTGCGACTTTTAGCTTGTGGGCCTAGGGACTGCCAAACTCATAATCAGCCCTAAATCCCTACTTTCAGACACATCACAGTGCTTGACAGAGTTGTGGAAGAGTTCAGCATTATGACAGGATATTAGAATCCACATGCACTGTGATTAACCATACTCAAAATTCTTTGATTGCAATCCCTATTCTGTCTTCTGCTCAGTTAAAGGCAAAATTAAATTGTGCAGTTTTCAAAGGTCTCATTCATCTTTTGCAGGTTGATTCAGATCTCAAGGTTGTGCAAGGCCATTCCAGAGTTGCACAGTTATCTTTCACCATGTACCCACCTCTTTCAAGATCATTGATTGACTTATCTGGTGATCAGACAACATGCATTTTTACTTGTGAGGCAGAGTGGAATGTCCATTTCAGTAGGGTTAATAGCCCTTTGTCCCAGTATACATTGTGGTCAGTGAACAAGACCAGGGATTTGATCATTGAATCAGCAGAGTGTCATCAGAAGGCTCTGAGGGCAGGGAAAATGTGGCCTTACTTGCAAGGGTAAGGCAAGGACAAGCTGCCTCGTACAGAAGTCCTGAAATCTGGTAAAGAGATTTTTGTCGGAGGCCTGTGTAGTGCAGATGTAACAGTAATCCAGATGTTTCAGGAGGAGGGCTGAAGTCAGCTTGACTTTGTGGTTGGTGGGAGGAATGGGGGAAGTTTGTGAATGAGAGATAGCAGCAGGTTTAAAACAATTGACATAGCATTACATTGGGAAATAATAGAGAGATTAATTTAAAAAAGGAATACCCAGGATCCTTATTTTTAGCACAGTAAAGGCTGGTGTTCCAGAACATGAGAGACAGTCAAGCTGTAGTGAACCAGATTTAGGGGCACATGCATCAATATTGCTTATTGCGATTCCTTAATTGCGAAAAATAAGGAATCACAATTAAGGAATTGCAAACTGCAATGCATCAAGAAATCGCTAAAAAAATAGCGATTTCTTAAAATTCCTTAATTGCGATTCTCTAATTGAGAATCGTAATTAAGGAATACCTCCCCATTCATTCCTATAGGCCTAGAGGCATGATGCATGTGCCCCATAGTGTTTCCAGGTATAATGATCTTGATCTTGGTGCCATACAGACACAGGAAGCTCTCCTTCATCATGTGGAACATGTAGCCGAATTATGAAATCATTTTGGCTAAGTTCACTGACCTGTTTTCAAATCAGAAGTGGATATCTGTGTTTCCAGCACGCATTTGGATAATCCCCTCATGGTATTAAATAGCTGAGCCAGGGTGCATATGTGAATATTGAAGAGAAATCACTTGAGGGATGCTAAAAGTCACTGAGTTTGTGGATGACTCTAATGATTCGATCATGAATTTTGGGGTGCAAATAGTGAGGAATTATTGGACCTAACGCAGGGCAGGTACTGCCCTTCCTGCTCACAATTTAAGCCTCTGAAGCAGGAGAGTGTGGCTTACAATGTCATATGTGGTGGGCAGGTCAAGTGAAATAAGGGCAATTTGTTTGCTTTTATTAAAACTGAGGAGTTATACTCTTACATTTGCAAGTGCAATAAATATACCCCTTGAGGGTGAAAATCATCACTATTGAACTTGGAAGAGGGGGATCAGTTTCATGTGGTCTTCGAGTTGTCTCCCAAATACCCTTTCCAAGATTTAGCTGAGAAATGGAACATAGATCTGTATTTGACAAGGATTAATCAGTCAGTAGATGTTTCCTTTCAGAGGGGCTTGATGATGGCAGTTCTCTCTCAAAATATCTTTATTCGATTCAAACAAAGTGAATCATAAAAGAATACATATGTTTAAAATTACTTAGACAGATATGTACATATAAAATTCATTGGTATAAAAAGAAATAAAAAAGTGCAGTTCACATTGCAGCCAGGAATCATGAATCAACACATTGCTACTATAGCTTTCCTTCTTACTTGAGTCACCCTAAGAAATCTTGCAAGTACCACACACGTGTCGGCTAGAAGGGCTCAAAGACAACTCTTGCAGCCCCACCCCCACAGCGGCCCGTCGCTAAGCGGGCCGCATGGCCCGACTCAACCTCTACAAAAGAGGGAGTAGGCGGAGGGGGGTACCAACTCAAGACCAGAACTCACCGGCCTTAAAGTCCAAAAAGAGTGTCCCGATGTGATACGCGCGACGTCCGGAGCGGCAAAAAGGCCCCAAAATGGTATGGGGGGAGATATACCCCCTCTACCTGCCTGCCGCCCCGGACGCGCGTCACCGTCATGCCCACCCACCAGCCGGGCAACGCCTGCCCTGGGGAGGAGTGGCTGACCACAGCAAGGGGCGGGGGCAACCCTCTGAGACTAAGGGCTCGCCCTCCTGATGGCCACCGGGTTGCCTCGGGCAGCCGCATACCATGAGAGAAGCGCTGGGATTGGGCTGAGCGGCCGGTTTTGCGCTACAGCAGAGCCTGTGCTCCTGAGCTCTGCAGATGTCTCCAAGGAATAACCTGCAGATATCCAAGTGCGTATGTCAGTTTAGCCGGCCGTGGACAGCCCCCTAAACCAACATGCCCACTTTCCGTGCCCACTACTCCTCCTCCGCCTGTTGGTGACGCTCCGACCTGTCCCTGCCCCAGACTTGGCAGACTCAGCAAACTCGGCAGAGTCAATGAAAAATAAATTGATAATAACAGGGTTTAATTATAATCTTATTTTTCATTTTCTACCTTTACACAATGGGGCGACGCTCCTAGGCCATGGCAGAGGAGCCGTCCCTGGGTATTACTCATGTTTAATGTATACTAAAAGTCTGAATAGCCACACTTGTAGGAGTGTGAAGCTTTGTAGGCATGTTGGTACTATTATTGACAGAGCTGGCAGGGAAATGGGTGGTGCAAGCTGCAATGGCCGTCTGACGAGAGCACTGCTTACTATTTCAGCTGTTACTGTATGTATGGTAATAGCCGTGTAAGACGTTGTGAAGGCTTTAATGTGTAGTTTGGCCTAGCAGTCTGGCAGCATAAAGCGATGCATCTCAAGGCATTCTCCGAAATGTTCAATGTTGTTCGTTTGCTCTCGTGTTGCCAAGTTTAACATCCGCATCACTACCTTTCCCAAACATATAGCAAATTGATTGCAATCAAAAATGCCCAAGTAAAGTCAACACTTAAAAATGATATGAAGCATGAATTATGCACCATAAACCAAGAAGAAAGTGTTAATAAAATCAATCCTTTCCGCGTTTGACAATTACTGATGTGAAATGGGGCCTGTCATTGCAGTTTTCTTTGTACCGATTCACATTGATTCCACTTACCACGCGAGCCTCCGCTTACTTTCAACTGTGCTACGCTTCCTGGCTTTTACACACTGCGATAAAAACTTCTCAATAGCGCAACATTTAAGGTAAAAGCTCCATCGAATCCTTGATTTCTGTCCCTCGCCTGCCTTTCATCCGTTTCACAAGGAAGCGAAATTCATGCCGTCCTTGAAATCCAGATGTAAAAATATCCTGGCTTGCCATGCACCGGCCTTGCTTTACAATAAATGCCTCCTGCATAAATGCTCCCATTCTCTCAAGAAATACCAGCGGAGATCCCGGGCCTTTGCACTTGTCCAAGTGCAGCAGCAAAAAAAAAGGAAAGCGAAAAAACGTTCAAAGAGCAAATGCTTATCTGTTGTGAACACATTTCCCAAGCAGATTTTAGAAGGCAACAGGTGGTGAGAAGATGCACCATACGTTCTAGTGCACGTCTTGATGTGGGGGCAGCTTTGTTTCTGTTCCATTCGGTGGAACTGGTGTTCTACAGTTCGCGAAGATCATTGATGCGCTGCCTGCCTGCTCTGTCCTGTTGAAAGCAAGTTCGAGGGCCCTGGGAACCTTAAGGTCCAGGCTTTCCAATCATCGGCCACATCAGAATGTCTTCTCTGTTTTCATGATCCCTGCCCACAGGCACATGTGATGTGGATGGCTTATGTGGAAATTTCAAAGTATTTTGTGAGGCGGTGGCATGGCCTAATTTTTTGGGTTGCTTTTACCAGGTTATTTTCTCTGTTATTCGTATGAAAAGTATTTTTAAGCCGTTCCATTATAAGTGAGGTGTTTACAGTACTGCTTCTTGGAACGCTTTTCTAACGTTTTATATGACTCCGATTTTGTGCTGCTCCTGAGTATACTACAAACTGCCAATTCTGCCAGAGAAGACTGAGGGCATGCCCTGGGTTCACTTATTAAATGCTTCTAATTTCAGGAGATTCATTAGGTGATGTTTGCCATTCATAACAACAGTACTGGCCCCAAGCCTGGACTCCTTATGATAAATGATTATCTTTCTGCTTCATGCTTCGAAACTTGGGTGGATTCTTCCTACACTTCTGATGCATTAATGTTAGTTATATGAAGCTTTACTTCATATAAAACTGTTCCTTACTCGGTCAATACCATTCAACTTAATAAAATCCATTTCATAGACTTTAGTGCGGCGAACGGAAGGTTGTGAAGTTTGCGGAGTCCCTAAAAGTCTTTGACCAAGTTATCTGCATGTTTTAATGAAATGTAGGTCCTGAAGGAGAACACAGCTCAAATACATTCTAGAAGAAGAAACACACAGCGCAAAGTGAATTGCATCCAGAAAGCACTTCCGACCAATCTTCTATTTTGAGGTCAATATGGTAGGCGCGTGGAATACAATCATGAATAAAACACAAACTACAAGTAGCATGGATGACAGTCACTCACCAACTTGAGGTTGAGTTCACCAGCATACAGACATACAGCATACACTCTTTACAGACTCAAGAAAAGATTTGGGGCAAAATACACTCCAAATCCGAACCCTCAGAATAGAAATCACCTACTTTCTTTATCCTAGCGGGAGGAATCACAGCAAAAATGGAGTAGCATAGCATGACTGACCATATACCCCTAAAAAAGTCAGTTCTAGAATAAAAATTGGACAAGTAAGAAACTCAAAAGCAAACAGTGAAACTATAGATAGCGTGGAAAAGCAGAACAAAGAAAATTGTAATAACTAGTACAAATTGCAGCAGTGGAGCACTCTAACCAGCACTGAAATCCCCCATGAATTGTGGTCAGTAAATGAGCTTATCGTGTGTCCTAAAACAGACAGCACCCATGCTGTAAAGAAGTGCAATCACGGACATTGTCCAAGAACAGTGCAGTACATAACATCCAACCTAAGTTTGGGGCACAGCATATACAGAGTGATTAACAAATTTTGACTTTCTGTAATCAGAAATGATATTGGACATACTCATTTATTTGGCATAAAAAAGTATTTGCAAGAGTATACATATAGAAAGGGACTATCAGATTTGGAAATACAAATGCAATCATAACAATGTCCAATGCATTCTACATAGAGGAAAGAAAGCACAGCCGTAACAATATATTAATTTATTCGAGCACAGGCTATGTATTTCTTTTATGTAGGTACACTTTCACTATATTGATGTAAAAGAATAATGGCACCATATCACACAAATGAAAAACAAAAAAAACAACAATTCCAAAATGGCAGTATAACAGAAGCAAGGTAATAAGCCTCAATATTTAAGGGAAGACCGAGCGAGTACTGTAATACGGATTCTCGATAGACTCCCAACCTTACTCGCCATTGCATCTAAATCCACCCCATGCAACATTTGTCTTAAATATTTCCTTGCCAGAACCTTCTTGGCGGGGACAGCTCTAGCCCATAAATATCCATGATCTGATTAAACCAGGTACTAGACAATGGAGGGGATCAAGCCAAATAGGTGTGACCAGAATCCGGGCCTCCCTTTATGGACTGGCACAAAACTTGACATACCAATAGAAAACTGATCCTTTCACGCATCTCCCAATGTTTGTAAAGATTCATCACACAGTACTTAGCGTATAAACAAACAAACACTTTTTTGTCCCTCTTTTTTCTGGGCTTCCCTTAATGGATATGCACACATTTGAGAATTCCAATAGTAGTGTCAATGTACTGTCTGTCAAATGTCAGAATTTTTTGGCAAATGGTGTGAAAGGTATAAGCAAATTAACAGATCGCCTTTCAACTGAAAATGAACATATAGGATATATATTGGTGCTAAGCCATTCCAGCCCACAAACCACCTATTTTAAATGTTTATATTTCAAAAACTACTGAAACTACTGATTTGATTTATGACAAACAAAAAAGAAAACCAAAAAACACACTCTCTCAGTAAAGTTCTATTGTTATGTTCTCATACGACTCCCATCACATCAGACAGCTGCAAGGTGACATGGAAGCATTGCAATTCACCCAACTCGTAGCTTCTTCTACCCACGATAAAGGACATATTCTGGATCTCATTTTTTCTAATGACTCGCAGCTTATAGTCTCTACATCTACACCTTGGTAAGACCACCTTTTAATCATCTTCACTTACCCAAACTGCTGCAAGCGAAAATATACAAAGCATCACAAAGAGGATTTGGTCAAAAGTGGACCCTAAAAGATGGCAGACTGCCCTCAAGATAAACCCCCCTATCCTCTCCAGGAAAATAGATGAGAAATATCAGCAGTGGGAACACTGGATTACCCAATCTGCTAACATCTGTGCACCCAAAAGAACTTTTAACAGCAAACCTCACTCCAAAATCACCCCATGGTATAATGGACAGCTCCTTTTTTTTTTTTTTAATATATTTTTATTGCGAGATAATCCAGCACATTAACATATCAATTATATGCAAAGATGTCAAAAGGCTGTTCAATATGCTTCGATCAGAACAGGATAAACCAATACTCAACATTTTTGTTCCCCCCATAGCTCCCCCGCCCCCTCCCGCTCTACCCCCACACACCCTGCCAGTGTGCCCATGGTGATTCTCCTGTGTGCAGGCTCCCGAAGCTCCAGGTCCTGCCAAAGCTAAGGTGAACCGAAAAAAAAAAAGGAGTAGCAGCAACAGTAATCCCTAGGGATGGAAGAGTCCGCCAGGCTATCCGGGCCTGCTCCGGATCTCCCTCCCGGCCTCGCAGTGTGCCTAAACGTGTCGTGCCAGGTGTAACTCCTCTCTATCTACGCTCAGGGGCCCTCACTCAGAAACAGTCCCCTCAGCATTCTCGGGAATCCCTGTCCTGACCTCCATCCTCTGATCCATGGTCGCCGGAGCCTCATCCTCCGTGTCTAACTCATCCAGCGAGCGGAGCGCCGTTACCAGTGCTTCCCTGAGGTACTGGGTTTTTAACAACCGGCACAGAACCGGTAACCCAGCGGTGCCAGGGAATCAACACCCAGAGAACTCGGGTTCTCCTGATCCAGACCTACAGAAACTTCAGAGTCTTCTAGGTGAAGTCAAAGATTAGTTTATTGGCTGCAACCAAGGTAACAGGTGTCCTAGAAGTACAATACGGGTATGTTCTCAGGAGACTGCACACTTTCATGAAGTCAGGCTTCTCTTCTTATACACAGTTTTAGGCCCTAGGCAAAACATTCTTGGTTGTAAAGTAAAATAGTTAACATATTCTGGTTCAAAAGAAAAAACAGAGTCATGATGACATGTCCATATTTCACTTCGTGCTGCCGTCAACAAATCATTTGGCAAGGCCCAACATTTCATCAGATAACACTGGACCCCTAATAAAAACGGGCACCTCCCCACCATAAAGTAAGTGAAGCAAAGGAGTGGAGAAAGATGTGAGCGAGATATGGCAGGTGTGCGCGCTGAAATGGTTTTATGGCTGGTTGAGCCTAGATGCTATCTTGCTCGGCCACTGGGAGGGAACTGACCTAACGAGTTCGGCCTGGGGCAATGGTTCTAACTTGTACTGAGGTCAGGGAAAAGTCGATTAAGGAGTATGTGTCCTTGTGGAATCAAATTCAGCTGGATTAAGGCCTATGTAAAGGGCAACATATAAATGGGAGCCAAGGGTTCAGAATGTAAATGACGATTTCGAGGTGAAATCGTCACCCGAACATGCCGAAAATACATGTACATGATGTACTCGTCATTCTCGGTCTTTTGATACCAAATTCGTCATATTTCGACGAAGTTTTATTTCTCGAGTCCCGAACTTATTATGTGTATCCAGATTTTCAGAACCACAAACCCTCCTTTTGCCCTTACATAGGCAATTAATCTATCCTCATGTTAGTCTGAGTCCAGATCTATATTCCTGAAGTCATTGAGATGTTGCTGTAACATCATTCTAGTGCTTAGTTCATTTCTTGACACAGGCTTCCTTACACATGATGTGACGCAGAGGCCACATATTGCAGGAGCACACTGTATGCACAGACAAAACAGGAAAAGAATGGCTAAGACCATCCCAATGACCATCAGAATTTTCCATCCCCAGGCAGATATCAGTTCCCAAAACCATCCCATTAATGACCAATCTCCTTTATCCACATGAATAGATTCGGAAATCTTATGCAGTTTGGAGATGGCCCTGTACACTGTTGGAGCATTATCTGGGATGAAAATGCAACAACTAGATTGGATCAATTTGCATACTCCACCTCGGTCCGCAAGTATTACATCCAAAGCGACCCGGTTCTGAAGGGTCATAAGTCGATCCGACTGGAGCTCAGCAGTCAGGTTACTAAGGGCACCAGCAGTTTCAATCACGGTGGATTCAACTACCATTGTTAATTGCCTTATGTTTCTACTGTTAGCCATGGATCCCCAGAACGGCAGGAAACCCTTTGCAAAGTCCCCAAATTCTTGACCTGCAGTGTCTTCTTTACTCAAAACACCTCTAACTACCCTTGTCCGATGGTAATCCGCCGCTGCTGTGTAGGTGGGAGGTAACAGGAATGAAACAAAACATGAGCCCGAGAAGTCAGGGGGCAACCATGTATAGGCTCTATCATGGCAGATGAAATAAGTACCCTTAGCGGCTAAAAACGCAGGGGAAGTCTGAGATCCGAAAACATATGTTTCTGTACAGACACTCTTCCCTAGCTGAGCTCTGGGATTCTTGCCAATACCTTGCAGACACAGGTGACCTTGATGAGGTACGATCCAGATAGGGGACGATCTTTTGGCTTGCTGTTTCTCACTTAACGTAGTGGCATATCCGGTCACGTTCCAACCTACATATGCAAGTATCTCATCATCCGGAGTATCTTCATAGGAAGTTACTTCCTTGATCATGTCAACTATACCTTTGACTAGGGCGCTAGTCTTGAGGTTGTCTTTTACAGAACGTAGGGGTTGGATTTCTCGTGCATATATGAACATTGTCCTATATGCCCATACTGAACCATTGTGACTAAATGGCAGGACCAAATAGGGGATACCTTTATCCGTTGTGTGAGGCATGAGACCACACACCCAACAGTTAGTAGTGTTCATTACAAGTTGGTGTTGGTGTAATAACTGAACGAAGGAGTTATTAATGAACTCTAATCTCCTATTTGATTCGTGGTCAGGCAGAGGGTGGAAAGAATGAGAGGAAATAGTAGGAGGAGGTATGGGTGATGTAGTAGGCGCAAATGTTACATGGAAAGAGAATAAAACATAACTTATCAAAAAGATCATTACGCCTGATAGCATAAAAATACACAATATTATAAAACTTTTCTTTGTCATCGTGTTACATAGTCTCTGCTTAAAGTTCATTTGTTTGGCAGGTCTCTCCACATCAGGAAACTCCATCCTCTCTAAGGTGCTGCCCGCGACGAGGAGGTTGTTTCTGCTAAGGAGTGCTTCTGTCAGTCTAGGGCAACTCCCTTGGACCGACCAGAACCACCGACCTAACGTCGTTGGCTGCACTTCCGAAGACTTTAACCAATCGCGGCACTAGCAGCGGAACCCGGATGGCCGTTCGAAAAACAAAAATAAGCAAATTTCCTAAATGGGAGAGCTGCACTTTCAAAAATAGTATCTGGAAGAAGAAAAAAAGTACTTTCGCTTGTCCATAGGTCTTGGTCTCATATCATAAAAGGAATCACTTTATTAGTCTGCTTTTCTCGATCTTAGATTGTAGCGTCTTCTTCCTGGTAGTGTCTGGTCCTGAAACAGCAGTTCAGGCTCCAAAAAGTTCGATTGTTCTGGTGGTGGCACAGTTCCTTGAGAAATGTTCTCACTTTCACAATCAGGGTTAGTTTCTTTTACACGGTCATCGCTGACAGGTATGACACGTGGCACAGCGGCAAGTTCTGAGTCAGTGCCACCTTTCTGGACCCATTGGTCATAGGGCAGAGGGAAGGGTACTTTTTTACAATGGATCCCGTGGACCCAGTTGGCCTTCCTCTTCACCCGGACGGCTGACCTCGTGGACAGAAGGACGAGGTGAGGCCCGGTCCACCTGGGCTGGTCGTTTCTTGTTCTTTGAAAGTTGCGGACGAGAACCCAGGAACCGGGGTCAATGGAGTGACCCGGAGTCTCAGAGACCGGAGGCAAGGTGTTGTGGACCTGTTGATGTAAAACACGCAATGTAGCCGTCAATTCATACAAGTAATCAAGCAAAATAGGGTGTTGCAGCTCGCTGAATTTCATGGGCCTAGGCACTCCCCATATGTTGGCTGGCCGGCCAAAGACTATTTCATAAGGGCTGAGTTTCACTCGCGAATGCACAGTCATTCTGGTGGATAGGAGTGCTAAGGGTAGAGCGTCAGGCCATTTAAGACCTGTGCTCGCTTGGATTTTGGCCAATTTAAGTTTTAGCGTGCCATTGTAACATTCTACTAATCCAGCTGATTGGGGGTGATTTGCAGCGTGGAACTTCTGCCTAATGCCTAGCCCTTCACACACTCTTTTCATCACACGACCCACAAATTCACTTCCGTTGTCAGACCAGACCATTCTAGGCATTCCGAACCTGGGGAAGTACTCTTTTACAAGGGCCTTTGCTGTGGACAAGGCAGTATTGTCTTTTAGGGGATAGGCTTCTACCCATCTTGAGAAGGCACAAACAACCACGAGCACGTATTTTAAGTTGTTGCACCTCTCCATGTGTATGAAATCTAGCTGCAAAACCTCGAACGGATACGTAGGAGGTGCAAAATGACCAGCTGGAGTTGGGGTTCCCCTACCAGGATTGTGCTTCAGACATACCATGCAATTCTTGACAACATTCTCTGCACACTTGGGAATCCCTGAATTCTTCCACACTGGGGCCAACAACTCGCAAATCCCTTTCACGCTGATATGAGCCATTCCATGAGCCATTGTAACCACTGCAAGTACATATGCATCGGGTAACAACCATCTCTGATGCTCTGTCAATTCAACCCAACAACCATTTGCATCCATTCTTCCTGTACTCTCTCTCCACGTGCTTAACTCTTTCTCTGTGGCCTCAGCTTGGATGGACTTCACACTTTCTATCGTGTCCTCACATATTCCAACCTCGCCAGTCCATCTTCCAGGGCCTGCAACATACATTCGGCTCATCACATTCTTTGCCGTTTCCTTAGCGGTCTCATCAGCAAATGCATTTCCACGACCAACATCATCAGTCACCTTCTTGTGAGCACTACATTTCACAATCGCCATTTGCAGGGGCAAGGTCAGTGATTCAAGAAGCTCATTCACCAACTGACCATGCTGAATCTTAGCTCCATGCGAAGTCAGGAATCCACGTTCTCTCCACAATCGTCCAAAACTGTGAGCCACTCCAAATGCATACTGACTGTCAGTGTAGACAGTCACTCTCATTCCTTTAGATAACACACATGCTCTCGTAAGTGCTACTAGTTCTGCGGCTTGAGCTGAACCATGTGGTATTCGTGCAGTTTCAACGACTGTGTGCAAAGTTGTGACAGCATATGCTGCAGTCACATTCCCATTTGGGAGCTTAAAGCATGAACCATCTACCCATAATGTACCATCACATTCAGCAAGAGGAGTGTCAAATAAATCCACTCTCCCTTTTGTCTCTTCCTCTGTTGTGAGGAAACAATCGTGCTGTTCTAAAGCATCTGATTCTTCTGCAATTGGTAACAACGTGGCTAGATTCAGGGTACTGCACCTTTTTATGTGCACATGGCTCGCTAGCAGCGTCAATTCGTAACTGGACAGTCGAGCACTAGTTAAGTGCTGTGTCTTGGTCCTATTTAACAATGTGTCTACTGCATGCGGGACCATCACGATTAGTGTATTATTCATTACTAGACCAGCAGACTGTCGAATAGAAACAGCTGCTGCTGCTGTGGCCCTTAAACAACTCGGCAATGCTCGTGCTACCGGATCCAAAGTGGCCGAAAAATAGGCGCATGGCCGCTGTCTAGCTCCGAATAACTGAGTCAGCACAGACAATGCACAGCCTTCCTTCTCGTGGACATACAATGTGAAAGGCTTACTGTAGTTGGGGGTACCTAACACAGGAGCCGAACATAATGCTGTGCGTAATTCGAAAAAACTTTTCTGACACTCTTCAGACCAAGGAATGGGATTGGGTGTATTTTTACACGTTAATGCCACCAAGGGTTTGGCCAATAACGAAAATTTTGGAATCCACTGTCTACAGTACGATGTAATGCCCAAGAAAGCACGCACTTCTCTCTGTGTTCTTGGCACACTCAATTTCGCTATTGCCTGAATTCTTTCTGGGGTCAGTTTCCTCCCCTCCTTCGATAAGAGGTGGCCTAAGTAGGTCACTTCTTGTCGGCAATATTGAAGCTTGGAAAGTGACACCTTGTGATGCAGATCACACAGATGACGCAACAATGTCAATGTGGCCTTTTTGCAAATTTTCTCATTATCTGCAGCAATGAGTGGCACCTTTTGGCAAAACAATCGTGTCAAGCTGTGTTTTCAGAGCTTGACTGTATATTGAGGGGCTTTCACAGTAGCCTTGAGGAGCGCGTTTAAAGCAGAAGCTTCGACCTCCTAAACTAAAGGAAAAAATATCCCTGCTCTCCTCAGCAATTGGGATGCTGAAGAAAGCATTCTTTAGGTCAATCACTGAAAACCATGAAGCAGAAGCTGGAATCATAGTCAATAATGTGGTAATGTCGGGGACAACTGGAAATTGTGGCACAACTATCTTATTTACTTCTCGAAGATCAATCACGAATCTGTACACAGGTGGCTGAGAAGGGTCAGTTCGTTTTAAAACAGGCAGAACAGGACTATTGCAAACATTGCCTCGTGTTTCCTCAATCACATCCTTTTCAATCAATTCGTAAACGATCGCTAGCAAAGCTTTTTCACCCTCATTAGATATTCTGTATTGGGGAATTCGTGGCATTTTAACATTCGACTTCAATGTTACAACATATGATGGAATTTCTAAAAGACCTACATCATTAGGACCAGTAGCCCAAAGAATATCTGAGAGAAGTGCTAATTCTGCTGGAAGTGCATCTCTCGACAAATACATGGGAGAAACCACTTTCTTACCTAAAGTGAGTTGTACTCCTGAAGGAGAACAATACAAAGTCGCATACAATCTTTTTAGCAAATCTAATCCTAGCAAATTTTCACCACAACCTGTTGTCAGAATAAGGGGTGCTTCGAATTCACAAGGACCAACAGAAAGAGATAAAGGGTCAGAAAGCGGATTTCTAACTGGGGCGCCAGAAAAACCTACAGAAACGTTCATTTCGCCAGACAAAGGTGCGCCAGGGAGTTTGGAGTGCATAATAGAACTCTTTGTAGCACCAGTATCCAACAGAAAAGGTTCTGACACACCTGATGTAATCATCTCAACGTAAGGTCCACTCTGATCTACTGGAACTGAAACAACTCCCTCTCTTTGTCTATGGCTGTCCTAGCAGTCATCATTCTCCCACTGCTCATTTTCTGTGTAATAATCTTCAACATAGTATTGAGATGTCCTGTCAGATTCGTTATTTTGCTGATCAAACCTGTTCATAGAGTTTTGTGGTGGAAGGGGACGTGTGTCCTGCGGGGCGTTTCCACGCCCTCTACCTCTAGGCGCTTGCTGACTGCCACGACCTCTTACACCAGAAACTCCATTTGCACGTTGTGATAGGGCAGGACAATTATACTTGTAATGACCCTCTTGTTTGCAATATAAACACTGGTTGGGACCTACACGGGGTTGAGTGTAATCGAATCTTTGCGAGTTTCTCTGGTACTGTTGAGGCTGCTGAAAAGTATTTTGGTAGTGATTCTGGCCATTATTATGTTGATTACCACCACCACGTGGCGGATAGGCTTGCTGTAGCAAAACCTTCGTTTTTAGTTCTCTAGTTTTCTTTTCTACTTTAACTTTCTCATCTTTGTCTCTATTTTCGTAATATTGCGCAGTGGCCAATATCTGGGCGGAAGATGAGACTGCCCAAGAACTTTCTGAATCTTTTAATTTTTTACACAATTCTGGAAGCAGATTGTGCACGAATTTGTCGACAAACAATCTCTGACCACCTTCTGTGGTCATATCTTGACCGCTGTGGTCAATGAATGTTTCTTCAAATCTGGTGAAGAAATCTGAAACAGTTTCTTCTTTCTTTTGCTTGCATGCAGACAATTTATCCCAATTTACGCGTATTGCAGGCATTATCGTTTTCATGTAATCTACTATTCTACCAGGGAGTTCTGCTATCAAAGGCTCAGGCTTGGCACCACCAACTTGGCGGGCATCTGCAGCAGTAATATTAGCCCACGTGTCACCTAATTCCTGGTCATGATCTACATGACGAATTTTACCCCACAAAGGCTGTGGAACAACATTCCCAAATAGCATATCGATATCGGCTAAATTCATTATACATGACCCAGCAGTTTGTGACAACTCTTTATAGTACCCTGCAGGATTTTTACGCGGATCTGGTAACGTTTGTTTGAGTGCTAAAACTTCAGCTCGCTTCCATGGGACATGTACCCATACACGCTGGAAGTGTGGCAAAACAGGTGGGACAGCAGTCGCGTCACCCTCTCTCCACTGTGGGGGAACTTCTCTCATAGGGTATTGTCGTGCCTTTTTCCTACTGGATGTATTACATTCAGATGGTGACCCAGAACTGTTTCCCTTACTCCGATATGATAATAACATTTCAACTGCCTTTTCCACATCTGGACCTACAATCATACCCTCTCCGAACTTAAACCGTACACGACACATTTCTTGTGGGATGCATTCTTGATCATTGTCTTCTAAATCCTCGCCAAGAAAAACACACATCTGTTTGAAAACATATCTCTGTGTCGCTGCTTCCCATTGATGGAAGACTTCCATGACAAACTGTACATCATATTTTGCAGTGTCCATAACCCATTTCCGAGCTAAACTATTCAGGGAATCTCTCTCTTGATAATCAGGCAGTTGACTTCGCAACTGTCTTCTTCCTATGTTAGGGGTCGTAGCAGGCGACCCGAAAAGAGGTAAAAGAAGATTAGCAACAGTGCTGGCCATTTTCTGCCGAATGGAAGGTGAAACTGAAGGACAAACAGATGGAAAAACGGGGTGAGATAAGGCGGGGGTAGAGATAGCAGAAGAGGTATCAGGGAAAATAGAGATGGTACTAGGCAGAATCGTAGAGGGAGCATTAGGAGATGTAAAAAGTACAGTAGGCAAAATCGTAGAAAACACAGGTGAAACAGAAGTGGTCGGTGGGCCTGGAGGAGGCTGCACCGAAGAAGTACGAGCCAGCTGAAGAACAGCTGGTGGGTGCTGTGGAAGACCAGGAGGCGCAGCTTGTGCAACTAAAGGTTGCGGGGGTGCTGTGGCATTCTGCGCATAGGGGGGTGGTGAATTTAGCAAATGTGACATTAATGGGTCTTTTTCACGCTCTTTTGCTGCCTCTTGCTGAAGAGACGGCAAAACTGGATAACACTTATCTATTGCCATTTTACGTTGCCTGTGCAACTGCTCATTCATCTGCTCTTCTTCATTATCTTTAAACTGCACAGCAGCTTGCATTACTGAAAGTCCCCCTTCTCTCTTATTTTTCTTAGCTAATTTAATTTCTTTTTGTTTGGCTTCTTTGCGCCATAAGCGGAAAGAGTCAAACATCGCCGGCCGGGCTTTCTTTTTGAAGAGTTTAACTTCAAGGTTGTCTAAGATTTCAGAATCAAAGCTACCATATTGGGGCCATTTTAAAACACCATCTTTCCTGGTGTATTTAATCCATACTTCGTTGTAGGTGATGGGGCCTACCCCATGTTTTACATATAGCTCGTAAGTCGGTGTTCCAACTGGAGGAACCGGACTAGGCATCCTCGCTCTCTAGTCTAGTTCCAAACTTCAAAGGATTATCGATTACGATATTTCTCGTGAATACACAAGTCCTTCGGTTATGGTGCTTGCAAGTACCAATACAAAACCTTTTGTATCCCAAAGATACCACAAAGTAAGTCCAACTAAGGACTGGGAGACGCTCCACTTATACTTAACTGAAAATATCGATGACGTCACCAGAAGACTCCTCTCAGTGTTTCGCTGTACCAAAAACTTCAAGGGTCCAAATCAGGGCGATAGCCAGGGCAGCAGTCCTTGTAGCCGTCGGGAAGCGGGGAACCTCGCAGCCAAGACCTTCGGACCACGTCGACATGCAAGGGTCGATGAGGTGGTTGGCCGTCCTCCGGAATTTCCACACGAAGCTCCTCACGATCTTCTGGCTGACTGGTACCACTGGAATCGCCCCAAACGTTGGGCGCCAACTGAGGTACTGGGTTTTTAAGAACCGGCACAGAACCGGTAACCCAGCGGTGCCAGGGAATCAACACCCAGAGACCTCGGGTATCTCCTGATCCAGACCTACAGAAACTTCAGAGTCTTCTAGGTGAAGTCAAAGATTAGTTTATTGGCTGCAACCAAGGTAACAGGTGTCCTAGAAGTACAATACGGGTATGTTCTCAGGAGACTGCACACTTTCATGAAGTCAGGCTTCTCTTCTTATACACAGTTTTAGGCCCTAGGCAAAACATTCTTGGTTGTAAAGTAAAATAGTTAACATATTCTGGTTCAAAAGAAAAAACAGAGTCATGATGACATGTCCATATTTCACTTCGTGCTGCCGTCAACAAATCATTTGGCAAGGCCCAACATTTCATCAGATAACACTGGACCCCTAATAAAAACGGGCACCTCCCCACCATAAAGTAAGTGAAGCAAAGGAGTGGAGAAAGATGTGAGCGAGATATGGCAGGTGTGCGCGCTAAAAATGGTTTTATGGCTGGTTGAGCCTAGATGCTATCTTGCTCGGCCACTGGGAGGGAACTGACCTAACGAGTTCGGCCTGGGGCAATGGTTCTAACTTGTACTGAGGTCAGGGAAAAGTCGATTAAGTAGTATGTGTCCTTGTGGAATCAAATTCAACTGGATTAAGGCCTATGTAAAGGGCAACATATAAATGGGAGCCAAGGGTTCAGAATGTAAATGACGATTTCGAGGTGAAATCGTCACTCGAACACGCCGAAAATACATGTACATGATGTACTCGTCATTCTCGGTCTTTTGATACAAAATTCGTCATATTTCGACGAAGTTTTATTTCTCGAGTCCCGAACTTATTATATGTATCCAGATTTTCAGAACCACATCCCAAGCCCTCGCAGCTTCCAGCGCCTTGTCGTTGGAGGAACGTCTGGCCAGCTGTAACTGAAGGGTCCCCTCGCTTCCTGCCCAATTCAAAAAACCCACCTTCCATCTCCGAAAACTAGGGCCCGACCTCGACTTCCAGTGCATGGTAAGCTCCCTCTTCGCCAGTATCAAGCCCAAATCACAAAAATTGCTAGTTATTTTAGTGCGGGGGGTGTGCGGGAACCACAGCAGAAGGCAGGTGCCCATCTCTACCTCAAGTTCTCGCTCCGTCACTCGATTCAAGCACTCCATCACATCTGCCCAGTAAGATCCCAACTCGGCACAGGACCAGAACATGTGGCCAAAGTTAGCACCCTCTGCTTTACATCTAGGGCACAACGAGTGAATCCCCCCAAAGAACTGCTGAATTTTGACCGGGGTCAAATAAGCCCTGTGAAGAGTGTAGAATTGAACCAATTGGAACCTGGCATTGCGCGTGCCCTTCCAGGCCCGCCTCAGCAATAGTGGCCATGTCGTCTCAGGGATGGGCTTACCCAGATCCTCCTCCCACTTAGCTCGCAAGCTGTCCAAAGAGGGGAGGTTCTCTGTAGACAATCGCCTGTACATACAGGTGATGGCCTTGAACGTGCCCGGCGCCATAGTGACGTACTGGCACCCCAGCGAGGTTGGGGGTTCCGACAGTCCCACCTTCCACTGCTTCTGGATTCCCGCCACAAGGGCAGCGTGCATCAAGTAATCCCCCCTTGGTAAGTCAAAGGCGCCCTGCAGGACTGAGAAAGACATTAAGACCCCGTCCCTATATAGATCCCCGATCATGTGGATCCTGCGCTCCTCCCAGCCAGCCAACGCCGACCAGTCTCCGCTATGAGGGAGGGCCGTGCCCATGCCCAAGGGAATTTCCGGGGCATATGGGCTTGCAAAACCTGCTCTTTTCTGACTTTGTAGCCAGCATGACCTGAGAGAGCACTCCTCAAGAGTGAGTTGATCCAGTCTAAGTGTCTGACGAAAGATAATGAACGATAATACATGTCGGGGGATGACCCTACCCTGTGGCCCATCCGCCCCTCTGAACTCTTGTGCCACTGCCTGCGTCAGCCATTGCAGCTGCGCCGCAAGATAATACCACTTGTCAGGGGTCTAAATTCTACTTTGGCTTACCGACTCTTGCACAGGAACAGAGATGCTAGTACCCTAATCCCTCTCAGCAATGCCGGCAGGTCTTATACACAACCTCCCGTCATCACCGCAAGGGACGGGGGAATTGGATAAAATAATAAATAGAAAAAGAGACTGGTCCTGCGCTGGTTCCTTCTGACTGCTTCCTTCTGGATGGGTTATTTCAAAAGGAACCTAAAAGTACTAACACAACATTACATTCCTGCCTCCCTGCTGTCAACTTAGAACTACTCTAGTATCTCTCTACGGACTTTTCTCACCCACCATTAGACTGCTGGACCTCAGCTCCTCTTCTTAATTATTGAAAGTTACTCTCTTCTCCGCTAATTAGTTGTCACTACGTAAAAGGAATTACACAAGATATTAGTTCTCTTCTCTACTAGCCTCTACTAGTTAATTTACTATATTCTGGGTAGTCAATCTCTCATTAACAGTCTCTTGGCAGATATATACATATGTACATTATTCAGTATTCACTCTGCATCTTTGCACTTTCTAACATCTTTCTTTTTTCTTTCCTAGTCGTCCTTTCTTTCCATAGAATATATATATATATAAGTTCGTTTTCCACCTCAGTCTGGTAATTTAGCACAACATTGCCTTTTTACTACAAAGTTCACTTAGCTTAATTATTCAGAGGCAGCGCTCCAGCGAAGTCACTTCCAGCTTGGGTGAATGAACAGGAACGCTCCTTCACACCTCTTCGTCAAGACCTTAGACGCCTCGGACCTCTGCCCGAACTCGTCACTGTATTCACCTCAGAAGTTCTTTTCTTTAAACTTGGTAACTCGCGCTTGGCTTCACGCGCCGAGTTCAGCTCACAAAAATACTAGGAAACTGGTTACGGCTGACAGCCGCTCGAACTTAAAATATTAATAGGTTGTCAAACCGAACTGGATTCTGAACGCGAACCTCTCCAGTCAGATCGTTCGGTGAAGTGCGCCTTCCAAGGCGCTCGCGCTGCTCATCAGAGTTCTCAGCAGCTGTGGGCTAAAAGGCTGGAACGTTCACTGGCTAACTGTCCTGGCCACAACGGTGGCCATCTTGTGTCTCCAGGAGCGCACTCGATTTGCCCAAGTGTTTGTTAAGGCATCTTAACCAGTTAATGCTAAATCTGGGCAGCTAAGGATTGAACCCAAGATTTGGGTTCTGACACCACTCGAAGTCTGGGGCCGCCATCACCCCTTCTGCCCGCGGCCTCATCAGGGTGGTCAGTGCCACCCTCCGCCTTCCAGATCCCCAAATAAACCCTGTCATCAGCGTTCGAAGTGTCTTAAAGAAGGAAGCAGGGATCCAAATTGGCAAAGTGCGAAAGTATAGAGCAAGCGAGGGAGCGCCACCATCTTCAATAGTGCCACGCGCCCAGCCACCGATATAGGGAGAGTGCGCCCGAACGCCATGCTACCCCTGAGGCCCCGTAGCGCGCTTCCCACATTCCCCTCAAAGAGGTCGGCGGGGGCATGGAAAATGCGGACACCCAGATACGGTAAACAGCCAGACTCCCATCGCAGGTCTCCCAAGGCTGGCGGTGGCTGGCCCCCGGGAAACAGGGGGAACAAACAAGTTTTATTCCAGTTCACCTGTAGACCCGATAGGCCGAAGTCTCTGAGCAAAGTTCTAGCGCCCTGCAAGGAGCTCCCTGTATCGGCCAAATACAGAAGGAGATCATCCGCGTATAAGGAAATGTGATGTGGTTCCCCACGCAGCAGGACCCCCCTCATACAGATGACCCTGTCGGGCATGCGCTGCTAACGGTTCTATTGCTAGTGCAAACAATAGCGGGGACAGGGAGCAGCCCTTGCCGTGGCGGACCTGTATAACAAGCTGGTCCAGCGTATAAAATGATCTCCTAGCCCAAAGGCCTTCAGCACTCTGAACAGGTACGACCATTCGATACTATCGAACGCCTTTTCGATATCCACTGACAGCACCACTGCCCTCCTAAAGCCTTCTCCTCTGTCCCCCATGATCCGTATCAGCCGCCGTATGCATGTTGCGGTGTTCCTAGCAGGGATGAAACCCGACTGATCCGGGTGTACCAGAGTACCCATGTGGTCTAAAAGGCGTGAGGCCAGGATCTTACTAAGGATCTTGTAGTCCACAGCGAGCATAGAAAGCGGCCGGTATGCTGCCCTAGAGGTGGGGTCCCCACCCTTCTTCAGCAGTGGCACTATGATCGCTTCTCTCATGGTGGACGGCAACCTGCCCACTTCCCACGCCTCCCTGTAGACCGACTGCAGGTGCGGTGCCAAGGCGTCCAGATACATGGTGTAGAACTCCACCGGGAGTCCGTCGGCCCCTGGCGTCTTCCCCCTGGCCATGTGCTTAACCGCTGCCCTGATTTCCGGGAGCGTCCCCCATCCTGCTCTGATACAACAGAGTATAGTAATACAGAAAGTGATCATTGATCTCCTTTTGCGAAAAGACTAAGCCCCCTGTGGGCGTGGCTAATGACACTATGGGAGATCCCCGGGTCGCCGGGTCAGCCAAGAAGGCCAGCAATGACCCTACCTTGTCCCGCTCCGCATGAGCACGGGCCATGTATTCTCTATGGTCATAGCAGCGGAGCCGCTCGATCTGCGTGGCTACTTCCTCACGCAACGCCGGCACTCCCCACGGCCGCTCCCGGCCGCGTGGCTATCCAATTCTGCCTGGCGCAAACGAGCTTCCGCTCGATCTACATCTTGCAGCAGTACTTTATGCGTCCCAGCGACAGCCGAGATGCACACGCCTCTCACCACCGCCTTAAACGCGTCCCATTCATGGTCTCTGCTCGATGCTCTCCCCGAGTTGTCCAAGAAGTAGCGCTCCACGCCCTCCCCAACCTTCGCAGCGAACGCGGGGTCCTCCAGCGCCGCTGGGTTCAGCCGCCATGTCGGGATCACCTACCGCTGCCGCGACCAGAGAACTGTTATCAAGCAGGGGTTGTGGTCCGAGAGCGTCCTTGCTAGGTACTCACTGTGACGCGTAAGTTCCAACGCCCCCGTGGTGCACAAAAAGCCGTCAAGCCGCACATGTAAATCATGTGGTGCCGAATAAAAGGAGTAATCTCTATCCGCGGGATGCTGCACACGCCAGGCATCTACGAGGCCCCAGGCCTCCTGCCAGTCCTGTCGTACCTTGGCCACTCTTCGCACTACTGACTGAGCCAGCGGGGGGTGAGAGCGATCCAAGTCCACGTTAAGAACGGTATTAAAGTCCCCCCCATGAACACCGTGTCAACCAAGAAAGACGCTAGCTTCCCAGAGAGCCGCGCAAAGAACGCAGCGTGGTCGGAGTTCGGAGCATACACGCTACAGAACGTCACATCCCTACCGTCCAAGTGCCCTAACACCAGCACAAACCTCCCTTCCGGATCCACAACAGTGTTCGTAGGCTGAAAAGGAACTCCTAATCTCACCCACACTAAGGCCCCCCTGGCAAAGGCAGAGTAAGTGGTGTAAAACAACTGTCCCCTCCATCTCCTTTGTAACGCCCGCCCCTCCATCTGATCAATGTGCATTTTCTGTAGGAAGGCCACCTGGATCCCCCTGCGGACCAAATGTGCATGAACTTTATAGCGTTTTCTCATGGAGTTCCACCCTCGCACGTTCCAAGTTAGACACTTTAATTCAAGTCGGGTCGCCATAGGAAGGGGTTTCACAAAACACAATCCAACATACGCTAGCGGGCACACTGGCAACCCCCCCCCAAATCAAAACATCCCCAACAACCCCCCACCTCATCCTTCCCCAGAACAGGCTCTAAACCATGGTTACCCATCCAAACACAGTCCTCTCTGAAGGAAACACCCTGACAACTATCAGGATCTCACAATAAGTATGAGGTAGAGGGGGTGGCCCAACACCAGCACAAGCCGAACCGCAACTTTACCAGTCCAGCTTAACGGTCGAGCTCAGAAGCCCAGTTCCCCTCCTCCTGGCCATGCCTCTCCCCACAGGGGCCCCCCTAGCAAGTCCCATCGCCCCCCCGCAACAACCGCCCCCCCACCTGGACCAGGCATCCAGCCCCCCGCCATCGGTGCCCGAACCACTCTCACCCCTCACAGTGACAAAATGTCGCATCTGGCATGTCCCCCCTTACTGTTCGCAAGTTGCAGGTATGCACCATCATTCGTCCAACAGGCCATCCGCAGTCCCTGGGGTGACCTGAGGGAAAGGGCCCTCGTCCTCATCAGAGTCCCCTGTTCCCACCTCCTCCGACCCCTGTGGAGACTCTGTGTCCGCCCGGGAGGAAGCGGCCGCCGCTCCAGATATGACAGCAACCGCCTGCACCTCCACCTGCCTCTCCAACCCCGTCTGGGAGTTCGTTGGGGACCGACCATGCACTCCACGTTTCCTGGTGCGGCGGCTCCGTCGAGGTCTGTGTCGCATCTCAGTCTCCGAGTCCCGTTGTCCTGGGCCGTCCTTGCCCGCGCGGTAGAGTTCAAGCCATTGCCAAGCATCATCAGAGGAGTCAAAGAAGGTAGCAGTCCCATCCACCATCACCTTCAGGCGTGCCGGGAAGAACAGAGCGTATTGTATGCCCTCCGCTCGGAGTGCCCTCTTGAAAGTCAGAAAGGAAAAGCGGTTTCGCTGGACCTCCTGGGAGTAATCTGGATAGAGGGAGCCTGAGGCGTTGTCCACCTTATACGGGCCAGACGTCCGAGCATTCCGCAATATGAGATCACGATCCTTAAAGTGAAGCAGGTGCGCCACCACAGGACGGGGGGGCGACCCCGGGCCGGAGGGCGGGCCAGGACGCGATGCGCTCTTTCCAGGGTATAAAACTGTGATAAGCCCTCAGGGGCGACCACCTCTCGCATCCATTTTTCCAAAAAAACCACCATATTGTCCCCTTCACATTTTTCGGGAAGGCCTACTACCCTTACGTTGTTGCGTCTGTTGCGCCCTTCTGCGTCTTCGGCCCTCCTTTCCAGCAGATGCACTCTGCGCGACAAGTCACTCAGCGATATGTCCGTCGCCTTCTGGGCAGGTTCCAGTGCCCCTATCGCCAGTTCTGTGCTCTTAACGCGGTCCGCCAATTTGCTGTGGTCAGCCCGCAATAGCCCAAGACTGGTGGACACCTGTGTTATGTCATGGTGCAATGAGTCTTTCGTGTCCACTATGGCCTTGAGAATTTGGTCAAGTTGCTGTTGTTGCAATCCCGCTGCTGGGCCCCCGGCCAAGCCCTGGTCCTGAGAGTCGGGCACGTCCTCCACAGGGTCAGTCTGTGTCGCCTCCAGAGTGCGCCAAGGCTTCCCCATGACGCAACCTCACTGGCCGGGATCCAACGCAGGAAGCCCGGGTCAAGCGCTCTACTAAACTAAATGCTGACTTTCACTACAAGGACCTTATTGAACATTCTCAGACACACTCTCACTGCATTTCTGTGCAAAGTGGCATGACTATCAGCTAAAAGCCGGGCCATCCACAAACTGTTAAAATCTTTGTTCAAATGTGTTCATGATACTGTCGCAGATTACATCACTGCTATAACTTGCTACACTACAGCCAAAATTCTGCATTTTTTCTTTTGCAAACTTTCTGGTCTCACCTAAACTACATGTTAAGAATCTAAATTACGGCTACTTCATCTACTAGACCCCATCTCTGGAATGCTGTGCCTCCTGACACTCATGTCTGGCAGACCCCTAAAGACTTTCAAATCCGTCAAAAGAGACACCTAATGGATTGGAGAAAAAGGATACATGAAGACACACCTCAAAGCTAAAATGCAAATTACACTTCATGGGTATGTATCGCTGTTCCTTTATGCGGGTTATGAGCAACCTTATGGGCCCAATTCAGAAAGAAAGTAGTACAGCTACACCTGCAGAATTACATCTAGGTGCAAGTGTAGATATTCTACTTTTTTAGATTAATAAACATTTCCCGGAATCCACATAAACGATGCACTAAGATCACATTTGCATGTGGATATTATCCCCTAGCAGAGAACACCGCACAGGGTATTAGGATCCCTTGCTAAAAATGTACTTTTTTATTTTTTCCTCCACAGGGAGAATTTTCCTTTCTTCTTCACCCCCAACAATTCTGGAGATGATCCACTTTCCTTCCCACCTTGGAAAGAAATTTAAACCAATCCTTGGCTGGTGAATAACTCCAACCCTTTCAAGGGTGGAAAGGGGAATGAGAGGAAATTTTAAATGGCCACAGACGTATATGTTTGAGAGCATTCACATATTTACAGGGCTCAACATGCCTTTGAACTCTCATTTTCTACCCCTTGTGTGGAATTTCAGTGTGCAGAGAACACCACTCTAATGGCGAGGACCTCAGCACATATAAATGGGCGTTTGCCGCTAGGTATCATTCTTTTTATTCTTGGCAGGCGTAAAACAGGTGAATTTGATTCTAAACTTACAACTGAATATATCTTTCAGAATAGGACCCTATATGTTTACGCTATAACAGTGGAAATAAAGGTGGCCAAATATCACATGCTATATAGAAATGTTAGGATTTTAGGATCAGTCTCTTTTATACTTGATTCTAGCATAATAGAAAAGAACAGTTTAAAGCACAACTGTGAGTCGCACACTTTACAATCTCTTTGGCAACGTCACAGAAAAATATTTGATAAACCAGCTGTCGAGCAATTGTACTAAGTTATACTTTTATTATACAGTGTGAAGTTCAAATGAAATGTCATTGCCAATGTACAGTTTAAATGACATGAAAATACACTGCTTATTGTCTCACAGACAGCATTTTGTGATGACCTTTCATTGATAATCAATGCTGTTAAAAATAGTCACACGTCCTATTCAGTCTAATTTTATCTCAGTGCATGGATTTAATAATTTGTATTCTGGGTCTGGTTACATTTCTTTCTTTAGAACTACCACACAATCCAAAACAGCACGGGATAAACAATACATATGATTCTGCAGAGTGAGGGGACAAGCAGTATGGAGTGAAGGGTGGCAGACAATATGAAACACTGAAGGATTCTCATCTCATAATATTCATGTCACGCCAGTCATATAATTGTCACTCAATAACTGTTTATACTTAGAGCAGCTGTATTAATGGGCACACATGTTAGTAAAGTCAATTTACTTCTTATTACCACAATAAAGCAAAGTGAACTTTAAAAAAACACTGTGTACTGCCCCACAGAGAGCATGCTACAAAATCTTTGCACAGAGAAACAACTCTGCTAATAATCGCGAGGCCTCTTCAATCTGAATTTAACCTACTACATATATGTAACGCTTCCATCCTGGTTTTGGTTAGCATTCAATGTCTTCTTTCATTTCTCTGATCTATGAACCTTTCCCCTTTCAAGTTAACCCTTCTCTTTGGGTTTGTGTTCCATGCAAAAAATCCCCTTACCACTTTGGTCCAGTGCGTGCTATATCAAGTTCCAAATAAATACTTGGGAAACAATACCATGACATAAAGCATATATGCAGGTGTGTAGATTGCAATTTACCATTGTTGTGAAGAAGGAGGGCATCATGGCCACTTGAGGGTATTCCTCCTATGGGTTTTGGCTCCTTACCACTCACAACAAAGGTAAAAAAGTACTATATTACTCTATTAACAGCTGTGTTTGTGTGTGTGTGTGTGCGCGTGTGTGCGTGTGCGTGTGTGTGTATGGATATATATACATATATATATATATATATATATATATATATATATATATATATATATATATATATGTGTGTATTTTTTTTTCACTAAAAAATGAAGGGTTATAGGGACTTTATATTTGGGCTCAGATTTCACTTGTAGAAAACCATAGAAGTTCCCCACTTATAGTTCCCTGAGCTAACATAACTAATGCTCCCGCAATGCACTGCATATCAACTCATATATCTGGGGTTGTCGGACGGAAGCGGTGATGGTTTACTCAGGGGCAGAAAGACCAATAAGGAACATAGCGCCCCGGGTGGTTTGATCATGACTGCACCCTCGCCTTGAGGGACCTGAAGTCAGCTCTGAAATGTGTACCCAAGGATAGGGTAAAGGTATCACGGTGTAGGGCAAGGTACAATAAGACTTTGAAATGTCGTAAGACCGTACTACAGAATCAGGCATGGGAAAACCTGAGAGAGGCGGCCGAGTCAAAGGACTCGACTGCTTTCTGAAGTGTTATTAACGAACCATGCTTCCAGGATTCAAACAAACCCAAGCTGGCCTGTCATATTCTCCCAGAAACTTGGCTAGAGCACTATCAGGGCCTTTATAACCACTGTAGTACCAACGATCTGATTTCAGTAGAACCAGAAAGTGTGATTCCATCTCAGATTACCTTTTCCCTATGAGAAATAAAGGCTGGAATTGAGGGGCTAACTCGCAACAAGGCGCCGGGCCCTGATGGGATTCCCCCAGACCTCTTCCTGAGTCAAAAAGAACTTTGGGCGCCTATACTCACAAGGGTAATAAACACTGCAGTGGAGACAATGATGCCAATATCCTGGTCTACGGCCACAATAGTCTCCATATTAAAAAAAGGGAACAGAAATAGCCCACAATGTTATCGGCCCATCTCGCTGATTGATGTTACCATGAAGGTTCTAGGTAGGGCCATTCTTAACCGATTGATTGATTGGGCGGAGGAACATGAGATCATAAGGGACACCCAGTATGGGTTTAGGCATGGCCGCTCCACCACAGATCAATACCTTAATTTATATCTCCTGGCAACCAATTACACTGTGGCCAGCGAGGGGACGGTGTACTTGGCTTTCATGGATCTTACTGCGGCATTTGATCGAGTAAATCGGAAGACATTGTGGGAATTATTGGGGGCCTTGGGAGTTGACCCAGGATTGGTAAACATATTAAGAGCCCTGCACCAGAACACCTCTGCCCAGGTCAGATACGATGAGGAGGGGAATGTCACTGACCGGTTCCCATGTTCACGGGGAGTGAGGCAGGGGTGTATTTTGGCCCCCTTCCTTTTTACTTTATATATAAATGGCTTAGCTCAGGCCCTGGCAGCATTAGGGGTGGACTGCCCACAGATAGGAAGGAGAGGGATTCCCGTGTTGTTGTACGCAGATGACGCAGTGCTTTTGGCCCGCACTGCGTGTGGACTGCAGCGTCTTATAGATGGCTTTGTCCATTTCATGGATAGTCTAGATTTGTCACCGAACCTCACTAAGTCTTATGTTATGGAGATAGGGAAAGGACCAACTAGCAAAACTAAGTACACAATAGGCATACATGGATTGGAAAAGGTCAAGACATTCTCAAATCTGGGGATCTTGTTTCATAGTCGTCTTAGCTTTAAAGCCCTTGTAGAGGAGAAATGTCACACACTAATTAACTCAACAGGGGCAACTATGAACTTTGCAAAGAGGTTAGGACGATGGTCCCGGGAGCAAGTTTTGAACCTGTACAGTTCTGTAAGTTGTGCCAAAGTCCTATATGGTAGTGAGGTCTGGGGCTTTATAGACCCACACAAGTTACAAATAGAAGAAAACAAAAACTTGAGGTGGGTATTGAAAGTCCCACAGAGTACAATATCTTACGTGGGGCACGAGGAATTGGGCATAATCCATCTGTGTGACAGTGGAAACCCCTTGCATGCTGGATTAAAATATGGACATACTCAGAGGCTGCGCTAAGTCAGCAGATAATATTAGATTGTATGGCCCGGGCCCAGGGTCATAACATTCCTTGGCTTAAATATATCAAGGAAAACCTGATGGCCATGGGTCATGTTGAACATTTTACGCACCCAACAAAATTGTTAGCCAAGGACAAGGGCCCCATTAAGTTAGAATTTTTAAATAGAGCCACATCAAACAGGGAAGACAGGGAGTTGACCAAGTTATCAGTGATAACTCACCAGCTAACAAAGTCGTGTTTAGGCCTGGAACCTTATCTGTGCCTTATTTATAATCCCCAGGGCAGATTTTTTATGACCCGTTTCAGGCTAAATTTGTTACATCACATGCTGGCAGTTCCAGCAGGGTACACAACGCATCTGGAGAGTAAGGGTCCCTGCGGTTGCGACCAACGGTCTCCGCAGGACACGCTCCACTTTGTCTTATTATGCCCTTTTTATGCTTACCCTAGGCAATTATTTTTAAAAGGTATTTTAAGAAAAGCCAAGTTTAAACAAGCTAAGGTGGCCCTACTGTTTCTGAAATTGTCTGCAGAACCTCTAACGCTTTTTTGCACAGTACATTTTTTAAGACTGGCGATGAAACTTAGAACCAGTAGAGGGGAGGAATAATGGCCCGCGTGTTTATTATTTGCTACCCTGAGTTAAGAAGGGTATCCCTCAAGTATTTATGATTGATTTATCTGTGTCATGATCCTGTTCTTGCTCATTTCACTATATCCTGTATGAATTATTTTTAAATTGGGTGAGTGAGTGGGTGTGTCAGTGGTGTATTGGTGAGTGAGTGGATATGTGAGAAGCTATGTGAGAGGCTGTATAGGCAAGTGATGCGGTGAGTGGCAGTATGGGTGAGTGAGTGGGTGCATAAGCGGTGCTTGGTGAGTGTGTGGATGTATTAGTGACTGAATGGGTGAGTGAATATGAGAGTGGCTGTATAGGTCACTGTGTGCTAGTGTCGAAGACTGTATAGGTGAGGGAGTCCATATATTAGTATATGTATTAGTATGTGTGTGATATGTGAGTAACTGTATGGGTGAGTGAGTGGCTATATGATTGACTGTATGGATGAGTGAGTAGGTGTGCGAGTAGCTGTATGGCTGATTGACTCAGTGTACAAGTGGCTGTATTGGTGTATGAGTGGGTGTGTTAGTGTCTGTATGTCTTTTTGACTGGCTGTATTGGTGAGTGGGTGGGTGCATGAGTTGCTGTATGGGCGAGTTAATGGTTGTGTCAGTGGGTGTATGAGTGAATTAATGTTTATTTGGATCTTAGCGCTGGGATACTTACGGGTGACTACGCGCTTTATCAAATTTATTAATAATAATAATAATAATGTGTGAGTGGCTCTGTGACTCAATAAGTGGGCGTGTGAGTACTGGTGTGTGTCTGTGAGTAGTTGAGAAGGATTGGGAGTGGGTGCATATGAGTGGGTGTGTGAGTGGTTCGGTGGATGATGTAACTTGAGATGTCACAAGTGATGTGTCACTGACTATTTTATCAGTGATTTAATATGTGAAGTCATAATCAGGGCATTGCTGGGACATAAGTTATAGTTAGCTCAATTAACTATAACTGCTGAATTTCTATGATTTTGTACAAGTTAAATCTGAGTCTAACAATATCGTCCCCGTATCCTTTGTTTTTTTCAGTGAATTTCTATGTGATTTTAACTAGCAGTCACACTTGCAGAGTAGTGATAGATATATATATAAGTGTACATATATTTATATATCTATATATATATTCGCAGCCACACAATGCGCTCTCAGCCGGTGCTGGCATCAGGGGCGGAATCCAGCACACGTAAATTTCTAATACCAAGAAATTAAGCCGCACTCCATGAGTTTGAATTTTCAAAATTACTTAATCACACCACCAACGAGTTTTGACTAAGGAGTCTTGATCACGGTATATATAAGTCCCTCTTACTTTTTGTGTAACAATAACATTTTTAGAATATTTCATGTGTGGTAAATTGCATTAGCATCACAGTGTCAGAAATTACTGATGGTATAAATCCAATGCAAATGACCAGTAACCTTAATTGTGCTTCAAGTATCTTCTAGTCAAAATTGAGCGAAAGGGGCATTATAGAGATATGACAGACATACAGTTCTGCTGCTCGTGGCTCCATGCATTTCAGTTTCCAGCCCAATTAAATGTAGAATTTAAAGTATCTTTCATTTATAGACTGACAGTATCCATATTTTCTGCTTCGTTATCTAGGAAATGAAACGCATATTGGCACTGATTAGGTAAATTAATTGGTGTATGCTGTAATTCCAAAGTGGTTGCAGATGTAAAATAAAGGCCACCTCTGAGTCACTATCTACTTTTAGGTTATATCAAGCTAAGAATGCCTAATGGCGGCAATTATAGTTGTAAATATGCACATGCCAATGTTACATTTATGCTACGCAGCTACCTGACAGAGTCATTGTTCAATTTATTATTTTTCGTTTGATTAAAGAAGTGGCCCTGCAAAAATAATTGTTATTTGATCATGTATTACAGAATATATAAAGATTTTATTTAAACATTTAGCATTTGTATTTAGCTAGAATGCCAGGACTGCCTCACAAGGAAGCCATCTTTCAGCTTATGAGTACTTCAAATTGTTATGACCTACATGTTGAAGATTTCATTGTTAATTTCCATTTTTCTTAATACTGCCATGTTTGCCTCCCAGCGAATAATATTAATAATAAAAAGTATTCTTGTTATTATTATTATTGTTATTATTATTATTATTATTATTATTATTATTATTATTATTATTATTATTATTATATAGCGAACTTAATGCAATGTGGCCTGGTTTTATTTGGAGGACAATCCTAAAGGATTGACCACTGATTGTACTGGAACTTTCACCCATTATTCCTGTACTTCATTTTATGAAGGGAAGCAAATTTGAAGAGACAATATGTGGCTGTCTTTATGACAAGAAGAAACAGTAATGTAACAAATGATAGAGTACTTCTTGTGTTTGATATAAGGATTTAAAGTTTCTTGCTCCGTAGGCATATCAATAGGGCACTGTTGCATGGATGTTTCTCCTGTATGTACATGGGTTTAGAGCTCTAGGATAGTTTTGCAAAATGCACTGGGCCTCTGTGCATTTGGTAGAGCTAGTGCCAGGAGTCATAGGCACAAGTTTTTCTAGAGTTTTTGCAATGGAACATGCTTTTTAGGATTAGTCTCTTCTTTACTTGAATGTAGCATAACAGAAAAGAACAGTTTAAAGCACACCTGTAAGTCACACCCTTTACAATCTCCTTGGCAACGTCACAGAAAAATGTTTGATGAACCAACTGTCAAGCAATTTTACTAATTCATACTTTTATTATACAGTGTGGAGTATAAATTAAATGTCGTTGCCAATGTGTACAGTTTAAATGACATGAAAATGCACTGCTTATTGTCGCACAGACAGCTTTTTATGACGAACTTTCATTGATAATCAATGCTGTTAAAAATAGTCACACGTCCTATTAAGTCTAATTTTATCTCTGTGTATGGATTTAATCATTTGTATTCCGTGTCTGGTTAAATTTCTTTGTTTAGAATTACCACATTGTGCACTCTACAAATATGCCCGTTATGTTATGTTACACTGTTCTCTTGACACAGACCTCTGTAGTGTAAGCAATATTCATGTGGTAGGTTCAGAAAATTGTGAACTTTCACAAATATTTTTTTTCAGATGGAAAACCATTTCCATGAGTTGGCTTTCCCTTCCCCACAATCCATTGAAACACTTCTAAGCCACATATGCAACATTATTATCAAACTTTTCAAAGGCTTAATGAGTGTTGGAAAAGCATCGTTTATGTTAGTGAAACCCACAACCGTGTGAGTCGCGACTCATTTTAATCTTCCTACCTTGCAGAAATTCTGCACTTTTGAGATATCCCCGCTTGCAAAAGTATGCCAAGCTGACCTTTGACTTTGTGATTCAGTGGATTAGTATGAAATTGATGAGCCAATTTATAAACATATTTGTCCGTGATTATGTGTGTCTTAGACCTACAAATTCAACTAGAATCTGTGTACCTCACGACGGGCAGAGCAGAATTACGATTAACGCAAAATAAAAAATAGCTGAAGTCTGAAATGAATCTCAGAGAATGTAAATGGCCTGATATCAAATTGAAAGATAAAACATGGAGGGGCATATTATCAAGGCAGGCGAAATGAAATTATCGCCGCTTTTGCAGCCATTTTCGGCCGCAAAGCGGCAATAGTTTTATCTCCCTATTAGCAAGCTGTCGCTAACATCAGTTAGCGACAGCTTTTAGGTGATAGCGAGAGGTTTGGGGCCCGCTTTGCATGTCAGCGATATTTATCGCTAATGATATACAAAGTGGGCGTACCCAACCAGTTAGCGACTGTAAGCAGTTGTTAACTTCGTTATCGCCTATTAGCAAGGCAGGCGTAGGGATAAAAAAATTAACGCTAAGTGCGAATATCGCTAAAAACTAACGCCTGCTCAGACCAGTTCTTAGCCATTATATCGAATGGGAGGTGGATATTCTGGCTAAGACCCTGTTGGCGATGATGCGTGAATATCACTGGTTTTCCAGCGATATTCGCGCATTTCGTCCCTATCGACGGTTATTTTATCACATTGGAGATAAACGCTGCTAATAGCGCGTTATCTCTGCGATAAAATCCGGCGATGCTTGGCGATAAAAAAAATGTTGCTAAGCTTCTTTAGCGATAAATATCGCTAGTTGTTGATAATATGCCCCGTAGTGAGCTGGTTAGGAGGCAGTAGGCCGCGTTATTTTGCACTAAAATCTTTTAACTGGCTGGACAATGTAAATCACCAATATAAAAAACAAACTGCTCATTAAAATGGAATAGAAACAATATTACCAACTCTTTCCTACTTTTGGGTAAAATCTGTAGAATATAAAACCTCGCTGTAAAGTAAACCAGCATGTTGACTCAGTGAGAAGCCAAGTGCACCTTTAAACAGGAATTATTTTAAAGGCAAGTGTTTTATTGCTTTCTTCACATTTCAATTAAAGTTAAAATCAAACCAATTAAAATTGTCAGCTGCCTATAAAGCTTGAAAGCAAAAACAAATTAAGCATAGAGCCTGATTAGTTGCTGTGAAAACCTCCTCGTAATGACCTTCATCTTGCAGTTTTATAAACTCTGGAGCAATGTAATCCATTCGCCACACTATATTTCGACAACTCACACACCACTGTGTGGTAATTATTGTGCCTTCAACCCGCGTGACCCCAGACAGAGCCACCTCAAAACCGCTCCATTGAACTACTGCTGCTGAGGTATCACTAAAGAAAAGTGCCCAGGGCAATGTCACATTGGTTTTCCCATACATCTTACATCTTGGTAATTCAAATTGATAAGGAACCATAATTAGCTTGTAAACTAATCTCATCCCACTCCGATATCTTTTGCTGATGACGCAATGTGTTCCTGTCAGCTGCATGTTCCATCACTGATTTGTGCCGGACAGGTTTTACGTGAAAAGGGCTCGGCGGGAAACCATTGGAATGAATTGTCATAGCTCAGCTACAACTTGCTGCAATATGGTTCGTTTTGTGTTGTAACCTTGGACTTATAAAAATAAAGACGTAATAAAAAAAAACTACAGAGTGGATTGCAAACACAGTCCTGTATTAGAAATGACTGCTGACCTGTACTGACTGCTAGCTAGGTGGGCATGGAGTCACAGACTGAAAATCTGATGGGGAGGAAGGTTTCCTGCCTCCTTTTCAGGCTGACAGGTAGATAGTCACAAGCGCATATTCTCTTTTATGACTTGCGAGGTACTCCTTCACTTGTCTTTCAAGAGAGTCCTAAGATGACACTCAGATAATGGGCTGGCCCCAGGGCCAAGTCCTAAGAAAAAATTGTGGGGGACTAACCTAGTTAACCCGTTTACCGCTGCGATAATTTCACCGCAGTGCGGGGCGTTCTATTATATGCGCGGTGCCGCGTCGGCCAACGGACGAGCGAGGCACTACGAAGGTAGTGCCCGCGACAGCAGTTGGCCGACAGCAGCAACGAAAGGGTTAATCAGTATGAAAGTGACATCAAGGCGCATGAAATCACGGCGCGTGACATCATAATAAGTGACATCAGATCTTAAGCCCTCGCATAGATATTTAACATGTTTATCATGAGTACATTGGAGCACCTTTCGAATATACATGCAAGTCCCCTTGATTTAGGCAGAAGATTCACATTATTGTAAGCTACACATAAAACAATGCTGCCTTTTGTCAGCATAAAGTTCCTCCACCCATAGTGCTTTACAAGAAAAATTGTGATATTTAAATTATTACAACGCCTCCTCAGGGGGTAGTAAGCACTATATAAATGCTATTTATTTAGTGTAACTACTGGGAAAGACCAACACATCTGACATTCTAACAGTGCATGCATATCTCCTAAACAGGGACTAAACAAAAGGAAAAGCTGCCTCTCTTAAGTATGTGTGAAGTGCTAACAAGGGGTGAGCCTTTGTTTCCCCTCTGCTGCAGTTGCTTGTAAGTGTGAGGCTACTGGCTGCTCCCAGCCAGGAGACTAGAACAAAAGCAGGCCTTGATGACCCCTCAGATTCGGCCTTTGTTATAAGCCCAGCAAGAGTCTGAACTAAGAACCCCCCCCCCCCCGCCTGCACACTGTTGAGATCCAAAGCAGACAACATAGTGCATGCGCTGCAGAATGTGTGCTGGTGTTTAAAAATTACACTGGGATGAATTCAGCATATTTTTCAGTGGGGCCCAACTTCTTGGCAGGGTGGATGGCATCCACCATGTGAAAATAGTGGATGCACGCTGCCCACTTGCATGTACCCCAGACTCATGCCCCGGCTAGCCCCATCACACCTCACAGTGCTCTGGCTGATGCTGCTGTTCCATGTTGATGTAAAACGCAGTCTATAGAGGAGGCGCACATTGCGGCAGGTGGACCTGTGCAGCTGACCAGTCAATACTTTTAGAATTTAGCAGATGGTGTAGCTCTCCGTTAAGGGCACACGTTCGGTGCTGGCTAAACACTTTTTTCTCCTATTAGGGTCTCCATGGTAAATAGGTTGAAGCTATGTGATTAAAATATTCCAAACGAGCACATCAGGAGGCCAAATGATTTTGCGTAAATAAGCATCCTTTTTTAGTTGTCATCAATCAATACCTAAAATGTTAGCTTATCTAATTGATTTCCATATTTTCTAGCCCATTAGATGAAACTATTGTCAGATTTTTAGAGCTATCAAGTACTTTGGCACACTGAAACCTGGTTTGACATTGTGGAAATAACCCTAAACATACGCAGGCAGAAATGTAATGTACAGAAAACTTGACCAAGAGTGTGATATCATAAAGTTTATTAAACACAGTGATCTTATTACCTGTGTATGGAAAGCAATTAGATAGCAAATATGGAGTTTATTTTGAACTTAATGAATTATAAATTGTGCATGTGAACACATGCGAGTATGTAGGAAAACAAATAGTCCATTCTAGATAATCAGTAGAGTGAGAAATCCAGCCCAATACACTGGCCGACTGTTATGGCTTCTGCTTGATTATGCCATTGACTATGCACCCTGAAGCACTTGAAGGGTAAGAGTGTGCTGATTAACTGAGACACACGCTGTCAGAAACCGAATTCACGCCATAAGACTTTTACTTTATTGAATATCAAACAACGAGGCTCTAACTTATTCAGTGGTGGGCAACGATGGGCACTCAGGGCCTGATAGGGAGGTGGGCAGAGGATTCCATCCTCTACGAAGGCTCCTGTTTGTGCACAGGTCACAGTTATGAGTGGTAGGTATTTCACATATCCGATAACCATTGGTTGGTCATTTTGTCTGTAGGCCAAAGCTGCCGACATTTAAAGGGGAAAAGCATACAGCGTTTACCGTATCATGCGTATTTTGGTGGTTTAAACACCGAAATCCGCATGTTATTCCCCTCCTACTCGTAATAGGTATTATTTTTTGCACCCAATGAATTACGTACCTAGTTGTATTATTATTTATCATGTGTGATAATTAGCACCGAAGCTAGTAATCATTGTCTTATCGTTTCCTTGACTATTCTAATTAGCTACTTTAGTTAGCATTTTTTGCAATTCAATATTCCATGGTGAGGAAGAGAATAAGAGACACCTTTACATAGACATGATAGTGCATTTCTGTTCACAAGTATAACTGCATGTAAAAGCTAAGGGCTCTCTGTTCTACAAAATGCAATGTATTCATTCACACCTGGAGCATGCTTGAATACAAACTCAGTTAGGCATGCCTGACTCCTATTCTCCTTACTTCATAAAGTTCTCAGCTTCTCAAACATATGCTTTTTGAATGCCCAGCAATTCATGCTTTCTGGACCCAAGTTGGGTGACAAATTAACACTATTTCTCATACCCATATCCCTTTCCCTTTTTTACATATATTTCTAGGTAGCATCTCCAAAGTGTGGTCCTCTTTTTCTACCGATTTTCATATAATTGATCTGCTCATAGCTGTTGCATTTCAACAGATCACTAAGTCATGGAAGGATACCTCTGCAAGCATGGTGGTATGGCATTTGCTGTAATCATAGATTAGATAGAGCCTATGTACACCCAGTCATGCTTGCTATTAAACGAGAATTACTCTGGATGCCCGTTACTGAATTTTTAAATGTCTCAGCTGAAAAGCTTTCTGCACATAACCCCTGCGTTGAAGAAGTACCCAAGCCCCCTCGATTTTACAATTACTGCTGTTATAATTACTGTTTACCTTTTAGTTAAATAATATTTCAAGATAAGTAGGAACGTTTATGCATAATTATTATCTTTTTGCATACAATATCTAATATGGATGTTCTACCCCCTTTCTTGTTTCTTTCTATCACCCTATCTTTTCTTTCTTTTCCTCCCTCCCCCCTTTCTTCGATAATTAAGCAGTAATATTCTGTATGTATGTATTATTCTTTGAGTACTGTACTATGCCTTATTTTCTTAAAAATAAACTTCCTTTAAACTAAAAAAATAAAGTTCTCAGCTGCCTTCCAGCCCCTCCCCATTCCAGTGCCAAGCTATTGCTGTATAATTTGACCCCATTACAATAAAATAAAAAAAACACAAGAAAACATATGAAGTAAAAGAAAACATTATCAGCATTGTCAGTGCATGTATAAAAGATTATAGCCATTCATCTCACTGACTAAAATGTTTGAGTAGCCTCCCATCATGCAATTCGATGATTAATTTATCAAGTACAGTGCAAAACAGTGAATGAGTCATGGTTTTGAGCTTTCCACTTTCCCTTCAATTATTTACACAGAAACCAGTACTGAAAGGTTTGCTGCAAAATGGCCAGAGCACCTGCCCAGGAATCGTGCACCTCACCAAACACTTCTGACTAAGGAATTGCTACAACTACACCGACTACAAGCAAAAACACAGGGCAGTTTGAGCTCGAAGATGCCACTCTTATGCTAGTTGTGTGCTATACAAATGCGAGATAACATTACGAAATATTGCATAGAATTAGGTATATGTGAAATTGTTAGCTCGTTTATCTTGACATATATATAGCATCTAACAAGACACTCGGCCAATGGATGCATTCAATACATAATCAGGCTGTTACTAGTCTAGCAGACTTAAAGTTAGCTCATGCCCACCGTTAGGAAAAAAAAATAATCACTTAATTTTATTCTTTCATTGGTGTCGTTTTTCCCTTTATTTTCATTGTGAATGTAAATTTCATTGTTTAGAATGTATAAGTTATTTTTCAAAATTATTGCAAAATTTCCATATTATTCTTCATGTCAGCATCTGCAGCACTTGTTGGAGATATCTTGGTGATTGCTAATCAAATAATGCATTTTCTTTTTTTAAATCCTATTTAATTTAGTAACACTTAAGAAAGTGTGAGGTCCAAGTCTCCAACTCTTATATTTTAACACAGATTTCCAAACAAGGTGACCAGATTCCAACTAAACACTTGCACAGTCTGTCACCCCTCCTATATTTCTCCCCGACCCAGAATTTCTCAGAGTCTTCCTGATATCTCCTTACAGCATTGTTTTGGCTTGTCGCTCGCGCTGGTGTGCAGCCTCCCTCAGGTCCCTCCACTCCTTCATGTGGTTTATTCTTTCCCCATCCCATCATGATCCATTATCCACCCTGTCCTTGGTTGCCTTCACTAAAATTCCTCTGTGACCCAGCCTTTCCATATCTTCCCAAATTTCCGGGGGCATCCCCTGTCATTGTACACCCGTTTGTCCAGGGCTCGGCACCTCTGCAATCCCTTTACCCAGTCTTGCACCCTTGGCCTGTGCGTGCTTCACCCTTTCTTCACAATTTAACTTTTAGCCACTACATATCTCAGGCTGACCAAGTGCTTCTGGTAAGTTGCTAAGTCTGATTCCCTCCACACTTCCAGTAACACCAGGTTCACCTGCTGCTCTATCGGTGTACCCACTGGTGCATTCTAGTCTAGTCTGCACACTGGTCCAAAGCATTTCTAGTGCTGTAAAGTCCAATAGCATGTGGAGGAGGGATCCCTGTAAGCCACATTCATGGGGCACCTATCATCTGTTGCCCTTTCCATTTTGTGCAGTAGCATTTTAGTATAGTATATGCTGCGCATTATTTGAATTTAAATCAGGCGACATGTGTCTGTAGCTCCAGCTCAAGAGGGAACTGTAGGGCTTCTCTCTAGACATTGTCATCAATTTCTCCTACCTAGGCCAGTCAGCTTGCTCGAAGTTTTCTCAGTTCTTCCTGTGTGTTTGGCATGTGTGCCATAATTTAGGAGATGACCTTAGTAGGCATGTGTCTGTCCAGAAGTCGTCTTTCCAGGTAGGGTTTTTCCATGGTTTCCAACACTGGGAGGACTTGGGCCTGTAGTGCATGACACAATTGCAGGTAATTGAACAGCTGTTTGGGTGACATATCACAATCCTCCCTCAGGTGTTCGAAGGACACTATGCCATTTGAGTCCCATGCATCTCTCAAGGTAGAAGGCCTACTCAAGTCCCATCTCCTGAATCCTGATAATATATTGACTGGGCCCAATTTAGTCCCAAGCCACAGTGTCGTGTTTACAGCAACAAGTATAGAAGCAGGAAGAGCTTTTTACTGCAAACTTGTTTTCTCCATGAAAAAAATATTCATTAAAACTTTTACACGCAGTTTAATATCATTTTGGAAAGTGACCGCCTCCATTTTCACACAGACCCATCATTTTAAAGCAAATGTTTATGCACAGAGGATGTTATAGGTTGCGGGCACTGAACATAGATTTACGATAATATTAGACTGCTATTCTCCAATTTACCTCGACCATGCACAGTTATCATTGATAATATGCAGGTGAAAAAGAAGGAGAATAATTACATTTGGCGATACTGACTATTGCGTTTCCAGAGCCGCTGTACGTGAAGGAAACGGGAGTCTGAGGACAAGCCCCCCAAATGCTCGACTTTGAAGGTGCTTGTGTTCAGCAACAATGAAATCGGATTAAACTGTCTGCAAAATCCAGTCTAAGGCTCTCATAATACGGAAGAGAGCCATGCTAATCCTTAAATCACCCGAACACAGAGCTCATAAATAGATATTTAAAGGTTTTTCGTAATTTAAAATGAACACGTGTCAGACTCTTTGTGCTGGCGTGGTCACTCCAGCTTAGTTATTCCGCAGGCACGGAGGAATCCTGATTTAATGAAGTAACTGAATTGTTATGGCGCACAGTTCAAGCATCACCGCTACATAAAACTGAATTCAAGTTCACGCAATGGTCGCATTTGTCATGCTAATTACGTAGAGGCAGTACTTACTTTGCTAAACGACATTTTAGCATTACGTATCAGCGTTACTCCCCAGCGCTCTGGTATTGCCAAGAAGAGTTTGAATCATAAATTAAACGCATCTCCTCTTATACTCTCTCTACAATGAAGAGGCACCTTAAAGGATGGCTGTTTAATGGTGCAATGACTGCCACTGTGCAACGGTGGCAGCATTAATCGTGGCCATATTGTATGTGTCATTGCAAACCGACTTCTGGTTAGAAGTCATTCTTAATTTTTCTGTCCTTGCACATGACATGTACAAGCTGTGCTGTGCTACGGTAATGCCGCGCAGTGGCATATCAAGTCTGCTTGGGCACCTAATGCCAGCAATGGAAAGGGGCTTCCCTGTACCTTGCTGGAGACTAGTTATGGTATATTTTTCGACGTGACTAATCCACTCGTACTTTTCTGAAATAATAAAATTCAGATGTGTTAGTATAGTAATACAGTGTTTTTACCAAAAAGGGGTAACCCTGTGTCCCTCAGAACCTGGGTATGTATGGTTAAAGACAAAAATGGTTCTGTCGGGTGAGTAAATTGCTTTTACGTAAAGGCTAGATTAGCTCATAACAAAATATAACAAATAAAAAGAGAAGACCTCTCTGACAACAAATATAATTCAAATTGTTTATATGAAAGAGCAAAGTCACATTAAAACACCGGAATTACTTCATTCCATTTCAATTTCAATTATAGGTGAAAAAAGTGACTGTTGGTGAACAAAGTGAATAGTGCAAAAATCACAGTGACACTTATTTACAAGTATATACAAAATTTGAGCGACCGCGAGTGATGCAAACCGGCACCCTGCTTTTCTGGATAGTGCTCCTCCATGTTAGATTGACCTATTGGCTTACGCACAGTGTGTGACTCTCGCCTCCTGTGTTTCCGGAAATCTAAACAACCTAGTCACCCCCCTCCTTTTCCCCCCGTACCCCCCCTGTCTTGATAAAGATCCGCGTGACCACCAACCGGGGCACATTAGGATCGAAACGTCGACGCACAATACTGGTCAAGAACTCTCCAGGAACGGGCACAGTCACCATCTGTCTCCTTGGAGTATTAACTTAGAACTCTGACCGCCAAAACCTTTCCCCTTGCCCATTTCTTCCTTGTACAAATTTTGTATATACTTGTAAATAAGTGTCACTGTGATTTTTGCACTATTCACTTTGTTCACCAACAGTCACTTTTTTCACCTATAATTGAAATTGAAATGGAATGAAGTAATTCCGGTGTTTTAATGTGACTTTGCTCTTTCATATAAACAATTTGAATTATATTTGTTGTCAGAGAGGTCTTCTCTTTTTATTTGTTATATTTTGTTATGAGCTAATCTAGCCTTTACGTAAAAGCAATTTACTCACCCGACAGAACCATTTCAGTATAGTAATACAGGCATGTTTACCATTGTTTTCGTGCGTGTGTGTTTGCAATTCAAACCGGCCTCTGAGGTGGAGCATCACGGAATGAATTGCAGAGACACGAGGTAATTTTCCAGCGCGGGCTCTTTCCTGTAGATAAAATCGACAGGCAGAGCTGACTCTTCTCACAAGCACAATGAGACATGACATTGTTTGGAGAGCAGGCGTTTGCCAAACACCGAATGCAATAGGGTGGAACAAAACGACCCATTTTTCTTCTGCACATTTCTGTCACTTTACGGATGATTGTAACGGTGTCAGCGGCTCTTCGTGTCTTGGCGCAGCAGTCAGATTACGAGACACTTTATTCGTCCTTCACCAAGACATACACCCTGACCAAGACTGACATGTACAAAGATAAGAAACAGTCTCACCTAACTATACATAAAAAGGATTTTACCAACAAACGGAGTAACCATATGGATTGCGGGTCTCACGAAATTAAGGACTGGAGAGTCGGAGGGGGGGGGGGAATGCACGATAGAGGGGCGCAGATTTAAAGTTAATTTTACTGTAAAGATAATCGAAAGGTTAAGAAATGTAGGGGCATATTACCAAGCAATAGCGATAATTATCGCTATTGCTTGGTTAGCGGGGAGAAAATATCGCCGAGCACCGAGGATTTTTACCGCTGAGATACCTTGATATTATCAAGGTTTATCTCAAAAGCGGTAAAAATCCTGCGAAATGCAAGAATATCGCGGAAAATTCATCGATATTCATGCATTATCGTGACAATGCTCTTAGCCATGTTATCCACCTTCCATTGGATAACATGGCTAAGAACTGCTTTCAGGAAAGTTGGCGCAGCAGCGTTTGCACTCGGTAATCAAGTAATCAAGTATATCTAGTAATTTTAACAAATTTGGTAACTTGGCATGGCGTGCAACAGATAAGGAGGCCCTGCTAAGACCTTTGTTCTGAAAGTGGAAAAAATTCCTGGACACTGTCCAGGATGCTGATGCACTGCGTGATTCACTCAATAGGAGTGTAAATCTTAACTTAATGATAGTGTTAGTTATATTCAACGTTAATTCACTTCAAATAGACAAAATAATCATGCTTTTATATACATTTCAAAGAAGACTTCTTTAAATTGATCGAAAGTTCATTGATGGTTTTATTCATATTCTCATGATGTTGTTGTCAATTCACAAATACATGAGTTGTAGCAGCAGTGTTGCTTTAAACATCCCAATGCATTTCGGGCTGTAAATAATGCCCTTCATCAGGGGAATCTGCGAAATGATACAATTTACAATAAATATCTAGTAGCGACAAAAATGTACAGTTTTTCATTAAGAGGAAACAGGATTAAGTGGGTAAAACAACCTTGGAGACCAATCTGGCGTGCCCAAATGTGACATCTGTGGGGGTAATGGAGAGAGAGTACCATGCAATCCTACCCTTCGTGAAAAATTTAAAACGACCCGTGTCAGGAAACGTGCTAGGAAAGTGCGCAAAGTAAAAAGAGCGTGACTGATGGATTCTTACTTAAATTCACCGGTGACGTTTATTGTTCAGCCGGTACTAGTGGACCTGATAGAGGCAAGTGGATGTCTAAGTTAGGGTAATGAAGAGAGAGTTCCATGCAATCCTACGCTTCGTGCGAAATTTGAAACGACCCGTGTCAGGAAACGTGCTTGGGAAATGCGCAAGGTTAAAAGAACGTGACTAATGGGTTCTTACTTAAGTTCGCCGGTAACGTTTATCGTTTGGCCGGTGTCATTCAGTGCTAGTGGACCTAATGGAGGCAAGTGGATATATAAGTTCGGTTGAACCGTGAATGCGTGCTCACCCGTGAGCATTAAATATAAAACAAAAGTTACCGTGTGATGTCCACAGTAGCGTCCCTAGAATCAAATATAATACGCAAATCGGTTAGCGGCCACGTACGCATACTAACGTTTCCTCACTGCAGTCGAAGTGGAGCTAGGGAGTGCACTTACCGAATGGGTGATCTCGAGTGCTTCACAGAGTGCTCTATGTTGCGGGTCAACATAGAGCACTCTGTGAAGCACTCGAGATCACCCATTCGGTAAGTGCACTCCCTAGCTCCACTTCGACTGAAGTGAGGAAACGTTAGTATGCGTACGTGGCCGCTAACCGATTTGCGTATTATATTTGATTCTAGGGACGCTACTGTGGACATCACACAGTAACTTTTGTTTTATATTTAATGCTCACGGGTGAGCACGCATTCACGGTTCAACCGAACTTATATATCCACTTGCCTCCATTAGGTCCACTAGCACTGAATGACACCGGCCAAACGATAAACGTTACCGGCGAACTTAAGTAAGAACCCATTAGTCACGTTCTTTTAACCTTGCGCATTTCCCAAGCACGTTTCCTGACACGGGTCGTTTCAAATTTCGCACGAAGCGTAGGATTGCATGGCACTCTCTCTTCATTACCCTAACTTAGACATCCACTTGCCTCTATCAGGTCCACTAGTACCGGCTGAACAATAAACGTCACCGGTGAACTTAAGTAAGAATCCATCAGTCACGCTCTTTTTACTTTGCGCACTTTCCTAGCACGTTTCCTGACACGGGTCGTTTTAAATTTTTCGCGAAGGGTAGGATTGCATGGTACTCTCTCTCCATTACCCCCACAGATGTCACATTTGGGCACGCCAGATTGGTCTCCAAGGTTGTTTTACCCACCTAATCCTGTTTCCTCTTAATGAAAAACTGTAAATTTTTGTCGCTACTAGATATTTATTGTAAATTGTATCATTTCGCAGATTCCCCTGATGAAGGGCATTATTTACAGCCCGAAATGCATTGGGATGTTTAAAGCAACACTGCTGCTACAACTCATGTATTTGTGAATTGACAACAACATCATGAGAATATGAATAAAACCATCAATGAACTTTCGATCAATTTAAAGAAGTCTTCTTTGAAATGTATATAAAAGCATGATTATTTTGTCTATTTGAAGTGAATTAACGTTGAATATAACTAACACTATCATTAAGTTAAGATTTACACTCCTATTGAGTGAATCACGCAGTGCATCAGCATCCTGGACAGTGTTAAGAACTGCTTTCAGCAGGCGTTATCTTTTGGAGATATTCGCGCTTAGCGCGAATATTTCCAAAAGTTGTTAATAGGAGTTAGAGATGTTAGCGACTGTTTTCAGGCGCTAACATCTTGGCACGCCCACTTTGCATGTCATTAGCGATAATTATCGCTGACATGCAAAGTGGGCCCCTAAATGCCTGCTATCGCCTACAAGCTGTCGCTAACTGGTGTTAGCGACAGCTTGGTAATAGGGCGATAAAATTATCGCCGCATTAGCGGGAAAAAGTCCCGCTAATGCGGTGATAATGCCCTTGGTATTATGCCCCGTACTTACTTACTTACTTACTAGTATACCTAGTGTGGAATTTTCCCTGCTGTGTTAAATAGCATGAACAAATGTAATGCTAGCTGAGAGCTCGTATTACAGTGGGCTAGAAAAGAACAGTATGTATCACTAAGTATGTTTATATTCAATGGCTCTGCAGTGAAGAAAGCACACGGCAACAGAGAAGTCGGTAAGAACCTTCATTTAATGCTGAGAATGTCCCGGCTTCCGTCTCTCATTCTTGGCAGCCCGACGCGTTTCAGTGTTTCCTTCACTTTCCTCTGGGGCTTAATGACAGTGCGGTCTGATTTGAAGAAGGCTTGTATAATTACCCAGTCCCTGCTTACTTTAGTAGAATAGCCTGGGAGGCGCTTTGTCAGCACGTGACCTAATTGGTGTCTTCTGGGAATTGTAGTATCTTTTGCCTGTAAATATTTCCCACAGTGGGTTCCACACCGGCATAAAAGTTTTCCAAGTTGCGCTGGTCTAGTAGCATACCACCACAGTGTAAAGGCATTTCAGTATGCCCCGGTTAACTCGAGCATTCTCATTAGTGTTTGCGCTCTGCTGCGCCGTATCCTGTCTGGGTTTGTTCCCTGACGACGGCCCCTTACTCCACAGCTCCCTCCAAGGTGGTGCATCTCTTCCACGACGAAGCTGTCGTGTTTAATGTTTATATTCAATGGCTCTGCAGTGAAGAAAGCACACGGCAACAGAGAAGTCGGTAAGAACCTTCATTTAATGCTGAGAATGTCCCGGCTTCCGTCTCTCATTCTTGGCAGCCCGACGCGTTTCAGTGTTTCCTTCACTTTCCTCTGGGGCTTAATGACAGTGCGGTCTGATTTGAAGAAGGCTTGTATAATTACCCAGTCCCTGCTTACTTTAGTAGAATAGCCTGGGAGGCGCTTTGTCAGCACGTGACCTAATTGGTGTCTTCTGGGAATTGTAGTATCTTTTGCCTGTAAATATTTCCCACAGTGGGTTCCACACCGGCATAAAAGTTTTCCAAGTTGCGCTGGTCTAGTAGCATACCACCACAGTGTAAAGGCATTTCAGTATGCCCCGGTTAACTCGAGCATTCTCATTAGTGTTTGCGCTCTGCTGCGCCGTATCCTGTCTGGGTTTGTTCCCTGACGACGGCCCCTTACTCCACAGCTCCCTCCAAGGTGGTGCATCTCTTCCACGACGAAGCTGTCGTGTTTAATGTTTATATTCAATGGCTCTGCAGTGAAGAAAGCACACGGCAACAGAGAAGTCGGTAAGAACCTTCATTTAATGCTGAGAATGTACCGGCTTCCGTCTCTCATTCTTGGCAGCCCGACGCGTTTCAGTGTTTCCTTCACTTTCCTCTGGGGCTTAATGACAGTGCGGTCTGATTTGAAGAAGGCTTGTATAATTACCCAGTCCCTGCTTACTTTAGTAGAATAGCCTGGGAGGCGCTTTGTCAGCACGTGACCTAATTGGTGTCTTCTGGGAATTGTAGTATCTTTTGCCTGTAAATATTTCCCACAGTGGGTTCCACACCGGCATAAAAGTTTTCCAAGTTGCGCTGGTCTAGTAGCATACCACCACAGTGTAAAGGCATTTCAGTATGCCCCGGTTAACTCGAGCATTCTCATTAGTGTTTGCGCTCTGCTGCGCCGTATCCTGTCTGGGTTTGTTCCCTGACGACGGCCCCTTACTCCACAGCTCCCTCCAAGGTGGTGCATCTCTTCCACGACGAAGCTGTCGTGTTTAATGTTTATATTCAATGGCTCTGCAGTGAAGAAAGCACACGGCAACAGAGAAGTCGGTAAGAACCTTCATTTAATGCTGAGAATGTATGAAGAAAAATGAAAAAATGAAGAAAACTTCACCTGCTGTCGTGTGCTTTTCCAAATGCTGAGCCTTTGTTTAATAATAAATTGCACGACAGCTTCGTCGTGGGGAGAGCACCACCTGTTGAAGAGAGGTGGAGGGAACCTCTGAGAGCAAGGGGCCGCCGGCAAGAACTGTTCACGCGGGTAATGGCACAGCAGTTTGCAAGATTTATGAAAGCGAACTTTTTTTCCGGAGCACACTGGAGTGCTTTCAAATCACAGTGATGTGTACTTAATCACTGTGAACCTGAACTATTAAATGGACCGATGGAACCCACTAATGGTAAAAATGCGGCGGATTTAAACTACATGTCCCAGCAGACACTGAAAGGGTGCAGAAACGACTAAGCAAGCACACCTGCGACTACTAAAGCCAGCACTAACATGGGACAAGCCTCATTAGCCACGAGTCCATTGCCCAGGAAGAAGGAGCAGACAGCTTCGAAACGCGTTGGCTACAGGAATAAATGACGGATGGAAGTAACTTTCTGATGCAAATAAAATGAAGAAAACTTCACCTGCTGTCGTGTGCTTTTCCAAATGCTGAGCCTTTGTTTAATAATAAATTGCACGACAGCTTCGTCGTGGGGAGAGCACCACCTGTTGAAGAGAGGTGGAGGGAACCTCTGAGAGCAAGGGGCCGCCGGCAAGAACTGTTCACGCGGGTAATGGCACAGCAGTTTGCAAGATTTATGAAAGCGAACTTTTTTTCCGGAGCACACTGGAGTGCTTTCAAATCACAGTGATGTGTACTTAATCACTGTGAACCTGAACTATTAAATGGACCGATGGAACCCACTAATGGTAAAAATGCGGCGGATTTAAACTACATGTCCCAGCAGACACTGAAAGGGTGCAGAAACGACTAAGCAAGCACACCTGCGACTACTAAAGCCAGCACTAACATGGGACAAGCCTCATTAGCCACGAGTCCATTGCCCAGGAAGAAGGAGCAGACAGCTTCGAAACGCGTTGGCTACAGGAATAAATGACGGATGGAAGTAACTTTCTGATGCAAATAAAATGAAGAAAACTTCACCTGCTGTCGTGTGCTTTTCCAAATGCTGAGCCTTTGTTTAATAATCACTAAGTATGTATGTACTAAACTTCATGATCAACAGTATTCATATGCACACAACAGTTTACGATGAGGACTACAGTCATGCCAACACACATAGGGGCATATTCACAAGTCAATATCGGCACGTTAGGCGCACTTTTTTGCCGATAAAGCAGCAAAATGTTTTGCTCAATATTCACAAGCTGTAGCTAACAGCCGATAGCGACAGCTTTTAAGCGAAATGGAGCATTTACAACATCGCAACTTCTGTCAGTGATAATTAACGCTACTGATATGCAAGGGAGGCATTCCCTTGCAAAATCTAACGGTAACCCAAGATTTCCCTATTCACTAGGGGATTCCTTAAGAACAGAAAATATCTTGTCTTAAAATGGAGATAACCATTGGGCCCTCATTTCTGCAGGTTTTGTTGCTGGACCGCGCTGCAAGCAATGTTGCTGCGCTGCCCTGTCACAAAATTACAGGGCAGGACTGCGCACCATCAATAAGATAGTGCACATTCCTATGCCCCAGTCATGAAAAGTGTTGCAGCGCTGCAACAAGACAGCGTTGCAACACTTCTCACAATGCCCTTCTTACGACAGCATAGATGCGCTGTACTCACTGGACAGCGCTCCATAACGCAAGTAATGGCAGTTACATCAGGAATCCTGACATATCTGTCTGTGCTAAAGTCACAGATTGTAGGAATCCTGACATATCTGTCTGCGCTAAAGTCACAGATTGCTGCAGTTGTGTCACAATCATGACGCAACTCCAGCAATGCATGGGGCCAGCCTATCCCTGTGGCATTGTGTCACCCTCACACCTGCCATCAGGCAGGCGGAAGGTACGGAAGATACTGACGCAGTGCAGTTCATGAGGGGTGCTAGAATGTCGACGCTGTTGGAGATCCATCGGTGGCAGTTGTGTGCTGTGGTGTCATCGTTTGGAAGCAGTGGCGGAGTGTTGGTGCTGAGAGAGTAGACAAGACGTCCAACGGTGGCCTTCATCCAGCTGTGAGGGGTTGCGATGATGGCATTGGCGTCCGGTGGGCAAGGTGAAGACGTGATGTATCCAATGATTGTTGGTCCAGGAGAATCCAGTGTTGTTGCTGAAGTTGTAGCTCCCGCTTGCGGAGGTGATATGCTCGACCGTTTATCCTGCTATATGGCCTGTTGATGTGAGTTGCTGCTTGTGTCTGAAGTTGGTGACCTTCCCCAGAAGGTGGTCGTGTCCTGGTCACTGGGGTTGTCCAGTGGAACTTGAGATCACATATTGGGATGTTATTGGTGGATGGGAGATCCTGGAGTACAATGAGGTCAACAATGGTATTTGAGAATGGGGGTCCAATGTCCTGGGGTCCTGCACATGAGTGTGCCGCAGTGGATGTGTTTGGGCTTTGTCTGGATCTTGGAGTTGAGGTGGTCCATGGTCACCCTTGGGTCATTAGAGTGCATGGTCAGTCGGAGTGTGCCTCTGTAGGTGATAGCAATGCCTTGTCCTTGAAGGGCGTGTTGCTCCTTGCGGGTGGTAATGCAGCCGTCAATGATGGAGAAGGCGATGTCCGGTTTGGAGCAGATATTGGGCCTGGTAGGTGATGTGGCGTCCAGGGTTGATGGCGAGGAGGGTGCTAGCGTCGTAGCGGTGGAGTGTCCAAGACGAAGGCTCATTGGTGCTGAGCGCGGTCCAGGGGCAGACGGACGCCGACGGGCCAGTCTATGGCTTGCCTTTGGCATGGGAGACGTCCAGATCAAGCAAGGCATTACATCATTAACTACTCAACTCAAACACCACATTGTGAGGTCAGTAATGGGGTAATTTAAACTATTTTGTGTGTGTATGGGTATCAGATTTCGGATTTGAAATTTAGTGTGTGCAATTGGTGTAACATATGATTTTTGGGGTGCGATTTGGGGTAAAATGTGAATTTTGGGGTGTGGTTTGGGGTAAAATATGAATTTTGGGGTGTGCAATTGGGTCAATTTTGAGTTTTGGGGGCTCAAAAAGGAATTCCTGGGTTCACGTTTGGGATTGGGGTGCAAACGTTAGTTTAGGGTTGCACTCACTGGAGCGGGAATAGTGATGTTCATGTCTCCGCTATGCAACACCTACCCTACTGTTGCAATGTGCCTAGTATTAGTATGCATTGGAATGGAATGCAATGTCATGCATCATAACTACGTATGTGCCTTTGGCACACGAGTATTAGTTCCGCTGTGCATGTGCGCACAGCGTCCACCATTGAGAAGTGTTGGGGGTGTGTGCTGTACAGCTGTGAGGTGGTAAACGCAGGAAAGAATAATGGATGGTGCCTGGATGTGGGGATGTGTGTGAGCGTGTGTCATAAAATATTGTAAGGAGTGAAATCGTATATCGAAGCAGGTTCCTGTGTCTTCGTAGCTCATGCTCCCCTGTGTCTGCTTCCAGAAACAGGAATCCTGCAGCCAGGCTCCCTACCCTGAGTCAATCACAACACTGACATCCATCATCGAAGAGAACGCCATCCTCGACTCCACTAATTACGTATTTTGCAGCAACCTCAGCACCGTGACCGTCCTACTCGCAGCAAACAATTACATATGCATGCTACTCGAGCAGGGCCACAGTGACCCTCATCTCACTAGACCTCTCCGCAGCCTATGACACTGACTCCCACTGCACTCTGGCAAACAGACTCTACGATGCCAGTATACGAGGAACCACCCTCAACTGGATCCACTCCTTTCTCTCCATCAGTACCCACAGGATCAGACTCCCCCCATCCTCTATGAACATACAGAGATCAACTGTGGAGTCGCCACCAAAGTCAGACAGCATGGGATCAGCATAGAATACACCATACTCAGCTTCCAGGAGGAATGGAAGACGCTGCAGCATGGATTAATGACAGCTGCCTAAAACTGAACTGCTTTGTGCTAGTTTTGGTGACACTGCACTGGCACAGCGCATTGTTAAATATGGCCCAAAAATTGCACCACCCCCATGGTTTTTGACTCATACCCTATCTTATTGTTACAGCTTTGTGTGAAAAATAATGCCTCCTTGAAACAGGCACTGTGTAGGAGAAAGCTCTTAATTTCTGCTAGCTTTTTACACATCCAGTGTATGAAAGTTTTACATTTTGTTTGGGCGCAATATTTTGTATTTGACGGGTACAACTTTGCTAGGCATTATGTACACATCCTTGCACTGTGGTGCAGACAAGAGGTGGGCAAGCCACTGAAAACTCAAGCCAGTCTTGACCAGAAGTGTGGCTCTAGCTCCGCTCGAGGTCCTGTTGGAACCTGGAGCTGAGCTTTCATGTGGCTTCTGCCTCCCTCTACCCTAGATGTGGTGTTACAGACAGAGCTGCACATTATGGGACTCGGGGAACAAGGTTGGACTCTGGGGAGTGCTCAACATCATGTGATTCTGGGCAAATCACAAACTTTCCCATGACTATAAATAAGGCATTCTATGTGTGTAATGTAACTGGTTCTCATGTAAAGCGCTCCAAAACCTTCAGGTAGAGTTTGCACCATTGTTTAAAAACTGCAGAAGAATGTACTGAGAGGTAAAAACAAAGCCTCAATATAAGGAAAGACAATTTAATATCCATTTACTAAAGTAGCAGCTTGTAGTGGGAGTGCTGCGGGGTGTTGGGGCGGGGGAGGGGCAGGGTGGGGGGGTAGAAAACTCAGGCACATGGCTGATTGGAGGTAAGTACATAAATAAATAAATAAATAAATAAATACAATTACATTGCTCGCACTGCAACGCTAATGGCGTTGCAGCGCGCGCAATGTAATTCGTTTTATTTATATATTTATGTACTTACCTCCGGTCACCCGCATGCCGGAGTTTACTACCCCCCACCCTGCTACTCCCCCGCCATTCCCCACTGCCCAGCAGCCCTCCCACTACGAGACGCTACTGATTTACTGGCTGGTCTGTAGTGAGCGATACCAGAGAACCTTGAAAAATCCCATCTTCTCTGCCTACTTGTGTGATCTAAGGTAAATATTTCATTTCACCAAAACGCCTTTTTTCTCCAGTATGGCCTATGAAGGCACTTTCGAATGTGTGTGTTCAGAATAACAGTCGTATAAAATTATCACTTTTAATAAGCACTTCTCAGCACAGTGCTGCTCAGACTTCTCGAGGCCAATTACAGATCAAGCTCCAGCCGGCACCTGAAGAGCGATGCCTCAGGCTGAGCCTGTCCCACCTCAGCGATACATCAGGCTGAGCATGTACCACCTCAGCGAAACTTCGGACTGAGATTGTATGGTCAGACCCATGAACCATACCACGGGCTGATCCTGTACTCAGACAGCTTGTATGCCTGGGCCTGAGCCCACATCAGCGGAAGCATTGCCCTGCCAGAGACTTTCACAGAAGACTGATTGTCCTAGGGAACTTGTCCTAACAGGGTTGTGCAGGCAGCGCCTGTACCTGCAATGAGACCACAGGCTCAGCGTCTACCGGCAGGGAGATCACAGGCTCAGCTTCACCAGCAGGGTGATCACAGGCTCAGCTTCACCAGCAGGGAGATCACAGGCTCAGCGTCTATCAGCAGTGAAATCACAGGGGTAGATTGCACCTGCTTTGACAGCACAGAACGGTCTCGTATTAACAGTGTGATCACAGGGTGAGTTCGCAGCACTACAATTGTAGTTCAGACTAAACCTGTTTACGCAGAACCATGATTCCCTCGCCTTGTAGAGGTCGAAGACTGAAGCAGCGGTGATTTCTCAGGATCAGTCTAACTTAAAAGTGATATCTGTACCTGAGCCAACACATTTGTATCCCAGTCAGAGGCAGTTATTGCCCTCAGTCAGCACATGGCGTGATTGTAGATCCGCCTGAGCCTGTACCAAATATGAGCCCATATTGAGCCTATTATGCATAGCCATCGTCTGAGCGTGCACCAGGCCTGATAGCTCATTCTGTGGCCGTTCCAGCAGAGCTGCAGTTTGGATCAGTCCCACCTGTGAGATGTCACACTGAGGGGCATTTTCTAATGGTGATATGGCAGGGAGGATAGAAGGGACATTTCTGCCGCTAACGGGCCGATAGCTAGTTAACGCCCTCTAACGCTGGTTTCTCTATCGCCATCACGATAATGTTAAAACTGTGTTCTCAGCCATTCCCTGTTATTATCACCATGTAGCATGGCCTTAATAATACCACACTAACATGGCGATAATAATCAGGGTTAGGCGGCGTTAACTTTTCTGCAGTAAATTGACGTTGGTGATAGTTATCGCCAGTCATTGTGAATATCCCCCATAGTATCACACAATATCGGCACTGTCAACACAATAACCAGATAAAGCTAATATCACACAGTGAGCAGTTGCAAGACTTGGCTGGCTCTAACACACTCCCTTTCAATTGCCCTCCCCTTAATTATCTCTCCTGTGCTAGATGGGCAGTAGTGAGATGAAAGCTCAGCCCCCTCTTCAAGCTGCATCCCTCTGAACAGTTAAAATGTTTCCCAGTTTGGCAGGTCTGGTATTGCATTGGTAAATACTAGAATGCAATGTTTGTTTTAATATGGCAGAAGATAATTATTGATGCAGTGGCATGAAACTGCAAAAAACAATTGAACTAAAGTTCTAACGCCACAAAACTGTAGAGTTCTGCAGAGAGCAGCACATTGTAAAACTTAGATGAAAATATGAAATTTTATGGCAGTAAAAACATGACTAGGACTTAAGTAAATTGCTCAAATCTGTATATTTCGTAAGGCGTTTCAAGGAAATGAGGCCAAGCGTAGGTATTTGGGACTAAAGAAAAAAATAATTTTTTTATTTTTTGTATCTTAGAGATAGGAGAGTGTAGAACAAAAAGCTGAATTAGTAAGCTCTACAAATAATCACATTAAGTGACTGCAGTCTACACTGTGCAGGAACACATGTCAGTTAAAAAAGGCTTTTGGATGTAGGGAAACCACAATCTTTCATGCATTTCCCAAAACAACCCTAGGTGTGTCTAGTGATAAGAAAAGTATGTCCTTATAGTGTCCAGCTGCAAAAGGCTGTTTTCACTGCACAGGTAAATGTCACGTTTCTCTCTGGAGTAGTCTGTTTGTGGCTAAAAGTTAAATGCTAACTTGAATGTTGTTCACAGTCTAGATCAACTGTCTCTTTTACTTTTATTTTCAGGAGAATAAGGCACAGAATAAGGCACATTGTAATATTCTGGATTGGGTAGACACACGCACTCACTGGTGTGCATTTGAAACAGAGTAGACTATGTAATGGTGCTGATTGGTGAATCCTCCTGAGTGAGAGGATATGAACATTAGCTAAAATGTAATATTCCACACTTTTAGTTTGTATTAAATAACTACTGTTGGACTTGGCCCTTTTGGCAGGTTCACCCCGAAACTTTGCTTTTTCCTAGCCTGTTTCTGTAACCTGGTGTTGGTGATTTGGGTCTCTGCGCACTTTTTCACTGTGGTCCAGTGTAAAGTGCGTGTGCTCTCTGTGTGTGTGGGGAGAGTGACCTGCCCCCCCCATAGGAATGCATGGGGAATATGTGTGACCATGGTAGTTCCTGATGTGTGGGGAGTGCAGGGTCGAGTTTGGTATGTGCAAACTCGTGAGATTGAATGCTGCATGATGATGTGTGCGGCTTTAATGTGTCTAGTGTGGGAGTGCCACTTCTAGAAGTTGGTGTGCCTGTGCAGTGAATGTGCTGGCTTGTGATTGGCTGGAGCTGGCTGGTGTGCCTGGCTCTTGGAGTCAGGATGGGTCTGCCCCGGTGGTGAATGGGGAGATCTGCATGTTGATGGCAGGGAGGGGCTGCATCTGGGACCTGAATAGGGCTGGGTTTCCCCTCCACAATGCTGGCTCCGCCCCCTGTGGTGTGTCCGATGTCCCTGACCCACCCTGTGAATAGGCAGCGGGGCTGAGAAAAACAAAGTGCTCAGGAACAAGTTGTATCTGGTTTGCCCTTGCCTGCACCTTTGGAAGCAAAGGGAAATGGTGTATAACAAGAGGCTGTGACCTCATTTAAAATGTTCTTGTTTTCTAACTTGAAACAAGCAGGGGCGTGCTGCTGCTGGGGCCAAGGGGAAGGCTTTAGGAAATTGATTTTTTTACTTTTACTTTTCGAATTTCTCAGTAGCTACTGAATGGATTTACACCATTTAAAAAAAAGGTTGTTTTCTGAACCAAGCGCTACCTTTTTGCCAAATTTGGTTAGTTCCGTTCAGCAGTTCGGGCTTTAACATGGAGAAAACACTTTTTGGGACCCCCCTTTTTTCTCAGCCCCCGCTTGACGAATCACCCTCAATCTTTCAGGATAGCAGCTGACCTGGATAGACCTTTTTTGGGAGAATTTCATGAAGATTCGCCAAACTACGCCAAAGTTCTAAGCAAATCAAAAAATGCTTTTCCTATGGAAAATAGGTTCTAACTATAACTACCTACTGGCGACAGCCAGTAGGTACTATATATATATAGTCAAACAAAAATGATTCTTTACCACAGTGCACTCTGCCATCCAGTGCTGACAATCCACTCCCATAATTTATGATTAAACAAAGGGATGTCGCACTCCAGTGTTGTTGCAATAAGAGGTATTTTATTTTCTCACTGCCACCAACCCGTTTCACCATCAAGGCTAATTCATGGTTAGGGAAGTCGGTTATCACTTTCCATTATATACTACTGCTCCCACATGCCAACAATGTAGCTTTCTGGGATATGTAGTCAATTATATTCATACAAACAACTATATACACACAATATATACAATCATTTCCAATGTTCAAATTCCATGAGGGTATGGGTTTTGGGGTGGCAAAGGTCGTTTTTGAGTTTAGGATAGGTATGGGGTTTTTGGTGGCAATGGTAATTTTAGGGTTTAGGGTGGGTATGTGTTTTGGGGTGTCAAGGGTTTAGGGTTTAGGGTGGAGTGGCAAAGGTAATTTTAGGGTTTAGGTGGGTATGGGTTTTTGGGCAGCAAAGGTAATTTTGGGATTCGGGGTGGGTATAGGTTTTGCAGTGGCAAGGGTAATTGTAGGGTTTAAGGTGGGTATGGGTTTTTAGGGGCCAAGGGTAATTTTATGGTTTAGGGTGGGTATGGGTTGTGGGTAGTAAGTAAACTTCTAGTGCTTAGGGTGGGGTGGGTTTTTGGGTATCAAGGTTAGCTTTAGGGTTTAGGGTGCATGTGGGCTAATGGGTGGCAAGAGTGATTTTAGGGTTCAGGGTGGGTAAGGGCTTTGGGGTTGAAGGGGCAATTTTAGGGTTTAACGTGGGTAAGGGTACATATATACATATTCACAGAAAAAAAGGTTACATGGACGCTATAGGTAAACTAAGATTTCACTTATACTAAACAAGTGAAGTTCTACAGTTATACTTAGTGAGCGAATTATAACTTACGCCCCTGCAATGTACTGCTTATGACCTCACATATTACATCACTCATGACATTGTCAGTGACATTACTGATAACATCTCGAATTACATCACTGATGGCATCATCTAGTGACTGTGAATGCTTAAAAAAAGTGTATGAGTGTTAAATATATATCAAGGGGTATTTGTGAATCAGTGGGTGTATGAGCGCCTGCATGGATGATTCAGTGGGTACATGACTGACAGCATATGTGAGTGATTAGGTGTCTCAGTGAATGTATGGGTGAGTGATGTGTTATGTGAATGTCTGTATCAGTCTGTTAGTTGGTTTCTAAGTGGCTGTAAGGGTGTGTGGGTGGGTACTTGAGTGGCTGTATGGGTGATTGATTGGTTATCTGAGTACCTGTATGGGTTTCTTAGTGTCTGTGTGGGTGAGTGAGAATGTGTGTGACTGCCTGTATGGATGAGTGGATGAGTCAGTGGCTGTATGGGTTAGAGAGTACGTGTGTGATGGGCTATATTGGTGACTGAGTGTGTGTGTATGGCTGTGTCAGTGAGTGAGTGGATGTGTCAATGGTATACGGGTAAGTAACTCCCTCCTTTTACTTAAAAGTGCTACCCCAGGAAGCTGGTGGTCCCCAGAGCTGTGAAGGCCCAGGTGGTGGGACACTGGACCTTCTCCCATTTTGGTATTTAAACCCCGGGGAGGTTGTGCTACCTGGGGTACAGTGGGGGTCCTCGAGGCACCCACAGTTATTAGAAAAGTTCCCAGGGAGGTGTGGTCTCCGGGGTACTGAGGGGCCATGAGGGCCCCTACTTGTTACAAATTGGTCCAAAGTAGGTGGCACTCCCTGTGGAATTCAATGCCACTGCACCTGAGACTTAAACCTCAGAGGCAAAGTTCCAGAAAGATCTTAAGACCTGGCTCTTTAGGCAGAGTCAGTAGATCTAGCAGGCGTTATCTGCGATCTATCTTTTCTGACTACGAGTGGTGCTACTGCTTAGTGTGGGGACACTTAATGGAGCAACCAGGCACTCTACAAATCTCCCATTCATTCATCCATTCACTCATACCTCACTTTAGGATGCTAGCTCCAACTTGTAGTGGTGTTGAATCCATTATGAAAATGTAACTCAGTTAAACTGATTAATTTGGGGAAACAGCGTTTACAACGCTGTCTCCACAATGCATGCCATTACATGTGGTAGTTACAACGACTGTGTTGTTAGTACACATACCATTACATCACAAGTCCTTAGTAGGACTTGCTGTAGGGGGTGCAATAGTGTTGGATTTAAAACCCAACACCTTCCCTAATGTTGCGCAAACTGCGCGCCCCCTACAGCAAGTTGTAGTAATGACTTGCGATGTAATGGTATGCGTTCTAACAATGCGGTCGTTGTAAGGACCGTGTCGTAATTGCATGCTATGTATTTGCATGCGTTGTAAGGGTATATATTTGTATGCTGTGTTAGATCGCGTTATCTACTCCTTATAAGATATTATTGACCTCTATTCTTTCTAATAGATAGAATGTATTTTCCCTTGATTATGGCCTGGCCAACCGGCCAACAATTGTCACCACTCTCTGTCACTCTGTTATTGATGTCTTCCGATCTACAAAAAAAGCAGTTGAACTTTATGGCTTGGCAGACAGCCATACTCCATAAACCCAACATGATATAAATGCTTCCGTCATGTAAAAATGTCTTAGATACTTTACTTCTGTATGCTTTCTGATGTGAAAAAGACTGGCATATAACTTGCTACCATTTAATCGTCTGTCTGTCATTAATAGTGTTGTACACTTCATACTTTCGCAGTAAAACTGTGCGTTTGGTGGACAACATGAATGTCAAAACTTTGTAAGACTGATTCCCCGCTCACCATCAAGATATGTTGGCCTAAGCCTTGCTAGCTCACAGTGCACCATCTGTACCCCTAACCTGGCAAGACAACAGGTGAAATGTGCAACTTCAGAACATGACAACTGTGACTACCCAAGAAAATCATGGAAACAGATTTAGAACCCTTCCATTTTGGTAACTCATGCATCCCCAAGCAGATCTACAAGTAATACACAACATGGTGTTTCAATATTATTTGAAGCAATATTATTCTTGTGTAAAATGTGTGTGCTTTAATTAGTAATAGAAGGAAGCAAAACAAGGTAATCAGCATTAAGGAAATAGTAAAGAAAATGAACATTTCAACCATTGTACTGTTACATAGATTATATGTTTGCACATAAGTATTGTCATATTTTGTGTTCCTACCTAGCTCTACCTATCCTATTGTGTCTAGGGTGGGTGAATCTGCCAGAATCCCTGTAGGGTGATCCAACTCCCCATTACCTGTGGGTAAGTGTCATCAAGGTGCCGTCTTGGTGGACAGCTGGGCATCATGCCTTACAGGAAGTAAACAAGAATCATCTAGACTGAAATTCTGGCCTGGGGCGACCTCGGCAGTGTCAGCAAAGTGCTCCTCTTTCTAACAAAGGAGTGATGTTGTTTATATAATAAACTGCACTCATATAATCATGCCAAAGCCCCAGTGGGCTGCCATTGTTAATTCTTTTGTGACAGCTCTGTCACCAAGCGGACAATAACAAACAATAGCCTTTTAATTAGTGAACTTAGCCCTTATACAGAATATTCAAGGCGCTCAATAATATGCCTATGAAGAAGTGTACATTTTAGCAAAGCCATTTCAGAAATTATTTTCCTGCGCGCAAGCGAATGTGTGTCAAATGTCAGTGTTTAAGAAAAGATAGCAAATTTAAAACATGAGCATGTAAAATGGTGGTGTACCTACTTGGGCCTACTTTACAGTAGTTTACTGATACTAACTGATTACCACCTCTGTGTTTCGTAGTACTGAACTTGAGAATGGATTCAATAGTAAAGCTTTCTACCTTAGTTTTGCACTAGATCTTTAATTACCCCACATTATTTCAAATTTAGAAAGACCAGTTGAATTCTGCTAGTTTTGACTTTCTCTTCCTTTATTATAGCCATACCAATCCCTTATAAGGCACTTTTAGAGACCACTGGACAAAAGATACAATCTTACCATATCTGTCAAGATTTCTTACTTAACAATGGATGGTTAGAATTATTTAACTGTGCCTCAAGGTTTTTTACTTCTTTGTTAGTAATAGTTATGGTTTCCTGGTTGTCTCTGAAAATACTTTGATGAGGCAATTTTTCAAATTTGAGGAAGTTTGTTGGGTGGTGACTGTAGAGGATCTGGAACATGTGGAGACAAAAGTACCAATTGCCGATATGGGGGCTCAAACCTTTAGAGGAAGTACATAAACACCCTAAAGTCGAAAAAGATGCAATGTTAATACTCAATATGGCTAGGAAAGGCAATGCAATGAATCAGAGACGGTGAAGAGAGAATGATTTCGACTAAGAGTATGGCATGGCATATAAAGGAAGTTGGAAATATTGCAAAGAGAAAACAATTTAATCTGTGAACAAAAACAGCAAAATGATTTTCTGCATCTTAGGGAATAACAGAGTACAAAGTTCTAACTGTCACACAGAGATGAGAAGAGCAACATGTGGAGGATGCTACTAGTAAAAATCTTAATTGTACATTTATCATCTAATAAAGTTTACAGAGGCAGATCTACCAAGTTTATTTTCAGTGATTTGTTAGAAAATAGCCCTCTCTGAAGAGTCACCCCAAACCTTTCGCCTCCCCCACTTTTTGACCTTTTTGTAGGATTTGAGATTCAGGGCACTTTACCACTTCTGACCCGTGCTGAAGTGCATGTTCTCCCTCCTCTAAACATGGTATAATTGGGCTATAATTGTTTGGCATTTTTGATTTACTTGTAAATCCCTAGTAAAGTGGTATACCATATACCCAGGGCCTGTCAACTCAATGCTGTTAGTGGGCCCTACAATGCTGATTGTGCCACCCACAGATGTAGCCTTACAAGATTGTCTCAGGGCTGACACTGCCGTTCCTGAGTGTGCAGTTCACTGCTACTGAGACGTGATATTTAATACTACTTGCCAAGCTTGAACCTCCCCTTTTATTGTACATAAGGTAGACCCTTGGTAACTGTAAGGGCTTGGTGTTGTGTAATAAAAGGTAGGACATGTACTGGTGTATTGGCAGTGATAAACATCCTATTTCATTGTTCGCTACTGTGAGACCTACTCCTCTCATAGGTTAGCATTGGGAATTCCTTAAAAATCTGTTAAACTATAATTCCTGATCAGAGAAGAGTAGCTTTCCCGTGGATTCTATGTTTGTAATGGTAACAAGAAGTCCTCCTTACTGGTAAAGTTGGAATTGGCATTATTATTTTAGAAATGCCACTTTGAGAGAGTGGCCATTTCTCTGTGCTTATAACTCTGTGGGATTTACAGCCTGTCTCCAATACACGTCTGGTCTGGTTGATAACTACACTTTGTGCATTTCCTCTAGACAGCCACAAACACAGGAATGATAGGTGTGTTTGAGTACAGATCTACATACATCTGCATTCTGATGGCCTTGCCTGGGCAGGATGGAAGGGAGGGGCTAATACTACACTTGAATAGCCTGTGTTCTGTCCCCTCCATTGATAGCTTGGTAGACTTGGTTGAAAGGGATACTTGTGCACTTTATAGAGCTGCTTTGAAGTCACCCCCCACATCAAGGGCACTTTTAAATATAAGTACTGGGTCTCTGACCCTTAAAATCAGCCACTTCTGGATATTGAACTGAACCTCTGTCAGAAGGACTGCTGTGCTGCTTTTCTGGAAGGACTTCTCTTCTGCTTGTTGCACTGCTGTCTGTTGCTCCCTGACTCTGCCTTCCCTCCAAGGGCTTGCTGACCTGCCTCCTGTTTTCTGAAGCCTTTGGGACACAAAAGACTTTCTGTAACTCTGCTGGTGCTGCGGGACTCTGCCTTCTGTGAGTCCTACCCTTAGTGGAGGAGCACTCTCCATGTTCTGCATCTCAGAAGTGTGTTCTGCAGCTGTTTTGCTACAAAACCAATGAACCGTCACATTTGTGCCAATCAGAACTGACACGGCGCCCTTCGACGCCGACGCAGAGGCTGTTTGATGTCAGCGGTTCTACAGCCAGCGTGGCCCGACAACACACTGCCTTTACCTCAGCAAAACTCAACAACAACGCAGTGACCCGACTGCGAGGAAAAAATCACCGCATTGTGGCATCAGTGTTGATGCTTTGCTCCATCCAAGGTACTTTTTCAGCAGGCCCTGCGTGGGTCTGGTAGCCTGCCTGCCCTCCATCACTCAAATGTTAAACAGTGAATTTGCACTGATCCCTTGCGAACTCAAGGAACCTTTTGACTGCTAGTCACTTCTAAGCACAGTTTTTACATTTAACTTTTAAAAAGTTATATCCAGGATTCTACTGAATGGATTTTTGTTGTTTTGGTATTGTTTTATTCAGATAAATAATCTCTATTTTTTAAACCTGGTTGGAGTCTTTTTGTGGTGCATTCATTATGTTACAGTGTGTTACAGTGTGTGTTGCACAAATACTTTGCACAATGCCTCTTTAGATAAGCATGACTGCTCTGTCCCAAGCTACCAGAGAGTGAGCACAGGTTATCTAGCTTAACCTAACTAGAGTGGTGGTTTCTTCAGTCAACAAGGAATCCCATTTCTATCAGCCATCTAGATTGAATAATGAAATCCATCACTAGCTCCCTTGATTAAGGACCCATGCAATTAGTAGCTGCTACATCTGCTGCACTCACACTGTTATATAAGAGATAAAGTACCCCCTGCCAAGCATGATAGGGATAGTGCAAGTCACTCAGGAGTTACATATAGAGGAACAAGGCCGAAGGTTATGGAACTCTGAGGTGGCCTGTATAATCCTTATCATGTAGGGCAGGCTTACATTACCCACAAAATACTTGGTAATATCATCACCTTTACCAAAAACCACTTACAACCTTGGTGCGTAGTTCTTTCATATGAAAGAGAGAGCATTTATACAAACATGAAGAATATAAATAGACCATCTATTTAAAATAAAACGCATCAAAAACCTGTTAGGTATTTGTTGCAAAAAGATACTTTGAGCAGTTCAATAGAAGCCAGTTTAAAAATAATACTATGGCATAGTTTCTGAAGGGTTTTCAGCCTTGTTATAATACGTCTTTCATCCTTGGTTTATCCTTATTAATGATTGAATTAGTTTATAAATGTTACTTTATGATTTGTACAATATACAACTATGTTTGGGAAAGAAAAACATTTGAGAGGCGCAGTGCATATTGTGTATGTAACAAAGGGTAGGGGAGGTCAAGGATCAACTGTGATCCAGTAGGGCTTTGATTACTATTCAGAGAAAAGAGAATGGAAGGTCCGGCCGCAGTCGTAGCCCCAGATATCAAAACAACAAGAGAGATGACTGGGCTGTTCCTAGGGGGAGAACCACCCCTGGGTATCCGATTTGTTGGATATAATGGCCTCACACACCCTTGCGAGTGTCATGCTTCATCATAGGCAATGCTCCTCGCCGGGCAGGCGGTGCAATGCCCAACGGGCTCACCTCAAAGAGGGGCTCTTTATCGGAGATCTTTTATCCAACTGCCTATGGGTGAAGTGGGGGTGAGGGGTCAGGACAGAGTAGATAGTGCGGGTGAGGATAAAATGTGGTACAAGGTACCGGAAAACAATTTTATTCTGGTGGTCCTCTACCACAATTAAAATCAAGGGCAGCCGGTGTTCATGGGAACTTTGGTTTCCCAGATTGGACCGGGGCTAAAGTGCAAGTGGTGTGGTCAACATGTTTCTCGCTTCTAGTACATTGACTGCGATTCGTCCGGACCTAGTAAAAAACTACAATCTACAAAACATGACCTAATGATTAGTATCAGTGTTAAATACAGCACATAAGTTGTACTACCTGTTTGACCCTGCTCTTGCCTAAAGGTTGGAGTTATGGGGTGTCAACAGTACCCGGTGGGTCTGACATCAAGTGAGAAGCCATAGGGGTTGAGGTTTCTACTGCTGGTGTCAGGGCCGGTAATGCCTACCCTTCTCACCGGGTCCGGATAGTGTGTGCATATTGTCATAGAACAAAAAATGCTCTATTTTTTCAGCAATATCTCGTCTGCAATATTCTGACATTTGTCAATGTTTTAAGTTTTAGTTTAGACGTGTTCACGCATATGAAGACCACAATTCCTGAAGAGATAAAGCTTTGTTATAGCTGAAAACTAATAGCTAAGCAACATAATTAAGTTTGGTTTAAATGTTGCTAATGGATGCCAAGCTTTTATTTTAAGCATGTTTCAAGATGGGAATTAAAATGTTACCCAGAAAAGCTTTCTATTTAAGTCAAGAATTAATGGCTGTTGAATTGTGTTCAGCTTTCAAAATGTTGAATTTTTCGGTAATGTAATAAGAGAATGTTTCATTAAAATAGAACCTTTTCTTGCAAGTGCCAGAATATAAATTACTAAACAACTGTACGTACTTATATATATTTGCTCTATTAACACAGGGAACATGAAATTTCACAAGCCTCTAGAAAACCTTTCTAACAAAAACTGATGCCTTTGGGTGTAGGTCTAATTGTTGCAATTCTCCAAGGGGATGTATTGAATTCTCTGACCCTTGAATGTTGCAGAAGTGTGCATATTATGAATAGTTATATATAGATTTCTATGATTTTTTATCTCTTGCCAACTGTCAAGTTTACATTCATACTCACTTATTTTGGTTTCAATCGAATGTATTCTATGAATGATATTTCATTTGTATGCGGGGCTACAAGAATTAAGGGTTTAACAGCAGGTGCGGAAGTAGGTAGGTCTATTTGCCTATGAAGTCAAGTGGCGTGGTATTTAAAAGTAGGGCATTTGCCCGGTGGACTGGAGCTCTTGGAGGCGAGTTTTGAGAGCCAACGGCCGCTCCTTGTTCCTCTATAACTTTTCCAAGCTCCTCGAGATAAACTGCAGCAGGGACTGTGAGGCTTCAAGAAAGAAAAAAATGGGAGAGAGAGAGTTAAAGTAGAAAGAAAGTGTACAGATAAGGAGAAGAGTGAAATGAGAGAAAGAGAATCAATGGATGGAAAGAAAGAATTAACTCAAGGAGAAAAAAGGGGCAGGGCTGGTTTGGCATTTTTGCTGGGGTGCTTTTGATTCCCTGGTGCTGCCCTGCATAGTAGGGTCTAACATACAGGGGAGTGATCCTGTTCAGGTATTAGGGGGAGGGATTCAATTAATCTAATATTCAGCAAGGTACCCCCTACACCATAGATTTGTATTTCACTTATCGAGACACGTAAAACATCAACGCCCCCTTGTGCAATGAAGGCCCCTAGTTTCTTTTTGGCATGCTCCTTGCTGCTCCTCACTTTCCAATGTTTATGATGCTTTTGTGATATATATATATATATATATATGTGCATGTATATCCCTTAATAAAAACTGGCACTTGCACATTAATCCACAATCTCAAACAGTAAACATACCATAACGAGAAACAAAGAATTTCTTTCATTGGATCTTTTTATCAGACCATTATTTGTATAATTTTATAATGTAGTGTGAAATAAATACTAAATGTTATAACATTTATAAAACACAAGCATACTGCATATTAGACATACAGATAATTCAACGCGTGCCATTCTTTTTTGGCCACATTTCTGGCCACAGCAATGCAATACACAATACCTATAATGACATGACAATTGAACACACGTGTCTGAATAAAAACATTGAAAGTTATCTAGTAGGTGTCCCTGCGGGTATGTTCTAATTACTCAAATAATTGGTCCTATGGGTACAGCGTAGCCCTATGTGGTCAGGAGTAGATTAAATCCTTATATTACAATGATTTTAGGAGTAATGAATATTCTCCCTAATCTCAATTAACATTCAACACCACAATGTGACTGTGAGGAAGACATTGGTCAAGGAGAGGCAGAAAAGAAGTTTTAAAACGAAGGTGCTGTATGAAAACTTTGACAACAGTAACATGAACCAACTTGTCTTTTAAAAATGTGCTTGTGATATTTTTGGTGTCATGACCAAGCTCAATGATTATTCCTTCAAGAGATAGAGAGACATGCATGAATTATTTATTACATCACAAAGGACTTAAAGGAGAAACAAAACCACAAAGGAATAAACATAGGGGCTTATTTATAAGCCCATGTGCTACTGGTGCAGACCTCTAGCTATGCGGCCAATAAAAGGCCACTTTGCCTCGTAGATATGGTGTTTCTGCATTGCCTTAAACTGCATTAGGTGGGTGTTCCAAGGACTTTGCGGTGAGTTTTCCCATGCAGCAGGTGTGGATTTTGAAACATTCCAAGATTTACAAGGATTTGTAAACCTGGGAATGCATCAAAACTGTACGCATCCCAGGGGAGGCTTAACAAGGAGAAATATTTGTATTTCTCCTCGTTTTTCCATTTTCTAAGTGTGCTGCATTCTTTACCAGAAACGTCCTGCTCTTTTATTTAACTCCTCCCAGTCTCTGCTTGTTTTTGTTGCCTTTTTGGCGTTTTTTCCGTCAGTCTCCTCTTCCATCTTCCCTTTTGTGTGTTTTTCTATCTCTTGTACTGGGTCAATATCTGATAAGGAAGAATAAGTGACGGTTCTAAAAAGTGAACCCAGGGAATCCTCACTGGCGACCTCTGGCTAAAAATTAAGCATTGCTTCAAGTAAATTATGAATGGACAATGTTGCCCTGATTGATTCCTATCAAGCTTCATTCGGTATTTAATACACAACCATAAAAGCATTCTAATTATAAAAATAGCTTCATTATTGATCACTATAGTTTTCTAAAACAATTCGATACATATTAATACTCCAGCTTTGGTTTTATGTACTTATACCTACACCATTATTAGTCACAGTAAATATATAAACAATGATGATGTACATTTATTAAAAACTATTTGATGCATAATAATACTCAAGCTAAGAGAGTATAGAATACATCTCTACCTTAAAAGCAATAGTTATATAAACTGAGACTCACAGTCTCAATACAAAGTGCAGTGCTTGATAATACTTCATCACAATTAATAATCACAATAATTATGTAAACAAAACTCTAAAAGGGGTAGGGTGCATAGGTACAATACAATGGCTGATTTCTAACAGGAATATATTGAGCCTTACAGATATTAGGAAGCCTACCTGCTTTCATAAGTTAAGGTTTCCAGATGGGAATTATCCTTTCTTCTCCGGATTGCCATTTGTATAAATACTATAACTGCAAACTTTATCGGTTTCCACGCTACAGATATAGTTAAAAGCAGGTTTATGAAAATAAAATGTATTAGCTAAAAATGGAGGTCTTAAACAGATTTCCTCATATCCCGATAAAATCTACAAAAGAGTACAAGGTGCAATGTAGTCTGTAAGGACTTTCCATCACAGGGACAATTTGTGAGGTTATGGCTCCACTTTCCCATTCTGGGGAATGCGATCTGAAAGTGTAGGGTGCCCATCCTTAGCCTTGTGTAATAAAATCTTTGTTGCAAATTTCTTATCGAGATGAGGTACAGTTGGAAACCCATTAAAAGCGGCCCTTCACAGTATGATCTGCCACTCTGCTTTGAGCCTATTTCTGCATCTCTTACAAGTTCCCTTGAATTTGCTAGCCTTGTCTTTAAATCCCTTTACTGTAATCCTGGAAGGACTTTGGGTCGTAAAAGTCAATGTCCACCTTATACTCTTTTAAAAGTTTAAAAATATACTGCAACCAAGGTTTGTTTTTGCTGTGAACAAGGGCTAGACAATCCATAATTATTTTCTTGGTGAACTTGGTTTCATCTTTAGTCCCAATCCCATGCCAACGAGTAAGGGCTGCCATGCTAATAATTTATTGTGTAAGGATTTCCCGCACCAGCTTGTTACCTATTTTTGTAGAAAATCTAAAAATACCCTCACTCGATTGTAAAATTTGTAACTTTCATAGGTCAATATGTGCTCCCCAAGTACCATTCCCATTAAAAAGAATACCTAAGTAAGAGAAAGATGTTATTCTTTTAATGTGGGCACCTTCCACGTGGTGTTGCCTACTCTCTACCCTACTTTTCCTACAAGTCATGACAAATGTTTTACTAATGTTCAGTTTTAAATCTTTTGCCAACATGAACTGTATAAAACATCGAAGCCCGTTTGCAGTCCTTAATAATAGGACTGCTTCAACTGCATATAAAAGTACTGGAGTTACACGTGTACCAACTCAAGGGGCGTCAGCAATTACATTTTGCAAAAATAGGCCAACATTGTTAATATAAAGAGAGAATAGGAGGGGCTCAAGGACGCAACCTTGTTGTATCCCAAGGGTGACTCTACAATCAGAGGTGCATTCGCCTTTTGGGCCAAAACAAACTTTAGAAGTTAAGAGGGTATATTTTTGAGATAAATAAATTATAATATTGTGTGGTGCACCCATGCCTTGCAATGTTTGCCATAATGTAGCGTGATTAACCGACTCAAAAGCCCTTGTGAGGTCAACGAAACAAAGGTGCAGGTGACCTTCTTTAGCAAGGGTATATTTCCCTATCAATAACTCAAGGTATAAGCACTGCTCTACCATCCCTATACCCCTTCTAAATCAATTCTGGAAATCAGTTAAGATGTTATTGTCGTTTGCCGAGCTTTCCAATCTTTCTAACATGATTCTGCCGATCAATTTAGATGTTGAATCGAGCAGGGATATGGGTCGGTAGCATTTTACGTTCCCTCTATCACCTTTTTTAAAAATAGGACAATTATGCTTTCCACCCAAGTTGCAGGTAGCACCCCTCCTATAGTAGCATTAAAAACACTCAATAAAATTGGTGACCAAAATGTTTTACCATTTGCACTTTTGTTTAGAGTAGTTTTAATTTCGTCTAAGGTAATGGGCGCTGTTTTAACTGTATTCACTAATATAAAATTACTGTAGCTATCTCTCATGTGGGCCTCATTTTTAGGATTAAAAATATGTTCCAAGTGCGTCAACCAATCATCAGGGTTTACTAGGGTTTCTATCTTAGCCTCGGATGTATCCTTAAAACAGAACATCTATTGCTTTCCAAAATAGAGTAGAGTCACAAGTCTCAGCTGCTTGGATCAGTTTTTCCCATGCCCTCTCCCTTATATAATTTTTCTTCTATATAAAGTTTGTTTATAATTATTCCGTAGTATGAAAATCCTTTCTCTATCCCTAGGTCTTACTTTTAGTGTTTCTTTTAACTCCTTATTTAATTTTGAGCCCTGCTGGTCAAACCATCTGGGATATGATTGCTATTTTTCTTGTTTTTTTTTCAAATCTCCAGAGATTGCAGCTGAAATGTTGTAGAATGCACTTACAATATCTATGTTTAGGGAAGAGCTATCCAAACAAGTGTTTCTATTTTTTTTTTTTTGGATTATATTTTTTATAAATGTTATAGGGTTAACACTCGACCATTTAATGAAAATTCAATTATTACCTTCTGATTTGACATGTACAGCAGTTATACACACCTTTTCTTGTTGAGACAAACATCGTTTCAAGATCAAGAATAAAGGATGGTGATCACTAAACGGGCTTGCCTGAATATAAAATATATCCACTAGTCCCTTACAATTCCCTATTCAATCACTCAATCAAACAAACTTTATTCGGTTTTCACATGTGTAACCATAAAAGTATTCTACAATACCATACATGATAAAAAAAAGTGTCAAATATTTGTACAAAAGTTACATTGGAGACATTGCTGCCCTAAGATTTCTTGTGCAATGCATACAATAAGTTATAAAGTATGTTTAACCTAGGTCACAAAATACAGTCAATAATGTGATTCTAGAGGCCTCCTTTATACTATATATATCACCAGAGTGGCTAGAATAAAGGAAGCATGCCTTTAGGACTACAATCATTTAATCAAGGCAAGCTCTGAGCTTCAACTCTGATTTTAAATGTAAATGTAAATGCCAGCATTTGTAAAGCGCACAGCTACCTCCAACGGAAGTGTCCTGACGCTGGGGGCCCTCTGGAAGATTAAGCAAGCTATTGCCCAGAGTCACATGGTGCTGGGCTAACCTGCCGCCGGAACCGGGGATCGAACCGTGCACCCTGTGGCCCTGAGTCAGGCACCCTGGCCGCTGCACCACACCTTCTACAAAAATTGAGAAATAATAAAATAGAATATTCACACAACAATTGTAGATGAATAAAAGCTGGGCATACCTTTTCTTAAATTTCAACCTCCTTAATACTGAGATAATAAAAGTTTTCCGGGGAGTTACATAATAATTACAAAATATAAACAAATGAAGCATATCCTGTGGAGACTCACCGTCACAGCCACAGGATTCTGAAATCAGGCCTCTACTACCCCCCCTTGGTGAGGCCAACAGGAGGTGAAACAAGTCCAATCGGAAACTGGTCAATAAAAAACGTTCATAAGTGCTAAAGGCTCCCAGAGGATATGGCTCCGTCATATGTGTTGTTTTCAAAATAAAAAATTTCGAACACTGGATTTCCTCAGTTCTAGTTCTTCCCTCTCCATTTTCCTTAGTCTACAAAAGGATTCTCTGACCCACCCCAGATCGCTTTTAGTCACCAATTCTGGATTTGTGAAAAGTTTCACTCTTCCCAGGCATTCAAAACGGCTTTTGATGGATCTAAGCCAGGGAATATAATGAGCATAATCGAGAGGCATACACTCCTTCAGGATTACATGACTCAAAGTCATTCCCTCATTCAGCCAAATCTTTAGCCAAAATGTTAAAGGGCGCAAAGCCAATAAATCACAGAGATAGGGCACCCCCAATTCTTCATGAGTCACCATATTCGACGTTCCACGGGGCACACCTAGCAAACGCTTCAGGAATGACTTCTGAACTACCTGTAACTAATTCATGGAGACATGACCCCATAATTCACTACCATAAGTGGCCTTAGCAACACTCTTGGCCTGGTATATCTTTCGAAGTGCAGCGATCGTTCTCCTACCTAATTTGGAAGCAAAGTTTAAAATAGCCATATTTGCAGGCACTAGATCTCCCCTTTTTCTCTGTTTTAAGGCCCCATTTAATTTGATCATCCATTAGGACCCTCAGGCACGAAAAAATATCTATTAGAGGAACTTGAGTAAATCTGACAATGAATTGAAAAGCCTTTTTCGGGCGAGGTCCCACCTGCATCACATAAGATTTTGAAATGTTTATTGACAGGTCCAAGTTTGCCATAAAGGAGGATGAGGAGCGAAGCAATGTTTGTAAACCCCTTGCGGTCCTGGATAAAAGTACTGCATCATCTGCATATAATAGAATGGGCAGAACGCATCTGCTTCCCCGTGAATAGTCTACCTTTGTCTTCATTAAAACTTTGTCCAAATCATTAGTATACAAATTAAACAAGAAGGGGTCTAAAATACATCCTTGGTGTACTCCTCTCCTTAATGCAACATTACGGGAAACCCTTCAATCTTGGGAGAATCTAACCTGCACCTTGGTTGAATGTGGAGGTCTTCCAGAAAGCAGACAATGATGCCATCTACCCCCATAGCCAACATGGCCTGCAAAAGTTTAGCCCTATTCACGTGATAAAAAGCGGATGACAGGTCCATGAAGGCTAGGTAAATAGTTCCTGTGCGGGCCACTGTATATTTATTCAGGATCATAGATAAGTTAAGGCACTGTGCCATGGTGGACTGCCCAGGGCGAAACCCATACTGAACATTTGATAGGATATTATGTTCCTCTGCCCAACTAGTCAGCCTTCACAGGAGTACTCGACCTACCACCTTTAGTACCGAGTCCAGCAGTCAGATTGGTCCATAGCAGTGGGTGCTATCTTGGTTGCCCTTTACAGCGGCATTCATCACTGCTGTAAGTGCCGGTGCCCAAAAGGTTGGGTCTGATATGTAAAGATCCGACGGGATACCATCTGGACACGGGGCTTTGTTGCTTGACTGCCCAACTAAACCATCTTTAACCTCATCTTTGTTGAAATCCAAGTTGGAGGTATCTGCCTCATGGTCTGGGGTGCAGTGTAGGTCAGGGGGACACTGGAACATAGCTTCAAATGAAGCACCCACTCTTCTTCAGTAGTGTGGTGTGCACCATACTTCCTTCCTCTTTATTCAAGAAAGGGCTATTAATTATGCTCCAAAACCTAAAACTGTCCCTCAGCATGCTAGCCTTCATTACCTCCTTACATGCTTCCACCTTTAACATGGACTTGAGTCTCGTCAACTCCCACTTGTACTCCCTTCGGCAGATTCTGACTAAAGTCAAGTCTCTTGGGCTCTAATTCAAAGCTTCCCTCAACTTCATAGCTGCCGGTGAACAATTAGAATCAAACCATCTAGGTTTCTGGATAACCGTTCGCCAACCCGGGGCACTTAAGTAATAACTAACTTTGGAGGAAATAGCGTCAAAAGCGCTGATGATCTCACCCGGGCAGTTGACGGAGTGGTGCACAGGCCTAACTGTTTAGTGCATGTGCGATCATTAGCTCATAAAAGGCATCTGGGTATATCTGGGTCCATTTAAGCCGCCTCCCACCATCTGCTGGTCTCATCACCCCACTGTGCCCGTCCCCCCATGTGACAACAAAGGCCCACTTAGTTGTACGCACAAAGGGAAGTGATCACTGTATACACTGCCATGAATATTAAATCCTCTGAATAACTCAAGTAGAGGTGTCAATACCAATATGAAGTCAATAAATTGACCCACCACCCCGCCCTTTAAATGATGGTATGGGTGCCTTAGTATGGGGGCCAACTAAGCACATGAGGGACGATTAATCAAAATCATGTGAAAGCCCATTCAGTGTGTCACCTTGTGAGGTGTGTTTAAAATGAATTCATCTCTTACATGAACAACCCAGGTCTGCCAGTCATAGGGTCGCCACATGGGTGAATGTTAAAATCCCCAGTGATCATAACATTTTTAAAAGCAGCATTAAGATGTTTCCTTAAAAAATAGCCCAAAAGAGCGATATTGCACACACCCATTGCACAGGACGCAGAATTATAAAAGTTGATAATACCCAGTTTATGGCACCCCTAGCTCAATACCAAAGATTGTAAACATGGGTTCTCTGTCAGTAGGGCCAGTATCTTGCACTCCACAACCAAAGAGATGTAAATAGCCAGGACTCCTCTTCAACTTCCTGCAGGTGAGGGAGAGGCCGATATGAAGAAGGATTTATAGCCCTCCAAAGGTAAACTACTATCAGAGCACCATGTTTCCTGCAAGCAAATCACACTATACTGCTTTATGAATAAAATCTACTAAGGGTCAAGAAACTTGTTAGCTAAGCCTGCTATTTACCATGATATAAAATTGTGGTCAGTTTCGCCCGAGGTACCCTTGTTTCCTGCTGGGTAATAAGAGTTACAGAGTCGGTAGGGGAAAACCCACTGAGTCAATCACACATGCCCATGGCATCCAGGGATGCATAATGGTTTAAAAGCTCCAATAGGGATAAAACTGGCTTCTGCCCACCTTGTGCTACCCAATGAGGAAGGTTTGGGTTAGAATGTAATTTTGTATACCTAGGGGATGAATACACTGGACATGATGAAAACTGACTGTTCATCATGGTTCTAGTATTATTAGGAAAAAAGTTCCACCCAGATATCTCAGGTTTGTACAAGAAACCGAGGGGTAGAGCCATAATGGACGACTGGGGGCCAAGAGGAACATTGTTTAAAACTGTGACCAAAATCCTTTCGGTAATATGAGGCCTACTGAAATTGATAATAACGCACTCACCCTTACAGAACTTAGGGGAGTTGCCTACCCAGTTGACCCATTGCACCATTTACTTATTTCTTTATTTTTTATTTTTATTTATTTGAGTTTTATATAGCTCTGGCTAGACCCTGAGGTATCAGAGTGCTTTAAATAAGGAAGCAGCGTGTTAAAAAAAATGACAAAAATAATCACATTAATTGCAGAAAGGACACAAATTCAATACAGAAGTTATTAGCGACCATGAAAAACAAGATCCACTAAAAAGAAAGAAAAAGAAAAAGGCCAGTGAGAGCAGGGAGTCCATGGGAGGGATTTAGCAGCGGAGAAAGAGACGAGACATAAGTCATAGGTCCGGCTGGGTAGGTGACGGCCATAGCGGTGTGCCAGAGCCTGTCTCCCCTTAAGCTGTAGTAGTAGCTCCACCTGGAATCGGTCATACATTTCGGATAAAAATGAGGATCAGGAAGGGACCTAAAGTCTACAGTATTGATATGTTTCTCTACCCTTGTGCCTAGTGCAGTATTACAAGATAACCAGTGTAAAACTTTGTTCTTCAGTTGAGAATAGTCCTCCTTGGCACCTTTGGTTAGGGTTGGCACATTCCCCAGGATCCCCACATACGGCGTTGCCTCCGGTAGAAGGTGTATAATGAGCAGGTTCCACATGAAACCCTCCCCTGCCCCCGGAGGTAGCTCTCCGGCTATATTACTCTTGAGAGTAAGTTGGTCATGTGTAGGGGCCTTTCCACATGGCCCATTTTCGAACCAGAATTTAGAACAGTGTGACTCAAAGATGGCTGTGCAGGGCCCCTTTGTGCATTTGGAGGGGAAGATGGATGCTTCCTAGTGTTTATCAAAGGTAGTGTCAGGGCAGATCCTTTTGTTATCGTGGGGACAGTAGGACACCTTGATTCCAGGGTAACGACATCCCCCCTTATGGGCATACAATATTTAAGATAAAAAAATCCCTTTTCCATTATCAACAAACGCTGGCACAAGGAATGCAGTTGAGAATCCATCATGGCCTTCAAAGAGACATGGAAAGATTCTAGTATGGACGTAATATCCGCCTTAATAATTATTTGACTGCTTGAGGGCTTCTGGGTTGTTGTCTCGGCTCTTGGTCTTTTTGCCTTTCCTCCCAGCAGTTGGCCCTTTCTTTTTGTGCCTGACTCTTGCTCAACCAAATGTACTACTCCTGGTCTCCCTCGCGTGGCAGATACAGTAATTATCGGTTGCTTATCCTGCTGCTTGCCATGCATGCCAGCCATATATCCTGGGCTGCAAGGTGCATCAGCCTCCACACAATTATTGACCAGAATGGTGGGTGTGAGTGGTAACTTGCGACCCATTGTGCACCAATCTGGACCATCTATTTCTTGCAGCCCAGACTTATTCAATAGTCCATCAACATTATCTGTAGTCATAGGAGCCCTTGCTGTCGTTGGGGGGAACCACTCACAGGGAACCTAGAGAGGCCCTGGATAGCTAGCGCTATCTCCTTATCTAACACTCCTACGACCAACTAGAGGAAAGAGTCCATAGTCACTGCTGTACCACTTGTGGCCCTCCCAGAATCCATGGGTACCTTGCGTTTTCCCATTGTATACCCCCGATCAGTGTGCCTTTGCACGTTTCAGCAAAGAAATGACCAAGCTCCGGGTCTACTTGCACGTGCAGGTATTAACTTCACAGACTCAATTACACAAAGTCACAATGTCCACATTAGGCACCCCATTCAGCCCTCTAGTCGGCCTCAGGTGAATATACCCAAAATACGGTTAGTCACAAGGGGTGAAGCCTCCCTACCTGCCTCTCTGCCACTGGAACTTCAGGAGGAACAGGCCATTAATGAGTGCCTCCCAGCATGTGCTTGGCGTCTCCCCTGAAGCGGCCTGCAGGGAAGTGAAGTCCTGTAAGGTTTCGCCACCAACAATCAGTCTCCCAGCGTTTCAGCATGTTCTGCACTACGGGAGGAACGGGCCGTTAATGAGTGCCTCATGCACGTGTGCGGTGTCTTCCCTGAAGCAGTCTGCCGGGAAGTTAAGTCCGGTAAGGTTTCACTACCAACAAACAACAAACAAACAGTGTCCCAGCATTTCAGCTTGTCCCTGATACTAGGGCATGGTTGATGTATGACGAGGATCTCGGTCCCTCATTCGTATGAACAATGGTTTCTCCCTCATGTTCGCCTAACTCCATAATTTCTAAGTTATATTTATGTGTAACAGTTTTAATTGCTTCTCCCTATGTGTTGTGGGAGGAATGAGGACTTGGCTCACCATGTTCATTGCTATGACCACATTGTTACCCAATTGGAATTATACAATTTTCACAATTAAAATCACCGGCGCAAATAAGCAAGTAATCTCCCCCCAGCCCCACTAAAAAATCGTCTAACTCTTCTTCCAGTGACATGAGTACCCTATGTCTTGTGCTGTCAAAAACATTATTATAAAAGATTAATACTACTATGCACTGTTTCCCTTTTGTGCAAAAATAAAATCTGAAAACACTGTTATTTAGTGTTAACTTTCTATAAAGTTAATGGTGAAGTTAGTGAAATTAAGACCGCTAAACCTCCTTTTGCTCGCCCCACCTTCAAGGGGATTGCATGAGTAGAAATTGTTTTAAAACCATGAACAAAAAAAGATTCTGTATATCAAGTTTCTTGAAGCAAAATTAAAGCACAATCCTGTATCGTTATAAGCCATTCTCTATCGTTAAATGTATTTTTTACCCCTACAACATTCCATGATGTAATAGTTAAGAGCCCATGTGATCGGTGACAGCTTGAATTATTATTTACAGTACTAATGGGGATAAAATCATGGTTGCCATTTAACGGTCGCACTACAGTCTCCCACGGTCAAACAGTTTCATTACAGCCTATTAAAGGAGCGAACCTATTGGGCATGGGAGGTATCACAAACGGATCTATATAATGGGGTATGTTGCTGGTGTATTGTTTAGGCTCGTTTCTAGGTTTATAAAAGTATCCAAGTGGGACAGCAGTAATTATATCATCCAAATGGTGAAGAGACCCAACATATTTGGCTGAGAATTCTTCAATCAGGGACCCCACAACCTCCAAACTTCTGAAATTCACAACTACACAATCTCCCTGACATAGTTCCTTTTTACTGCCCACTCAGCTAACTCTTCTGTCATTGTTATACTCTTGTAAAGTATATTAGTGCTACAGTTAGTATTTAAAGCAAGCCAGTGAACAACCCGTTTTTTTAAAGTCACCCATGTCTCTGTGGTATTGTCTGCCACTTTCTGAACCATTTTTTAAAACAATTACATAGGGGGTTGCCTGGTGTGGTAGGTGGAGTGAAGCCTCACCAGGCTTCATTGGCCGACAACTCCCAATCGGTATGTTCTTGTGATTAGTGCCTTCAGTTCCTATCTGATTTAAGTTGCTTGGCTCATAATCCCTTGGTTTTACAACAAATTGTGTATTAAAAGATTCCTTTGTTTGTAATGCCATCGTCAAATTGGTTGTTACAACTTGAAAACTTTCCCCTGCTTTTATCCTTTCATCCAGATTACTAGCAGGTATTGTAATATGGGAGATTTTCAAAGGCAGTACATTTGTAACCAGGGGCCATATGTAGGTAAAACGGTTTTTGTGATTCTCAATTTGCGATTTTTAGGGAATCGCAATTAGAGAATCGCAAAATGCAGTGTAGGTGGGATTTGCAAAATATTATGTGAATCCTACATATTCTTTATTTGTGAATCGCAAATTGAGATTCGCAAATAAGGATTACCTTCCCATTCATTCTTATGGGCTAGAAGGCCCATAGGAATGAATGGGAAGACATTCTCAATTTGCGATTCCCAATTAGAGAATCGCAAATTGAGAATGCAACTTCAAGGTTGCAAGGGTATCAATAGGACACCCTGTTGCACCCCAAAATTAAGCATGTGTGCTCATGTGGCGCACATACATGCACTAAGGACATGGCACTTTGAAAAATGCAAAAAAAGTGCATTTCTCAAAGAAATCGCAAATTACCACCAACCTGAAGTTGGTGGTAATTTGTGATTCCTTGAGCCAAAATCGCACAACTTGGGTGCTTCCTACATTTCATTTAAGGAATTGCAATTGGGATTCCTTAAATGCATTTGCAAATAGGGAATCGCATATTTTGATATTCCTTATTTTGCAAGTGGGTTATTGTCTGCTACATAGCACATTGCCCAAATTGCGATTGCAAATGCTACAATTCTGCGAATTTCAGCGTCTGCGATAGCAATTTGGCTTCCTACATATGGCCCCAGGTCAGTTAAGTGGGTGACATCTTTTTGCACTGACTTAATTTCTAACATCAATCGTCTTTCAATATTATGAATTTTCCTTGCAATTTAAAAAAAAAAAGGTTTCAAAACTTTGCGTATGGTTTATTATTTCGCTTGTCCCTGTTGCTTTGGCCTCCCCTTGGAGTTTTTTTCGTTTCGTTGGATTGTTTTTCAGATTTTATTGACTGGTTTGAAGGTGGAACTTTAATTTTTAATGTTTGTTGTTTGCCCTTTTTGGCAAGGGGGAAACCAAGACAGAGTTGTTTGATAATGCAAATATCTCCAGTGGGAGCAGTGATATACAAGGGCCCTCTTTTAGGTTATCCATATTTGGTACATTGTCCTCCTTATTTATACTATTTCCCTGAGCCTCCTTGGCAAGTTTTGTTTCAAGTTCTGATTCAGCAAAATCTATCGGTTCTGACCTGGACTCTTTTACAGCTACATTGAGTGCCGTTTTTGTGGTAGCCAGACGCTAGTACACTTGAACAATCTTGTTCTTTATCACCCCCCGGGCTTTTCAAGTAATTAGTAATTGGCACACTTTACCTACTTGCTTCCCAATGGTTGGTGGTAATTTCCTTTTACCCATTTTCCCGAGCTAGTATATATACTTAAATTATGGGTGTAAAGGTTTTCTTACCAGCTCTTTACCCCTTCCGTTGGGCCATGAGGGGTGGCCCAGCCTTGTCCTGCTGCGGACAATGACGTTGGTGGCAGCGAGCCGCTTGGGAGGCTGGTTCTTGCGGTCCAAATAGCAGTGGCAACAATACGGTGAGGCAATAACGGGCATCCTCAAGTTGTCTAATTACTCCATTAAAGTTGCATTAGCATGTTTTCCAAAGGCAGTTTTTGTAAGAAAACCAGATATCTCTCAAGTTGACTATTTACATGGACTGTAAAATATACTGTTTTTCTTTACCCTCCAATTGATTTTGGAAATTCGAGTAGAAAGCATGTAAGCAAGGTAGTTCTATCAAGCTGAAAATATAAACTATCCTGGTATCACTTATGTAGCACATTAGTTTGGAATTAAGAAGCATTAAAGCAATCCCTATGTTCCGGAAAAAACAAAAAAGATGGTTCTTGCCCAAAAACTGACATTGATCCCTCAATCCCCAGCCCGGTCCACCTCTTTATTAGCGCCAGGACACTCCTTGGAGTAGCAGTTGTGCCTTAGAAATACCAGTACATAGTTCCTAAGTCAGCGTGCCGCACCTGAAACGGACCAAACAAGAAGGAGCAACAGATCCGCCGCAGTCCTCGCCTAGCATGAGACAACTCCACGCATAACGCGCTACGCAATAAGGCACGAGTAGGTGCACCACTCCTGAGGAACTGGTAGGCGCAAAGGCAAAGACGAGGACGAGAAGCATCAGGGAACCCAGCAGATATAGAATATACCAAACAAGCTCTACCCCAAAAGGAACAAAGCCTTAACCTCGCTCCAAAAGGAGGGCAAACAAGAAGAGGCCTAGACGACATGGCGAGCCAGGTTGATGAAAGATTCTAACAAACACACTGGCTTGCTTGCACAGCAAGGTTTCCTAGGATAGTGATGGCAAAGCTAATGAAATTGTTCCAAGTGGGGAGAGTAGGAAGTATGCCTACTGGGTGCCTCAGCCCAGATTAAGCACATTTTGGATATTGTTATTTCACAAAGGACCATGGGAGATTTTGAGAGGCACCAGGCACTACAATGAAGTAGAAATCCCTTAGAGACTGATTTACCATCACCCAACAATGGATTGCTAGGTTCTTGTTAACTCGACTTCCATCTGACTTATTCATATACTCCCCTGTGGACTCATTGTGGTTCAACCAGCAAAACCCATACAGGTCCCAACCCCATCGCTCCAAATATTTTGAATTATTTGTGCAGGAGTTTTGATAACTTTCAACAGAGTTTGAATTGACTGAAAGACTAAGTACCACAAATTTGAGGAACATGCTCACAAATTCTTCACCACATTGACAGATATATAGTTTGATTAACCTAATGAGTTGTGATTTAAAATGAAAGCTGCGAAAATCAAAAAGTAAGAGCCTGCCGTTTCATCTTATATAGGGACAACTGGGATGTGCTTTCTGAGCATTTTCCTAACTTTCCCTTTTTTTATAACATTCAGTCTTGTGTTGCCCAATTTACTTTAATGAATGGTTCCAAATTATTTCCCTTGTTATTTTTAAACCATGAATCAATGTACTGCATCCCTTACTTTTAATCTCAGCCTACTAGACACCAGAAATAAATAGGCCCATAAAATGGTTGGGGGTGGCCCAATCAAGCATCAGGCCATGTCTTCACTCCAAAATGGGTGCAAAAGTCTTTCAGCTCCCATGGGGATGGATTGGTGCTGTTCATCCCCAATCTGCCCTCCAGGGGATATAAAGGCCACTAGACACCTGGGAAAAAGTTGTCAAAGAAAGAAAAAGAAGGGGTGCAAGTAGCCCGCCTTGGCATTGGGCTGTACCTCCTCCCTACAATATGCATATAAGTATTTACCCAATAAAAAGATACAAAGTAAGAGCAATGGGTGGTTTGACAGCCAGTTTACCAAAACATATTCCATTCTTAAGGCTGCACTTGGTACACCAACAAGGGATGGTGAGGTAATCAGAGCCTGTAGGAAGGCCTATAACTCAGCTAGGAAACAACGTAAAAATTAAATTAAAAAACAGGCATGGGATAATATGTATGAGGCCGCCCAATGCAGAGACTCTTCTTTATTTTGGCAGGCTGTGAATGCTCCTTTCTTTTCCAAAACTGATACTTCGAGAATAGAAATTGCGATTGATGAAAACACCATGACCTGTGGGCACCGCTCAGTGAAACACCTCACTTCACACCCTAGAGACCCCACATTTCTAAAAACCATACACTAATAAGTGCATTTCTCTGATGTTTTTTCTTGATGGCTCTCAACAGCTGCCGCTATATTTTACTTTATGGAACACCTATTGCCAAATATCTTCAAATAAGTCTCAGGCAAAGAAGAGCTTGAATTTACATCTGTTGAAATGGGATATGAATTGGTCCATGTCATCTAGAGAAAATAATTAGAACATTAGAATTCATTTTGCACTGCAAAGGGGAGTAATGACATTTCCGGAAAAGTGTGACATATATTGCTATGCCACTCACTGCATGACTGTTGCTAATGATTCAAAGTCAAGTGAAAGTGGAAAATGAATGAGCAGGTCCCTCGCAAACTGCTAAATAAACTGATTTAATAATTATCAAAGAAACAGGTGTGATCCATTCTAATGGTTAGGGACTTTTATTTTTTTAAATAATTTACTGTGAAACCTGTCCTAATGTTATTAAAGACATTCATCCATTGCTCTTTTTATTTATTTATTTATTGCATTTGTATGGCGCAACAGCTACCCTGAGGGTTTCCCGGCGCCTTGGATCTGTTAGGGAGAACTGAGAAATTAAAATAAAGTGAATGTTACTGATTAAAAAGCCAAGTTTTCACTCTCCTTCGAAATTGGAGGTAGTTTGGTTCCAACCGCAGTTTGAGTGGAAGGGAGTTCCATAAAACAGGGGCCAAATAGGAAAACAAACGTCCGCCCAGCCGTACTCGTTTAAATCTGGGGACAACAAATTTGGTGTGTGTCATGGACCGAAGAGCGCGTGATGGTAAATATTTCTGGGCCAGTCTACATAAATAGGAAGGTGCCTCATTCACACTGATCCTAAACATGTAGCAAAGTGCTTTGAATTTCACTCTGTTGGCGATTTTCAGCCAGTGCAATTTCTTCAGGTGTTCTGAAATGCTTGTGCGCCCTGAGAGATGGAGAAGCAGCCTAGCTGAGGCGTTCTGTACAATCTGCAGACGGTTAATAGTGTCTTTATTAGATCCTAGGAAAAGGATATTTCCATAATCCAATCAATACCCTATTAAGGCCTGTATTACTGTCCTCTGTGCCCCATCAGGAAGTTGCCAAAGTATTTTCCTTAGCCATTTAAGGATGGCAAAGCAAGTTGCGGCAGTTTTTGCGGCATGTGCACGCATTGATAGTTTATCGTCAATTATTATTCCTAGGTTGCGGGCAGATTGAACCGCAACCGGGGACGGGCCCGTTTCAGCCGGCCAATGAGTGGGGCCCCAGAGTTCCTTGTGATCACCGAAAATGAGTAGCTCTGTTTTTTCCCCTTTCAGTTTTAATTTATTAGAGTAAAGCCAGCCGGCCATTCTCAATAATCCCGAGCGGAGAGGGGAAATATCAGATTTGTCTGTCGATGCAAGGGAAAACACTAATTGCGTGTCATCCGCATAGGAATAAATAGTAAGACCCATTTCTTCCGCAATCTTGGCTAGAGGGGTAACATATATATTAAATAAGAGTGGGCCTAGTATGGAGCCCTGAGGTACCCCATACAAAGAATTCAGAGTGACAGAGGAGTTGTTTTTGGAAAAGACCTGGAAGGTCCAGTGTGAAAGAAATTGTTCTAGCCATCTCAAGGCTTTCCCTTGTACTCCTATGTCCTCCAACGTCTGAATCCGGGTGTTGTGGGAGATGGTGTCGAAGGCGGCACTCAAATCTAAAAGAATGAGTGCCGCCGTACCCCCTCCATCTTATTCCTTTCGGATGGCTTCAGTGACCCCTAGTAAGGTTGACTCCGTGGAGTGTCCCTTTCTGAACCCTGACTGCGAGTAATGCAACAGATTATTATCATTTATAAATTAAGATAACTGATTATTTACGTGCTTTTCCAAAATTTTCGAGCAGATAGGTAGTAATTGTGAGAAGTTGGCCTGGTATATGATGCTCACTAGTTCTAGTGGTCACCTTGTACCATGCCAAGCAACCCTTATGATGATTGGTTGTGAAGTCAACCTTATAGACAAGCTATCCTAGGGGTAGCATGGACTAAGCAGTCTTAGGCTAAACTCTGTAAAGACATGTGAAGCAAGCTGTTTTACCAAATACAATCCCCTTGAATACCAAATGAAAGGACACCACACAGATATATATTGAAAATATATATAGATTTATTTCTACAAATATCCCCTATACTCTTTATGAGCACAGAAGCATAAGCGTTAAAACAAAACACAGTTTAAATATACAAAAGTTGCATGAATATGGATGAGCCCTAGGGGCCACCTAAACCATATACTAAAATAGTGGTATAAGAACCACCAATCTGAAAGGGAAGAAGCCTAGGGCCTGGGGAATCGCTGGAGCTGTTCGGGACTAACAGTGATGAAGTCGGGAAAGGCCCGCGGGACTCGGGCGCAGCGCTTAAAGTGCACGCATGCACCAATGCAATGTCAATGGTGCGTAAAAGTTACAAAGTTAGTGTTTAAGGAACCTTCCGATGGACCTACAAGGATAAAACTTTAGACACAGGCACTAGAGGTGTATACCAGTGTGGGAACACCGTCGTTGCTGAGTTACCTCACCCACATGAAGCGGGTGCACAGGTGCGAAGTAGTGTCGGGTTTCGTCACGCAGGTCGATGGTGCTTGGAGCTGAAGATGCTGTAGGCGGGTCGTCGAGGAGAGTTCCGGTGGATCCAAGGGTGGATCTGAAGAGGTGAAGACCTGAAAGCAGAGGGGACAATGTTCAAAGTCACTAGCCAGTGACTACCGTGGAACCAGAATGGAACCAGGCAATGTTGGGTGCAAACAGGTGAAAAGGTGAAGATTGTCTCTGCAGCCACGTGGACACGAAGAGGTCATGGACGTCCAGGAGTCGATCACAAGCTGTCCCACAAAGGCTCTCGCTGATGGCGGTGTCAGCAACTTGATTGGAGCAAACAGGCCTTGGCTAAAGCAAGCCATGCAGGAATCGATGCAAGCTTCTCACTCGGACCAGCAAGGTCAGAGCGGGTGCTCCTTTTCAGGGGAGCAAGGGCCAGTCTGGAGCAACCAGACCAGTGGTGTAGTTTGTCGTTTTCGTCGCCAAGATGGCCGCTAGCCTTGTGGCAAGTGGCTGGGATGGCGCGTCAAGTGGCAAAGTGCAAAAGGGCCCCACGCAGATCGCTGGGGGGCTGATCTTCGGTGCAAATGCTGCTCAGTGTCGGGGCTTCTCAAACCCCAAAGCATAGCGTCGAGGGTGCCTCGGGTGCTGCGCAGTCAGCTTCTCGGGGTCTTTCAAGGTGTCCGGACCCATGTCTCTCGGTTTCTCCACGGGTCTCTTCTTTTCAGGGACTGTGGATCGGGCTCTGAGATGTCTGGGAATCCAGGTCTTGTTGGGCTCTGGGCTCAGGCTCTGGCGGGAGGCGGCGGCAAAGCAGACGTCGAGTTGCTGGTTGGTGCCTGTATTCACAGGGTGGTCACTCCTTGGCCACAAGGGAGATTCTCTTCCGTCTTCTGTGCAGCAGAATGTCGAAGTCCAGTTTTCTTCTGTATTTCAAGTCGAGTTCAGGATGATCTGAAGTCCTGGGACACAGCTCCTACTCTTATTCCAATTCTAGGGGCCGGATCACCTACTAGGTCCCTCCTCTGGGTGGGACCAGGAAGGGGGTGGTTACACCCCCTTTTCTTTGTCCAGCTTCACGCCAAGACTGGGGCTGGAAAGCCCCAGCACCGGTTTGAACTGGCAAATGCACAGGGACACCTTGTGTGCCCCAGGCATGTCTGATTCTATTCAGCCCTGTCCTACCCAATACACAAAATCCTGTCTGGGGTGGTGCTAGCACCTCCCAAGGCAGGAAACCCTTTGTCCAAGCTGCCCTCGCTGGAAGGACTCCCAGCAGCAGGAGGTCAGACTTGTGTCTGTGGTGGCAGCATCCATTTTGTGATGCTAAGGCTCACGTTTAACTTTAACCGGGATTCAGGTTAGGTACATGTCGTGTCCCTCTAGAAGGGTGGAATGCTACCCCCGTCGCAAGAACTGGCGAGGGGGGGGGCAGTATTCCAATTCGTATGACACCTTACTCGACATGTTTTGATAAAGCCAAACCAAAGTTAGCATTTAATGCGAGGTTCATAATGCACTTAAGAGTATATGGTATGGCAGTATCATGAAACAGCTAAAGGACATGGTTCCGAAAGCTGCAGACAGGCTCAGCTCATGCCAGAGCACCATCTCACATATTTGCAAGCACTCTGCCTCCAGGATTAATGAGGCCTTCCAAAGGAGTGGCTGATAGGAACATAGTTAGGTATAGGCATACTACACCTAAGTAAGGGGTGATTACACTGACTTACCCCAGCTGAGTGATGAGCCAGTTGTGTCAGATTTGGAGGCCAGGCCAGGGGTGGCACAATATGTGCTGCAGCCCCTGGTAGGCCTTGGAAGCACCTATGCCCTGGGTACCTGGGTACACTGTTACAGGGGCCAATAAGGTGAACCAGTTCCAATTTCGTAATGCACCTAAAGTGCATTGGCAATAATTTAGAGAGAGAACAGCAGGCTGTGGGTCTGATTAGCAGGCCCACAGCCACATTAAGTCATAAACCAGTGAAGCAAAAAGCAAACATTTGGGGTGACCATAGGATAGCAGACCCTACTCTCCTACAGTAATGATATTGGTCGGAAATTGGAAAAGATCTCTGGGTCACCATCTGCCTTTTTCAGCAGAGGGATTACCATTGCATGCTTCCAGTCATCGGGTATCACAGCCTCTACTAGTGAAGCATTTAGTAAAGATCTAATTACGCCCAGAATAGAAGGATCCAACTGCTTTAGAATGAACGCAGGAATAGGGTCCTGAGGAGAGCCTGACCTAATGCTATTAAGGATTTCTACAAAGGTCGCCATGTCCATAGATTGCCAGCTTGTTAATACATTCTCCCGGGAAATTACCCTATTGACTTTCTCACTAGGGAGAGGCGTGTTAGTTGCAGAAGCTGTGGCCTCGTCATATTTGCTAAAATGAGAGTAGATCTTGGTAATTTTCTCAGTAAAAAAGTTGGCTATGTGGTTGCATTGCGTAGTGGATAAAATCGGTGGTTCAGGTTGATGGGCGGCTCCTGCCAGGTTTTTTAAAACTTTAAAAAGAGTGCTAGAGCTTCTCTGTGCGGCTAGAATGGTATCTTTAGTATGATTGCCCTTAGCTATTTTGCAGGATAGATGGTAGGCATTGAGCGCTTGCTTATAGGTTTCCTTATTAGTTGGGTTGTAGTCTTTTCTCCATAGCCTCTCTAATTTTTTACAATTGCTTTTTTCATCATTTAATTTTGTGGTGAACCATGGGGCAGGGGGATGACAGGAGGTGCGTTTGCTTAGTGTTAGTGGAGCTATAGTCTGTACAGCAGTAGCTAGCCAAGTATTAATAGTTTTATGATCACTAATTCTAAGTTCACTAGGAACAATGTCAGGGCTAGAATATATTAACTGAGTATTAAGGTCACTTACACTAAGTTTTTGCCAGTTTCGAAACCAGACTTCTGATCTGACCAAATTTTTGGTGCAGGGAACCCAGATTTTAAAATGAGTGAGAAAGTGATCCGACCATAGAATAAGGGTAGCGGGTTTATAAACTATGCGATCAAAGTTGGTAAAAATCGGATCTAGTAAGTGACCCGCCGAATGCGTCGGACCAGTATTCCTCAGTTGAACATTAAGTGCTTCTAGGTCTGAGATAAAATTGAGGATCATAGGGCAGCTACTATCCTCCAGGTGCAAATTAAGATCCCCGAGAATGGAGAACATAGAAGCTTCCATTAAAAATGGAGCAATCAACTCAGACAGGGCCGACGCCCGATCACCGGCCGTCCCAGGTGGCCGATAAATCAGAATACCAGAGAATGTAGTTTGGGGAGTTAGGGTAAGTTTAAAGAGACCAGCTTCACAGTTGGCCAAGTCAAGATTTACCCATTTGCATTGATAGCTTTTTTTAAAGACTATTCCTATGCCACCCCCACATTGGTTTACTCTATCTTTCCTTACTATAGCGTAATTTGGGGGGAGGGCCGAAGCAATATCTGGCCCTGAGCTAGCATTTAACCATGTCTCAGTTAAAAAAGAGTGCATCCGGCTGTACATCAGTTAAAAGATTAAAAATATCCTCTTTATGCTTAGGCAGTGATCTGCAGTTCGTACTGAGGAAATTAAACTGTTTATCGTGAGCTGTGTTCAGATCGGAGATCATGTTCAGGGTTTTCCCATTCTCCCCTGTTATGCCTAGCTGCATATGGGAGGGGGAGAACTTGCAAATCGGGCAACAGGCTACGATATTATCTAATAGCAGTATCTCACAGTTGACATGGCGTTTAGGTCTAAGTCTATTTAAGTCCTCACTAGAGTAACTGTGAGCAGTAGGGGAACGAGCAGGGGGGTGGCCCCTGGCCCCGGCCGGTCGCAGACGGGCTGCGCGACGAACACATGCCCGTTTAAGTAGTGTTTCAACAGGGTAGTTCCCGCCCCCGACCTCCGACCCGTGACTCAAGCCCTGTCCCGCCTTCACTCTCTCCACGTCAAGCGGGAGAACCCGTGGTGGAACGGGGAGCCGGCGGACAGGACGGCGGGCGTCAAAGAGGTGAGGTTAAGCTCATCATACCTTTTACAAAATAGTTAAAAGCAGGAGGAGCGTTTTTTCTTAAAAACAAAGATAACAGTATCACAGTAAAAAATATTTCAGTGCAGTCAGAGTGTGCAAATTAGCAAATATAGTACATCATACCCGCCTCTTCGCCACCCTAACAAACAACAGATCCAGCGAGTGCCTGTGAAGCCCACAACTAAGTAGTGCTTCAAGAGGATAGTTCCCGCCCCCGACCTCTGACCCGTGACTCAAGCCCTGTCCCGCCTTCGCTCCCTCCACGTCAAGCGGGAGAACCCGTGGTGGAACGGGGAGCCGGCGGACAGGACGGCGGGCGTCAAAGAGGTGAGGTTAAGCTCATCATACCTTTTAAAAAATAGTTAAAAGCAGGAGCAGCGTTTTTTCTTAAAAACAAAGATAACAGTATCACAGTAAAAATATTTCAGTGCAGCCAGAGTGTGCAAATTAGCAAATATAGTACATCATACCCGCCTCTTCGCCACCCTAACAAACAACAGATCCAGCGAGTGCCTGTGAAGCCCACAACTAAGTAGTGCTTCAACAGGGTAGTTCCCGCCCCCCGACCTCTGACCCGTGACTCAAGCCTTGTCCCGCCTTCCCTCCCTCCACGTCAAGCGGGAGAACCCGTGGTGGAACGTGGAGCCGGCGGACAGGACGGCGGGCGTCAAAGAGGTAAGGTTAAGCTCATCATACCTTTTAAAAAATAGTTAAAAGCAGGAGCAGCGTTTTTTCTTAAGAACAAAGATAACAGTATCACAGTAAAAAATATTTCAGTGCAGTCAGAGTGTGCAAATTAGCAAATATAGTACATCATACCCGCCTCTTCGCCACTCTTGCTCTGCTTCATTGGTAAGTGTGTTTGTGTGTGTGTTTGCATATATATATATATATATTTACATATATATTTACTGAAAAAACCAAAGGTTAAAGTAACGTTATAGTTAAGTGTGATAGAAAGCTCTGTTTTAGTTTGAAAAAAAATATTAATTTAATGAAAAAAATAAAGGTTATAGTAGCGCTATAGTTAGGTGAATATGTCACTGACAACATTAACATTTTGAAGTATAACAACACAGAAATTCACCAGTCATAGTTAGCAGGGTTAACTATAACTTGTTACCCCTTTCACTTCTCATGACCTTACATATTACATAATCCATGACATGTTCTATGACATCCTTTATGACATCATTTATGACATCACTCATGCCATCTCAAATATTTTATTACCATACCCACAGCAAACAACCTGCAGTCCAAGAACATCAGAAATATAGTTTCACAGTCATCTGCCTACTCATGGCATTGCTGTTCAAATCAACCACCACAGGTGATTTGATTTCACCAGCCTCTAATTGACTCTCTGGTCTGGTGAACCTTCCCTGATTATAGATGCTTCCTCCTCTGCTACATTTGTCACTTTAAACAGTGGGTGGCTATGGATTACAAAGAGGCAAATTAAGCACACCCTTTTCCCAGTTGAAAAATATTAGGTTTTATATAGGTTTTATATAAAAACAGAAAAGTAACCTATGCACATAGAATTCACACAGACTAAGAAAATTCCATTGTACATTCATTAGTGATGGCAAAAAGGAAAATAAGCTTGATTTGAATGTCAAAAGTTATTTATTGATAGGTGTACTATGTATGATATGTGTAATAGTACAAGTTAGTTACATCTCACGTCAATTACCATTTCATCTGTATAAGTTTAAAAGAAGTTTAAAACTGTGTGTTAAACACTTTTTAGAAAGTGTGTCTGGAATTAAAAAAATCCTCTACATTAAAGATCTTATGTGCATTTTAAGTCACTCATTGTGAAAAAATAAGGCCATATGTCAACAAGTAGGTTTAATCAAAGCTGATCTGAGCTGATCCTCACGGGTGGGTCAGCCAATCCATGGCACTCCAACTTCTGGCCTCCCTTATTGGGCACTTCTCCCAGGCTAGCAGGCTCCACCAAAAGTCTGGGTATAGTAATCAGCAATGACCTGTCCATGAAAGCCCAGATCAGCTCAGTTGTCTCTGCCGGCCTTTTCCAATGGCGGAGAATAAAGAAAATTAGCAGATTCCTGAGTAGCAAAGCTCTGACCCTGTAAATGTAAATGTGTGTAAATGTATGTATACTTGTAAAGCGCACTATCACCTTTCAGGCATCCTGGCGCTGTATACCGCTGTGGAACCCTTCCTGGCTTTCCCTGTGAGATGCCCCTTACTGGGCATCCCCAAGGTGAGGACAGGCATCCTAGCACTTTCGGGGCCGTTGTGGAGATTAAGCAGGCTATTGCCCAGAGTTGCAGAGTGAGACCCATGATTAGAGTAGGCACCTAGGCGAGAATTATCGAGTCCGTGGACATTGAGCCCAAGACCCTGCCGCGTTGGGAATTGAACACTGGTCCCGGGCCAGACCTCTGCCTCAGGGTCTGCCGCTCTAATCGGTGAGCCACACTCTGGTAAAGTGGATAGATTGGAGCACCCTGTGTTAGGCTGGGAGGTTATCCCTAGCTCATCCTTTGCCTTCAACGTTACCTAGCACAATATGACCTTTCAGTGCTTGCAGTACTTCTTGACTCCTCAGCTGGTGACACCCACTACATTGCAGTGCAAGGCAAAGGCTTGCAATATCTCAGTCAGTGTTGCAATGCTCAGCTTGGTTTAAGATCCCCCATTAAACAGATGATACTTTGGGGTCTAGGCCCACCACAATGATCTACAATTTCTTCTGGGACAAATGATGGACGTTCCCTTCTAGATCCTGGACCATGCTTGAAGTTAAAGGAGCAGCAGGGTGGAGGAGAGTTGTGTGGTGTTCCTTGGATGCTGCCATTTTCCTGTTCCTATATGTCATTTCTTATTTGCTGAGATGGCAGAAAACTCCACTGACTCAAAGATTCTCTACCTTTGGTATGAAGTTCTCTATTTACAAAGTGGAGCTGAAAAAATGTGCTACATAGATGTCAGAAACATGTCTACTTACAAAAAAAAACATGTGTGGGTCTCTGAATGTCTCCCTGGGAATTTAAATAATAAAGCCAAATCATTTAACAGTATTTAGAAGTAGATCATGGAATATGGAAATATGTACATGCAATCCTAATGTTGTTATATGATAATAATTGCAGTCTACATGAAGGGTGTTATGTGACGTGAAATTGGTAATGTGTAAGAATGATCCACGTACTTATAACATATATCTATAAATGAATAAGTGTGTAATGTGTTTGTGCATGCATGTTACATTGTGAATAGAAATTTGAATGCACCCTCATGGCAGTGCAACAGCTGTGGCTCAGGATGAAATATGTGGCTAGTGACATACCCCCCATCCATCATTGACTCAACACTATTTAACCGGTTTGATTCAGTAGCCAAACGAATCAGCTCAGTTGAAAAGTGAGGCTACTAGTTGGTCACACACCTACAGATTATGACCTGTTCTGTGCCCCACCTCCGGATCCTGGAGGGGGATAGTTTAGGGGTAAGGTTTACATATAAGGCCTTCCACGTGGTAATGTTGGGTAACATGCAATAGGTTCCAATGATCTTGCACACTACTTCTGAAGGGGTATTGTAGAACCCCCACCACCATGTCTAAAGCCAAAAAGTGCAGTATATGAAAGAATGGATTGCCCAGTCAGAGCTTTTTCCAAAGCCAATGAATCAGCAAGGCCTCAGTCAATGGGTATTTGAATTTGAGAAGGCATCATCAGATACAACCTTCAACCTTGCCCTGCTGGATGATGTTGACTTCCATATCAGGTTTGTGTGCTAGCCTTAGCCAGTGTTAGGTGCATTGTGGTCAACTTCAACTTTTGTTTATGTCCCTGCCAACTGTACACACAGACACTATGCTGCTTCTTGGTATTGTTTGACATAAATAAATTCAAAATTAATATTGCCTCTTTGTCTCATTGTATTTTAATCATTTAGGTGTCATTTTTGTCATGAATGTTTTTCGTGACTTTTAGAAAATGCTTAGGGGATTGTTGTTGTATGGTATTTTTACTTTTTAATTGTTTTGGTACTGCTGATCCACTCTTTTCCTAAATTAAGCCTGTCTCTGCAGCATAGCTACCAGGGGTTGAGCTCAGGTTTGAATTATTGAAACTGTGTGCTTAATCCAACAAGACTGTGGCCTTATAATGGGCCTACAACCAAATGCATAAATAACTTTATTACACATGAGTTTATGCATGGCTTTCAAGACAGATACAGATTAATTCATTTTTTCTTTATTATTGAGTTGGTCATAAACAGGCCAGAGAAGGACCAACCCACTACCGTCAACAAATAGAAATGTATTTTTCCATGACCATTCTATTGCAAGATCTGAATACATTCTCAGACAAAGTGAAAGATCAGAAACATCCTTTGGACAGACTAATGACTAACTAGTTTTATTGTCACAGTTGCTTGCTAAAGCAGCTCTATACAGCTGCCAATCAAGCTGCTCAAAGTGACAGCACCTACAAGTCCCTCACAGAACAAACCTGCTGCCAAATAAAAGAATGTGATTTTGCTAGTGAATTAAAGAAATGTTGAGCATGTCATTAACTACATGGGTGAGCTGCATTTCACTCATCGAGCCTCACAAAATCTTATGAAGCTGAATATTTAAAATGGGATTGAATGTTAATGAGCAAGTAGAGGTTTGACTGTGATTTGACTGAATCAGCAGTTTTTCTCTAGTAATTATTTTTTCTTTCTAACCATGCTCAATTTAGAGTTTGCAATGAACAGATTTATTAAATGTGCTTAGTCAAGTCTGATGGTCAGGAAGGCTGAGTACAAAATGTTGCTTCTTGTTGTGGAAGAAGGGTGCTGATGAAGTGGATATAAGGACTGAACTGGTGCAGATTGCAGATCTCTTTTTTCCCTCGTGGTATGCTCTTCATCACCAATATCTCTTTATAGCACAAAAGCCTTCACCAATCTGCTGTACCCACTCAAAGTCTTCTTGAGGTACCATATGAACCTCACAAGCTGCTGCTGGTTTTCCTCAAGAACACTTATGGTCAGTTTACCCGGTGGATCACTATTTTTTCTTGCAATAGGGGATCTTAGGGTAGAGCAGCGGTTAGGGAAAGATATTCTGCGCCAAGTGTTGTGAGTGCTGTGGGCGTTGTGAGGGGGTAGTTGAGACAGACTTCTGCTCAGGAGCGGCCCCTGCAGGTAAGAGCTGTAGGGCTGGGTGGGGGGGGGGGATTTGACAGATGATCAAATATATATTTAATTTCCCTCATTGTCTTCTGTTGAAATCCCCCCCACCAGGCCCCACCTCTCTTACTTGCACCGGCTGCTGCTGCTTCTGCCTATGAAAAGAACTGGAAAGTCTTGGCTTTGAGTGCTGACTGCTATTTCGTGGTTGGATAGCAGCACACTACTTGAGCTAGGTTACTTTTCTGCCCAGTTGTACTGGATATACACCAAAGAGAGTCATGAAGATGACTAAGCTGCAGGGGGTCATATTAGTTGATCTATTAAAAATGATAAAGAAATAATTTACAATTAACAATCTAGTGGTGGCTGGTAATTTTAACGGGGAGAGAGCACACATGCACACATACACACACTCACACTAATGCATTCACACATGCACACACCCATTCACAACACTCACTAACAAATACACACACATTCAGATGTGCACGCTTGCAAGCTCCAAACATACAAAAAAATTAACTTTCCTTGATCATAGAGAGGGAAGCCTCTGAGGTCCCATGAGGTTTGGGGCTGCTGCTTCCCTCATTGGCTGACGTAAGGCCAGTCAATGACAGAAGGCGGCAGTCCCTCACTCGTCACAGAGTAAGTTCAGGTCAGTGAGACTATTGACCCTACCCCACTCTGTGACGAGGTGTCTCTGATTGACACCCCCAGATCTGAGGCAGCTAGTGACAATGCCCCTCATCATGAGGGAGAGGGCCTAGAGTCACTTTTGCATGGTTGAGGAGGTCATACCCACCAGGCTTTTGAAATCTTCAGCCTGGAAAAGGTCAGCTGAGGCATCCAGGAGCATGCACATTATGTGCATGTCTAAATCCAGGCTCCTTGATCTAAACAAGAAGAGTTTCTGTCAGGCTGACCTTTGCTCTTGTTGGGAAAAAGGTGGGGGTGTGTCCCCTCAATCCATATAGACGGCTGCTGATGGAACAATCATGGGCAATTCTCCACGCAAATGAATTGCATCATCATGACATGGTAACGTTGTTCCCATAATATAACATTTTAAATATTGTACTATAAAAATGTTTTAGCAAAATGCCCCTCACGGTTTGTCTGTATATGATAAAGGGGTGTAACACGAGCCACTGCTGTGCAAAAGGATCTCAGCCATTCAGGGGGCCTTCAGGCGACCCCCATTCAGACCAAGGCCAATGAATATATGTGAGATATGAGAGACTCAGAGTCCCCTTATACCATTTTGCAGAGGGGACCTTTTCGTTTTGCTTTGCACCAATAATTGACAGTGTGACATGCATCGAGTAATGCCTTTCCTCCTGGAAATTACTTTCCAAAAAAGAGTATGCGTAATAGAGGAGTGATTAAATTTAAATAGGAATCGTCATATAACGTAACAGTCCACATTTCATGATCTTTGAAACAGCAGAAAGAGCAGGAGTGTTCATATGCTATTGCTGTTTTGTTCTTTGCTAAGCAGTATAAATTCCAAACACTAAATCAAGAAACAATGAACCTATAAGAAGTGGGAATGACACATACACCCACATTATGCTTTGCAAGCAGGGAAACCCGTGTCAGATGATCAATTATCTGAGAAATGTTAATGTGTAAGCGAAGGGCTCAATGTTCCCTGGTGATCATATTTAAAATAAATGTTTTGATCTAAGTACAGCATGACCTTGGCTTTTCTGATAATATTGACATACTGAAATGAAGCCTTGAGTTGGGAATGACTAATTCAATAGAATATTGATAAAAGAGAAAAATAGCTCTTCAATTTTCTGCCGCAGTTCTGCATGTGCAGTGTTGTTTAGTAAGCCTTTACAGAAGCATGCTTCTCTCTTGTTAGCAGTAGCAACTGATGTAAGAGCATTCCAGTCAAACGTTTGCTGCATTCAAAAGAAAAGAGTCCGGCGAACCGTCTCACATCTTGCAATTAGAAATCATCTCTATTATGAAAACTAGAGTGTCTGTCTATTCAAATAGGCAAAACTTGAAATGATCTTACTGTGGAATATGCCTGTGAGAATATCTTTGTAACTACTTCATATGGCATTCTATTGCAAAGAATAATCAAAATAAAACAATCATCATGCAGATGTATCACTAAAGTAAGTTGACTTTCTTCATAACAATGGATATGAAGTTCAGCATTCAAGGCCATCCATTTATTTATGTACCTCTTATTCATGCTGGTGCTTGTATCACTACAGCACATCTCCAATGGCTACTTTTCAGTACACTCTTGACAGAAATCCTCCGCACAGGTAAGTATTATTTCCGTAGATTGTTACCCGAGTACCTTGATTAGCACACGTCCTCTGGGAGGGAACATTTCATGTTTTGGTCTTGGGTGAAAACCCTGGTCACATTCATGTAAGAGTTGGTTCCCCCACTGAGGAGGTGCTGTTCTCAGCACCACTGGGATATTTTGGGAAGGCCTTTTTAAATACAAATGTTTAGTCTTAGAGATATTTATGAATTGAAGAGATTTCTAGTTCAAGCTCAGAATTTGGATTCAAAAGCAATTTCTTACTCTGCCCCTCAGCTGTAACAATGGAAGGGCCCATGTGTGCAGTAGTAGGTGTAATATCATAGGTTGCACTACTGCTGTGAGATGGAATGAGAAGGACAGGTCTTTAAAGGTTCCAAGTATCAGGCATATGATTTCAAAGACAGGACCTGAAAACAACCACTTCTAATATTTAAGAGCCTCAATCCGTAGAGGATTGAGAGGAACCCCAATGATGAAGCATGCCACCTAGAGGAAACCCTGGTGGGTTAGTAATCTCTAGAAAAAAGAATCTTTTTTCTAGTAAGGTGATTACAACGAACCTTTGTTGAATCCTAGTTCACGCATAGGTTAGTTTTTTTTCGATATACTCAAATTTTGTGAAACAATATTTAAGAGCCAACAGACGTCTAATACATGCAGCTAGATGTTCTGTCGATAACTGTGCTTTAAAAATACAGTTCACAAATGTTTCAATATAATTTCTGTGCTGTACATTTGCTATGACAGGCATACATTTTTTATATTTGAAAAGATAAATAATTGTGGTCCCTAACTCAATGCATCAGTGCCAAACATTATATAAACAGGAAAGAGATACAGAGCTATATCATAAAAGATGTTGCCATATCAAGATGGGGGGGTATCTTTTACCACAAGGGAAATATGTCACATTCTAGAGGGTTTGCAGTAGGCCGAACCTCTACAGTATATCTGTGGCAATCTATAGTTGCCAAGGGTCTCTGCATTAACCTAAAACACCAACGGGGCGTGCAAAAGGGAGACTCATGTCTCCCTTTTGCAATTATTATAGTTAGGCAGGATCCCCTACAAACACTTGCAGTGCTGTCTGATGATCCACATAAGGATCCAACTGGAATCACTGAATCAATGTTACTGAGCCTCTTCCTGATGTATATTCCCATGATGAATGAAAACACCAGAGTGGATGCATCTAAAGGCTGTTTACAAACAGAGGCCTTTTGGCAATAGTGTATACCACCAGAATATTGAAAACGTTATAGACAGGCAAAAATATGGTGATATATTTATAGTCAACAAAATATAATGAAAATATAAATAAGTATAGGGTTGCTATACTTAACTTCAGATATAGGTATAGGTACTTCAGATATTGTCACAAAATTTTCCAAAACAAAAGTTCATCCAACTCAGCTCCTTTCTGGAAAGCTTCGGTTTGAACAGTGATGCCGCAAAAACGGCCGGATAGAAATACAGCAAATTTGTCAGGAAGCTACATCCTAGGTCCACAAAGCAAGTTCATTGTAATTTGGTGTAAATCTATTCAGTAGCTTTTGAGAAATTAAGGTTCAAAAACGTTGTATAAATGGGTGGTTGGTTATACAGGACGCTCGCAAAAGTCCACTGAGTTTTCATTTTGTATCAAAACATAAATTTATTATTATCATTTTTGCTATTGCACTAATTTTACTACTATTGATGAAATGTCCTACAAAAAGGTTTTGGAACAGACGTGTGTAAGAGAATCTCTAGAAAAGGGCAGTTTTGCCAACAACATTCATTTCGAAGGATCGTTTTATCGGCTGATGTTTCAAAACTTTGTCAAGTTTAAGAAAAAGCAGATCACTGCAAAGTTCTTAAAAAAACGTGCATTTTGCAAAAGCCATAGAACTGCAAAAAGAGCAACAAAACAGTAACTAAAATAATATTATTCAAAGGTATTGATAATATGATGTTAAATGAGGATGAGGTTAGACTGCTCAATTACTTAATTAAAACAGAGCAGAGGAGAAATAGATTTTCAACACAGTGACACAATGTTAAGCTAGTTCTGTTCCACCTGTGCTTTCTGATGGAAGTCCCAAATTCTTACTTTATTGCCGCTGTAGTATCCGCTGGTCAGGGCAATTCCATCTTGACATGAACATATTCATGAGGAAGATAATGGAAAGATACAACATATTTCAGCTTTTAAACTTCATAACGTAGCCACAGGTATTTATTGTTGTTCAAAAGACATTAACATCACTATCTCAATGGACATTCAGGGCCTTATTAAGAGTTTTGGAGAAGGGACACTCCATCAAAGATTTGGCAGATACCCAGTCCACCAAACATATAACTTCCCAATCTAGTGAAAGTTTGAGGATTCACGTCTCAAAGGTTCAGTCAACGCTACCTCTGCCAAGAGAAACGTCTGACCGATCACTTATCTGACATTGGGCTATCAGTCAAAGAAACATTAGACTATCCGACCTACTTCAGGCAGACAACCCAACATATTTTCTTTCCTGTTCAGAACAACCAGGGAAAGCCTGGGGGTCTCAAAGAGGAGAGGGACGAAGTGACACCCAGATGCTGGGAGAACATTTCCACCATGGCAAGGCAATAAGTATTTTTTGAATAGCAAACTCCTGCTTTGGGAGCTTAATTAAAAAAATAGAAAACTTTGGTGAGCAAGGACATCCTCAGCAGCAGTAGGAGCCCACACCAGAGTCAATTGCCTGGCAATTCTTAATGACCAACTGATGAGAACATAGATTCTGCAAAGGTTGTGTTGTTCAACTTGTGTCACAAGGACTTCAGCAGGGGTTCTGGCACAAAATACTAATTTGGGCCGTCAGGAATGATGAAACACCTCAGGACCCGGCACACAAACCAACTAGTTGCTGCTAAACTAAAGCGTGAATATCAGCTGCATGACGTTCTGTGTAAACCAGAGACTTTATACCATCACAAGTTCTGGCAAAACAGAGGGGTGCCAAGCCTGGCATGCTCATATTGGTTAGTACTACACCAAGTTCTGCAAACTAACATCTATTGGGGAGAAAAGTTCAGGAGCTCCGAACAAGCTGGTAGCTCCTCACCAACCGGACTGCAGAAAGTAATTTTTTTATGATCCTGGTTCAGATGCTATTTTCTGTTTTTTTTTTTGTGAAGCCCTCAAAAAAACTCTAGAAACAATAACAAATCTTTCCAAATCACCCAAAAAACGGTTCTTGTTAGAACCACCTTCCTCCTTAAAAAAAAAAAATGAGAAAAATGTATGTTGTCCGTATCAGTTTGGTCCCAACCATCTTTGGCTCAGGTCAGACCCTGTGCACAACCCCTGCATTGAGCCAAACCCCCACATAGGCCCAACCTTCTGTTACACATGATATTTGGCCGTGTGCACTTGGGGGGTGGTTGGGCATAGGGGCTGGGGTCTGGCCAGGACCTGAACTCAACCGCCACAGATGCTCACTCCCATCTATGCATGGCCTTGAGCCATGCACATCATGAAGTTGGCCAGAAGGCCTGGCCTTCGTACAAGCTCTGCACACAATCCCGCCGTGGAAGTCCAAGCCCAGCTGCCCAGCCATACTCAGATGCGTGTGCTGGGTACAGTGTGTGGTCTCCAGTCATCCCCTATGCCCAACTCTGCCAGAGGCATTCCTAAAACTCAGCTGTGCATGGTCTTCAATCAACTCCCTTATGGGCCCCCAATCTGCTGTTGGGCATGGGACATAGCCCTATTCCCTTCCTCATCTCAGATCCCTAACAACCCCTTGCATGGACTTCAGCCATGCACAGCAGGGAAGTGGCCCCACAGGATTGGGTGCAGAGCCAGGCCCTGTACCCAATCCTCCATGGGCGTCAACCTCCAGCTGCACAAAGCCTTTCACAGTGCACAGCAAAGTTGACTGCAGGGTCTGGCCTTGGACCACCAGACTCATGGGGGCGTGGCCATTGCTGGCTCCTGACCGGCCTTTTACGAATTGGCCGGTCGGACTGCCACAGCCCTGCCGCAGCCACCAGTGAACCACCCTTCTCTGTTGATGTTGCGGCGGTCAGGAGGCCTCAATAATCATGCCAAGGATATTACGAGTTTCCTTTCCGCCGGCGGTGTCCTGGAGGTTCTTACTACATGAACATCATGACGGAGAGGAAACAAACAAGGTCCTACAGGACTCCCTGTGTCTTCTCCGCATGTCAATGCACACAGGAGGACACAACAGTTTCTGCATGACATGGCTTGTTAGTCCATGCTGTACAGGAACTGTTTTTGGCATTCCCATTGAGGAGCCCATTTTCAGAGACCCTGCCGTGGCAACGCGAAAAACAAGCCCACCTGACAGGAGGAAACTCCTAATCTGGAGGGCGGTCTGACCACGGCTTTGGTGTTGCAGCGGTGGGGCGGACTCAGTGCCACACCTCCAAAGTCATAATCAGGCCCTTAGTATTTTATAAGCCAACATAACTTACCATAACATAAAATCATAAGTCATGCTGCTGAGCATGCTCAGTACACCCCTTAGCAGTTGGCGTATGAAATAACAAGTCTGTCTACACCGAGCAAATTAAGGTGGGGGTGAGGTATTGAAAGCATTGGGTTTTGTCCACCATACATCAAGTGTGTGTGTGTGTATGTGTGAGAATGACTATCATATATATGTACATGTACACACTTGCTATTAAAAACTAGCTAGATGTTAGATAGCCAGCCAGACAGGCAGGTAGGCCGACAGACGGTTGGACAGATAGATAGATAACATAACATGTTTATCTGTAAAGAGCATGTTCACCCAGGGGTATCTAGGAGCTGAATAACAGATGCTTATTGTTACCCAACTCAGTGGTACAGATAGATAGATAGGTAGATAGATAGATAGATAGATAGATAGATAGATAGATAGATAGATAGATAGATAGATAGATAGATAGATAGATAGATAGATAGATAGATAGATAGATAGATAGATAGATAGATAGATAGATAGATAGATAGATAGATAGATAGATAGATAAATAAATAGATGGACGGACGGACGGACGGACGGACGGACGGACGGACGGACGGACAGACAGACAGACAGACAGACAGACAGACAGACAGACAGACAGACAGACAGACAGACAGACAGACAGACAGACAGACAGACAGACAGACAGACAGATAATCGTATATGCATTCTTCTGATCTATCTGAGGCATTGAATAGGAAAATAGAACACACATGATCTGGCACACTTTCTTCAGCATTTATCTGATAAGCGTGTTGGAGAGGAGGAAGGAAGATCACACATGTTATGTGGATGTCTGTAAAGAAACAGGAGCTGATCTTGTAGTTTATTGCCCATTTAGGTTGGCAAGTGACACACTATTTGATAGATGTGCTGATAATAGGTTCACATTTTTCTTGCGGTGAAAAGAAAATGCATAATAGTCTTTAAATGCATTTTTAATGGATTGTTCCCATTTTCCCTCACCATCCAAAGTGTTAATGCTCTTTGCTGCGTAGATTAAAATATTAGCGAGAACCTTAAAGTATGCTATCAGCACGTGAATCCGTTCAGTCGTCCTGATAAATTCATTAAAAAAATTCTGTGAAATGTGAAAACTTTACCAATTACCATAAAGTATTCCAACTAATGCATTTTTATTTGGCTTATAGTATTTTAAATATTTAAAACCCAAAGGAAGTAGTATTATCTTTTGACACTAAAATATAGAAAACATCTCAAATGAATTGCTAAATAAAATATATACAAAAGCATAAATAAGTAAACACTTTCAAATTGCAGATGCAGCCTAGAAAACATTGCTGCAAGTATCACAGCTGAGAGACTCGTTAGAAGGCAGCTGGTGATTGAAATGGTTGCCAGCATAGATCTATCAATCTCTGCTTAGCTACACTGATAAGATGGAGACTGGTGTCCATAACTAGATCTCACAGCTTACAGGGCCTAAAAATGCCTAACAGTAATCAAATAGCTAGCTAGACTTTGCAGAAAGAGACTTCCTGATGAGCTTTTTTTTAATAATGAGCAACACTGTGTTGCTGTGAAATGTCAAGTAAAAGAATATCGGCACATTAGTGGAACAGGACATTTTGTATGAGCAGCTGCCTGCCTGGCACAAACGTATTCTGAAACCGTTGCAGTGCTACGCACTATGCTCAGCCAAACATCTGAATAAACACATATGTAAGCTTGCTCTGCACTAAACTTCTTTTATACATCAATATCGACCAGTCCATTGGCTGCTTCCCAACATAGCCCAGGGTGAGTGATATTACTAGGGATGTGCAAAGATACGATGGGAAGGGTGAGAGTAGAGCGAGCAGGGCCGGCATCCATTTTTGTATTCAGGTTGCATCATGTTACTTTTTAAGGTGCTCTAATTATTGAGCTTGTATTTATATAGCACGTTCTACCCCTGAGGGAATGAGTTCCTTAGGAGGGGCTGTAGTAAACTGAAAGACCTGAATTTGGACAATGCTAGTGGCGATTTGATTGTGGTAAGTGGTAGGTTTTTGCATGAGGAGATGTAAGTCCTATACTTTTGCATAGATCATGTTGGAATAGTGATGTGGATAGCTTTGAAGATGGAGGTTAGTAGCGCCCTACGTTAAGTGGACTGACAGCCTTGTGTTAATATAAAGTAGTTGGTAAGTGCCTGCGAGGTTTCAGCAGGGGCACATTCCACCACTCATGACTCTTCCCAGCCGGAAGAACATGTACTGCTACTCATCCTGGACTTTAGGATACTGACTGAGTAGGTATTTTGCTGAATGCAAAAAAAATGGAGTAGAAGAATATTTTGTAGACTTAGTACCTGAAATCTAGCCATGGTAGTAGTGGCAGAGATAAATGACTGAAGGTGTAAATTGAAATTGGAAGAATAGCATGGCTTCGGACGAGGGGGGTGGATTTGGGAGCCAGAGAGTGGATGCGGATGGAAGAAGACAGAGTGACATGAGTGGTAGTGACAGGGAAAGTATTATTTTCATTGCATAAGAATCCAGCAAGTCGAATTGAAAACAATCCGATGCTGCACTGTCATTAAACTGTCAGAAATTTAAACTGGAAAATGTGAAAATGAGAAGAAATTCTGCGATCTGATGCTGCTACGCCCCCTCCCTTATGATGGCCAGGAGCTGTCTGATAGATTACTTGACAAATATGTGCTTGACAGATCTCCTACTCGGTTATTCCTTGGACATTCTCTTTATTACAGAATCAAGGCCGCGATGCCTCTGCCCGGGCTGCCTCTTCCGGGTGCAAAATACAAGGGGGGGCCAATAGGCCCCCACGCAAGCATGGCGGGGCCCGGTCCCTCCCACAACCCGTCCCCTTCGGGGCCGCGTTCCCCGCCCCCTCGCCCCGGAAGTACTGATGTGCTTCCGGGGCGAGGGGGCGTGGTCGTGGCAGCGAAGGGGTTAAGAGCCTGGGGAGCGCGGGAAGCGGCCTCTTTGTGCCCGCGCTCCCCAGGCTCGCTCCTCGCCCCACCGTGGGGCCGTTTAATTTTCTATCTTTTTTATTTCAGGGTGCTTCGTGGCGGCGGAGGACTGCGGGGGTTTTCCTGGATTTCAGGCCGACGCGTGGTAGGAGCGGAGCAGAGCGGGAGAATCTACGAGCAAGCTGAGCGGGAGCCTTTGCGTGGTCCGGTGGTTCGTGGGAGCGGCGGTGAACAGATTTCCTCGCGGAGGACACCGGAAGGGCAGAGGTAGCGGTGGAGCGTCGAGTCGCGCATCGGAGTGCGAGAGCCAGCGGGACACGAGGTATTGTGCGGGGCGGGCGAAGGGCGCTGAAACAGCTCAGGATCCGCTGCGTGCAGCAGGAATACGGCGGTTTACCGGCAGGTCCTCGGTAAGGATAAGCTGACCGGTTTTGGGCCAGTCAAAGTCGCGCACTGGTAGCACAGTGGGCAGAGTGTCAGCTTCGCGCGTTTTTGATCCTCCAGAGTGCCCGGTTATCCTATATTGAAAACACACAGCCCGGGGATAAGGGTTAAGAACTGGCAAATAGTTCCGAAAATAAAGAGCGCAACGAAGTGCTAAAGGGGGATTGTCTTATGGGACTTCTACGCTAAAGGGGCCCTGCACGTTTTAGGTTGAGGTTTTCTTGCTTTATATTGCTGTTTTGCAATTTAACTAAGGTTGCAGGAAAAGGGTACGCTGTTGGGTTACGAGGGGAATTATTACTGCTTTGTAATTAATATAACCGATTTGGCACGCAAGAGGTGCCCTACAAAGTTTATTGCCACTGAATACTGCTTTTAATTTATCTGAAGTGGCATGCTGAAATCTAACAAATGTGATTTTGTGCCTCCTTTTACTGCTTAGTATGTTAATTGAATTGGCACGCTAAAGGTGTCCTGCCAGTTTACATTGTGATCGAATACCAAATAATTCTGGAATTGAATGCTTACAGAACGGGGCCACTTCTTGTGTATTTGGTATTTTCGTGTTTCGCCTTTCTAGCAGCTAGAGGTAAAGAAAGGGGGTGGGTAAAGTGTCTAAAAGGTGTACCTTGACTTGTACCGCCGAGAAGGGTTATCTGATTGCCTGTAGTTGCTTGTTGGAATAGGAAATAACGTACTTTCTGATTTCAGGGGGACAAGCCTGGGACCCAGGTCTGTGTGATCCAGCTCGTGCACCTTCAACTGGGTCAGGTACGGAGCACGGTGTGCTCATAAATATGTCTCAAAAAAGGGGGCGTGTCAATCCAAATGTGGGTGTAATATTACAAAAAATGATGCGCAGAATGTCTGCAATGGATAAAAGACTAGGGAAGGTTGATAAAATGGATAAGGCTTTAGCGGCCCTGGGGGCCAAAGTAGATGCCCAGGCCGGTCCATCTAGTAGACCCAAGCGGACGATAGTACCGCCCAAGCCAAGGGGCGTCTTTGTAACACCACCCAGGCGGGCAAGAAATAAGAGGGTGGGGGGGCAGCCACAGAATATTAATCCCATCATACCTCCTGCTGTACCAATTCTGCCGCCACAGGTACCCCCGGCTGCCCCACTCCCGCCACCTCAGGTCCCGGTGCCCGTCCCAGCCCCGGTGCCCCAGTTGCCAGTGGCAGTACCAAATGTGCCAGTAATACCGGCGGCGGCACCAGTGCCACCCGTCGCGCCACCACAGGCTCCGGTGCCCCTAGGGGCGGGCCCTGCTCCCATTCCCGCGCCAGGGCCAGTGCCAATAGACCTGGCAGCTCAGGTGGCGGCTATTCTCCCTTGGTTAGGGGGGGGTGCGTTGCCGGTCAATACTGCCCTGACAACGGAGCAACAAACATTGGTGACTCAGATATTGTTGGCTAGTGGTAGGGGCGCAACGCCGCCTGCACCGGTTTCTCCCCAAACAGGTCCAGCGAATGATGGAGGCGGTGCCAAGACCGCGGAGGCAGCGTTACCCAACGACAATGGGAATGGTAAGGAGATTGCCCTTCCTTTGCTGGGCGAAGGGACATTGCCCTCTAGGGGTGAGTGCTTAGCACAGCATGTGTCACAGAGTGTCAAGGAAATGATATGGGCTGACAAGTATGTGAACATGTTTTCATTGCTGATAGATAACAGGGAATGGGAATATGCAAAATCACAGAAGGAAATGTTTTTGCCCAGTGAATGGAGAGCGAAGTTGTACAAGTTTAGAGTAGAAGAAAACCTCATCAACTGGCTGAGGGCTTTTGCAGTGTTCGGCGCAGTAATGGGCGAACGTTTTAAGGGTATGCAACCAGCCATGAACTGCTATCAAAGTAGGATAACAATGTTTCATGAGAATCATGCAGGGGATGTATGGAAGGAATATGATGTCGCTTTCAGAAAGTCCAAAGAATTTGATAAAACTTTATCATGGGACAAGGTAGACTCTATCTCATGGCACAATCAATTCGAGAAGGGTCAGGGGGCAAGCACAAGCACAAATGCGGGTAGAGGTTATTTCCCCAGGCCGCAGCAGGCGTTTCAACAGCCCTTTCGATCAGCACCGGGAGGGGAGACGGCCCAAAAACAGAGAGCGACTGGAGGGGCGAAGGGGGTATGTTGGGACTTCAATAGGCGGACGTGCAACAGGGCACCAGGTACCTGTAAGTTCAGGCACGCATGTAGCATATGTGGCCACACTTCCCACCCCGAAACAACGTGCCGAAATAAAAATAGTGGTGCGGGAAGCAGGGGTAGGAGGAAACCTGAATAGTAAGATCTACCCGCTAATAGCACATTCACCCATCCAGCTGTCAGCATTGATCCCCTGGTTGAACAGGTACCCGAATCACACGTCTGCTAGATTATTGCAAGAAGGTTTCACACATGGTTTCCGAATTCCTGCTGGGGGGTATGTCGGGAGACCACAGTGTAGGAATCAGCTATCAGTCCTTGCCAATCCAACAGTGGTGTCAACAAAAATAGCTAAAGAAGTGCGTTTGGGGAGGGTAGCAGGACCATTTCACGTCATTCCCACGCAGAATTTTGTGTGCTCTCCTCTGGGGGTGGTGCCTAAGAAGGAACTAGGGGAATTTAGGCTCATCCACAACTTATCCGCACCAAGGGGGGCATCATTAAACGATGCTATTGATGATACAATTTGCTCAGTGAAGTATGCGTCTTTCGATCAGGCAGCGGGCATGCTGAGGAGTTTGGGCGCAGGTACACTGATGGCTAAGTCAGACATTGAGTCAGCCTTTAGACTACTCCCGGTTCACCCACAGGACCAGCACCTGCTGGGTTTCTCCTTTAAGGGAAAGTACTACATGGATAAGTGTATGCCCATGGGTTGCTCAATTTCATGTGCTTACTTTGAACAGTTTAGCTCCTTTTTGGAATGGGCATTAAGACATCAGACGGGTCACCAGTGGGTGATGCACTACTTGGATGACTTTCTTTTTCTGGGCCCGGCGGGTTCACGGGAGTGTGCGTCAGCATTGCAGGAATTTTGCGTGCTCATGCGCTCTTTCGGGGTCCCGTTGGCACAGGGGAAGACAGTGGGACCAGTGACATGCCTGGAATTTTTAGGCATTGAACTGGATTCGGTTGAGGGGTGTTTTAGATTACCAGCAGAAAAGATCCAAAAATTCAAACAGACTCTAGGACTGTGCTTACAAGCGAGGAAGGTGAATTTAGGGCTGTTGCAGCAGACAGTGGGACAGTTGAATTTTGCGTTGAGAGTAATTCCTATGGCTCGCCCATTTTCACGCTCGATTGCACAGGCCATGAGGGGTCTTCGTGAAAAACATCACCGGACACGGCTGTCTGCTGAGGTGCGCCAGGACATGCGGATATGGATGGCATTCCTGGCGGATTTCAATGGAAGAGTGCTGTGGGGTGCACCCACGGTGTCTTCAGAGGACATGGGTTTATGGACAGATGCGGCGGGCAGTGTTGGGTTTGGGGCCATCCTGGGCAAGAAATGGGTGGCGCAGAAGTGGCCCGCTTGGTGGGAGGAGAACGGGCTGACGGTGAACATTGGTTTCCTCGAGCTCTTCCCAATCTGGGTGGCATTGAAAGTCTGGCCAGAGGAGCTGGCCAACAGATCGGTAATATTCTGGTCAGATAATATGTCAGTGGTTGAATGCATCAACCAACAAGCTGCAAGGTGTCCACTCATTTTACGCTTGATAAAAGAGATTGTACTGTGTTGCATGACAAGGAATGTACTTTTCAGGGCAAAACATGTCCCAGGGGTGTTAAACAATGCAGCTGATGCCCTTTCTCGCTTTAAGATGCAGGTGTTCAGGGATCACTTGCCGGAGGCAGAGACAGCGCCAGCCCAATTCCCGGCGATTCTTTGGCAAATTGGTGCCCCCAACTACATGACCTCGTGGCAGCCAGCCTAGCACCCAAGACCAGGACGGCATACGAAGGGGCGTTCAGGTCTTACTGTCACTTTCTGGGACAGGGCTGGGAGAGTAGTTGGACTATGGAGGCTAGCTTCAATGAGTATTTAGGCAGCCTACACAAGGAAGGGCGCACGGTGGCGACAGCCAACAGGCACAAGGCCGCTATCTCCTTTTTCGCACGGGCACGGGGGGGCAGGGACCCTACACACAGCTTCCAGGCCCACAGGGCATTAAAAGGATGGCGGCGCATGCAGCCCCCCTCCATAGATTCCAGGAAACCCATAGGTTTTGAACGTCTGTCAGCTGTTCTCCTCGCGCTGCCGGACACATGTAACTCTACGTCTGAGGTGGGCCTATTTAAAGCGGCTTTCTCTTTAGCCTTCTATGGGGCATTCAGGGTAGGGGAACTCGTGGCGGCCAACAAAGGTGATAAGATAGGCGGCCTTCAGCTGCAGGATGTCAGCATAAGGGGCGACACTATGTGGATCAGCATCAGGAAATCTAAAACTGATCAGGACGCTAGGGGCCAAAGTTTGGCGTTACATCGGGCAAGGAACAATCCCTGCTGCCCAGTGACACATGTGGAGGAACTATTAAGACAGCGGGCGCAGGAGTGTGTGGGGTCACTGCTAATGCATGGGGATGGGACTCCTCTTACCAGGTTTCAGTTCCGGAGGGTGTTAGCCATGAGCATGGCAAAAGCTGGTTATAATCACAAAGAATTTGGGACACACTCCTTCCGGATAGGGGCAGCCACAGAAGCAACAGCGAGGGGTTTGACCACAAAGAGTGTGCAAAGAATTGGGAGATGGTCCTCAAGCGCTTATAAACGCTACGTGCGGTTGCACATGTTGTGAGAGCTGCCGCCATGTGGAGTATTGCTAATACCTGCTGTTTTTCTGGTTATTTACAGTTTCACGGGCCTGTGACGCAGGACGGAAACTACCCATGGAGCATCAAGGCAACTTTACTACAGCATGGAAGAACCAGGAGGACAGACAGAAGACCGTAGTCATTTGGGTAGTGGGGCATTCATATGTCAAACGTGCTAACAAAACTTTTCTTGCAGGTTCAGACAAACAAAGGGTGGAAAGTAGGGGGTGCAGGGTCTCCTTCCATGGCAGGGGGGGGCTCCGCCTCAATCAGTTCAGGGACTATATGTCAGATTTAATAGCGCGACATACTACACCACCATCGGCGGTAATACTTCACTTAGGGGGGAACGATCTGGCAGGTCTGGGCAGAAGGGTCCTCCTGGAAGAAATTGTATCTGCAGCAGGTTGGCTAGCAAAGCGGTTACCAGGTAGTGTTGTAGTATGGTCACAACTGATACCGAGGATACAATGGAGGGGGGGAAACTCAGTCAGCGCGTTGAACAGCTCGTTAAAGAGGGTCAACAACAAGCTGGACAGGTTATTTAGGACTCCGGTCTTACAGACCATCCCTCACGGTTGCATTTGGGGGGAACACTTCTACCTACGGGATGGGGTACATTTAACAGAGGAAGGGAATGCCCTTTTTATAAGAAACATCTTGGCATGGGTGGAAGTTTTTGCAGGAAGAGTATGACCTTTCTAGGAAGGGGGGAGGTCTGGGGGGGGGCCAGGTAGTCGGTTAACTACCTGGCCTGTGGCGGTAAGGTCATTAATCGGTGAGCAGCATTTTAAGGTCCTTACGGGGGGGGCGGACCCATTCACGAAAGGGGCCGCCCGCGGGAGGGGCCATTTGGTCTCTCTCAGAACTTCAGGGGCAGGAGATGGTCTCCATTAATTTAAAGGGTGCGGGGGAGGGAGTCTACGCTTTCCTCAGGCTGGTAGCCACCCCTCACAACACTATGACGTCATTAAGGTGCGCGAGTGTCTGGGCCCTCCTGTTATGGTTAAATGGAGTTCGGGGAGCGCACGTGGGTGTAACGTGCCCTGGGTTGCGCATGCGCATCTTCAACGCGAGAGCGCAGCTGTAAAAGGATCTGACACCGGTTGGCGACCTTGCCGTAGGCCTTTATTAAAGTTATTAAAAAGTTATTAAAAAGTATTGGAAATATTAGAATGCAGTTTAATTTTCAGGATGATTAGATTACGTTAGGAGACACGCTGTATTAGCTATTTGTTAAGGTTAGCCCATCATACCATGTCGAAACGGATGTCAATCGAATATTCTGAAAAGTGTGCATTTTAATAATTGTCAGAAATGTTTATTTGATTAAAATTTTTGATTTGTTTTTATATTTTAATAAATACGGCCAGGGGGGGGGGCCCGTACCCCCCCCTTGACTTCCAAAGACCCCCCATGTGTTGACTGTTTGAATTGTGTAATTCGGTCAGTGTTCAAGGGGGGAGGTGGCCGGCAGTCCAAGACCATGGTAAATCACCCGGGGCACAAGTCCTAAAAAAAGAAATGGGGGGACTAGCCAGGTTCGGCAGTATGCATGTGAACTCGTGACGCGTGCCATCACAGCGCATGATGTCATGATGCGTGACCTTGCACCTGACATAACAGGAAGTGACTTCACTTGGTGTGCCATCACAAGATGTGACATCAGATATTAGGACCTCATACATGTGTATCAGGTATATCATGAGTTCCTTTAAGCACATTATGAGATTAACAAATGAGATTTGGCGTGGGGTTGTGCCAAAAAAGTGGCGCAAAAAAAGTGACACAATCATGATGCAAAATCTGGGCCTCAACTAATATATATATATATTTTTTTTTAACCCTGTCACAAATAAATTGGCAACAAGAAGAAGCATGACAGTAGATCTGTTCTGCTTAATTGGTTGCAAAGTCTGCATTTTAAAATATTTTATGGGTTAAGGCATAAGCTGTAAAGGTGCCCAGTAAATCTCAGGGAATAATAATAATGGTGAGATAACTCTGGTGATAAACGCGTATGTTGGACAGATCTGTGTTTGTGAAGTCCCTGATTGGAATCAATGTAGCATAGTGGGTTAATATGTCTCCTGCAAAGCGCTTCACATAACATGCAGATGACAGATTTGTATTTTATTTATATACTAAAGTGGGTTATCGCTTTTAACTCATACATTTTAATCCATGTAATATAGCACAGTGAGCCATTAAGGACATGTGACTCCTACACCTTGTAACCCTGTCTCATGTAACTCATCTTGTGCATTGATTTCCACACATACATGATTTATTGTTAATGTATAATGTGTATGTTATGTCAAGAGTGCTGATATCCTGCATTTGGTTGCCTAGAGCATTAAAAGAAATAAAATAGTGCTATGAAATTGTTGTGTAAATACAGGGACTGACCAACACATCTGACATTCTTACAGTGCATGCATCTCTTATATTCAAGGACTGAACAAAGCCAAAAGCACGCCTCTCTTAGTACCTGTGAAGGGATAACTAGCTGAGTGCCTTTGATTCCCCTCCATGGCATTTACATTTAAGCGTGAGGTTCCAGGCCGCCCAGAGTCAGGCTATTGAAACAAAGGAAGGCCTGTTGGGCCCTTAACTTAGGCCCAGCTGGAGGTGAAAAAAAAGCTCCCTCACTGCCTGCACATTGCTGCGTTCCTGCGTTGCTGCTGGGAATGGAAAGCAGACAATATAAATGTGCTGCTGAACTTGTCCCAGTGTCTGTAAATTACACCGGGACAAGTTCAGCATATTTCTGTGGGGCCCACGTTCTTGGCATTGGGGACGGTGTCCACCCTTGTGAAAACAGTGGGTGGACGCTGTGTACCTGCATGTACACCCGACTTGTGCCCTGAAATCACCTACCTCTCCTTTAAAAAATGAGAAGGGATAACTATTCTTTTTAGAGTCTCCTTGACGGTTTTCTCGGTACCCTTGGCTTCTTTCAATGCAGATGAGCTGCTTGGCCTTTAGATCACATTCTCTCACACATGATTCTTGGCATGGATCTTATGCTACTGTCCCCTGGACGCTTCAGAAATTTCAACAAAATGTTAGCAAATTGTCTTTTATCCTGGTCAACCTGTCACACCCACCATATTCTACTTGGAAATGTTAATATCTGGGCTGACCAGTACTCCTATTCCACTAATTTCATTAATTCACTGGCAACTCACTGACCATATGAACCTGGAGGGGAATGATGTCAAACCTATTTTCACACCACTTAAAGAGGTGAATGGTATTTAATTGTCCCTTAGCTTTCTAACACAAACTTTTTTATTCCTTTAATTTGGTTTATCTTCATTATGAAAGATTCCTTTTATTTATCCTTACAGGATTGGCATGGATTATTCTAGGACAATATCACAGGCAACTTTTTGGCTTCCAGTGTTGTTCTGTGTCCAGTGATGTGGGGTTCTTTAACCTGCGCATCATCACCTGGATTCTAAGGGGCTCTGGAATGTCAGTTAGAGGCTGTCCTGCCTTTGGCTGTTTGTGTGGTTGGGGCCTCTGTGCTATGCCTACAATAAACCTTTCATTTGAGCTTTATTTTGCCTCCACTTCCTACTTCACATTTGGCAATGAGCGGCTTGTGATCTTGGACCTCATGCTGTATGCAGCTTGGAAATGTTGTTGGACAATAGCCCAAGCACAAAGAAACAACATTTGAAAATGGAAGATTTTAAACTCCACAGGCGCTGTACGGCATACTTTTTTTTGCTAAAGGTATTCTTTGGCCGCATTTCTTTTCCTGAAAGGTTCGGTAGCGACCGCAAGGCCCACTCAGCCCCCGGTGGAGTGGGCCTGAGCTTCACTGCGTATGTGGCAGCTGCACTGCATGATCATGGGCAGCAGCCTGGTGTTTATTACGTGAGCAAGGGACCAAGTGAGGTCTTCCCTCCTAGTCTGGGCCCTACGTTTCCCCTAAATTGACACATCCACTCTGGTAGGCGGGCTGGTGGCCACGTTAGGGGTACTCCAATGTGTACTTGCAGCCTGCGATAAAAGCCCAGGCTGCCTCTGATATCAATCAAACCCAGCATTTGTACGGTTAGCCCGTTTTGTGAATGGCCGGTAACGTGCCTACATAGGTGGTATTATTACAATGCCCAGTTTTTTATGGTCTGTGATTCTACAAAGTGATTTTATGATCTATGTTATGGTCATGACAATTGCCTTATTGCGAAATCATTTATGTGAATATGTTTGATGTGTTTTATGTATAATTCAAAGGGTATTTTTATGTAACCTTGTGTGGAGTCTCTTTTGTGGTTTGCCTAATGTGTCACTGGTGTGCGTTTGTGTTGCAAAAATGCTTTACACATTGGCTCTGGGATAAACCTGACTGCTCTGCCAAGCTACCAAGGGGGTAGGCAGGGGTTATCTTGGGTGTGTAACTTCTTTACCCTGACTAGGTTAGTGGATTCTGCCTGGCTTAGGTGTATACCCTAGCCAACCCAAAACCCCATTTCTAACAGGTACCAATTTGGATAGGGAATGCGAAGGCAAGGATAGTCAATTAAGTAGTGTGTGACAGAGTTAGGTAGTTTGGCATCAACCTGTAGTTTTGGTGATAACTGCGAAGAGTACTTAAAGCACCAATTTATGTTGGGGTGTTCATTAGAAAAAGCTAAAGAGAACATGTGGCAGAAAGACAATACGTCTTTGCAAGAAGTTCTTACTATTACTGAAAAGTATGAGCATTCAAGAGCATGTGTGGAAATTATAAAAGGTAGCAATGTTAGCACTGAAAAAAACAGATAATGCAGTAGTAACGTTGGTACGAGATAAACCCATCAAAGCTAAGACGACACAGGGAAAAGCTGAGGCCCAAACCATGAAAACTTTTGGGGGGAAATGCTTCCGATGTGGAAGTACTGGTCACATCATCAGTTCGAAGGATAGCCCAGGGTGGAACGTGGTATGCAACGGATGTTCGAGGATGGTCCACTTCTGGAGGTGTTGCAGATCAGGCAACAAAACAGTGCGAAAGGCTGAGTATGATGAGGATGATGATGAGGATCTTATCTGATCAGTTGGGGAGGTTACCATACTGCAGACGGAGGAGTGTTCGTCTGGAGGGCCCTTTGAGGCCATTCAAGTTAATGGTGAATCTGTCAAAATTTTGTTTGACTTAGGTGCAAAGATAACACTGATTCATAAATCTTTTAATGAACATTTTTTAAAAACAAAGGTGAAATTATTGAGACCCGATGTGAAACCAAAGAGGTATGGTATGGCACTATTGAATTTAAGGACCACATAGTACCAGGTAAAATGTATGTTTCAGTCAAAAGGGATTCCCTTATTAGTTAGTTGCAGCAACATGACTTGAATGTATACTTAGACACTAATGAGGATCCCCTGGTGAGAGTCTCAGATGTCTCCACAGTATGGATGCTTGCAACAGCAAGTTGTGTGAATGTAGACAAATTTCCTGATGTCTTCAGGACGAATTTGGGTTGTCTCAAAGATTACATGCACATGGTCAACCTCAAATCTATCTAACACACAGCCAAAAGCAGCCAAGGTGTGAGGTGTGACAACATTGGTCACGGAAAGCATGAGGAAGGAACTAAACAAGTTGGAGGACAATGGCATCATCCAGACAGTTGAAGCCCCAGAGTGGATCGCACCGGTAGTGATGGCACGTAAGGCCATCGGTAAGGTCAGCCTTTGTGTGTATCTTAGGGAACTTAAGTCAGTTGTCATGGACCATTACCTACTCCCCAATATCATTGATGTGTTGTGTTCCCTTAATGGTGCCAAGGATTTCTCATCTCTCGATCTTGCATTAGTGTATCACCAGAGCAAGCTTTATCCTTGCTTCCAGGAACTCAACACCTTTGTCACTGGCACTTTCAAATTTCTCAGGTTGCCGTTTGGGCTGATTTCTGAGGCATTCATCATTCAAAGAGCCATAGAGAGAATTTTTAAAGATGTCAAAGGGGTGAAGGTGTATCAGGATGATGATCTGGCTGGTTTACGAGGTTGATAGTGGTGAGCATAACAAGAGGTTCTGTAAAGTGCTAGGAAGGTTACAGAGGAGTGGCTAACATTAAAGTCTGAGAAATACAAATTCAACGTGTCTGAGATGGAGTGCTTGGGCAAATCGATCACAGGAAATAGTATTCGATCCAAGGGTGCTTTGGTATGTGCCATAAAAAAACCTAGCACCGCCTCCAGACAAGAATGAGTTGGGGAAAATTCTGAGGATGGCTGAGCTTTATAACAAGTTTGTGCCTAGGTTTGCTGAGTCAATCTCGTCTATGAGTCCTTTGCTGAGCATGGGCAAAGAGTTTGTGTGGTGCAAATCGTGTGGGGAAGAGTTCATGGACATTAAGAAAAGCCTGGAAAGTGCATCAGATTCAGGCAGTTTTGATATTAAGGATAAGACACCTGTTATGACACGCTAGTTCAAAAGGATTGGGAGCTGTGCGTATTCAGAGGTCTGGTGGTCAGGAAAGGACAAACCTATTCATTTTGAGGGGCTTAAGAGAGGCTGAGGTTAACTACTTCGCTGTGGAGAAATACGTATTAGGGGTATAATGGGCTATGCAGAAGCTCAGGAGGTTTCTTTGAAGGCATACGTTTCTGGTCAAAACCGGTCATAAGCCTCTTAAGGTCATCTTTTCTAAGAAAGGGATTGTCTTAAGTTTCATATTGCATCCGCAAATGGGTGGTTGCCCTCCAAGAATTTGATTTTGGGATATCTTATGTCCCTGGAGTATGTAATACTCAGGCTGATTGCTTCTCTAGGTTATATCAAGCACAGGCAGAAGATAGCGTAGAGTATAGTGACTAGTTTGCAGGGGACGATTTTGAGGAAGAAGTGAAGGTGTGTTTGGTAACAGAGGGTGTTATCCAGGAGTCAGAATTGAAGAATGAACTTCAGAATAATGAGGTTCTGCAGAAGGTGGACTGATGGTTTTTGTAAGTTGGTGTTCCCACAGCAGGTGTGACCAGGAAATGTTAGGATATTGGCAAGAGAAAGATGATTTGGTCATTTGCAACGGGTTGTTGATGAGAGGGAATACGTTGGTTCTTCTGTGTGACATCAGGAAAAGATTGGAAGACCATGCCCACACCAGTCACATGGGAATTTCAAAAGGGAGAGATACAGAGAAGTGCTGGTGGCCAGCAGTAGATTTGATGATTGAGAGGGAAGTAAGAAATTGTCTTGAGTGTGTCAAGAGCAATAAGGTGCTTAAACAGTACTCAGACCATTATAGCAAGAGAAGATGCTACTGGGCCTTGGGTTGAAATAGCTTTGGACATCTTAGGCCCTGTTAGTGTGAAATCTTGTGACATGTATGTCACTGCTTGCATTGACATTTAATCACGTTGGCCAGAGACTAAGATGGCAAACTCTGTGGAGTACAGAGAGGTGATATTGTTTTTACAGAAGGTATTTGAGAGGGAGCGTTTTCCCTCTTCTATACTTACGGATAATGGAGTTAAGTTAAGCTCGGAGGTGGTGGAGACATTCTTGAAGGACAGAGGAATGAGGCATAAGAACGCAGCTTCGCACCACCCTGTTTCCAATGCCATCGTAGAGCGCTTTATAAAAGTGCTTTAGGAAAACCTTCAACAGTTTTTGGTGTGTGATACAGAGTGGGAAAATGAGTTGAGGATGAAAAGTGCAAGAGTATGACTTAACAGTGCACTCTACTAGGGGGATCTCACCCATTCACTTTTTTAATGGGAGGGTACCCAGTTGGGAGATTGGTCCATGGTGGGTGTATGAAAGAAGAAAAGAAGTGGATGACCAGGTTGGCAGTGTTAAAGGGTAAGAGAGAGAGAGAATATGAGAAGAAGGTGAAGAGGGAACTACTTTATGATTTGAGTAAGTAGCAGGGGCGACTGCTGTGCAGGTGGGGTATTGAGGAAAAGTCAAATCCCCATGCAAGGAAGGAAAGTCTTCCAAATGTATCCAACCTTTCAAGGTAATAAAAGTGTTTAAAAATGTTGTGAAAACTAACGATCACAGAATATGGAACCTTAATAGGGCACACGTTTTATCCAGTGGAGAGGAGACTTAGTAGTGATCTTGATAGGGAGGCTCAATTAGTGAACCATCTTTTGAGACCTCAACAGGATCAGAAGAAACCAGTGTGCTTGCAAGACTATATTTGAAAATATGTATTTGTGCTTGTAATTTATATGTGTGATCTCAAGGCTAGTCTTGAATTGTATAGTTTCTCTTGTTACTTATATTGTTAGGTATTTAATTTGTATGTCGTTTGTATGCACTTAGGTAGCTTGTCTTTAATTTCATCATTTGTTGTGAGTTTGTATTAGGTATTCTGTGTTCAGTGATGATGTGGGGTTCTTTAACCTGGGATTCATCACCTGGAATGTAAGGGGCTCTGGAATGTCAGTTGGTGGTTGGTTGAGACTGGACACGGCTGCCCTGTCTTTGGCAGTTCTTGTTGTTACGGCCTATACAGTTGTACCTACAATAAACCTTTCATTTGAGATTTATATTGCCTCCACTGTCTACTTCACACTTCCCCTTCTTCTTTAAATGAACCTTTTAATCAAGGGCGGCTGGTGTTTATGGATTGATGGAAGTCGCCCTGCCACCCGGAAGGGAATGCTAAGAACAGCAAAAGAAACACCAAGCAGCTGAAAGAAATGCCTAAATGGCTACTTGCTGCTCGGCAATAAAATGGGTTGAATCTGTAATTTCCTCCTAGGAGGAATGGTAGGGGCGAAATTGGAGGTGACCTCTTACACGTTTCAGCAAGGTGAGGTTTTCCTCGACCCGAAGGGAGAAACTACAACAGTGATTTCATAGTGGAGGACATGTATGGATCACAAAAGCACACAGAGCGCTGCTTTTAGGGAGCTTATTTATTTGTCCTGCAAGGAGTTTACTGATCTCAGTCATTGCAATGGTTAGGGGTGAAGCAGGCTTGTGGGAATGCTGACAGTAGTAGGTGACAACAGGTGGTTGGTCAACAGGATTGGTGTTAGGCTGTAGGAGATGGCAAGTTGCTCTCTGAGTAAACTCCGGGACCAACAGCTTTGTTTCCACTTCTGTTATAATTTTTTTTAATGGAAGAGTAGCAGAGCTGCCTTTAAATGGTAGTGCTATGAGCTGCCACTTCGCAGTGCTACTGTCCCTCCCTCTTTGTTTCATGAAGCATTGGGCTATTATTAGCAGGCAGCATAACAGGTCCGACCAAAAAGAAATAAGTGGAACCTGCTCAAGTCTGATGCTTAGATCTAGCAGAGGCTCTCTTGAACCACAAGTAAACAAGACAAGTTTTCATTGAGACAATATAGCTTAGTGGCCACAGCTGCCAACCATGTACCAGGTGAGATCAAGTTTGCATACCAGTAACAGCTCAGCATCCTGCCACTGAATCCTACCAAATATCCTGGTGCCTGAAAAAACAGGTAGGTAAAGTAGCTTCTACCTGTAATGAAGCCTGTCACCCATGCTTTAATATCTTCCTCCAAGTATAAATCTTTTATTCCAGACAAAGATACCAATCTAGTAGCTTAATTGCACAGTGCATCTCTAAAATCAAGGATGAATCCCGATAGTGCACTCACAACGTGCAATTCGTTGCTCCCCCTCATTGCAACAACTCCCAAGGAGAGGGACAACTGCAATCAATGTGGTATAACCAAGGGCGTAGCCTTTTATACACATAGTCACATAGTATCTGTGGTAAGGGAACCAGGAGACGTGAAGGTAGGTTCTAAGCGTATTTATTAGTAGCTCTCCAAGCGGACGGGGATCCCTGCCTGCCATCCGTCTCAACCGCCTCACAGGAATGGCCTGTCACCGCAGAACCTTAAAGAGGATTCGACAGTAAACATTCCAACCCCACGAGACACAGTAAGACGACCGTAGACAAGTACAACATATTCCCATACGTCATAACAAATTAAACAACAGAAAAGAACAGAAGGTAAGACAAGCAATGCAAATCATTGTGAAAATAAACATGAAATAAATCCATATATAATGCAACAAAAAAAAAACTTGGGATGAAACATGAACATTACGTATAATATAACATGCTTCAATAAAATGCAAATATTTTAAAACATAACAAAGTCATCAAATTTCCTTGGTACATTTTAAGTTAAGTCATAAAAAAGTCATCAAATTTTCTTGGTACTTGACGCAACCTGGCAGGTAAATGTTAGTTGATATCAGCATCACTAACACCACCACCCACTCCCTTGCTTTTGACAACAGGAGGTGAAATAACCTTCAAATGAGATAGATCGTCATTTTTCTTGTACAAAGCTAGCCTTCGAAAATTCCATTTCTGACCATTTTCTAAAACCACATGCCATTTATGAACTTCTTTTACTTTCATAGGGTCAGAAAATGTATTCGTAGCACTCTCTCTTCTCCCACACTTACTTTTGATTAAGTCGCCAACCTCACTGTTATCAAAATGTTTTGTTTTTGTAGCTGCTGTGTCACATTCATGCATCCAAAAAGGTGTCAATTTAGTTTTTGGTAATTTGCCTCTCATTCCCATAAAAGGTATTTAGCCAGTAACGCTATGCACAGTGGTGTTGTGGGCCCACACCACATCTTGTACACACTTTTGAACATTCTTCCGTCCTTGTATAGCAACTGAATTGCACCCTTAACCACTCTATTCATACGTTCTACTATACTGTTTCCCTGAAGGTTGTACAGTGAAGTACACACGTGTTTTATGCCATTATGCTGAAGGAAATTGCGCATGACATGAGAGGTTAATTGCGTGCCATTATCAGTGATTAGGGTGTGTGGAAAACCTTCTCTCATAAAGATAGAGTTAAGACTTTCAATGACTGTATGAGTAGTGATATTTCTTAAAAATGTTACCTCAGGCCATCTCAAAAAACATCCACCAAAACCATACTAAAACGCAAATCACCAGAAACAAATTCTAACGGACCAATAAAATCAAGGCAGACTTTTTCCCAAGGTAGACCATCACTGCTAGTAATAGACCCCATACATTTGGAATTGATTTTTAATCGTTTCTCACTTTCTCTACACAAGGAACAATTTTCAACCCATCGTTTCACGTCTTCATCAAGGCCTGGCCACCAAAAATGACTTTGTCGTTTGGTAGTGTTGGTTTGCCCAAGATGTCCTTCATGAGCTAGACAAAATAACTTCTTTCTGAGAGTACTAGGAGGAATACATTTCTCACCCCTAAAATTAAATCATCAGAAACTCCAATGCTGAGTTCATCTTGTAATTTAGTATAAGTGCGTAAGGACGGTTTCACTAAGCCTTCACGTTTCCATCCTAAACTAATAGAATTAGCTAATTCACCATAGTCAGAGTCACAAATAGCAGCTTGGTGCCATTCTTCTTTAGAAATGGATTTGAACTCATCCACACCTACTTCTTCAATGCTGGCCACTAAGCAAATAACTTCATCAAAATTCAAAACATCTTTCTCTGGTAACGGAAGTCTTGATAAACAGTCTGAACATTTTTCCAACAGTAATATATTCTGTTGTATAAGTAAACTCCTGTAATTTTGATTCAAACCTCATCAAACGAGGTGAACCTTTATCGGCACCACCCGGGCTGAGAATTCTAGTCAAGGGCTTCTGATCAGTTCTGAGAGTAAAGTGGTTCCCCAAAACATATGTTCGAAAATAATGCACACCCCAAGCTGCAGCCAGAGCCTCATGCTCAATGACTGCATAGTTCCGTTCAGAACTATTGAGTGTTCACGAAGCAAACGCAACCGGTTTCTCAACACCCATTTTGTTCTGAGACAAAACTGCACCAATCCCATGAGCACTGGCATCAACAGTAATTAAAGTGTCTTTGCCAGATTCAAATGGTGTAAGAATACTAGCATTGATAATTTCGCTTTTGATATTTTGAAATGCATTTTCTTGCAGAGAGTCCCAGGAAAATGGTGCCCCTTTCCTCAACAAGTGCCTTAAAGCCTCAGTTTTGTGTGCAAAGTTATCTACAAACTTTCAATAATACTCTATTAGCCCCATGAAGGACTTTAATTGTTCTTTCGTGGTAGGTGTGGCTACATGTCTGATGGCATGTAACAAAACCTCTTTAGGTTGCACACCTGCTTCGGAAATAGTGTACCCCAAATAATCTACTTGTTTGGCTAGGAATAAACATTTATCTTACCTTAATGTAAGACCAACATTTTGTAGCGAATCCAACAGATTGTCCAAGGCAACATTGTGTTCAGCAATATTTTTACCAATGTTGAGAATATCGTCTTGAAAATAATGAACATTGGTGAAGTATTTTAGAATATGATGCATCATATGTTGGAAAACGCTAGCGGTTGAGGCTAGGCCGAAAGGTAATCTTTTGAACTGAAATACTCCTTCCAACGTAAAAAAACTGTTAATTTTCTAGAGCTAGGATGCAAAACAACCTGATGATAGGCTGATCTTAGATCAAGTTTTGAAAAATGTTTTGTCTTATCTATTAGTAAAACCATTTCAGAAATGTAAGGGAGAGGAAAACTATCAACAATGATATTTTGATTTAGGGATTTAAGGTCCACAAAAAACCAAAGTTTGCCATCCTTTTTTTTAGTAACGACAATTGGAGAAAGCCATTCTGAGACTTCAATTTGTTCAATGATATCTTGCTTTTGCATGTCAAGCAACATTTCTTTGACTTCCTCTCGGACCAAAATGGGAATTTTCCTGAGAGGATGTCTAACAGGAATGGCATCCTTCTTAAGTTTTATTTCATGTGTGTACCCTGACAGTTTTCCTAATTCAAGACGAAAAATATTTTGAAATTTAAACAAAATGGAATCAAGACTGGGATAATCTTCAATGACCAATACATGCTCAGGAGATGTAGGATCAATGATTATGTGTAAATCATTTGTTGTGTTCATCCTAGAATTGCCGGCCCATCATCTGAAATATAAACTTTGCCAGTGGCATTTCTCCCTTTAAATTCAAATTTAGTTTCCATAACACCTTTAATATCAATCGTTTCACCACTATACCCCTTAGGAGAGACATCGGGAAGAGATAATGTATAATCAGGCCAACATTCTTTGAAAATACAAAAAGGAATAATGGTAAGCATGGAACCTGGATCAACCAAAAGGGGTAGAGGCACATCATTCAAAGTGAATGTTGCTTTAGATCTTTGTAAGGTACCAGTAACACTATCTTCAATACATAAAGACATCTCAGAAGAAATGGTTTCATCATCAACAAAAACAACTCTGTTCTTTCTAGAGTTATTACAAACAGCACTTAGATGACCCCTTTTCCACAGCTCTTACAAGACTTATCCCTTGCAAAACATCCAGCAAAGTCCGCAGCATGATTTACACTACCACATCTATAACATCCCTTGAATTTGCTTTTGTAGTCACCAGATGTTCTTGGTTTTGACTTCAAAGGTTGCTTGGTTTTCACATCAGAATTGACAGGTGAATCTTTCTTGGAAATGACTTTTACGGATTCTTTTTTCTTAAGTTCCAAAGAAGCGCATTTCCTGCATGCATTTGTCAGATTCCTCTACTACTTTGGCAATGGTGATGGCCTCAAGTAAAGAAGGATTTTTTGCAGCCCATAATTTTTCTTGCATTCTCTTATTTTTATACTGCACGATGAGTTGGTCTCGAATTAATTGGTCAGACATGTTACCGAAATCACATTTTAGGGCTAACTCTCTCAATCGGGTAACCATTTGATCCACAGATTCATTGCCTTTTTGAGGAATAGTATAAAATCTATGGAGTTGCATGACAATGTTAACTTGTTTTCCAAAATATTTCGCCAGTCTTTGTTTAGCTTCAATGAAAGGGTTATCAATTGGTTCACTATCAGCGCCAATAATTTCTGGTAGAAATTTGAAGGCATGGTGACCAGCTTTGCCTAAAGATTTTATTAAAATGGCTTTTTTCTAGATGCTTGGAATCTGAGACCATCTATAGCTTTCAAATAATTTCCAAAAATACCAATCCCCTCTTCCCATTCAATATCAGGTGTATCGCCTTCAGCTAAAAATGAAGGTGGAGGAGTAATACTTTATGAAGCTGCCATATTAATAAAAAAGATATATATAAATATAATATGACACCACTAGAGGAAGGAAATGAACAAGCAAGTGACTTGTGCAAGGCGTCTATACAACATAAAGTGGAAGCTGGTAGAAAATGCACTGGTTTGTAAAGAAAATGTGAAAAATGATGAACAATACAAGAAAATAGGTGTGCAAATCACCGTAAATAATGAAAACAATAGTAATTTGCTATATAAGTGTGCAAATCCCCGTGAATAATGAAGCCAATGTAATTAGCTGAAAAGGTGTGCAAATCACTGTGATTAATGAATCTGGTGGTGATTTGCTGGAAAGGTGTGCAAATCACCATTGATGATGGAATTAATAAACAATGAAAAGCTTCTGAAGTGCAATCTACTAGTAAGGCGTGCAGATCGCGTAGAGTACAGCGTAATACTTGAAATAATGTGCTGACAGTCAATTGTAAAACAGCATTTCAGTCGTTTTTAAGAAAAACGAGGAAAAGATGCAACAAAATGGAGTCACGTCAACGTGCTGACATATGTTGTCAGGCTTAGTGTCTCTCTTGTAACTTAGCAACAATGAAAAGAATACGCGAGCGTGAGCATCTCGAGCGTGTGGAAGATCGTTGGCACGAGCACACAAAGCTCAAACGCGCAGCAGTCGAAAAGCCAGATATAAGTAGCAGCAGTGGCCAGAAATAAATAATTACAGTACCTCAACCACCTCACAGGAATGGCCTGTCACTGCAGAACCTTAAAGAGGATTCGTCAGTAAACATTCCAACCCCACGATACACAGTAAGATGACCATAGACAAGTACAACAGTATCATTGTGAAATGATAACCACAATTAAGCGGACATTGTTGTTTTGAGAATACATGAGATAAGCTAAGCAAAGACATACATTATTGTTATGAGAATGCATGACGTAAGGTTAGCAAAACAGCTCAAAGATTGTGTAGGCAATGCAAAGTTGTTTCCACCTTCCATCACAGTGGAACATTTCAGGATGGAAAGTGCCAGAAGGCCCCTTTCCATATTCTTTGCCCACACCCTCAACCAAAGGCATCCAGGGTATACATACCTTAATAGCAACTCCCCCACATTTCTCACAGGGATGGGCAGGCAATACATAAACCAGGGGACTGCATAGCACTCCATCCCTGGCGGGGTACCTGTCACCAGGCAAATCCCTCACAATGTTAAATTTCAGGCATCCAGTGTGGGGCAAAAAGGTCCAGGACCACCAGCAGATCAGCCCCCACCTTGACTGCCTAGTGCCCACACAAAGCAACATCCCTCCCTAGGGAAAGTTCAGTAAATCAGTCCACATTAGGGATCTCTGACCCAGCTTTCCTAATGGGTACTTTTTAACTGGCTGACTACACTAGCACCTTGCCAGCTGGGGCCATACCAACCTCACTGTCTGGAAATAGACCACCCTAGATGTATGGCTCACTCCTCTCCGGTACTGTAACTATTCCCACCAATCTCAGCTTCATCCGGAGTAGGAGGCCAATGTAAATGTATCCTCACTCAACCCTTTCATCCAGGGAGGAATGCATTCTACCAAGCTGTTCTGCCATCTTCATAGCCAACCCAAGACTCCATATCCCACGGTTGGATCCCACTTCTGGTGAATTTGTTTAGCTTCGCTGAACCAAAATTCAATTTCTTGCCTGATGGTCACAATAGCTGAGCCTCACAGGTAGACCAGTAGGTTGTAAACAGGCCTCTGAACATGGAATTTGGGGAATGTTACTGAGTGATACTGCCCTTGTGGCATGCATCACTTGGTGACACTGACCCAGGTAAGAATATTCAACCGATCTGAGATTCAATAAATCTTTATTTCGATACGTTAAGTATCATGAAAGTTACATAGAATACATTACAATCACAATACAATAAAAGGTGAGTTGTACGATAAAATAAATCATCCCAGGGATTGGCTCACCACATAATGTAGTGCCTCAGTACACTCTACCGCTTCAACAAAGCCAAATACCTTGCCTCCCTTTACTGGTTTCCTTTCCGGGTATACAAAGGAATTGTTAACCCCAGAAAAGTGCAGTAGGAGGGAAACTGGATTCCACTCCTAAACCTAGCATCGCCATGTTGGGTCCCCCAACCTTCTGGAGGCCGTTTGTGACCTAGCATGCTTAAAGCTTTATGGGTAACAAACCTCCACGCTCTAATTTCTAGGCCAAAGTGGCTCTGCATGATAACACCTAAACATCAGCAAGAAGTAGTTCGTTTTTCAAAGAATGTGTAAGCCTCCTGAATAGTTGAACCTTACTCGGAACCCGACTTCCAAAGCTCTCACTAAGTACAATGGCACACCTGTATCAAATGAGCAATCATTGCCCGGACACCCTTTGCTAGACTCTGGTTTGGCTTGGCAACCCGTGCTCCAAACTGACTGGCCTGTGAATGCAGACTGTAGCTGGGGTGGAACCTACATAGAGTTGCCGTGCCTAACCAGACTCTGTATCTGATCTGAGCAACCAGTGTCCACCCCTCATAAAGAGATAGGATGCATGGAAAAACCCATAAAGCAAAAAGGCCAATAAGATGCTAGTCCATAGCAAAACAGTATGTATGCGGTGCGAATTGATGGCCTCAGCTCAGGCTGTCGGCAAGGAACCGGTAACCCACAATGAAACGGACCAGACTGCCTGGAGGTGCCTAGCACCAGGCCCTCAGCCAATAACTGATGTAGCCCTCGAAGGCATCTACCTCCTGTGCAGCAATTTGATACACTCTGACCGTGTCACCTCCCTACTCAGAACTAGACTTTGTAGGTCAAAACAATAAGACCTGGGCCTCTAAGTTCAGTTCAGAAGCTCAAGCCGATGCTATGAAGATCGAGGATGCTGAGCTCAAGGCTGTCTAATCCTGTTTCGAGCTCAAGACCTTTTCATCCTCCATCGGATCCCCCATATAAATTAACTCACTCAGGGCCCCAAAAATTGAGTGCTGGTAAGCCTCCCAGCAATCCCTGGTGCAAATTAAGCACTATCCGGGTTTCTCTTACTGGGAGGGTGGGGTGGGGGTGCACTATCGTTCGTCCTACCGCAATCTTGGGAGGCCGAGTCACCCAATGGCATTTCATGCCCCTCTATTTACCGCTCGAGTGGGCTTCCAGCTCTGCAAGGAAGCAGATCAGAAGACAGCATCTTCCCCCTTCCAGACTCTGATGCTAAGAAAGTGACATACTGGCCCTATAACTCCATGCCTATTCCTTTCCTGGGGTGACTGACATCAGTTAAAGCCCATCACTAGATACTGAAGACATTACTTTTGATTCTCACAATCCCTGCGTAAGCTGTTCCGGATGAATCAAACCTCATGTCCATAACGAAAGTTCTCAAGTCACCTTACCAGAAACAATGTAAAAATAACATGCTCTAGGGATGGGACAAACACAAGATACAGAGGAAATCAATCGACTTAGGAATAAGGAACTGAGAAGAAACAAAAAGCTATTCAGCCACGAGCCAGCGGTGGACTCAGAGCCCACTCTATGGTGTTGTATTGCACACCATACGTCCTCACAAAAAGACTGTTGACACTTAAAAGGAAAAGAGACATTCTGCATATGAATATTTGCCAATTGAGTCAAGCTACCTTAATCTTGGTTGATTCTTAGCAATTCCTCACATTGCAACTCACTTTAAAGTGGGCGGCCAGTGAATGATATCACAGTAGATCGCAAATCCTTATTATTATTTGGATGTGCTCTTTCAGTACATTTTCTTAATTTCAGTGATGTGCTTGCAGCAGCTCACATGGAGCCTGGTCAGAGATGGAGTGCTTCCGATGTAGGGGACGTAACTTGGTGCAGCAGCAAGTGCAACAGCAAGGGTTGTTATGCCAAATCTGCAAAAACAAACTCACATGTGGTGATCCAAAGCACAAATGTACAGGGGCTATGCACTTATTTGCATCAGAGTGTGCACTACTGAGATGTGGGAAGTCATGTGTCCTTGTGCAGGTTATTTTTACAGATGGATGTTTGAAGGCAAAAAGGCTCCAGGACACCTACCTGGGTGATTGAGCACTCTGCAAAGCTGCATACCCTAACCTATGATCATAGATTGCTACATTCTTGCTACCTCTCTGGGATGGTGTATGGCACACATAGAGTTACCAGGACACCATGGGGAGATTTTATAGTCACAGTCTCCCACCAGGGGCTTTGACCTCCTGATGCACAAGTGCAGCCCGTAGTATCAAGCGCAAACCCTGCCAGCACAGCTCTGTGGGTTTGGCTTTGTGATGGCCGCTTCTCTTGTGATGGGATTTTTTTTTGTCCAAATTTATATAGCTCAAACTCAACCCAAAAGTATTGGAGCGCTTTACATGAGCACCGGTTATGATACACAAGGACACATTTGGGGCAGATTTACAAGCCCCTTGCGTTGTTTTTGCGCCGCAGTTGCGTCACTTTTTGTGATGCAGCAGCAGCGCAAAAATGCGGCCCATTTACAACGTGACGCATCTAGGGAGATGCGTCATGTTGTAAAGCCCTGCGTCACATTATACCCGCGTCAGGTATACTGTATGCAGGGTGGGCGTTCCAGCGCAAAAAAGCCTTGTAGAAGTGACGCAGTGATATCTACAAGATTTCACTGCGCCACTTCTAGGAAGCCACTGCGTCAAATTCGTAGGCCTGCTTGAAGCAGGCACACAGCACAAGGAGGATAGGCATTGCTGGAGTTGAGTCGTGCTTGCTACATGACTCCAGCAATGCATGACTTTTGCGTCAACAGATGCGTCAGAATTTCTGACGCATCTGTCAATCCTTGCACCATATTGTATATACAGCGCATCCATAGTGGCGCAAGGGTTTCTCAAAGTGGCACAGGGAAAGTGATGCATCTTCACAGATGCGTCACTTTCTTGTAAATCTGCCCCATTGATTTTTAGGAGACATGGGGAGATTGAGTGATTTACCCAGAATCACAGGATGTGGAGTTGACCCCCAGGCTCGAACCTTGGTTTCGCAGCTCCAAAGTCGGCAGTCTAGCCGTCAGACCACATCCTCCCTCGTGGAGGAAGTTTCTAAAGCTCTATTGCTATGTACATGCAAAAAAAACAAGTCAAACGCCAACCGAGAACAAGTAAGGAAATGGAAGGGCGATGTTAAAATTCAATAAGACCTTTTCAGAGCCGCAAAGTTAGCAACAGAATCGTCTGACTCGTTGGACATCCGTTGCCATTGCATGGAGCTGATCAATACACAGAATCAAAGGTAGTAAATGCCAAACAAAAGCAAACTGAGCCTAAATTACCACGAGCAGCTGGACAAGAGTCAGCAGTGAGCTCATTAACCCGCCTGTCAATATGGAGAGACGACATAATGCAGAGGGCATCAAATTAAAATTAAGCGGAAGCGCACCTCACAAACCGGATGATGGGTTCCGCTTGTCCTAAACAGAAGGGCCGCGGCCCTCATAATATTAACATCAACGAACAGAGTCAAGAAGTTACTTACAAACATCTGAACTTGTTTGCTAAACATGTCATACCGAGAGACATGCAGAAAGGCTGAGAGAAGAGCTCTTTTTCTTCTCCACGCGTTTGGAAACCTTGATTAACGTTCTGTTTTCATGTGAGGCGCCAAAGTTAATTGTGTTTCCCTGGTAATTATTTTAAAGAGAACACCATAATTTTTAATCGCGTAAGGTTCTTTTAAACATTGAGGTTTCTTTTGTCTTTTTATTTGTTTCGTATTGTAACAGTTTTGAATAACTATGCAATAAAAGATGTACCGTACTCTTTTCCATTTTTAAGTTGCATTCATCAACCATATCAAGTTTAAAGTTCAGATTTACCAAGCAGTACTACTGCAACAAAAGAGAATGAGCACACTTATTTTATTAATTTTCGTAAGACTTTATTCTAACCTTTATCTTGACCGTCAACAATGCAGTGTCAGATGCCACTATTTCATTCACGTTAAAATTGCATGATAACTGCCGCCCTGCCTTTCTTTTGTAACGCTCCGCCCCACGCCGGTCATAGGTCTCCTAAGCAGGTACTGCGGTTATTACCCAATGAATTGGCACTCATTAAATCTACCTCAAAAGGACGAAAGCCAGAGAGAACTTAGCCTGGAGCTCGATCCGCCATTCAGGATCCTGGACGACCCTGCTGCGTCCCTCCTTATGTGCCTGAGCCAGCCCACGGCTCATCTAACTTTTGAAATATACAATTAAAATACAGGCGTGAATACAATCAGAATGAAATAAATCCAGGATTTGTATGTTGTGACAAATTACATATGAATGTCTCAAGGTGCTGAATTGTAGGCAGGGAATTAGGGGGCATATTCTCAAGGAGCTATCGCAGAGTTAGCGGCACTTTATCGCAGCCAAAGTCCCAATAAATAAATCACCCCATTCACAAGCTGTTGCTAACAGGCCATAGCACCAGTTTACCAGCGATAGCTGCTGCAAAAAACATCGCCACAACCCAAGCAACTATCGCTAATGAGATGCAGAGTAGGTGTTCCCGAGCAAAAAGCCACGACAACACCATTACACAACATTCTCAGCGACCAGCCAGATCGGCGATAGGATCACAAAAGAGGCGCTAAGTCATGTTAGCTACAGGAAACTAACACCTGCTCTGACCTGGTGTAAAGTCGGACGACAGCCTGCACCACAAAAAGGAGCCCAGCCCAGAGCCACACCTGAAGGGCAACAGATGCCATGGAGCCAATGATCATGCGGGCCGGACACACAAGAAGGCCACAACACCCACCACCACCACCACTTCCAGGACCACCTCCCACCCCCCTGGACCCCACCGCTCCCTCGAACCAACAAGGACAAAGGCAGCGACCCTCCGAAAACGCACCAACCTCACAGACCCAAGACCAGAGAATGTCAGTGCCCTCCACAGTCTCAAAAGGACAACCCCCCTCCGCATCCTGACCAAAATTGCCCACAGGCTGACGGTACCAACACAGCGGACAACCAACATCTCACCTCAGAGTCGGCTGGCTGTGAGTCGGAGGAGTCACACAGATAGCCCAATCCAAGTCCCTCACAACGGTCATGGATGACACCATCAGCTTGGTACCCCACTATCTATACTTCCCACACACTGCGCACAAACAGCCGGACACCAAGCAAAGCATCTATGCCACAGCTGGCTTCCCACATGTGTCAGGGGGCAATTGACTGCACACATGTCCTACTTGTGCCCACTGGCAACATTGCACACAATAAGTGCAACAGAAATAGCACGTACCCACCATTGTCCAGGCAATATTGGACCACCAGGGAATCTCTGCCAATGTCGTCGCCAACCCCCCAGGCAGTGTGCATGAGCCCTACACCTGACGACAGTCCATTCTCAACCTGCGCTACCAGGCACCCACGGAAAAACACAGCTTGTTGGCCAATACCAAATGAACACACCACACACCTCAACTCCACAATCATGTAACTCACAACTCCAGGGATGCACACGTCACAAGCTCACAAACAGCATGCACACCCACCAGACATGACAGCACAACTTACTGTTGGAACCTGGGCCAGCCATGTACTGTAGCCACCAACGGCATGTCACCTCAACCACACAATAGCAGGATGTGGGGACCAGACATGTGTGAAGTAGGTAAGTGACCGTTGAATATGAATGTATACAACGCCAAGTGTGGCGTGGTTGTGCTGGCCAGACTGCAGTATGCAAACCACACACATATGCATGTCGACAGACCCCGATGGTGTATGGAGTGCAGTGGACAGTGGATGCAACCATGCCACCCCAGCCAGTGGGGGAGATCAAGGAAAAGTAGCTTGTTATCTTCCCCCCATAAGCGTGAGCAGAGTGGGCTGGCTCGGCGTACGCCAGGCCAGCGTAGGAGTGTGAATAAAAGGCATGTAACTCTGGGTGTGGTCCTCTTCTGGAATGCCCAATGTCTCTGCCAGGGCGGCGACTCTCCCCGCCACGAGGCTGACGCCATGAGCGCTGGTGCCTGTTATCCTGTGTGCCTGCTGCACCCCGGGCCGCTGTTCCCCGAAATCTTCTTGCCCGCCCCTGCGCACCCAGCCCTCAAAGCCCACCTGACGACACTGGTGTGTGTCGAAGAGTGACCACCACATACAGATGCAAGCTCCAGGCCCAAGACCCACAACCTTGGCAGCCTCCTCAGACCATCACAGCCTCCGCGACACAGGCCCGCAGAACTCCATTCTCGTTGACGTACTCCACCGACATACACAGCGGGCAAGTAGGAAGCACAATTGGAACTGAGTCTTGATTACACCATGGCAGGGAACATCATTTATGGCTGGTGTTAAGTCCTTATACTTCCTTCGACGTGGTGCCACCAAGTCTGTGCATAGCATCACAACCACACGTGTCTGTGGGCCCACGCAGACTACTGCTCCCAGGCCACACTAAGCTCGAGTAGGTCACACATTTGGAACTGAGTCTTGATCATGCAATGACCGGGTACACATGGCAATGTAGACTTCACATCACTGTACCTCCTTCGATGTGGTGACACCAAGTTTATGTATAGCATCACACCCACACATTTTTGTGGCCCCTTTGCTGTTAACGCCTGCCGCCTACACTGCGGTCGGGTTTGTCGCACAATTGGAACTGAGCATCTATTTTTCAATCGCAGAGTACACATTGCACGCAAGGAGAGGTGTAAGACGATGACGCGTTGCAGTCAGGATCAAATAAGGATCTTTGTTACGGAGGTGATCGAACACTACCGACAACTGCCCTGGTGTCACTAACTCTGTGCATCGCGAACCAATGACACATGGCTGTGGGCCACTGCTGACGGCTGCCTCCGAAATACACTGCGGTCCAGTAGGTCACAGAGTCTTGATTTAGCAATGGCAGAGTTCATATCAGTGTACCGGCATCATCACAGACTGCATCCCCTCTCAGCCCTGGTGCCACTAAGTCTGTTCCCTGACATTCATGGACACTCACTGGTAGTACATTGGTGGCATCTGAGGCTATGTACTAGGGGGTAGTTTCATCCTCATGAATCTGATACCGAATTTCTTCTGACAACGAGGCTGTCGCTTGCCACCCCACTATTTGCTGCTTCTGGATAAAACCAGACCTTCCGCATCATGCCCTGGAGGACACCTTCCACTGTCCCCCGCAACCCTCCGCCACATTCACCTTCGACATTGATGAGGACCCGCCCAGTCCGCGTGGCCCTACCTCAGTGCACAGCAAGTCACCATCCCGTGGCAGGGTGCCTGTGCTGGCGGCTGTGCATCCGGGGACACTAACTCTGTGCAGCACAAGTCAGGGACCCTGTTTGATTTAATGTTTGATGGCATCTGAGGCAATGGCATTGGGGTCGTCAATGCCATGTGTCTGTGGCCCTATGCTGTCCGCTGCCTCCGGCCTCATCTGCGATCCCCCAGGGTTCACACATCCAATCGAGTCTTGACCGGCCCGGACGTGGCATCACCGCAGGAGGCATACGCCACCATCGCCAGGACCACCTCCATCGCCATCTGCCAGAGTAGAAACAGTGGTCCTGACAGACTAATGGAGTTGCTCACACCTGTCCTGGATGCCATCACCTTACCCTGCTCAGCATTCCAGATGCCACTAACTCAGTGCACCACAACCCATAGACCGTCACTGATTGAGTTTTGTGCTGTGGAGTGGTTGCACAGCAATGTCACCTCAGGGAGTGTGGGAGACCTGGGACGTTGATGTGGAAGATGATGCAGGTCTAACACACCCCACTGCGTCTGCATCAGGAATATCCTGAAGGGAGACAACCCTAGTAATTCTGATCACATGAGTGCGCTCAGCTCTAGTGCCCCAAACTCAATGCACTGAAACTCACGGACGCTTCTGTTGGTATGTTGGGTGACCTCTGTACCTGCTCCGGCTCCCTCCATGTTGCTCAGCAGATGACTCTGGTATTCAGTTTTCTATGTTTCTGTTGCACTGGTGTCCACTGTTCAGGTTGTTGCCAGCACCAAGCACTCCGTGCGGGCTGGCTTGCACTCACCCCACACACATCCAGCACCGGCTTTACTGTACATGTGGCCCTGCTAATAAAGGGGCCGGGCACACGTGCCTGTAGCCAGTTCAACATTATATCAGCATGTGTCCATATGGTTTTGTTGTATGCATGAGGTCCCTGGGTCCTATGACATTACATTGTGGTGTGTACAGCGGACGCAGACATGTCACCGCAGGCAGTGGGTTAGAGCTTGGACAGGTAGCTTCATCGTCACCCACTCAATATGTAAGGGGAGTGGACTGGGCCGTAGTATGCAGAGCCGACGTAGGTGTGTGAGTGATATTTGTGTGCCCCTGGGTGTGGTTCTGTACTGGGAATGTGCATCTGCATGTTTCTCTATGGCAGTGTGGGTCTCGTTTGTGGGGTGTGGGTGATCCCTGAAGGATATTAGACACCCACATATGTGATCTGGTTTGCCTTCTATGGGTTTGGACCCCACCCGCACCTGTACGGCCACCTCCTTTTGGCATTCTGACACCTGGCATTGGAGTGCCACGTTTGGCCCAGTGAAGTGTTGTGAGCCAGCCTTGCGTGCGGGTGCTTCCTGCTGTGTGGTCTGTGCGGTCTGTGCAGGGTCTGTGTTTTCCTCTGAGTAGCTTGGCTGCCCTGGTCCTGGTGGTGGGTTGCCTGGGATGTCCATGAGCGATTGTAGGGCATCGGTGTCGAAGGTGTAGTGTTCCTCTCCGGCATCACTGATGTGTGGTCTTCTGCGTCTGCTGGGGTGTTGTGTGTCCCTCTGCAATATTAAGGGGAGATGCATGTAGCCATTGTGTTGACATGTATGTCGGCACATTGTTCTTGTTTACATGCAGATTGTATGACAATGTACATTGTGACTGTTCAGCAGGTTTAGAATTTTGATGCGGGACTAGGTACAATTGGGCTACGTGACGGATGTGAGGTTGTACGCGTACATTTCCATTTCACATTTTCAAGCCCTGTCAGATGTAGAAGGCCTGTTTCTGCACGTGTGCGGACCCCGTTGTGTCCTCTGTTATCCCCAATTGTGTTTGCGCATTGTACCACATTGTCGTCAATGTGGGTGTGCTGTTCATGCTATGTGTGTGTGCTGGAGTGTGCTACGGGTAACATGGACATGATCCTGGGTCATTGTGGGTGTGCAGTGTGGTAGACCTTGTTGTGAATGTGTGCCATTGTGCTCATCTCCCCCTGTCCCCCCAGTCCCTGGTCATTTCTCTCCCTGTGGATTTTGTGTCAAGTCCTCCCGAGCTGTGTCCGCACTCCCGACTCCTTGCCCCGTCTCCACACTGATGACTGTGGCCTTGTTTCCTCCTGTGGTGCAGGACGCCCGCCTCCTGTCGCCGTTGCTGCCTGGTTTATATTTTTACATTATGCCAGCACCTCATGGCCTCCTCCATTGGCCTCCTCGACACTCCGACTGCATTCCCGGTATGCTATGCTATGTTTTGCTATCCTATGCTTTGATTTGTAATGCTATGCTATGCTGTGTTTTGTTATGCTATGCTATGCTATGTTTTGTTATGCTATGTTTTGCTATGCTATGCTATGTTTTGTTGTGTTAGGTATGCTATGCTATGTTTTGCTATGCTATTATATGTTTTGTTTTGCTATGCTATGCTATGTTTTGTTTAGTTTTGCTATCCTGTGCTTTGTTTTGTTATGCTATGATATGTTTTGTTGTGTTTTGTTTTGTTATGCTATGCAATGTTTTGTTGTGTTTTGCTATGCTATGCTTTGTTATGCTATGCTATGTCTTGTTATGCTATGCTATGTTGTGTTGAGTTTTATTATGCTATGCTTTGTTTTGCTATGCTATGTTTTGTTATGCTATGTTTTGTTATGCTATGCTATGCTTTGTTATGCTATGTTTTGTTATGCTATGCTAAGCTTTGTTTTGTTATGCTATGCTATGTTGTGTTTTGTTATGCTATGATATGTTCAGTTGTGTTTTGTTATGCTATGCTATGTTTTGCTATGCTATGTTTTTTATGTATGCTATCTTTTGTTGTATTTTGTTATGCTATGATATTTTTTTGTGTTTTGCTATGTTTTGCTATGCTGTTTTGTTATGCTATGCTTTGTTTTGTTATGTTATGCTAAGTTTTGTTATGTTATGCTATGTTTTGTTCTGCTATGTTTTGTTGTGTTTTGTTATGCTGTGCTATGTTATGTTATACTATGCTATGTTTTGTTTTGCTATGCTTTGTTATGTTATGCTATGCTTTGTTATGTTATGCTATGTTTTGTTATGCTATGCTATGTTTTGTTATGTTTGTTATGCTATGCTTTGTTGTGTTTTGCTATGCTATGTTTTGTTTTGTTATGCTATGTTTTGTTTTGCCATCCTATGCTTTGTTTTGTTATGCTATGCTATGTTTTGCTATCCTCTTCTTTTTTTGTTATGCTATGCTATGCTGTTTTGTTATGCTATGCTATGTTTTGCTATGCTATGCTGGTGAGGGTGTGTGAGGTTGATTGAGGGTAAGTGAGGGTGTGTGAGGGTGAGGGTGTGTGAGGGTGAGAGGGTTGTGAGGGTGAGGGGGTGTGAGGGTGAGGGTGTGAGGGTGAGTGAGGGTGTGTGAGGGTGTGTGAGGGTGAGGGTGTGAGGGGGGAGGGTGTGAGGCTGTGAGGGTGAGGGGGTGTGGGGGTGAGGGGGTGTAAGGGTGTGAGGGTGAGGGGGTGTGAGGTTGTGAGGGGGTGTGAGGGTGAGAGGGTGTGAGGGTGTGTGAGGGGTGTGAGGGGGTGTGAGGGTGAGGGGTGTGAGGGTGAGGGGGTGTGAGGGTGAGTGTGTGTGTGAGAGTGAGGGTGTGTGAGGGTGAGTGTGAGGGGGTGTGAGGTTGGGTGAGAGGGTGTGTGAGGGTGAGGGTGAGAAGGTGTGGAGGGTGAGAGGGTGTGTGAGGGTGAGAGGGTGGGTGAGGGTGGGTGAGAGAGTGAGTGAGGGTGAGGGTGTGTGTGAGGGTTAGGGGGTGTGAGGGTGAGGGGGTGTGAGGGTGAGGGGGTGTGAGGGTGTGAGGGTGAGGGTGCGAGGGGGTGAGGGGATGTGATGGTGAGGGGATGTGAGGGTGAGGTGGTGTGAGGGTGAGTGGTTGTGAGGGTGTGTGAGGGTGGGGTGTGTGAGGGTGTGTGAGGGTGAGGGTGTGAGGGTGAGTGAGGGTGAGAGGGTTGTGAGGGTGAGGGGGCGAGGGTGTGAGGGTGAGTGAGGGTGGGTGAGGGTGAGGGTGAGGGGGTGTGAGGGTGAGGGTGAGGGGATGTGAGGGTGAGGGTGTGAGGGGGAGTGAGGGTGTGTGAGGGTGTGTGAGGGTGTGTAAGGGTGTGAGGGTGAGAGGGTGTGAGGGTGTGTGAGGGTGAGGAGGTGTGACGGTGAGGGTGTGTGAGGGTCCGAAGTAAATGGTGGCAGGGCAGACATCATAAGACAGAGAGAAACACAAATGTTAAGATAACACTGCTCGAAGGGGTTGTGAGAAGGTGGAAATGGGATTAAAGGAGAAATAATGAAAAGTTAAGTAGGAAAGAGGCCAGAAAGGAGACATAAAGGAGTGGAGTTTGCAGCACGGGGAAGCAACTTAGAGTGCAGCACTGCGCAGCAGCTTACAATGGAGCACTGCGTATGTGGCAGTAGATTAGAGTGCAGCAGTGCATACTGGGCAGCAGCTTAGATTGGAACACTGGACACAGGGCAGCAGCTTATAGTGCAGTGCCGCACACAGGGCAGCAGCTAAGAGTAGAGCACCGCATACGGGGCAACAGCTTAGAGTGCAGCACCGCACACGGGCATCAGCTTAGTGAGCAGCTCCTCACACAAGGCAGCAGCTTGGAGTGCAGCACCACGCATGGGGCTACAGCTTAGAGTGGAGCGCAGCGCACGGGAATTGCTTGAGGACCTTGGCAGGGGGAGAGCGGCAGTAGCCTCACATGCTGCTCTCTAGGATGGACCTCATTGATGCACTACTCTTTATGAGAGCCGTGGCATGCCCGAAAGCTGCTGGGTGACACCAGTCCAACTGCGCTGACAGAAGCACTCAAGTGCGCAGCTTCCAAGGAACGCATGTTTACGCTGAGGAGAAGGAAGGGGGAGTGCGAGCAAAGGAGCCATTAGAACAAGCTCTGGCATTGCGCGGAGGGGGGCGGGGGAGAGAATTCCTTTGAAATGTAAATAAACCAGCCTGAGTGCGGGGAGAGGCGGCTCACAGGCTGACATTTGTTGTGCGATGTGCACGCGCTCCCACGCATGCACTGTAGAGAATCCGCTCGGAGAAGCGTTTGGGTGCATTTCTGAAAGTCCCTTTGCATAAGTCTCGCAGACAACGCATGCTCGTTGTCTAAAACGAGACCTAAAAAATCTGTTTTAACACAGAACAAAATACGTAACTTTGGACAACAAACATAGAAATGAAAGACAGGAGAGAACTTGTTTGGGGTGTCCGTTTATAGTCCTCATAAGCGCAAGTATCTATCTTATTATTGATCAATATGTTGGGTAAAGACACCAAGCACCTATTATTTATCATCAACGCTTCAACCTTATCCAATAAGTGTGTTCATGTAAACATCACAATGGGTCTTCATTAGGACTAGAGAAAATTATTTAACCTGGTCCCAGTCGCCAGGTAGCCCCACAATCCTCAAAGAGGTATTGTAGAATGAGAAGGGTCAGTGATATCCTAATAAAAGCCAGGTCGTCTCTGCAGGCCGGGTGTAAGCACTCAAACTGTCTTAAGTACAAGTTAAGGCTCTATTGATTTAGGCCTTATTGCGAGGTTTTCAAAAATGCCTCTTAGGGGCCACATATGATACCCTTAATGTATAAAAGACGAGACGGAAAATCCGACCTCCTGCCTCTTGCTCTGTATCAAAGGTTCTTACTTCTGAACATGACTTTCTGGACAGGTAATTGAAAAAGCAATGCAAGTCTCAAAACACACGTACCAATTGGTAGACAGCTTGCAGGGAGAACGTACACACGTCGTCCCAGCTTGGTTACTGTTCTAACAATTTAGATTATCTATACCCATCTATGCAATTCCACAAGAAATTCTCACAATCTAAGATTTAATTAGCCACGAGCAATGTTTTAGCAACTGTGAAGTAAGTACATTGCTGCTGTTCATAAAATGCCACCCATACGTTTTTATGCATGAGTTCTTTTTATAACTTACTTCTAAAACTTTCTTAACACTTGTAGGGGTTCAATTCAGATTCATTTTTTCCAATTTCTTTTTTATTATTTGCTGTAAATTCCATTGTTTGAATATTTTGTTTTTCAAAATCATCTTGTAGTGGAGAAATCCCCACGCCCACATCTTTTCCGCTAGCACTTTATATTTGAGTATAACATTTCTACCCCATCACTTTTCACATTTACTAGCCGTCTCTGCTTTTAATGAGACCTTATCTGAGTACTTAGATAACCGGTATCTTGGATATAATTATCCCAGTTAAAACAGTCCCTCCAACCCCTTGATTCTTACAAGATTTAAAAAAATGTAAAACTTCAGAGTAAAAACTGAAAACACTTAGGCGCACAGATTATACTTTTGAAACTAACTTTATGTAGCAACAGACTCATAGAGCCTATGAGAAACTGGCAAAACATTGCACATGTTTCTTACTATGGCATTTGCATTTCACAGGGTGGTAAATCCTTAGAAGAAATGTTAACATGTCTAACTCCAATTGTGAGTTTTGCACCATGTTTGTTTCGCCTTCACCCTGGTGCTGTGATTCTCCCATTGGCCTTTTCTGGCAAGGCAGACGAAACATGTAGGGGCATATTATCAACACAGGCGATAAAATTTTCGCTGCTTTTATCGGCAGAAAACTGCCGCTAAAGCCGCTTTAGCGGCAGTTTTCTGCCGCAAAAGCGGCTTTAGCGGCAGTTTTCTGCCGATAAAAGCAGCGATAATTTTATCGCCTGTGTTGATAATATGCCCCGTAGTGCCTTCTCCCCTTCCTGGCCTATTTTTGATTCTCTGTTCAACCTGATGCTCGTTTGCACTCTGATTTTGTCCCTATGGGGCATATTACCAACCAATAGAGATAATTTTTGTCTCTAACTTGTTTAGAGACAAAAATTATCGCCGCACATCGGCGTTTTTTATCGCAGATAAACCTTGCTATTAGCAAGGTTTATCGCAAATGCGATAAAAAACGGCCGCAATGCATGAATATCGCTGAAAAGTCAGCGATATTCATGCATTATCGAGCAAATGCTCTTAGCCATGTTATCCACCTCCCATTGGTTAACATGGCTAAGAACTGCTCAGGGCAGGTGTTAGCTTTTGGAGATATTCGCGCTTAGCGCGAATATCTCCAAAAGTTGGTAATAGGAGATAGCGATGTTAGCGACTGTTTCCAGTCGCTAACATCTTGGCACGCCCACTTTGCATGTCATTAGTGATAAATATCACTGACATGCAAAGCGGGGCCCAAGATGGTCGCTATCTCCTATTAGCTGCCGCTAACTGGTGTTAGCGACAGCTTGGTAATAGGGAGATAATTTTATCTCCGCTTTCTTGGCTTTTAAAGCCAAAAAAGCGGAGATAAACCCCCTTGATAATATGCCCCTATGTCTTTAAGTAAGATGAAACAATTGAATTTCTCAATTGAATCGGAATCAAACGTGGACCCATGCCCTGCTCAATTTTTGCAGAGTGGCCTTGATGTTATATCTACTGGTACCAAATGAGATTTGTAATAAATATATTTTGCATATTCTGATCTAGAAAGTTTGCTTTTTCCTCGTCTCTTATGTTAGCCTGCTTATTGAGCTTGTATTCCTATTGAACCTAGCAGCAAGACTCTTTATTGGATAACCGTGCGCTCTTACGAATGTAATTTTGTCATCATTTTCGCATTTGCATAGAGGTGGCAGGTGTACATTTCAGCCACAGTGAGCAGAGCAATAGACCCGAAACTAAACCCTGGAAATGCCATCTGGTAGGAGAGCTGGTGGTAAGTCTGATGAATATCTGATGACGGAGAAAGAGAAGTTGTGGTGCAAGTTTGAAACACTGTGAACTGATAATGCAAGTGTTGAAAGGGTGGGATAATCAACCATATTGAATACCCAAGAGAGGACAGTATATATGATAGCAGATAATTGGTGGTTTTCGTGAGAGGAGAGAAGGAAATAGACGGATGCCTTCAGGCAGTCTCTTTAGAGTGGAAAGCTCAGAATCCTGGTTGCTTATGCTTGAGTACATTGTCGAAGGAGAGATAGCGAGCTACTTGAATTCTAGGTTTTTCTGCTTAGTGGACTAGAATTTGCATAGAGACCAAGAAGCACTCAACGGTGGTTGAAATGTGGACAATTGGTATTTAGAACAGTGGAAGCCGAGAGGAAAATTAAAAGGAATGTGGTCATGGGAAACAGGTGAGCGTAGTTTGAAAAGTGACAACAGGCACACGTAGGACAATCCAGGAGAGGTAGCATAGCACGTGGACTGATGGCCTGCGCTCCCCAACCCTGCTCAAAGTGAGGAAATTCATGGTAGGCAGAGGTAGTGGCACAATTGATAACCATGAGCCACACGAATATGTGACTGTATGTGCTTGAATCTGGTACAGTACAGAAATGCAAATCATAGTTTTTGGCACATTTGAAAAGAAACCAGGCTATATTACCATCATAAACAGCAGTATCGAAACAAAATATTAAATTGTGTATGTTTTTTTTTCAATCGTGTATCTCTTCATCTCCATCCACTTCTAAGTATGCAGGATACAGATGGACTTAATGAGACGTTGCTATCTTTCTAGATGGACACCGATGAATCCTTGTGGTTATAAATGTATTGGTGCCAATTGCAAACTTACAAATTAGTGGCAATTCTTTAACTTAGAAGTGCAGTGTCATTATTTCACAAAAATATTAAATGCCACTACCTGTTATAAGAAAATGTATGTAATGTAGTGATTAATATATTAATAGCTGTCCAATATCATTATATATTGGAGCATTAGAACGCTCCTTTTATTTCACCTGTAAACCTAGGGTCTGTTTTGTGAGGTGGAGAATCCACCAACATTATTTGCTTCACCCTCCTCATCTCGCATTCAGGCCTTAGGTCTGCATTTATATTAGGGATATTAGTAAGTGTAATCACCGAATGCTGTGTGCTCTTACAACAAAAGTAATAGCAGCCTTTTAGAGCCCCTAACTCCTCATGAAAGCACTGTTGAAATGTTATTTAATATTGATCATGACTCAGCATCAAAGATGTACGAGCTACAGGCAGATAAATGTGTATCTCACAAAAAAGACTGTGGTTTCTTGAAATAGCTATTTCAGTTTATATTTTTACTCACTGGTTGCCACAGGCAATGTCTCTATTGAGTGTTAAAACTGATTTCTCAGTATCTTTTTAAAAGATGGCCTCAAGCATTAGTGTAGTGGTTGGAGACCTGATCTTTGCCTTACTGTGTTGCTGCTAAAATTATACGATCTGTAAAAACCTGAGAGAAACAGTACCATGCTATGTTTCTATTTCAGACTTTTTGCTGTTTTCGTGACCTGAAGGACCTTTGTGAACAATTCAGTTCTAAGGGAATTGCAGGTCCCTGAACAGGGGCACAACACAGTAGATAATGATGACAACAAATATATACAAACCGTTTGGTAGATAACTTCAGCACAGTGCTCTAACTAACGAACAAAACACTGTAAATGTTCCAAGAGTTCCTTAAGCTATAGGCAAATGTTTATTGGTATTTTATCTATGGTTACGGCATTGCCTTAAATGTGAAAACCCTATCCACCCTCTACCAACCCTACCAGAGCCTGCTTCAGGCCTTCTGAATGCTCCCTCGTGTGCATAACTAAATTCTAACTTAACATTAATCGGTTCAGGGCCCGAGGCACTTCAAGGATCATACCCATCACATGGGAGTGTGGAACAGCAGTAGCTGACCGTACTCTAAGACACTAGTCAGGAAAGCCTGACTTCATCAGGTCATTGTTTTATCTGATCTCTCTTAGCTGTCCAGCATGACCAAATTACTGCTTTGTTCATTATCTGGCTAACATCTCTAAGGTAAATCAACCAGACCATTGGAAGCCCTGTGTATATTCCTTGCCTTAAAATCTTCTGGGCATTACAGAACATTATCATTTCAGTGCACTTGAAACTGCTGTCCTATCCATCCAACAGGAAATAATCATTTACCTCCCACCCTTTTAAAATGACTTACCATACCATAAGACGATCTTGTAACAACGGTTTTACATTCCAAATCTAAAGGACTTGCATGGTTATAGCAGTTGCACTGCAAATTCAAATGTGAAGGAATTAATAGAGAGCAACTGCAAAATTAAACTCCACGGGTGCTCTTATACAACGTGCGCCAAATGCACCTTGACAGTGTCTCCCGGCTTTTTTTTACTCCTAGGGGACTTTGTATTAGAGAATGTGCTGCAGAAGCTTCTATTTCTACTTATGCAATATGAATCATGTCAGTGCATATCCTCTGCCATTGCAATCAAAAAGGGGACTGCCTTGATTTGCATTGCTGAAAGACCCCATAGAAATTAGGCAACTTTTGGTCTTTGCATCCTGTACCATATTCAAGATGTAGTTGAAGGGCAAAGAAGACATCAGGAGACACACTGACATAGCACAGCAAATGGGGTGCCACATAGTCAGCTCACCTCCTCAGGGAATCCCTGGAGAGTCGTAGGAATTCCCTTGAAAGGTAGTGCAGCTACTCACTGCACTTTCATGCAGAGAGATCTCAGACCCCATTATAAGTGAGGTCAGGATTCTACCTCAAGCAAAAGGTAGCCCTATGGTTTCAAACTGGCCCAGTCCACCTTTTCCTTATGCATTTTCACATGTAAGCAGATCATTTATTATGATAGGGTGCATTGTCCTCGTCTGAACCCAACACACCCAGTTAAGGTAGCGCCAGGACACCTCCGGGTAATCGTGCGATATATAAGTTATCATAACATAACATAACATAACCACAGCACATTGTAGGGCAGTGCGCAATAGAATAACATAAACAGACTTTTCTTTACATTCTACTGTTCTTAGTAAATAACTGGCTTTTTAGAATTTACCTATATTTCTTCCCACAATTTTGATAAACATATTTTGTATTTCCACATAACATTTGTATTTTGTCCCCTGTCCTTTGCTTCATAGTGGTTGGTTCTGAGCAGTGGTTGAACCAGGCAGTGCCCTTCTCATGACCCCAAGCACTTTAATATACGGATAAGCATTTCTTGAGTATGCTCTCTGTCTGGAATTTATGCAAGCATGGTAACCTAAGCATATGAGCATGACACTAGGATCTTTGGTAGGTCTAATTTCCTAGAAACATTTATGAATGGGCCTGTCCCTCATCAGCAAATGGATCCCACTCATCTCACTTAGCCACTCTGTCCTTCCAAAATCAACCTCTTGACAGAATCTCTCTAATTTTATACCAGAAATGAAGCAGTGCTTCCTGGTCCCAAACGCTCCCTTTCCCCTGCAGACTACCTCAGATTTTCTGATGTCTTCAACCTCCTCAAGAAGCATTTTGGTGCTCTTCTCACAGTTAACAGCATCAAGATTCAGAAATTTGCTGATGATACACAACTTTCACTGAATGCCAAGTCACATGGATTCATCTTGGACACCAACCTCACCTTCAAAGAACACATTGCCAAAAAAACACCACCTGGTACCAGCTCTTTCTTCTACAGAAAGTGAAATTGTTGCTTCCAAAAAGTGACTTCAGAACTGCTGTTCAAGCCCTAATACTCTGGCATCTGGATTTCAGTAACACCCTACTCCATGATGTCTCAGATTCCACCCTGGCACCTTCTAAGAGCATCCTACACTTTCAGAGCATCTCACCCAGAGCCTGAATAAATATGATCACATCACCCCCATCCTGATGGAACTCCATTGGCTCCCCTTGCCAGCTCACACAAACCACCTTCATCATGTTGAGAGCCATCACAACCAGTGTTCTCACGTTTCTTGCAGATACGATTACTAACATTTGATGTTTCTCAGCACATCCACAGCCAGGACACTCTCAGACTGCAGATTAAATAAGGCAATTGCCATTTTCCATCTATGATCGGGATTTGGAACAAAATCCCGTATTCCATCAGGACTGTGCAAAAGTTGTTCCAATTTAGTAAACATTAAAGATGCACCTTTTTAAAGTACACTACATCACAATTCATTAACAGTACAAAAATCAACCACGTCTCCTATCACTTGTTAAGTTTATGCTCAACTTTAACCATGTTCAGTGCTCTGCTATCTTTTGGTTGTGTTTCACCATAGAAATACCACATGCATACACACATAGATATAGCATTGTACATATCACTTTCTGAACACATTCGAACACTACTGGACAACGGAGAAACAGCCGCCCTCATCCTACTTGACCTCTCTGCAGCCTTCGACACAGTCTGTCATAAGACCCTCATACAACGCCTCAGAAACGTCGGAATACAAGGAAAAGCATTGGACTGGATCATCTTGTTCCTCGCCGGAAGAACCCAGAGAGTCCGCCTCCCCCCTTTTAGATCAGAGGCCACCGAAGTCATCTGCGGCGTACCACAAGGATCATCACTGAGTCCCACCCTCTTCAACATCTACATGAGCCCCCTCGCATCCATCGCGCGCCAACACAACCTCAACATCATCTCCTACGCAGACGACACCCAGCTGATCCTCTCCCTCACCAAAGACCCAAGGACCGCCAAAACCAACTTACACGAAGGAATGAAAGAAGTAGCCGAATGGATGAAGAGCAGCCACTTAAAACTAAACTTGGAGAAAACGGAAGTCCTCATCTTAGGTTCACCCCCCTCTGCCTGGGACGACTCATGGTGGCCTCCGGCCCTGGGAACAGCACCCATACCTACGGATCACGCACGTAACCTGGGCTTCATCCTGGACTCCTCCCTCTCGATGACCAGACAAGTCAACGCCGTCTCATCATCATGCTTCAACATCCTACACACGCTCAAAACAATCTTCCGTTGGATCCCCACCGAAACAAGAAAGACGGTCACCCACGCATTGGTCACAAGCCGACTAGATTACGGAAACACCCTTTACGCCGGAACCACAGCCAAACTACAGAAAAAACTCCAACGCATCCAAAACGCCTCAGCCAGACTCATACTGGACATCCCCCGCCAAGCTCACATTTCCGGTCACCTGAAAGACCTCCACTGGCTCCCCGTCAACAAGAGAATAACGTTCCGTCTCCTCACCCACGCACACAAAGCCCTCTACGACCTAGGACCAGAATGCCTCAACACGCGACTGTCCTTCTACACCCCTACCCGCCAATTACGTTCGTCCAATCAAGCCCTCGCCGCAATTCCGCGCATCCATAAATTCACCATGGGGGGAATATCCTTCTCCTACTTAGCGGCCAAAACCTGGAATTCCCTCCCCACCCACATCCGCCTTACACAGAACCATCTCTCCTTCAGAAAGCAACTAAAAACTTGGATATTCGATAAGTAAAGCACCCCCCTCCCTCAAGCGCCTTGAGACCCTCTGGGTGAGTAGTGCGCTATACAAATTTCTGAACTTGAACTTGAACAGAATGGATCATTTCAGGACAGTAGAGTTGGTACAATACTTAGATGTGGAAAATTATGTGGGAAAGATGTTTACTCTGCTTTAGTTTTTGTTGCATTGTTGCTTTCTCGTATAGAATTGTCTGTAACAGATGAATGATGTGTTTTCATTGTGATCAAAGTAGCAAATGGTTTATTTATATGAAAGCATAGATTCTTCATTGAAGGGCTGATTCATGTACGCTGCCCAACTTTGACTTCCAATTATTTTGCGGCAGGATGTAAGTACCAGAGAGCTTCTCAGCTCTAAAGCATGTCTGTCACACATGAGTTGTTCTTGTTCTTTTCTTAAATATCTGGCTACAATATTTCAGTTCCTCCACTCAGAATGAAGTGTCCATTCAACTTTCCATGTATCACTCCCCCAATGAGGCGCCATCATAGATCACTCATACAAACTACTATTTCAACTTCAATCTAAATTCATGACATTCTAGAAAGTAAACATCTGCCTTGTTTGAATGGTTTTGTTGCAGGGATTCTGCACATACGCAGAACTTTGCGCAGGAAAACAGGACTTACAACGCCTCAGTCGAGCGTTTGCCCTTATTTCCCGTCTCTCCGAATTCAAGCAGACTGCTGGCGGTCCTGCCTCTAAGGTGGTCGGGATTACGACGTAACCCGCAACGACCTTAACTGTTTTAAAGAAACAACCATTTCTGTCTGGGATATATTGCCTGTACTGAATGACCGTAGCAGTCAGATTGAAGGCTGGTGACTATGTCGGTGAACTAGTTTGAATCTTGACTCTCTGAAGTAAATCTGGGAGCAACGAATCGTATAAAGATAACCATAAAGTGGTATCGCAGTGACAGTTTAGAAATCTCGAGGTTCTTTGTGACCCCATGTGAGATATTTAATATGTTGTGGGATTCAAATATCATATCGCTGAAGAAGGTGTTGGCTCTCTAAATACGTGCCCACCGAAACGCGTCGATGCAATCTTTGAGTTGCAATACGTTAAGTCTATGACACAACAACTCTAACTATGAAAGCTATATATGTATTAGAGTATGATTGCGCTTTGGACTATTGTATTGGCCTCATGACAATAGGAACCATTTATTCCTTACTTCTGTTTCCCACTTGTGTGTGTTTTTAATTTGTACTATTACATATTTTTATGTGCATTGTCTTTTATCAATTAACAATGTATATTTTGTTTTTAATATATGTTTGAATACATTGTACACTTTTTATGAAGTTATTTTTATATTTTCCACTGTGTTCCTCTTTGAATTTAATGTTGTGTATATAAGTGTAGATGCTATAGAAATTGTACTCAAAGGTGAATCCTGTTTTGACATATGTATATGCGCTACAACTGCACTGAAAGCTATAAATGGTTGGCTGATGGCAGTGTCACCTATCATTTCAATGGGGGAGAGCTATCATTTCAGATCACCATGGTTTGCAGTTATGCCTCATATGATCGCTTGTGGGTCTTAGACCTCAATGTTATCCACTTCTGTGACATTACGTCTCTACTTATTTGTGTTATACTAATATATTTCTTTTAACCCCTTCACTGCAGGGCAGATTCCCCTGCTGTGCTGGGGGGCGGGTGGCGCGCACAGCGCCCCGGTGCTCATGACGAGCTCAGCTCGTCATGAGCCACAGGGTCTCGTGTGCTCATGACGAGCTGAGCTCGTCATGACCACGCCCGTTCCTTAGAGCGCCCAGCACAGCAGGGGAATTAGCCCCGCGTGTGAGCGTTCTAACAGTCATGAGGAGCTCAGCTCGTCATGAACACACGGGAACCGTGGCTCATGACGAGCTCAGCTCGTTATGAGCATGGGAGGGGTTAATTTCATCATGGTATATTTTATGCAATGTTTCCTCTTTTGCAGAGAACAATGATGCAACTACCAGTGATTCCACTAGGACAAAAGCTATATGAGCCCCTCTCTCGATCTTGATGGTGGTCAAATACATGTAGTATCACGTCAGTTGTCCAACCTATATGAGCGTTGTGAAATGACTCCAGTGGTCGACTGTGTTACAAACACTAGTTTGAGTGACAGTATAGCTTTGAAAACGATGTTAAAGGCATGTTCCACATAACCATACCAACCCATGTTTAAATTATGCGTGCCATAAAAACAAGGACTTTTCAGTATAGGAAGCAATGAGTAACAGCAATACTACTTATAATATAAAGTGTTTATAGAGCCACCAAGTTACAGTCAGAGGTAGAAATTACTGTAGAATAAGGGTATTAATAAACGTAATACTCATAATAGTAATGCAAGATATAATGGTACACATGCTACTGTTACTACTGTTAGTAACAATAACCTTAGTCGTAGTAACAATTACTTCAATAATAATAATAACCACCACAATAATTATATCGAGTAGAAAAAGTAGCAAAAGAAGAGCAATACTACTAGCAATAATAATTATTTTGAGGAAGTAGTTACTGTTATTATTTTGTTGTTGCTGTTGTTGTTAACAATGATATATCTTGTGGACACTCTATATCTTTATACAAACACCAGGAGGAATATGGCTTCAGTATTATCTCTAAATTAATGTATAGATTTAAAAGCCCCTGTTCTTAATCACCCTTCCGCCCTACACCATTTACCGTCAAATGCACATCCTGAAGCTGTTGTTGAACTTGAATCGAAGAATTCAAAGTCCGATGATTTAAGAAAAATTATACATTTACTTGACTGCAGGACACATTTTTGTATTACAGACATAAAATCGATTTGAGGGAAAAATGAATCCAAGGAAATAGAGATACTGTGGAGAGTACCTCCAAGAAAAGAAGAGGTTTCAATAGGGCTTAAACACTATTCAGTGGGGAATAAAAGTTTAAAGAGCGTTTCCTCTTATTGCCTTTGGAATTAATGCCAGATCTCCATTAGTATATAGCTGAAATTACTTAATTGAAGCTACATTCGTAAAACAGGGAGGCAGCTACACAACCATCGTGCTTCTGGAAAACTGTGGATACAGCGACAAAAAAAGTTGCAATCGTTTTGTCAAAAGCCTCAGGATATACTTAAAGTAGATATTCTTCTTTTCATTTTTAATTCATGTAAAGCTGTGACCTTTTACTCCTGTCTGCTGTGTATGTAAGAGTAAAACTCTGGTATTTTCTGAATATCAGCTAAAAATAATGTATTCCTGCAACAACGTCAAGGTTTCCCATTCGAGCTCCCACAACGTTGAAGAAGTGTAACTGTTTCACTGACTAGTCTTACACATGTAATATTTAATTATTTGCCTGTAATTATAAGAATGTATTTAAAACTGCTGTCTCCTTAGAGTATACATAGGGCAAGACTACGACTGGAGTTGGGCCTTATAAGACAATCTCTCTCCTGTAAGGCAGACACCCTGAAGTATTACATAAGGGTATTAAAAGCCGCAGATAACACTCTTAAAGCCTGTCTAAAAGAAACCTTTACCAGTTCTGGGAACCCATGGAACCGACAAATTGTAAAGCCCATAAGATCCCTACAAATTGAGGAATCATCACTAACAGAAGAGTCTCTTCCCTTACAGTTTGGAAAAGGGTTATAAATAACAGGCAAGACAAATCTCATGCCAGATGGACTGCCGGGCCTTAAAATCGTCTACTATTCTGCTCCCTTTGAATGATTCGCACCACCCAGGGCTTCCGCAACCATATCTCTCTGATAGTTTAAACGCATCGGCCTGCAGAAACATGTTTATGCATCTTCTAGGCCTGCAATCTACTGCTTTTAACTGTTGGGCCCTACGTGGTGAGGAGGGGGCTTGTAGATTGTGCAATTACAGGTCCGAATCATGGCTACATCATCTGTGCTGCTGTGCTGCCTTGGATGCCCCTAGAAGAGTCCTCTTAAAGCCATTATATCTAATAAAAAAGGGGCATTAACACATGCTTGGAGGCATCTGCCCTCTGTTTTACACAAACAGATAGTCAAATGCTTGCAAGGTCAGGAAAATATGTGAGAACTTTGGGAAATCTATTCTCTCCTCCCATTGCCTCTTCTCACTTGATCTCCGTTTCTCAAAAACTTATTACAGACTATTTTGCACCATGTCTCAGTGTTTCTCCATTTCACTGAGTCAGAATGTTTTTACCTGGGATTATGGCTATTGTTCGAGATTACCTTGTCTGAACAATGTGTTTTAAATATGATGGTCTGCTCCGTCTTGCCTTGATGATGTAAAGATGTATTGAGGGCATTTCCATTGCAATGGTTTTTATTAACACCGCAAAATTAATGAATCTAGACTGGGATAATCTCCTTAGAGTACAATGAAAATAATAAGAAAACATAACTTTTTTGCCATTTCACAATGTGAACAGTAAGTGAAATCTAGTATATAAGCCTAAATTGTGGAGAATTTTATTTTCTATCGACTGAAATGTGCACTTGAAGGAAGTGGTTGCATAATCAAAGAAAATGCAATTTTACGTCCCCCCCAGTTCGAATGACAGGGAAAAACATGGCTGAATCTTTGACAGGCATGCTTTCTTAGATGCAGGCTGCAACTTTCCTTGTGCGGTGATAAGTGGTAAAACAGGTATCCTAGACCTAATGATGGGATCTGTGACATTTGCAGGCCTACAACTCCAGTACACGAGGAGTGGAGCCATTTCAGATTCCCATGATTCCCACTAACAAGGTCATTTATTTCAGTTTGGATTAATTGTATATAACTGACGTGGACTTCCTAAAAATTGAGCATGTCTGTGGCCACATGGATCTATGTTGAACATCCCAGTAGAGCTTGTTGAGGATACCAAAGGTATGTAAATGATGCTTTATTTTGACTTACCGCTATGTTATGTTATGTTATGTTATGTTATTTATTCTTTTATATAGCGCACGGCTACTCAAAAAGAGTGTCCCGGCGCTTTTATTGGAGAAGGAAGGCTGCCACATAATAACATAACACTGAATAAAAGAAAAAAACAGAAATACAAAACAAGTGCAAACAGAAAACCGGCTACTGAGTGGTCCACATTAGGGTATGGTTCTGTTAGAATGAGACAACTGTAAACAATGAATAATGTGATGAAGAGAAGTTCTATTTGGGATAGGAAAACGTACACTGGTGCAGCAAAAAGCATTAAATATGTTCACCCGCATTGTACTCTATGCATCAACGGCTATGCAGAGAATGGGTATTAAGTCTTACATTCAAATTCATGCAAATATTGAGGCAGGCAGTAGGTGTGGCAGTGCATACCTGATTTATAACTGGATTCACTAAAGCGCAGTGGCGGCTCGCCAAGGGATTGCTGTGGCATGGTGGGGCAGGGTAGGGGCAGGGTGGGAAGTAGTGGACTTCGACATACAGCGGAACAGAGTAAACTAAGTAAATAAATTAATAAAAGTATGTACCTTGCGTGTGCTGCATTGCAAACTTGGTATATATATATATATATATATATATATATATATATATAATTTGTTCCGCTTTCCTTATGCGCTCTGGAATCTCGCCAACCAGCCAGCAAAAAGCACACGGACACGGACCAGTTAGGTGCTGAAATTTATTGCGTTGCAGAAAAAGTCAAAGACGTTTCGGCTCAACGGAGCCTTGTTCACATCAGTGATGTCATCAGTGATGTCATTTGAGATGTCTTTAGTGATGTCACTGACCATGTCATGAATGATCTAATATGTGACATCATCAGCAGTGGATTGCGGGTGCGCGAAATATAGTTAGTACAACTAACTATATAGGAGCAATTTCATTGGTTTTGTATGAGTAAAATGTCCAGCTAACTATAACACCACTAAAACTTATAGTTTTTTGAGTGAATTTCAAAGGCTTTTTAAAAACTAATTCCTAACTATATAACTCCTGAAACCTATGGTTTTTTCAGTGAATTTCAAAGGTTTTTTTAAATGCTAATTCCTAACTATATAAGGCCTGAAACCTACGGTTTTTTCAGTGAATTTCAAAGGTTTTTTAAATGCTGATTCCTAACTATATAAGGCCTGAAACCTATGGTTTTTTCAGTGAATTTCAAAGGTTTTTTAAATGCTAATTCCTAACTATATAAGGCCTGAAACCTATGGTTTTTTCAGTGAATTTCAAAGGTTTTTTAAATGCTACTTCCTAACTATATAAGGCCTGAAACCTATGGTTTTTTCAATGTTTTTAAAAAAAAAATTGATTGGTTAACTGGCTTATTAAGTGTATCTTAGTGAATACATATATTAGCGAGTAATGTTTAAATATTTAAATATATGCATGAGTGATGTAATATGTGACATCATCAGCAGTGCATTGCAGACGTGCAAGTTATAGTGAGTCCAACTAACTATAACGTGGGAATTTCAATGGTTTTATGCGAGTAAAATTTCCAGCTAACTATAACTGGTGTGAAACCTATGGTTTTTTCAGTGAATTTCAAAGGTTTTTTAAATGCTAATTCCTAACTAGAACTGGTGTGTAACCTATGGTTTTTTCAGTGAATATATATATATATATATATATATATATATATATAAAATTTCTATGGCAAAATGAAACCCCTCATTTTGTTCCTTTTCAAATTAAATGTATTAAGTGTTACCACTTTATTCCAATCAAGATGACTTCAGGTGTGCCATACTTTTGTCATAAGTAAGACTGTTAGCGTTCTAGTTGTTCTTTAGAACACTCTGGGACATTCTGTCATTGGGCTATAGTTGGGCTACATCTGGCTGATATTTGGGCTACATTTGGGCTCTTTTGTCTCTGGTGGCCATCTTGGGAGACTGCATATCAGAATTTTTTTAATGAAAGATCAGGGGATTTGAGAAGTCACTCAAAATGTGCCCTAATTTTTCTTTCTTCAGCACTAATCATAATTTCTATGGCAAAATGAACCCCCTCATTTTGTTCCTTTGCAAATTAAATGTTTTAAGTGTTAACACTTTATTCCAATCAAGATGACTTCAGGTGTGCCATACTTTTGTCATAAGTAAGACTGTTAGCGCTCTAGTTGTACTTTAGAACACTCTGGGACATTCTGTCATTGGGCTATAGTTGGGCTACATCTGGCTGATATTTGGGCTACATTTGTTTTTTTTTGTCTCTGGTGGCCATCTTTGGGCTACATTGGGCTACATTTGGGCTCTAACATATATATAGCCCAATGTAGCCCAATATATATTTTTTCAAAGTTAATTTTCGTAAAAACCACTGGAGCACATATCTTGAGACATAGCAAAGGCACATCGGGCTACCAGTCCCTACAATTTTGCCAAGTTTGGTGGAAAACCATTCAGCCGTTCGGGCTAAAAGTGAGTCCAACCGCCCGATGGAAATTAACATGGGGAAAACACGTTTTGGGACCCCCCTTTTATCTCGGCCCCCGATTGACGAATCCCCCCCAAACTTTTCAGGGAAGGAGCGGAGCGCCGCGAGGCAAAGTTAAGGAAAAGTTCAGGAAGATTCCTCAACCGGCGCCAAAGTTATTCCTAATAGAATGTTGCGATTTCCCTATGGAAAACAATCCTAACTATATATATACCTACTGGCTATCGCCAGTAGGTAATATATATATATGTGTATATATATATATATATATATATATATATATATATATATATACATATATATATATATATATATATATATATATATATGTATATATATATATATATGACGCTCACAGAAACCTTATCATGCGATAAGATGAAAGCAGCACTCCGGCAGTATACTAGACACAGCGTTTATTGACAGCAAAAAACAAACGTTTCGGCGGTTGCCTTCCTCGGTGTTTTCTCACCGGTACCATGCAGTTCAAAACTTTAAATGCACTTTTGCCAGAATGGTAAACAACAACAAGGGACTTGCCCTTCCTAGCACCACAGTGGGCGCCATCTTGAAGTGGGTTATATACTCCCGAAAATCGGACTTTTCAAGACAGAAGGGTCACAAAATATATATATATGAAGAACCGCTCCAAAGAATACTGCAGACTGCAGCACCCTCACGGAGAAAAACGGACAACAACTTCAGGTAGCGTTTGCAGTGTCTCTTATTTTATTATCTTAGATAAGTGCAGCGGAAGTGCCATAGACCGGACGCGTTTCGGCGACCCTGTCGCCTTGTTCACCGAAATAAAAGAGTATTTGCCATTGCACACTGAAAAGATTTAAAAAACGGCAAATCACCAATCACAGCACCAGGATCTGTACCACGTGACTACATCATGTAACATAATAAACATGGTAAACAGACTATTATAACACATGGTAATTCAACATAAATGGTTAGAATCTTAATAATTCATTATATCAGTTCTAATACTGTTTTTTATACATGCCGATATATATGATATATTATTAAATGATATTTTATTGCAAGATACTGGCAGATAGTTACAAAGAGATTCTACCAAGGATTATAAACTTTTCCATAAGGCTACCATCAGATATACAGCCATAAAATTAAGAAGGTATACAAATTTAAAGTTGGATTAGCAAAATACTTCTTCAAAAAGTGGCCGAACAAGATTTCCCACAGAGCAAACCCATATCCACTATTTGGTACACTGGGTGACTAAAACCAAAAACCATTGCCTAGTACTTTACTCTGTGAGATTCCATGTAACAAAATGGATACCTATAGGGTCTAATATAGAGTAAAAGCAACCAACACTCAACTTTAACATATGCTTTATCAAAGTAAAGTGTTAAATCTAGTGCTTTTTTCATTACATTTCATAACAAACAGATCACGCCTACAGCTATGATCATTGGCTTGTCACCACAAACACTTCAGACCTGCTGCAACAAGTATAAACTTTGCCACACTCCAAAAAGTGCAATACTAGTAGTCTCTTTAGTGAAAGCACACAAATTCGCCCAATCAAATTCTATACTCAGGGAAACCAAAATGTAACTGGAGCTTAAGACCCTCTCAGTAAGACTCTGGAAGCTTGTTTTGTTGATCTCATAAGCTCAGGTGACAGTGGCACTGTCAAACCGGAGCTAAAAATCCACATAGATTAGTTTTGCCCTGGGTTCTCAAACACAAATTGCACTCTAAAGTCTAAAGTTAATGACTGCTGTCCTGCCTTTCGTGCTGCTGCCAGAGAAAAAGCAAACACTGTAAATTACCTAGAGAGGAGGAGGAGCCTCAGCAGGCAGACGTGTCCTGCTGAGGCTCCGCGATCGGGCTTTCATACTGCCCGCTTCCTGGCGTCGCCCCGACCTGTACTGACATCAGCCAGGTGACGGAACGCATGCAGCACCAGGAGATGCCGCAAAATCATACCTGGGTGCGCTCCCAACAACCCTACTCACGGAAGCAGTCTGCAGTGCCTGGCATAATTCGTCCTGCACGGCTCCACCAAAATGGTGGCCAGCGCGATGCCCACACGATCGGAGGCTGCTCCCGGTAGGTAGGGTTGCCGGCTGCTCGCTGATTCCTAGCGGAGCCTCCCGCTAACATATCTGGGCGGGGGGCGCACAACTGGCCCCTAGTGCTGTGGCGGCTCCCCCTCGCACTACCCTCCTTGCAACTTGCCTGGACCTAAGATGGCGGCCGCCAGTGACCGCAGAGCGAAGATCGGCGCCACGCGGGGCTTGCTCTTAACCTGCCTGGGCTTCATGTGGTCTCCCCCTGTGATTTCCCCGCCTGATTCCAGGTTGTCCCCCCAGGTTGGGACTGTGTTCTTTCAACATTGCCGACAGGGCCCAGCAATACCTGCCTGACCTGCCTTCAGCCCCGAACAGCCTTCGGTAGAGCAACTTCCGAGGGGTGGGCCGTGCTTTGGGGGACCCTGGCCCTCGCGCCCCACAACGCCAGTGACTACTACTGTTTGGCACAGGTCTCCTGATCAGATCCACTACCCCTGTCGGGCGGCAGCTGCCCGGGGTTGAGTCCGGTCACCGATACACTGCGAAGACAGTGCCTCTGGATTGCTTTGGTTTTTACTGGAACTTGTTTCTGTCCCACCGGCTGCCGTCACAGCGCCCCACGGCCAACGCGTGACCGCACCAACACCTTCACCACCTTGCGCAATCTCACGCCCACCGAGCCGGATGACCGCAAGCTCTCCAAGATGGCGACGCGCCTGCGGCTGGCCTCCAACTTCATCTCCCACCTGAACTCCCACCTTCTCTCCTGGACTTCTTGTCTTTTGTTCTGTCCTGACCGACACGTTGCTGCTGTTTTCGGACAGTTTTCTCTGGACTCTAGCCCTCCTCCCATTCCCTCGTCCTTTAACCCTTTTCCCCGTGGATGATCCTCAAATGTTTCCTCCCTTTTCTGCCTCCCCTTCTCTCCATACCCTTGCATCCCTCCCACCCTCCCTTTGTGCTGTGACTGCACCCACACTTATGGAACTCTGCTCTTTGACTTATTGTAATAACTCTAATCAATGGTATTGGCTTTAGACCTTGCACCATATACTATTCCTATGCGACTCTTAGAGTATATCCAGTCATATCCCCATCCTATGTATATAGAGATAACTCTAATCACTAGTGTATGCAGTAGACCTTTGTGCTCTCTACCATTCCTATGTGACCCTTAGAGTATATCCAGTCATATTCCTTCCTATGTATATAGAGATAACTCTAATGACTAGTCTCCTATGTGACTTTTAGAGTATATCCATGTGTATCCCTTCCCTATGTATATAGAGATAACTCTAACGACTAGTTGCCTATGTGACTGTTAGAGTATATCCATGTGTATCCCTTCCCTTTGTATATAGAGATAACTCTAATCACTAGAACATGCCGTAGTCCGCATTGCTCTCTACCATTCCTATGTGACTTTTAGAGTATATCCAGTCTTACCCCTTCCCTATGTATATAGAGATAACTCTAATCACTAGTTTATGCAGGAGTCCGCTGTGCTCTCTACCATTCCTATGTGACTCTTAGAGTATATCCATGTGTATTCCCTCCCTAAGTAGATAGAGATATCACTAGTATATGCCTAGAATTTATCCATTTGTATCTCCTCCTTGTGTGACTTTATCTCTTGTACATTTGCAATTTTTTCCGCTTGTACCTTTTTATAACGTATGTAATCCTAAGTCCGTATGTTTTCAACTGGTTCTTATGTAAGTCCAAAATTTGCAAATTTTTTGTCCGCTTGTAACCTTCAGTCCTTATGTTTGAAACTGGGTCCTATGTAAAGCGCTCCGACACCTTCGGGTAAAGTTCGCGCTATATAAAATCGCACAAATAAATAAATAAAAAAATTAAAATAGTTATCTAAAGCATCTTACTAACATCCAGTGTCATGTGTTTACCTCTGACAGTTTAGGCTCAGGCAGTCACGCTGCTGTTGACACTGGCCCTGTGGAGGGAAAGAACATTTTTGTGGAAGCACATATCTTCTGCCCAATTGAAACATCTACTCCTGGCTAACAATACATTGGAGGAGCCAACGTTCCTCTCCTGGTATTGCTTTTTAAAACCCTTTTTTTGGCTAATTACATATTGCCTGGCGACATTTGCTCCTTCAAGCCAGACCTAATAAAGCGACAAGCTTCTAGAACATTGCCTATAGGTAACATGCTATGAGATTTCACGAATCGACATCTGAATACCCAGAAGAAAGAGGAAATTCAGAAAATGAGAAAGACATTTATATTTTGTTCTGGAGTTATTTCAGTGTCAGGCCGAAAGTAATATGCTATGTTTCTGGCTACATTTGAAACAGACACGAACATGCTCTGCATCTTAAACTGTCATTACTCTAAGTAACAGGAATCCCTGTGCACCTTAATCTGGCACACTGAAATTACCAGATTTGTATTGAGAAGAAAGAAATGTGTTTAAGGTTTATCGTTCCGAGTCCAGCGCTGTGCATAAACATAAGCCATTAAAAGCCTTTTCATCTGAATTTCTTAGCAGGGATCAAGGCAATTTTACTAGTTCCTTAAATTCAAAAGGATTATAGGTTGAAGACAGAAATTATGCAGTGAGCCCTCTGAAAAAAACAGGAAACATTTTACCCATAAATCCAGTGCCATAACATACCATTTACTTATCTTAATGTGATTGTGTAGTTAGGGTATACATATTACTTTCTCAAGCCCTGCCAGCAATTTTCCAGTTATCGACACCACCTCACTAAAATGGCAATCAGATGAGCCCCAAGACCACTGACATTGAGGGGTAGATTGATCATTCTTTCATGCAGCGCAACGCAGCAAGTCACCTTGTGTTGCGCTACACGAAAGGACAGGAATGCTCCATATCTTCCATTATAAGGGGCATTCCTGTCCTTTCATAGTGCTGGCGCATTTTTGGCTGCCTTGCGCCAATGCAGGTACCCATGCGTCACTTTGCAAGGGTGTCTGTGTTGTAGTCAGAATTGTTTTTCGTGTAGGAAGGAATGCCTTCCTGCACAAAAAATATCATGAAAGGCATTAAAAAATCATGAAAGCCATTTAACTCTTTCTATGTGTGCTGCAGAATGCAACACATGTAGGAAGAGGAAACAATTAGGAGAAATATCTTCTGGGTTGCCATAGCATTTTGATGCATGCCCAGGTCTATCACTACAGGTAAATCTGGGAATGTGTCAAAATCCATGGGTGGATGCATGGGAACGCCCACGATTCACCTATGGAATGCCTCCCTGCTGCGATTAGCATTGCCTTGCATTACTCTAGATTTATAAAGCCATGCAGCAAGGTGGCCGTGCATTGCTGGATACATCCCTCTTAGGTTCTGTGTCGTCCTTGTGCAAGAGCAACACAAAATATGGACCTCATGTTCAGATACACGGGGCGGAATCATCAAGAGACTCACTGTTTTTTTTTAACATGTGAAATGTCTAAAGTTCACACATAACTCGGAAGGACTGCAGCTCTCCATTACCGACTTGTCCTGTCTAAAGTGCATGCATTACTCAAAGAACGCCTGAGCTTCAGCCACCTCAAACACTTAAGTGGGCGGCTATGTGCACAGGCAGTACAGCTCCTCATGATATGGGCCCTGGGGCTGGATCATGATCCCATCCTGTGCGCAGCACCGGCAGAACTGTTCTGTGCATTACCTTTTCTCGCTTACACCACACACATTAACTCAAAACATATGCTGACAGCGGACACCAAGAGAAGAAGAGACAGTTACTGCCCGGTGGTTCCGATATCTACTGTTAGCAGTATACAGGGCTCGAGTCGGGGTACCACGCGGGTTGACGGCGTCTCCCCACTCATTTTACCGGGAGCTCGGTTACTAAAAAAAACTTCAACTGAGTGCAAGCCACCTTTCGTGACGTCACTTCCTGTTGTGACGTCAGCATCCCCCCCACTTCTTTTTTTAGGACTTGTGCCCTTGCGGTGTATGTACTTACTTGAAAAACTTATGTACTAACAATTTACAAGTTAATTTCTGCACTCTAAAAGGGGAAAAAGCATCTCACAGACCCCCTTCTATATCGGTGCACTGCACAGAACAGGATCTTGAAAAGGCCCAGTGAAACAAGTCATTCTCTCACTGAAGGAGCATCAGCAGGATGCTCCAAACTGTGCCACAATATTTGGCTCCGCTCTCATATCTGGAACGCCAGGTCCCTTTCTACTATACCCAAGTAGGCATTTTCGCTGCATTTGGGAGCCAAAAAGAGTTGCTTGGAGCGATGATGAAGTGGAAGGTTTTTCAAGATGTAAATGATTGCAGGAATGTCATTCTTTCAAGCACCATATTTAAATATATGTGGAACATATTAATGCACAGAAAGTTATTATTTTTACTCTGCCATTGTGAGGAGTTATGAGACTCCGTCAAGGTGGAGGGAAACATCTGCTTAATGTATTGCTCCCTGCCAGGATGGCAGAGGTTTCTCCACTAAAGTGCTGCTTTGAGCAATAGGTGGCACCTCTGGTGGAATTTTTTATCTGAGTTGAAAGAATGTCTAAATGAAATGTGGGTAGTAAAATTATACCTCAAAAATTTGGGTACATTGTCATGGCAAAGATATTGAGTCTCAGTTACAACTGAGAGGTGGTTTACAGCTTAGTTGGGACATTTTGTACATTTATTTTGGGAAAGTCTGCAACCCGTTGTGTCGCAGACTTTAATGGGTGCAACTCCATTGTACATGGTTTCCGTCTGTCCCTCAAAATCAAGTAGCTGTTTCACCGCCATTTTTTGTATATTTACCTGCATACCTTAATGGACCCAATTTAAGGGAACTCTGTTTAGTACAGTTGTACCTAATTAGGAGACAGTGGTGATTCTATTACTTTTAAGGGGCTTTCTGTGAAACACCTCTATCAAATTAGACCCAGTGAATATTTCTGACATTCTTTGATTGAGATTGCACTTCTGAGCATAATGATTGATCTAAAAAATATTTAGTGAGCGGTGTGATTGCTATTTCTTCAAAAAGATTATATTAATGCATGAAGGTTTAATTTCACCCTTTTTTACTGTTGCATAGACTCTGTCAACCATAAGAACGTGAAACTCAACTGACCTAAGTCCCGTATCATGCAGTGTAGCATTCAACACTGTACATTGCCGGTGACAAACCCATATCTGCAATCCTCCAGGACATCACTTCCTTCATTGTTTCACCCTGTTTTTAATGATGACAAGGGCCATCATCAGAATAAAGTGAATTTAGATGTCCCTCAGTTATTTTTAGCTCCTGTACCCTTTTATTCCAATCTACACACGCCACACTTATTTTTGTTCCTCCAAGGCACACAATCTGAAAAGACCTGCAGTAAAGAGCCCCCTCAAGGGGGCACCAACCTAACGAGGCGCTGCCGGTTGATGAAGCATGCCACTCATTTGGATGAGTAAGGGCTCTTGCTTCTCATGATTTGTACTCCTTCGACCTCTTCGTTTGTGGGATGACACAAAGTGTGCTCTTCCACAAGGTATTCTATAAGAACTGTATACCCTTTCTTTATTGTCTATGTTAGGAAAGACATATGCTGGACGTTTATTGCTCCCAGTCCCCTCTTGTTTTAATGTTAAAAAATACCTAGTGCAAAAATATACATTATAATAAATTTGAACTTTAAAATTAACAAAAACATTGAAAACCAAAATATAGTGTGGAAATGATAGCCTGTGTATTTAAAAAATTGTTCCAATACTTAAAAAAAATATTTTATATAATTAAAATGAATGTATCTTGTATGAATTATTTAAGCAAATATGTCCTCAAATTACAGTTCATAAAAAATAACATAATTTCTATTTTGATTTTTTTTTTAAATTACAAAATATAAATTAATCTCAAAGTATTTTTTCTAAACATCGGTTTGTCTGAAAATGAAAAAAATTGGCGGGGCATATTTATGATGGTTTTGCATCGCCCTGGCACCAAGCAAGGGGTCACTAGCGCGAAGCAAAAGCGAAGTCAAATTTATCATGCCGCTGAAGCCACCTTGCATGGCCCTTAATGGCTTGATAAATCTAGAGTGATGAAAAGCAGCTCAAAACTCAGGATGTTACTCTGCCCCCGGGACGGAGGTGTTCTATGGGTGGAGCAAGGGTGTTCCCACGTAACCACTCGTGGATTTTGGCATTTTCCCAGATATACCATTACTCATAAACCTGATAATGTGTTAAAATGCCACGCCTCCCCAAATATCTTTATTTCTGATCGTTTTTTCTACTTTCTATGTTTTTATGGAGAAAAGTGTCTCTTCCTGCACATAAAAAATCCTGTCTGAAACACAGGCACCCTTGCACCATGATGGAAGGGTCAGATTTACTATTCCCACTTTAAACTAAGCAGGACTGTGGAAAGCATTGGACACTGGAAGGGTAAGATTTACTATTCCAACTCCAGACCAAAGATATTGAGGAAAGGGGTGAACTCTGTAGGGGGTCAAATTTACTATTAGTACTCCAAACTTGGTAACATTGCGGAAACTGTTGGAGTCTGGGGGTCAAGATATACTATGCCCACTCCAAGCTAAGCAAAACAGAGAGAATAATGGATGCCGATGAGGAGTCTGATTTACTATTCCCACTCCACACTAAGCAACACTGCAGAATGTGCTGGACTCTGGGAGGGTCAGGTTTACTATTCCCGCTCCACACTAAGCACTATTGAGGAAAGTGTTGGAAACTCAAGTAATTACCACTCCAAAATGAGCAACATTGAGGATAGTTGTGGATGCAGGAGGGCTCAGATTTACTATTCAAACTCCAAACTAAGCAGCAATGTGGAAAGCTTTGGACATTGGAAGGGCCTGGTTTACTATTCCAACTCCAAACAACAAACAATGGGGAAAGAGTTGAACTCTCCAGGGGCAAACATACTATTCTTATCCCACAATAAGCAACACTGGAGAAAGCTTGGGACTTTGGAAGCCGGATATGCTATTAACACTGCAAAATAATCAACATTGGGGAAATGTTGGATGCTGGGAAGCGGTCAGATTAGGCAAAGTGTTGGACTTTAGAGGGGTCATATTTACTAATCCCGCTCCCCACTAAGCAACTTTGAGGGAAATGTTGGACTCTGGAAGAGGTCAGATTTACTATATCTACCCCACACCAAGCAACACCCTGGAACACATTGGACTCCGGAATGGTCAGATTTACTATTCTAACTCTAGAGTGGTCAAAGAAATGTTGGATGCTGTGGAGGGGTCAGATTTAAAATTCCCACTCCAAACAAAACACAATTTAGAAAAGTGTTAGACTTCGGAAGGGTCAGATTTACTTTTGCCCTCCACACTAAGCAACATTTGGGAAAGTGTTGGACTCTGGAAGGGGTCACATTAACTATTCCTACTCACACCAACAAATACTGCATAACGCATTGAACTCCAAACAAAGAAACATTGAGAAAAGCACTGGAAACTCTTGAGGACTCAGATATACTATTATCACCCCAAATTAAGTAACACTGTGGAAAGTGTTGGTCACTGAAAGAGTAAGATTGACTATTCACAATCCAAACTAAGCAACACTGTGGAACATTTTTGATTCTGGGGTCATCAACTTTACTATTCCCATTCCAACTAAACAACATTTGGAAAAGTGTTGGACACTTAGGGGCCGATTCTGATCAGGGTCGGAAAGCACTCCGACCAAGCCGGATCCGGGGTGTTTTCTGACCGATCCGGATTCCTGCAGTCCGACCGAGCGAGTACGATGCGGCCGTATGCCGTCGGACTCAGTTTGGTCGGACTCCCACAGAAGTCAATGGGAGCCGGTTGTACGACGCGTACATGGGCTCCCATTGACTGAATGGGTACGTCATGGACAAATGCGCCCCCTACAGTGGTTACGCATCGGTGCCTTCCGCACCATACTTTCCTGTGTTGGGGAGACCCATGGGTCTCCCCCTGTGTCCGAGTCGTAAGGCTGCGGGTAAGAGGGGGCCTGACGCGGACCCCCGAAGTCCGACTCTGGATGCTATTGTGAGCCGGACGCTCCGACTCGATCCGGCTCTCCGAATCGAGCATCGTACTAGCTCGGTCGTGAAATGTCTCCATTGCGCGCCATGGTTTGCTTGTGATCGAGTTGTACAGAGCGGTTCGGACCCGGAAACGATTCGGACGGAGATTTCGCGCTTGTTCGCATCGTACTTTGACATCCGGACCCGTGTACGACTCGGACGGAAATGCAGCCTCCGAATCGCATCCGCTAATGCCGAACCCGATTCGGTACCCTTCCAACCGAGATTGGAATCGGCCCCTAAGAGGAAAGGTCAAATTTTATATTTGTGCTACATAAATTTACATAAATAAAATAGAAATGAATACAAATATCAGAAATGTTTTACCTAATGAAGTAAAAAACATAACATTTAAAAAATAAACCTATATAAAGTTACATTAATATAAAAAGTTAATAAATGTGATAATAGCTAACATATACATTTCATTACCACAAAACTTTCATTGAAATGTTTAATTTGTAATTTAAAAAAATTATTACAGTTTTTACAATGTATCTACACAATGTTATTAAAATATTTAAAATAGAAAAATGACAATTTTTAAACATTACCCATCCAAAACCCATTTCAAACCCGGGAATCCAAAATATAAATAATACATACATATATATATATCCACTACACCAGCCCTTTTTGCCTAAACATGTGGCATTCTGGGAGTTGTGGTGCAACGATTTCCGTGAAGCATTGCAACAGGTGGCCTGAATATCAAGGGGGAGGAGCGTAGCAACATCAGCATCATAAGGTAGCAGGAAGCTCAGACCGGGACATTTTGGTCGGGTGAAGGGCGCTGAGGAAGGCGGACAATGCCGAAATGCATTCGCCGCCACCGGACCTTGTTCTCCATGAATAAAGCCTCTTCAAAGTACTTCTCCTTCGTGGTTGATTCCTTCTTCTGGATGCGGAAGGTGTGTGTGGATATATATATATATATATATATATATATATATATATGCAGAAAGAAGAGTTGCCCCCAAATGAAGAAGCCACACACGGCGAGCTGTTGACCTTTTAATCACAGGATTGCAGAAGCATACAGCCGCAGGTCCGCAGCTTCAGAAATCAAAGGTGCTGCAGGAACGACGGGTCCGATCCATGGATGTTGTATGGGCATGGCAGCCGTCCTGGCAAACTCTGAGCATACCCACTGGGGTAAGACTGAACATTTTGGTGGTACAGTGGCACCCACTTGGGTTTGATTATAGCGAACTACAGTTACCAGCATTCAAGCGCACACGCCCACATGGGCGGAACATTTAAAGCGGCGCAGGTGGTTTGCTTCGCTTCTGTTTTCCACACGCCAGTGAACAAGGGCAGTAGAATGCCTGAAACGCGTCTGGCTTTGCATTTGTGTTCAGAGTGCCAGGCTGTATGCTTCTGCAATCCTGTGATTAAAAGGTCAACAGCTCGCCGTGTGTGGCTTCTTCATTTGGGGGCAACTCTTCTTTCTGCATCGATAGCGGCCTGCCTTAGCCGCGAGGAAGCCCCACTGCTCATCACGCAGGTCCGCAGCTTCAGAAATCAAAGGTGCTGCAGGAACGACGGGTCCGATCCATGGATGTTGTATGGGCATGGCAGCAGTCCTGGCAAACTCTGAGCATACCCACTGGGGTAAGACTGAACATTTTGGTGGTACAGCGGCACCCACTTGGGTTTGATTATAGCGAACTACAGTTACCAGCATTCAAGCGCACACGCCCACATGGGCGGAACATTTAAAGCGGCGCAGGTGGTTTGCTTCGCTTCTGTTTTCCACACGCCAGTGAACAAGGGCAGTAGAATGCCTGAAACGCGTCTGGCTTTGCATTTGTGTTCAGAGTGCCAGGCTGTATGCTTCTGCAATCCTGTGATTAAAAGGTCAACAGCTCGCCGTGTGTGGCTTCTTCATTTGGGGGTAACTCTTCTTTCTGCATATATATATATATATATATATATATATTAGAATAATATTGAAAGAAACTCCTTAAGCCACAAAACCCGATAAACTCTACTATCCCAAATAAATAGGATTAAAATAAAAAGAAATCATTTTAAAAATGTAACTAAAACTATAAAAAGTAATACAAATATTTTAACTACTAAAAAATCAAACATTGATTTAAAACACTACCTACTGCAAACCCATTGAAAACCCACAACTTGAAAAAAATAAAATTACATATTTAATTAAAATAAAAAGTATTACACTGACGAAACATTAAAACATCTGAATAAAAAGCAACATTAAAACATTAACCATTATTTAATAAAATAATAAAGTGAATTTTACAACACATCCTAAAAACATAAAATAAATATTGAAAATCACAAATTGAAGTAACAAATGTTTTATTCTTTGATCTTATTGTTAATTAAAACCTTAAAATCGACATTAAAAACGTCAACATTATAGTACCCATGATATTATGATATTGATATTAAACACCAGCAGTATTCTGCCACTGATATTACGGATGCACAGCTTTACTTTGTTGTTCTGTTTGGTGTTACTCTTCTAGTCCTCTGACCCCCAGATCATCATTATTCTTTGTGTTCTGTTTAAAGTGTAATGAGACTTTATATGTTTCTGATGCAGAAATGCTATAGAAAACTATCGAATAAATAATAACTACATGAAAATAATGGTCCAAATTATATGTTTAAAATGACAGAAAGAGAAAAGATGAGAAACAGAATATAAGGGAGCTGCCTTCTCACTTCAAATTAGTACGGACTGGTATGAGGAGCAATGAATCAGTAAAAATTGATTTTCCATCAGTAAATTAGTCATTCCAGTGTATTACGTCATTGTTATGCAAATATTTGAAAAGGGAGGGAGGCTATACAAGTAGATTTGGAGAAAAGAGGGAAATATTATGAGGGGACATGGAGTTTCAAAAGAGTTATGAGATATGAAGGAGAAACAATGCAATATGCTCTGCAAAACTATGCATTGTAATATGAACAGTAGTTGAAAAGCATACGAGTGAGAAAAAGTTGAGGACAGGTATGAATCTTAGATGAGATTTCATAAAGAATATGATTACAAAGCAGAAAAAGCAATTGGTGTGGAATATCATGCGGTTATGGAATATCACATAGTTGAACTGCAGGTATAAAAGACTAAAGAAATTGAAATTTACAAGAAAAGTGATGGATCGAAGATGACATAAAGCACATGATCCTATGAAAAATGCAATCAGAGATTGGCGGGTGAGATGGCAGTGGGACCTGGACAGCCATCAGTAGTAATGCAGATAATTCAAGAAAATCGCTGTATGGAATAGATTTTCGAAAAAATGTCATAAAGATATAATTTGAACAGAATTACAGAAATATTTCTGAATTCTCAGCATGAAAGTAGAATAATAGACATAAGGGGCAATTCTAAAGAAATGAATGTGGCGAAAAAGAGGAATGGTTGATCATTTAGGGGTCAGTTAAATAAACATGAACGAAACCACAAACGTCCTCAGGGTACCAAGGAGGGTTAAAGTGTTCAGTACAAAGGGGCCTAAAGTGTTGCAGTAGGTGGTGAGGGTAATTGTAACATAAAGTAGTGAGGCTTCCAATTAGGGAGGTGAATGATACTTCAATTACAGTTGTAGAAAGATGAAACAGTGATCTTGCTATTTTATTTTGCTTTCTCTTTTGTTATTAGTATTACTATAATCTCTAAACCATCTCAAGGTGCAACTGGGGAGTCTCAGAAAAAGCATAATCCAACCAATAGTGTCTTATAGCAGTAGCAATTAGAGGGTTTGGTCACTCGTACATGCGTTACTTTTTCCATTTGTTAATGAGATTGAAAAATAACTTGTGAATCACAACCTACAATGGTCCTAATATGTGTAGCTAGGGGTGAATAAAGGTACATTCTTAACCCAGCTTAATGATCACATGCAGTCACATAGAGAAATTGTTCTCGACAGATAACTTGGGCTGGTGACTATGGTGCATTTGACAGTGAAGCAAAGGATCCTAAGTCACTGACAGTCTGTGTAGGCTGCTAAGTGTGGCTCATATATGGTCATTATTTCTAGTTAAGTTTCCGGTCTGGCAACTCTGTGTCATACATTTTGTAGCCTATTCTTGGAGTAAACAGTCATTTTGGGAATCATTGAATTAGCAATTCTTGGTTTTATTCTTGTACACATATAACGAGGCACACATTGGTAGTACAGAGGAATGAATTTTGAGTAATTTATTTGTAGCCAAATGGTTTGATTATACTAGTCGCTTCGGTGTACAGATGAGGTTACTGTCGAGGTCTAACCAACATATTCCAAAAACTGTTAAGTCTTGTTACCTGAATGTCACAAGGAAGCATTGAGGACTGTACCCAAATAGGCCTAGTGAACTGAGGAGAATGCCATGGGTGCAACACCACACTACTGTGACCCTGATCATGAGCATTGGAATCTAATACTCCCTCATTGGGAACACAGCAGTTGCCGTGCTGGAGGAGCGCTGAATCACTTCCGATCACTGCTGGAGCTGGTTGCGTAAGCTCAGAGGAGAGCCTGCATGAATGGTGCTGCCACACCTCCTGTGTGTAGCTGACTCTAAGGAACAGGGCCAGAGCATTGCGAGAGCCGACAGACAGGGCACCTGCTGAGACACTGCAAAGCTTTCTCACTGCTGGAGTGGGTAAGACTGGTTAGAGGCCTATCGGGTCCCAGGGGACTTGCTACTAAAGGTGCAGCGATGCCAAGATACTGTTGACTATCTTTCTAAGAGTAGGAGTAGACTATTGAGTTAAGGCCCGGTAGTGAGCATTCTCTAGATGCAGCCATCAATGAATGTGGAATACCCTCTACCATATTACAAAGAGTGGGTGGGACATGGATTTGCTAGCAAAACACTAGAGCCTCAATCTTAAGGGGAAATGTGTTATTGTTTATATAGGTCATAACATTGCTTTTAATGTGCATATAATTATAAATAAAATACTTATTCTTATTATAAAAAAAAGGATTTGACTGGACATTGCATTACTGACACCACTATGCACTTTTTGAGTTATGAATTTTGTTCACTAACTTGTATTTACACTTCCCTCGAGGGAGCCTTTCACTACTCTTCCATGTTTACCCAGTTGCTCATGCTCCACAGAAGGTTGGGCCCCAAGGCATCAGCAGTAAAAGGCCTCAACCAACACATTAGACCTCGTAACCCCTGAGTTCCCTGTGGCCCTCGGAATGGGGTTCTGACAGCTTCTAAAATGGACCCGATGGTGCATTGCACCCTAAGAAAATAGCACTAAATGCTACAGGACACAAACAGTGGTAGCCAGAAGCTGCAAACTCTCTCTTAGTTTGTTGTTCCTGTGCTCCTGCAGTAGGATTTTCGCCCCAAACTACCCTTTATTACTCAAGCTGAAGTAATTGTATAATTTCAGTGATTTGACATGACAAGAGTAATGTGTAATTATTGAAATTACTCCAATTACTCTGGTGTAATAAAGATGTCTCCTGGGCCTACCCAGAAATCCCTACAACCATAACTCATGGTATACCACCATTCTAACAATGGAAAAAAGGAAATTACAAACAATCATCAGACAGGTAAATTAGCAATTTCAGGTCAGTTTTAGAACGTCAGCCTTCAATCTGTCTGTTTCTGACATAAGTATTACCATTAAAAACAGACATTAAACTTAAAATATAACCTTTAAGTGAAAGAATTGTGACAGAAAACTGATTTATTTGATGGTTGACAATTTTCCTTCCTTTCAAGTACAAAACAGTTACAGATGACACTTCTATCATGTAAAGCACAGTACCTCCATTAAACACACTGTCCTAGGAATCAGCAATTCAATGTGGTCTTAAAAACAGATGTGGAGCATCTCTCCAGGCACAAATCAGTACAACATGGAACTCTTGGTTAATTCATCCAATAAGAATATGAAAGATCAAGCGCAAGATGCTGTAACTTTACCACCTTAGGTAAATGTTTAACCACTTGGATGCTAAGCGTATTTTTTCTTCTTCATGTAATTTCCATTGAAACCAATGGAAACTCCATGACGAGCTGGGCTCGTCATGAGCGTCGAAGGGGTTAAGAATTCATCTGATATATTTTATACCTGCAAATAAAACATGTAGATTGCACATCAAATGTTGAGAAATAACATTCATATTAATTGGATTAATTGCAGCCATTAGAACTGGTCTAAAAAAGGCAGCAACTGTGGTTCATTTTTTTGATTACTTAATATGGTTCAGCAGGTCCACTGTTGCCTAAGTGTGAGAAATTAGGTTGTTGTTTGAATGGGGTGATGCCTATTGAAGAAACAGACACAATCCGTGTCCGAGTAAACCACAAAAGTCACAAAATTTGCTTATGCTTAACCCCTCGGCAGCTTGGTACAAAAGCAGTCAGTCTTAACTTATAGGCAATGTGTAATGTATGTAGGCAGTACACAAACAGTAATAAAAAGAGAAAAACACACATGGAAAATTCCACACCAATTTCCAAAAATAGGGTAAATGGTAATAAATTATTTGGCACCCAACAAACAAAAATCCAATCAGTAGAATAAGAGTTATATTTTTTTTAAGTTTAAGGTCAAAACTAGTGCCTAAAAGATCAAAGTGCCAACCGCAGACATCTAGTCACATGAGACCAGGTCAAAGTAGGAAAGTATGGCCAACCATGATGGAGTGGGAGCCAAATACATAAGTGGATTCGGCTCGGTCGGCGCTTACCTTTGGACTTAAAAAATACATTTCTATAAAAAGTCTTTGAGAAGGTAGAAGTTCAGCAGAACAAGATTGCTGGTTTTGTCCAAGGAGGAGACATCATTGAAGACCCTTTGAATGAGGTTGCAATGAACATTTCTTTGTTCAGACTTAGAGCCTATTTATGAGTTTGGCAGTCCAATGTACCGCCAAACCCACGGTGGTGGTGCGGCAACTGCCACACTGCAGCCCATGCCGTGCAGTAATGGACTTTGGCGCTGCCATGGCTGAGCCTTAGCAAGGCTCCCCCTGTGGGACCGTCAAAGCTCCTAATCTGGCATCCTGTTGAGTTTGGCAGGTGGGAGTGGGGCAGTTGTGTGGCGGCCCACTCCCACAACACACCAAGTTCACAAGTAAGGTCCTTACAGGCACATGCATCAAAGCCTTTTGCGATCGCAAACGGTGCAATTCGCAAAAATCGGCCGTTTGCGATCGCAAAATTAGCTTTTACGATGCATCAAGGGTCAAGGCCCTCGCAATTTGAGAATTTGCAATTAATTGCGAGTTCTCAAATTGCGATTGCATTTATGGAATCACATTTTGCATATGCTACAGCCCATAGAAATGGAGGAAAGGTAAGTGGCAGGCACAGGAACCAATAAGAAGCCAGGAAAGAGAGGAGGCAGGATGTAAATCCCTTTTAAGTTTATACTAAAAACAATCGATTTCTCACGCTCAGTGCAAGCGATGTGCAGGCGTAACCAAAAAATGTCAAAATAACACTGGTGATCAATCTTTCTTTCCTATGAACCGCCACTAAAAAGCTGCATGCAATCTGCATGGTATTGGTTAAAAAAACATGGTTTGTCCCCTATATTTTATTATCCTAATATTGCTAAAAGGGGCTGATTTGGGAAGAAATACGTTCCTAATAATAAACCGAACCCCAATCACCATGGCACTTTTCAAACTCTGAGTTTGTGGTTCTCCAGACCAAACACTCTTAAAATACATTGCCTACTAGTATGGGTGACATGTTACTCCTACACCTTGTAATCCCCCTTGTTTTATGTAACATTTCCTTTAGACTAATTTAAATGTGTCATTCATTGTCTCTGTTTAATGTGTGTATGATGGAAAGTGCTCTGACACCCAACAATGGTATGAGTAGCACTATACAGCAAGTGAAATGCATGTGACAAAGGGGCTATGAAGAGATGAGGTGCACTGCTGGGTGGCAGTAGTGAAGGAATCTTTGGAGAAGGAAGTAATGGTGAGAGGGCAAAATAAATGCTCGCACCGGGCGCCACCAATGCTAAATCCAGCCATGAACAATACATCTCTTCTTCCCAAAAAGCGAAAAAATATGATGTACTGTATACCAAGGGTTGAAGGTGCTGGAGCTACCTCTACTAAATGTACACATGACAAAATGCCCTTTATTTCACCAGCTGAAAGGGAAACTGCTTTCCTTGAAGAACTGGAAATAAAAGATAATACTGTTTCTGTAAAGTTACATAGACCAAAGGGCATGGCACGGAGTATATGGGACTTTAGTAGCATCCCTAAGAAAACAATATGAACACCTTCTCCTGCTGTCTTGTTGTACCCTCTCCGAACCCCCTTCTCTGTATATAACAAGGTTAACTGCACAGAATTCATATAGAGAGCTCTGAACCAAACAGAAATTATGGATTTCAACGTGCTTGCACAAGCAGCATCATTAGAAGTGAAATATCAGTTCAACTTTTCCAAAACTATATATAACGTCTCACCATGGAAACTATTCAATTAATTTGAACCTGCTGGGCTTTGTCTGGTGAAACACAATTCAGACAAGGGCAGTTATTTGTGGAGAAAACTATGTTACGCCTTTCTTCACATGAAGCATCTTTTCGGTATGTGTATTGACTATGAAGACATAAATTAATAACGAAAAAAAATGTTTTTCGACGCTACTCTTTTGCCATTGGTGGTCGACGTTGTGTGCATTTTTGGTGTGGTCAAAGTCACATTGACTCACCCCGGTGCCTCCTCGACTCACGGGTTCACACTCTGCGACTCTGGGCAACAGCTTGCTTAATCTCCACAACGGCCCCTCGCGGCGGGATGCCTGACTTTCACCTTGTGGATACCCTGCTATCTCACAGGGGAATATCAGGAAGGGTTCCCTAAGCAAGCGCCGGGACACCTGCTTTGCGGGTAGCTGTGCGCTATATAAGCTCAACTACATTTACATTTACATTTACATTTACATTTACATTGACTGCCTTGTTGAATAGGATAAGGAACTGGGAATAATGAACGAGTTAGCGCCTCAGTTTATCATGCATCAGTTGATTCATGAATATGGGGCACGGGTATATTTAATATTGCTTACGAATGCCAGCAGTATATATTTATCAACATGTTTTTAAAACGAAAGGATACAATTTCATGAGAACCCCTCACTCTCTCGGATCAATGTATAAATAAATGTCCTACCCCAGCATCTGACAAGCCAGCATACACATTCTGACATAAATTCAATGCAATGCATTGCAATCAGCAGTTATTACCTTATTTTCACTAATATCCATAGCTAATTTAATCTAGCTTCATGTGGGTAATTTTCTATGGCAAAGTATCTCACAAATATAGCACGTCAGAGCATTACACTAGTTTGTGTTACTATTATTTTAGGCTGTTTAGGTTTGAAGTATTGTGCCTTGCACTACAGAGTGAGAATTCAGCTTTATATTTCACTGAAAGACTTTCTAAATAAAGAGCATGTCATTAAACGTGACATGGGCGTCCGCAGAAATGATATCAGTGGGTGCATAATCTAAAAACAATGTAGGACCATGCTGCCAGCATTATATTGGCAGCGCGATCTTGAATTTTTTTTAATAGGCAACTGACATATCCCCCGCGTACGTCCATGTTGACTGACGTCCCTCCCTACTGACCAGCATTGGCTATTAGCTATCATTGTCAACTGCTGGTTCTTGGCACCATTAGCAATTTGGCATCACAAGAGTCATTGATATTTGTGTATACTACTGACCATAAGATAATTAATCAAAGGGTATATTGCATATTCAATCATGTGTCAACAGTGTGCCATCATTTGAATGAGCATCCATCTGGAACTGGTACCCAGATTTCAAGATCAGAGCCTCTATTGGAAGTTATGCACTTCTGGCATCCACTAGCAGTATTAAAAATACCCACGCCAACAATTTCATGAATCGCATCTTTATTTGTTTTATTTCTCTGAATTAAAAATACACTTCATTTAGGTATGTTCGTCCAACGCTTACATGCTTAGTTCATTTCAGTCGAAAAAGAATGGGTCATTACCATTTTAACATGAGCACAAGTGTATTTATGTGAATCCCTAAAAGTGCCAAGAGCATGTAAACACAACCTTTAAGTGAGAGAAATGTGTCAGAAAAGTGATTTGGCAGTTAGAAAGTGCACTCCCTTTCAAGTACAAACCGGTGACAGATGCCACTCGGATCAAGTAAATCACAGCAACACACTTAGACACACTTTACTAGGAATCAGCAGTTCAATGTGGATACAAAAATAGATGCCTCTAGACACAATTAGGACAACAAAGAACTCTAGTAATACATGTATTAAGAATATGAAAGATCAAGCGCAAGATGCAGTAAGATTGCCACCTTATGCAAATGTGTATGATCGCATCTAACCTATTTTATACCTGCAAATAAAACGTCTTGATTGTTTGTGAAACAGCGAGAAAAGGCACTCAAATGAATTTGCTTAAAGAACTGGCCTCAAAGAGGCACCAAATGTAACTTTCTGCGACGTGCGCATTTTAGTGTTTAATGCGGACCACCATGTCCACAAATCAGAGATTTGAATAGATTTGAAATATGTTGGGTTTGTACTAACCTTACCCAAAAAGGAGTATCGGCAATTTAAGTATAATAAAATGCAAAATAAATGGGCGGTAGTCTAATGTTTTGTCAATTTACATTAGCAGTATAATAGTGCCTAAGAAAAAGTGAAATCAGCTCAGACTGATATTAAGGGTTTGTGGTGCACATGTGTTCCCACGCGCTCTTTGCAGTAGTAGATGCTCTGGGGGCGGGGATGCCAGCCCCGGGATCGAACAGCTGACTTCGTGATCAATAGCTCGCATTCCAGTCACTGCCTTTTTCAACAAGCGGCATTTAGCACTGTCAACAGAAGCGGAAGAAAGCCAGAGCATTTCTAATTCTGTGTTATAAACTTTAGACTCGTTTTCTCAATCCCAGGCCAGGCCAGCTCCGTTGACATTTCAAAAATACCAAGCCACATGTTTCAGCCATATAAAGCAGAATTATTTACCTCGTGGGCACGTAAACTCCTGAATGGCCTATAAATACATCTTCTATGCATCTCCTGGTCTGCTTCCAGCGTGAAGCAGAGGCAGTCTAGGCATCTGAAACCTTAACCCACGGGGAGAAACCAGACACAGCTGCTTGCGTGACCTGCCGTGTTGCATCACTACTAGCACCCAACCTTCAAAGTTCCGAACTGTAGCCCCAGGCTCTAAGTACGTCGCACGCTGTGCTCGTACCCAGCAGACACATTTTGCGTATTCCAGATAAACAGACACGTGTTTACTGGGCTGTTTTCATTAGGAGCCTAGCTATCCGGTCTGTTTGCAGTTTGCGTCTCCATTACGGCCCTGTTCTTCACAGTATTGGCTACGTAATCAAGACTACTAATTTTCTTACAGTACTTCAAAGAAAAGTTCCACATATCGTCCTGCGCTAGCATACGCTCACACTACCTCTCTGTAATGACAGCCGGAAGTTTCCAGCTTCGAAAGTAGCATGCATTAACATTTAATTCCTGACAGTGACATTATAGTCTGGGAGGAGGGAGATATAAAGACACGTCGGCATTCATACTGTGTAGCAGAGATGAGAGTGTCTCAAGATAATCGTGATTAATTAGTTTGTTTGTTGCTAAGGCCTGTGCATTTCTTTATAATGTCTCTCAGCAATAAACTCACGGCCTTGTGCAAAACGATACACTGCGCAGTTCCTAGCCTTCCAGATAACAATTCATATTACTCATCGTATACAGTGATTTTAATTTGCCAATTTATTGTACTTTTTTAATGTCACGCCATAAAAGTTAAAAACGTCAGCTTTACCAGAGCGGCTTTTGATGATGTCGTTGAATTCATCCACGGCCGAATCCTCTCTCTGCTCCTCTGGACGCCCACATTCAGCCATCTTTCAGGTGCAGGGAACGAGGCGATGACAAGCACTCAAACCAAATTGTGCTTCTTTTCTGAACTTTACGGACGGAGAATCTTGGAATTGCACGTGGAGGGGTCAAGCTCGGCGTGGCTCCTACTCACAGTAAGACAGGGCGAGCAGCAAACTCTTGTGGCACCAACTGCACCAGAGAAGGAACTGTCACCGTTCAGATCAGGAGAAACAGGTGCTGCTCCATGGCGTTCCTTAAAATAGGCCGCACCAAAGGAATGTGAAAGTGGAGAAGGAACACTAAAGCGTCTACAACAATTTCTAGAGTCAAAAACGTGGAAATTCTCCCACGCCTCACAATCAATACAAAAGGGGCAGGAGAAAGCAAAGAGGCATTGCCAACAAGCCATGCATAATTTAGTTACATGCCACTTAGGCATTTACTGTAATGTAGAAAGGAGCAACTTCTCAATCATACCAGATACTGTATCCTACATGGTTGAGATCAGCGAGTGTATTATTAGCTGCTGCATCCAGTTTTGCGCAATGTCGAAACTGTACAGTTACGTACTGTACCAGGGCCGCAATGTCGAAACTGTACAGTTACGTACTGTACCAGGGCCGGACTGGGAACCAAACCCAGCCCTGGCAAAGTGCTCGGCCGCCCCCCCCCTCTATGCCGGGGCCGGTTTTCGGCCGTTTTTGTAACAGGGCCGATTTTCGGCTCTGTAACAAAAACGGCCCCCACCCTTGCGGCGCACCGGGGAATTGCCCGGTGCCCGCAATGGCCAGTCCAGCCCTGTACTGTACCTTTCTGTGCGGGCTGTAATTAAGAGCAGTTATGCATTCATTTGATCATTTTTCTGTGCCAGCTGGTCACTGCCTGCGGCCTGAAACGGGCTTTGTTGATGTTGCACCTGAAGACTTTTTAATTTTTACAATTACTGAAAGTTAGTTCTGTTGCTGTACAATGAATGCATATTTTGCCATTTAGAGACCCGTACAAGGGCCAAAAAATAAAACACTCCCCTATAATTGTGTTAAAAGAGAGGAGTTTGGTCTGGTCTGCAATGCAATGCAATTTATTTTTTGCAGTCATAGGAAACACTACAATTGCAACAATCCTGCATTCTCAAGCAGGAAGCGTTAACATTTAACAAACACTCCAAATAGACTCGCTCCCAGAAAACTTACTCTTTTTCTTGCACATTAAATGTTTGTCAGATGTGTGTGCTTTTGTACTTTGCTTCTGCTATTTTGCGCTGTACAATGTGTGTGTTACGGTAGAGTAGTTTGGGAGTCCTGCCTTTAGGTTTAAAAAGGATGCTTGGTGAAGCAGCCTTTTCCTTAAAGATTTTGATTCTTGATTTTCTTGTGGCAGCATGCTTTTCTAATGCATCGTGCCTGCAGCAATGTGCTCCGAGTTTACAGCCTGATTCATCAAGCTGATTTGCGCTCGCAAAGGGCCAGATTCTGAGAATCTGGCCCTTTGCGAGTGCGATTTTTGCATTTGGGATTCATCATCCCAAATGCAAAAATCACTATTACCGAAATCGCATATTTGCGAGGAATTGGATTTAAGGAATCTCTAATAGAGATTCCTTAAATGCAATTCATCAACCAATTAGAAATAGCGAAATCGCAGGATTTGGTCTCAATTTACCACCAAGTCTGACTTGGTGGTAAATTGCGAAAATAGTGTAAAAAGCACTTTAGTGCATTTTTTTCTTTTGCATGTTACACACACACATGTCCTTTGGACATGTGTGTGCGCAACACCTGTTCAAATGTGCATTTAAGGGGTGCTACAGGGTGTCCTTTGGACACCCCTGGCACCCTTAAAATCGCTATCTTATTTGCGAGTAGCAAATTGCTACTCGCAAATAAGGGATACTCCCCATTCATTCCTATGGGCCTTTTGGCCCATAGGAATGAATGGGGAGTTATTCCTTATTTGCGAGTAGCAAATTGTTACTCGCAAATAAGGAATGTGTAGGAATCGCTATTTATTTAGCAATTCCTACATGAATACCGTTTTGCGAGTCCTCAATAGCGATTCGCTATGAATCGCTATTAGGGGCTCGCAAAACGGCCCGTTGATGAATCAGGCTGTTAGTCTTTTAGTTTCAACTGTTATTGAGATTGTGTTTGATAATAGATTACATGCTTTTGGTCTTTACCGGCTGACGTTTATATTTTGCTTGTTTGACCTATCAAAATATCTTTACTTAAATTTATGTTTGCATTTCATTAAATTTATATGTGTCTATGATTTTTTTGGGGGGGACGGGTTCTCATTATTCTGAGGGAAGAAAGAAAGTCTGAAAAGTATCTATGTTATATATGTCTCTGCCTTTTTGAATATCCTTAAAACCACCAGTATATTTAATAATTTGAAGAGGGTTCAACTCCTTGTGGATTTGTATACCTAACCATTGTCCAGCGATATTTACAGTTGTCTGCCCTTCATTTAAAAATGTGGTCACTGCAAAGGTAATTTGTTTCCACAGCTATATCAAAATCTATGAACACACATACAGATTGGAGAATGCCTCCTCACCATACAGTGGGACATGGGCAAGGTGGCAAGAAACTAATAATAATAAAGGATTAAATATTGGGATCTCCAGAACAATATCGGAGTGATAATTGTGGCAGTTCACTCCTCACAGGAACTACTTGTGTTCTAATCGCAAGTCCTATTAATAGGTGCATCGTGGGGTCCAAGCAAGATACTATCTAATGTGGTGGAAGATCAAAATAATGATGATTTATATTATAATCGGGACAAAGGGGGGTGGTAATGGACGGAGCATCTGAACCAATCAAACACTCACACCCAGTCAAAAGATCTGGGTTTAATCCATGACCGTTCTTTAGCCCACTCTGCCACCCCAGTTCAGACATGGCTATATGCAAATCAGTCTGGCCCTGTGCCTCATGGGAACAGTCCAGCCCGAACTGCCAAGCCATGCCTTCCCTGGACCGGAAACAAGCTTCCGAGGACCGGTTTCTGGCATTACAGCCGTCTTCAGCCCGGCCTGCTTGAATCCAGTGGCAAAGTGAGCAAGGGACTCACGTCTGAGCATACCCTGCCACACTTATGGCGGCCAAAAGCGGTACAAAAGGGGGTGGTAATGGACGGAGCATCTGAACCAATCAAACACTCACACCCAGTCAAAAGATCTGGGTTTAATCCATCACCGTTCTTTAGCCCACTCTGCCACCCCAGTTCAGACATGGCTATATGCAAATCAGTCTGGCCCTGTGCCTCATGGAAACAGTCCAGCCCGAACTGCCAAGCCATGCCTTCCCTGGACCGGAAACAAGCTTCCGAGGACCGGTTTCTGGCATTAAAGCCGTCTTCAGCACGGCCTGCTTGAATCCAGTGGCAAAGTGAGCAAGGGGCTCACGTCTGAGCATACCCTGCCACACTTATGGCGGCCAAAAGCGGTACAAAAGGGGGTGGTAATAGACGGAGCATCTGAACCAATCAAACACTCACACCCAGTCAAAAGATCTGGGTTTAATCCATCACCGTTCTTTAGCCCACTCTGCCACCCCAGTTCAGACATGGCTATATGCAAATCAGTCTGACCCTGTGCCTCATGGGAACAGTCCAGCCCGAACTGCCAAGCCATGCCTTCCCTGGACCGGAAACAAACTTCAGAGGACCGGTTTCTGGCATTACAGCCGTCTTCAGCCCGGCCTGCTTGAATCCAGTGGCAAAGTGAGCAAAGGACTCACGTCTGAGCATACCCTGCCGCACTTATGGCGGCCAAAAGCGGTACAAAAGGGGGTGGTAATGGACGGAGCATCTGAACCAATCAAACACTCACACCCAGTCAAAAGATCTGGGTTTAATCCATCACCGTTCTTTAGCCCACTCTGCCACTCCAGTTCAGACATGGCTATATGCAAATCAGTCTGGCCCTGTGCCTCATGGGAACAATCCAGCCCGAACTGCCAAGCCATGCCTTCCCTGGACCGGAAACAAGCTTCCGAGGACCGGTTTCTGGCATTACAGCCGTCTTCAGCCCGGCCTGCTTGAATCCAGTGGCAAAGTGAGCAAGGGACTCACGTCTGAGCATACCCTGCCACACTTATGGCGGCCAAATGCGGTACAAAAGGGGGTAGTAATGGACGGAGCATCTGAACCAATCAAACACTCACACCCAGTCAAAAGATCTGGGTTTAATCCATCACCGTTCTTTAGCCCACACTGCCACCCCAGTTCAGACATGGCTATATGCAAATCAGTCTGACCCTGTGCATCATGGGAACAGTCCAGCCCGAACTGCCAAGCCATGCCTTCCCTGGACCGGAAACAAGCTTCCGAGGAACAGTTTCTGGCATTACAGCAGTCTTCAGCCCGGCCTGCTTGAATCCAGTGGCAAAGTGAGCAAGGGACTCACGTCTGAGCATACCCAGCCACACTTATGGCGGCCAAAAGCGGTACAAAAGGGGGTGGTAATGGACGGAGCATCTGAACCAATCAAACACTCACACCCAGTCAAAAGATCTGGGTTTAATCCATCACCGTTCTTTAGCCCACTCTGCCACCCAGTTCAGACATGGCTATATGCAAATCAGTCTGACCCTGTGCCTCATGGGATCAGTCCAGCCCGAACTGCCAAGCCATGACTTCCCTGGACCGGAAACAAGCTTCAGAGGACCGGTTTCTGGCATTACAGCCGTCTTCAGCCCAGCCTGCTTGAATCCATTGGCAAAGTGAGCAAGGGACTCACGTCTGAGCATACCCTGCCACACTTATGGCTGCCAAAAGTGGTGCAAAAGGGGGTGGTAATGGACGGAGCATCTGAACTAATCAAACACTCACACCCAGTCAAAAGATCTGGGTTTAATCCATGACCGTTCTTAGCCCACTATGCCACCCCAGGATTCAAGCAAGCCAGGCTGAAGAAGGCTGTAATACCAGAAACCGGTCCTCGGAAGCGTGTTTCCGGTCCGGGGAAGGCATGGCTTCGCAGTTCGGGCTGGACTGTTCCCATGAGGCACAGGGTCAGACTGAATTGCATATAGCCATGTCTGAACTGGGGTGGCAGAGTGGGCTAAAGAACGGTGATGGATTAAACCCAGATCTTTTGACTGGGTGTGAGTGTTTGATTGGTTCAGATGCTCCGTCCATCACCACTCCCTTTTGTACCGCTTTTGGCCACCATAAGTGTGGCAGGGTATGCTCAGACGTGAGTCCCTTGCTCACTTTGCCACTGGATTCAAGCAAGCCAGGCTGAAGAAGGCTGTAATGCCAGAAACCGGTCCTCGGAAGCGTGTTTCCGGTCCAGGGAAGGCATGGCTTGGCAGTTCGGGCTAGACTGTTCCCATGAGGCACAGGGTCAGACTGATTTGCATATAGCCATGTCTGAACTGGGGTGGCAGAGTGGGCTGAAGAACGGTGATAGATTAAACCCAGATCTTTTGACTGGGTGTGAGTGTTTGATTAGTTCAGATGCTCCGTCCATCACCACCCCCTTTTGTACCGCTTTTGGCCGCCATAAGTGTTTTTTTTTTTATCTTTAATCAACTGAAACAGTGAATACAAATGAGAGAGGTATCTTAACATTATATATAGACTTAGGAAAAAGTTTACTAATGCCATTTTTCCTAAGTCTATATATAACATTTATTTAGAGCAAGAAAATCTCCATGAAAATTACCCATGACGGTACCTCGAGGGGTTGGCAACATTCAAATGCGACTTACAAGGAGACCGTAACAGGCTTCTCGGTAAAGTTGTTCTTTTTAGGCAAGTTTAAATGAAAAAGTAATGTTAAGATACCTCTCTCATTTGTGACATAGAGACCAATTGATCCTATGCCTATTTTGTTTTCACTGTTTCAGTTGATTACAGATAAAAAACAAACACGGTGGCTCCAACCAAGCATCTCAGATTTTTAAACCTTTTTTAATCGGTATGTATAACATAATTTGTTTTATAAAATCTAAAAAAAAGAGTTAGTCATAAGGCGGAAAATATGACTGTAATGAAGTGCTGTTCATTGCCTTCAGACTTATGCTGTGAGGGATCTCCCTAGACAAGATAAGAATCTGATCATCAAGCATTGTTGTAACTCCACGGAGATAGAGAGATATTGTGAGGTATGTTCAAGTTCGAGATATATGAAGATAAAGAGGGTATTAGGTTATGAATTTGTAATGTCAGCAACTCAGGGATGTTATAATAATACAAATATTCTCCATTATTTAAAAAACTGTCCTGAAGAAGGTGAACATCATTGGAATATCACCGAAACGCCGCGTCGACTGTTGTTTTCTAAAAAAAATTGTGTATAAAATATCTATGTTTTTATGTTTTTATTAACTTTATGAGTAAATTGTATTTTAACTAGTATATGTGTAATAAATTGTACAAAATGATTTTTTTACAAACTCAGTTTTGGGTCTATTTGTATTATCCTGATGTTAGCTGACATAATGAAGGATTAGTTTCCTTTATTGTTTTAAAAAAAAAACTTTGTTATGGTTTAATCTTTGTACAAATTGTTTTTGTGCTCAAACTCTTATGACAAATCTGTGTCCATCCCTTTGGGACTTATTTGATTTTGCTGTTGTACTTACCCAGTCCCTATTATGAATTGTAGGGTACCTCCCTTTCTTTTGAACCAAGCCTTTAAGAGAGCCATGGGGCATGCAGGGGCTACTGGCCTCAACTGTGGTGGTTGGTTCCTTTAACTCCTCATGTCCTGGGGCCCAACCTACTATGGATCTTGAGCAACTAGCAGAGTAACACTTCTGCGCTTGACTCTCAGTGGTAGCTGTGGACGAGCAGTCAAAGGCTCCCTTGGGTGGGAAGTGTAGATACAAGTTAGTGAATATGACTCATAACTCAAAGCGCACTCAGAAATGTCACTAAGTCAATATCCAGTCAAATACTTGTTTTTTTATTTAAAAGAAGCTCTTTATTCCTAACTCAACATTTTCAAGTAAGTATTACGACATTCAAAAGCAATAACACATTTCCCTTAAAGTCGGTGCTCAAGTGTTAATCTTGCAAGTCCCTTTTCCACCCTCTTCCTAGTAATGTGTTCAGTGTTATTCCCCATTCCCTTGTGGCCACATCCAGAGAATGCTCACTAGTAGGTCATACTCAAGATTCTACTCTGACTCTAGGAAATAGTCAAAATTGTCTATGGTGCCACAGCATCTGTAGCAGCCAGTAGCAAGGAAGCGTTCAACGTTTCACCAGGTGCCCTGATTGCAGGCAATTGCAATGCTTGAGTCCTGCTTGATTGAGTCAGTCTGCACATGGAATGCACTGCAGCACCCGGCAGGCGCAGGCTCTCCTGAGTAGTGCGGCCCACCTTAATAGTAATTGCAGGCGCTCCAGGCTTCCATTGGTGCTTTAAGTTAATCTTTCCCCCGCGTGGGGAGTAGGTTGATTTTCGTGCTCCTGACTGGGTCCCAGCAACAGAGAGAAGTGCTCTCAGCATCTGCTAGAGCCCAGGGGCAGATCAGAGCAGGTCTCTATTCTTAATTTCTACCCATAGGTTGAAGCTTCAGTTTTCCCCGGGCAACGGCCCAAACCTGGCCATATTCTGCACCACAGCCTCTCATGGCATATGGGTTAGCTGCAGTGTCTGCTGGTAAAGCGTGGACCTCTCCGGTGCAGCTACCTCTACCACACTCAACTCTCCTGTCATACAGGGTTGCCACTAAGGTGCACACAAATCTTGGCACTTTGTCTGCCCGTTTACTTCTACGGTGGCCCCCTGTGGCATTTGAGGTCACTGCAATGAGGCGGTGTGGACTTCACAATGCCTGCAGAGCACTCGATACACAGTGGTCCTCTCCTGGCATACGAGGGTCAATGAATCGATCCTTCACCTTGGCAAAAACCGATTCAATGCACAGCTGTCTCCTTACTCCTCACCCAGAGACCACTTGACAGAGTTCCCCACTGACTGTCGCTCCCTCTAACACTCTCCTCTTTTTCATAGGGCACACATGTCGTGGTAAACAGGCAGCACTGGTGCTCCAGGCTCCAGGGAGGTGCTTTTGCTTTACCTGGGTGATGTCCTCTCTCTCAGGGAGACTAGCAGGCATTCTCTCTCAGTCCAGGTCACAGGTAGAAATCTTGCAGAACTTCCCCTCCCCAAACAGCCTGTCTGGCTGCTGATTAGATGACAAATTTTGGGGTCTCAACATCCCCTTCTTATAGTTCATTCACAGATACCAAATGTGATTTAAGGTCTGGGTCTTCAACGTTTTATGTTGGGGTTATGTTTCTTTTGAAGTGTACACTGTTCTCTCTCTTTTTCCTCTCGAAATGCTCTCTACTCACAGCAGGAGAGACTCTGAAGCTGATAGGATAGTCACACAGCATAGGCCAATGGAGTGACTAGAGATAAAACCTGGATGTCAGCCACAGTGATATCTACATCAAAAGGTTAATCCTCTGCACCGATACCTACGCTTTTATATTCCCTTATTATTATTATTAGCAACTTGTAGTGCGCACAGCTACCCCAAAGGGTTTCCCGGTGCAAGGCATTCACAAGAAATTGTCCCAACCAAGCAGATTCAAAAGTAGCCCTATTTTCAGCATCTTACAGAAGGTGCGAAATGATTGAACAGTTTCTTAAGTCATCCCGTAATTAGTTCCAGAGTTTAGGACCCAGATAGGCAAAGGAGTGGCCCTTCATACGGGTTAACCGGAACTGGGGGACACGGAACAGGGCCTGGGAAGAGAATCTTAGTAGTCGAGACGGCTGGTAGGGGGATCCTAGTTCCTGAATGTTATGTGGACCCTGGCTAAATTTGGCCTGGAACATATAGCACAGTGCTTTGAATTCTATGCGTTTGGCCACCTTGAGGCAATGACATTCTTATAGTAAATGGGACACAGAAGCATATCTGCTCAAGTGAAAAAGCAGTCTAGCAGTGGTGTTCTGGACAATTTGCAGGGACTGTATAGATGACTTATTGTCTCCAAATACAGCACGTTGCCATAGCCCAGGCAGGAAATAACTAGTGCCTGAAGCAGTGTCGCTAAAGGAATATGCCACTGAATCTTTTTCAGCCACTCAAGGACTGAGAAACAGATGGCAGTCACCTTAGCTATCTTGGGCCTCATTGAGAGCTTGTCATAAAGCAAAAATCCAAGGTTGTTTACCTTGGATACTGGAATGGAAGGTGTCCCTAGTAATCCTGATTAGCACCCCAACGGGAGGAGTTGTTACCTAAAACTCAGACCTGGGTCTTATTGCTGTTGAGTTTAAGTGAGTTTTGATTCCACCAAGCTGCAATCTTCATAATGCGCAGATGAAGTAAAGATGATAGATCATTTTTCTGTGCTGAAGACAGGGAGAAGATGATCTAGGTATCCTCAGCTTATGAAAAGAAGGTGAGTCCATAACACTCTATCAGGTGAGCCAAAGGGTGTACATAGATGTTGAACAGCAAGGGGCTAAGACTGGATCCCTGCGGGGCTCTGGAAGTCAGAGCTTGTGTTTGGGACTTCACATTGGATGAAAAAACCTAAAACGTACGGTCTTTTAAGAAGGAGATAAGCCACCCAATGGCTGAATCTGACATGCCTATTGATTGCAGTCTATCAACCAGCATAGAATGGGACACCTTGTCAAAAGTCGCACTCAAATCCAATACGATAAGTGCAGCAGTACCTCCCTCATCCCAATATTGTCTGAGATGTTCTGTCACGTACAGGGTGGATTCAGTGCTATAGCCAGTCCTGAAACCCAACTGGGAAGGGTGGAGAGGATAGTGAGCATCAACAAACAACGAGAGTTGGGTGTTGAAATGATTTTCCAGTACTTTGGAGAAAACAGGTAGCAAGAGACCTAATTCATCACATTGTTACTGGGAAAGAGAAGGCTCATCAGCCCCATTCCCTTCCTGAGATGTGTCCAGGGTCTTCCCTTGTGATATATCACTGAATCAGACAGCACCCTTTTCAAGTGTACAGGTCAAGTCTCTGTCTCCCTTCCTATAGTGTGTTCCACCCAGCTCACAGTAATGCAGCAATACACAAATCTATCTGAGGGAATTCCTGTACTCCGCATATCTTCACCAGGCAGGCCTGGGCTTCCCAAAATGGAACCCAGGGTCCTCCATGTAATGTACTATTATAGGCACACTTGCACTCAATGCACGGCCATAGCACATACACTATCCAGTACTGTTACCTCCACGCATTTGTACAATCACAGACACGTAGATGCTCCTCCCACACTTTCATTCTGTGTGCACTGCTCACAAGTTTAGCCTTTCTGTATTAAGCCATGGTGTGCTATTTGTAAACACACACACTGCCAGTACACACAATCATCATGCGTGCACTGCACAGCACTCCACTGTTCATGTTTTGTACTTCTTGCAAGCACAGATACACCCAGCACAGGCTTTTACTCTGCACGCACTTCACAGAACTACATCTATCATGTAATATATCCCTTGCAGGAATACATCCACCCAGTACATGCACTCACCATGCATGTAATGCACAGTACTGCTCTATCCATGTCCTCTACCCTATTCAGGCACATATACATCCAACACAGAATCACCATTCCTGCACTGCACAGCACTTTACATCTAACTGATGTAGGCCAAGGGTAAGCTAGGCTCACTGCATAGAAAATTTAAAAAGGTGAGTGAGCATGTAGGCCTCACTCCAGTGACACAGGTTAAAAAGGACCTGTTCACCCCTACTGATCACCAAACAATATGCTGCCACCACTGTGCTCATGCTGCTTAAGTCCGACCTCTTATCGTAAAATCCAGGAACTTAAGGGTAGTGCGGTGGATTCTGAGGGGTGTTCCCACCAGAACAACCTCCCTATAGGGGTTCGACCCTACACAATTCTTTGAGGACTGGCTGCTGAGGACAGTGGTGCCCATGGAACTATTGCCTCACTTTCTGCTTGAGCATTCCCATTGGGTCCCAGCCTGTAAGCTACCCACGGGAGCCCCCCAGGCCTTTGGTGGCAAGGGTGATGACTTATAGAGACAAGGAAACCATCCTACAGGCGACTCGCTCTGCTCGCCCAATCCTCTATGAAAATGCATGCATATATCTCTTTCCAGATTAAACAGTGGCAGTGCAGCGTTGCAGAGCCTCCTTTCTGGGGGTTAAGCAGAAACTTCAACTGATCGGCCTCCGGTACTCTCTTTTATTCCCAGCTAATCTTAAAGTCACAGCCAACAACAGCAGATACTTCTTTACCAAACCCACAGATGCTTGGGACTGAGTGGAACAGCACTGATATGACATGGGCACTCTGATTTATCCGTCTGCAAGTTCACAGGTAGAGGGCCCCAGGAAGAAAGTCAAGTGAAGGAACAAAGAGCTGGGACGACACACATTGTGGGCGCTCCCACTGGGTACACGCGAAGAAAAACACGCCCCATGCTTTAACCAAAGTGACCTCCTGGTGGGCCATGGGCATTCCCCTACCCCCAGCTGGACAGAAGACTGACTCTGCAAACCGGACTCCGATTGTTCTGCAGGCAGTGTTGACTCAATGGCTCCCCCGACTTTACACCACAGGCTTCTGACACACTGATATAACTACATGGACAACACTTGGCGAATGTAGCCCATAGCAGCTGCACCACCTTGGTCACTGCAACCAGTGCCTGGCAGAATGATTGATCCACTCAGCGGGATTGCCCTTTTTTCCGGAAACTACCATGGTGACACATCCAATTCACCCTGCGCTTCCGCCGAAGAGAAAAGAGCTGCCTCTCCGCCACTCTCCGGTGATCCTGAACATATCTTAATTATGTGTCTCAAAGTTTATTGCAATGTAGAAATGGGTCGGCTATGCCTCTCCTAACCTTTTTTCTTTTTCCTTTACTTTGTCTGCTGCTTTGGGGATGGATCACTGACATAATATCGACGCCAAAAATATCGAGATAGCAAAATATCGAGGTTAAAATATCGAGGGACAAAATATCGACTGCCTATCTTCAAACAGGTAAGTACTAAAATATCGACTCCAAAATATCGACTTACAAAAATATAGACTGTCAAAATATCGATTTTTTTAAATGTCTTAAAATTAAGTTAAAAATAATATATATAAATATATTTAATATAAACTTAGAAATAATTATTAAATAAATGTAATATTAATAAATAATTAATATAAATTATAAAATTATATCACCAAAAATAATACATATATATATATATTACTCCAAAATTGCTTTCTGTCAGCAAGTACGCACTCAGAGACAGATTCTGATGAAAAATATTTATTCCCAAATTACGCTACGCGTTTCAACACAATCCTGTGTCTTGTTCACACAAATGCTTCGATGTTTGCAGGCATTTTTGTAACCAAAGGAAACCATAAGCAACATAAACAAGGGTGTGTATTACAACAATCATGTGACTTACAATGTGTTTATATCGGCCATCTTAGAGTGGTGACAGACTGTTAATTGTCACAGCCTGCACCCTCCTAAAATCCATTTTTAAATGACAAGATTATTTAAGAGTCGCTGTACAGTGAGAAGGTAATTTCTACATGAATTTGTACCACATCGCTCCACACTTTATGGACCAAATGAAATTACATTCCAAATTACTTCTTTAGAATGATGCCTTCAAAATAATCCTGGCATACTTAACACGCTAAGGAACACATTGTTTTCGGTTTACTACCGCTTATGTAACTTGCCGGGTTAGAGATTGCATGTTTAGGATTGGTAACATCCCTAGCGGAAGTATCCGCCATTACTAAGTGGTGTAGTCATACATTTTGATTAAACATACAACCCTTCGTTTAACCTCAAACTGTGATATAGTACTTGGATTTTATGACATAAAATGTACAATGCATACGGTCTAGTGCCCTAATTGCATCATATTTTACATGATATTTTACATGAACCTATGTCTCACCATTGTGACCACCAATCTATTAAAGTGTACGCCTTGTTCTGTCTGTCTGTGGTATTACCAATGCCATAGTTATTGCGCAGTCTAGTGCTCAAAAAGTGCAAAGTATAAGTGCTTCTGAATTCATGGATTAAAAAGAAGAGAGAAGTCACAAATAGGTAGGAAACCAGTGTAGTGCCCAGGGCAGTGAAGGGAAGTTTCTCTCGTGTCCTAAAAAACAATATGATAAAAGTGAAATTAAAATCTTGTTGCACTAAAGAATATATACATACAGTGATCTCAGCAGGAAATAGTCAGTCTACAGGTTAAATCAATAATTTACAGAACAATAGCTACCAACATGTACAGTCGCATGTTTGTATCATCATGTATACAAATGAGTTGCCAGTTCTTCATAAAGGTTGTGGCCACCAGGGAACCTAGTCTCGAGGTCCAAAATCCACCTTGATTCCCGTTTTCTGAGTGCTAGCAGCCGATTTCCCCCTCTCTTTCCAATATTTACCTGTTCCACTACATAATATCTAAGTAGGGAATTATTCGATTGGTGACACTCAGAAAAATGTCTTGCAATGGGGTATTTGATGTCCGTATTTGTAATGGCTCTAAGATGTTCCTGCACTCGTTTCTTGGCCATACAAATGGTACTACCCACATATTTCTTGTGACAGGGACATTCCAATACATACACCACGTATGTAGAATTGCAAGTCAGGAATTGTTTGATCTCTTTAGGTTTTGGATTACCCGGTATATGCACTTGTTTAACCATTACACTGGCCTTACATGCTCGACAGTGTCCGCAAGGGTAAAACCCCCTTAGACCTTGCACATGTTTCCTATTCTCAGTAACATCTCCCTTTACCAAGATGTCACGCAGATTTCGTCCTCGCCTGTAGGTAATACTTGGTCTTTCCCTTATTCGTGACCCAATGATGTTATCCGACTTAAGGATAGACCAGTTGTCTGTAAGTATTTTGTGAATCCTCTTGGATTCATTGTTGAATGTAGTAATTATTCTAGTCTGTACCTCCTCTTCCCCTATGTTATTTTTTATTTCGGGTAGAAGTGCATCTGCTCTGTCAATTTCTGAGACTTCTGAGACTGCCTTTTTAAGTACCCACTCGGGATATCCCCTCTCCCGAAATCTCGATATCATGATGGTTTGTTCCGCAATAAATCCTTCTGGACTACTGTAATTTCTTCTGGCCCTGAGCAATTCGCCAAAGGGAATGCTCCATTTGAGCGGGTCAGGGTGGGCACTAAGGGCATGCAACAAACTGTTGCCAGCAGTCTCCTTCCTGTGAAGCCTTGTGACAAGATTACCTTGACTAACCTGAATTTCCGTATCTAGAAACTCTACACATTCATCACTGATGTTGCTAGTGAGATGTATGTTATACCCATTGGTGTTCAGTTTTTGGATAAAGTTTTCAGCTTATCTACGGGTACCATATCATACAACAAACAGGTCATCTATGTACCTGATCCAAGTACCTACTTTGGCAAAATGTTCCTTCAGATGGACATCATTCCTTATTTCCTCCTCCCATTTACCCAGGAAGAGGTTTGCAAAGCTAGGTGCAAAAGCCGAACCCATAGCCACACCACGGATTTGTTTGAAAATGTCCCCATCAAACATGAAATAATTATTTCGTAGGCACATTTTCATCATGTCCATGATCATGCTTGTGTGGTCTAAGTAGCATATGTTTCTGGTCTTAAGGTAGTGATAACTTGCTTCCATACCCTAGACGTGGTCTATGATGGTATATAGAGCACTAACGTCCAAGGTAATGAGCAGAGAGCCCTCTACCCATTCTAAATCATTAATTTTGTTAAGAAAATCGGTTGTATCCTTAATGTATGAGGGTAACCTACAAACGTATTCTCTCAAGAAGTGATCAATGTATTTGGATAAGTTTTCATTGACGCTTCCAATAGAGGATACTATGGGTCTTCCAGGGGGATCAAGAGGGTCTTTATGAACCTTCGGCAAAAGGTAGAAAATAGGTAATTTGGGATAATCTTTTTTTAGGAATTTGAATTCCTGCCATGTTATAAGACCTTCATTTTGCCATTCAGTGAGATTCCCCCAGGTCTCCATGATACTCTCATGATAAGCGTTGATGTTGCTTTTACAATAAAAAGCACCAGTTTCTAGTTGTCTTAGAGCTTCCTTGACATACAGATCTCTTCCCCACAAAACAACATTACCCCCCTTATCTGAGGGTCTTAGAACCACACTCCTGTCTTCTGCTAATGAGAGAATAAATTCTCTCTGTGTCTGTGATAGATTGGAATTCTTATGTGGGTGTTTGTAGTATGTATGTTTCAATTTGGTTAATTCCTTATCAACCACATCCTGGAAAGTATCAATAGAGTCATGGGGCATGATGGGACAGAAGACAGATTTGGGCTTGAAAGGTGTTTTAGCAGCCTTATCAATTCTTGTGTCATCAATCTCAAAACCTTGGTTGTCGTCTCTCTCATTAGCAGAAGACAGGAGTGTGGTTCTAAGACCCTCAGATAAGGGGGGTAATGTTGTTTTGTGGGGAAGAGATCTGTATGTCAAGGAAGCTCTAAGACAACTAGAAACTGGTGCTTTTTATTGTAAAAGCAACATCAACGCTTATCATGAGAGTATCATGGAGACCTGGGGGAATCTCACTGAATGGCAAAATGAAGGTCTTATAACATGGCAGGAATTCAAATTCCTAAAAAAAGATTATCCCAAATTACCTATTTTCTACCTTTTGCCGAAGGTTCATAAAGACCCTCTTGATCCCCCTGGAAGACCCATAGTATCCTCTATTGGAAGCGTCAATGAAAACTTATCCAAATACATTGATCACTTCTTGAGAGAATACGTTTGTAGGTTACCCTCATACATTAAGGATACGACCGATTTTCTTAACAAAATTAATGATTTAGAATGGGTAGAGGGCTCTCTGCTCATTACCTTGGACGTTAGTGCTCTATATACCATCATAGACCACGTCCAGGGTATGGAAGCAAGTTATCACTACCTTAAGACCAGAAACATATGCTACTTAGACCACATGAGCATGATCATGGACATGATGAAAATGTGCCTACGAAATAATTATTTCATGTTTGATGGGGACATTTTCAAACAAATCCGTGGTGTGGCTATGGGTTCGGCTTTTGCACCTAGCTTTGCCAACCTCTTCCTGGGTAAATGGGAGGAGGAAATAAGGAATGATGTCCATCTGAAGGAACATTTTGCCAAAGTAGGTACTTGGATCAGGTACATAGATGACCTGTTTGTTGTATGGTATGGTACCCGTAGTGAAGCTGAAAACTTTATCCAAAAACTGAACACCAATGGGTATAACATACATCTCACTAGCAACATCAGTGATGAATGTGTAGAGTTTCTAGATACGGAAATTCAGGTTAGTCAAGGTAATCTTGTCACAAGGCTTCACAGGAAGGAGACTGCTGGCAACAGTTTGTTACATGCCCTTAGTGCCCACCCTGACCCGCTCAAATGGAGCATTCCCTTTGGCGAATTGCTCAGGGCCAGAAGAAATTACAGTAGTCCAGAAGGATTTATTGCGGAACAAACCATCATGATATCGAGATTTCGGGAGAGGGGATATCCCGAGTGGGTACTTAAAAAGGCAGTCTCAAAAGTCTCAGAAATTGACAGAGCAGATGCACTTCTACCCAAAATAAAAAATAACGAAGGGGAAGAGGAGGTACAGACTAGAATAATTACTACATTCAACAATGAATCCAAGAGGATTCACAAAATACTTACAGACAACTGGTCTATCCTTAAGTCGGATAACATCATTGGGTCACGAATAAGGGAAAGACCAAGTATTACCTACAGGCGAGGACGAAATCTGCGTGACATCTTGGTAAAGGGAGATGTTACTGAGAATAGGAAACATGTGCAAGGTCTAAGGGGGTTTTACCCTTGCGGACACTGTCGAGCATGTAAGGCCAGTGTAATGGTTAAACAAGTGCATATACCGGGTAATCCAAAACCTAAAGAGATCAAACAATTCCTGACTTGCAATTCTACATACGTGGTGTATGTATTGGAATGTCCCTGTCACAAGAAATATGTGGGTAGTACCATTTGTATGGCCAAGAAACGAGTGCAGGAACATCTTAGAGCCATTACAAATACGGACATCAAATACCCCATTGCAAGACATTTTTCTGAGTGTCACCAATCGAATAATTCCCTACTTAGATGTTATGTAGTGGAACAGGTAAATATTGGAAAGAGAGGGGGAAATCGGCTGCTAGCACTCAGAAAACGGGAATCAAGGTGGATTTTGGACCTCGAGACTAGGTTCCCTGGTGGCCACAACCTTGATGAAGAACTGGCAACTCATTTGTATACATGATGATACAAACATGCGACTGTACATGTTGGTAGCTATTGTTCTGCAAATTATTGATTTAACCTGTAGACTGACTATTTCCTGCTGAGATCACTGCATGTATATATTCTTTAGTGCAACAAGATTTTAATTTCACTTTTATCATATTGTTTTTTAGGACACGAGAGAAACTTCCCTTCACTGCCCTGGGCACTACACTGGTTTCCTACCTATTTGTGACTTCTCTCTTCTTTTTAATCCATGAATTCAGAAGCACTTATACTTTGCACTTTTTGAGCACTAGACTGCGCAATAACTATGGCATTGGTAATACCACAGACAGACAGAACAAGGCGTACACTTTAATAGATTGGTGGTCGCAATGGTGAGACATAGGTTCATGTAAAATATCATGTAAAATATGATGCAATTAGGGCACTAGACCGTATGCATTGTACATTTTATGTCATAAAATCCAAGTACTATATCACAGTTTGAGGTTAAACGAAGAGTTGTATGTTTAATCAAAATGTATGACTACACCACTTAGTAATGGCGGATACTTCCGCTAGGGATGTTACCAATCCTAAACATGCAATCTCTAACCCGGCAAATTACATAAGCGGTACTAAACCGAAAACAATGTGTTCCTTAGCGTGTTAAGTATGCGAGGATTATTTTGAAGGCATCATTCTAAAGAAGTAATTTGGAATGTAATTTCATTTGGTCCATAAAGTGTGGAGCGATGTGGTACAAATTCATGTAGAAATTACCTTCTCACTGTACAGCGACTCTTAAATAATCTTGTCATTTAAAAATGGATTTTAGGAGGGTGCAGGCTGTGACAATTAACAGTCTGTCACCACTCTAAGATGGCCGATATAAACACATTGTAAGTCACATGATTGTTGTAATACACACCCTTGTTTATGTTGCTTGTGGTTTCCTTTGGTTACAAAAATGCCTGCAAACATCGAAGCATTTGTGTGAACAAGACACAGGATTGTGTTGAAACGTGTAGCGTAATTTGGGAATAAATATTTTTCATCAGAATTTGTCTCTGAGTGCGTACTTGCTGACAGAAAGCAATTTTGGAGTAATTTCAAGTAACGGCTTGGGTTCGCCGCTGTTGTACGCCACCTGACGACGGGAGAAATGATCTCGGAAGGACCCAACTTGTTTGGATATATATATATATATAAAAACATATTATTAAATAAACATATTAATATAAAATAATTTAATTTAATTTAATTTCATTAAATTAATTTAATTTAAATTTAATTTTACTTTATTTTTACACTGTACCCCTGTACCCCAAAAACCCAAAACTGAACCTGAACCCTAAAAATGCCCCTTTACCCAAAAACTAAAAACTGACCCTGAACCCTAAAAATACCCCTTTATCCAAAGACTAAAAACTGACCCTGAACCCTAAAAATACCCCTTTACCCAAAAACTAAAAACTAACCCTGAACCCTAAAAATACCCCTTTACCCAAAAACTGAAAACTGACCCTGAACCCTAAAAATACCCCTTTACCCAAAAACTAAAAACTTACCCTGAACTCTAAAAATACCCCTTTACCCAAAAAACTAAACACTGACCCTGAACCCTAAAAATACCCCTTCACCCAAAAACTAAAAATTGACCCTGAACCCTAAAAATACCCCTTTACCCAAAAACTAAAAACTGACCCTGAACACTAAAAATACCCCTTTACCCAAAAACTAAAAACTGACCCTGAACCCTAAAAATACCCCTTTACCCAAAAACTAAAAACTGACCCTGAACCCTAAAAATACCCCTTTATCCAAAAACTAAAAACTGACCCTGAACCCTAAAAATACCCCTTTACCCAAAAACTAAAAACTGACCCTGAACCCTAAAAATACCCCTTTACCCAAAAACCCAAAACTGACCCTGAACCCTAAAAATACCCCTTTACCCAAAAACCCAAAACTTAAATTTAATTTCCAAAACCAATTACTTTTATTTATGAAGTACATTTTATTTAATGGTCAATTATTAATTAATTAACAAATTAAATTAATTAACATATTTAATTAGTTATTATTAAATTACTCCCCACCCTATCCCCCTATAAACTCACAACCCACTACAGAAATAAATTTACTAATTATTATTGATTTATTCTTTAAATATTTATAATTACCAATTATATTTTAATTATTTACCAAATAATAATTAAGTAACAATTATTATTAATTTACATATTTAATTAATTAAATTTAAATTACTTCCCACCCTATTCCCCTATAAACCCACCACCCGCTACAGAAAATAATTTAATAAAATTAACATACTTATAAATTAATCAATTATAATTAATTACCAATTATATTTTAATTAATTACCAATTAATAATTATTTAACAATTAATTCTAAATAAATATCAATACATAAATTAACATATTTAATTAATTATAATTAAATTACTTCCCACCCTATTCCCCTATAAACCCACAACCCGCTACAGAATAATATTACACAAAAAATTAAAAATATTATTAACTTACCTTAAATTCGATATTTTTGTTGTCTATATTATGTCTAGTCGATATTATGTCCATTCTATATTTTTGATTCGATATTATGTCCATTCTGTTCGATGTAAAAAAAATTTTGTCGATATTTTTGTTGTCTATATTATGTCTAGTCGATATTATGTCCGTTCTATATTTTTTACTCGATATTCTGTCCAATCAAAATAAAAGACTCGATATTATGACTGCACACCTTGGGGGATATATTAAAACACAACCTTACCCCAATCACCCGCCTCTTTGCGTCAATAGTGACAAAGATGTATGTGAGAGTGACTTGGAGTTTCCTCATTATGGGTCTTTTGACTAATTGTTTGGGAGCTGCTCTGGGTTGGGAGTTACAGAGTTTTCTTTTAGTATGCAGAACACTGATCAGGTGATGGGAGGGGGCCTTCTGCATTGGCTCGCACTTCTGTGCAGCACACAACATCAAGATGAGGTTCACACATTCCTCCATGCTTCCTTATTCCTTCTCGCTGACCTTACCCCCCCTCAGTTGGACTTTTCTTTCATGACCCCCTGACAATGCCTAAATTGGGCATACTAACGTGGATCCTGAGGGGAGATTTTAACTGTGTCCTGGATCCGCTCATGGATCAATCACATCACCCACTACCAACCTCACCGGTGGTTACTGCTGCCACCTGTCTTACACAGTAGCTTACTCATTGGTCCCTCCATGAAAGCTGGCAAGTCCTACATCCCAGAGCTCGGAGTACTCTTATTATTCAGGCCCCCAAGAGCTGCTTGTGCAGTTAGACCGCATCCTATACCATTACACTCTCCAAAAATAGGTTATCGGTGCTGAGTACAGCGGGAAAGTTCTTTATTCATATTCATAGTCTTCTTATTTTAATAATCTCCATAAAATTAGTAGCCAGAGTAGTGTTATAATTCATAATTAGGGCTCCCGGTTTCATGGTATTTATGTTTTTAACATTTCCGTCTGTATTTATCCATATTTATTTTTGGGACACTTTATTTGTGTTTATCCATATTTATTTTGTGTTTTTTGTATATAGGAAGTTGTAAAACTGTACATTGCCATATTAATATAGCTGATAGATACACACTGGTTCTTTTGATGTCTGTCGTGATTTAACTATTTAAGCTGCCATATATGACATAACAATGCATCCACTAAATATTAGCACTATACTGCAAATCAATGTTGACATATGCCATTATATAAAGAAATTTCATCCTGTTTGTTAATTTCCCATGCTGTCCATCTGGTCAGCTGTTGGACTACAGTTCATGAAAGACAGCACGGAGAGTCACTTAGAAGAATAACAATTTTCTGTTTTTATCAATTTTTTAAAATAAATACAGGCAGAAAACACATTGTTTTCTGTCTGTATTTATCTGTAAAAACGGAAAACAGGGAGCCTTATTCATAATGTACCCCAATATAGTCCTGGGTAGCAGTGGTCGAAGTGGGCGGGATTGGAGGGGCCCGGCGTGCCCCTACTTCTTTAATTTTATGCAATCCGTTCCCCTACTTTTCTATTTTTAAGAAATGCGTCTCAGGACGGCAGAATTAGTGAAAGCCTGTAGATAAGGTTCGGCAGTTTGTGGCCATTGGGGAATGGGCGGGGTGGGCAGAGAAAGAAAAGGACTCTATCTCTGTCTTGCCCAAGAAGACGAGTTACAGTGTCAGCTTCCGCTCTGCCGCTGGCAGCTGCCTCAGTTGCTGAATTCAAGCTCTTAACCTATCTTTCCTTTATTTGTTCCCCTATGAAATCGAAACCCTTTTGCTGGAAATGTCTTTTTCTGACATTATTCTATTCCAAAGTGCAGCCTCAGGCGGAGAGGTTCAAAATACAAAAAATAACTAAATAAAGCAAGCCAGAGTGGTCGCAAAGTGGTCAGATTGGTTTTATCCACACCTAAACATATTAGGGCAACTTTACAGAGTTTGTCAGTGAAACGCTTGTTTAATTTTCTCATCTTTCTTTAAACAACAGGGCATATTTACAAAGAAGTGACAGAACAGCGACGTTAGCCTTCTTGGCTTAACACCGCGCTATGCCACTTCCAAAACGCAGGGCTGCACTGTATTTACAACAATTTGGTGCAGTCCTGCGTTTCCCCCTGTGCTTGGAGCTAATTTCAGCTTCCTAGCGCCAACGCAGTCACCCTTGCATCATAGTGCAAGGGTGCCTGTGCTACAGGGAATGATTGTGTGCAGGAAGGTGTCCCTTCGTGCAAATAAACAATCTTAAATGGTGATTTGTAACTTCTATGTGTGCTGCTTTGTGCAGCACATATAGAAGTTGCAACTCGTCATTTTTTAAATTATTGTTTATGTGCAGGAAGGGAAACCTTCCTGTACATAAACAATCATGAATGGCGTTTTGCTGTTTTTATGTGTGCTGCACAATGCCGCACACATAAAAAAACAGCAAAATTTAGGAGAAATAAAGCATTTCTACCTGTTAAGACAAGGTTGTTCCTGCTTACATTACACATGCTTTACTCAATCTTACATTCCCTATGAGTAATTGCTTTTTCCAAGATGTTATTACTTTTTTCAGGCAGCATATTACTCTTGTCTAGTGCATAATGTGAATTGAGACACATCCAGGTGTTTGTAGCGCAGCACAATTGGGTTCTAGCTGAAGGCAGAGCGAGTTTCTCTTTCAGTGGGGCAGTATGGTGCTCAGGATATGGCACTATGGCTAGAGCTGCTGAATTTGGAACTGGGGAACCAGGTTCAGCCTTCACTATCAGTCCAGCAGACCACCCCCCTGTGGAAGCATATTCCCATGCTAGACCATAGAAGCCCCTGCTAGACTGTACAAGCCCTGGTGTCTTAGCACCAGCAGGTGGACCCTAGCGACAGCAGTGTGGGTTAACCATGAAGTGTCCAACACAATACATACTGAAGCTCACCTTCAGTCTTGTGGGCAGGGTTACGGAGCAGCACACCCCAGAGTCCCAGAGTGACATTGACTCTGTCACTGATGTCACAGGAGCCTCAAAGTCAGTTTCCCTCACCCACTGGTACCTCCATAGGCCTTGTTTCAACAGTAGTAGCAGTGACTCACCAAGGATCGGCAGTGCAGGATTTGTACACACACCAAACTAAGGGCCATATTATCAAGAAAGGGCGATACATTATCGCCGCTTTTATCGGCAGGAAAATGCCACTAAAGTGGTGATAATGGGCTTGATAATATGTCCTTGTGAATTCCCATAGCAGCCCAGGTTAACACCAGAACCTGGACTGCTATGGGAATTCACAAGGACATATTATCAGGCCCATTATCGCCACTTTAGCGGCAGTTTCCTGCCGATAAAAGCGGCGATAATGCATCGCCCTTTCTTGATAATATGGCCCTAAGTTCACAAACTTCACAGTCTCTGCTTCATGGGCCCAGCAGATTTATGCAGCAATGGAGAACAAAATTATGCGGCAGTGTTGACTAAATTAAGACTGCAGCATAAAGCAGTATATTTTCTGATACTTTATTATTTTAAAATGTTTATATCTACTAACGCACAAGTTACTACTTGTGTAACAATATATCTGTAAGAGACATTAGTAAGTGATAGATTCCTTACCTTAGAATATCCCCAGGGGTCAGACTGGATAGGGAAAGTTTTGGTTAGCAGTACTCCTGCCCATCAGTAGGTGGCGTCCTGCGACTCCGCGTCCGTCACTGGCATTGTCAGGGCCGAGATGACATCACGGAGGGTACTTAGGTGCCACCCATGCACGCTGACATCAGTTCTGTACACGACTTTCCGCGCGGTAACGCAGAGCCATGCAAGATACTGACCATTGGTGCATAAAACTAGGGCCCTAAAAAGGGATGACCTTAACCCTAGTAATCAGTTCGCAGAACGGGTAGGATGGGTGGGGAGGTAAGGAATCTATCACTAACTAATGTCTGTTAAAGATATATTGTTACACAAGTAGTAGCTTGTGCATCTGAAAGAGACACGTTAGTGATAGATTCCTTACCTTAGAATAGATACCCCAGCAATACCAACCCCGGTGGTGGGTCTGCGAACGAGATTACACCAGAAAGTCCCGGAGCACGGAACGGCCAATGAAGCCGTCCCTCCGGACCTGACTGTCAAAGCAGTAGTGCTTGGTAAACGTGTGCAGCGAGGCCCACGTAGCTGCCTGACAAATGTCCTGCAAGGGAACGCCGCATCCCAAGGCAGTAGTGGCTGCAGTTGCCCTCGTCGAATGGACACGCAGCCCCACAGGAGGCTCCTTCTTGGCCAAGGAGTAACATGCTTTGATGCACCGAATGACCCACCGGGAGATGGCCCGTTTGTGCATGGCCCGACTTTTTTGGGCGCCCACGTAGTCAACAAAGAGCTAATCATCCAGCCGGAACTGTTGTGTATGCTGCAAATAGAATGCGAGCGCACATTTTGGGTTCAGACGGTGGAGCTTCTCCTCTTCCCTTGAAGGATGCAGAGGCGGAAAGAATGTGGGCAAAATGATGGTCTGCCCGATGTGGAAGGGCATGACAGCCTTTAGTAGGAAAAAAGGACAGGTCATTAAAACCACCTTGTCCAGATGAACAGAAAGGAAAGGAGATTTGGAAGAAGGGGCCTGGAGCTCACTCACTCTTCTGGCAGAGGTGATAGCAACCAGGAAAGGCGTCTTTAGAGTGAAAAGATGTAGGGGACAGTTATGAAGGGGCTCAAAGGGAGCGCACATCAGAAAAGTCAAGAAAAGACTCACGTCCCACTGAGGCATTATGAAGGGCATGGGTGGAAATGTATGCGTATTATCTTTAAGGAAACAGTTAACAACCGGGGATTTAAAAAGAGAAGGCTGATCTGGAAGCCATAGAAAGGCAGAGATGGCCGAAAGATAACCTTTGATAGTGCCCAGAGCAGAGCCCTGCTGTGTCAAAGAGAGAAGGAACAGAAGAACCTCAGAAAGAGGGGCTGAAAGGGGATCCACAGCCTTCGCTGTGCACCATGCACCAAACTTGTTCCACCTGCAGGCGTACACTGTCTTGGTGGAGGGTGTGAGAAGTTGGCCTGGCAAATGATGTCCACTATTCTAGTGGGCACCTTGCACCAGTCCAAGCGACCCTTATTGATGGTAGGTTCTAAAGTCAACCTTATAGAAAGCTATCCTAATGGTAGCTGTGGAGAGCAGCCTTCAGGCTAAGACTTAGATGCGAGTTAAGCAACTTGTTTTTACCAGATATAGTCTCTTGAATAATCAAATGAAAGCACACCACACAAGGTATATATCAAATATATATGTAATTAATCTAAACACAACCCCTCTGGACTCGTTATGAGGTCAGAGGTAAAAGTACAATACAAGGAACTTAATTAGCATACGATAAGTTGTACAGTATACGTTTTGCCCTAGGGGCCACACAAGCCATATACTAAAATAGTGGTATAAGAACCACATGAGGGTTTGAAAGCAGGCCTAGGACCTGTAGAACCACTGGGGCAACCAGGAACCACTCAAGGTAGGGACACAGGAGATCCACGGGGAACGCTCGCAGTGTCTAAACACAGCCGCGGATCACCATTGACTTTCTATTGTAATTGAACAAGTTACAATTTTAAAGATTAAGGGCACCTAGAGGTGAACTGCGATGGAACCCTTTTAGACCAGGGCATTTCGAAAGTCAAGACCCACAGGAGCACCGGAGTACTCGTGTTACCTCCTCCAGGGAAACAGGGTGCATAGGTGTCTTTTGGTGTTGGGTTTCGTCGTCGATTCCAATGGAGAGCTGCAAAGAAATGCTGCAGGTGACCAGAGGAAAAGTGTCCGGGTGGATCCAAGGGTGGATCGGAGATTAGAGAACCTGAAAGCAGAGGGGACAGAGTCTGGGTCACTAGCCAGGGACCAGGATGGCGAGGGGAAGATGCCAGCCGATGTTGGGTGTTTTCAGGTGAAAGAGGTGAAGCTTGACTCTTCAGCCACGAGGACCAGGAGGCGTCGACAACAACCAGGAGCTGTCCCACAAAGGATGTCGAGTGCTGCAGTGTCGGAATCCGAATTGGACCCAACAAGCCTTGGCAACAGCAACCCACGCAAGATGTCAAGACTGGCTTTGATTCAGACCAGCAAGGTCTGAGGGACTCCTCCTTTTGAGAGGAGTGAGAGCACTTCTGGTGCAACCAGGAAAGCTCAAGAAATCAAAGAAGGCCCCTTCGTGGGAGCTCGGTAGCCAATGTACTAGGAACCGTGAAGGGGCCTTGAGCAGAAATGCACAAAGCGGGCCCATGGGACACTCGTGGAATGTAGACCTCTGAGTTTCAGTGCAAAAGATGCTCGGGGCAGGGGCTTCAAATACCCCAATGCACAACTTTGGGATACCTCGGGAGGCAGGTATGGTTGCAAAAATGCAGGATGTCCAGGAGTTCCGGTCCCACGTCTCTTGTGTTCGCAACAGGTCTCAGCTTTGCTGGGAGCACAGGTCAGCATCAGAGATGTCTGGAAGTCCATGTACTGTGTCACAGATTTTTAAGAATCTGGCGAGAGCCTCGAAAATGCAGACCAGCAAAGATGCTGTTGTTGCCTGTTTGAACAGGGTGGTCACTCCTTGACCACAAGGGAGATTTCTTCCATCTTCAAGTCGATATGAAATGTCGAAGGTCCAAGATATATGTTGCAGAGTTTCGTCCAGGGTAATCTAAACTCCTAGGGACTGGGCTCATATTCTTATAGTAAGTTTAGGGGTTGGACTAAATCTAGGGTCCCACCTATGGGAGGACCTGGGGAGGGGGTGGTTACACCCCTTCCCCTTTGTCCAGTTTCACGTCAGAGCTGGGGCTGAGTGCCCCAGCAACTGGTTTGAACTGGGAAATGCATGGAGCACCTTGTGTGCCCCATGTAGTGTCTGAAAAGCATTCACTGAATGCAACCCACCCTGCCCCAATACACTAAAGCCTGTCTGGGGAGGTGCTAGCAACTCCCTGGACAGGAAACCTATTGTCCAAGCCTCCCCTACCGGAGTTTCGTCCAGCAGCAGGATGTCAGACTCGTGTCTGTGGCAGCAGCATCCATTTTGTGATGCTGGGGCTCTGTTTAACTTTAGCCAGGTATACCAGTGTGCACATGTCTTCTCCATCTAGAAGGGTGGAATGCTACCCCCGCCACCAGAACTGATGGGTGGGTAGTATTCCAAAGTGTTTGACACCAAACACAACATGTTTTGATAAAGCCAAACCAAAGTTAGCATTAACCGCGAGGATTATAATGCATTTAAGAGCATATGGTATGGCTATATCATAACACAGCTAGAAGGAGATGGTTCCGAAAGCTGCAGAGGGCCTCAGCTCATGCTAGGGCACCCTCTCACACAAAACCAAACACTCTGCCTTCTGGATTGTCAAGGCCTGCCATAGGAGTGACTTATAGGTTATTATGTGTCTATATGTAAAGGTAGATATAGGTATACTATATCTAAGTAAGGGATGCTTACACCACCTTACCCAGGCTGCAAGTGCAGACCTGTGGTGCGATTTCTGAAGGTTTCCCAGGGGTGGCATAATACATGCTTCAGCCGCTGGTAGGCCTCTGGGGTACCTATGCCCTGGGTACCTAAGGTACCATATACAGGGACTCACAATGGTAACCCAGTAACCAATCTGGTATGTACCTAAAGTACATGGAGTCCATTTTATAGAGAAAGCAGATAGACTGGGGCCCTAAATAGCAGGGTCCCAGTCCAAGTAAGTAAAAAACCAGCAAAACACCAGGCAAAAAGTGGGGGTAACCATATAGTCAGATTCCACCTTCCTACAGAGGGGCACCTGGCAGTCAGAATGACATCACAGACCTCGGGAGGAAGATCGAAATGTGTCAACTGTCGCCGCTCATTCCTCGCGCATGGAGGTGGAGACTGGACAGGTTCGGGTGGAGGACCGTCCCCTGCTGCTGCGACAGAAGATCTTCCCAAAGAGGCAGTCGGATCAGGGGATCGATGCACATACTGAGTAGCTCGAGATACCATACTCTTCAAGCCCAGTCCGGAGCCACAAGAATGACTTGGGGCCGGTCGCACCTGATCTTCTTCAGCTCTCTGGGCAGAAGAGGTATAGGCGGAAAGGAGTACAACAGACCGCAGCTCCACTCGTGACGAAAAGCATCTCCGAGCGAGTGCTGCTTTGGAAATTCCAACGCGCAGACCTGATGACATTGCGCGCTCTCTTCGGTGGCAAATAGATCTAACCAAGGCTCTCCCCCCTGGAGAAAGAGACCTTGCACCACGTCCGAGTCCAGATGCCATTCGTGATCCATCATGCACCGACGGCTGAGTTCATCCACCCTGGCATTCAGAGAATCTGCCAGGTGTTGAACCACCAAGGTAATGCCTTGATGTTACAGCCATGTCCAGAGGCGCAGAGCCTCCTGACATAGGGTCCACGACCCCACCCGCCCTGTTTTTTGCAATACCACATGGCGGTGGTGTTGTCTGTGAACACCTGCACTACACTTCCCCGAACAGAGGGAAAGAATGACTTCAGTGCAAGTCAGATCGCCCCCAGCTCCCAAAGGTTAATATGGAGCCGGGACTCCGCCGGAGACCAGAGGCCTCTGATCTCCGCCTCTCCCAAGTGGCCTCCCCATCCCAGGAGGGACGCATCCGTCACCACTGTGTGCTCCGGTTGAGAAAGGTAGAGGGATCTGCCACTGACCCAATCGCGATTCGTGAGCCACCACTGCAACTGTCGTGCAGCGCCCTTCGAGATCTGGAGGTGATCGGACAGGTTGCTCTGGTGCTGTGCCCACTGGAACTTCAGGTCACACTTCAGAGTCTGCCTATACCATCTGGCATGTGTCACCAGCAGGATGCAGGAGGCCATAAGGCCCAGAAGCCAAAGGGTCATCTTGACTGAAACCCGGGATAGTACCTGAAAGAGCGGAATCATAGCCTGAATATCCCGGATTCGCTGCTCGGAGGATAAACCCAAAAAATGAGGAGAATCCAGAACTGCTCCGATGAAGGAGAGCCTCTGAGAGGGACTCAGGTGCGACTTCAGCATGTTGACAGAGAACCTCAGCACATGCAGGATGTCCGCCGCAGTCTGGAGGTGGTTGACAACTGCCTGGGGCGAGCCCCCCTTCAACAGCCAGTCGTTGAGGTCGGGGAAGACTGACACCCCTGATCAGCGCAGATGAGCTGCGACCACAGCCATCACCTTCGTGAACACCCGAGGGGCACTGGTAAGGCCGAAGGGGAGCACGGCAAACTGAAAATGCTCCTGGCCTACCGTGAACCGCAGGTAGCGCAAACGGGCCGGCAGGACGGGGATGTGAAAATAAGCGTCCTGCAAGTCCAACTCTACCATCCAGTCTCCAGGGACCAGGGCAGCCAGGACCTGAGCCAGAGTAAGCATCTTGAACTTCTCCTTCCGGAGGAAGCGATTGACGTCCCGGAGGTCCAAGATGGGGCGCAGGCCCCCCTTGTCCTTCTTGGGGACCATAAAGTAGTGGGAATAACAACCACTCCCTACTTCCAGACCGGGAACGCACTCGATGGTCACCTTGGACAGGAGCGCCGTGACTTCCTGACAGAGAAGAGCCAAATGATCCCCCGACATGCAGTGGTACCGAGGTGGCATAGTTGAAGGGGAGGACAGAAAGGGGAGTGAGTAACCTTGGCAGATTATCTGCAGCACCCACCTGTCTGATGTAATAATGTGCCAGTGGGGGAGGTGGTGGCGGACCCTGCCACCCACCGGCGTGGGGTGCTCCCTGAAGCTCGGATTAGGAAGGCTTAAAGGCGGAAGCAGCGGGGGTGGAAGTGGACTGACCCATGTGCTGGTTTCCAGACCCGCCCCTGCGAATCCGCGGCTGAGCTGAGGCTGGTTCTGCACAGGCTTGTTGAAGGAACGTGCTTGGGTACCCCTGCCCTGGCCACGAAAGGAATGAAACCCAGGCGTGGCATGGTTCTTTGTAGAAAGACCCAAAGATTTGGCCGTGGCCCGAGAGTCTTTAAAGTACTCCAGGGCATTGTCAGCCTTATCGACAAAGAGGCGGAAGCCATCAAAGGGCCTGCTCATGAGAGAGCCCTCAGGCAAGAACCCAGTTGAACGCAACCAGGAGTGGCGCCGCAACGCCACAGTCGTGGAAATTGCCCTGCCCAATGAATCAGCTGTATCCAAACCGCACCTGATGGCAACTTTTGGACAGCCTGGACCTCCTCAGAACACTGAGGCTAGACCTGGGCTACAGAATCCCACACTGCATGGGAGTAACGGCCCAACAAGCAGGCGGTGTTAACCGACCGCAGCCCCAAGCTGACTGAGGAGAATAACCTCTTGTCAAATTCTCCCAGCCTTTTAGAGTCCTTATCTGGTGGAGCCATGGGAAAGGCACTCCACGACGTCGAGGCCTGAATGACCAGGCTCTCAGGCGTGGGGTGAGTGGTCAGGAAAGAGGGATCACCAGGCACCGGGCGATGACGCCTAGCGACGTTTTTATCCACCGGCGCCCCCGTGGCCGGGCGCAACCAAGCGCCCAAGAGGACTTTGGTGAGGGCCTCATTGAAAGGGAGCAGCGGCTCCGACGATGCAGACGCCGTCTGGAATACCTCTATAAGGAGGTTGGTTTTGAGGGCCACTGTATGGAGGTCGAGATTGAGAGCCTCCGCAGCTCGACGGAGCACCACGGTTTAGGAAGCACCCTCCTCCATAGTAGGTGGAGGAGAGGCAAACCCCGGGTCAGAAGATACATTAAGTTTGCCCGCATCTTCAAGGTCGTCCACCCAACCTTGCTCTGAGTCACATTGCCGGGCAAGGGGGTCCTCCGACCTATCCCAGTCTTCGTCCGGCTCCAGCGTAAAGGGGGCCGGTCACTGCTGCAGAGCCGGAGCCGTATCCCAATTCGGATCCTAGGTCGGAACAAAATGGTCCGGAACCGGGGCAGGATAAATGGCACCCAGTGCGGCACCTGGTGCAGCACCGGGGCCGTAGCCGGCGGCGCTGCACCTCGTGGTGCCGGAGCCAGCGGTGTAGGATCCTTCGGAGCCGGTGGCGGAGCCCTCGGGCCAGCAGGATCTGGACACAGGAGCGCGGGGCCCGAAGGCGCACCGGCGAGAGCCCGGGGCCTGCAAAGGTGGTCCAAGGCAACAAGAAACTCTTGAATTTGTTCGGGAGTCGCCGACGGACCCGGGTACAGCAGGTAGGCCGCGGAACTCCCCGTCTCCAGAGGAACCGCAGGGGAGTGATGGGGGGACATCAGAGAGGGAACACGCTTCTTCGACTTCTTTTTATGGCGTTCCTTACCGGAATCTGAAGGCGAAGACTTCGAGCCCGAGGATCGACGGCTCTGGTCCCGCGAGCGTTCTCTTGAACGGCCCCTAGACCCGGAACGGCGGTGAGAGGAGTGCCGGACCTCGGACTACTTCCGGCGTCGCTCCCGCAAAGCCTTTGGGGCCATGGCTCAACAGTCTCGACAGTCCCGGAGTTATGGTCTGTCTCTAGGCAGTAGAGGCACACATCATGGGGGTCCGCCACCGACATATTACGGCAGCACAACCCACAAGACTTGAAGCCAGGCATCCCTACATGCACCAGGAGACAGAGAGGAGACAAAAAGTCTAAAATAAAGTAGTCAAAAAATTACTGAGGTACGTGCTCAATCTGGATCTGCGCTTTCGCCACAGAAAAAGAAAGAACTGACGTCAGCGCGCATGGATGGTGCCTAAGTACCCTCCGTGATCTTGTCTCGGTGCTGACGACGCCAGTGGCGGCACCGGAGCTGCAGAACACCACCTACTGATGCGCAGGGGTACTGCTAAGCAAAACTTTCCGGATCCAGTCTGACGCCTGGGGATATTATAAGGTAACGACTTACTAACATGTCTCTTTCAGATTGCAAATATTTTGCTTCATTAGTTCCAGTGTACCATACAAATGCAGCAGTGAGAAAGGTTACCAGTCAACCTTTGCAAAGGGCCAACCACTTTTCAGCAACATGTCACATTGTTTTGTAACTTTTGATCCGTTTGAGCTACAAACAATTTATTAGTTAAAATCATCAGATTGTGCAGCAGAGGATATATTATGTGGCAAATATGGCAAAAGCCATAATTATGTGGAAGACATTTGAAAACGAGGATATATTGCCATTCATGTTTGAATTGCTCTTGTGGAAAAAAGGAGAAGTGCTGATGACGGAAACTGCATAGCTCGGACACAAATGACTTGTGACTTCACTTTTTAGCGTATTTAGGGCATTCTGTGATTGGAAACGTATCCCACTTTGTGAATATATTTTAATGTCAATAACTCATATTAAACCTTTATTAAGCGTGTATCCATTGGCTGAATTAAATAATGTAATAAATTGTAACTGGCCAGTGAAATGCCAAACAAATACGAAAAATTGGGATGTTTGTCTCTTTCTGGTCACACCTCTGACTCTACCCACTAACCCAATCCATGGGTTTTTCCAGCCCTCCGATTCTCCACCACAGTTCCCCTACATTTTTCCCCCCACTTCGACCACTGCTGGGTAGTCACCTAACCTTTCACGCTCATTTACCATGCCATTGTACTATATAATGGGTATGTGCTGACCTTTTACCCAGTTTGGTGCTGCATAAATGTTGTGTGGTTTTCTCCCAAAACTGGCCTAATGTATTATGCATATGGTTTCTCAGAATCATAGCAGGAGTACCATCTTCTGCATCACTTGCGTCATAACTTTCTATAAGGGTCATCCCTATCGTCATTCTCTGCCGATATGACACAGCAAAGTAGAACCCTTGAGGGTACCTTTTTGGGTTTATAAGAACCATATCTTTGCTGGGACAGTCAGAGTAGAAAGACTTCCATGCTGACACGCTGTCACGAGACATTGAGGTTCCAGCATGCAGACACTCCAGCACGCAATGGTCTGACATCCTCCGTGGGGTGTCCATCTCAAGACCAAGATGGGGTCCTTCCATCTCTCACTTCAGGTAATCAGGGGAATTGTGAGCACGTTACTCACCCGTGAGGGTCTCATGGCGCTGAGGGGGGCGGGGGGGTCAGCAGATCGGTTTAGCCAAAGAGCCAGGTCTTGAGAGTCTTCCTGAAGGTGTTCAGGGTGGGGGCGCGTCTGATGTATGCCGGTAGCTCATTCTAGGCCTTGGCTCCAATGTGAGGGAAGGATCTTCCGCCTGCTCTGGCTCTGTGGATGGGCAGGGCTTTGGCCAGTACGAGGATGGAAGATCGGAGGTTTCTTTTGGGTACGTGGAAGTTGATTCCGTCGTTGAGGTATTTGGTTCCGTTGTTGTGTAGGCATTTGTAGGTGTGAGTGAGAATTTTTGAAGGTGACTCTTTTCTCCACAGGGAGCCAGTGGAGTCTTCGTAGGTGTTGGCTGATGTGTTAGTGCAGTGGGATGCCGAGGACGAGTCTGGGGCAGTGTTCTGTATTGTCTGGAGTTTGCGGAGTAGGGACTTGTTGATGCCGACTTAGAGTGAGTTTCCATAGTCCAATCTGCTGGTGATGAGTGTGCGGGTGACTGTCTTCCTTGAGGGGGGATCCATTTGAAGGTCTTGCGAAGGATACAGAGGGTGTTGAAGCAGTGGTAGGTGACGGCATTGACCTGTCGGTTCATGGGGAGTGATGAGTCGAGTACGATGCCAGGGTTTTTGGCATGGTGTGAGGGGGTAGGTGGGCTATCGAGGGCGGTCGGCCACCAGTTGTTGTCCCATGCTGAAGGTGTGGTTCCAAGAACGAGAACGTCTGTCTTCTCAGCGTCAAGCTTCAGACAGCTGTTGGTCATCCAGACTGCGATGTCTTTCATTCCTTTCTGGATGTTGAGTTTGTCGGTGGTGAGTTCTCTGGTGAGGGAGAGGATGAGCTGTGTGTTGTCGGCGTAGGATACATTGAGGCTGTGTTGTCGGATGATGGCTGCAAGGGGAGCCATGTAGATGTTGAAGAGGGTCGGGGTCAGTGATGCCCCCTGCGCCACTACGCGGGTGATTTTCATGAGATCGGAGAGGAAGGGTGGTAGTCTGATTCTTTGGCTTCTCCCGGTGAGGAACAATTGGATCCAGTCCAGAGCTGTTCCTCATATGCCTGCGTTGTGTAGTCTTGCGACTAGTGTGCATTAAGAGACGGTGTCGAAGTCCGCTGACAGATTGAGTATGATGAGGGCTGCAGAGTGGCCTTGGTCCAGTAGGGTGCGGATGTTGTCTGTGGCAACAAATAGGTCGGTCTCGGTTCTGTGGTTGCTTCGGAATCCGGATTGGGACGGCTTGAGGAGGGCGTTCTCTTCGATGAATCCTGTCAGTTCCCTGTTGGCTGTTTTCTCTGCAACTTAGGCTGCTAAGGGGAGGTGCGAGATGGGCCGGTAGTTCTTGAGGTCGATGGGGTCGGCTGTGGGCTTCTTGAGCAGGGGCCTGACTTATGCACGCTTCCAGTCATCTGAGAAGGGGCCTGTTTTGAAAGTGGTGTTGATGGTGCGTCACAGTTTGGGTGCAATGGCGGTCGCAGCTCTGTGGTATATGTGAGCAGCGTAGGGGTCAATGGGGACCCCCAAGTGTATGCCTTCTATGGTCGAGGTGGTGTCTTCGGTTGTGATCGGTGTCCAGTTGGAGATGTTGAGCTGGCTGGTGTCTTTGGGGTGCAGGGGTTGGCTGTGGCTCTGGTGGACGGTCGACCAAGTTATATTAGAGGGTTTTGATCTTGAGGTGGAAGTAGGTTCGAGTTTGTCGCAGAGGTCTTGGGGCAGGGTGATATCTGTGGCTTCGCTGTGCGGGTTGGTGAATTCCTGAATGACACCATAGAGTTCCTTAGTGTTGGTGGCATTGCGAGGATTTTGTTGTGGATGAAGTTCCTCTTGATGTTTTTGATTTGATTGTCATAGTCCGTCATGGCGTCCTTGTAGGTGGAGTATTTTTCAGTTGTCTTGGTATTTCTCCAGTTCTTCTCCAGGCGTCTGCAGGTGCGCTTGGCTTCTTGGAGGTCAGTGATGAACCATGCGGTTTTCCTGGGGCGCTGTTTGTCGGGGTTGCATAGCGGGTGAGCTCGTCTGCACAGTTGGAGATCCAAGTGTGGAGTTCTCTGGCTGCAATGATTGCATTGGATGCCCAGTTGTGGTTGTCTCCAGTGAGGGTGGAGTTAGGTTGCTCGTCAGTGACCTTGCTCCAGTTGCTTTGTGGTGGGCGTGGGGCTGGTTTGGGTGCCTTGGGTTTGTCGATTGCGAAGTGTATGCAATGGTGGTCAGTCCACAGTGGTTGCGTTGTGTGGCTGAAGTGAACGATGTTTCCTGCAGCGAAGATGGGTTAGAGGGTGTGTCCTGCTCTGTGGGCTGGTGTGGTGATGAGTTGTTTAAGTCCGATGTTGACGAGGTTGTCACGAAGGATGGTGGAATTATGGTCGCTGGGGTTGTCGAGGTGGAAGTTCAGGTCGCCAATGAGTATGTAGTTCATTGATGCGATGGCGTGGGGTGCGATGAAGTCGGTGATGGTGGTGGCAAAGGGTATTCGTGAGTCGGCGGGTTTGTAGCGAGGATTCCTGGGAGCGTGGCATTGGGGCTGGTCTGGATCTGGAAGTGCAGGTGTTCGGTGCAGGGGAAGGTTTCGCTGGAGGCCGTGAAGCAGAGGGTGCTCTTGTGGGCGATGTCTAGGCCCCCTCCCAGGTGGTTGGGGCAGTCCTTCCTCTGGATTTTGTATGCGTTTGGGACGGCGTTGTTGATGTTGGGGATGCAGGAGGTGTTGTTCCAAGTCTCCGGGAAGAAGGTGATGTCGGGCGAGAGAGAGTCTAGTAGGTTCCAGATTTCCATGGAGTGTTTGTGTACGGAGCGCACGTTGAGGAGGATGCATCTTAGGGTGTCGGCGGTGCTGGCGTTGGTGGCGTTGGAGGCCGGGGTGGTGGTGAAGGTGTGGCAGCCGTGGAGGCATTAGAACTGGTCGTGGGTCGTGTTTGGTGTGGCCTGTTAGCAGTCTATGCATCTTCCGGTATTGAGCGCGTGGAGGGCGGCTGTGCTGTAAGGGGGGAGTCGAGATGCAGGGTCCCTGGCACTGGTCGCTTCGGGTCTTGGATGGGAGCAGATGGGCTTGCCTTTGGTGCGCCTTTGGCGCGACAACGGCACGACAACGCAGCGGCCGTCATTAAGTAGGGAAGGGGGAGGGACGTCAGCTGGGAGGCGGGAACGGGTGTGAGCAGGGGGGAGGGGCCGCATGGGCAGCAGCGGCAGAAAAAGGGGGGCGGGAAGAAGAGGGTTCAGAACCCAAATAGCAGATGCTAAAATGGAAAGAAGACCCTAAAAACGAAAAAAGATAAATATAATGGCAACAAATACAGATTCAACCAAAACAGTAACAGTAACCACAGTAATTACCAGCACTGCAGTAATTATGTGCCGGTAGCAGGAACGGCCAGAGGCAGGGAAAGGCACAACAGAGCAAGGCAGCTGCCTCAAATTCCTCCCAGACGGAGGCTGGGGCTCGGCGGCTGGGGCTCGGCGGCTGTGTAGTTGGCGCAGAGCTGCTGGGGAGAGAGCAGGCCAGTAACCAATGGTCAGAGGTAATGGTTGGCTACATCCTAGGGGGATTCTTGGCTATACACCGACATACAGGCTAGGCACATATAGGTTCACCTGGTTAGGGTAAGCATCGTAGGAGTATGCATTATTACTGTCATGTATTTATATTCCTGCATATATTCCTTGTTTTAGCAGTATGGTAGAATTCTACCATCTATTTACTCTGTTTTCTTCTTATAACAGTATACATCTATTTCTGTCTTATGGTTGTTGTAGCACACATATTTTACACTAGAATGATGCTTATTTAATAAATGCTTACTGAAAACGTCCCCATTGTTTAATCTGTGTATCTCTGAGGCAAAGTGAGCACGAGTGACTGAGCTAAAAGTACTGTACTGTTTCCACAATCCCTGAAGGGACAGGGTTGTCATGTTCGATAGTTGGCAGAAACTATTCTCTTCTTGGTAAGAGGGGTTAATAGTGGCATTGTGAGCTTGCTGGTATACAGGCGAACTGATGTCTGGGGTGTCTGGAATCAGTCTGGACACCGATCCCACAGTTTATGTTGTCTAAACGTGCAGATCCTTTATTGATTTATAGGAAAGACACAACATTAGCCAACGCGTTTTGTCCTGATGGACTTCTTCAGGGCTCTATTCGAAATTGTTCTTATTGGCCACAATACACTCATATATGTTCTGTAGGTATTACGTCAATTTTCTTAAAATAGCTTTTTTGTTAAATCCTCTAATGTTGGAACTAATCACGTCAGTTCCCACAAAGGGCCAGGATTTAGAGTGAAGCCACTCTGCATTGGCAAGGAAATTGTTAAAAGTTTTTTTACGGCTCGGGGATACGTTTTCTGTTATAGAGTTCTGGTGCTCCAGACCATTAATTGAAGCTGCTGTGTGTTCCAAGGGTGTAAAATCTGATGTTATGGAGATTATCAAAAGAAGAAAAATATGAATATGAATAAAGAACTTTCTTCAAAATATATTCATTGGAGATTGTGAATTACATCAACTATTTGTGTGAAATATCATGAGTTTTATGTTTAATCATTATGAATAATAATTAACGTTTTACTGAATAAGGGTGCTGAACAATTGCAAATGATACACTACAAATATGTCTCCAATGGGGGATGCTGAAACCTCAATCCCCACATGGTGGCTTCACCTAACCATGTTAGAAAAACAGGTCTTCAAGGAGGAGACAAGAAAGGTCATAAGGACAACTGGGGTTCAGTCCAAGACAAATTGAGTGGGAGGCACTAAAAGTGGAAATCAGGGGTCAGTGCATTCGGGTGGTGGTAGGGGCCAGAGTGGTCCTGCATAGTGACCTGGTGCAACCAAGGTGTCCCTGGGACTGCTTGAAGTAGTGGCCAGCTCAAACCCTGCACAGCAGCACCCCCTAACTGTGACTCTAGAGCACCATGCATGCTTGATAGAGCAGCTGTGCTGCCTGGACTGTAAGGCCCATCAGGCCAAAATGAATGCGCCGAAGGAGACCAATTGGGCAGATTGTTATCATGGTTCCTTCGCAGCGCGACACCTGCAGTCCCCATCATGATAATTAGAGCATCCCTGACTCACATGCTCACGGCTCAAGTGGACATTCACTCAACGATGGAAACGCACTACAAAGCACTATATTCCCCGTTGATTGGCAGGTACACATTGACGAACTCTTGAATGATATAGGATTAAGCATGGGCGAATTTTGCGAATTGGCAATCCGTGAAATTGCGTATTTACGGATTCGCAATCCGCAAAATCCGCGAACTCTCACAAATTTAGCGGATTTTTGGGGTTTTTTTTGGTTTCGCAAGTGTTTCTGCCGTTTCGCGAGGGTTTTTTACCAGTTCTCAAACGCGAACTTACTTATCGGGTAGCAACGGTCACGACCATGTGGTTTCTACGTCTGGTTCATCACAGCACCCTCTTTTTCACCACTGCCACCCTCTGTTTCACCACTGCCACCCTCTGGCTCACCCATGCCACCCTCTGTTTCATCACTGTAGATTATGGGGGGAAAAGCACACCTGCCCTGCCTCAACTGACATGAATGAATTAGGGGCTGATTGATTAATGTGTCACTGAATTTGAACTTCCAGTCTGGCACCTGCTTCCTTATCTGTAATTGCTTTCTGTTGCAGTCTAATTTTTTTTAGCAGGACCTTTAGCATACTTGTAGCTATTCTCTGAGCCTGCTGTGAGGGTCTGAGCAGGGTCATAGAATAGTTGCAAGTGGGCAACTGAACTCTGGAGGGGCCCCTCAGGAAGCACTAGAGGGAATTGTTACTAATGTTAAGATTGAACTTTTGCACCTGCTGAGTGCTTTCAGTTTTGCAAAAATCATTTTTCTGTAATTTAGTGCGAATCGCGGGGCGCGAATTCGTGCGAGATCGATTTCGGAAGCCGCGAATTCGTGCGAATACACGATTTGTTTTTTTTGCGGCGTGTTTGTTTGCGTGATTTTTTGCGTGTTCGCAAGCCGCTTGTAGCGCAACGTTTGCGAAGTTACCCTAGCGGTCGTACATGGGCGCGGCCATCTTGTTTGCGTGACCTAATTCCGTTTCCGGGTGCTATGTGTAATCGCGCAAAGTGTGCGGCTCGCTAGTACATGTTCACGTGTGATCGCGGGGAAAATCTCGCGCGAACTTACTCACGCGGTCGTCAACGGGCGCGGCCATCTTGTTTTTCATTCATTGCTATAGTTCTGGGCATGCTTTCTGTATTCTCTGTCAATCTCTGCCATCCTTTGCTTGTTTGAAGTTTTTTTTGTTCTATTTTACTTATTATCTATCCCTCTATTTTTCTTAGCTCTATATTTTTGTGTTTTCTGCTACTTTGGGTTAATTTTAAACTACTTTTTTTAACTCTTTTCTTTTCTTCTTCCCTATTCTATTTCTTCTTTATTATTTACCTTCCTTTCTGCCCAGACCATGGTAAAGGGAGCCGGGAAGCAGCCCGCGAAGGGGAAGGGCCCGCACCCCGTGCCCGGCTCCCGTGCGGGCGTTTGAGGGGGGAGCAAGTTATAGCTCGGGAGATTTTTAGTGCGGAGGAGGTGGCCGCACTAGTCTTTCATGTCCAGCGCCGCCTCCCCAAGACCATCATGGGAGGCGGCAAGATCGCTACCGGCTACTGGATCCGGGAGCGCCGGAAGCGGTGGGAGAAGGTGTGCCGGGCCATGTTTGAACACTCTGGGGTCCGGCGCACCTACAACCAGGCCACCCACTGCTGGACGGATCTTATGGACCGGGAACGCGACTTGCTGGACGTGCTCGGCGTCGAGATCCCCGGGCTTGGTGAGTAGTAGTAGCTATTTCTAGCTATTTCATCACTACTCTTTTTCCCCCGCTCTGTGTGTTATTACTTATTGTATTGCAAATTTTTGTTTTTTACCAAGAGCAATAATGCTGCCGATTACATTGTAGGTAAATTATATTTCAAAATCTTCTGTGCATTTCAGGTGCACTGCTCTCCTTCTCAGTAGCCTTGCTACTATGCTTATTTGTTTTCTATTTTGTGTTCATTTCATTGGCCTGAGAAATTATGTATGAGTGTAGTGTAAAGAACTGCGTAATGCTAGACACTAAGGGTCAGATTTTCAATTACCGGCGCATCCCTGCAAAGTAGCAGGGATGCGCCAGTAATTGTGCGCCACGCCACCACCACCCATGGTGCGCCGTATTTACAATGTGGCGCACCATGGGCCCAAAACGTCACAGAAGCCTTACGCATCTGTGCCGTAAAGGCGGTGCATTACTGGAGTTGCGTGACAACAATGGCGCAGCTCCAGCAATGCTCTGGGGTGCCCTATCTCCCCAATGCTGCGTCAAGCCGTACGTCTGCTTCAAGCAGGCGCAGGGTTTGAGTCACGCATCATTGTCCTAAAAGTGACTGATTGACATCTTGTAGATTTCCCTCAGCCACTTTTAGGATGCGTTCCTGCGCAGGAACGCCCTCCCTTGCTCCGGAACGCCCCCTGATGACGCAGGGCTTTGCAACGTGATGCATCTCCCATATGCGTCACGTTGTTAATATACGCCGCACCATGGCGCCTCTTTTGTTATGCTTCTGCGTCACAAAAGTCACGCAACAATGGAGCAAAAGAGCCGCAAGGGGCTTGTAAATCTGCCTGTACAGACTCCAGTCCAGTCCTTCCTTTGTACACCTGGCAATAAGAAGAAATAGTGGTGGTGGGTTGATAGTTTGAGTATTTTAATGACTGGTTAATGTAGTAGGAAACTTTTTAGTGTTGTCGCTGATCTGCAATCACGATGGAGTTTGCCTATCACTTCGAATGCTGCGGACTGCTGCCTGCCAGTCCTAGGCGAACCTTTTTAGTAGTTTGTTTAGTGAGTTGCATAACTTTCCAAGTCGACGGTCCGCAAATCAAGCAATACTAATATCGTAGTAGACCACATGAGATAGGTCAATATATCCCGTTCAATAGTAGTCTATTTGCTATTTCGCCAAAAGATTTTGTTATTGTTCTTTTGAAATGTTTGATTTGGTTGACAACAATCATCCATGTTTTTGGGTCTTTCTTTCTTTCATGTTGTACATCAGCTCCCCCCAGGGGCAAGAGGACATTGGAGGAGGCTGCTGCTGCTGAACCAGCCCAGGATCGGTCAGGCGAGGGCTCCTTTGCTGGCCCCGGTAAGTTTTAATTTTAATATAGAGTACCTATTTTTTCCTAGCGTTCCTCATTCGATTTTTTCTAAATCGTCTTTGATCTTCTTGTAGACTGTATCTAAATTCTTATCCTGCCTCGACTATGACTCCCTGTGGTATTACTAGATTATTCTTATTTGTCTGTCTGTGTAGCTAACTAAGATTGAACATTTGGCAAAAGGTGTAAAACGAAACTCCCATTCTAGTCAGCAGTAGCTCTATGCTCTGAGTGCAGTCCTCTGGGATTGTCCATAATGTCTTTTCAAGTCTTCTAAATGTTTATGCTTTGACAATTACCAACAATAAAAAGGTGAATGACCACCAAGAAAGAATAAGATACTACTTTACTTTTGGTTTGGCTAGGAGGACAATCCATACTACTACTGTTGCAGGGACAAATCTGTACAAACAGAACTATGGACACTAAAGTGCATTGTTTATCAATTATAATAGGCACAGGTCGACTTTCCACATACCTCAGTGATATCAGACTTTGAAGAACCCCCAATCTCCTTACTGACTAGATAGTGTGGCAGAGTCATTTAGCTCCCGAATTCATCGATGATTGATCCCCAATGATGATTATCCAACGCAGGACAAGAGTACGGAGTCAGAGTCCAGAAGTGTCAGAGGCACGGGCTCATGCATTGCAAATTGCAAAACCTTTTGCTCATTCACTCATGACCAAAAACCACAGAGTCTATTTAAGTTTTAAAGCTTTATTAAAAGTAAAAATATTTATTGAAATCAAGCTTGTCATAAAACATAAACGCTTGATTAAAAATGGAAAAGTGCTTATAGTGATTTATTTCACACATTTATTGTGGGCGAGCCGAGCCCTCACCTGGTTTGAACTTTAATTTTTCTTTTTGGTGCAGAATCGTTGGTCCCTCTGTCCTAGTGATGATGATTTGTTCTTAGAAGTGAAGATTCTGTCTGTTATGCAAGCATTCATCAGTTGTGCCAAAAAGTGCAGCAAGACAACACCCTTCCCTGGAAAAAGGGACATTTTTACTTTAGAGTAGACAGTCACAAATTATTAGCTTTTTTACGGTATTCACATTTATTCGTTCCTAGACAAAATACTAGTGATTGGTGTATGTCTATGACATCTAACATTCTTAAATGTACTTTGTAGGTGGAACATCTGGTGCTGGGCCCAGCGCGGAGGTGGAGGAGGAAAGTTCTGGGGAGGAGGCGGTGCAAGTGCCGGACCAAACTGCTGTGCGGGTTGCAACGGTAGTGGCGGGCAGTGGTAAGCTCTTATATTCCTTACTTATTGAGATTGCAGACTGCATAGTGTGCTCCCCGTGAGAAAACTTAAGGTTTGTCCAGATGAGAGACATGAAGAAGAATGATTGACATATAGTTTGAATGGATGGATGCCTGGATCATGGTACTATATGACTCTTAGATAGCATATGTGTACTCGAGAGAGTAGACGGTCACTGGATGAACTAAGTGTTACTTTGAAGAGCATGTAACACCGCACCCGCACGTCCGTCCCAGTGTAGGAAAGGCAAGGAAAAGAAGTTGTAATTTTGTCCGAATACTACCATGAATAGTAGCAGTAGTTTGTATTGCAAGCACAGCATATATCCGGCTATTACGATGGCCGCTCACTACCTCTGTTAATAAGTTTAATAGAACTCGGTCATTCTTGTGTGGATGTATCACTGTTCACTCAATAAAAAGCAAAGCACCTAAAGTCATCCCATATGTAAGCAAAAACATACCATGTGCAGTGATAGATAATCAGATTATTTATCTTCTTCATTTTCCTTTTCTAGTATCTATTCATTGGCACTGTAGGGTGAAAGTTAAATTAATTTAGCAGTAGCCCTTGTAACAGAGTATTCTCAGTGCCACCCATAATAGAAAAGTAAGAGCATCACGACCTGCATGTACTGGACTGGTACAGTAACGAAAGTCTGTCTCACTCATCATGGCGGGCGTCTGTTTTTCTCGGGTGCAAGTTGACTGCGCTGGCGTTATGCCGGCTTGCAGAAGTTAACATACCAATTTTGCTAAACAAGAGAGAAGAAGAAGAATAAGACTGGTGTACTGTCATAGTCGACTCTAATGGAGTGAGTCCATAGTGCTCGTAGAATTGATTCCTTAAACTCCCACTAATGTTAGAGCAAGGATGAAGAAGTGGGAGGTTAGATAGATACTGGCCACAATAGTTATGTACTGCGCTTCCAAGTTGCTAGTTCTACTGTGACACAACTTTCTGCTGAATCATTTTGTGTTAATCTTAAAGAGCATTGGTTACAGACTATGTCTTTCTTTCTTCATATAGATGCTCCTTCCAAACCAACAAGGAAGGAGCTGGCTGAAAGGGCCCGGCAACGGAGGCTGGAGGCGACTGTCGCCGAATATCGGCTGCTGGTGGCCCAGGAGGAGGAGGACACGCAGAGTACCTCAACAACATCCACGGCGACACCTGCATCCTCCTCCGCGCTCCCTGGGTCAGCCAGTCAGCGCAGGTCTCCAGCGGTACGGAGTCGGGGTACCGCAGCCACCCGCCACCACCGAGCAGCAAAGAAATCAGCTGCCCCCCACAGCAGTTGCAAAAAAAGGATGCACCGCCTTTCCCTGAGGGTTTCCTACCTCGAGCAGGAGCTCCTCAACACCAAGACCCTGCTCGAGACCCTCCGCAAGGAGCATGCTGACCTGGCCCGAAAATCAACAGCAGCCAGTAGGAGGAGACTGTCCCTTTCCCCTTTTTTAAAGACTTCTGGGGGGTGGGAATTGGGAGTTGGGTTTTCTACTTTTTTGGACTTCGTTTTCAGGGACATTCGTTGGGGTTCGGGGGGGTTGGGTCTTGCGGGAGATTTATGTTACTGGATATATAAATATACTTTAAACTTTATCTTAGCATACGTGTTTTTTACTGCTTTTGAGGCTGGTGGGTGGGGGTTTAACAGTCCTGAAACTTAAGTGGCATCTTGATTCAAGTTGTATAAGTACTAATGGCCCAAATGTTTTCAAAACTAAGTGCCTCTCACAGAGTAAGTGAATTCAATAGTCCTAGGACTAGTGTCAGTATCTCGTCTCTCCAAATACTTCATTATACTACCTCCCCCCAAACGCTTATCTTACCTGTAATTTGTGTTTGGAAATAGGGCTAGGCACAGGGCTGGCTGCACGCGAAATGGCGATTAAGGTTGGCAATCCAGGGTGGATGAAATGTCATCATTGCGGTGGTACTTGTGGTGTTACACAGTAGCAGTTGCAGCATCTGAAAAAAAAGAAAATTAAACCTTGTTTGTCCTTACCGTAGCATTAGAACGGTACAATCGAGAATATAGCAGGTGACAGTACACTAGAACAGTGCCACAATGTAGCCTAGCAAATGGTAAAGTATTTAAAGTATAACTATTACTTGCGTTGAATTTGTTTGACATTGGCTACTATTACAAGAAATAGTACTGAAAGTGAAGGACACAGCAGCGTAATAATTTCATTTGCCACGTCTAGGAGGAGGATGTTCTTGATGACCAATCAAGTTGATGGCGCACATGAAAATCTGCTTTCATTTGCCAATAGTGACTCGGTGTCAAGCTGAGTAAGAATATATCCTCGGATTCCTTCACGATCCTGTTGCTATGACCTTATCCTCCTCAGCAAGTGTGTGGAATTATTGCTGTCATTTAGTCACACATCAATCAAAACCACACAGCCCGGGGGAAGAGGATTAGGGTTTGGAAAATGGATGGGAATGGGGGTTTTTGGGAAAGTTTTGTTGAGAGAAGAAAAAAAAAGCACAGCATGGACAAACAATAATTGAAGATAAACAAATCTTTGGGTACAAAGCTAACCATAAATCTTTTAAGTGACATAAAGGAAGTGCATGCACTACTGCATGCATGGTTACTGAAAAGTAACTAGTACTTTCGACAACCGTGAATGAAAGAATGCGACAGTACAGGGCTGCAGTAATAATTATGCGTTTTCACTTGCCTATCTCTGCACTCAGAGAAACACTTCGTACATTAAATTAGGTTTGAAAAATAGCAGAGGTAAAACCTATCCGATGGCTGTAGGGATGAATTTAGAAGCAGAGATCAAAGAAATGCAGAGTCGCACTCATAGAAGTTCACAGCAATAACATTACTTAAAAGATAATTAGAAAAGAACGGATACTGTATCTGTATGTTGTTGTAGTTGTCCTGTTGAATTTGGGAAGTTGTAAGATGCATCCAACCATTCCTCTTATTAGCGGGACTCTTCCATTCCATCTGACGCTCCGTCCATCAATGTTGGTGACCAGAAGACACCCTGTCCACTGCCTGCCGGATGCTGAATTGCGGCTCGCTAATGTGAAGCCTGACTTCATCCTTTTTTTCCCATTGCACAGGCTGAAACCCGGCCTGTAATTATTGATGGAAAAACAGGAAGTGATATTAGAACACCACTGACAAATAAATATAAGGTATGTACGCTGTGTAGTGCAAAAAGTCACACTTTGAGATTCCTAATAGACAGTACAATATTTTTGAAAGTGCCTACTCTGTCTGAGTCTCCTTTTGAAGGATAAATAAGTATGGGCGAATTAATTTAGCGGATCCTTCCCCTCAAGCTAGGTGTACTGTAAACTGTGTTTTAGAACAAAATTAGACCTTCCCAGCAGTGCTCTCATACCCTTACTAAACCCAGTCGCAAAAATGTAGAAGACCCTAAGAAGACCCCCAATCAGATCTCAAAAAACGAGGCCTAGTAGAAAATGGTGACAAAACGTACTTTTAAAGTAAAGTAGGCCCAAATCCCCCCTTACCCACCGTGGATTGTATTCAAACCACTTGCAAGCAAGCAAAAGAATCTATACCCAGCATCGCTCCAAGACTCGCAAACCCCCCCACAAACAGCCCCCCGCCCAAACACATGCAATACAATACTACTAACCCTAACGAGCCCTAAGTTAAGAATAGTGGCAAACGCTTTCTTTAACTAGGCCAAATCCCCCCTTCCCCACCATGGATTTTCTTCAAACCACTTGCAACCAAAATTACACATTCCCACAAGTGCTCTAAGACCCCAGAACTCAGTTTAAAAAATCTAGAACACCCCGAAACACATGCAACCCTGCTGCTAGTGCTAACCCTAACGAGCCCTAAGTTAATGTGCAAAAACGCTTTTCCTCATGGATTTTCTCCAAACCACTTTTATCCGGTACTAGACCTTCCCAGCAATGGCCCCAGAGCCGTCAACCCAGGTGGAAACAAGTAGAAGACCCCCAAACAGCCAAAAAGCAAAACTACCAAAATGGGGACTTGGTGATTTTCCTGGCAAATTCCCAACATCACTCCATGCGCGCTCTGCAGCTAGGGCCTAACTCCCCTTTGCCACCACGGATTTTCTTCAAATCACTTGCAATGAAAAGTATCCATACCCAGCGTTGCTCAAAGACCCCAAAACCCACCCACAAACACCAGGAAGCCCCCCAAACAGGCCCCCAAAAACGCTGTAGTGAGCGAAATGTCAGAAAGTGCAAAAACGTTTTCCTCATGGATTTTCTCCAAAACACTTTTATCCGGTATTAGACCTTCCCAGCAATGCCCCAAGACCCGCCAACCCGACCGCAAAAAAGCACAACACCCCCAAACAGGCAAAAAGCAAAAATGGAAAATCTCATACTTAGAATTATTTTTCGGCCTTCTTTCAATTCTGTCCAAACGCGCTGTGCAGCAAGGTCATAACTCGACTTTTCCACCATGGATGTCCTGGAAAACAAATGCAATCAAAATAAGACTGTGCCAGCGTTGCTCCCAGACCCCAAAAACCACCCACAAACACCAGGAACCCCCCCAAACAGGCCACCGAAAACATGATAGTGAGGAAAAAGGCAAAAACTTTTTTTGCTCCGATTTTCTCCAAACCACTTTTATCCGGTACTAGACCTTCCCAGCAATGGCCCCAAAGCCGTCAACCCAGGCGGAAACAAGTAGAAGACCCCCAAACAGCTAAAAAGCAAAACTACAAAAATGGGGACTTAGTAATTTTCCTGGCAAATTCCCAACATCACTCCACGCGCGCTCTGCAGCTAGGCCCTAACTCCCCTTTGCCACCACGGATTTTCTTCAAACCACTTGCAATGAAAAGTATCCATACCCAGCGTTGCTCCCAGACCCCAAAACCCACCCACAAACACCACGAACCCCCCCAAACAGGCCACCGAAAACATGATAGTGAGCAAAAAGGCAAAAACTTTTTTTGCTCTGATTTTCTCCAAACCATTTTTATCCGGTACTAGACCTTCCCAGCAATGGCCCCAGAGCCGTCAACCCAGGCGGAAACAAGTAGAAGACCCCCAAATAGCCAAAAAGCAAAACTACCAAAATGGGGACTTAGTAATTTTCCTGGCAAATTCCCAACATCTCTCCACGCGCGCTCTGCGGCTAGGCCCTAACTCCCCTTTGCCACCACGGATTTTCTTCAAACCACTTGCAATGAAAAGTATCCATACCCAGCATTGCTCAAAGACCCCAAAACTCACCCACAAACACCAGGAACCCCCCAAACAGGCCACAGAAAACATGATAGTGAGCAAAAAGGCAAAAACTTTTTTTGCTCCAATTTTCTCCAAACCACTTTTATCCGGTACTAGACCTTCCCAGCAATGGCGCCAGAGCCGTCAACCCAGGGGGAAACAAGTAGAAGACCCCCAAACAGCCAAAAAGCAAAACTACCAAAATGGGGACTTTGAAATTTTCCTGGCAAATTCCCAACATCACTCCACGCGCGCTCTGCAGCTAGGCCCTAACTCCCCTTTGCCACCACGGATTTTCTTCAAACCACTTGCAATGAAAAGTATCCATACCCAGCGTTGCTCAAACACCCCAAAACCCACTCACAAACACCAGGAACACCCCCAAACAGGCCACCGAAAACATGATAGTGAGCAAAAAGGCAAAAACTTTTTTTGCTCCGATTTTCTCCAAAACACTTTTATCCGGTACTAGACCTTCCCAGCAATGGCCCCAGAGCCGTCAACCCAGGCGAAAACAAGTAGAAGACCCCCAAACAGCCAAAAAGCAAAACTACCAAAATGGGGACTGTAATTTTCCTGGCAAATTCCCAACATCACTCCACGCGCGCTCTGCAGCTAGGCCCTAACTCCCCTTTGCCACCACGGATTTTCTTCAAACCACTTGCAATGAAAAGTATCCATACCCAGCGTTGCTCAAACACCCCAAAACCCACTCACAAACACGAGGAACACCCCCAAACAGGCCACCGAAAACATGATAGTGAGCAAAAAGGAAAAAACTTTTTTTGCTCCGATTTTCTCCAAAACACTTTTATCCGGTACTAGACCTTCCCAGCAATGGCCCCAGAGCCGTCAACCCAGGCGGAAACAAGTAGAAGACCCCCAAACAGCCAAAAAGCAAAACTACCAAAATGGGGACTTTGTAATTTTCCTGGCAAATTCCCAACATCACTCCACGCGCGCTCTGCAGCTAGGCCCTAACTCCCCTTTGCCACCACGGATTTTCTTCAAACCACTTGCAATGAAAAGTATCCATACCCAGCGTTGCTCAAACACCCCAAAACCCACTCACAAACACCAGGAACACCCCCAAACAGGCCACCGAAAACATGATAGTGAGCAAAAAGGCAAAAACCTTTTTTGCTCCGATTTTCTCCAAAACACTTTTATCCGGTACTAGACCTTCCCAGCAATGGCCCCAGAGCCGTCAACCCAGGCGAAAACAAGTAGAAGACCCCCAAACAGCCAAAAAGCAAAACTACCAAAATGGGGACTTAGTGATTTTCCTGGCAAATTCCCAACATCACTCCACGCGCGCTCTGCAGCTAGGCCCTAACTCCCCTTTGCCACCACAGATTTTCTTCAAACCACTTGCAATGAAAAGTATCCATACCCAGCGTTGCTCAAAGACCCCAAAACCCACCCACAAACACCAGGAACACCCCCAAACAGGCCACCGAAAACATGATAGTGAGCAAAAAGGCAAAAACTTTTTTTGCTCCGATTTTCTCCAAAACACTTTTATCCGGTACTAGACCTTCCCAGCAATGGCCCCAGAGCCGTCAACCCAGGCGGAAACAAGTAGAAGACCCCCAAACAGCCAAAAAGCAAAACTACCAAAATGGGGACTTAGTGATTTTCCTGGCAAATTCCCAACATCACTCCACGCGCACTCTGCAGCTAGGCCCTAACTCCCCTTTGCCACCACGGATTTTCTTCAAACCACTTGCAATGAAAAGTATCCATACCCAGCGTTGCTCAAAGAGCCCAAAACCCACCCACAAACACCAGGAAGCCCCCCAAACAGGCCCCCAAAAACGCTGTAGTGAGCGAAATGTCAGAAAATGCAAAAACGTTTTCCTCATGGATTTTCTCCAAAACACTTTTATCCGGTATTAGACCTTCCCAGCAATGCCCCAAGACCCGCTGACCCACCCGCAAAAAAGCACAACACCCCCAAACAGGCAAAAAGCAAAAATGGAAAATCTCATACTTAGAATTATTTTTCGGCCTTCATACAATTCTGTCCAAACGCGCTGTGCAGCAAGGTCATAACTCGACTTTTCCACCATGGATGTCCTGGAAAACAAATGCAATCAAAATTAGACTGTGCCAGCGTTGCTCCCAGACCCCAAAACCCACCCACAAACACCAGGAACCCCCCCAAACAGGCCACCGAAAACATGATAGTGAGCAAAAAGGCAAAAACTTTTTTTGCTCCGATTTTCTCCAAAACACTTTTATCCGGTACTAGACCTTCCCAGCAATGGCCCCAGAGCCGTCAACCCAGGCGGAAACAAGTAGAAGACCCCCAAATAGCCAAAAAGCAAAACTACCAAAAAGGAGACAGTAATTTTCCTGGCAAATTCCCAACATCACTCCACGCGCGCTCTGCAGCTAGGCCCTAACTCCCATTTGCCACCACTGATTTTCTTCAAACCACTTGCAATGAAAAGTATCCATACCCAGCGCTGCTCCCAGACCCCAAAACCCACCCACAAACACCAGGAAGCCCCCCAAACAGGCCCCCAAAAACGCTGTAGTGAGCGAAATGCCAGAAAATGCAAAAACGTTTTCCTCAAGGATTTTCTCCAAAACACTTTTATCCGGTATTAGACCTTCCCAGCAATGCCCCAAGACCCGCCAAACCGACCGCAAAAAAGCACAACACCCCCAAACAGACAAAAAGCAAAAATGGAAAATCTCATACTTAGAATTATTTTTCTTCCTTCTTTCAATTCTGTCCAAACGCGCTGTGCAGCAAGGTCATAACTCGACTTTTCCACCATGGATGTCCTGGAAAACAAATGCAATCAAAATTAGACTGTGCCAGCGTTGCTCCCAGACCCCAAAACCCACCCACAAACACCAGGAACCCCCCCAAACAGGCCACCGAAAACATGATAGTGAGCAAAAAGGCAAAAAAATGTTTTGCTCCGATTTTCTCCAAAACACTTTTATCCGGTACTAGACCTTGCCAGCAATGGCCCCAGAGCCGTCTACTCACCCGCAAAGAAGTAGAACACCCCCACAAGTGCAGAGTCTTTCTTCATTGGGCGTAATCCAGCCATCTGCTTTGAGGGAAATAGGAGTCTGGAGGAGGAGGATAGAGGAGCATGTTCTTGTGAACCTGAGGAATGCAGACTGCGGCACCTTCAAATCAATAAGCAAATAAGTGAAGACAGTTCTGCTGATGGGCTTGTTTTTTGTGATTAAAGTTTTTGTTATATAGATTTTGCAAAACAAAGAAAGAGACACACAGGAATAAAAGTGAATAAGGACGAAACAGAAAGTTAGTGATTCATTGACTCATTTATTTTCAAGGCTCGGTGTCAGGGAAGAAGAGCTCGTCCTCAAACTCTGCGAATTCATACGGGAGTAGGTCACTTAACAGAGAAGAACTTCCCTCATCTAAGTTGGTGTCCTCCTCGTCTTCTTCCTGCGTGCATTCTCGTATTTTGTAATCTGGTGGTATGAGGTGCTGATTCATCTTGATCATTGTTAACCTCTCCACATTTTTGGGCGAGAGGCGGGTCCTTTTGGAAGTTACAATGCCACCAGCAGCACTGAAAACACATTCAGAAGACACGCTTGCAAGTGGGCAAGACAAGTAATTTATAGCCAGGTTGGTGATCTCTGGCCAAGCAACTGTTTTCCCATGCCAATACGCCAATGGGTCATGAGAAAGATGGACCTCTGTTGAGTCATTCATATATGCCTGCACCATCAACTCAAGGTTCTCCCGGGTTCCTCCACTTTGCTTACTTTTTTCTGGGACCATTTCAGAAGCAAACCCAAGTTCAGTTAGCCAATCCTCTTCACCACCCGTTATTACTGTTGTGTCTGGTGCAGATGATACGGTTGCTGGTGTCGTTAACGGCTGAGAGGGCAAATCACTCACTTCTGCCACAGCGACAAATGCAGAAGGGGATTTTTTTGACTGCGGACGGCCTGCTGATGCTGATGTACTGCCTTTTCCTTCAATTTCCTGCCGTTCTCTTTCAAACCGAGTGGCTGACACAGCTAGCCAATGTTTGTACTTTGTAACATCTGCGTCATCAAAAGGAAAGAATACTCTGGCTGCCACTGCCTTTTTATACCGTGGATCCAGAATAGTAGCACAAATGTAATGCTGTTCTGTCTTGATCATTTCAAGGCGATCATCGCCAAGTAGGCGGTGTAATAACTTCTCCGCCAACTCTAATGCTTCTTCCTTTCCATCTTTTTCAAAATTAGAACACACCGCCTTCAGTCGGTGCTCTAGCATGCTCAACAATGGGATAGCTTTTCCCAAATTACAGTCCTCCCTGCTGACTGCACGCGTGAAGACCTCAAAAGGACGAAGCATGTCTGTCAGGCTTTTAACTAGGTGCCATTGCTCCACCTGTATCCTCATGTCCATCATAGGTGTACCCAGTTTAAAGAAATACTGATCGACTACCGCATACTGCTCATACAGACGCTCAAGCATGTAGAAGGTTGAGTTCCAACGTGTTGCCACCTCCTGGATGAGTGCTTTCCCTGGCAATTTACGTTCATATTTAAGGCACCTCAGCTGCTTCCGGACCTTAAAAGAATGGTTGAAATGTGTGCACATTCTTCGGCAGGTGGTCAGTAACTCGGACACTGGACTTTCTTAACTCAAGAATTTTTTAACAACCAGGTTTATACAGTGCGCCAGACACGGCACTCTGAAATAGTAACCCATATCCATGGCCTTAACTACATTGGCACCATTATCCGTGGAAACATAACCAATCATGCGTGTTCTTGGGGACAGCCATTGAAAGACCTTTGTGTTAAACTCATGCAAAATGTTTTCTGCTGTATGACTTTTCTCCATGGCAAACATGGCTATTGTTGCATGTTTCCGAGCAGCTTTATAAACTTTGTCCTCATCAACACCTGCGTTTATCTTGCCTTTAACCCCTGAAAAACAGACCCAGTGTGCAGTGATGCACATGTAATCAGTGGCTGCACAACTGTTCCACATGTCTGTTGTCAGATGTATAGTGTGAACAGCACTCTTCTGCAAAGCTGCCCCAATCACCTCGAGCACATTTTCATGTAGTGCTGGAATCGCAACTCTCGCAAAATAGAACCGGCTAGGAACCTTCCATTTAGGGCAGAGCGTTGCCACCATTTCAAGAAAACCCACCCCTTCCACAAAAGAAAAAGGGAGAAGGTCCAGCGCTAGCATTTTAGCCAGCTTACTGTTATACAGACGCGCCATTGGGTGGTTGCGTTCAAATGGCGCTTCTGAAAACAACATGCTTCTAATGGTGGGCTGGACCAATTTACGGATGATGATGACTTCTGCGACCCAGTTACGCTCCGTGATGAACTTTTTCGCGTTGGTGTCTCACTCTCTCTCACACTCTTAGTGTGGCTCATAGATCTGCTGCTGACAGGGGTACTGGGTGTAAGTGAAGAAATGTCTGACGCTTCTTCTTCCTCCTCGTCATCAGCAGATGAAACATCAACGGATACAATTTGTTGACTTGCAATTCGGGCATCCTTGATCTCCCTTAGGTGCGCCAGCCATTTGACAGAGTGCTGTCTCTCAGGATGACCTCTCTGGCCTCCGGTACCATAGTTGGTACCAAGCTTACCACGACTAACTCGAACCTTACAAATGGTACAAATGGCTATGTTTTCCCTTGTTGGGCTAACACTAAAGAAGTCCCAAACTGCGGACTTCAAATGTCTGTGGGGAGCGGAGGAGGCGATACTGGGAATGCTGCTAATGCCAGATGAACTGGAGGATGTGTGTTGCCGAAATTTAGTACATTGTGCACTTACAGCACCACTAATTGAGGACATGGAGGTCGAGGTGGCTGGAGGTCCCTTCTGGCGAGAAAATATGGAAGCTGTAGGTGGTGGTGTTGGTGTACTAGTTAACTGCATTTGTGGTGGTCCCATTCCCACGTCGCCATTATCATCATCACGCTCAGCAGCATTTCGGGCTAGGGTGAAAATGTCTGTGTGCTGCATGCCCGCTGAGGCTGGAGTGACGCCTATGATGACTGCGTCGTCGTCGTGAGAGTCTTCATCAGCAGGAGCAGTATACGCCCCTTCTTGTTCAGCGTCATCATCACACTCCATGACTCTGAGACTTTCGGGGACCTTCCTTTTACGCTTAGCTACCTTTTTCAGATCATGGTGTGCCTCACTCTCAGATGGCCGTGGTGGTTCCCAAGTTTTATCCATATCATCAGAAGGAAGGGGGCTTGAAGAAGAAGTAGACACCATCCTTGATCTTTTCCTTGCTGGGGATCTGGAAGACAATGAATCATCAGGAGGAGTGGCTTCCTCATGTGATACCTCGGCTTGAATGTCGATTTCCTGATGTGCCCCTACTTCGGGAGGAACAACTATTGTGGGCACTTGTGCCGCTCCATGCACCTCTGTTGCTCCTCTCCTTGCACCGCCTCTTCTTCCACATGTACTTGGGCTTGTACTTGCACATGTGGTTGTTGTTGCGGCTGTGGTTGCTCAACACTCGTCAGATGAGTTACAACAACCTGTGTTGATTGAGGGATGCTGCTACTTTCTTGCGATGAGCCAACATCACTGGTCGATGGTGATTGAACAACTATACTGGCTGCCTCTGCAGCACTCAAGGGCTTGGACCTAAGTTGGCGTGGTGGTGGTGGCACTGAGCCCAATGGAGCGGAGGTACTGCTCCCAGCATGGTCCCCAGCAGACCCCTCTGCTGCTGCAGGCGTACTTTTTTTATCTAAAAAAATGTGGCGGTCGTCACACCAGTCTCCTTGGTAAGTGGCACCAGTTTCTTCTTCTGCTCCTTACTGGCAACTTTCTTGCTAGAGGAGCTACGGGCAACTTTTTTTGGGGCCATCTTCTTCAGATTTCAGAACAGCAGGCCGCAGTTGCACAAGTTGCAGAGTTGTCTGTGGCCACACGTGACGTTGTGCTGCAAACACCGCAGCAGGACTTCTTCCTGGCACTGATGAGGAACGATGAGGCTGATGATTAGTCTTTCTGCACCTAAAAGCAAACAAAGCCAGAGGAACATCAGTTAAATAAATGTTGCATATATAGCGCTTTAATTAATAGTTTGCAAGTAAGCATTTTTATTATACCTACCCCCCAAAATGGAAAGACCAATACAATTCACCACTGACAGAGTACCCCTGGGCATAATGCATGAAAGCATGGCACTCTGGGTACAGGCCTATGACACAACAAAGCACACTGCCTGCCTTCAAAATGGCCCCTTGCACCCCAAGCACATGGCCAGGGCCTGCCTGTACCAGCACTCAAAATGCCCCCCAACCACATGGCCAGTCCTCATCAACAGTACACCCCAAAAAAGCGAAAAACACACAAAAAACACCACAATCCAAAGCCATCCATGATGTTTACATTAAAGAGACCCCACAGACAGACTCAGTCCTTGCACCACTCACTACCCCTGGGCAAAAAGCGACAACAGCAGCCCCAAAAATCGAAAAACACACAAAAATCAGCACAATCCCATGCCCTCAATGATGTTTAAATTCAAGAGACACCCCACAGAAAGACTAGGCCCATGCACCACTCACTACCCCTGGGCATAATGGATGAAAGCTAGGCAAAATGGGTGCAGGCCTTAGAACACTGCCTGCATTCAAAATGGCCCCTTGCACCCCAAGCACATGGCCAGGGCCTGCCTGTACCAGCACTCAAAATGGCCCCCACCCACATGGCCAGTCCCCATCAACAGTACAACCCAAAAAAACGAAAAACACACAAAAAACACCACAATCCAATGCCATCCATGATGTTTACATTAAAGAGACCCCACAGACAGACTCAGTCCATGCACCGCTCACTACCCCTGGGCAAAAGGCCACAACAGCAGCCCCAAAAATCGAAAAACACACAAACATCAGCACAATCCCATGCCCTCAATGATTTTTAAATTCAAGAGACACCCCACAGAAAGACTAGGCCCATGCGCCACTCACTACCCTTGGGCATAATGGATGAAAGCTAGGCAAAATTGGTGCAGGCCTTAGAACACTGCCTGCATTCAAAATGGCCCCTTGCTCCCCAAGCACATGGCCAGGGCCTGCCTGTACCAGCACTCAAAATGGCCCCCACCCACATGGCCAGTCCCCATCAACAGTACACCCCAAAAAAACGAAAAACACACAAAAAACACCACAATCCAATGCCATCCATGATGTTTACATTCAAGAGACCCCACAGACAGACTCAGTCCATGCACCACTCACTACCCCTGGGCAAAAGGCCACAACAGCAGCCCCAAAAATCGAAAAACACACAAAAATTAGCACAATCCCATACCCTCAATGATGTTTAAATTCAAGAGACACCCCACAGAAAGACTAAGCCCATGCACCACTCACTACCCCTGGGCATAATGGATGAAAGCTAGGCAAAATGGGTGCAGGCCTTAGAACACTGCCTGCATTCAAAATGCCCCCTTGCACCCCAAGCACATGGCCAGGGCCTGCCTGTACCAGCACTCAAAATGGCCCCCACCCACATGGCCAGTCCCCATCAACAGTACACCCCAAAAAAACGAAAAACACACAAAAACACCACAATCCAATGCCATCCATGATGTTTACATTAAAGAGACCCCACAGACAGACTCAGTCCATGCACCACTCACTACCCCTGGGAAAAGGCCACAACAGCAGCCCCACAAATCGAAAAACACACAAAAATCAGCACAATCCCATGCCCTCAATGATGTTTAAATTCAAGACACCCCACAGAAAGACTAGGCCCATGCACCACTCACTACCCCTGGGCATAATGGATGAAAGCTAGGCAAAATGGGTGCAGGCCTTAGAACACTGCCTGCATTCAAAATGGCCCCCACCCACATGGCCAGTCCCCATCAACAACACCCCAAAAAATAAAAAAACACACACAAAAATCAGCACAATCCCATGCCATCCATGCCCTCAATGATGTTTAAATTCAACAAAACAGTTGTATCATGCACCCATAACTAACCCTGGTCCTACTGGATACTGTGGCTACCCACAATATATTTTAGTTAATGTTCTGAAAAAGTTCCAAAATTGTAGTTGCAGCAACTGTAATGCCCCAAACAAACTTACTTGTGAAAGTTGATTTCTAATCCAAAAGTGATCCAAAGAAAGTCAAAAAGGCCTCAAATCCAAATATCCAGCAGCATCCACAAAAAGTAATCCTTCCAGGTCAAGCTCCAAATGAAAGTGACCAGCACATGAAGAAAGCACTGGGAGGAGCCTGCTGGACAGGAACAGGAAGTTGGAGACTGTGGGGCACTTCCTTCCTCCCCCCCAAAAAATGGACTCCTTGCAAAAAAAGTGCAGGCAAATGTCAACCTTAGGAGTTATTCTGATAAAAATAATCATTTTTAGAAGGTTTATGCTGCTAGCTGGTGGATTCTTGTGCAAAATTGCAAATTTTGAAATTTCGCGAGTGCGAGATTGTTGCTGGTCGCCGCATCTACGTTTTCGCAATTGCGAACTCTCGCGATGCGTGCTGTGCAAGGTGGCAAGCCGCGATGACGTAATCGCGGTCGCCAAACTCCCGCGGGATCCCGCAGCAAGATCCAAAATGGCGCAGCACACGCAAAATATGGAGAAAAACAACTCTGCAAACGCTGAATGACGGTAAGTGAACGCCGCGCTCCGCAAATTTGTATCACCAAGCAAAAAAATCCGCTGCGTGCGAATTTGCGGATTTTCGGCAAATTTGTGCGAGTTCGCGGATTGGGAATTTGCCGAAAATCCCCAAGATCCGCGAGCGGAACGGATTGTACGCCCATGCTTATAGAGGATTACCCACCCTGAACCCCCGGATAAGAAAAGCCTGAATACTCCGTTAATGCTTCAAGAAATACGTGGAGCAATCAGCGGTGCGGCCACGCAAAAAACTCTGGCCATTGACGGATTGTCTGTTGAGTTCTACGAGGCCTATGAGTCACTGGTCTCACCAAACTGCAGGAAATGTACCAGGCTGCACTCACGAAGGGCTGCCTTCTGAAGTCTCTTCGTGAATCATGACTAGTGTCCTTACCCAAGCCCAACAGGGACCAGATGGAAGTTACTTCGTATCTTTTGTTATCCATGTCATAAAATACTCAGTAAGAATATAGCCACCTGTCTCTTAGAACACATGACACACCTGGTGCGCCCAGACCAAAACCAAAACGGTTTCATCCCTGGAAGATCTACCACCCTCAACGCCTGACACCTTGATAGAGTAATGGAGATTGCACCAGCTCCATGGCCTTACATGGCTTGCATGGTCTTAGATTTAGAAAAGGCAACTGACACAGCGGATTGGGGCTAGCTTTTTGCTGTTCTGGGCGTGGTGTGCATCACCTGCTGGCTGTAGTGACTTATCTGGCTCTTTTACACTGAGCCCACAGCCCGTGTAAAAACAGGCCAACTTATTTTGCGTCGGATTAAAATAGGTATAGGGATCTGCCAAGGATGCCCCCACTTGCTTCTCTTACTTGCTCTCCCAATGGAGCCATTAGCCCAACTACTCTGATAACATAGCCTGGAGTGGGGAATCCCCCTGACTGACCTGCACACAGTTTCACTTTATGCAGATTACTTCCTCATTTACATCTGAATCATCTGGGAGGGGATCCCTGGGATTGCAGAGACCTTCGAGGAGTTTTGCACGACCTCTGGGTGAAGTGGTGAAAGTTGTGTGCTTTACCGCTCTGAGGGGGTCTTCCTCCGCAACACCTAATAGTTGACAACCACTTATTAAAATAGGAGCCAAGTACATTCCGATATTTGGGGATCCGTATGTACGACAATACAGAAGATCTAATTGATGGAAACCTTACTAAGGCCATATCCTCACTGTGCTCTCAGAAGATTTCTTGGAGCACCATACCTCTCACGGTTCATGGGAGAATATTGTCATTGAAAATGGTGATGCTCCCCCACCTCCTGTACTTCGGTGCACATCCCATGGTCCATCTTTCAGGCCCTACATTGCACAGGGGACAATTTTATGGAACAGGGGGAGAAGATAAGTGGCACTAAGGAAGCTTCCACTGCCTGTCAACAAGAGGGTGTTGAGGGCATCCAACTTCGAACATTATTATCTAGCAGCACAGCTGCAGTGTCCTGCAAGATGGTAGGCAAAGCGTCAGACAGAAGAGCTGGGTCTGCCAACTGTGGACCAGGAACAGGCAGTTGTTGGTGGTGTGCTGCTCCCATAGGCAAACTCCAACGAGGGGTCACCAACTCACTACGCATATCATACAGAAGTTATTGCAGGGACTTGCAACTAATGGCGTCAATCACCCCAAACTCCCCGGAAATCAGATTGAACAATATAGACCCATTCTGTGAGTGTCTTGGGTGGGAGGGAGTGGCAACATGGACCGAGGCAGGGGTGGGGAAGCTAGATGACCTGTTCTAGGAAGGTGCGCTTATCCCCTTTGCCCAATTGCAGGAGAAGTTTAAGCTACTGGTTGGACACTTCCTAGCCTTTGGCAGGCTGTTGACTGACCTGGAATGGTTATGGGGCATCACATACCCAGAACCAGAGCAACACCCGCTCTTGCAGCCACTTCACATCACTGGTAATGGGCGTAGGCTCATAACCTGATTTGCTTGGACACTGGCACACACTATCCTAGACCCTTTACAGATGACACTGCAATGCTTGGAAATGGATTTAGGCCGCAACTTAACACCCAAAGAGTGGGAAAAGGCCTTGCATTACCTGAGGAAAGTGTTCCGGAATGCAACATTTCTGAAAATACAACACAATATTCTTCACAGGGCCTACCTCACACCTGCGAATTTGCATACAATGTTTTGGTCCTCTCCTCCCTGCCCCCAGAACCAGACATCAAATGCAGATATAGCGCACGTTTTGGAATTGCCAGGTGGCCAGGGGCCTTTAGCAGGGAGTGGAAGGAGCAATGATAGACGTGACAGGATGTGAGGGGTTTCTCACTGTGGAAAGGGTGTTGTTGGGTACATTTAAACGTAAAATAACTCAAGGGGCCACTAACCAATTTCTTTACTCGGACCTGATCACACTATGACACTCCATAGCAATGAGCTACTGGTGTGCAACAATGCATAAGTGGGGCAAAGCTGAAGCAGTAGCAACAAGGAGGGAAGAAGTCCGGGGGCTGCAGAAAATCCCCATAGCCACCTTTCGGGATGGCCTACTGCACGAACTCTAGACTTACAAAGATTCCCTGGTAGATTAGACAGAGAACATCTCTCTCTGCTTTCCTCCTTTGCACAGGACCACTCACTGGTCTGCCAGTCTCATTACCTGGGTGGTCTATGGGCCTCCCTTCCACGAACCTGAGTGCTATCTACTTGGAAGCACAACCTGTCTACTTATGAGTTAGATGGGGGGGGGGATGAAACTCACAGTTAGCATACACTACATTATGCTAAACATCAAAGAGTGCTGCGAAGGCTCACATGCCATATAGTGGACTAGATGGATGACCTGATCTGGTATGATATGACTCTCATTGTTGTGATCTAAAGGTTTACATTATTGTTATTTTCATGTTTACAAAAGTGACCCAACTGCTCATACATAACATGCTGTTTATGCAAAAACATCTTCCGCATGTAAATATTGGCATTTAATGCAGTATTGTACATTATGTGTCGCGATGAAAATGAATAAAATTGGTTTAAAAAAAGGGGGACAGGAAATGTGATGAGTGGGCAGCCTCGAAGATGGAGGATGCAAGCTAGCATGGCTCCCGCTCATAGCCCTGCGCATCTGTCACCATTCCCAGAAGGAAGGTACCAGAATACCAACCGACCATTATTTAACCAGCTGGTGCCAAAAGGCGGCCCCTGGTCATTTCTGACATTGCCACTGCACCTTGTGCACATGTCCATCAGTGGTGTGAACCCGCAGCACTGAGGATCAAGATGGCAGCTGCCTGTTAACTCTAGGGCATGGACCTTTCGTCTACTGGACAAGTCTCCCCTTGGAGGATTGATTTGGGATTTAGAGGGGTGCTGATTGATGTGTTCCTTCACCCCAACCTGCAGATTGCCCCTCTCCCTCCCTGCACTTACCTATCTGCAAACCAGGGAGACTAGTGCCAACTGCTTGTGCTGGCTTGTGGGAGATGCCACTTTTTTTGCAGGGGCCGATATTGCTGTGCTGCAAAACTGACCCCCACCCTTCCAGCCCACCGGGAAAATACCCAGTGCCCTCTACGGCCACCCTGGCTGTGATCCCTTCCAGAAACAACAGGAGTTCTGCCTGGACACTGTATTGCCTGTTTCTCCCTATCCAGTGCCCATGCATCACTGCTACTCATGATCCACATCAGTAGGAACATGTCCACTAAAGGAGTCATGCATCAGATTGGGGACATGCTAAGCTCACTGGACATTGATGACTCTATACATATGGGGCCAGATGTAGGAGCCCAAATACCGGTCGGTAACGGCCGATTTCGGCCGTTACCGACCGATATTTAGAAATTGGCATGTAGGGGCCTTTATTTTACAGAATCGGTAAATTTACCGTTTCGGTAAATTTACCGATTCTGTAAAATACCGAATCGGTAATTTTACCGATTCGGTAAATCCAAATGTAGGTGGGACTCTTCTGACTCCTAAAGGCCTTTCAGATTCGGTATTTTACCACCCAATTCAATTGGGTGGTAAAATACGAATCCAGATGTGCATGCACATGTGTGCATGCACACCTATGCCATGTGACAGACAGACATGCCCTTAGGGCATGTCTGTGTGCCACATGGCACACATGCCTGTATTTGGGGTGCTAGAGGGTGTCAAAGTGACACCCCCTGCACCCTGGCAGGAATCGGTATTTACCGATTCGGCAATTACCGAATCGGTATTTCCCATTGATTCCTATGGGCTTCACAGCCCATAGAAATCAATAGGAAATACCGATTCGGTATTTACCGAATCGGTAAATACCGAATATTAACGATTCGGTATTTAAATTTCTAGAAATACCTACATCTCCCCCCTTCATATTTACCGATTCATAAATACCGAATCGGTAAAATTCGGTATTTATGAATCGGTAAATACGAATTACCTACATCCAGCCCATGGTCCTCTATCCTAGGACTCCACCCAGTGCATGTGAGCATGACTCTGATAAGCGTGAACAAATTCTTCTTGTCATAGATGAAACCAGGACTGCACTGGAAACAAAAATTAACACCTTGCTGATGGATATGAACAAACTGTGTGAAGATCAACGAAAGCTGCGCAACAGAGTGCAGGGCACGGAAAAGACCATCAAGAAACTCTTACTGCAGACACCATTCGCTACCAAGGCCCTGCGGTAAATCACTGAGAGAATTGTGATCACCGATGGGTGCACTGATGATGCAGAGGGTGAAACCTTGAGAATAGTGTGTATGCAGGAGGATTTGGAGAGCTCAGACACTATGCTTTAGGTTAAGGTGGCTACAACTGAAGGCATCCCCCTAGGGCTTGTCTCCAATGTTTGCAGAAGAAAGGGCACATTGAGTGCCAACTAGGCAACCCCCCACAGGGACCAACCCATGCTGATAGTTGCTTGACTCAATGCATATAGTGATGGCAACCATATTCTCCAAAAGGCTTGCCCTGGAGCTTCTTTGTCCCTTAGACAATAGAAAATTCTGATCTTCCCCAATTACAGATATGCTGTTTACCATCAGAGGGCCTCTTTCATGGGGGTCATAAGGTGCTTTAGGGACCTGCACCTCAAGTACGCTCTCCTCTTCCTGGCTAAATTGAAAATATGGGCCCCTGTTTGCACCTGAAAAATGCTTTGCATTGGGTGGAGGAGTTTCAGAGCATGACGGGGGGGGGGGGGTTGCACCTAAATTAGCACTGTGGTGCAAGTGTGCCGAATGGGATACAAGCCTCTGGAGAAGCAGCTGAGGGACTGCAGGCCAATCCCGTCTACTGACCAGTTTATAGACGGCAGATTTGTGTTGGAAACATGTGCCGTCATTCAGAGCCAAGCTCCACCCCTTCTTTCAGGGGATTAAGAGAGGGGCCGCGAGGATCCAGCGCCAGTGATGACTCAATCGGATTTCCACTGGTAATGTTGAAAATGGTGGACACACTTACTTAGTAGGATACTCTAACTGTAACTTGTGGCATTTTTTGGCAAAAGATGTTGGCTTGCAAAATTCTGATCCCAGACAACACCAGGTTGTATTATCACATCAGCTGCTCGCCTAGACTTGCATTTGGACCTGGTATCCTCTTTGGATAGGTAGAGCATTGTAACAGGCTGTTGACCCGAGCTTTTCGCCACTCACTCATATATTTTCCCCTGATTAACGGTCTTAGCTGCTTCCTGAGAATATGCTGCTCACAGGTATAGGCAAAGCACACTTCCTTAAGCAACCTCCTCAGCAAAGTTTTCCTGCCCTAAATTTTGGGTTTCCAAGTTGTTTTAGATCAGGGCATTCCAGTTGTTGGTCAGTATGTCGGTTGGTGTATGACAAGAATTTCGTTTTTATTGTGGTTTTGGGGCTGACACTCAGGAATTTCTTTTGCCCAACTCATTTACAGCTTAATTCTCCCACACTGGGCATTGCTCCATAACATGTTTACGACATGCAACTTTTTTCTATCCTCCTTGAATGCAACAAAATTGGTAATGTGTTACATAGACTACCAGTTTACTGCCTGGAACATCAAATGGTTGGGATCACCACTGAAACAGCAGAGTGCTGGCGCATCGTAGGCGGTGGGGTACTCACAAAGGTTTCTTATCAGAGATGCATTTACCTGAGTTGGGAAGCAACAACTACAACACAAATGGAGAGGGTGTTTGTATAACATTACATACTCAACATCGTCAAAGGTGCTGCTGTGTGATTAAGGCATGAGGTCCCCTTCACGACGGATGACACACGGCTAGACCCTAACAGACGATGTGTGCTGCTCAGAGGGTGGCTAGATGGCTATCACCTGGTACTTGGCGGTGTTTATTCACTGAATGTCCATCAACATCTTTTTCCTGAGTCCCTGTCCCACATCATTGCTGACAGGGTGTTTCTCCCCTGGATTCTTGGAGGACATTTCAATGTGGTTATGGACAGAGTCTCAACCACTCCCATCCTTCACTCCCCAGTGTCCCTGCTGTGTCCCTGCTGTTCATAATGCTAGGGCTTTCACTTCATGGCTGTGGGACTGGGAACCAGTCAACAGTTGAAGAGAAGAAATTCCCTGGTATGCTGGAACACTTTTTCTACTTCCCGAAGATCTCCATGTCTGATTAGACTGTGTTGTATGCTCCCGGTTCCAATACACACAGATATATCACACAACTATTATTGGTAAGACCGTTTATGACCATAACCCGCTAGAGGTGAGCTTGGAGGGGGGCAGATCCATAATCCGATCCCAACCTGTTAATTCCATCCTGTTTGGTGGCTGGAGGACGTACCTACTAAAAAAGAGCACAGAGAGGCTATATATTATTTTTTTCAGGATAATGAGACTACTGCCCTTTTCCACTTCCTGAATGAAAGACTTTCAAAGTGGTCATTTGGGGATACTGTATCAGTGATATCATTGGTGCTCAGGGACAAATTGCCATTAATGATCCTGCACATCTGATCTGCCTTACTGATGGACAGGTAGCAAATGCTGCCCGGTTGGAGTGGTTTGGTTTCAGTAGGCTCAGACTACCTTCTAGACTTTGCTGCAACTCACTGTACCAAACCAAAATGCAATTTCAAAAATGATGATGCTCCCTCGTCTATTGTAGTACCCCCCTGTGCTCGTTCCATAACCACATTTTACACAAAAGGATCTGTACAGAGTAAGCCTAGTCAAACTAAAAGTGCGACCTAGCACTTAATGCCTGAGTGTCCCTGACTTCAGTGGAACTTCTTTGTGGTAAACCTCTAATGGGTGACCTACTGTAATATAGGACATCACCTGAAAGAAACAGTACTGACTGAGGAGCAGAATCACGATGTCGATCTCTTTCACTGGCACAAAACTCCCTAAGGAGCTGCTAGCCTTGGTACTGATGGAAGCCCTGAAATTGAGGGGATGTTTGCAATACACACATTCAATGCACCCGTATACACCAGCGCGTCCCCTGAAGGGCCTACTCACTACCACAGGCTCATTGTTGGTCAGTGAGTTTACTTACTGGCAAGCAGCCGGTGTCCACACTGTGGGGGACATGTGCATCGATGTGGCTACTGTGGAATCCACACCCTGGCTGAAGAATGGGGCATGGGGGCAAATTAATTCTGTGTCTTTATAAAAATATCCTTGAACATACAGGAGTGTCACTCCAACCTCATAGAGACCAATGGGAGAAATGCTTGCAACAAGCATATCGTGAGGCTGAATGGCAAAGAGCCCCAGAATATCCCTGGAGAGTGTCCAGAAATGGCCACTTTAAATTCATACAATTTAACATATTGCATAGAGCCTACCTAATAGGCCATAAGATGCATTGGACTTCTCACGACCTGCCCAAGATGGTGGGCGTACTTAGCCAACCAGCACTGCATGATATTCAGGGTTTATTGCAGTAAGGTTACACATTGTATATCTACGATCATTGCTAGGCCACGCCTCAATACCATAAAGGCCTGTATCCTAGGTATTTATCTCAGGCCCGCAACACTCATTTCACTACAAGATTTACAGACCTGGCCCTTGCCAAAAGGGGAATCACCCTGAGGATGGAGGTCCGAGCTCCCTCCCGTGGATACTACTTGGCACAGGGACTTGAAATATTGGGCTGAAGCTGAGGGCCCTGGGCTCCATAGGGTGAAGTTTTGAGTACTACGGAAATACCCAATTGCTGAAAAGTATAATTTGCTCAGGCCAACCCTAAAAAATCACGGTAAAGATGATGAGCAGCCACAGAATATACAGTCTCATTTAAATGGAGACTCAAGGCTTCTTCTTCTGCTCCTGGCTATGTGGTTTCAGGCCATCATTACATGTCCTCCCCTCCCCGGGCTCACAGAGTGGCCAGGCACTGAAGGTCCACCCGGACCATTCTTCATTGTAACTCTCTATATTCTGTACCATTGGACAGCAGTCTTAAGTCCTTTACATTGTTTGACACACTGCATTAGAAGTGACATCATAGGGTCTTTGTTGTGATTTTCTATTGCAGGTGTTCTTGTTCTTCCATGAGAACATTCCTGGGAGGGTGGGTACGTGGGAGGGTTTATGTAGGAGGAGGGAAGGCACAAGAAAGGCAGTAAGCACTGCCATTGTATACTCTTTTTTTTACTTGACATACCGCTTTGACACTAAGTACAATGGATGCTTTCTCATGTCAACGGTGGAACCCTTTGTGCATTGCTTAAAAGCAATACATTGATTTTAAAAAGTGGAACAGGGAAGGGCTCAGTCCCAGTCATTCTGGCAGGATGGACCATCTTGCCAGTACCTAGTCCCCATCAGTGTCACTGTCTTGGAGGAATATACAAAGCCCAACAGCAGAGCTAATCACAGTCGTGTGACCAAGGACACTGACAGGTGCACAAATTGGATAGAACACAAAAACTCCAACTTTCTGAAAGTGGCATTTTCACAATTGTTACCTAAACTCTGACTTTAGCATTAAAGACATTTTAAATTACAATTCATTTAGTCTACACATTGCATCTCTACCTGCTCCCCAGCCAAAGTATGCACTTATTAAATATAATCAGGTAACACAGTCTTTGGACAATAGGAGTGATAGGCCTTACAGTAGAAAAAAAACGATAGGATTTTTTTATTACCAGGACATTTAAATCTTATAACCAGGGTCATACTTTTTAAATTCAAGGAACCCTGCCCTTTGAGCATTTGGGACATGCCTTATGGGTGACTTCTTTATATTAAAATGGAAGGTTTAGGCCTGGCAAAAAGTTTATTTTGCCAGGTTGAAATGGCAGCCTAGTACTGCACTGCAGACTGCAAAGGCAGTCGTGAGGCATGGTTTTTGAAGTACTAATTTAGTAGGAGGCCCAATAAGTGCTGCAAGCCCACTATTAGCATTTAATTTACAGGTCCTGAGTACATGTAGTGCCATACACTAGGGACGTGTAAGTAAATAACAGTGCCAATCAGGTGAAGGCAAATTTTACCATGTTTTAGGGAGAGAGTAGAAGTAGTTTAGCATTGGTAAGCACTGGCAAAAGGCAAAGAAACCTAAAGCCAACAAAAATGAATGCAGCAGAGTAGGGTGGCTGAAGACAAAATGTTTGTGGGTGACCTTGCAGAGAGGGCCAGGTCTCCTCTGAGACAGTGGAATATTAGTGTGCATTGATGGTTGTCCTCCTCAAGTAGTAATGTCATTAACTTTGGTATATCCAGTAAAGGGCTCAACAATTTAAACGTGAGATCCACACATGGTAACTATGGCACAGAGGAGACAGGTCTAACTTAAGAAAATGTGTAAAGCATTTAGAAGTACCTATAAAGATAATAACAAGTTGCAAACACAATACAATTGAAATACTGCTCCAATTTATAAAAATAGAGAGTGATTTTATGAACAAAATGAATCTGATTCCAAAATGACAGAAATCCACTGATGGTAACCAGAGATAGGAATTTTTAAATGTATTTTAAGGAATTGCATGGAAAATCAAAAGTGCCAACCATGGTCACCTGGTTGCACCTGACCATTATCTAGGCACAATTTAAAGCTAACTGAAATGGAGTTTTGGTTGGATACAGAAACAAGGTTTGTCCCAGTCAAAAATGTTAACTTTTGATTTAATCCCTGAAATGAAAGTCAAATATACTCAGTGGTGCAAGGCTTCAGACTGTGGCAGAAAAGTGCTCTGTGAGGACCGATGCTTGATCAAGTCTAGGTGCAGCCAACTACTTTTGTGGGGAAACACTGAGCTTGAGATATAAAAAAATTGGATGCATGACGTTACAATGCATACTTTTACCACACATACCTTTACAACGCGGTATTTACAATGAATACCGTTACAACGCATAGCGCTTAGAGGTGCTGGATAGTGGTAAGTATAATTTTCTATTCCAACTCCAGTCCCCGTGGACACTAGGGAAGGTGTTGGATAGAAAATTAAACTTATTACTTACCCTAGAGCGCCCCCAGCGCAATGCGTTGTAATGGTATGCGTGGTAATACCTGCGTTGTAATGGTAGTGCGTTGTAAAAATTTCATTGTAAACGTTGCATACCAACAAAATTGAGCCTAAGTAAAGTGTTTCGATTGCTCAATGTTTGACGCCTAAATCCAGTGAAGATTTCTATGTTCAAAATCCGTCACATTTTTGGAGCTCAAATTCTTTCAGTGGGGCAAAGCTGCAAGCTGTAGCTGAACAGAGCTCCATGAGGAGAGATACCATCTTTGCGAAACACATTTGCTGCTGCTGGAAAGCTCAGAGCTGGAGCAACCTGAATATTTAACCCAGTGGCAATGCACCTTCCTCAGATTGACTTGGCAGGTTTGTCTTCGTTCTCCTGAGGTCTTGGAGCCACAGCGTTTATGAGTCCCAGATTTCTCAGGATGTTAGGATTCTTTGACACATACATGAGTTCCACAACCTTAAGAACAGTACTTAAGGGTCATCATTCACTCTAGCAGAAACCACTAGCAGGGTCCAGGGCAGCTCCAGTTGTAACTGGTAAGCTAAGCTTTTTAAGAAAAGGGTGTCTAACAGATTGTTGTGTCCTTGGAGCTTAATAGGAGGATAACCAAACTTGGAGTATACTTCTTTGTCCTTGGTACAAGTGATTACAGGTCCAGCTTTTCCCGTCTCCTCACAGGTCTCAACAGCAAATGCAAGTGCTCCACAGGTCGAGCAGTGCTATGAAGAAGGTGCTGCTCAGGTGTGCCGCATTTATGCCTGGCACTAGCCTGCGGGTGAGTGTGACTGCTGGTTCCTCACTAAACAGTAGGGATAAAGTTTCCAGGGGAAACCACAGCCCCTTTTTCTTTTTTTAAATTTTTTAAAATTTTTTATTGAAACAAACAATTATACAAAAGAAAGAACAAAACTCACAAGGCAAAAGTACATTGATATACGATCATGGGTCCATGCAGGCAAAGCTCCAGTGTTAGATACATATAGTGCAAATGATGAGCATGGTGTTAAAGGGGTCGTCAAGGAGACAAGCAAAGAGTTATTGGCAATATGGAAAAGCTGAATGCCAATTAGGGGGACGTGGAAACATCAGGGTTTACATCATGTGGGGGGGTACATATATTCCCACGATAAGCGTTCCATTGGGACCAGATCCTACCCCATTTCCTGGGCCGGCCCCGGGAAAGGTACACCGTCTTTTCCCGAAACATGCACCAGTCCATGTTCTCCTTCCATTTAGATACAGTGGGAGGCCTATGCGATCCCCAAAGCTGAGCAATGTCCCTTTTTGCAACCATATTTCCAAGGGTCGCTCATGTAATCTGTGCTGTGCTGTAATCGTTAGGCTCCCAGACATTCAACAGACAACGCCTGGCCTCGGGCAATAGCGACACACCCGTGACATTCTCCATCACAACATGTATTCGGGACCAAAATTCAACCACCTCCGGGCATTCCCACATTATATGGAGGAAGGTGCCAGACATTCCACATCCACGCTTGCACAGCCCATCCAAAGAGTAGCCCATCCGTACCAGACACGGCCCAGTAACATACACACAATGGAGTACCTTAAGCTGAACGAACCTCAGGCGAGCGGGAATAGCAACTTCCTTGGGCGAGGACAAAGCAGATTGCCAGTCCTCATCATCCAGTTCCAGTCCGTCAGCACTCCACGAGGCCCTAAGGCGCACCAGCAAGTCAGTTCTATTGTTAATAAGTTTCTTGTAAATCAAGGAGATCATGCTGTCGTGTACATGACCATCCAGAATGCGATCCTCCAGAGGGGAGGATTCAGGAATCTCATCACCCGCAGCAAACACGGACAACAGAGCGTGACGGACCTGGGCATACCTGAAGAATTCCGTATCACGAAGGTCATACTCCACTTTCAACACGTCAAATGACTTGACGGCACCCTTCGACCACAGATCACCCACTCTACTTATACCAATCATGTTCCATTTATCAAAGCCTTTCGTTCTCCACAGATGTCCCAAGCATTCGGAATCATACAAAGGGGTAGCCCGAGTAAATCTGCCACGCCAACCCAATGCCGCATTCGCATCACGCCACACCCTCACAGCAATTTTAGTGGGACCAGTCAGTGTTCCATGGAGTCCCTCGGAGTACAACGCTCTGTTAAAGGTCCCCCCTGGCAAAATACATTTATCCATGGAAAAAGCCGGTGCAGGGCCCGGGGCGTAGGTTGCGTGGTTAATAGCACTCAGCTGAGACGGCCAGTAATAACGCCTGATGTCTGGGAGGGCGATGCCGCCATCATACCACGGAAGCGTGAGTTTGGAAAGAGCGATACGGGCACGCCCATCCCAGACCAGTTGTCTCTGTAGGCTCTCCACTTCACGAAAATAGCCCGAGGCAATCGGGTCAAAGGAATTCTGAAGTGCGTATAAAAATCGAGGCAGCGACATCATCTTAAAAAGCGCCGCTCTACCGAGGGGCGATAAGGGCAACCTACGCCAGCGCGTAACATGCAGCTTGAGCCGTTGAAGGGGGGGTAGCAGGTTACGCTCATACCGCATAGAAGGGTCCAAAGAAACGTAAATCCCCAAGTACGTAAACCCAGTCTCAGTCACTTGAATCGGAAATCTATGAGGCAGTGGAGGGAATTCTCCAGCCAAAACGTAGACGCAGGATTTAGCCCAATTAATAACGAGACCCGAGTTCTTACCAAAGGAGGTAAGAACATCGAAGAGCACATTCAGGGACTTCTGAGGAGAGGTGAGATAAAGGAGGATGTCATCCGCATAAAGCGAGACTCGATCCTCAAAGTCGGGAGTCCACCGGATACCTCGCATGGAAGGGTCCCAACGGAGCCACTCCGCCAGAGGCTCCAGGGCAAGAGCGAAGAGCAATGGAGACAGCGGACAGCCCTGACGGGTACCACGCCCAAGCGTAAAAACGCAAGACACCTTCCCATTGACTACCACCTGAGTCAGGGGCATCTCGTAAACGAGTTTCACCCAAGCGATGAACACCGGCCCAAACCTGAACTTCGAGAGGGCCGCCCAAAGGTAAGGCCACTCGATGGTGTCGAATGCCATGGTAGCGTCAAGGGAAGCCAAAATGGCCGGTTCAGTGAGTGTCTCAGCTCTCGCGAGAACACCATGGAGTCTGCGAAGATTCAGAGTGGTATTGCGATGCGGGATAAAACCGGACTGATCTGGATGGATCAAGTCCCCGACCACAGTGACCAAGCGATTAGCCAATAATTTATCCAAGATTTTGGGTTCGGCATTGAGTAAAGAGATAGGTCTGTATGAAGTACAACGATCCCGTGGCTTACCCTCCTTATGGATAACTACAATGGTAGCGAGTCGTTGGTCTGCGGGGAGGGAGCCAGACTCCAAGGCCTCGAGGAACATGTCCTTCAAGTAGGGCGCCATTTTGTCGGGTCGCAGCTTGTACAATTCAATGGGCAAACCATTGGGGCCCATCGCCTTACCGGAACGGAGGGAACGTATAGCAACAGCAACCTCATCAACCGTGAGCGGAGCATCCATGGGGTCCCTCTCTGTGTCAGAAAGGCTAGGCAGAGCGATATCTCGCAGCAACAAACAAGAGTCCTCCTCATCCCTACCACAAACCGAGGTGTACACAGTCCTAAAGTGGTCCACGAAACACTGAACGATCCCAACTGGATCCACAACACATTCTCCATCAGGCCGTTCAATCACGAGGACAACACGATTCACTCTCTCTTTCTTGTCCAACCATGCTAGCAATTTACCCGCCTTGTCTCCCACATCATACAACCTACCCTGCTGCTCCCTGTACATCATTCTCGCAGCATCAGTCACAAGAGCCCTGTAATCAGCTTGTTTCAAGGCAAGGGAATGCAACTTCGCACTGGAGACGCCTGTCTTGAGATCGTCTTCAAGCACAGTTATCTCAGACTCCAATCGCACAACCTCCATGTTGGAAGCCCTCTTAGCGGCGGCAATCAGGGAAAGGGACTGCCCACGCGCAACAGTCTTAAAAGCCTCCCACAACGAAACAGCAGAGGAAACAGACCCCACTTTTTCGTCAAAATAATTGTCAATAGCTTTCACAAGCTCGGAGCGGGTTTTAGAGTTCCGGAAATACCAGGGGTTGATAGGGGCGACCCTACTCTCACTGCCCGCCCCGAACTCATAACGAAGCCACAAGGGGGAATGATCGGAAATACCCCTAGGGAGATGACGAATTTCTCTGATGGAGGAGGACTGGACCGCTGGCATTAAGAAGTAATCCAGTCTTGAAAGACTACCATGTGCCCCAGAGTGGCAAGTGTACTGTTGTTGTGTGGGGTGCAGTAATCTCAGCCGTCTACCAGCCCAAAGGTTTCAAGCAGATCATTCAGCCACATGTGGGCCCTGGGCAAATCCCTGGGAGGATAACGATCAGAAGTGCCAGAGATAACCAAATTAAAATCCCCACCCAGGATCAGAAGGCCCTCAGGAAGTTCCAAAATTACCCTGCTGAGATCAGCGTAGGTTGAGGTCTGTAGACCCGGGGGGACATACACAGAGAGAATGGATAATGTCTTTCCCTCCCATCTACCAGTGAGCGCCGCGTAGCGCCCCCCTGTCATCAATCCTCACATCATCAAATTCGAGAGGGAGAGAGGACCGGATAAGAATACCAGCCCCCCTGGAACCAGAAGTAAACCCAGAGTGGGCCACCAGTCGGTATCCGCACCTATTCAAGGCCTGACATGCATTACCTATTAAATGAGTCTCTTGCAGAAGGACTATATCGGGCGTATGACGCCTAAGGAAGCGCAACACGATCCCTCGCTTTATCCTGTCACCCAGGCCATTGACATTCCAGGATAGCTGTCTCAACTCGCCACCCCCCATCCCCAGGAGATATACAAAGCAGAACCCACACAAAACCCAACGATCAGAGACAAGAAAGAAAACAATACGATGCCTTGTGCACAGAAGAAAATAAATACACACCCCCCGCCACCCCCCAACTTGATCCCATTACAACACCCCCCACCCTGCACCCCTGCGTACGACTCATAAGCCACCCCAACTTGCAGTGTGCCTGTCGCCCCATTATCAAACTAAGCTACGCAAAGAACCCAGGAGGAGGAAGAGTTCCCAGTCACCCCCCGCCACCCCCAGGCAAATCTAGACTGAAAAAACAGAAAGATCAAAGTCCAGACTCAGCTGAAGAGCGGCAAAAGTTCAGACGCCAGAATCCACAACACAGCTTTCACTCCGGCGCACTGCCGACGGCACCTCCGGGGTGCCCAGTACGTTCGTCTCTTCTAGGCAGGGAGTCAAGCCAGTCACTAACATTTTCAGGGCGATCAAAGAAAAATGTACGGTCCCCATATTCAATCCGAAGCCTGGTCGGGAACAACATGGCGTACTTGAGGCCCAAGTCCTGCAATCGTCTCTTTACTCCCTGGAAACTCTGTCTTTGTCTCTGAACAAGCTGTGAAAAGTCAGGGTAAAAGGAAACAGAGGCATTTTCAAAGTTCACTGGGCCCTTATCCCGTGAGGCTTGAAGAATAGCATCCCGATCTCTAAAGTGGAACAATCTGGCAATAATGGGCCTCGGAGGAGCGCCCAACTTCGCCTTCCCGCCTGGGACTCGATGAACGCGTTCAATCGCAAAGAACTTGTTAAGTCCCGCGGGAGCAAGATAGTTCGTGACCAGATCCTCCACCAAAAGATCAACCGCTAGTATCTCAGGATTCTCCGGAACACCGATAAGGCGAACATTATTGCGGCGAGCCCTGTTTTCGTAATCCTCGAGACGACGAGCCATCAGGTAGTGGGATGAGCGCAGATTACCAATTTCCGTCTGGGCCTCTGAAACATCCGTAATGAGACTAGAGGTCTTCAGTTCCAATGACTGGACCCTCTCATTAGTCTTCGCCAGATCAGCTCTAATCAGCGTGATGTCAACGGCCACCGTGTCGATCTTAGAGGCAAGGGCCTCGTATTGCTGTCCCATTGAGGCCTGCATGTTGGTAATGGCGCCCATGACGTCTTGTAAGGATATGTCCGAAGGCGTTGAAGAGACAACCTTGGGATCATCTGAAGTGCGAGTAGAGCCGCCAGGGGACCCCTTTAACTGCGAATAGTGATCCATAATGTTCGTCTGGGTCTGGCCCCCACGATGAGGTGTTTTGATCTTGTTTTGATCTTGCGCCTCTCGGGAGCTGGTCCGGTGGCCATATTAGAAAAGGGACCCCAGAGGGGTCCTCGCGACCTGGTGTAAATGGCCGGCCGTGAAATGTCCAAACAGACGACAAGGCAGGATCAGACATGCAGCGGCACCAACAAGCTGGAGTGTGGGCAGAAAAAGTTCAGCCAAGAACGGATGCACCCCTACTCCAAAGAGGAATATACGACAACAGACATTACCTCTGATGCTGAATCGACAGGTTGGTCTTCAGATGGATCAGAAAGTAATTCAGAACCTGATAACTCAGAGCCATGTAGCGAGATTGTACCTGTTATGGCTAATGACTCAAGAAGGGTGAAATGGCCAAATGTGCTGGCCAATTTGGCCACCTTGGATCACATTATTTTGGAGGTTGATAAAGCTATCGCCTCCATGGAAACAGCATATCCTGTAATACCGGGTTCCTCTTTAATAACGGACATACATGACACATTCTTTTCTTTGATAAAGCCGCATTTTATTAAATCAGTTAAGGCAAACAGAAAAGCACCTATCAAATTGGCGAGGTGGTTTAACAAGCAGTGCAGGTTAACTCGATTGGAGTTGGGCAGGGCAATTAAAAGCCGAGATAAGGCTTTGATTAGTATCGCCAGGAAGCAATATAATGATAACATCCGTAAGGCTAAGAAACAGTGGGACGAGGAGCATTGGGAGGAGCTACTCGAGGCTTCAGGGTCAAGAGACTCCAGACTTTTCTGGAAAATCGTGAAATGGGGCAGAGGTGGCTCACCTAACAACCCAGACAACAATGTTAATGAGGCATCATGGGTTGAGTATTTTAAACCCCAGTATGCAGAGATTAGAGACATACTGGCCACAGAACCTATCCCAGTGGTATTTTGCAAGGGTGATTTATTTTCAATTAAAGAAGCTGAACTTGCAATTATAACACTGCAAGGGGGGAAAGCGCCGGGGCTAGATGGAATTCCCTCAGATATGTTTAAACACGATAAGGTTCGATGGGCAAGGTATGTGACCGTGCTGGGAAATGCACTCGCTAAAGGTGCCAAAATCCCAGATATATGGAAGGGGGCAATAATAATACCGATTTTTAAGAAAGGCGATCGGTCACTCCCGGGAAATTATAGACCGATAAGTTTGCTGGCCACTATCCAAAAAGTGGTGGGGAAGATGGTGGTCGACAAACTTATGGCCTGGGTAGATGAGAATAATGCTTTATCCCCCTACCAGGCTGGATTTAGGCGGGCAACCAGCACGGTAGATCAAATATTTCGTTTCACTATGCTACGGTGGGGGACTGTACTCCTTGGCGAAGGCAGCCTTTATGTAGCATTTGTAGATCTGAGGGCTGCCTTCGACCTGGTGCCTAGGAGTAAGCTGTGGGTTGTATTGAGTAAGATAGGGGTCCCACCTGAGTTGCTTACATTAATAATGCGTCTCCATGAAAGCAATTTTGCCAAAGTTCAGTGGGGGAGGAACGGGGAATCTACCACTAATTTCCCAGTTGATCGGGGGGTGCGGCAGGGATGTGCCATGGCACCCCTGCTGTTCTCCTTGTTCATCAATGGTATAGCGGATAGGATGTTGGATGCAAGGGTAGACGCACCTTCGCTAGCGGGCATCAGGGTCCCGATCCTGATGTTCGCTGACGATACCCTGATCGTGTCCAAAACCCCGGCAGGACTCCAGCGAGCCTTGAACATATTTGATATGTTCTGTAATGAACAAGGCCTCGAAGTTAATGTAAGTAAAACAAAGCTGATGGTTTTCGGGCAAAGGCGCCAATCCCACCCAAGGGTATCTCTGAACAACACCAAACTAGAGGTAGTAGATGTTTTTACATACCTAGGGGTGGAGATTTCGAGTAAACCTGGTTGGTCGAGACACATTGAGAAGGCGGTGCTGAAACACCAGCAGATTTCAGGAGCACTCCGGGTTGAACAAGTAAAATCTAAAACTAGGCCCGTAAAACCAGTCCTCATGGTCTATGACGCAAAAGCCTTGGGTGCAGCCCTTTACGGGGCTGAAGTTTGGGGTTTTGAGAGGCTTGATACCCTCCAAAGATCCGAGAACCGGTTTTTGAGAGGAATAACAAGTCTCCCCCAAAGCACCCCACTAATACCACTTGGTCTGGATCTAGGAAGGAGGTTGGTTAGTGATCGTGCCCGACTAAGGCCTATCCTCTACTGGAGACGGCTATGGACGACCCCAGAAATTAGACATTATGCTGAGGGGTTTTTAGCCTTAGTTAAATCAGATGTCTTCCATAAAATTACATGGCTGAAGATGCTTAGGGACGCCCTTGCTGAGCTTGGACTCTCCAAGCTCTGGGAAAATCCGCTTTGAGAATTATTCCCCAGTAAAATTACTATAAAGGCCATATACTGGGATTACATTGAACAGAAGCTCTGGAGGAGCGCAAACTCAGAATCTATGGGGGGCAGATTTATGGAAATCAAAATGAGACCTGCCCTAGAACAGTTTTGGGATTCTATAACTGTTCCACTAGATAGGAAATTATTTTTCCAGTTAAGGGCAGGTTCCCTCCCCTTAAGGTCATTGACGTCTAGCTGGAGAACTAGTAATAGTTCATGTTGCCCGACATGTGGTGCCACTAACGAAAGTATCGCACATTTTCTATTCTTGTGTGAGGCTTATGTAAAACCAAGAAAATCCTGTCTGGCACCGGTCTGTAGAAATCTGGGTGTACTAAATGGTGCTGAGGGGTTGAGAATTATTTGTACCTCGACCGAAATGCCCATTGTAGTAGGAACAGCAAAATACCTGGGGTGGGCATGGTCCATAAGGCGGAGGGCTTTATCTCCCAACACGCATTGAGTTCTACCACTATTTGAGAAAGCTTGTAGTAATTATTACTGTTAAGTATTTTATGTGTGTGAATTGTTAATTTTAATTGTAATATGCTGCTAAATGTATGTAAAGAGTACTGTTTGTATAAATTTTGGGCATAGCCCATAAGGCGGAGGGTTCTATCTCCCAACATGCATTGAGCCTTAGCACTTTTTGAGAAAGCTTGCACTGAATACCATTGTTAAATATTTTATATCTATGAATTATGAATTTTAATTGCAATATGTTGTTTTGTGTATGTAAAGAGTTTGAATGTATAAATTACATGCTTGTGCTTTTATGAGTGTATAACTCGAATAAAGCTTTTTCAATCAATCAGTAATTCAGATCAAACATGGATGAGAAGGGGACGTAACAACTCCAGGTTTCGAGGGTCACGACGAGGCAACAGAGGAAATAGAGGTAACAGATGGCAAAGACCGCCTTTCTTTCATGGGAACCCAATGCCCTTCTTTCAACCTTTCATGCCTCCTTTTGGGGGTTGGATGAATCCCTACACTCCTGGCACTGACCAACAGCCACAAATGGGAAATCAGATGATGCCCAATGCCGGGAACTCTCATCAAACACAACAACCTTTTTTAGGACTGTAGGAAGGTGGCTACCTGACTATGGTTACCCCAGATTTTTTGCCTTGTGTTTAGCTGGTTTTTGACTTAGTTGACCTGGTTCCCTGCTAATCAGGGCCCCAGGCCATCAGCTCTCTCTGTAAAATGGATTCCATGTACCCTAGGTACATACCACACTTGGAAATGGACTCCTTGTCAGCCCCTGTATAATGCACTATAGGTGCCCAGGGCATAGGAGCCACCAAGGCCTACCAGGGGCTGCAGCATATCTTTGCCACCCCTGGATGGTTCTTAAATTGACACAACTGGCTGATCACTCAGCTGGGGTAAGGTGGTGTAATCACCCCTTACTTAGATATAGTATACCTATATCTAAACCTATATCTGGACACATATAAACCTGTGAGCCACTCCTATAGAAGGCCTCATCAATCCTGAGGCAGAGTGCGTGGTTTAATGTGAGATGGAGCTCTAGCATGAGCTGAGCCTATCTGCAGCTGTCGGGAACAACTCCCTAAGCTGTTTCAGGATAATGCCATACCATATACTCTTAAGTGCATTATAATCCTCGCGTTTATATAGCAACTTTGGTTTGGCTTTATCAAAACATGTCGTGTAAGGTGTCATACGATTTGGAATACTATCCCCTCGCCAGTTCTGGCGACAGGGATAGCATTCCACCCCTCTAGAGGGAGAAGACATGTTACTTTACTGAAATGCGGTTAATTTTAAAAGAGCCTCAGATCCACAAAATGGATGCTTCTGCCACAGACACAGGTCTGACCCCCTGCAGCTGACCGAAACTCAGCCAAGGGGGCCTGGACAAAGGGTTTCCTGTCGCAGGGCGGTGTTACCACCCCCCAGACAGGAGATAGTGGATTGTAGCAGGGAGGTTTGAAAGAAACCAGACAGTGCTGGGGGCGCACAAGGCTGTCCCTTGCATAATCCGGCCAAACCGGTTCTGGGGCACTCCAGCCCTCGTGCCAGCGCGGCCTGGATCAAAGGAAGGGGGTGTATCCACCCACTTCCTGGGTCCCACCCATAGGAGGGGACCTAGCAGGTAATCCAGCCCCCTAGATTGGTATAAGAATGGGAGCAGTGCCAATGCACTTCAGATTATCCTGATGAAACATAAGAAACGAAACTCTGGACCCTTCGACATCCTACTAGACGTAGAAGACTGAAGAATCTCCCTTGTGGTCAAGGAGTGACCACCCTGTGCAAACAGGCACCATCCAGCCATCGACGTCTGCTTTGTTGCAGTTCCTGCCGGAACTCGAGAAATAGAGATCAACAAGATCAAGCTTGCCTGCCTTCTAACAGCCCGATCCACAGTCCCTGCAGAACTGAGACCCGTGGAGGCGACCGGAAGCGTGGGGCATGCCATCTTGAAAAGACCACGAGACGCTGACCGTGCAGCCCACGAGTGACCCTTGAAGCTGTACACCGGGGTTTGAGAAGCCCCAACCCTGAGCCACTCTTGCACCGAAGCTCACCCCTCTACACTCATCGAGTGCTGGGTGGGGCCCTTCTGCTACTTTTGGCTCAATGCGTTGGCCTGGTCATTTGCCAGCCGGCTAGTGGCCCCTGTGCCGATGAAACTTGAAAATCGACTTGCAATTCTGGTTGCTCCAGATCTGCGCCAGCTCCCCTGAAAAGGAGCCCCCACTCTGACCCTCCTGGTTTGAGTGAGAAGCAATCTCCCGGTTCCGCGTGGATTGCTTTTGCCAAGTGTTGTTTGCTCCAATCTTGAAGCCGACAGCGCCGACGGCGAGAGCCTGCGTGGGACAGATTGTGACCCGCTCCTGGACGTCGCAGATGCCCCAGAGCCCACGTGACAGCGGAGAGAAGCTCCTCGACGACCACCTGATTGCGCCCAACATTGCCTGGTTCCGTCCTGGTTCCACCCTGGTCACTGCTGAGTGACCCAGACTCTGTCCCCTCTGCTTTCAGGTACTTTTCGACTTGAGTCCACCCTTGGGCTCCACCGGACTATTCTCTTTCACCCCGCCTGCAGCCCTTTCAGCTCCAAGCACCAAGAGCCTGCGTGACGAAACCCGACTCAACTTCGACACTGTGCACCCACTTCCTGTGGGTGAGGTAACATTGCAACGCCGGTGTTCCCACACTGGTACACACCTCTAGGGTCTGTGTCTTAAGTTTTGTTCCTCTAGGTTCAGCGGAAGTGTCCTTAAACTTTAACTTTGTAACTTTTACGCACCATTGGTTAACATTGATGCATGCGTGCACTTTCTGCACTGCACCCGAATCCCTCGGGCTTTTCCCGACTTCAGCATTGCTTGTCCCGACTGCTCCCAGCGATTCCCTAGGCCCTAGGCCTAACCACTGATCGATTGGTATCTCTTATACCATTTTTTTAGTATATGGTCTGAGTGGCCCCCCGCCCTCATCCAGTGTATGTTATACTGTGCTTTTGATTTAACGCTTGTGCCCCTTTATTCATAAAGAATACTGGGGATTGTTTTTAGTAATAAATACATATATTTTTATAATATATACTTGTGTGGTGTCCTTTCATTTGATATTACAGGATTGTATGTGGTAAAACAGCTCGCTTAACACGACCTCTTAAGTTAAGCCTTTAGGCTGCTTAGTCCATGCTACCCCTAGGAGAGCTTGTCTAATAAGGTTGACTTACAACCAGACACCATAAGGGATTGTTTGGTCTGATAACAGGTGGTTCCAGAATTGGAAACATCACCTATCAGGCCAACTTCTCACAAGGACGAGGCCAAAACCTATCCAGAGGCAAAAAGAAAAATCTAACATGGCAGGACCATCTACCAAACGTACAAACACGGAGCATGTCATCATCTCAGACGGAGGCGAACAAAAAAAAAACTCATTGATTGTCAATCTTTCTGAAACCACTTTGACCAATGAACAAGTGACCATCCTTAATAAAGGCCTCGGGTTTGTACCAACCCCTCCTCTGGACCCATTCAAACTCAAATGTGAGTTGTCTGAATTTTGCAGAACTTTAAAATTGAAAGCTTTCTCTGATGGATCATCCATCCAACTTAATGATGGAGACACAACTTTGAGAAGAAAATCAAAATTTACACCTCCCACCAATGCAGTCCCTTTGGAAATATTAGCATTCGAACAGGCTATCCTAAAAGGCATTGACAATCTCGATCACAAGAAGAAAACTTATCAAAATCTCAATAACCATGAGCGTCGTGCACTTGCAGAGCTGAGAGACAATGATAACATAGTCATAAAACCTGCAGACAAGGGGGGAGGGATTGTCATTTTAACCAAGGAAGGATACAACCAACAATGCCTTGCCTTACTCTCTGATGAAAACTTCTACAAGCGTCTTGACTCTGATCCCACTGAGAGGATTGCTAACACTATTGCAATATTGACACATGAAGCTGAGGTGAACGGGTGGATCTCGAAGAAGGAAGCAGATTTTCTCCCAGAACGCCGAAAGTCCCCTTTTTCTATTCATTACCGAAAACCCATAAAAACAAGTCCCCACCACCGGGGCGCCCGATAGTTTCGGGTATCGGTTCCCTCCTAGAGCCTCTGTCCAAGTTTGCCGACGAGTACCTCAAACCTTTAGTACAAAGAACCCCGACGTATCTAAAACATACCCGTGATCTCCTTATACAAATTGCCAATAGAGACTTTGACCCGAATACTATGATCTTAGTGGGACTAGACGTCGAATCTTTGTACACAAGTTTGCCACAAGATGATACAATGCAAATGCTCGAATATCTTCTTTTTCAGGAGGAATGGCCACATCAGACCCCTCGCCATTTCATTCTGGAATGTTGCCGTATGGCACTAAAAGAGAATTATTTTGAATACAATGATGAACTCTTTTTACAGTGCCATGGAACTTCCATGGGCAGCGCCTTCGCTCCATCGGTAGCTGGATTGTACGTTAGCCAATTTGAACAATCATTTGTCCTACATAATAACAACCCATTCGTGTTCAGTATTCTATACTGGAAACGGTATATTGATGACGTTTTACTAATCTGGTACATCAGAAAAGAACTTACAAAGTTCATCGAATGGCTTAATGGTCAAGATCGGTGGCTCAAATTCACGTTCTCTGCGAGTAACCAGAGAATTGACTTCCTGGACTTGACAATTTTTTGTGAAAATGGAAAACTAGAGACCAAGACCTACACAAAACCGACTGCTAAGAACAGCCTTTTGTCGTACCTAAGCTATCACCCACAACCTTTAAGAGATAATCTTCCATATAGCCAGTTTTTACGACATAAACGTAATTGCAGCAAAGACAGTGACTATGAACACCAAGCACAAGTCCTAAGCAAAAAATTACAAGCTAGAGACTATACACCACGGGTCATCTCTAAGTGTAGAAAAAGGGCTCACAATCAACCTCGTGAATGCCTTTTACAAACTCACAAAAAGAACCAATTAAAGATCTTGTGACCTGCATTACCACTTTCTGCCCGGCAACCTATGAGGTACAGAAATTGATAAGGAAAAAGTGGCAAATAATCACATCAGGCGCTTTCAATTGGCCCAAGCCTAGATTTGCCAATAGGAGGACCAAGAATCTCAGAGACGTCTTAGTCCACACACGTCCTAAGATGAAACCTATACAAACAACCATCAGAGATGTGAATATGGCCCCAGTGACTGGCCATTACCCATGTGGAACGTGTGGGGTTTGCAAATTTACCAGCACGACCAAATCACTACAACTAACGGAACATTTGCTTTGGACTCAACGACAGCATACGAACTGTAATTCCACACACGTGGTATACCTAATAACTTGCCCTTGCCAACAGCAATATATAGGTATGACCTGTAGAAAGGTTAAAATACATATAGGCGAGCACAGAAGCAATATTAGATTGAAAAAGAGCACGACGAAGCTGTGTACACACTTTGTTGAAGCAGGTCATACATGTGATGATGTAAGATGGACCGCCCTTGAAATGCTTTATGATAAAAATAACAATGCTGAGCAAATATTGTTCGAAAAAGAACAAAGATCGGTAATTCGCCTCAAAACTCACGTGTCAGGAATGAATGATAATATCCCCTGGCACCAGTTTTATTGAATCCCCTTCTATCCCACTTGTACTCGCCATTTACCACCTAACACTATAACCAGAAAGGCAAGTATTGCTATGAATAAAAATCCCTACTAGTGGGCATTAGATTTCTTTTCTTTTCCTTTCCTTCAAGACTTTGAAATCATAATCAGATGGGCTTAACATTACTATGATTAATAGCCCCCGAGTGTGTATCTCCGTTTTACAGGCATGATAACTTATAAGAATTAACCTCATGTAAACCAGCTTCTTCACATTAGTAATCGTGATTTCTAACAATGTATTGTAAAAGAACTCCGTTTTGCCTTAAGTACGCATCTTTGTTTATACATTTCACTTTGCTGGTGCACTTTTTCATGTAAGAACGCCCAAATGTTAACGTTTCTACCTCTTCTATGTCTATGGATGAGGATTAAAACGAGGCGGAACAACAGCGCCCTCGTCACCAGGGGCAGAGTCAGCACAGGAGCGCAGAGACTCCTCCACGTGGGTATGAATGGCGTTTCTTACTCTCTACGGATGCCTAGCTTTACCGCGACTTGAAGATATTTACAGAGCGCATTACTTTCTTTTGACTCTAGTATGAATCTCCACTAGAGCGACTCTTCGCACCCTGACGAGGAGTAATTCTCTCCATGCGAAGGTAATTTAAGCGCACCAATACCGTTGTATATTGTCAGTTGATTAGATAAATATTTGGAATGTTCATTGGTAATGTTGCATGGATGCGTGCATGGTTTCTAAGAGATACGCTGTTACGAGTGTTACGCTAATAAGTCCTACTCTATCACGCATAACTATAGAGATTAACTACTCGAGTTCTTAATGGGAGCGTAATCATTGTGTCTTCACTACCTATGACACACGTAGAACATTTAATTTAGTATGCCAACCGGCATTTAAATTTAGAGCAATATTTACCGCTTTGTATTTTGTTCGTTGTCGACCTTTGGTGCAGACTTGGACCTAGTTGCTCCCCTCTTTACTGCTCTTACGCTTCAGTGCATCTAACTTTTTGCACGCTAGTAATAATCGCCCATCAATTATAATGATTGCTTATGGTTTCGTAAATGATAAATAATGTCTTTACATGTTGTATATGCCTAATATACTTTCACAGTGATAAGCATGATGCTGTATTCTTGTTCCCACAATGCAGGAACAAAATATGAGAGTTCCATACCGCATATGAAAACTACACAAGTTGTGTGAGTACCCCCTATTTGTTTTGTCCTGACGAAAGCTCTTTAGACCCGGCTGGGCCCAGATGAGCTGAAACATGTCGACCTTGTTATAAAGTTACATATGATAATCTAGTAACTCGATTATCGAATATACCGATCTATTTTACTAACAGTATCCACCTCTTAATAATAAAATTCCTTTTGGTGTGAAACTGCTTTTTAACCCACCCTCTTAGTTTGCTTCAGACATCATTCCTCTGTAGGTGTCACAATATTTCTGGACACTTCTACTTTTACCAGAGGTAGCCTCGGGGAGGCAGGCATATTACACTTTTGACGACCCAATGACTATGCCATGACGCTAGATAAGGGGCGGAGAAACAAATACACCGCATCGTTATAATCTTAAGCGCCTATGAGGGTTGTCAAACATAACCAATGGTTATAGTTGATACCAGTGTCCTTTTCCTTTTGATTGCCACAGTATCGTTCCCGGGGAACTGAATTGGACAGAAATTCCTCATCCCTCCTCTCTGATGAATCACTCAGTAGGGGCAGCACAAACAGCAAAGAGACACCAGGCCAGCCGAAATTAGATAAGGGCTGCGCTTCCGTCAATCCGAGCCGGGAGTAGGAAACGAAACCGAAAGTCAGGAGGGGGGTCGACCCGAGGGGACCCCTTCGGCTGCTGTTATTCAACTACTCCACGGCCTGCCAGGAAACTGAGCCCCCGGTCTGCCTCGGGGTGGGCCGCAAAAAGCAGCAACGAAATAAATGTGGACCCCAGCGTCCGAATGCAATTTTTCGAAGGACAAAATGATCAGCAAGGATATACGAACAAAAGCCCGTTGTTAAAATCAGGATGTAGTCAGGATATCCGTGAAGGGCGGCGCGGGTCCGGGGAACTCTGTGCTCACGCGACCATCCTGGATGCCCGCGAAGCTCCTCCCTCCTTTTTCTTTTTTTTAATAAATCTTTTTATTAAGCTATAAGTGGGAAACAAAGGGAGAGGGAGGGGAAGGAAACGAAAAACAAGGACTATCCAACAAAACAATGTGGTTTAGCACACTGAGAGACATCATTAAGCATTTGAATCAGGTGACTTATTCAGCTGAGTGACACAGCACTATTATTGTAATGAGACCCTTTCCATTCTGGGTACTCCGCATCCCCTCATCCCCTCTCCTGGGGTGAGGGGGTGTACACAGCCCTCCTCTTATATCATTCCTCTTACCCCAAATCTTAACCCATTTCCTTGGGCAGCCTCTATTAGTATAAACTGTCTTCTTTGCCACCATATGTGCCCATGTCCTTTTTCCAGTCTTTGAGACTCGGAGGCACTGCTTCTCCCCAATTACGAGCTATGTTTCTTTTGGTGACAATCAAACCCATCGTCATCCAAATAATCCCCACTGTTGTAATGGTTACTTCTTCCCAGATATTCAGGAGGTACCATTTTAGCGTTGATGTTGTCGACTCCTCCCATACCTCATTCATTTTGCAATCACTGCCATCCAATAGGGTTGTAGAACAGGGCATTCCCAAATAATATGAAAGAAGGTGCCCTTTTGATTGCACATATGGCTACAGTTCTCAGTTTACATCCTACCTATTGCCAAGAGTGTAGTGCAAGTGTAGTAAACCCTGTGAAGTGTCTTAAGTTGGATCAACCTAAGTCCTGCCTTCACGGCTACCTCTCTAGGTGAGGCAAGCGCTTATGACCATTCATCATCATCTAATCCACCAACCTCGAGTGCCTACTATTCCTGTAATTGTAAGAGTGCATTGGGTAGATTATTTGTTAGTTTTCTATATGTGAGGGAAGTCACTTCACGAGTCATATGACCGTCAAGCAATCAGTCTTCAAGTGGGGACTACTCTGGAAGATCATCACCCGTGGGGAATGCAGTGCATGCCTAATTTGTAGGTATTGGAAGAATTATGAGTCCGCCAAGTCATATTCCCTCTGAAGATCTGTGAAAAAGAGTATTGCGAACCATACACACAGATCCCCAAGTTAGGCCTATTAGTTCCCATCTATCAAATCCCGGTTATCTTCCTATTGTCCCTAGGGCCTTTAAGTCTCATAAGGGGGTAGATTGCCTCAGTTTGTCATTCCAGCTTAATGCCCTATGTGCTGCCTGCTAGATTTTGATTGTAATGTTTGTGGGATTCTGCTGCTTCGCATGCGATGGCGATGCATACAGGACTCTTAGGTATCGACCAGGACGTATCGTCCAACGGTCCATACGGATCGAGGGTTCATGGTCAGGTAGATGTACCCATTGGTTGGCAGTAGTTAGTTAAGTGGCCCAGTAATATCTCTTTTTGAGTGTGATCCGTGTGGATACTCCATCCCATAGAAGAGACAGTAGCTCGGGATTTATTGCCTTAAAGTATTTCGCAGGGACTGGGTATGGTGCGCTGTTAAGGGCATAGAGGAAACACAGCAATGTCATCATCTTAAAGGGCAAAAAACACATTTGATGGACAGAATGTAGAACAATGTCATACATTCACCCCAGTACAAGGATCTGGGCCTAAATCCATCGTTTTTTTGCACTCCACACCACCCTGGGTTAGACACTGGCTATATGCAAATCAGCTCTGACCCTGTGCCTCATGGGAACAGTCCAGTCCGAACTACCAAGCCATGTCTTTCCCAGACCGGAATCAAGCATCCAAGGACCGGTTTCTGGCTGTCAGCCTTCATCAGCCTGGATAGCTTGATTCCAGTGGTGTGGAGAGCCTGGGACTCACGTCTGAGCATCCCCAGCCCACTTGGGGTGAAATTGCAAAAAACACATTTGATGGACAGAATGTAGAACAATGTCATACATTCACCCCAGTACAAGGATCTGGGCCTAAATCCATCGTTTTTTTGCACTCCACACCACCCTGGGTTAGACACTGGCTATATGCAAATCAGCTCTGACCCTGTGCCTCATGGGAACAGTCCAGTCCGAACTACCAAGCCATGTCTTTCCCAGACCGGAATCAAGCATCCAAGGACCGGTTTCTGGCTATCAGCCTTCATCAGCCTGGATAGCTTAATTCCAGTGGTGTGGAGAGCCTGGGACTCACGTCTGAGCATCCCCAGCCCACTCGGGGTGAAATTGCAAAAAACACATTTGATGGACAGAATGTAGAACAATGTCATACATTCACCCCAGTACAAGGATCTGGGCCTAAATCCATCGTTTTTTTGCACTCCACACCACCCTGGGTTAGACACTGGCTATATGCAAATCAGCTCTGACCCTGTGCCTCATGGGAACAGTCCAGTCCGAACTACCAAGCCATGTCTTTCCCAGACCGGAATCAAGCATCCAAGGACCGGTTTCTGGCTATCAGCCTTCATCAGCCTGGATAGCTTGATTCCAGTTGTGTGGAGAGCCTGGGTTAGACACTGGCTATATGCAAATCAGCTCTGACCCTGTGCCTCATGGGAACAGTCCAGTCCGAACTACCAAGCCATGTCTTTCCCAGACCGGAATCAAGCATCCAAGGACCGGTTTCTGGCTGTCAGCCTTCATCAGCCTGGATAGCTTGATTCCAGTGGTGTGGAGAGCCTGGGACTCACGTCTGCGCATCCCCAGCCCACTCGGGGTGAAATTGCAAAAAACACTTTTGATGGACAGAATGTAGAACAATGTCATACATTCACCCCAGTACAAGGATCTGGGCCTAAATCCATCGTTTTTTTGCACTCCACACCACCCTGGGTTAGACACTGGCTATATGCAAATCAGCTCTGACCCTGTGCCTCATGGGAACAGTCCAGTCCGAACTACCAAGCCATGTCTTTCCCAGACCGGTATCAAGCATCCAAGGACCGGTTTCTGGCTATCAGCCTTCATCAGCCTGGATAGCTTGATTCCAGTGGTGTGGAGAGCCTGGGACTCACGTCTGAGCATCCCCAGCCCACTCGGGGTGAAATTGCAAAAAACACATTTGATGGACAGAATGTAGAACAATGTCATACATTCACCCCAGTACAAGGATCTGGGCCTAAATCCATCGTTTTTTTGCACTCCACACCACCCTGGGTTAGACACTGGCTATATGCAAATCAGCTCTGACCCTGTGCCTCATGGGAACAGTCCAGTCCGAACTACCAAGCCATGTCTTTCCCAGACCGGAATCAAGCATCCAAGGACCAGTTTCTGGCTATCAGCCTTCATCAGCCTGGATAGCTTGATTCCAGTGGTGTGGAGAGCCTGGGACTCACGTCTGAGCATCCCCAGCCCACTCGGGGTGAAATTGCAAAAAACACATTTGATGGACAGAATGTAGAACAATGTCATACATTCACCCCAGTACAAGGATCTGGGCCTAAATCCATCATTTTTCTGCACTCCACACCACCCTGGGTTAGACACTGGCTATATGCAAATCAGCTCTGACCCTGTGCCTCATGGGAACAGTCCAGTCTGAACTACCAAGCCATGTCTTTCCCAGACCGGAATCAAGCATCCAAGGACCGGTTTCTGGCTGTCAGCCTTCATCAGCCTGGATAGCTTGATTCCAGTGGTGTGGAGAGCCTGGGACTCACGTCTGAGCATCCCCAGCCCACTCGGGGTGAAATTGCAAAAAACACATTTGATGGACAGAATGTAGAACAATGTCATACATTCACCCCAGTACAAGGATCTGGGCCTAAATCCATCGTTTTTTTGCACTCCACACCACCCTGGGTTAGACACTGGCTAAATGCAAATCAGCTCTGACCCTGTGCCTCATGGGAACAGTCCAGTCCGAACTACCAAGCCATGTCTTTCCCAGACCGGAATCAGGCATCCAAGGACCGGTTTCTGGCTATCAGCCTTCATCAGCCTGGATAGCTTGATTCCAGTGGTGTGGAGAGCCTGGGACTCACGTCTGAGCATCCCCAGCCCACTCGGGGTAAAATTGCAAAAAACACATTTGATGGACAGAATGTAGAACAATGTCATACATTCACCCCAGTACAAGGATCTGGGCCTAAATCCATCATTTTTTTGCACTCCACACCACCCTGGGTTAGACACTGGCTATATGCAAATCAGCTCTGACCCTGTGCCTCATGGGAACAGTCCAGTCCGAACTACCAAGTCATGCATTTCCCAAACCGGAATCAAGCATCCAAGGACCGGTTTCTGGCTATCAGCCTTCATCAGCCTGGATAGCTTGATTCCAGTGGTGTGGAGAGCCTGGGACTCACGTCTGAGCATCCCCAGCCCACTCGGGGTGAAATTGCAAAAAACACATTTGATGGACAGAATGTAGAACAATGTCATACATTCACCCCAGTACAAGGATCTGGGCCTAAATCCATCGTTTTTTTGCACTCCACACCACCCTGGGTTAGACACTGGCTATATGCAAATCAGCTCTGACCCTGTGCCTCATGGGAACAGTCCAGTCCGAACTACCAAGCCATGTCTTTCCCAGACCGGAATCAAGCATCCAAGGACCGGTTTCTGGCTATCAGCCTTCATCAGCCTGGATAGCTTGATTCCAGTGGTGTGGAGAGCCTGGACTCACGTCTGAGCATCCCCAGCCCACTCGCGGTGAAATTGCAAAAAACACATTTGATGGACAGAATGTAGAACAATGTCATACATTCACCCCAGTACAAGGATCTGGGCCTAAATCCATCGTTTTTTTGCACTCCACACCACCCTGGGTTAGACACTGGCTATGTGCAAATCAGCTCTGACCCTGTGCCTCATGGGAACAGTCCAGTCCGAACTACCAAGCCATGTCTTTCCCAGACCGGAATCAAGCATCCAAGGACCGGTTTCTGGCTATCAGCCTTCATCAGCCTGGATAGCTTGATTCCAGTGGTGTGGAGAGCCTGGGACTCACGTCTGAGCATCCCCAGCCCACTCGGGGCGAAATTGCAAAAAACACATTTGATGGACAGAATGTAGAACAATGTCATACATTCACCCCAGTACAAGGATCTGGGCCTAAATCCATCGTTTTTTTGCACTCCACACCACCCTGGGTTAGACACTGGCTATATACAAATCAGCTCTGACCCTGTGCCTCATGGGAACAGTCCAGTCCGAACTACCAAGCCATGTCTTTCCCAGACCGGAATCAAGCATCCAAGAAACCGGTCCTTGGATGCTTGATTCCAGTCTGGGAAAGACATAGCTTGGTAGTTCGGACTGGACTGTTCCCATGAGGCACAGGGTCAGAGCTGATTTGCATATAGCCAGTGTCTAACCCAGGGTGGTGTGGAGTTAAAAAAAAACGATGGATTTAGGCCCAGATCCTTGTACTGGGGTGAATGTATGACATTGTTCTACATTCTGTCCATCAACTGTGTTTTTTGCAAATTTCACCCCGAGTGGGCTGGGTATGCTCAGACGTGAGTCCCAGGCACTCCACACCACTGGAGTCAAGCTATCCAGGCTGAATGAAGGCTGATAGCCAGAAACCGGTCCTTGGATGCTTGATTCCGGTCTGGGAAAGACATGGCTTGGTAGTTCGGACTGGACTGTTCCCATGAGGCACAGGGTCAGAGCTGATTTGCATATAGCCAGTGTCTAACCCAGGGTGGTGTGGAGTTAAAAAAAACGATGGATTTAGGCCCAGATCCTTGTACTGGGGTGAATGTATGACATTGTTCTACATTCTGTCCATCAACTGAGTTTTTTGCAAATCATCTTAAAGGGGGCTGCCCTCTCAAGGATCAAGAGTGAGAGTGACCTCCAGTGTTGGACATCTGCCTTCATCCGTTCCAGCAGTGGGATGAGGTTTTTGGCATAAGATATGGTGGGATCCGTAGTGACAAAGATTCCTAGGTATGTGAAGCCCTCTGTGGTTGTTCGAATCGTACAGCATCTGGGGAGCACGGGTGAGTTTCCTCTTAGTATACATAGTAGTGATTTCCCCCAAATAATCATGTATCCTGATACTCTGCCTAAGTTTTCAATTACATTAATGACTCTGGCCAGGGAACGTCTTGGCTCTGCGAGGTTCAGGAGAATGTTATCCGCACAGAGCGCTATTCTGTCCTCCCACTGCGGGCCCAGCAGAGCCCTCGCATTATGGGATCCACCCGTATCCATGCAGCGAGTGGTTCCAGAACAATGGCAAAGAGGAGGGGGAGAGTGGGCAACCCTGGCAGATGCCACGCCGCAATGGAAAGGTTCTGGAGGTTTCTACGTTTACCTCTACTTGGGCGAGTGGCTCAGAGTATAGGAGGTATACCCAGCTGATGAACTGTGGACCAAACCCCAGTACTGCCAGTACTTCAAAAAGAAACAGCCATTCTATGGTATCAAATGCGTAGACCGAAGCCTGTGAACCCAGTTATTCGCCATTTCCCCCTATCTAACCAGGCAAGGAGCCTTCCAACCTTGTCACCATATTCATAGACACGATGGAGGGTCTCTCTTTGTTTCCCTATGGCTTCTGCCCTTGTAAGCTACCGATATTCTGTCTGTTTGATGGTCAGTTTATGGGAAGTGTCGGAGGTGTTTGTACTTGTAAGTTGGGCCTCGAGTAGGCCTATGTCTTTTGCAATAGTTTCTAATTGTGCTTTTTTTTCTCTTTCGTGCCCTACCCCAAGGCTATTTATGGACCTCTGATGATCAGTTTGTATGCCTCCCATAGCACTGTGGTCGAGTTACTCATACCTCATTCTCTGTAATGTAGTGTTCAGTGGCTACTTCTATCGCTTTCTGGATGGCGGGGATTTTGAGGAGGTACGAGTTTGGCTTCATGTGTTGGCGAAGGTGTAGGTTTGTCCCCGTGTAGATAGCCCATATGGGTGACTGATCTGATATGCCTCTTGGTAGGTGCCTAATAGTTCGGAAGTGTGGCAAGTCCTGGGACAATGTGAGGAGACAGTCCATTCTGGAAAGGGAGCAGTGTGATCCAGAGTCAAATGTGTATTGAAGCTCTACCGGGCGAATGGCTCACCAGATGTCAATTCGGCCCATGGCGTTAAGAAAACCTCTTAACTGGGATCATCCCCCCAAACACTGTAGCGCAGGCCAGCAGTCCATGGTGCCATCGAGGGCTAGGTTCAGGTCGCCCCCCCATGCAGAGGACACCCTCCAGGATGGCTAGTAACTTTTCACTAAGCTCCGCCAATGTGGTGTCTTGGAGTTTTGGTGGGCACTAAACACTGACAGGGTTAATGGGTGTTCCCTGCCATGTACCCCCGATTACCACATAGCGTCCTTGTTTATCAACTTGAGTGGTATGAATTTGAAATACCAGCGTATTTTTACCAATATTCCCACCCCTCTGGATCCTGATGTGTAGCTGGCATGAGCCAGTAATTTATATCACCTTCTGTCTAGTGCTTTCCTCTTATTATTAGTCATATGTGTCTCTTGGAGGAAAACAAAGTTAGGTGAATGCAGTTGTATGTATTGGAGTACTATTCCTCGCTTTATTTTGTCACCCAGCACATTACGTTCCATGAAACTATACGCAATTGTGCTTTATCTATTGTGCCCGGTATGGGTGTCTCATGTTGTTGTCTTGGCAGGTGGTAAGATCTGCCCCAGGCAGTCTTCTGTGGCTGTGCATTTTCTGTGGTAAGACTCTCAACCTAATCTGTGCGGTGTAATAAACACAAAACCAAGTTCCCAACATTATCCATTCTCCCTACCTCCTGGCAAAGCCAGCACTAAACTGCCCACAACCCCAACCATATGCCTTTCATCCCTCAGAATCTAAACAAGCAACTTTGTAGAGGGGAATCAACTGTCACCCCCCCCCTGTCCAACCAATGCAGCTTCATTACATTGTTTCCAGCGTGATACAGATTACTTCAAATGTAGAGTCCCCAGACTCACATTCAGGTAATTTCACGGTGGCTACCAAGCTCTTTCGATCCAAGCTGTCTGCTCTTCTTTTCTTCTCTGCTGTGCGATCTGTCAAACCATGTTTTATCTTCAAATACTACTCTCGGGTGGGCCGGGTAAAGCATGGAGGACTTGATTCCTTTTTCCCTCAAGACTTTCTTGACCTACAGAAAAGAACATCTCATCTTTTAGACTTTGAGGGTAAAGTTTGGAAAAAAGTGATGGTAACATTGTTGTATTTCAGTGAGGGGGCACTCCGCACCATCTGTAAGATTACATCAAGAACTCAAAAGTTGAAGACTCGCACTATAATGGGGTGCGGGGTGACTCGGGTCAGGAGTGAGCCACGGGCACCCTGGTTACCCTCTCAAAAGAGAAGAATTTGGAGAGCCCATGGGGTTGCAGTGTTTTTAGTATTAGGTCTTCTACGAAGAGATCAGCCGCTGGACCCTCCGCTTTTTCAGGGACTCTGAGTAAGCAGATATGGATCTGCCTTGAGCAACCTTACGCATCTTCCAGATGGGCCTCGAGGTCTGCCGCAATGGTCTTCAGGTCTCTAACTCATGCTTTGAAAGAGGTTGTGTCCTCCTTTAACATTACTGTGGTTGTTTCCATTTCTTTAACTCTGTCCCCAAATTGCGCAGATCAACTCCAACGAGAATAAGCTCTATATTCATTGTGTCTATTTTGTTTTCTAGAGATGATCATACTCCCTGAATGCCAGCCATTTCATCTCAGAGTGTGAGGGTGTCCTCTGCAATAGAATCAGCTGCCACGGGTGAAAGTGATGCTGAGATTTCATCCTGGGCTGGGGTCTCCTTTGTGACCGTGTACTTATCCAGCTTGATCTGATGTCTGTTCTTGGGACTTTTGGCGGACATTTTTGCAATTTCTATGATGCTGGGGTAGGTTTTTGGCACCCTCCTCTTGACTCTGCCGGAGGAGGGGTCAGTGTTAATCTGGGAAGCGCTGCAGGTACCAACGCCTGCTGCGAGCCTAGCCTGACCCACGTGGCTTGTTGGTGTTGCGGCTGCTTCCATTTGCCCAGTATTGATATCGGGGTAGGAAACAGTTTGTGGGTCTGAATGCTGCCTCACCGATCCTCTGCTACTGCGGTCTGTTGCTTTGGTGTGAGCCCCAGAGCGGGACTTCCCATTGCTGGAATTTGTATTTCTAACCACCCTAGGCTCAGCCGAGGTCATGGCACGCCACCCAGGGGAAGAGGAGGCCCCACCGCTAAGGTCCCTGACAGCCGGGAAAGAAGATTGCATTGCATGGCGTCGTTGCGGCGCATCCTGCTTCATTGGGAAAGATGTCCATATGTTATAGGCAGCCAAGGGAGGCGAAGGCACTCACACCACTGTCTCTGGGCTTCCTCCACTGCCACCACCTCCTCACCTTCTGGATGTTGCCGCAGGCTGGAGCAGGCCCCTTGGCGGCAGGGCAAGGTGCTGACCCAACTCCAATCATAGTCCCTGCTTCTGCCACTGGTCTTGACAGCGACGGGGCAAGTCTCTGCAGAGGGGCACCTTTTCTGCAGCTTCTCCACGCTCTGCTCCAGCACCCCTATCCCTGGCCCCGCAGTCGATGCCATGAGCCTGACCTAGAGAGCACCAAGCCACAGTTTGCAGAAGTCTCGGGGCTCCAATCGTGGTCCCAGTTGATGTCTCCTCATGCTCCCGCCTCTCAGGACTCCGAGAGTTGGGTAAGTGCTGCATCCATCATTTTAAGGCACTGGGTGCGGATAACTGTAGCAGATGGTTTGACGGAGCTTGGAGCCACTTCGCAAAGCAGCCATCTTGCTCGGCTGTTGGCCACGCCCCCTCCAACAATAGCCAATTTTGAAGGAGTTCCTCTGTTACCTATTGCAAAAAATCCCACAATGCCCCTTCATATTTATCATTAAACTTTTACATGCTCTACTTGTAAATACAATGGATCCTGCATAATGAGCATTAAGGCCTACATAGGGATGACAGTTTAATATTTAAAAGGGGGTTGGGCCTGTCAAAAGGGGCTTTTTGACAGGTGAAATTTGCAGTTTTAAAGCTGGATAGATAGGCTACACCGGTAGGCCTACAGTCAGGTTTACACTGTACTATAGTGGGTGGCACAATGGGTGCTAAAGTCTGCTAGTGAGACATAACATATCCATCCACTAGGGCCTTTTAGGTAAGTTAAAAATTCCAATTAGTAATATAGCCAATTTCAACATCCTTTAGGGGGCAGAGCAAATGCACTTTAGCCTGTTTAACGAAGTTGCAGGATAGAGTAAAAAAACAGTAGCATCGGTCCAAAGAATGGATGGGATTGTGTGGAAAGTGTAATTTTCCTACAGCTATTCATGAAAAGTAGGAAATGAGAATGCTTAATATTCTCCACCATTGCTTTTGATAAAATCAGGCCTCTCCTTCACCAAAAGCTAGCCAGAGAATCTGCAATTAGGACGATGTATATATTTTTTTTATATTTTACTTAATTACATACATAACATTTCATGTGACCAAATAATTATTTACAGGACATAAATAAGGCAATCATTTACAACAAAAAAAAATCAACTATATCTTACTTGATTTTATTACCCACCCTATAAACTCCCATCACAATTGTTTTCTTAACTGCTGTATCATCTTTATCAAAATACCTCCAGACCGTTACATGTCAGAAAAGTATAAAGTCTAAGATAAAAATCCTCTTTCAAATGTTAGACATCTTGATAATCCAGTTTGGATTGTGGGAGGACAGTCGAATTTCCAGTTAGCTGTTAATAATGACCAGGCTATGGTCATAACCACAAAGGTCAGGGTGTTTTCTCCCAGTAACATCAAACTTATGCCAGTCAATAGCACTAAAAGTCGGGGATTTCTTTCAAAGCAACAGTGAATACATTGACATAGAAAATCAAAGTATGAACGTTTATAAGTACTCAGATGGGTGCAAATCCAGAACAACTATATCCTATCTCCGTTATGTGAATTTGCGCAACTCAGACGGTTGACGGAAATAATTATCTTCCTCTGATTTGATCGAGCAGTTGTATGATATAATATCCGCAAGCTATACAACTGCATGAAGCACATATTGTTCTCTGACAGAAGTAGGATTGTTCAAATCTGGGAAACCCTGATTTGCTCCAAAATATTTGAAAGACCTGAATATCGGATCAGAACAAAGTCTTCAATGACTAAAGCATAAAAGTACTTAAGAATGCATTCCAATGCCTATCTCCCAGGACTTTTAATGGTTTGATTTGTATGAACAGAGTGCAGTCTGTGAATCATATAGTAACCTAAAAAAGACAATGAAGAAAAGCAATCCACTACTTTTTTAGTAAAAAATGTTTGGTAAATAGTACCTAAAAAGAAAATTTCTGGGGTTTCTGCCGTTCTCATGAAAAAAGGAATGTCTGAAATTTTGATTGAATTCACCTTTTGTAAACAAGAAGGCAATACACAACATAAGTCATAGAGAAAAACAATTCAAAACAGACAGTTCAAATAAGGTAATGCTTCCTATTAGAAAAGAAGAGATACCCAAAGTTAAAGTAGATGACTGACTTAACTACGAAGGTGGGCTAATTATTTATATATATTTTATTGTTTGATCAATATCAAGATCATACACGCATATATCACATCATTAAATACAAAACATATTGATAAGGAATTATCAGTGCAAGGATTTTAAAATAAAGAATGAAGCATCAAAAATCACCATGTTTGGATTTTAAAACAAGATAAAATGAATTAAAATAGTATAAAAGCGAATATGTGTTAGATATATGTAGGAAGTCTAACGTGCGACACAGGGCTTAGGTCATGGCACTCCCTTGGAATGCCTCCCATTCCAGTGGTAAGCGTTCATTTAACCATCTTGGCTTCAACCACAAGGCATATAGGAGATATCTAGATAGAGTATAGACAAGACTTTTGGTTGTGTTAGAGGTAAAAACACGCAGAGCGTCTGTATGCCGGGAAAAAGACAGAACACGACATGCAGGAACAATCAATTTTTTCCTCACTGTAGCATAAGCAGGGCAAAAGAAAAGATAATGATCAATAGTTTCAGTGGCGGAGTTAAGGATGAGTATAGGAGGCCCAGCCCCGCAAGGGCGACTAGGACAACAACATGCACCAACTAGCAGAATCTGAGTGCGCATAGTACACTTCCACTTTTCGGAGTTACAGGATGGGCACACAGAGGTAGAAGTAGAATGTGTCAATATACTTCTCACAGCTTTTAGAGGAAGGGTGCCAATTCTAAACTGAATGTAAAGTGCACATGTTTGCGGGGGTTCTACATCATCCATATAAATTTTGAATTTAAAACAATTTTAACATTTAAAAATGGTGTTGTTAAAATGCCTACGGACCTCGATTCAGTGCAACCAGTATTAACAAAATTCCAATACATTGTTTTTATTTGGAGGATAATTTTTTTAGATATGCAGCGGGGTCATCCCACATGCTGCTCATCCCTATTTTTAGAAGCCACCCCTTACCCTTCCCAAACTAGGGCAGGAGACCTGATTTCCTTTGTAGGGACAGCAATTCTTCCACAGCATCCTTTAGAGGTATTTGGGTTTTGCTGGTCCACAATCTCACCCAAAATGTGAGCACCTTTAGGGCAGCACAATGGGAGATAGAATTTAACCCAAGGTTGATGCGTAATGGCAATAGGGGAGGATTCTTGGGAATATTTAGAAGAGCTCTTAACATTTTATTTTGACAACTTCTAATTGTTTGGTGTCCTCAAGGCCCCAAAGTTCAGCCCCATAGAATGCCGCGCCCAAGCCTTTGGCCCTATGGATTTCTATTGCAGGGGAAACTGGGCAAAAGGCTGAGCGTTTAGCTCTTGTAACAATTTCTAAGTCTACTTGTTGTAGTGTCAGGCCACTTTTCAGAATTTCAGGGGACCATGCCAGATTTTCACAAATTCTAATGCCTAAGTAATTAAAGGCTTTAACCTGCTCTAAAAGTTGACCTTCCAACAGCACTATCCCCTTGGCAAATTGGTAGGGGTTGAAAACCATATACTTAGTTTTCAGACAGTTAATTTTCAAACCCCGGGATTCACATGCTTTTGAAAATGTAGTCAAAACATTTTGGATGCCCATAGAGGTTTTATATATGAGTAACGTGTCATCAGCAAACAAGAGCGATGGTATTTGCTTGACTCCCAATTTCGGTGGGTCACCTTCACAGTCATATAGCTCATTTATGAGCTCATTCATAAATAAATTTAACATGGTTGGTGCTAACACTCACCCCTGGCGTACTCCTTTTCCAATTAAAATATTTCCAGATTGACTCCCATCTTGATTCCATCTGACTCTGGCATAGTTATCCTGGTGTAACCTGATTAAAAGATGAAGTAGGGCAGAGGGAAATCCCATGTCCCTCAGGGTATTCCAGAGCCGGATGCGATCAATGGAGTCTAAAGCGGTTTTAAGGTCACTATATACTATGTAGAGGTGTCCTTTCTTAAATGTGACCTCTTTCCATATAAGCATTAAAAATCGAAACACTTGATCTAGAGTGCTGGTGGCAGCTGAAAACCCCGCCTGCAAGTGCAAGATTATATTATTGTTGTCTGCCCAATTTTGAATATGAGTTAAAATTATTTTACAAAACTTTTTTTGGGACACGTCTATGAGGCCGATAGGCCTATAATTAGCAGGGTGCCCTTTGTCCCCTTTTCTATATATGTGATTATTTCGGCACCCAGTCGTGTGCCCGGAATAGTGCCTCCTCTTATAATAGCATTAAAAACAACATGAAGCAGAGGGCCCCAGATATTGGGTGACGATTTATGAAGAGCCCCCAGGAGTCTATCAAGTCCAGGGGTTTTGCCAGTTTGGAGGGAAGTGATTGCATTCTTTACTTCCATAAGGGAAAAACTCACTTTCTCATTTCAGTCAAACTCCATATTTCGGCCCCTGGGTACCTCCCCTGCGGCACCCACAGGCTCATCAACCTCCATGGAATATAGTGCCTGGAAATACCCTTCACAGATGTGCGGCTGTATATAAAAACCTATTTTGGCAACCTGATAGGTTACCCCCTTGGAAAGGAGATGCCAGAATAAGCGGCAATCATTTTACCTAGATGCTTCCACTAGAGTGCGCCAACTCTCAGTTTCCCATTTACGTTTGGCTTCCCTTTGTGTACTCTTGTAGTTCTTCAGTTTATTGAGTATTTTAGACCTCGTCCCCTCCTTAACTGCCTCCTTAAGTTCTACTCTTGCCTGCCTACATCCCTTGTTGTACCAGGCTTCATTTTTCTGTTTGCATGGGAGCGACCCACCCTGACTTTTAAAAAAGGGCGAAATATTATTCAGAAGGTCTCGGTAGCTGACTAAAATGGTATCATCATTTATGTTGGCATTAGACGTCAGTCGGAATTGCGGCACCTCTTTATAGATTCCAGTGAGAAGCTTCCCATCAACAACCACATTTGGCCACTTAATTCTCTTGTTGTTATTAGTTGTTACTACCTATGCCTTCATTAGATATTGCTGAGAATTTAAAACCTGTAACCCAGGATAACTTAGAAGTTATGGTCACTATAATTTTGATCAAGAATGGCCATATCAATTACTTGTGGCCAAAGATCAAGATCAACTAAAATGTAGTCTATTCTACTTCTAGTGTTCCCCCTCTTAAAGGTGTAATCTGACCTAGGCTCTGAGAGGGTTCTCCCATTGCATGCCCGCACACCATAAGTAAGTGTAAATGATAAAACTTGCTGTGCTACACAGATACACTTCTTGAGTGGTGCAAAGGAGCAAGGGACTCACGTCTGAGCATACCCTGCCACACTAATGGCTTGTTTCCGGTCCAGGGAAGACATGGCTTGGCAGTTCGGGCTGGACTGTTCCCATGAGGCACAGGGTCAGACTGATTTGCATATAGCCATGTCTGAACTGGGGTGACAGAGTGGGCTAAAGAACGGTGATGGATTAAACCCAGATCCTTTGACTGGGTGTGAGTGTTTGATTTATTCAGATGCTCTGTCCATCACCACCCCCTTTTCTACCGCTTTTGGCCGCCATAAGTGTGGCAGGGTATGCTCAGACGTGAGTCCCTTGCTCACTTTGCCACTGGATTCAAGCAAGCCGGGCTGAAGACGGCTGGAATGCCAGAAACCGGTCCTCGGAAGCTTGTTTCTGGTCCAGTGAAGACATGGCTTGGCAGTTTGGGCTGGACTGTTCCCATGAGGCACAGGGTCAGACTGATTTGCATATAGCCATGTCTGAACTGGGGTGGCAGAGTGGGCTAAAGAACGGTGATGGATTAAACCCAGATCCTTTGACTGGGTGTGAGTGTTTGATTGATTCAGATGCTCCGTCCATCACCACCCCCTTTTGTACCGCTTTTGGCCGCCATAAGTGTGGCAGGGTTTGCTCAGACGTGATTCCCTTGCTCACTTTGGCACTGGATTCAAGCAAGTCGGGCTGAAGACGTCTGGATTGCCAGAAACCGGTCCTCGGAAGCTTGTTTCCGGTCCAGGGAAGACATGGCTTGGCAGTTCGGGCTGGACTGTTCCCATGAGGCACAGGGTCAGACTGATTTGCATATAGGCATGTCTGAACTGGGGTGGCAGAGTGGGCTAAAGAACGGTGATGGATTAAACCCAGATCCTTTAACTGGGTGTGAGTGTTTGATTGATTCAGATGCTCCGTCCATCACCACCCCCTTTTGGATCTAAAAGTAAAGCATTGTTGAAGCGCCATTTCCGAGGTGTATTTGGCTTTTGCAAAACATCATGTTGAATAGTGATGGGAGCATGGTCGGATATTAAAATGGATCTGATGTCTGCCGCCATCAATGACTGAGAAATATTATGTGAAATAAAAAAATAGTCTATACAAGATTGGGTATAATGGGCTAGGGAGTAATATGTAAATTCCCTTAGAGTAGGATTGCAAATTCTCCATGCATCTATAAGTTTGTGCTGTTTAATGACTTGAAGAAAAAGTTTATGTGCTTTGTGAGGGATGAAAGAGACCTATGAATTGCCATCTAAAAAAGGATCACAAATTTGGTTGCAATCACCTGTAAGGATAAAGCTATCTTCTATACAATGCGTAATTTGTTGAGCCAGGGATATCCAAAAAGAAGAATCCCTAGCAGAGGGAGCATAATATTTAGTAAAGAGATCAGGGCATTTCGCATCACTAATTTAGTGAATAACCATCTACCATTTTCATCAGTAAAATTGTGATAGCAATTTAACAGGAAACGATTTACAGCAAAGAGTTAAGACACCATTACGTTTACCATCCCCTGGTGAATAAAAGACCTCCTCTACCCAACCTCTCTTTAATTTTATTGATTATTCTACCGATAAATGGGATTCTGTAAACAGTCTATTTCTGCTCACAGTTTAGCTAAATGCGTGAACACCCTCTGCCTTTTAATAGGCCAATGTAAACCCTTGACATTCCAAGAAATAAGTTTTAAGAACATGAGACCGACATAAGAGTAAAGAAAGCGCACCGATCAAAGCAGATCAATAGGCAATGGAAAACATACCAAGGGGTTAACCAACTACATACTGAATTTATCAAACTGAAAGGAAAAAATGACAGAAGAAAATAGAAATATGTGAGTAAATACAATAATAGAGAAACAAAGGAATAAGGAAAAGGGATAAGAATATGAGTAATAAAAGAATAGTGTAAACAGTAAAATTGTAAATTACAGAAAGCAGTGTAGGTACAAGAACATAAAGTATGGTGAGGAAAAAGGAAAAGAAGAGAATAAGAAAGGAAAGGAGAAAAGTGCAAGTAAATTAAGAGAAAAGGCTAGTATGAGATGATATGGAAAAAACACAAATAACATACTTACAAATATTCCAAGACAAATGTGTGGTGGGGGAGATGAGGCCACATGGGACAATGACGTGTCCAGACTCCAAATGGAAATGTGGTAAGGACAGTAGAACTGATGGGCAGTACAACACAGGGGAAGTACAACAAGGAGACAAATCCTGCATGGGAAAAAAAGGAGGTTAATAATCATTTAGAACAATTAAACAAAGGTAAAGAGAAAAACAGCATCCTCAATCATTTCAACAAGGCGAAAATTGTCAACAATATGAAACAAGCTTCAAGAGAGAACAAAAGCAAGACTAAAACATAGCCAGCTACTTATTATGCAACTTGGATGTGTCCATAGACTCTGTGTTGTAGGAGTTGAGAAAGCTCTTCAGTTTCATGGGATCTTCATATGTAGTAGTCTTATTGTTGATAGTCATCTTGAAAAGACATGGGTGGAAAAGGCCATATCGTGCACCCATGGAACGTAGATGAGGTCTCAGTGCCAGAAAATCTCTGCTTCTGTCAGCTGTGGGTTTGGAGTAGTCTTGAGAGAAAAACAAAGGATTACCTGACCAGGTAATATGGTTAATAGCTCTGCCAGCTGATAGGATCTTGAGCAGGTCAGTATATTCCTAAAAATTATAAGATGCATCCTCTTAGTTTTCTCATGGTAGACGAAGACATGGTAGGGGCAGGGCCCAGTCTATGCGCCCATTGCATGTTGAGAAGAGTATCCTGTGGTAACTTGAGGACCTTTGGGAGAAAAGATTTGAAAAAAGTGATGGGGTCAGAGCCTCTCGATCCGTCTGGTAGTCCATAAATGCGTAGGTTATTTTGTCTATTCCTATTTTCAAGATTTTCAACTTGTTTTTGAAGTGTTGATACTTGAGAGTGAAGTGATTCCATTTTGATGTGAGAAGAGGATAACGATTCGATGCTCTGTTCCACAGTCATAACTCTGTCCTCCAAGCTTGACCATCTGTCAGTTAGAGTTTGTATTTTAGAGTTAGTTTCTATGGCAAATGGACAAAGAGCCCTGATTTCCTCCAGTAATAGGTCCATAAGACACTGAGGAAAGTTGTTTGGGACGAGAGGGAGGATCCTTTTTCAGATGTTTGCTTGGCACTTTAGTACCACCAGAAGGAGATGCAATGGTGAATACCATGGTGCTTTTAGGTGAGGTATTTATTGAATCCTCCCTTGAAATACAATATAGGCGAGACTTAGAGCGAGTTGACAAGTTATGTGTCTGAGGCAATGGATGGGGTCGGACCATAATCATTTTACCTATAAAATAAAGCAGGAAGAAGCTGGTATAGTAATATCTAAAATGAAAGAGAACTGTTCCTTGTATAGACAAATCTTATGTAGAAATGACACCTCAAAAACTTGAAAATGAACAAGGTGAGGGTGTGCATTAACAAACCCACACTTCTACAGCACAAGAATAACTCCGCAACCTGAAGAACATCCTCATGTACACATCACTATTGTCACACTTAGCAGCAGAGCGCATGTTGCATAATATCTCCTGTGCAACTGAATTTTGATAAGGTGGGAAGAGAACCCTGAGACCCACTTCAAAAACAATTTCACATATTGGCCAAATCCTGAGGACAATTTTTTTGCAGCTGTTGTCACATCAGATAAGAAATGCCCAATGGCTAGGATGGTCATACCTTTAGTCCTCAAAGGTAATGATCCTCAAGTTATTATGAATTAAAAAATCAAGAGGTGCTAGCCACTTGCTTAGTGATTAAAAGAGGAATTCCTCAGGATTGTCTAATTGTTCCAGAGTGCAAGAGGGTCATTTATTTGAGAGGAAATAGTTTGAAGCGTTATTACAAAACATTGAAAGTAACCATAAAAGCAATGCTTTGTGCAGAAACATTAAATACAACAGAAAAAAGGAAGAATAAATGTTGTTTGCCCTGTCAAAAAGAAGCCATAGGGAGATTGTGAGGGGATGAATTAGCCGGTAGCGCGCTTGTCTGAAAATGCTTGTTAAGTGCGAACCTAAAATGGCGCCAGTTCAAATCCCGGCACCGCTCTGCTACACAAACATGTGGAAGCGCTGCTTACATGTGGATTTGATGCTCAAAGAATGGCTCCTCATGTGCAACCCTGTTAGAGGAGGTCAGGCAGTCAATTTGGTGCTCCTGTAGGCGGTAGTTGTCACATCAAGTCCTCCGTCACCGCCGCCGCTCCGAGAGAGTCATGGAACGGCCGCCATTTTCCTCGGGCACTAGCCACGCCCCCAGCCCAAGTCCCCTCTTAAGCGCCTCCTGACGTAAAAACAAACGCATTGGCGCCTCCCGGCGCTAGTCACTCTGGGGATGGCGGATGATGATGGCAGGAAGATTTCAACAACACAAGCTCCAATGTGGGCTAATTAATATACTATGGTGCACCTAGCTCTTTGGAACAAATAGCCTCCATATGTCAACTGAAATATTTGGACTCATTAGTCTTTAAAATAACGGGTAACAAATTATATGTGGCACATTTGAAGTAGAACCGCCTCGGATTTTTGTTGATTATATATCTTTCGAACTCCACAAAGGAATGCATGACCTCAAAAATAGCAAACATTTTAGTAGAATTGGCTTGAAGGAATAGATATATATCATCATAAAAGCCAAAGTATCCTAGACAGAAGGCTTTACACTAGTTCACATGGAGACTGCGGGTGGTTCTATATAAAATTGAAGAAAATAAAGGACATTGATAACTTCTATAGGTCCCACAAAACACAGTCACTTGTCCGGTAACATAATTGTTAATAATAACGTGATCCCTTTTGAAAGTATGACAGAAAAGGGCCCATAACTGGGTCTCAAAAGTAATTCTACGTACAACGGTGAAGAGACAATCACATCTCATCAGGTTAAAATCATTTTCCACAGGCATGGTGATGAAAGGTGTTCAGCAAACAAATGGGTGTTTCATGCACAAAAAGCACCCTGGAAAAACCAACATTGATATTTGTGATTTAAATGAACCTCACTGTATTGGACAGAATGTACGTTAGCAAGAATTTGGCTAAAAGCTTGTAGTGAACATTAAAAATATTAATAGGACTTTCACTCAAGGGTGTCGATTCACCAAAATTCAAGGGGTGGCAGAAGTGACATCAAATACCTCATAATGATATTAGAGGAAATGACATCATATGACCCTTGACCCTGGTCTTATGCTAAAATGTTTCTCACTTGACCCTATAATCACACTCACGTTCTCTTATAACCTCTTCCACTCATTCTAATTCATTCTCACCCATCTACTTGCATTCACTCTTAATCTCACTCTGACTTACTGACACTCGGGCCTCCAGGTTTACTGAGGTTTTGCACTGTGATTGTGTAATTTTTGTGATGCAAACCAAGCACAAAGTGTTAGGGTGGGATTTACAACCCAATACAAAAATCCCAAAGTAACACAAAATTGCGCTATCCCCTGCCCTGTGTTATTTTGCATCAAGTGGGTGTTCCATGGGTGGAATCCTCAAGGCAGGTGTAAAGGGGTGGGGGGGAATGTTTTCATATCTCCTCATTCTTACAACTTTGCATGTATGCTGCTTTGTGCAGCACAAATGCAAAATGGGAAACTCACTTGCACCGAAAGGCACCAATGTCTTAAGGAATATCATTTGAGACTTTACAAGAACTTTTTCACTATTGACATTTTTTTCAGATAGAGGTTGCAAACAGTGTAAGAAACATGATCTTCTAGGTAGAAGGTCTATTGCAAATGTACCACCTACTCTGTAACTTTAGCAATCAGAGGAAGTAAGGAAATAAGGCTGTGACTTGATAAGATGGAGATATCGGCCTTAGGTTTTAAAAAGTATAATCACTAATTTTGATTTCTAGGAAATTGGAATAATGCAAGTAAACAATGATCTGTGTGCAAGGGAGGAACATGTGTATCAATTTTTTAGATGTTGAACAGGACCAGGAGCCAGTAGAAAACCAGAGGTGACTGAGGTTAGCTTATTAGCCACCTGTTTAGAAGTGACTAGAAGAAATATAGTACAAAAGGGGCATGAGAAATCCATATAGAGCAGGCGAACATCAGGGAGGAAGACCCAGTAGATGGTGCATTCAAAAATGTGTGAGCATAATAATCTAATATTGAAGAAATCCAAGAGTTTAGAGCAGCCTGACATGGCAGAATACCAGACGTCTGAGTTCAGTGAGGCCAGGCTAGAATAAGCAAAAAAACTTATTTTGTGGGGTATTACAACAAAGAAGGAACCCAGGAAAGTAAATGGCTTTGCCTGATTTTTTATGATGATTTAGTTCCTCCTTATAGATGGACATTTTTCAGAATTGTAGTTCCACTTCCACTTTCTGTCAAGTCATTTACATAACCGTTCAGCAGTAATTTAATCTTCTGTAAATCAGAGAGCTGAGGGAGTTGAGTGGCGGGGCTTACAGAATTTCAGAGGGATTAGATTTTCAAGCAAATTAGTATCCCATTTGAAAAAATGCTCAGTATTACCACAAAGATCGCCTGAAGGCATAATAGTCTGATATTTGTCAAAAACAGCTGACCATTGGTCACAATTTAATTTCGGCCATGGGCGTCACAATTTAGCAGGGTGGGTACCGAAGGAAATTTGTTGCATAAAGTGAATGAAAGGGAGACCACACCAGCTGTCCTATCAATTCTAATTCTATTGCTGAAGAGTAGGGGAATACCAACTCACTAGTGTGCATTTCCAGATGTATTTGTCCTGTCGTAAAGGGTCAATATTTGCTGCCTGCCAGGAATTGAACAATGTTTGATCATCTGCATCAACATAGTCATAAGTATGAAGGTTAAAATCGGATAAGACAATTTAATTATCAGTAGTGTTGCTATTATACAGGAGGCGTTTATGTCTGGAAAAGATGCAAGAAATGGAGGAGCTGGGCCAGAGAGGTCTATAAACCAGAATATATTTGAAAGTAGTTACAGCATAAATATTTATTACCCGTGGGCAAATACTCTGCCTCCTGAACCATAACCCTACAGAAAGTGGGCATATTGATCGGAAATGGACAAATGGAAGCAATCAACATTCTTCATCAAGACATCAATTGCAGAGGTTGAGGCATCTTTTAATACGGTTTCTGTAATGAAAAGTAAATCTAAGCAATTGCTACTAATTCAATCATGGACGTCTAAACAGTATTTAATGAAAGAGTGTGAAATCAAGACTGCACACTTTACCAAACTAGGGCTTGTGGGTACAGTCACACTTTCAATGAGGTGGATAGCCTTACAGAAATTGTTGTGAATGGGTGAAGGGAGGCCCTTCCATGCACAACTAGCGCACCCTCTGTGCCCTTCCACAGCACGGATGTATTGTACCTTCTCTTATATAGCTGTACAAAGAGATATGGCTTAAAAGGAAGCCGATGTTTGAAGTGATTGTGGCCTTCTCCCAAGATAACGTCAGCATGATAGAAAGCTAACAAAGACTTTCACTACTGATCGAGAAGGAAGCTGATGTACCACCAACATGAGTTAGGAAGAACTTCAAGTGAATTTAAGTCTTAAATAAAAAATACGGTATGCCCAGACATAAGCGGAGCAATCCAACACATTAAAAACATTTGACCATCTAAATTGCATAGTGCAAAGCGCTTTCTAGTAACAGAGAGATACTCCATACAGACAAACACATTTAGAAAGGGACCGTCAGATGTAAAAGTGTTCAGTTTACCAAACATCAGAGAGTTGGCAGTGCCCACTCTTTTTTTTAAAGTTTGAAAATTACTTTTATTAAGCATGAAATATCATACAATAAGATATTACAAAAAAACAAAATGGAGGTAAAAGAAAAAAGCTAGGAGAGAGGCATACATTGCATGGGAATTACAGTCTGATTATTTGCCTAGCTATCCAAATAAATAATAAACAATAAGTAATATGAAAAAATCAAATTATCAGATTCAGGAGGTCATGGAGGTTGTAAAACTTCCTGGAGGTAAGGTGTAGGAGTGAAAGTTGCGATAGCAGAATAGCCAAGGAATTGAGGGATATGTGTCCATAGAGCCTTTAGTTTCAGAACACGAGATAAGGGGTGCATATATGCAGTGTCTAATGTATGGTTGTGAAAAACTGCGTACCACCACGCTTTACATGATAATTGTGTAGAGTCCTTCCAATTGTGAGTGATTTGCTGAGGTCATGGAGGTTGTAAAACTTCCTGGAGGTAAGGTGTAGGAGTGAAAGTTGCGATAGCAGAATAGCCAAGGAATTGAGGGATATGTGTCCATAGAGCCTTTAGTTTCAGAACACGAGATAAGGGGTGCATATATGCAGTGTCTAATGTATGGTTGTGAAAAACTGCGTACCACCACGCTTTACATGATAATTGTGTAGAGTCCTTCCAATTGTGAGTGATTTGCTGCAAAGCAAGTACTAAGAACAAATAAAGTATCTGCATATTAGATGAAGCAGTGGGGCAAACTTCAGAGACACTTCCCAAAAATACATTAGGGATAGAATAGGGAACATTACTTTGAAAAATTGAGTTAATTTGCTGCCAAACTTGAGACCAAAATTTAGAATCGTGTGTACAAGTGAAAAGTAAGTATTTTAAGTCAGCTGGTTGTGCAGAGCAAAACCAGTAGGTATCTAGTGTATCTTGATTCATCTTGTGCCTGTTGTCTGGTGTCATAAAGAGCCTATTGTAAATGAAAAAAAGTGTTTGTGTTGCATTGGCTACACAGGAAGATTTTTGAATCTTAATCCAGATTAGTTTCCAGGTAGATATGGATACATTTATAGAGAGGTCATCCTCCCATGCAAATTTCATCTGAGACTTAGATCTAATATTGGAGGCAACCAAAAGATGGGAATAGATAATGGAATCCTTAGGATGAGTAGATAGAAGACTGGCTAATGGCGAAGGTGAAAAAATACTAGAAGGAGGAATGGATTTGAAGTGGTTGTAAGCTTGAGAAATAACATTTTGTAGAAGAAGAAAAGTGGATGGGGGTCGGAGTAGTGTCTGAGCATGTGTGAAAGGAAGAAGTGAGCCAATATTAAACAGTTGGTGAACCCAGTCCGTTAATTTTCAATGAATGCAGGTAAGTAGAACAATTCTTTCCTTGAATATATTGGTTATGCCAAATGGTAGAGTTGAGAAACAAGAATAAATCTGGGGAAGAATAGGTATGGATAGAAGTTAATAATGTTTAATATTTTTAATATTAAGTTGTAGAAGATGTATGAGGTTTTCAAATAAAATGTAAATATTCTATAAATGAATAAGGAGACAAAATGGCAATTCCAAATCCACCCACAACGGAGTGAATGACGAGGAGAGAGCTATCCATTGAGAGGACTGTTGCAACAGAAAATATTTATGAAAATAATATTATTATTAAACATTTGTTAGGCGCGTAGCTACCCGAAGGCATCCCAGCACTAGCAGCAAGACAGAGAGGAGCTAGGTAGTTCGTGGGGTGATATAAGGCGATAAAGTAATCATGGATTGATGGGTCTTTCCCCCATAAGTTTTTATGGGCTATGCAAAGAGACTTAAACTTTATTCTATCTGAGACTGGGAGCTAGTGTAAGGTCTTTGAAGCTGGCTTAAGCGACTGTGTTTTCGGGGTAGAGTGCAGTAGACAAGCTGCACAGTTCTGAATGACTTGGAGTTTCCTTATCATTGAATTGGGAGCTCCTAAATAAAGGGAGTTCCCATAGGCCAAACGAGAGAGGACCAATGCCTGACCCATGATTTTTCATGCTCCCATGGGAAGGAGGGGTAAGACTTTCCGCAGGAATCTGAAAGTGCCATAGCAGGCCCCAGCCAGCATAACTGGTGATTGATTTTAAAAGATTTGTCTAGCGAAACACATAGGCTTTTGATTTTAGTACTGGTAGTAGGGGCAGGACCAAGAGAAGTTGGCCAAGCTATTTCAGGATCCATACTCATTGAATTTGCCAGGAGGATTAGCTCTGTTTTTCCTCTATTAGGCTTGAGACAGGAGTGGTCCTTCCAGGACGCCACTTTCACTAAGCAAGCTTCAAGGTTGGATTTCCCGTATGGCAAAATAATGTCCGCAAGCGGTTTCATATAAACATTAAATAATGTGGGGCTCAGGGATGAGCCCTGATGTACTCCAGAGGTGAGCGATAAGCTCTTAGAAACAACATCTCTTGCAAATACCTGGATGATCTGCCATCTAAATAGGACCTGAGACAGGTAATAGAGCAACAAGAGACTCGACTATGCTTAGTCTATCCGAAAGTATATCAAAATTGACTTTGTAAAATGCAGAGCTTAGATCGAGGAGGATGATGGATATTGCTCCTCCCCGCTCAAAAATTCTCTTGGATTCTTCCACCACGGCCAGTAGAGCAGTTTCAGTTCCATGTTGAGGGCGAAACCCAGTCTGTGAATAGTGCAGAAGCTTGTGGGTTTCAAGGAAATTGAAGAGAATCGTGTTGACATACTTCTCTAGGATCGTACAGATCCCAGGGAGTAAGGAGATGAAGTGATAGTTACCCAGGACATCAGGGTTTAGGCTAGGTTATTTTTAGCAGAGCCATCACCATAGTGTGCTTCCAGGATGCTGATATTATGGGTAATCAGGAAACTTCACTCTGCCTTTAACTTTAGGTCTCTGTGGTTTGATTAGTGACATATGAGGTTTTTCATTATTCCAAAGAAATGCAAATATTGAATGCAGTCTATTGTAGAGCTTAAGGTGAATGCGTAATGGTACATTAGAGAGAGTAAAAAGTATGATAGGAACTAACATCATCTAAATTGTGTCAAGACGACCCCACCAAGATAAGTAGAGAGGTGTCAAGTACCTAATTGTCTGCAACTACACAGGAGCAGACAATGGTTCCAGCACCCCCTAACCAGTGCTAGAGCTGCAAATAAATATATTACTTTTTGACTTCACAACAGTTTGGGGAAAAGGGAAAGTGGATAAGAAAAGAGAGACTGCCTCTCGGGTCCTTCTGCTTCTTCAGTTCAGCTTTCAACTCTTCATAGTAAGGGCTTGCTACTGCACCTTAGAGCCAGACTGCACCTGCAGTGGGAACAAGATAAACAATATATATATAAGTGCCTTTTCTACTTAACATTCATTGTTTGCTATTATTTCTCTAACTTGCTACTCTTCTTATTGAAACAATTTACCCTATTATGGCTACACATTTTCCCCTCTCTTGGAGACACTGAAAACTTTCTCTTGAATTTGCTTGTACTCTTGATTATCTCTTTTTCAGTGCAACATTAAGTCTTCAATTGGTACAAACACTACAAAGTCATGGTTAACTATCTCTTGTCTTGTGATTTTCTCTTCCTCTTTTCTAATTGTTGCAGAGCTCTGATTAAGGATCCTTGCCTATTTCCTTCATATGTGCTTCCAATTGCTCCTCACTCGCTGCTATCTTTAATTTTTGACTAAGCGAAGATGCACTTACAATTGCTCATGACCTGCTGCTATCTTTAAATTCTGATAAGGTGGATGAGCATCTTACTGTCTTCCAGCTGTAGATCCGATTCACTGCTGTCTGCCCTTGTACTTACGGGCTCCTCAAACGACCACTATTCCTACAATGACCTCGATCAGCGGCCAAAAAAACGAGAGCATGCGTGAGACTAAGATGCTTCTCTCACTCGGCTTCCTCCAAACACCGATTTCTCTTTGCAAACTCCTAGTGGACAACCAAACCTTGTCCCCTTTTAAATAAGGCAAACCTGTTCTTCTCTTTTTGTCTGCATATCTTTTGTAGATTGTTTTAGCTATTAACACATTTTATTTAGCTAAGCTGAGAAGCTGTTTGTGAACTTTTCAAAATTCACCAAAAGCTGGAATCACAATATCAATATCATATTTGGATGTGTACCTGCGTTTAAATAAAAAGGTGTGTAACAAGTGGAACTATGTACAGCATTGTTGTAAGCAAACTCTGCCGTCCATAACTAGTCTGGCCATTCACCCTCCTGATCCAAAAAATATAAACGCAAATATTGCAGAACCTCCTGATTCACTCTCTCTGATTGACCATCAGTCTCTGGGTGATAACTGGTTTGAGACTCTTGCATCTACTCCTACACTTTTCATAAAAGCCCTCCAGAACCTTGAAACAATTTGAGAACTCTGATCAGGTGCTTTAACAACATGCTGACAGAAAGCTTGTGCTAGCTGAGAAGCAGTAGGAATAGTCTTTAAAGGGAAAAAGTGACTCATCTTAGAAAAAGTATCCACAAAAGTTAAAATAGTATTGAAACCCTGATTGGAAGGAAGATCTTCAATTAAGGTAATTGTATGCCAAGTTTACAGAGCTACAGGCAAAGGTTGTAGAAGACCTTGTGGAGCATGTAGATCTGACTTTCCTTTGATACATTTCTCACACGTAAGAACCTACTGTCTCACTTGAGTGCCCATGCCTGGCCATCAAAAATGTCTCTTCACTAAATCCAAAGTTTTCTTCACTCCTTTATGCCCAGCTAATTTATTATTGTGGCAAATGTCCAGAGCTAACTCCTGAAATGTATTATTAGGTAAATATAGGGCTTCTTTGAAAAAAGGGAGCTCATCCTGAATTTTCCCATCTGAATCTTCTTTTGCCCAGGGTTCTAATTATTTTATAGTTAAAGTGTATTTGATTTCTTTTGCAAAAACAGCATACTGTGTAGCACATACATATTTTTGGGTCAGAACAATTTGTTCCTTCTGCAAAATCTTAGATTCTCCTACAGTATTTAAGCGAGATAATACGTCTGCCTTTCCATTTGTAGCTCCAGACTTGTAAGTAATAACAACATTTAAATGAGCAAAGTACAAGGACCAACTTAATTGCCTAGGAGGGAGCATTCAAGCTGACTTCAGAAACTAAAGGTTCCTACGGTCAATAAAAACAGTTACCACATATTTTGCTCCAAGAAGATAATGCCTCCAATCCTGAAACTCATCTATGACAACTAACAATTTCCTATCTGCAATGGAATAATTGATTTCTGAGGTCGTTAACTTTCTGGATCGAAATGCAACAGGATGGAACTGCCTAGTGACCTTCTTACTTTGAGAGAGAATTCCCCCAGTAGCTGAGTCTGAAGCATCCATTTCAACATAAAAGGCCTCCTCAGGAGCCGGATGTAGCAGAATAGGAGCAGTGGTAAAAGCTTCCTTTAAAAAGTTAAAAGCATTCTCAGCTTTCTCTGACCACAAGAACTTTACTCCTTTCTTTAACAGCTGAGTGATAAGGCTAACCTCCGAAGGAAAATTGCTGATAAATCGGTGATTAAAATTTGCGCAGTCAATAAAACTTTGAATTCCTTTTACGTTTCTTGGAGCTGGCCAATGACAAAGTGCCTTACATTTCCTTTGATCCACAGAAACCCCATGTGGAGAGAGAACAAAACCCCAAAATTCCATTTGCTGCATGAAAAGTACATTTTTCCAGCTTAACATACAAATGGTTCTCCAACAACTTCCTTAAAATCTTTCTAACATGCTACACATGCTCTTTATGGTTGCTGGAAAGTATCAATATATCATCAATATATAACACCACAAACCTGTCCAAAAATTCCCTTAGAATATAATTTACAAAATGTTGAAAGGCTGCTGGTGCGTAACATAAACCACAAGCATCACTTGGTATTCATAGAGTCTGGCTCTTGTTATAAATGCAGTCTTCCACTCATATCCCTTTACTACTCACACCAGATGATAAACCCCTCTCAAATCCAATTTAGTATAGATTTTTGCACCTTTCACTTGTTCCAAAAGTTCCAAAATCGAAGGCAATGACTATTTGTTCTTAATTGTCAGCCGATTTAAGCTCTATAGTTGATACAAGTTTGCCATCATTCTTACGAATAAAAAACAAAGGAGATGATACGGGAGACTGAGAGGGGCAAATGAAACCATTTTCTAAATATTTCTCCAAGTATTCTTTTAAATATTGATTTCCAAATTCTGTCAGAGCATAAATGTGGCTACACAGAAGATTTCCCCTGTGTTCCAACTCAATTTTGCAGTCGTAATCCCTGTGAGGAAGCAACTTTTCCGCCTTTACCTAGTCAAAAACTGTAGCCAGATCTTGATATTCTTCTGGAATCTCTGTCACCTCCACACAAGCTTAGTAACTGGTGAACTCTTCAACTCCTCCCAAGAGTCATGAAAACAATGTTCTTTACAATAACCTGAAACCAGTTCCACTCTACGCTGCCTTCAATCAGTCCTTGGATTGTGTTCGGTTACCACGGCAATCCCAAAATCAATTGGAATTGTGGCACATCTATGAGATTGAACCTGAAATGTTCTTGATGTTCCCTTTGATCGTAACAACTCTATGGTTTCCGTTTCTTTGGTGATCGGTCGGACCTGAGGTAAGATTTGTTCCAGCTACAGCTCTGACCACTTCAAATCTTTCTTTCTGAAGAAATTGCATTTCAATCTTCTGCGCGTATTTTATGTCACAATTGTTTCCGGTGGCTACCAAATCAATCATGACAGAAACATCCTTAATTTCAATATTTCTAAACCTTACAGTGAAGATTACTACGAGATGTGGAGCAGCCGACTGCAAAGTATTAGCTACTTGCTGATCTTCTGGAGTTGTCTAAACACTCACTCCATTCAGGGCAACTCCCTTTACTGATGGAGTCTGTCTTTTCCCAAAATATTTATTTTTGGCTTCTTAGGACAGTCTCTAACAAAATGCCCTGAATTTCCACAATAGAGACCCAAATTCTTTTACTTCATTCCGTTTTTTCCTTTGAAATTGGACCCTTAACTGACCAGATTTGCATCGGTTTCTCAGATGACGTTAATTCACTCTTGCTAACTTGTGCCTTAACCCTATCAAAACGTGGTTGTGGAGACCTAAATTCCCTTCTTTTCTCAAATCTTTTCTCACTCAAACAATGATCTATATGCAAAACTTAATCTATTAGTTCTGAAATCTCCTGCAGTCTCTTAGGAATCTGTGAAAGAGTGTCATTTAGTTAATCCTTGAGGCCTCTATAAAATGTGGCTGCTCTTTTACTTTCATGCCAATTTGTTTGTACTATTAATTGTGCTAAATATGAAATGAGATCTCCGTTTCCCTGACGTAACTCCATCAATTCATTGTCTGTCACTTGCGAAGCACTAACTCTATCATAAATCCAAAGACATTCCACGTTAAAACCTTCAAAGTCATATAGAATCGAATAACCTATTTCGTGAAACTAAAGGCATTGACCAGGCAGCGGCATCACCACTCAAGTAAGACAGAATAAACGCTACTTTGGACTAATCTTCAGAAAATATTACAGGACTACAGAGAAACTGCAAGGAGCATCGAGTAAAAAATATTTGCACTTTTATGTTGATCCCCCTGAAATTGCTCTGGCGAGGCTAGAGGAATTATTGGGGAAATGGAATGGATTACTTGGGTAGATATCTCAGAAGCTGTGACTGGATTTGACCAATCAGAATCCTCAGTAACTCTAGGTAAGGTAGATGTTCCCGCCATAAGCTCATCCATATTTTGTGAAATTAGATACGTTTCCTGCTGGGACCTTCTAAACTCATCCTTTAACGTCTTATTCCCCTCAATAGTTTGACTTAATTGCTTGGCATGGTATCTAATATTGCTTCCAAAGCCTTCAAATCCAACCCCTCCACCATTTTCTACTCAGGTGGAAGTTATTTTATGGCACTTCAATCTGTTCAGTACCTAATTGTGTGCAACTCCACTAGAGAAGAAGATTGTCTCAGCGCCCCCTCAAAAGTGCCTGAGCCGCAAATATATATTATATTTTGGCTTTAACAACAGTTTGGGTGAAAGGGAAACTGAAGAAGAAGAGAGAGACTGCCTCTTGGGTCCTTCTGCCTCTTCAGTTCAGCTTTTAACTCTTCATAGTAAGGGCTTGCTAATGAACCTTAGAACCAGACTGCACCTGCAGTGGGAACAAGTTAAACAATATGTGAGAAGTTGGCCTGATGTATGATGTCCACAGTTCTGTGGGCACCCTGTATCAGTCCAAACAATCCCTTATGGTGGTGGTTGTAAGTCAACCTTATAGAAAAGCTATCCTAGCGGTAGCATGGACTAAGCAGCCTTAAAGGCTTAACTCAAGAGGCCATGTGAAACCAGTTGTTTTACCATATGCAATCCTGTAATACCAAATGAAAGGACACCACACAAGTTATATATTATAAAAATATATGTATTTATTCTCAGAATAGTCCCCACTACTCTTTATGAGCAATGAAGCACAAGCGTTTAAACAAAAGCACAATATAACATATACAAGTTGCACGTTTTTGGATGAGGTCGGTGGCCACTCAAACCATATATCAAAAAAGTGGTATAACAATCACTAATCGATCGGGGGTAAGGCCTAGGGCCTTGGGAATCGCTTGGACTACACTGGACTTACCACAGTTAGGACGGGAGTAGCCCGCGGGATTCGGGTGCAGTGCAGAAAGCACAAGCATGCATCAATGCAAAGTCAATGGTGCGTAAAAGTTATCGAGTTACAGTTTTAAGAGTCTTCCGACTGGACTAGAAGGACAAAACTTTGACTTAGACACTAGAGGTGTAAACCTCTACAGGAGCATCGGCGTTCAAGAGTTACCTCACCCACAGGAAGCGGGTGCACAGGTGCAAAGATGTGTCGGGTTTCGTCATGCAGTTCTATGGTGCTTGGAGATGAAGATGCTGCAGGCGTCCAGAAGAGAAGTGTCCGGTGCGATCCAAGGGTGGATCGAAGTTGTAGAGTACCTGAAAGCAGAGGGGACAGAGTCTGGGTCACTAGCCAGTGACCAGGAAGGAACCAGGCAATGTCGGGCGCAATCAGATCAATGTTGTGTAGCTTCTCTCTGCTGCCACGTGGTCTCTGGGGCACCGAGGATGTCCTGGAGTGAATCACGAGCTGTCCCACAAAGGTTCTCGTTGTCGGCCGTGTCGGCTTCAAGATCGGAGTCAACAAGCCTTGGCAAAGGCAACCCACGCAGGATTCGAAGATGGCTTAACACTTGGAACAGCAAGGTCTGAGCGAGTGCTCCTTTTCAGGGGAGTAAGGGCTAGTCTAAAGCAACCAGACTAGCTGTGTAAATTCAAAGGTTCATCGGTTCTGGGGCCACTAGCCAACAAGCAAGCGACCAGACCAATGTGTCAAGCAGGAAAATGCAAAAGGGCCCCACGCAGCACTCGTCGAGTGTGGAGGGGTGAGCTTTGGTGCAAAAGCTGCTCGGGGCTGGAGCTTCTCACGCTCTAATGCATACCTTCAAGGGAGCCTTGGATGCTGCACGGTCAGCGCTTTGTAGTTTTTTCAAGATGGCTGCTCCCACGCTTCAGGTCACCTCCACGGATCCCATCTCTGCATGGACTGTGGATCGGGCTGTTGGAAATCAGGATCGCTGGCTTTTGTTGATCTCTGTTGCTCGAGTTCTGGCGAGAACTGCAACAAAGCAAACGTCGAGGTGCTGGATGGTGCCTGTTTGCACAGGGTGGTCACTCCTTGACCACAAGGGAGATTCTTCAGTCTTCCACGTCGAGTGGGATGTCGAAGGGTCCAGAGTTTCATTTCATAAGTTTCAGTCAGGATAATCTGATATGCATTGACACTGCTCCCACCTATATTCCAAATCTGGGGGCTGGATTACCTGCTAGGTCCCTCCTATGGGTGGGACCTGGGAAGGGGGTGGTTACACCCCTTTCCCTTTGTCCAGTTTGCCGCCAGGACTGGGGCTGGAGTGCCCCAGAACCGGTTTGACTGGAATCTGCCCAGGGACACCTTGTGCGCCCCAGGCAGTGTCTAGTTTCTTTCAACCCTCCCTGCTACAATCCACTATCTCATGTCTGGTGTGGTGTGACACATCCCTGTGATAGGAGATCCTTTGATCAAGCCTCCTCTGCCGAGTTTCGGTCAGCAGCAGGAGGCCAGACTCGTGTCTGTGGCAGCAGCATCCATTTTGTGATGCTGGGGCTCTGGTTAGGATTAACCGCGTTTTCAGTAAAGTAACATGACGTCGCCCTCTAGAAGGGTGGAATGCTACCCCCGTCGCCAGAACTGGCGAGGGGGTAGTATTCCAAAGTGTATGACACCAAACACGACATGTTTTGATAAAGCCAAACCAAAGTTAGCATTAACCGCGAGGATTATAATGCACTTAAGAGTATATGGTATCGCAGTATCACTAGAACAGCTATAAGGAAATGGTTCCGAAAGCTGCAGGCAGGCTCAGCTCATGCTAGAGCACCATCTCACATAAAACCAAGCACTCTGCCTCCAAGATTGTTAAGGCCTGCCATAGGAGTGACTTATAGGTATATATGTGTCTAGATATAGGTTTAGATATAGGTATACTATATCTAAGCAAGGGGTGATTACACCACCTTGCCCCAGCTGAGGGATCAGCCAGTTGTGTCGATTTAAGTACCAGCCAGGGGTGGCAAAAGATATGCTGCAGCCCCTGGTAGGCCTTGGATGCACCTATGCCCTGGGCACCTATAGTGCACTGTACAGGGGCTGACAAGGTGTCCAGTACCAAATTGGTGATGTAGCTAAAGTACATGTCTGTGAATTTAGAGAGAGAACAGCAGGCTGTGGGTCTGATTATCAGGCCCACAGCCACATTAAGTCGAAAACCAGTGAAGCAAAAAGCAAAAATTGGGGTGACCATAGGATAGCAGACCCTACTCTCCTACACAACCCCCCCCCCCAAACACAGGGACATTAAACTTAACCTTGACCAGATAAGTCTTCATGTTCTAAGTGGAAGTACCTGGAGAGACCATCTGCATTACCATGGTCAGTCCCTGGGCGGTGCTCCACTGTAAAGTCCATCCCCTGTAGGGAAATGGACCACCTGAGCAGTTTGGGGTTTTCACCCTTCATCTGATTAAGCCACAAGAGGGGCTTATGGTCTGTCTGAATTAGGAAGTGAGTACCAAACAAGTATGGCCTCAGCTTCTTCAGGGCCCAAACCACAGCAAAGGCCTCCCTCTCAATGGCTGACCAACGTTTCTTTCTGGGAGTCAGCCTCCTGCTAATGAAAGCAATGGGCTGGTCTTGACCATCTACATTGAGTTGTGAAAGCACAGCTCCCACCCCCAACTCAGAAGCATCTGTTTGAACAATGAACTGTTTGGAGTAGTCAGGACTCAAGGATTGGTGCAGAGCACATGGCCTTCTTCAGGTCATCAAATGCCCTTTGACAGCTAACTGTCCACTGAACCTTTTTGGTCATCTTCTTGGGTGTCAGATCATTCAATGGTGTCACAATGGACCCATAGTTCTTTACAAATTTCCTGTAATACCCAGTCAGGCCCAAGAAGGCTCTGACTTGTGTCTGGGTAGTTGGAGGAGCCCAGTCCTGTATGGCCTGGATCTTGCTCTCCAATGGTTGAACTTGACCCCCACATACTAGGTGTCCCAAGTACACAACCTTGCTCTGCCCTATCTGGCACTTGGTAGCCTTGATAGTCAGGCCTGCCTGTTGCAGGGCCTCCAGAACCTTCTTCAGGTGGATCAGGTGATCCTCCCAGGTAGAGCTAAAGACAGCAATATCATCTAGATATGCTGCACAAAAGTCATCCAACCCAGAAAGGACTTGATTCACCAACCTTTGGAAGGTGGCAGGTGCATTCTTCAAACCAAAGGGCATCACCACAAACTGATAATGCCCACTGTGGGTAGAGAATGCTGTCTTGGCTTTAGACTCCTCAGCTAACCTGATTTGCCAATAGCCAGCTGTCAAGTCAAATGTGCTCAGAAACTTGGCATAAGCCAACTTGTCAATGAGCTCGTCTGCCCTTGGAATGGGATGAGCATCTGTCCTAGTGACAGCATTGAGACCTCTATAGTCCACACAAAATCTAATTTCTCTCTTTCCATCTTGGGTATGAGGTTTTGGCACAAGGACTACTGGGCTGGCCCAGGGGCTCTCTGATGGCTCAATCACTCCAAGTTCTAACATTTTCTGCACCTCAGTCTTGATACAATCTCTGACATGGTCAGGTTGCCTGTAAATTTTATTCTTCACAGGTAGACTGTCACCAGTGTCCACCACATGGGTGCACCAGTTAGTCTGACTGGGTGTGAGTGAAAACATGTGTCTATGGGCTTGCAAAACCTGTCTGCAGTCCATATGTTGCTGGTCAGTGAGGCTGCCTGCCAAGGCTACTCCATCAACTGAGCCATCATCAGGGTTTTGGGAAAGCAGGTCTGGGAGAGGGTCACTCTCTTCCTCCTGATCCCCATCTGTAGCCATGAGCAAGCCCATGTCTTCCCTGTCAACAAATGCTTTCAATCTGTTCACATGGAGCACCCTGTGGGGGCTTCTAGGGGTTTTAAGGTCCACCAAGTAGGTGACCTCCCCCTTCTTTTCCAGTATGGTGTAGGGTCCAGACCATTTGTCCTGGAGAGCTGTTGGGGCCACTGACTCCAACACCCACACCTTCTGTCCTGGCTGGTACTCAGTCAGAACAGCCTTTTGATCATGCCAAGCTTTCTGTAATTCTTGGCTAGCCTCCAGGTTTTTGGATGCTTTCTCCATGTACTCAGCCATCCTGGAGCGGAGACCAAGTACATAGTCCACAATATCAAGTTTAGGCTTTTTGAGAGGTAACTCCCATCCTTCCCTCACAAGACACAATGGACCCCTCACAGGGTGGCCAAACAAAAGTTCAAAAGGGCTGTAGCCAACCCCCTTCTGTGGGACCTCTCTGTAAGCAAAGAGTAAGCAGGGTAAAAGGATGTCCCATCTACGCCTGACCTTTTCAGGTAATCCTTTTATCATTCCCTTGAGGGTCTTGTTGAATCTCTCCACAAGCCCATTGCACTGTGAGTGATAGGGTGTGGTGAACTTGTAGTTCACTCCACACTCCTTCCACATTGCCTTTAAGTATCCAGACATAAAGTTTGTACCTCTGTCTGAAAGTACCTCCTTTGGAAAGCCCACTCTGGAGAAAACTTCAAGTAGGTCCCTTGCCACAACAGGAGCTGTGTGGTCCTCAGGGGAATTGCCTCTGGGTACCTGGTGGCATGATCCACTACCACCAAGATAAATCTGTGCCCAGATGCTGTTTGGGAATCCATTGGTCCAATAATGTCAATCCCAACTCTCTCAAAGGGCACCCCCACCACAGGTAGAGGTATAAGGGGGGCCTTTGTGGTGCCACCTGATTTGCCACTGGCTTGGCAGGTGACACAGGAGCGACAAAACTCCTTGGCATCTTCTGACATATGAGGCCAGTGAAAATGAGGGACAAGCCTGTTCCAAGTCTTGTTCTGGCCTAAGTGTCCTGCAAGGGGAATATCATGGGCCAAGGTTAGAAGGAAGCCCCTACATTTCAAAGGTATGACCAGCCTCCTGGTTGCACCAGGCTTGGGGTCTCTATCCTCTGAATAAAGGAACCCATCATCCCAATATACTTTATGGGTACCTTGAGCATTCCCTGCAGCCTCAGCAGCAGCTTGCTGTCTGAGGGGTTCAAGTGAAGGGCAAGTCAACTGAGCCTGCCCCAGGTCTGCCCTTGAGGTTCCCCTGTCCCCAGAAACTCAACCTGATCAGGTTCAAGCTCTTCAGAGACAGTCTCCTCTTGGATCACAGAATTACCCTCCTGTGTGGTCTGATCCTCAACCTGGGGCAAGTGGGAAGGCTCTGCCTTGACCCTCTTGCTCCTTCTCTTGGGTTGTGGTTGGTCTATTGTTTCAAGATCCATCACAGGTTCAGGTAGGCACTTCTTGGCCTGGGACCTGGTTACAGCAAGGACATGTGCTGAAATCCCTAGCATTTCTGCATGAGTCCTGTACTCCACTTCTGACCATAATGATTCCTCCAGATCATTGCCCAACAAACAGTCAACTGGGAGGTCTGCACTAACAACAACTCTTTTGAGGCCAGTGGTAGGAACTGGGTTTCTCTTAGTGCATTCACTTCCCCAATGAGAAGTGGACTTGCAAAAATTGCACCAAGGTTTCTTTTGCCCATCATTCTTCTTTCCATTTTGGGAACCACCCTCCTTATTTCTAGTTTGGGGGCCTGTAGAAGACTTCTGGTCTTTATCTTTCTGATTTCCACCCTTCTGATCTGCTTTCTTCTGATCACCTCCTTGGTTCTGGGGTTTCTGCTTAACCCTTGTTCTGACCCATTTGTCTGCCTTCTTTCCCAATTCTTGGGGAGAGGTCAGATCAGAGTCTACAAGGTGTTGATGCAATAGCTGGTTCTGACAGTTATTAAGGATCTGTTCTCTCATTATAAGATTGTACAATCCTGTATAGTCTGAGACTTTACTTCCCCGCAACCAACCCTCCAGAGCCTTAGTGGCACAATCAACAAAATCAGTCCAGTCTTGAGTCTGTGCTTTTTGGGTGTCTCTGAACAACAACCTGTATTGCTCAGTGGTTAGGCCAAACCCTTCAATAAGAGCACTCTTCAAGACAGAGTAGTTTTTAGCATCCTCAGGTCTAACTGTGAGGAGCTTATCTCTCCCTTTCTCAGAAAAGGAGAGCCACAAGATTGCCGCCCACTGGTCTGAAGGGACCTGCTGTACCATGCAGGCCGTCTCCAGAGAAGTTATCCATTTGTGGATGTCATCCCCATCTCTGTAGGGGGGCACAATCTTACTCAGGTTTCTATTGCCATAGGACCTGTCTTCATCTCTTGGGATCTCACCACTTAATTTCTGCTCTCTTGCCAAGGCAAGTCTAGCTTGGGCCAGGGCTACTTCCTCCCTCTCTATCTGGAGTTTAACAGCTCTCATCCTGGCCTCATGCTCCAATTTCTGGGAAGGAGTCATTCCCATTTGAGATTCTCAGGAGGCACTAGAAATGTGAGAGTCTCTGGAATGAGATCTCTCCCTTCTATTGCCTGGGAGAACTCTGGTATGTACTCTGGGAAGGGGCTGGCCCTCTCTATTTCCATGTAGGACCAAGTTGGCTTGGCTAAGCCTTGCAACTGGTACCTGGTTATCCCCTGGTTCCTGATCTGACTCGTCCTCTTCTGATTCAGGGTCTGCCGCCTCCTCTTCTACTTCTGGGGCAGTGTTCTCAGTCTCTAGGGGATCCACTCCTTCTCCTGACCTGAGGGAACTATTCTAGCTTTCTCAGGATTGGAATGGTAGGGTTGTGACCCATTCTCAGCTTCCTTGAAGTGCACAAGGCATGCAAGTCTCTATGGCTGAATTTGTCATAGCTGGATGTTGCCTGTGGAGGGTCAACTATCACAGGTAGAGAGCCTGTAGCTTCACCTGTGCCAGACATGACTCTAGTGAGGTGTAAGTGATGCACTTACCTACACTAAGTGTTTTCCTACTGTACCTTACTAGTGAGTTGTAGTCAGGGTGTGCTAAGCCCTTTTATCTACAACTACTAAGTTCAGTAGAACTTAAATATGCTAAGATTCGTTTATATGTACCTAGGTACTTAATGTGATCTTTCAATTTGATATAAAGATTGCAAAGGTAAAACAACAGCAAGCTCAAATCCGCACCGCTGCTTACCAATGTGAGAAGTTGGCCTGATGTATGATGTCCACAGTTCTGTGGGCACCCTGTATCAGTCCAAACAATCCCTTATGGTGGTGGTTGTAAGTCAACCTTATAGACAAGCTATCCTAGGGGTAGCATGGACCAAGTAGCCTTAAAGGCTTAACTCAAGAGGGCATGTGAAACTAGTTGTTTTACCATATGCAATCCTGTAATACCAAATGAAAGGACACCACACAAGTTATATATTATAAAAATATATGTATTTATTCTCAGAATAATCCCCACTACTCTTTATGAGCAATGAAGCACAAGCGTTTAAACAAAAGCACAATATAACATATACAAGTTGCACGTTTTTGGATGAGGCCGTGGCCACTCAAACCATATATCAAAAAAGTGGTATAACAATCACTAATCGATCGGGGGTAAGGCCTAGGGCCTTGGGAATCGCTTGGACTACACTGGACTAACCACAGTTAGGACGGGAGTAGCCCGCGGGATTCGGGTGCAGTGCAGAAAGCACAAGCATGCACCAATGCAAAGTCAATGGTGCGTAAAAGTTATCGAGTTACAGTTTTAAGAGTCTTCCGACTGGACTAGAAGGACAAAACTTTAGACTTAGACACTAGAGGTGTGAACCTCTACAGGAGCATCATGTGGTGTAGCTTCTCTCCGCTGCCACATGGTCTCTGGGGCATCGAGGATGTCTCGGAGTGAATCACGAGCTGACCTGCAAACGCTCTCGCAGTCGGCGTTGTCAGCTTCAAGATCAGAGTTAACAAGCCTTGGCAAAGGCAACCCACGCAAGATTCAAAGATGGCTTAACACTCGGACCAGCAAGGTCTGAGCTAGTGCTCCTTTTCAGGGGAGTGAGGGCCAGTCTGGAGCAACCAGACCAGCTGTGTAAATTCAAAGGTTCGTTGGTTCTGAGGCCACTAGCCAACGGGCAAGCGACCGGACCAACACGTCAATCAGGAAAATGCAAAAGGGCCCCACCAGCACTCGTCAAGTGTGGAGGGGTTAGCTTTGGTGCAAAAGTTGCTTGGGGCTGGAGCTTCTCACGCTCCAATGCACAGCTTCGAGGGAGCCTTGGATGCTGCACGGTCAGCGCTTTGTAGTTTTTTCAAGATGGCCGCTCCCACGCTTCAGGTTGCCTCCACGGGTCCCAGCTCTGCATGGACTGTGGATCGGGCTGTTGGAAATTAGGATTGCTGGCTCTTATTGATCTCTGTCGCTTGAGTTCTGGCGGGAACTGCAACAAAGCAAATGTTGAGGTGCTGGTTGGTGCCTGTTTGCACAGGGTGGTCACTCCTTGACCACAAGGGAGATTCTTAAGTCTTCCACGTCGAGTGGGATGTCGAAGGGTCCAGAGTTTTGTTTCATAAGTTTCAGTCAGGATAATCTGATGTGCATTGGCACTGCTCCCACCTATATTCCAAATCGGGGGGCTGGATTACCTGCTAGGTCCTTCCTATGGGTGGGACCTGGGAAGGTGGTGGTTTGTGGAAAAGTAAATTTTGCCATGTTCTGTGTCCCTACGTGTCATCCATCATATGTTATGTGTGCATGATCAATATGCATATGTTATTCCCTATGTCCGATTCAAGACGCAATTATAGTTGTGTCCACCTCTAGTATGCCAGTTTCCAGTCCTCATGAGTAATATGAGTATCAGGCCTATGTAAAGTAATGTTGCCACGTTTCTCAGTGTGCACGTTATTCTATTATAAAGTCCCCGTTTCCAGGCCTCAACAGGGCCCGGACATCAGATTCAGCTCCTGTCTCCTGAAGCCTCGCTGAGGAGCGATACAGCCCCCACCTGTATCCTCGACCTTTCCCTTACTTCCTGCCTCGCAGTGCCCGGTGCAGCTTGGCTCTGCCTCTGAGTCTGCCAAGACTATGTTGTGATTCCAGCTATCAGTTCAGTCCTCCTTCTCTGCATTCCTAAACTACTGAACTGCATCAATAGTTTCCGTCATTGTCTAGCCTATGCGGCTCCATGTTAGGAGAAATACTGTATTTAATGGTCATTTAATATTCTTCATCACGCACTACATGTAAAATAAACGCATGCTCCAGTCTTAGAGTCAGTTAGCTTTTTCCCTCATGACTTCTAGTTTATATCAACATGTTCCCTAAACATTAGATACTAGATAGGGTTTAGGTACATGTCGCTCCGACCCTCCAGACTTTAGTCTCTGCTCCTAGCACAGAGTTCATAGCCCCCAGCTTCTCCTCGTAACACGTCATTGCCAGTTTGCGCGCACCACCAGGTTAGAGGTCCCGGCTCCTTAGGTAGCCCCCTCCTATGTTTCCGCCCATTCATGACATATTCTGTTACGTTTGCATCACATGTCTGAGTTACACCTTCTTTTTACTCTTATCTTTCGCGACTGCTACGCGTCACGCCTTCTGCTCCACCCACTGCTACGCCTACTGCAATGTAATGCTATGTGTTTGCGTTATGTATATATGCTCATGTATTGTTATTAAGAGGCAGCGCGCTCATCCCAGACCCAGCCCCAGCAGCTGCTGGGCCCTGTCATCCTATTCCTATGCAGGTTGTCCTGTTCCTGTCCTTATGCTGTATTAAAACCTGCAAAAACTCCTACTACCTCGAATCTTGACTCTTATTTATTGAGCTATCTGTTATGATATATGTCTAGTCAAAAATAGGGTATTATTTATTTATTTACCACATAATGGCGCCCGAATAGGGACTTGCCCTTTCCCCACGCGTCGGTGAAGCCACGCCGACCCCCTGACCCTCTGCAGTCGTGACGGAACTCTTCTGCGCAGTGGCAGATATTTCTGCTCAAGTATCCCTCAGGCCCACGGAGGAGACGGAGGAGGCGGTCCAGCATCCAGACGAGACGGTGGAGGAACGCGGCGAGTCCCGACCAGAGCCCAAGCCAAGAGTCCAAGGTCCGAGGTATCCGGAGGTCCACCCGTAACTGAAGTCCGAAGTCCGAAGTTCGTCGTCCGTTGTCGTAGCAGTCCAGTCCAGTCTGAGGCTTTCCGTTCTTGCTGCCCGGTGAGTACCGTTACTGGGGTGGTATCTAGACAGGGTCAATCTAATTGACTCTGGTCTGTGGGTTGGTGGTACACAGTCCCACAAACGAAGTGTCCACTTCGGTGGATGCGGGTCCTGACGTGTCTCTTTAAGAGACCGGTAAGTTTCGTACTGTTTCAGCAGTGCATCTAGTTTCTGTTCTAGTCAGTTCTGTTCTCGAGAAATTTCAAGTATTTCCAGGTGGTATTCTGTTCGAACTGTTATTTATAATGTTCTTCATGTATTTTAAATGTTGTGGTATGAGTGCGACGTGATTTCGTGTTTTCATTGTGTATTGTATTATGTCCAGATTATAGTCCAGTCATGCCGCTCTTCTCAAAATTACGTCAGTTAAAAACTAGAAAGGGTCTGCTGGAAGCAGCAGTTCCCGTCCCGCCCAGGGACAGTCCAGGTCACTTTATGTATCAGAAGCATGGCATAAGCGCCATATTGTATCTAGATTTATGGGTAGAGTATACCAAACAGTTAGAAGAAAAGTATAGATGGCCCGTATCGGGTACATGGGATGCCGAATGCATCATGCGAGTAGAAGAAGCATTATGGAAAAAGAAAGCCAGACAGTCACAGAAAGATGCCATCGAGTTATGGCGCAAAGAAGCTCATAAAAGAACCGAAAAAGAAATCAGAAAGACAGAACTAAGTAGAGAATCCCAAGAACGAGCCCAAGAAAGAGAATTAATCGAGATAGGTGAACGAGTTAGAACTGAGCAATCAGACAGACAGAGGAATGCCCTCATTAAGGGTATGTATCCTCTTCTTGCTGAGGGCTTGCCAAAAGCGACCCCAGAGGCATCCAGTAATTTCCCGCCACCATTAGTTCCGACCAAGCTACGTCACAAACCGACCGCAGCTGATATTTTTATTTCGTCCTATCTGGACGACACAGTCCCCGAATATGCAAATCCTGTTCGCGCTCCGCCAGTCCCTGTAAATCAGGTAACTCCTGCTCCTCCAGACACCGGGGTGCCCTTAACAGCCCCCCCGGGTCAGCCCGCCATACAAGTCCAGCCCACGTTACAATTACCGACCCTGCCAGGACGGAAAGCATCAGTTGATGATTCTAGTTTAGGGGCCGCAGGAGGAGGTCTTCCTCAAACCCCGCCGCCATACAAGCGTTTATCAGCACTCGAATTACATGCTCAAGCATCACAGCGTACTCCTAAAAGTAATAAGTCTGTTGCAGAGATCAGGCAAACCCTTGGCGAATGTGTCTATGACCCAGTTCCAGGCGAGTTTAATATGGTTTTATATTCCGTACGCGTAAGGAGAGTGACCGAGTATCTAGTCACCCTGCCGAATATGAAAGAAGATCTAGACAGGATATATCGTTTCATCCGTACAGGGGATGACCCACAAAGTATTAGTGATGCCATGTCTCAAAGGAAAGCCGAGATTCAGCGCATGATATTAAAGTTCTTAATTAACTGTCTAATAAGAGAACAGGATTACCCGTCTAAAGACCCGGAAGAAATGAAAACTCTAACAAAGTGGAGTGATAATATAGCCGAAGGAAAGCACAATACCATTGGTGCCATGGAAAGTATGTACAAGAAAATCCGTAGAGGGATAATAAAGATACACGAACAGCGTAAAGCAGCACAAGTAAGCGAGAAAGAAAGTACCTCTGATCCTGAAGAGGAAGACGACGAGAATACCGCCAGAATAGCGTATGTAGGAAAATCTAGATTTCCAGATCGCCATTTACGCCTAGAACACAAGTCAATTTTCCATCATTCAGCACCAGAACAAGGTTCCCTAGAACAAGTATTCCAAGCTACCGATCACATTCTGAAATCACGAATCGGTTATAGTGAGTTAAGTACTATGCATGAACAGGAACTAGTCCGATCAGCAGTCAGATGGATTACTGATTCTACCACTTTTCCAGACGAAATAGTGGCACAAATGTTTCTGAAAATGCCCCCAGCCGAGCAGCGACTGGTGGGTATGTATATGATTCAGCACCTCATTACTCTATATGAGGGTCAACATTCTGATCCAGGCCCGTTACATGATATCCTGAACGAGTTACTCCAGTATAGATGGAGAGGTCTAGGTACCGATTTAATTAGTGTCATTCTAGAACAACGCCACAAATATAGAACATTCTTGAACCCGCATTTTGTTCATGTCTCACCCCCAGAAAGTAAATCATTCTATATAGACAGACAGAATCCGTTACGAGAAGTCCACCCAGTCAGAGGAGCGGGTGGCGAAATGCAACGAGTGTTTGTATACACTCCGATCACAAAGATGGAACTCCTCGAAATGAAGAAATTAATTCCCTGTCATGACAAAGATCCAGCAGGGTTCCATAGAGAATTAAAAGACATGCTCCGTATGGGAGAATACACTTACCCAGATATCATTAAAATGTTAAAGGTTCTGCTGCCCGCAGGGGTGTATGAAAAGCTAAAGGAAAAAGAATGGGAGGTGGGAGAGAAAAAGATAGATTGGGCAGTCCTAGAAGCAGAAGATAAGATACGTGTACCAGGTACTGGTCTTGGAGAGAAATGTAAAGAATTACCAGAATTATTAATTCAAGTTTTACCCAGATTATTAACAACGAGAAAAGAAGACTGGGATGCAATCTCAGCCTGTAAACAGAAACAAGATGAAGATATTAGTGATTTTTATTCTAGGTTTGAAAAGTGCTTTAGTATCAACAGTGGCCTCAAGACAAGTAGTGAGTCATACCCTCACCTTTTCGTTACCAAATTAGTCGAGAATTCAAGTCCACCAATTAAAATACGAGTTTTGAAAGTCGAAAGCACCTGGCAAGCAAATACTCCGTCCCAGATGCTCCAGATGCTCCAGTACCACCAGAATAGAATCAGGGAAGAGCAAGAACACGAAAGAAAACGTATGAAAGACACGAAAATGAAAGTGCTAGTTGCACAATCTGTTCCTCAAGACAGTCAGAAGAGGGGTCCGAATCAAGTCAGTCATCCTGCAGCTCCCGTTAAAGGGAACTGCAATTATTGTAAACAGCCAGGTCATTTTATAAATGAGTGTGCAGTTCTGAAACACAACATAGCTACTGGTAAGACTAAAGAAAGACCACGTCCGCCTAGACAGGAACAAGTTTCACAGATTCCTCAGCCACAGAATGCACAACAGACAGTTACAGTACCGCAGCCTATTGCTGCAACACAGCATGTTACATCGCAGATGTACCAGTATGCACAGTCTGAGTATCCAGAGTACCAGCCATATTCATGAAACAGCCTAGAGAGGGAGGTAGGCTTGCCTCTCATCGAGATACCTGTAGATCAAGAAGGTCCCTATGTTCACAGTCAAGTATTAGGGAAAGACAGAAAGTTTTTGATTGACACAGGGGCAAGTAGGACCACAATTAGTCATGCCGAAGTTCCAGGGGCTCCGCTCTCAGGCTCAAGAAATGTTTCCCTTGGATTTTCAGGAAAGCCTATCGTTAATGAGATTTCAAAGCCAGTCACTCTAGAAGTAGGTCCATTGTCCCGCACTACTGATCTGTTACTTACTAAGTCATGTCCAGAAAATCTATTAGGCATTAAAACACTGAAAGAGTTAGGTGCAGTTATATGTTGTTCCCCAGAGGGAATACGATTGTTCCTACGTGACTTTAAGGGTCACTATGTATTACGAGATTTTGATTCCAGACTGTCTAAAGTTCCGCAGCATTTATGGGCGCAAGGTCCAACTGATGTAGGTTACATGCAAATCACACCCCATCGTGTGACTCTCAAACCAGGTGTAGTGTTACCACGAATCAGGCAGTATAGATTGCCACCTGAGGCTGTAGCAGCCTTATCCAAAATTATAGACGAGCTCATGGCTCAAGGAGTAGTTGTAGAAACTGACTCCAATGTATGTAACTCTCCGATCATTCCAGTCATGAAACGTACTGATCCAAATGCACCCCCAGTATATCGATTAGTGATTGATTTACGGGAACTTAATAAATGTATTATTCCGCAGTACCCAGTTGTCCCAGATATCTCTTCCCTGTTAACTGCTATTGATTCCGAAGCCACGTTCTTCACTGTCATAGACCTCAAGAACGCATTTTTTAGTGTTCCCATCCATCCAGACAGCCAGTTTCTTTTCGGATTTTGTTTAAATGGAAGGAGCTATATGTTTACACGAGCTCCTCAAGGTTTCACAGAAAGCCCTAGTATTTACAGTCAAGCACTTAAGAGACAACTAGACAACATTCACATGCCAACTGACACTGCCCTGCTCCAGTATGTCGATGATCTACTGATCACAGCCCGTTCCGAACGTGACTGCGAGCGAGCATCCCTTACGGTTTTGTATTTCCTAGCCGAGATGGGGCACAAGGTGTCCCCTTCGAAGCTTCAATTCTGTGTCCAGCAAGTGGTCTACTTAGGACACTTACTGTCCAAGAGGGGTAGGCAGTTGACACCAGACCGTATCCAGTTAATAGCGAGTCTTCCCCAGCCCAGGACCCAGAAGGAGGTACGTGCTTTTATCGGCCTTACTTCTTATTGTAGACAATGGATTCCCCAGTATGCATTTCTAGCCAAGCCACTGATACAGTTAACGACACAGGAGGCAGCCGTATCGACTGTTCTCCCTTGGACATCTGAACATACACTTAGTTTCAACGAGTTAAAGAAAGCTTTATGCCAAGCTCCAGTTCTAGCTACACCGAACTATAGTAAGCCTTTTACACTTTTCGTTACTGAACGTGAAGGTACAGCATTATCAGTTCTCACACAAGATCAAGCAGGACAATACAAGCCCTGTGCTTATTTTTCTAGCACATTAGATCCAGTCGCACAGGCTTTGCCTGCGTGCCTCAAGTCAGTTGCAGCCACAGCACTAGCTATCAGACAAAGTGATTCCATAGTCTTAGGACATACCTTGACAGTACAAGTCCCACACTCCGTGGAAGTTCTTTTAAACCGAACACAAACACAGCACTTGACAATTGCACGTTTAACAGGTTATGAATTGACACTGTTTCAGCCACACATAGATATTAGACGCTGCAACATCCTGAATCCTGCTACACTGTTACCATCAGTTAATTCAAATCCAGCCACACATGATTGCGTGGAAGTAGTCAACATTACGACAAAGCCAAGGCAAGATCTGACAGATATTCCGTTACCAGACCCTGACCTGACACTTTATGTGGATGGTTCATGTATGAGAACTAGTACAGGAGAACTAGTCGCCGCGTATGCAGTGACTACTGATACCGAAGTTATTGAGACACACCGTATTGATACCCTGTCCGCTCAAGCAGCAGAGCTAGTTGCTCTGACACAAGCCTGTATACACGCCAAGAACCTGAAAGTTAATGTTTACACAGATTCACGTTACGCATTTGGAGTTGTACACGACTTTGGAGTGCTCTGGCAGGAGAGAGGTTTCATGACTTCTCATGGAACCAAGATTCAGCATGGTTTCCTTATCCAAGCTCTGTTAGATGCAATACATTTACCGACATCTATCGCTATCATGAAATGCAAAGCACATACGAAAGCTACTGACATTATTTCCCAAGGTAATGATCTAGCAGATCGCACAGCCAAGCTTACAGCACAGACTCCAGACACTCAAGTTAATCTAACACAGACACATACTCCAGATCTGACTACATGTATGATAGTTAAGGACCCCACCCAGGATGTCATAGATATCCAGTTACATGCTACTCCCGATGAAATCAAGAAATGGTCTGAACAAGGAGGGGTCCCGACAGATCAAGGATGGTTAACAAAGGGTAGAGCCACATGGTTTCTCCCCGACTCTATGGTTCAAGTCCTCATTAATACCGCACATAGTCCAGCACATTTAGGAGAAAAAGCAATGTTAGACAGTATCCAGAACATTTGGTTCAACAAGCATTTACGAGCTGCAGCCAAGCAGAAAGTCCGTACCTGTATGATATGTTGTCAGTTTAATCCAGGTAAAAGTGTCCCCGTGGAACAAGGGGGATTCCAGCCTCCTGACCACCCTTTTGAAGTCCTCCAGATGGATTATATTCAGATGGAGCGATGTCGAGGTTTCAAGTATGTTCTTGTAGTTGTATGCGCTTTGTCCAGATGGACAGAAGCATATCCAGTCCCAGATTACACAGCCGCGACCACTGCCAAGCAGTTGGTTCGTGAGTTTTTCCCTCGATATGGACTCCCTAGAGTCGTATATTCTGACAACGGTCAGCCATTCTCATCTGAGTTGATGAAGCACGTTTCCCTGTTGTTAGGGTACCAGTGGAAGTTTCATTGTGTACGCCATCCTGAAGCAGCCGGTCTAGTCGAGAGACATAATCAGACTCTGAAAATTCAAATTGCCAAAATATGTAAAGATAAGGGTGTGGACTGGCTAGTAGCTCTGCCAGTTGCTTTGTTTTATATGCGCATGGTCGCACATTCCAGATCAGGTCTGTCCCCGTATGAGGTCGTATTCGGCCGCCCCCCTAACATGTGGGGTACTCCTAGACCCCGAAGTATTACTGATGTTTCATGTAATATGCTGACAGATTACCTAGCTTCCTTGATGTCTGCCCTCAACTCATGTCGTTCACAGGTTGCCGCCACATTTCCAGACAATACCGAGGTGGCACCGCATGAAATCGTTCCAGGTTCGATGGTGCTCGTACGTAACTTCGACAGATCAAGTCCGCTGGAGCCACGTTGGAAGGAGCCCCGTCAGGTCCTCCTCACCACCCGTACAGCTGTGAAATTGGAAGGACGCCGCGGCTGGGTGCATCTTTCGCACGTCAAGAAATTCTACGGATTAAAGCCGGTCTCTAAGAACATTTCCCAGGATATCAAGACTTGTCAAAACATTGTTCCTAAGGACTGTCCCGCAAATTACATTGATACAACCCCTCCCCTGTTAGAGAAAACTCCGCAGCAGGAGTATAAACAGAAATTAAGGTCTAGTAAAATAAGTCAGCCAGTTTGATTGTATAAGTCCTCCCCTAGGTGAAACGGTTAGACTGTTTCTGACATGTATAAAATAGACCCCCATAGTGAGAGAGTTAGTCAAAACTCAATCCGATGTATCGTTTTTCTAAGTTTCATATTATTTCTCAGCCTTTTGATTTCCTGCACTAGTTACGCATTTTTCCTGTGTTTTCCAGTTCCTCATGTAAATAAGCCTTCTAATGTTACAGTAGAGCACACGTTTAGTGATCTGCCTCCTCACGAATATTCATACCGCCTCGCTATGCGTAACAATACTTTTATCCGCATGTTGCATTATTCACACCAGACCAGCAATGCCACTAATTGTTGGGTGTGTGGTCGACTCCCCCCTTTCCAGACACCGAAGGGAGTTCTGCCACTCTTTCCTTATCCTTTTTCACATAATGGTTCGTGTGGAGCATGGTCCACGTTAACGTCATCCTTAACAGATATGTCTTTTCTTAACAACACATGTTTCCCAGACAAGCAAGGTTTCCCCCACAGAACAGGTTTAGATCTAGAAAATGAAGTGTATAATTTAGGTAACTATTCTTCGAATTTCATGGTCCTGAATGTTCAGTCTGATACTACTCCAGACTCACCTGCTATTTCAGTATTACCAGTCAAAGGCGAATTATGTGTCCGTAATTATGGTTCTGTACACGTAGGACATAGTGATTGTACTACTATTATCCAGTATAGTGACAGTGGGAGATCTATTTTTAAAGCTTCACGTCATTCTTATTTTGTTTGTGGTCAAACTGCATATGTTCGTCTGCCCCTCGATTGGGAGGGAACCTGTTACATTGCCTTCCTACTGCCACCTGTTTTCCTAGCCCCACCTGACTACCATAGGAATTCCTTCCTAGCACATACTAGACACAAAAGAAACCTACCGATTGTCGATTATACTGAAACTGCTGCAGAGCAATTCATTGATATTGATAAAGGTGTGTTCCCTTATTTAGGTACAGTTGTAAATAGTAAGCTAATTCGTAGGTTAACAAGAACCCTTGAAGCTGTAGTAGATGAGACTGCCTCCGCTCTAGGTAACTTAACCGAAGAGCAATCCTTTATGAGAATTGTTGTGCTCCAGAATCGTCTCGTCCTTGACGTCATACTGGCCGATAGGGGCGGGGCCTGTAGAGTCATCGGATCCAGTTGTTGCATTTTCATTCCAAATAACGCGCCGTCTGTTTATTCAGCTATAACCAGACTTCATAAAATTGCCCATCTATTACACCAGGATCCAGGCACCTGGACATGGTCCGGTTGGTTCTGGAATATAATTTCCGCCTGGGGATGGAAAGTCCTGTCCTTTCTAGGTATCGCAGTAGCGATCATATTCAGCTGCTGCCTCTGTATACAATGTGGCCCTGCGATTTGCGGCATGTGTGCTACCTCTTGTATTCCTAGTCCCAAGCCCCGTTCTAAATCCCGTTCCAAGATAATTCGAGACGAGAAATGGTACTGTATGAAATGATAGATGGTATCATGAATATTGATGTTTCCTGATGAAACGTAGTGACAAGGAGGGAATGTGGAAAAGTAAATTTTGCCATGTTCTGTGTCCCTACGTGTCATCCATCATATGTTATGTGTGCATGATCAATATGCATATGTTATTCCCTATGTCCGATTCAAGACGCAATTATAGTTGTGTCCACCTCTAGTATGCCAGTTTCCAGTCCTCATGAGTAATATGAGTATCAGGCCTATGTAAAGTAATGTTGCCACGTTTCTCAGTGTGCACGTTATTCTATTATAAAGTCCCCGTTTCCAGGCCTCAACAGGGCCCGGACATCAGATTCAGCTCCTGTCTCCTGAAGCCTCGCTGAGGAGCGATACAGCCCCCACCTGTATCCTCGACCTTTCCCTTACTTCCTGCCTCGCAGTGCCCGGTGCAGCTTGGCTCTGCCTCTGAGTCTGCCAAGACTATGTTGTGATTCCAGCTATCAGTTCAGTCCTCCTTCTCTGCATTCCTAAACTACTGAACTGCATCAATAGTTTCCGTCATTGTCTAGCCTATGCGGCTCCATGTTAGGAGAAATACTGTATTTAATGGTCATTTAATATTCTTCATCACGCACTACATGTAAAATAAACGCATGCTCCAGTCTTAGAGTCAGTTAGCTTTTTCCCTCATGACTTCTAGTTTATATCAACATGTTCCCTAAACATTAGATACTAGATAGGGTTTAGGTACATGTCGCTCCGACCCTCCAGACTTTAGTCTCTGCTCCTAGCACAGAGTTCATAGCCCCCAGCTTCTCCTCGTAACACGTCATTGCCAGTTTGCGCGCACCACCAGGTTAGAGGTCCCGGCTCCTTAGGTAGCCCCCTCCTATGTTTCCGCCCATTCATGACATATTCTGTTACGTTTGCATCACATGTCTGAGTTACACCTTCTTTTTACTCTTATCTTTCGCGACTGCTACGCGTCACGCCTTCTGCTCCACCCACTGCTACGCCTACTGCAATGTAATGCTATGTGTTTGCGTTATGTATATATGCTCATGTATTGTTATTAAGAGGCAGCGCGCTCATCCCAGACCCAGCCCCAGCAGCTGCTGGGCCCTGTCATCCTATTCCTATGCAGGTTGTCCTGTTCCTGTCCTTATGCTGTATTAAAACCTGCAAAAACTCCTACTACCTCGAATCTTGACTCTTATTTATTGAGCTATCTGTTATGATATATGTCTAGTCAAAAATAGGGTATTATTTATTTATTTACCACAGTTACACCCCTTTCCCTTTGTCCAGTTTGCCACCAGGACTGGGGCTGGAGTGCCCCAGAACCGGTTTGACTGGAATCTGCCCAGGGACACCTTGTGCGCCCCAGGCAGTGTCTAATTTCTTTCAACCCTCCCTGCTACAATCCACTATCTCATGTCTGGGGTGGTGTGACACCTCCCTGTGACAGGAGATCCTTTGATCAAGCCTCCTCTGCCGAGTTTCGGTCAGCAGCAGAAGGCCAGACTCGTGTCTGTGGCAGCAGCATCCATTTTGTGATGCTGGGGCTCTGGTTAGGATTAACCGCTTTTTCAGTAAAGTAACATGTCTTCTCCCTCTAGAAGGGTGGAATTCTACCCCCGTCGCCAGAACTGGCGAGGGGGTAGTATTCCAAAGTGTATGACACCAAACATGACATGTTTTGATAAAGCCAAACCAAAGTTAGCATTAACCGCGAGGATTATAATGCACTTAAGAGTATATGGTATGGCAGTATCACTAGAACAGCTATAAGGAAATGGTTCCGAAAGCTGCAGACAGGCTCAGCTCATGCTAGAGCACCATCTCACATAAAACCAATCACTCTGCCTCCAGGATTGTTAAGGCCTGCCATAGGAGTGACTTATAGGTATATATGTGTCCAGATATAGGTTTAGATATAGGTATACTATATCTAAGCAAGGGGTGATTACACCACCTTGCCCCAGCTGAGGGATCAGCCAGTTGTGTCAATTTAAGTACCAGCCAGGGGTGGCAAAAGATATGCTGCAGCCCCTAGTAGGCCTTGGATGCACCTATGCCCTGGGCACCTATAGTGCACTGTACAGGGGCTGACAAGGTGTCCAGTACCAAATTGGTGATGTACCTAAAGTACATGTCTGTGAATTTAGAGAGAGAACAGCAGGCTGTGGGTCTGATTAGCTGGCCCACAGCCACATTAAGTCGAAAACCAGTGAAGCAAAAAGCAAAAATTGGGGTGACCATAGGATAGCAGACCCTACTCTCCTACACAATATATAAACCTGCCTTTTCTACTTAATATTAATTGTTTGCTATTCTTTCTCTAACTTGCTACCCTTCTTATTCAAAAATGTACCTTATTATGTCAAGGCATTTGCCCCTCTCTTGTAGACACCAAAGGTTTTCTCTTCAATTTGCTTGTACTCTTAAATGCCCTTTTTTCAGTTCCACATTAGTTCTTCAATGGTACAAAGTTTTGGTTAACTGTCTCTTGTCTTGTGATTTTCTATTGCTCTTTTCTATTAATTGCAGAGCTCTGATTAAGGGTCCTAGCTTATTTCCTTCAAATGCGCATGAAATTGCTCCTCACTTGCTGCTATCTTTAATTTCCGACTAGGTGAAGATGCGCTTGCAATTGCTCATGACCTGCTGCTATCTTTTAATTTTAACAAGGCAGATGAGCATGTTACTGTCTGCCAGCTGTAGATCTGATTCACTGTCTTCTGCCCTCATACTTACGGGATCCCCAAACGACCTCTATTCAGACAACGAACTCGATCGGCTGCCCAAAACCATCTCTCGGAGGACTCCTCCTTTTGGAGCGAGAGCATGCGTGAGATTGAGATGCTTTTCTTGCTCTGTGTCCTCCGAACACCGATTTCTCTCTGTAGAGAGATCAAAATTAACCAAACATTTACTCCAATAAATCAGAGCTCACAGGATACGCAACTAATGACTCATGAATTTCAGTTGAAGTGCACAGTACGTTATCAGCACTAGCGCGTCGTGCAGATTGTCTACTGCACGCACTGTAAAACAACTGGAGTGCCGCCCTAGATGTTCCTAAGATGGCGTCCGACATCTCAGACCTGCTGCTTGCAAGCCCGCAAGAAATGTCCCAAAACAATACAAGGGTCACTCCTGAGTCTCTTCCACTGCAGATACTTCCTATCTCTTACCAACCTAAGATTTCCCTTTTTGACATCCCTGACAAGAGAATGCCATTTGCTGGTTAGGGAGGACATTTTCTTAATGCATGTATCGAAGTTAATGGAGAACGATGAGAAGAGGTATGAAGTGAATTGAAGACTGAGGTACTTACATTGTTTGGATTGCCATTTAAAATTAGATGAGGAGAAATCTTGCCTAAAGGGGAATTTGTTAAGGGGCGATATTTCACATTTATCGCTGTTCAATTTATAACCAGATACTAAGGAAAAGGAACTAACTTGCAATGCAAAGGCTGGGAGTGAAAATTGAGGTTGAGAAATTGATTGCAATAGATCCTAAACATACTCAGTTAATTTAATATGCTGAGAATCGTGAATGAAACCGTGTTTAAAAGAATTCTGACAAATCCAATACAAAAAATGTTTCAAAACAAACTGAAGAGGAATGGGGAGAGGGAGCATCCCTGGCGAATTTCTCTGCGCAAATTGAAATAAGAAGATATTAATCCGTTAACACAAATGGCCGCTTTAGGGGAAGTAGGGGAAGTATAAAGAAGAGATATTAAACACACAAATTTTTGGGCCAAAAGAAAACCAGGCTAAAGTATGAAATAAAGAAGACCAAATAACATGGTCAAAAGTCTTCTCGGCATCCAGAGTAATGGCTGACATAGGCTCAGGTAAACCCATGGATCTAGAAATGACATCGAAGAAGAATAAACGAGTATTTTTAGAAAGATATCTACCCTTAACGAAACCAGATCCGTTTTTTCCCATGAGATCATGAAGAAACAATTCAAGCCGGAGAGCTAATGCTTTGGAAAAGATCTACTAATCCAGGTTAACTAAAGATATAAGCTGATAGTTTTTGCAAAATTGTGGGTCCTTCATTCAGAATGAGACATATATAAGCATCTAATAATCAGTCAGATGAGGCAGCAGAGTTAACAAAAGATTGAATTAAGAAAGCTAATTAGGGGAGAAGCACTTTGAAAAAATTTATGTAAAATCATTAGGATCAAAGGCTTTGTCCTGTTCAAGAGAAAGTAGTGCAAACTGTAGTTCTGTTTGCATGTTTTCAACTGCCAGAGAAGAAAAAGCAACATGAGATAAAGTAGGTTAAGAAACTGAAGAGAAATCACTTAAAACGTCAGAAACTGAAGGAATGTAAATGTACAGGAATTTATATAGCGCAAATCACCAAGCAGTTTCTAAGCGCTTGCTTAGGGAACCCGTCCTGGTATTCCCCTGTGAGATAACCCCGGCAGGGTATCCGCAAGGTGAAAGCCAGGCATCCCGCCACGAGGGGCCATTGTGGAGATTAAGCAAGCTATTGCCCAGAGTCGCAGAGTGTGAACCCGTGAATCGAGTAGGCACCGGAGCGAGAATTGTCGAGTCCATGGACATTTTTAGGACTCAAGTCCCCGCTGAGCCAGGAATTGAACCCTGGTCCCGGGCTGACCTCTGCTTCCAGGTCTGCCTCCTCTAACCAGTGAGCCACACTTCTCCACAGTATAAAGAGAAGTATAGAATTGCTGGAATTGAGCTAAAATATCGGAAGTAGCCAGTATCATCGACAGATAATTCAATAAGTAATGTATTGTGTTTCATTTTAAGATATGTAGCTAACAACTTCCCAGATTTGTTTTGACCCTCGTAGAATGTAGCATTAGAGTATAGCTTTAATGAGTTCATTGAAAAGGGTCCGTTTAAAGAGTGCTGACTGCAAAAGGTATAATAAGAGTGCTCAAGGCTTTTAATTTCAGCAAGAATTTGGTTTTTATTTGAGATTTAGATACTTGTCTTTTATTTAGAGACATATTTGTCCCGCCTTCTTGAATAAATTCGGTGATAATCCTAATTTATTAAAAAGGGGATAAGGTTAGCCCTAAAAAGTAGAGGCCAATTTCACTATTAGATAGCACAACTGTTGGAAGTAGGGACCCTTCTTCCTAGTCAGGGTAAGGGGGATACATTTCTAAAAAAAAAACCTGCTCACCCCCTTAGTAGCTTGGCACAAACAGAAAGGCTTATCTCAGAGGCATTTGTGCACACATACAGTAATACAGGGAAAACATTACAAATGGACACCACACCAGTTTAGAAAAATAAGTAATCTTTACCTAAACCAAAGAAGACCGAAAGGACAAAAATCCACACTGCAGTAATCAAAATGTGACTTTAAGAATGTATAAACAGTTCTGTCCATAGAAAATGGTGGATGCAACACTTTCAAAACAAAGTACCTTGGATGCATCAAAACACAAGCAAAAAGGGTCACAGGGAAGGTGATGTGTCAGTTCCTTACACACAGGAAAGTTGATGCATCAGTTCCTTGCTCCAGGGGAGGGGATGGGTCGATTTGTTACTGCTACGCAGGGGAGGTGATGCATCGGTTCCTTACCGATGAGGTGATACGTTGGTTTCATACTGCGTGGGGAGGTGATGCGTCAGTTTCTGACTGCATCCCTCAGTGATGCAATACACCTGGCATCTCAATGCGATGCGTGACACTCCGGGACGATGCGGTGCATGAAGATCCGGGAAGCGCTGAGACAATTTCTGCTGCATCCCCTCGATGCGTCAGTTCTTCCACAGAAGGGCCTGAGTCAGAGTTGGTGCAGGGATCTCAGATGTCAGAGATAGGTGCACAAGACTTCTTCACACAGAAGACACTTCAGACGCGGGAAGCGCTGCATCGGTACTTCTACGGTGGCGATGTCGATGTCTCGGAAATTCTTCTCATACTGCTGCGATGCGTCGGAACCAGGGGATACGTTGATTTTCACAGTTCTGTCTTTTGCTTTTCCCAGCCCCATAAACAACCTGCAGATGCTCAGAACACTGTCAGGCACCTCTTGGCAGGTCAGAACTCCCAGCAAAAGAGTTCAGAGGGGACCGGAGGGGGTGAAGTCTGTGTCCCTGAGACTTCAGAACAAGAGGCAAGCTCTACTTCAAGCCCTTGGAGATTTTCCTCAAGCAGGGGACACAGCACACAGCAAAGTCCTTGTCCTTTCCTTGGCAGTAATAGCCACTTGAGGCCCACCCCAGATGGCACACAGCAAAGGGATAGTACTTCAGTTTCTCCAGCTCTTCTCCTTGGCAAACGTTCCTCTTGAATTCCAGAAGTACTATAAAAGTCTGGGGTCTAGGCCCCACTTTCTATATAACACAAAGTCCTTTGTTCTCTGGCGGCAGAGAAGCTCTTTGCCCAGCCAGTTCGGTCCTCTCTGATGCAGCTTCCTTGCAGAAGGTAGAGATAGCATTGTCCAAGGCAGACTAGTCCCATTCAGGTATGCAATAAATGTTCCCACCCCTACTCTGAAAGCAGCCAAGGTCTCTTCAGCCCAGCCCTGACTCATCATGGAAAGGCAGGACACACCTCATCCCCAAGTGGGTGTCTGAACAGAATGCACATTCCCACCACCTGTCACTCTGTAGCCAGACATTCAATACACAAACCTAGCAGAGGCACACGGGATGACTAGGCAAGAAAATACCTACTTTCTAAAAGTGGTATTTTCAAACATAGAACGTAAAAATAATTCTTCCTAAAAGATGCATCTTTATATTCTGAGTTCAGGCATACTAAACCTTACCTTCCTATCTTGTCCTAATGGGAACTTATATTTATAAGATGCTATGAATAAGCTCTCATGTAATCCTATTGGACAGATAGCCTTTCAGTAGTGAAAAACAAAATTGGCAGTATTTTACTATCAGGACATTCCACACACATGAGGACATGTCCTACCTCTCACATATACTGCACCCTGCCCACAGAGGTATCTTGGGCCTACCTTAGGGGTGACCCACATGTAAGAAAAGGGAAGATTAGGGCCTGGCAAGTGGGTACAATTACCAGGTCGACATTTCAGTATTAGACTGCTCACAGACACTTCAATGGCAGGCCGGAGAACCTTTTGCAAGGCTGCCTGTATGGGTGGCATAATCAGTGCTGCAAGCCCACTAGCAGCATTTGGTTTATAGGTCCTGGGCACACACAGTACACTGTGCTAGGGGCTTAACAGTAAACCAAATAATCCAATCATGGAAACACTAATCCATGATAACAATTTACAGGGGGAACACTCCCACTTTGGTACTGAACAGCAATGGCAAAGCGCCCAAAGCATCTAGACTAGAAACAATGAACTCCAACTCACAGTAAAAACACAGGAAGCAAAGACAAATATACAGGGGAAACCCACGCCAAGGATGCCATGTCTAACACATTTCCCCTCCAGCTGAAATATGGGAAGAATTACCACCCTCTTGGGAGTTCTCTTCACTAAGGCAGACAAATCTGGACAGATCATCAGCATTGGCGTGTTTTGTACAAGGGGGGTGTTCCACTGTAAGTCCATTCCCTGTAGGGAAATGGACCACCTCAATAAATTTGGATTCTCACCCCTCATCTGCATTAACCATCTGAGGGGCCTTGCCCCTCTTTTATTTGCTTCACATCCCAACGCTGTGGATCTGACCATGGTGAAATCTACTTCAGATGTTCCTCTCTTTAATTCATTTACCATCCAGATAATCCTCTATGCAGAAAATGCAGTGCTGCTGGCACAAACTGGCAACGATTTGCAGAGTTTCAGAAAGGAGTACGTACAATTAATGAGCACTCTGGTCCTATGACTAAATGAGACTAAGTCCTTTGTCCCTGTGGCAGATCCTAGGAAGAAGAAACATCCAAAACTGTTCATACATGGAAGAAGGTTGGAGGTAGTGGATACTTTTTCCTACCTAGGGGTTTATTCAATAAAGGGCATCTTTTCCACTGATGCCCTCCCTATTTGCCCGTGTGATGCACGATCTCCCCTATGTGATCTTTTTATATTTTTCTGTAAGCTGTATACTGAGGAAAGAAATCGGTATATCCTACTGCTTATGCTAAAACTCAATTTTAGAAAATGTCGACCAGCTCTTTAATCCCTTTAATTATTGCCTGAGCCTTTTATATGCTTTTGTTTGCCTCTTTTCTTTGGGTTATTTTTAAAAAGAAGAGAACTTGTCTGTAGTCCTCTAACATAAGGAAGTAAAGGGATGTGGAGGTCTAATTGTGCATGTACTCATGAACTGCTCCTCTTCTTAGAGTTTGTTTATTTCATTATTTTAACTGTTTTAACTGTATTTGTGTACGAATTTTATACAAATATGTGTATCTAACTGATAACAATGTTAATGGATGATGACTGTTTGTATATAATACTTTTTATGTTGTTTATGCTTTGCCGAAATAAAGTTTTATTGGATGATGATGATGACATAATTCATTATAAAGTCACAAGCTGGTGCCCTGAAAGCATTCCATTCAAAGGGAAAAGAGACATCTCCTATCTGATTAAGAAGAAAGAAGTCACAAACAAAGGTAGTAAAGTAATTAATAAAGGAAGTATCCAGTAGTAATGAGTTATTGAACCTCCATTCTCTTAGGGAAGGTGGAAGCAGGTAAGATGTTTAAATGCACAGATACCGGGCAACATCAGAGTTTAAGATAGAATCAATATCTGCTGAATGTAAGGATTGAGTTAATTGATGTGAAATAAAAACATATTCAGTTCAGGTTTGGGGATGGTGTACTGGGGAAAAGAAACGTACATTCCCGTAAAGTAGGGTTACAGAATCTCCAAGCATCTGTAGGGTAAAGTCTTTGAAAAGCTTGTTCAAAATCAGTTTGTGTTTTGTTTGGTATGTAAGGAGAAGAGGAGTTTCTATATAGGAAAGGATCAGCAGGTAAGTTGCAGGTTGTCATCTGGAAGTTTTAAAAGCTTCTGTGAAATCATGGACCAGAATTGACAGTCAGGTGCATTGTGACCATAAATACTAAAAAGGACAATCGTAACTTTATCAATGCATAATGTAAGTAATAATCACCTCCGTTCCTCATCCGTTTCCTGAGAAATCAATTAAACTTTTAAAGGTTTGTGTCACAGTATTACCACTCCATGTTTTTCCCTATAGCAGGTGAGAAGAAAACCTCCCTTACCTTTCCACTCTTTAATTTCTTGGATTCTGTGTCAGATTAATGAGATTCTTGCAAGAAAGCAATGTGCTCACCAAGCTCTGACAGGTGAGCAACAACTTGTTGTCTTTTGATTGGAGGGTTAACACCTCTGACATTCCAGGAGACCATTGTCAAAACCATTTGAATAAGTCAAATTGAAAAAAATAATCAAACCACATTGGAAAGATAATGTAATACAGCCATACAAATACTAAAGAAAATAACAGCTTGGAAATAAAAAGAATATTTAGAAAAACTATAGGAAGGAGAGAAAAAGGGAGAAGAAGAATGAAAACAAGAATGAGAATGAAATTAGAGATTCAAAACAAGAGAATCCATTATCAGCTCGTAGAAGACATACAAAATACACAACAAAAAAAGGGAATCATACCTAACAATAATTTGATGAAGTAGGGGGGACCAAAAGGAGCAGAGTTAACATCCCATTCACAAGGGGCGACACGGCACAGACCGGTCAGCATAACAAAAACAATAACGAAGACAGCCTTAACACACATATAATACCTGCAAAAAAAAGAGAATAATATAAAAATGTTAAGCCTTAAAAAAGTTATTAACCTACAAAATTCAATATCAACAGGTCAACAAGAACATTGAGAAAAAGAATTATAAATATGGAAAAGAGGAGAGAAACAAACACTACAATATAATATAATATTTAAATAACTGCATTTTAACAGGCAAACTCAACAGTATAATACTATCATACTGATGAAATTGAATGGAAAACATCCATAATGTCTGCTCTAGAAGATTAAAGGAAAGTCTTCAAACCGTGGACCCACAGCACAAAGAGCAGGTCTCGTATTGACAAATTATTTGTACCTATCAGCAGTGCTTTTGGCGTAATCCTGGAAAAAATAAAGATTATGTCCAAAAAACAAAAATTTTGATGTGTCTGGCGGCAGAAATAACTTGCATGAGCTCCGTATGTTCTAAAACATATAAGATGACACCCCTAGGTTTCTTGAGAGGTAAAACACTCGAAGGAGGACGACCGAGTCTATGTGCTTTTTGAATGTTGAGTGGCGGGGTTTTTGGTAGTTGTAAAATCTGGGGCAAATAAGATTTTTTTTAAAGTGATAGAGTCCACCCCTTCTGTACCTTCAAGGAGCCCATAAATACGAAGATTATTCCTTCAGTTCCTGTTTTCAAGGTCTACGACCTGCTTCTGTAAGCTGGAAATCTGTGCCTGAAGAGAGTTCACTAAAAGAGAATATCACTAAAATTCATGAGTTGTAGCTCACCTGAAGACAGACGTTCCTCCATAAGTGACCATTGATCACTGAGAGTTTTTAACTTGGTATTAGTGTCTTCCATAAAGGGGTACAAAACTTTCATTTCCTCCAGCAAAAGATCAAGCAAAGCCACTGATATGAACTTAGTAGGAAAAGGTGGGTCTTTTTTAAGCCTCTTGGCAGTTGCTTTACTTGCAGAAGATTGAGGGGTTGTGCTAGTCAAAATAGAAGGGGACAACTTGGGTCCTGTAGCAGAGGTAGAGTTCTCCATTGCTGTGGACAATGAATGCACCGGTGTGTGCCTTTGTGAATTTCTCACAAGAGATTTAAATACAGAATTGAGAGCAGTCAATATAAAGCAAATATTGTTGTAGAAAAAAAAGTCTCTAAACAGCAAAGTATAAATGTCTAATGCTTATTTCTGCATGGATAGGTCTGCATGAGATGGAGAAGATTGGCTTTAAAATGAAGGGAAAACCACCTTTAAATCTAATGCACCTTTGGGGAAGAGTTTGCCTGTAATTATGAAAAAGCAGGGAGCCAGCTGTTTTAGAGTGCCTTATCCTGCACTCAAAATGGCGGCCGCTGCTGAGGAAGGGAAGCGAGCCACCTAAACCGACATATACATGCCCCTCAAAGCTTGGAAAAACAGGAGCGCGGTGACTGCCATGTATTGGCAGTATTTTCCAGGCATTGAAAATTAAACACTAGCCGGAATGCCGCCGTTGCACCGAGTGCCACGGCATGGAGTTTCACATGGAGGCAGACATCTTGCCCAAGCGGTAAGCCGCACCCTTGCAGTGCTCACTCCTATACAGCTGTACAACTGAAAGAGGCTGAAATGCAGCATAGGTTCAAAGTAGATAGATCTGCCCCCAAGATGTCAATGGCGTCATAGAAAGCAAAGAATGACTTCAGTCTGTTCAGTCTACTTATTCTCTGCCTGGAGTTATGAAACATTGAGGCACTACTGTGTAATAATGAAGTTCAGGTAACCAAAGTGTAGTTTAATAAGATTTATATAGTCTTAGTTGCAGATTGGTAAAACCAAGTTTAGAAGCCCCATCAGGTTCAGCCTGCCTGCTGCTCGGCCCATGCTCCAACTGTCACTCCTCACCTAACGGGCACCCAAACATTCCATTCGTCATCACAACTCCAACATTCCACACAGCACATTCACACTGGCTGTGAAGCTGGTACATATACAAGATACTACATATCCTCCCCCTTTATATAACACAACATATGAAACTGCAACTACTGTCATACCTCACCTCAGAGGCACCCAAACATTCCATTCATCATCACTACTCCAATATTCCATGCAGCACATTCAAACTGGCAGAGCAGCTAGAAATAAAGCAATAGGATAGAAGCATAAATACATATACAAGATACTACATATCCTCCACCTTTACACTGCATAAAAAAAGAAATTGCAAAACAACATAAGGCATAGACAAAACGAACTAAAAAAAGAGAAATTATGCCAAAGTACACAAATGAAAGAAGGAATAAAGCATTGAACTTAAAAACCATAATAAAAGATTGCAAAAAATAAAGATAGAAGGATAAATATACCATGGAGAACCACAGTATAGCATTTAACAAATAAAGAGAAAATGAAGAAGATGCATAGATAAATATTCAAGATAAAATATCACACATCCTGCCCCTTTATAAAATTCATACAAAATAGCAGAAGATAGCAGAAGAAACAGAATATTCAATAACAAACAATATTGCACCTATGATCACCACCATCAACTACACCCACTGGCCAAACAAGTATGATGGGAGGCACCACACATCACGATATGAACTAACTTTTGGAACACTCACTCACAAATGTCCTAACATAGAAGTAATCCTCAAACAAGAGCAAGTAGAGTAACATATAACAACAGATGACCTTCAAAACCAACATCACACATCAAGTAAGGACGTGTAGTGAACAATGTACAAATGGCTGAAACACACCCATACAGACATCCCTCATGTAAGGGAAGCAAACTAAACGTAGCACATGTTGACTTACACAAAACCGAGCCATCCCTCATTTAAGGGTATGAAACGTAAACTGTAGAAAATGGGACTTGCACCCATTTAGACATCCATCATGTAGGGCAAATAGCAAGCAATGTAGATATCGGTGACCACCATCCATATAACCCTCCTTCATGTAAGGGGCATGTAGTAACAATGTTAAAATGGATGACTACCACCCATACAATAAACTGTTGTGCAAGGGCAAGAAGTGTAACATGTCAAATGTAGCAACAGAGTGTAGGATGTAGTGTAAAATGTCAACCTACCAACGTAGTGTAAGCTATGAAAAACTCGCATTCCAACACAATTGTTCAATAAGTGGTGACTCTTGGAACCTTGCACTCCACATACAATAAATGGTGACACACTGGATCTCGCATACCTAAAGAAATTTTGAGGCTCAGAAATAGGATACTACCACAACACAACAGAAAAGACACCAACGAAATGGGTAACTTGCGCATAGGAGGGAGAACACCTACAACGTAAAATAAGTAACCACAGCACCTCAAAAGCTTCACCAACGTAACAAAAATTGAGTAACTTAGAGAATGACCAATACCCCTTAAGTAAAACACGTTGGTTGAAACCAGAGAAACTACCCACACACAAGTGTATGACTACCTCATCTCCCCACACACATTGGGTATTAAGTCACCAGGTAATCAATGAACATACCCGATACATACACACAGGACTCATCATCCACAAAAACAGGGTACACGGTTGAAGAAGACAATCAGATATGAATCAGGCTGCACATCACCATGGAAAGTAACATGCAAATGCCAGGCAGAAAACACTATCCTATGTCAGATAGGTCGGCTGGAAATAACTCAAAATACAGTGTAATGTAACCAGAAAACATATTGACGGTACAGCACAGCTCTCTGCAGAAAGAAAGAAAGTGCCTGCTGAGGCTCCCCTCACCCGAGTGTACAGCTACACTGTACAAAACAGCATCATGAAATCACCTTTGACTTCCCTGAAGGCAAGATTGTCAGGTCAAACATCACTCCCTCTAACACCTGAAGTTGATGCCAAATCCAAAAACTATTGCGATGTCCGTATGGCTGTTTCAGTGCAAAGTGAGAGCACCATGAAACCTCGATCCGCTGTGTAGCACTGGTGAGCACACAACATGTTGAGAATACGAAAAGTTGGAGTTATGAACCTCCTGTCTGCTTGCGTCTCCTACTTGCGTGTGCGCTTGCATTTCCTCACCCGCATCAGCATGAAGTATTTTGAGAAATGTCCAGCACCAGGTTTCTTAGTGTTCCACTGCACTGAACCAAGATGGAGTCGGGAGGCCGCAGGCACGAGCATCACCCAACGCTATTTTCCAGCATTCATAATCGAAAACAAGCAGTGAGGCGTGCAGCATGTCCTGAAGCACACTCACCGTACACAACAGTGAGGAGACACACACAGTCAGGATACATGAAACCCACTGGAGCTGTACTTCAAGCTCAACAATTCAAACGAGGAGCTTCAAGGTAAAGGTTTTTCTTAATAACATCAGAGGCCAGGCAAAGGTCAATTTCCTCATGTCAATAGCTATTTGACCAGATCAGTTAACCGGACCAAATAACCAGACTGAAGTACTCTGTTAGATGAAGTTTGTCTAGCCTCCAAAGAATTGGTTTACCGGGAACACAGTTCACTTGTAAACAGACAATTGCATACTGCTAGTAATTTCCACTTGACTGCTGATACTGCCGGTAATTTCACTCAACTGCTGACACGTCCATAAGCACACCAGATTTCTGTAACTGGTCAAATGGTGAAATCTAATTAATGTAAAACACGCCCTGGCTGAGGTCGTCCGATGTGAAGGACACTGGTGGGGCTTCCAGGCGTAGCCTTTCAGTGTCACAGAATGTATCTTAACCCTTTTTGTTTCTGTTAGTTTCTTCTGAGTAGTTCATACAATGGTTTCTTTGCACACATAGTTTTTGTAGATTCAAGCACTAAATTGTGGCCAGAATGTAATAATATATTTCAGGTTGCCGAAGTGTAGTTTAAGAAGTTTACTTAGTCTTAGTTGCAAATTGGTAAATCAAAGATCAGCAGCCCTACCAGGAGCAACCTGCTTGCTGATCAGCCCATTCTCCAACTGTCACACCTCACTTCACAGGCACCCAAACATTCCATTCATCATCAACACTCCCCAACATTCCATGCGGCACATTCACACTGGCTGAGCAGCTAGGGAGAAAGCAACAGGAGAGAAGCATACATACATATACAATATACTACATACTGATTCACTTACAGTAAGAAGAGAATATAACAATCTGCCTCCCAGTCACTTTCAAAGCCTCTCCGACAACTAAAACTTCAGCTGATTCAGGTTCTGACTGAAGAACAGAGGGACAAAGATCAAAAAGCTATCCAGAAACTGATGTGAAAAAAACTATTGATTCTCCATCTTGATTTATTTTCATTTGAACACTAAGCACCACCATAGCATTATCTAAGAAACATGCAGGAAGAACACTAAAAGAACACCGAAGGGTCACAAACACCAAGACCCCATTGAAGTAGAGGCCATTTTATAGTGTCTCGAAGGAAAAGTTTGCCACCTAAGGCTTGGGTTTTGCTGGCATGAAGCAATCAATTAAACCTATTTCAGAAAACTTTATGAGAAAACCATGTAGGTTTATTTTTTAAAGACGACAAAGATTGGAGCTGTGCAATTGGATCAACTGTATACTACTGGAAATCCTCTCTGATTATGAAATCATCTCAGAGTGAATCCAGACGACAAGCCAACTGATACAGCTGGCAGTTTCAATAAATATTGAGCAAAGAAACCTGATAACATAGACCACATGCCCCCTGCAAATTCTGCAATGAGACATCGCCTATGGGTATCAGAGATTACATGGAAGTATGTGTCTGCATTCTTTTTATAAAATAACATTTACAGTTCTGTGTTCTGACAAGATGGAGCAATGAAAGGAAGTTGGTAAAAAAGGCATCATGCACCATTACGTTGGGTTCCTAATTAAACTCACATAAACCCATAAATGAAAGCATCCAAAAATAATTCCAATATAGAAACATGATGTATTATTTGGTGGGCAGACCACTTCCATCAGGATGGGAGAGAACACTATGTCTGCCACTTTGATGTACTACCACCCTCCAAATGTGGAGTCCACTTCAGGCCCAGCAGAGATCTGTGTGCCTTCAGATGAACTACTGCAGTCTGTTTGCGGCTGTTCACCAAATACTTTTGTTTTTTAGAATACATCTCCCAAAGCAGGACTTTTTTTTCTCAAAAACAAAGAACTAACAACCCCCTCCTGCAAGTTCTTTCCCATTGTACAGGAGATCATTTTATTTCTGTCTTTGACCTCCAGGCTTTTTCTGGTGTTAATGTCAGACGAAAAGATATCAGACTGTCCGCATGAAATAGGGATGGTGGTCCAATATCCGTACTCGAATGTTCTCCACTCCATTTGCCTAATGAAATAAGTTTTCTGGAGGGAGGCAAGATGGCTGAAGAACAGAGGGACAAAGATCAAAAAGCTATCCAGAAACTGATGTGAAAAAAACTATTCATTTTCCATCTTGATTTATTTTCATTTGAACACTAAGCACCACCATAGCATTATCTAAGAAACATGCAGGAAGAACATTAAAAGAACACCGAAGGGTCACAAACACCAAGACCCCATTGAAGTAGAGGCCATTTTATAGTGTCCCGAAGGAAAAGTTTGCCACCTAAGGCTTGGGTTTTCCTGGCATGAAACAATCAATTAAACCTATTTCAGAAAACTTTATGAGAAAACCATGTAGGTTTATTTTTTAAAGATGACAAAGATTGGAGCTGTGCAATTGGATCAACTGTATAATACTGGAAATCCTCTCTGATTATGAAATCATCTCAGAGTGAATCCATACGACAAGCCAACTCATACAGCTGGCAGTTCCAATAAATATTGAGCAAAGAAACCTGATAACATAGACCATATGCCCCCTGCAAATTCTGCAATGAGACATCACCTATGGGTATCAGAGATTACATGGAAGTATGTGTCTGCATTCTTTGTATAAAATAACATTTACAGTTCTGTGTTCTGACAAGATGGAGCAATGAAAGGAAGTTGGTAAAAAAGGCATCATGCACCATTACGTTGGGTTCCTAATTAAACTCACATAAACCCATAAATGAAAGCATCCAAAAATAATTCCAATATAGAAACAAGATGTATTATTTGGTGGGCAGACCACTTCCATCAGGATGGGAGAGAACACTATGTCTGCCACTTTGATGTACTACCACCCTCCAAATGTGGAGTCCACATCAGGCCCAGCAGAGATCTGTGTGCCTTCAGATGAACTACTGCAGTCTGTTTGCGGCTGTTCACCAAATACTTTTGTTTTTTAGAATACATCTCCCAAAGCAGGACTTTTTTTTCTCAAAAACAAAGAACTAACAGCCCCCTCCTGCAAGTTCTTTCCCAGTGTACAGGAGATCATTGTATTTCTGTCTTTGACCTCCAGGCTTTTTCTGGTGTTAATGTCAGAAGAAAAGACATCAGACTGTCCGCGTGAAATAGGGATGGTGGTCCAATATCCGTACTCGAATGTCCTCCACTCCATTTGCCTAATGAAATAAGTTTTCTGGAGGGAAGCAAGATGGCTGAAGAACAGAGGGACAAAGATCAAAAAGCTATCCAGAAACTGATGTGAAAAAAACTATTGATTCTCCATCATGATTTATTTTCATTTGAACACTAAGCATCACCATAGCATTATCTAAGAAACATGCAGGAAGAACACTAAAAGAACACCGAAGGGTCACAAACACCAAGACCCCATTGAAGTAGAGGCCATTTTATAGTGTCCCGAAGGAAAAGTTTGCCACCCAAGGCTTGGGTTTTCCTGGCATGAAACAATCAATTAAACCTATTTCAGAAAACTTTATGAGAAAACCATGTAGGTTTATTTTTTAAAGATGACAAAGATTGGAGCTGTGCAATTGGATCAACTGTATAATACTGGAAATCCTCTCTGATTATGAAATCATCTCAGAGTGAATCCAGACGACAAGCCAACTCATACAGCTGGCAGTTTCAATAAATATTGAGCAAAGAAACCTGATAACATAGACCATATGCCCCCTGCAAATTCTGCAATGAGACATCACCTATGGGTATCAGAGATTACATGGAAGTATGTGTCTGCATTCTTTGTATAAAATAACATTTACAGTTCTGTGTTCTGACAAGATGGAGCAATGAAAGGAAGTTGGTAAAAAAGGCATCATGCACCATTACGTTGGGTTCCTAATTAAACTCACATAAACCCATGAATGAAAGCATCCAAAAATAATTCCAATATAGAAACAAGATGTATTATTTGGTGGGCAGACCACTTCCATCAGGATGGGAGAGAACACTATGTCTGCCACTTTGATGTACTACCACCCTCCAAATGTGGAGTCCACTTCAGGCCCAGCACAGATCTGTGTGCCTTCAGATGGACTACTGCAGTCTGTTTGTGGCTGTTCACCAAATACTTTTGTTTTTTAGAATACATCTCCCAAAGCAGGACTTTTTTTTCTCAAAAACAAAGAACTAACAACCCCCTCCTGCAAGTTCTTTCCCAGTGTACAGGAGATCATTGTATTTCTGTCTTTGACCTCCAGGCTTTTTCTGGTGTTAATGTCAGAAGAAAAGACATCAGACTGTCCGCATGAAATAGGGATGGTGGTCCAATATCCGTACTCGAATGTCCTCCACTCCATTTGCCTAATGAAATAAGTTTTCTAGAGGGAGGCAAGATGGCTGAAGAACAGAGGGACAAAGATCAAAAAGCTATCCAGAAACTGATGTGAAAAAAACTATTGATTCTCCATCTTGATTTATTTTCATTTGAACACTAAGCACCACCATAGCATTATCTAAGAAACATGCAGGAAGAACACTAAAAGAACACTGAAGGGTCACAAACACCAAGACCCCATTGAAGTAGAGGCAGAGATCTGTGTGCCTTCAGATGAACTACTGCAGTCTGTTTGCGGCTGTTCACCAAATACTTTTGTTTTTTAGAATACATCTCCCAAAGCAGGACTTTTTTTCTCAAAAACAAAGAACTAACAACCCCCTCCTGCAAGTTCTTTCCCAGTGTACAGGAGATCATTGTATTTCTGTCTTTGACCTCCAGGCTTTTTCTGGTGTTAATGTCAGAAGAAAAGACATCAGACTGTCCGCATGAAATAGGGATGGTGGTCCAATATCTGTACTCGAATGTCCTCCACTCCATTTGCCTATTGAAATAAGTTTTCTGGAGGGAGGCAAGATGGCTGAAGAATAGAGGGACAAAGATCAAAAAGCTTTCCAAAAACTGATGTGAAAAAAACTATTGATTCTCCATCTTGATTTATTTTCATTTGAACACTAAGCACCACCATAGCATTATCTAAGAAACATGCAGGAAGAACACTAAAAGAACACCGAAGGGTCACAAACACCAAGACCCCATTGAAGTAGAGGCCATTTTATAATGTCCCGAAGGAAAAGTTTGCCACCTAAGGCTTGGGTTTTCCTGGCATGAAACAATCAATTAAACCTATTTCAGAAAACTTTATGAGAAAAGCATTTAGGTTTATTTTTTAAAGATGACAAAGATTGGAGCTGTGCAATTGGATCAACTGTATAATACTGGAAATCCTCTCTAATTATGAAATCATCTCAGAGTGAATCCAGACGACAAGCCAACTCAAGTTCTTTCCCAGTGTACAGGAGATCATTGTATTTCTGTCTTTGATCTCCAGGCTTTTTCTGGTGTTAATGTCAGAAGAAAAGACATTAGACTGTCCGCATGAAATAGGTATGGTGGTCCAATATCCGTACTCGAATGTCCTCCACTCCATTTGCCTAATGAAATAAGTTTTCTGGGGGGAGGCAAGATGGCAACTGCCTGAGTCGATCGCACAGCAGCTCCCTGGTCACTGAGTATATCTGATATTCCAGAGGACAACATGGCAGTATGACGGCACGATATGGATACATGAATATTTGAAGCCTGAAGGAGAAGGTAATCGTTGGAAGACTAAAAAGACTGAATGGAAACACTGTTTCCTTACTTACAGATCTGTCCCGGTCCTGGCAAGTGCAGGGTTGCCATCTGCCACCCGGAGCTCATCAGGGCACTGCTCTGATTTTGGGCAGCACTGACACACAGCGAGGAGTAAGGAGGCTGCTTGAAGTGTCTGGCACATCACTGAACACACTCCCGTGAAATAATGGCGCCAAAGATCCCGGCCGGAGCAGGAGTGAAGGGGAAGATATGCTCCGGTGTGGGTGCTGGCTTATCTCCGAAGTCCGCGACAACAACAGACCTTCGGGGGAACACGGAGACAGGCAATCAGGTGAGACCTGGAGGGGCAATGAAACAGCCTGAATCGAGCTCTTCAACCCGGAGAGAGAACCCAGATGACAGGAAGAGCAAGCGCCCTAGCCGCACGCGAGCGAGCCCTCCGTTCTGGAGCTACTGAGGGCTGCAGCAGGAGCGAAGCAGGCAGCAATACAGCAATCACAGCGGTAAAGTGAAGTTGGAGTAGGTGAGCAGAGACAAGGGGGCAGTGATGCAGCAGGGGAGGATAATGTTATAAGGCCTGTAGTGGGCCAGAGACTTTAGACAAATCTGTAGCTATTCCCACATCCATAACTGTTGTCGTACCCAGCGTGGAAACAATGAGTAAACAATAGGGAGAAAGAACTGGATTGCTTCTTCTCCCTTTCAGACAGAGTCTGGTCGGGGTTAGGATAAGGGTCAGACTAATTAGATGAATGCAGTGAGGAGGTATCAGACATTGGCAAAAGAGACCCGACAGCTACAATGCGTAAGGCAACAAGGAGAGCAAGCCACCCAAACCTGCACAAAAAAGTTGAAAATGGGATCACTCTGGGGTCAAATTATTAGAAGTTTCACACCACCACTCTCCCAGGATGACAGTACACTCCCAGCAATACCCCCAACACTAGACACTGTTCTTGAAATGATTAAAATTCAGGCTTTTTTCTGACTAAACTCAGCCATAGAATAGGATATTCTTGATCAGGGCGCAGCAATCATCACAACAGACTGGGATCCGTCTGGATCCTTTCAACAGAGGATGGGGAGGGCACCAAATGTCCGGAGAGGGATGGGGGGTATGGTGGGGTTTAGGGGACACCGGGTGGAGGGAGAGCAAAACATTTGCAGAGGGCATAAATCAGAGACTTGAGAGAGCAAATAGAATCAATCTAATACAGTCAAAGATGAGAGATTCATATTATCTAAATGGGTAAAATCAATACCTGTTCAATTAATGTTGGGGTCTGAATGATAAAGCAAAACGTATTCAGGTTGCAGAAGCTCTAAGAATGCTAAAAGCCGACATCATATGCCAACAAGAAACGCATATCCCTTGGAGTAAATGAGACATCCTAGCTATAAAAGGTTATTCCTTGTAGCATGCACTGCTCAAACCTCGACTATTAGTGGGGTAACGATTCATGTAAAGAATAGTATCGGCCCAGCTAAACGAGTCTTGGAGGATAAATGGGGGAGATGGGTTCTTGCACTACTTCCCATTGGATTGACGGTATGCACGATATATGGATCGAATCAGGATGATCCAAACATTTTCAATGATTTAGAAATGGAATTAGCACTCTTGCCATCCCCACTAATAATATGTGGAGACATGAATATAAACTATGAAGTAAGCAGCGCCCAAACTCAAAAATACCAGGGAAGAAAACTAAATTTTTATAAGGCTCTATCTGCCCTGATGACTAGTCATGATCTATTGGATGTGTGGGTAGTAAAACAACCTACTGATCCAGGATATACTTATTTTTCAAACCCCCATAAGACTGATGTTAGATTAGATTATTTCTTGGTTTCTTCATCACTACTTGTGACTGCAGCAATAAAGAAAACTGCCTAGACTGATATCTGATCACAATCCTCTAATTATGGAACTAGTATCTCAAATCAGTAATCAGTCACAAAGTAAATGGACATTTGATAGAACATTATTAACTAATGAGCGATATCTGAAATATATTAGACAGTGGGTGACAGAATATTATGAGATAAATCGTTACAGCTCATCGCGATGTATAGTCTGGGACAGCTTTAAGGCGGGTCTTCAGGGGAGACAATTAGTTTTGTTGGTAAGACCAGGAAACTAGAGAAAGAAGAAATTAACGCTTTGATCGAAGCTTTGGGAGAATTAGAAAAATACCCGTGCTATTAGGCGAAAACAGGAGGCTATGGAGGTATCATTGCGACAGGAAATAGCGATAGCAAAAGCCGAAATCAATAGATATTTCAGTAAAAAAGGGGCAGCAGCTTTTCAGACATATAAAAACGAGAGCTATGAATATGGGGTATCCGCGGGCAAGATGCTGGCTCTACGGACCAAACAGAGAGGTGCTAGGAATAATATAACCGAAGTCAAAGGACAGGATGATGCACCCCTCACAGATATAAAGGACATCATCAAGATCTTCGAGAAGTTTTATTTAGATATATATCGACATGATAATCTGCATCCTCTTCTACCCAATGAGAATGAAACAATTTTGGGAAACCAAAGCAGGGTTATCGAAGAAATTAAGCAGGGAATGGAAAAAGAGATTACAATAGAAGAGGTAGTATCAACCCTACAGCCCATGGCCCCAGAAAAGGCGGCAGGTCCTGATAAAATTCCTTTGGAACTGTACAAAGCAATCCAGGAGGAAATTGCTCCATTCCTCCAGAATCCTGCCAAAGAGCAGACATTGTGGTCTCTTCTAAAAAGGAGAAACCCCCTGATAATCCTGCATTTTATAGACCCATATCCCTTATGAATGTGGATGCTTAACTGTATTCCAAAATCCTTGCGACTCAATTAGGGGGGATCATAGATCATCTAGTCTCACCATGGCAACACGTTTTTATTCTGGGAAGAGGCACAACAGATCACATCAGATGTGCCATAGCCCTGTTCGATATAACCGAGGTAACAGGAGAGGAGGTGGCTATGATCCTCCTAGATGCAGAGAAGGCATTTGATCGAGTCTCATGGCAATATCTATGGGCCACTATGGCACAAAGAGGGTTTGGGCAAGGCTTCATAAGAGCTCTACAGGCAATGTACCACAGACCGTATGCGAGATTAAATCTAATGGGTCAAGAATCAAGTCGTATTTATGTGGCAAGGGGGACAAGACAGGGCACCCATACTATTTGCTTTATATATTGATATCTCCATTCAACAAATTCTTCAAGACCAGACGATTACACCAGTCTGTTGCAATGGCCATGATACAGAGATAATGGCTTACAACGACGATCTAGCGGTAGTGACCACTGATCCAGAAAAAACAATTACTAAAATTCAGAAACTGGCCAGTGATTACGGTCGGAAATCTGGCTATTTACTCAATACAGGAAAAACACATATCATTTGCAATTCTAAAACTCCCTGTAATGATCCCCGATGAGGTAATCTATCTTGGGATAAAGGTTAGCAGTAATGTAGACTCTATCTGGAAAATTAATATGTTGCCCATGATGAATAAGAACAGCACAGATCTGCGGTTTCTAGATAGACTTCATTTTACACTCATAGGAAGATGTAATATACTTAATATGGTCATGATTCCTAAAATGTAATATATGTTAAGATCCAGCCCGCTAGAAATTGAAGATCTGTTTTTAAAGAAATTGGAAGGTATCTTTAGTAATTTCATCTGGAAATACATGAAAATTCGACGATCCCTCAAATTTTAACACTACAACAAGATCGAGGTGGATTGTCAGCCGCTAATCTTAGATTTTATTTCTTTGCAACTTTTTTTACAACAAATGTCCTTTGTGATCTCATCAGGAAATGGGTATATGACTGATAGACACCCAGAGGTAAATATGTGCATCCCCTCTATCTATGAGCTGGCCATACGTAAGTCAGTGCAGGGAGTACTTCCCAGACAAGTCGAGGCCAGTTATTACAAGAAAACTAGGTTTCAGGTCGTTATAGCAATTTGGAAAATTTGGTATAAGATAAGTGGACTTATACCAATTCAGAAGTATAACAGTTCCACACATTTATGGTGATCTCCCCTATTCCCCATATCAATGTATGACAACTTGGGTAGGCAGTTGGAGGAAAAGGGCCTCTCAAACATCAGGGATTTGTTCTTAAATGATCACAGGCTTTCATTCATTGAACTGCAACAAAGATATGGTTTAGCGGCTGGGACATATTTTAAATATCAGCAGATTACCGGCTTTTTAAATCAAATAAACAGGCAAAAGGTCTCCACAGATAGAATTCCTTTAGTGGAGGCTATGTCTCACTCCCAGATAAGAATTAAATATATTTATAAAATATTAATTGACGTACTTTCGGATGATCTGGAAATAGTAGAAACTAAATGGGCCACCAAATTTGGAGACCCTGATGTTGATCTTTGCCAATCATTAGCACTAGGTAAGGGAACATTTCTCTCAGCTAACCTGTAAGCCCACCATTATTATACCATATATGATCTCTACTTTACTCCTGCAAAGCTCTTCTGTTGGGGGAAGAGAGCGGATGATAAATGTCCTCGATGTGACCAAGGGCCAGCGGAGACAATTCATATGTTTTATGGTTGTGAGAAATTAGGACCTCTTAGAACGGGAATAGAGAAATTTCTATCAGCAGCACTAGGGAACATAATCAGCATAACCCCTACATTTATGTTGTTAGGATATGATGAAAAAGTACAATGGGATTCACGGAAGAACATATTTATTTTTGCCTCAGTAGCTGTGGCCGGCTACTTATAGCTACGCAATGGAAGGATCTTGATCCACCTACATATTATGCTTGGCTGGGTCGTTTGCTGGCCATCTATAATCTTGAAAGTTCATTGTACAACTGTAGAGGCCGAAGTGCTAGTGGGAGAGGCACGAAGATCTGGGCTCCAATGAATAAATGGCTTGTAAGGCAAAATGCAGGGAGGGATTGGCTGGCTTAGGGGTGTTGAATTTATGAGACCAGGTAGCACTTATTGTGTTTCCCTGTTGCAAGGATCCTGCTCCTACACAGAACTGTGCGCAGAGACCCAGGACATCAGTGAATTGTGGTGTACCAGAAACTCACCTCAGTACCTAGAAAACCCCAACCAGCTAGCATCAGTGTCACATTAGCTCTTCATCCTATAGGAAAGTAACCAATGATTAGACAACCTAGAACATGCGACTTAGGATAAACTCAGGAATGGTGGGAAGTGAGAAGACTCTTTCGTTATACTCTCATACCAGCCCACAACAGGAGTAAATAAGAGACACCGGGAAGGTTAAAATATTTATTTTAACTACGTGCTCTCAGGTGCAGTATCTTTGCCAACATAAGCAGACATATGATTAGAAATAATATGATCAGTATCGTTACAATTCCATAAAATACAAAGGAAGAAATGATATTACAATGATGGTGAAAAACAGGTCTTATAGCGCCTAGTTATAACACCCTCTCTATCTAGGAACTATGTTTATAAACTATAGAAGGTCTCTTAAGCTTGTACGGGGGACTCGATTCCCTCTCAACTCAGCAAAAGTGGATCACATCAGGATCAGCAAAAGCTCTCTGCATCCCTGGAATGGAAAATCTTCCAAGTGTGTGAAATCATGGCTACTGTGCAATAATAAAGGCGCCAGAATCTCAGTTGGCTCACAGCTGCCATTTGTTGTGTCTAAAAAACGTTAGCCGATCAGTTCGAACCACAGCTACCATGTTATGATAACCTTGACGGCTTCAGCACTCACGGTGCAGACTAGGGTCGCGATGTAAGTCTAGGGATGTTGAAAACAAGCCTTTCTCATGTGAAGACATTCGCGCAGCTATATGCAGTGCTTTGTGAAAAAGCAGCAAAAGGTAAAATGGCGTTTAAACTTCTAATAGGTCCTGCTAACATAACATGTGTGCAAACCAGGCCTAGCCCACACTACATCCCCCCTTTTCATATTTCCTACTTCTCCTTTTTTCCATGGCCTCTGTTTGTAATTATTGAGTGATGACAGATTCTTTCCGGACTCTATATATATGAAATGCTGAAAAATCTGAACATTGTTTACTATGTATTAGCTAAAACTATATTTTATTATACTTATGAACAATTTTTGTACACTGTATACTCTCTCCAAATAAAAATAAAAAATAAAAAGTTTTCTGGTGGTGGTGCTAGTGGGGGCACTGCAATCAGAATGAAGATGGGTTGTCCAACTCAGAATAGAGCAAAAAGACCAAGGGTTTGGCAGACAGGATACACTGTCATTTTGACTGAATATCCTGCCTGTCAAACACTAAAACAGACCCTAAGACATCCAAAGTAATTAATACTGCAGACTCGGTCATCATATGTGTCCATTAGGCTTATTGGTTACTTAACAGTCTGTTTAGAGGCTTGCGCATCTTTTAAGAAAGACCAGTGTAGAGGCAGTGTTGCTAAAAATATGAAGCCAGGTACGCCACTACAGAAGTATTTTAGCCTGTTACTCTTCCGCACCAAGCTGCAGTAATTATTGTTATAAACACTATGGAACAGGGCAATCTTTCATCCAAGAGAAAGAAGAGGAATTATTAAACAGCACAGGAGGCAAAAAAAGGTTAGCATAAACAAAGTAGGATGAACTAAAGCAGGAACTCGATTTACATCAAAAGCAAATATTGTGGGAGTGTAATTTACATCAGTTGAAAATGTAATATATGATGAGGAAAAAGAGAAAAAACAGGCACATTTTATTATGTTGAGTGTCTGGTACCTCAAAATGTAAACAGAAGAAGGGTTTAATGTTTGGATGGGAATGGCACCTGAATGAGGAATTGAGTGCCTGACTGCATGTAAAACTTGCATCCTGACTTTTTGCTTGGCCCTGGAGTCAGATAATCTAGCATATGTGCAGAGGCATAGACGTGTCCTTGGTACAGCAAGGTCTAAAATCTATTCTGTGATGTAGAGAGGCATGGCAAGAGTGCCCTTATAGTGGCCTTAGGACTACTGGGTAAGACAGGCCCTGTGTGAATCGAAACAGATTGGTGATGGCACTGTACCCAGTTTTGAGAATCTTTAATATGACCAGACTTTTTCTCTTTGTCAGGAGAGTGATCGTCCCCAGTCGTGCGCAGTTCAATTTTTAGGTGTGTGCCACTAAGGTGGTGCTGACTTCCATGTGCAGGTCAAATGTACGTGAAGTGAGTTTGGGACACATGTATAGTTATTCAACAACAAAACGGATTCAGGGAGGGTCCAAGGGATATAAGGTTTAAAGACCCGTACCTGGTTATTATCCCCAGCAACTTCTATATGTATAACACAGAAAACACAGAGGGTCTATCAGCTTAATTATATAGCTGGACTGTCAGTCCGAGTCACCAGGATCTCGGGGTGTATAAATCACATGAAGACAGCATAATTCAATATACGGTGAACACCATGTGTATAAGAAAAGCCAACACAGCGCAGATCATTCATACATGGCTGACAAATCCAGAACAATTAGTGAAGGGTTTCCATCAAATAGACTCAGTGATCAGTCCTATCATTTGGCCAAACCCAATTGCATGTCAGACTGGTCCCCTGATCATTGGGACAGCAAACACTGCACCATCTATTGCTGGTTAAGGATTTTGTCCACCAACATACGCGAACCGTCAGTGATGGCTGATCCTTGATGGTCAAGTGAATAGCAGTGCAACAAAGAAATAGTGACTTTAAAATAGGATGGGGTGTCCTCCTACTAATAACTTTATTCTGCGGACGAACCACACCTCCTAGTTAAAAACCAAGAACAGTGCAAGAGAGACAGTCAAACAAATATCTGTCTGATAACGGGCCAACATGTTTCTGCCTATCGGGTATAAAATCCCATGGCATTCGTCAGGGCCTCTGTTATTTCAATAGTTGCACAAGTAGTAGTGAAACAAAAGAAACACCACCACCACCAAAGTGAGAGAAATAAAAAATTAGAAAGGTTGAATACGGTACAACCTGTAACAACCGCAGACATTAGCCCTCCATGTCAATAAGGAAATACAAATTCTATGGAGGAAAATGTATAGTCGTTATTTATGGACTGACTGTGTCAGTTACCCACACACCTGGTATCACCAAAACTAAATGAAAAAACTATATAATATATTCATGCTCACCCTCCATGGTAGGGAGAAGGACCTCACCTCACCTGGACCTTGCTCAGGTTGTACGAGGCCCCGCGCTACATAGATACAAGAAGGGAAACAGAAATGGAGCACCCTAAAGCGTAGATTACACATCCTATTGATATGCCCAATGTGATTCCTGTATAAAAAATCCCCTTATATCTAGGGACCAACATGTAATGAGACTCTAGCACTCAAACTTAGTGCGCCCTGCCTCAAAGCCTCCCAGGTCTATCATCTAACACAAAATTGTACTCATACAGATATATTATGTGTTACTAGTGTCACTAGTCAAAAGCTACAAACTAAATCAACAACATTCTCTATAACTGAATTTACATACTGGGATTAAAAAGACTCCTTATTAGTCTGATCTGTTGTAGACTCACCTATCCGTCGGTACCTCAAGCTTCCATCTGAGACTTGGGGGAGGCACTAACTTGTAGATGGTCTCTTCTTTAATAGTGTCTCCGGGGGTTGATTGTATGGTAACCCTCCGCCTCAGTTATTAATGAAGGTCTTGAATTGTATATGTTATGTGATCCCAGAGTGGTTTGATTCGTCCTCAGTGGCATCTCCCTGCTTCTTCAGTAACTTGAAAACAGGAGCATTGTTTATTCACCCTGTTTTTGATGAATTTAGGGGCGCACTACTTTGTGCTCGAAATTGCGCGAGAACTCGCGCTTAGAACTACTGGATGACATCATAAACTCCATCTTTGTAGTTCGTTACATTGCAGTTGCTATGGGTAATCACCTCGGGCCCAGAACTACTAAATCAGATCATCTCCTCCATCTTTGTAGTTCGTTTTGTATCAGTTTTTATGGGTGATAGAAAGCACAAGGACGCTTCCGATCAGAACCCTATCATGCTCAGTGTTATTATGCTCAGTGTTCTTAATTGTGCCAATGATCAAAGGCACAAAAGTAGAGCGCTCGACATTGCGCTAAATACAAACGCATTAGAAATGCAGCTTGCATTATTACAACTAACACACACCTTATAAATATGACATCCATAAGAAGTGTCTGTGTCTCGTAGGTGGAGCAGACTATGTACCACTAATATTTCTTCCTTTACTGTTAGCCGGTGGCTCTTGGAAATACACTGTTGGCGAGAACCTTTACTGTAGACACAATATTTCTATATAGCCATACTTATAGTCTGGCTGACACGTCTTAGAGTATTGATTATATAACTCTATCCTTCAAAACAAAGTTAGAGCATTTTTAGATAATTGACTGGATAATATCCAGTATTGCTGCGGTCATCGGTATAGTAAACATACTACCACAAACGGGCAAGTCGATATCATCGTTCAGTTCATATCTTTTAAGGTGCTATGAGACTAGCAATATAACATAGAATGTCCTGTAATGTAGAGCGCAGTATTTCTAATGCATTTGTATTTAGCGCAATGTCGAGCACTCTACTTTTGTTCCTTTGATCATTGGCACAATTAATAACACTGAGCATAATAACACTGAGCATGATAGGGTTCTGATCGGAAGCCTCCTTGTGCTTTCTATCACTCATAAAAACCGATACTAAATGAACTACAAAGATGGAGGAGATGATCTCATTTAGTAGTTCTGGGCCCGAGGTGATTACCCATAGCAACTGCAATGTAACGAACTACAAAGATGGAGTTTATGATGTCATCCAGTAGTTCTAAGCGCGAGTTCTCGCGCGATTTCGAGCACAAAGTAGTGCGCCCCTAAATCCATCAAAAACAGGGTGAATAAACAATGCACCTGTTTTCAAGTTACTGAAGAAGCAGGGAGATGCCACTGGGGACGAATCAAACCACTCTGGGATCACATAACATATACAATTCAAGACCTTCATTAATAACTGAGGCGGAGGGTTACCATACAATCAACCCCCGGATACACTATTAAAGAAGAGACCATCTACAAGTCGGTGCCTCCCCAAGTCTCAGATGGAAGCTTGAGGTACCGACGGATAGGTGAGTCTACAACAGATCAGACTGATAAGGAGTCTTTTTAATCCCAGTATGTAAATACAGTTATAGAGAATGTTGTTGATTTAGTTTGTAGCTTTTGACTAGTGACACTAGTAACACGCAATATATCTGTATGAATACAATTTTGTGTTAGATGATAGACCTGGGAGGCTTTGAGGCAGGGCGCACTAAGTTTGAGTCCTAGAGTCTCATTACATGTTGGTCCCTAGATATAAGGGGATTTTTTATACAGGAATCACATTGGGCATATCAATAGGCTGTGTAATCTACGCTTTAGGGTGCTCCATTTCTGTTTCCCTTCTTGTATCTATGTAGCGCGGGGCCTCGTACAACCTGAGCAAGGTCCAGGTGAGGTGAGGTCCTTCTCCCTACCATGGAGGGTGAGCATGAATATATTATATAGTTTTTTCATTTATTTTTGGTGATACCAGGTGTGTGGGTAACTGACACAGTCAGTCCATAATTAACGACTATACATTTTCCTCCATAAAATATGTATTTCCTTATTGACATGGAGGGCTAATGTCTGCGGTTGTTACAGGTTGTACCGTATTCAACCTTTCTAATTTTTTATTTCTCTCACTTTGGTGGTGGTGGTGTTTCTTTTGTTTCACTACTACTTGTGCAACTATTGAAATAACAGAGGCCCTGACGAATGCCATGGGATTTTATACCCGATAGGCAGAAACATGTTGGCCCGTTATCAGACAGATATTTGTTTGACTGTCTCTCTTGCACTGTTCTTGGTTTTTAAATAGGAGGTGTGGTTCGTCCGCAGAATAAAGTTATTAGTAGGAGGACACCCCATCCAATTTTAAAGTCACTATTTCTTTGTTGCACTGCTATTCGCTTGACCATCAAGGATCAGCCATCACTGACGGTTCGCGTATGTTGGTGGACCAAATTCTTAACCAGCAATAGATGGTGCGGTGTTTGCTGTACCAATGATCAGGGGACCAGACTGACATGCACTTGGGTTTGGCCAAATGATAGGACTATCACTGAGTCTATTTGATGGAAACCCTTCACTAATTGTTCTGGATTTGTCAGCCATGTATGAATGATCTGCGCTGTGTTGGCTTTTCCTATACACATGGTGTTCACCGTATATTGAATTATGCTGTCTTCATGTGATTTATACACCCCGAGATCCTGGTGACTCGGATTGACAGTCCAGCTATATAATTAAGCTGATAGACCCTCTGTGTTTTCTGTGTTATACACACATGTATAGTTGTAAGACTTAATTTGATATGAGAGTCTGAGTGCTAGGACCTATGGAATCCATTGCGGATTGCATGTGGTTCACCCTGGCATAAGATTCAGGATTAGTGTAGCATCCCCAGACAATGAAAGACAATGAAAGTGTGTTGAGTACATTCTGGTGGAGATCCAGACAGTGAAGTGAGGGAGGATGGAGAGATGGCTGACTTTTGAAAGTCCATAAGGACTTTGTTACCAAAGAGCAACTGAATAATTCTTCCCGAGCAATGTCCGTTGGTAGAAGGTAGGGGTGAGGGGTGAACCTGTAGTTTGTCCTATTCAAGGGAGAATGTCTCTAGAGAGGGGTCGCCATATTGTATGTCCTTGATTACTGCTTCAGCAAGGCTGGCGATAGCCAGGTGCAGAAAGCTCACACTTGATTGTAACTTGTTTTGTTTACTTCTGCTTAGAGCAAGCATCATCACAATTGGCTGTAGGACATATTATCTTGCACAAAGGCTGTGCCTGATGAGCAGCCAGAAAATGGCATTTGCAAGAGAACCAACCAAACTGGTTATGAGGATGTAGAAAATGGACCACTTCCACTGTCTTGAAAGTATGTATAAAAGTTGTATCCATCTCAATTTGTTCCAGTTCTAAATTAATCTTGATGACGGACAGGAGTGCTCCATGGAGTGCTCAAAGACTGCTGTTGGACTAGGACTTGAGACTGTATGAAAGCCAGTCTCCTAGAAGTGAGGTGGGATAACCGGAAGCCTGCAATTTGCTGGAGAAGCTGAAGGTCTACCTAAGTTCCAAGAAGCATCTGTGTCTGCTCAAAGGGTTAAAGAGAGTGCCTGGTCCTGAAGGAGCCATACCATTTAGAAAGTAAGTTCAGCATGTTCCTGGAGTGTAGAAAACTCAAACATAGCTAACTAACAAAATGAAGCAAAGCTAGTACTAAACTGACATGTGATTGGTTCCCTGATCTTCCGCTGCAGTTTCTGCTATTAGTTGCAAGGGATATTGTTTATCAATTTGTCATTGTGTTGCCTGGCATCAGGCACGAAAAGCCTATTGGACTCAAAGGGTTTCAGCCACCCCCCCCCCCCATTGTTTGTGTCAGCCCGAGATGAGACAGCTTCCCGGGCCCACACACAGCTGCACCCGAGTACTTCACAGGTCTTTTAAAGACCTGTTGCTTGTAATGAGGCTTTGATGCCCCCCGCTTAGAGCCCCTGCAGCTCTACTCGGCATTTTGCTTGAAGAATCAGCCCGCCCCCAAAAAATTTCTTACCCCCCCCCGAATTGTGACTCTAGTTGCGCCTCTGCCAGGCATTCCTGTTAATACTATGAACTATGTTACTGTGGTGCACTCCTGATTTTTACTCCATTGTACTTTTTCAAAGTCAGTTTCACAATGTGCGTCCCAGTCAATTGCGCTGTGTCTGAATGGGCGCTATGAAATGCGACAGAAAAACAGTTTGCCCGGTGCAGAAAATCGCTCCCTGGCTGCCCGTCGCACCTAAAGTAAAAACAAGACAGTTTTTCTAGCAAATCATATCAGAGTGTTCTTCGATGTATTTTCAAGTATTACGAGCTTTTAATCACGTAACACCAATTTCTTCATTGGCTGTAATGTTCAATATTATTCTGTATCCTTCATGATTTATGATATTCAGCAGTTGACACTGTAATCTAAAACACCCTCGAAACAATAGTTATCTCAATCGAGTCCTCAATAAAATAAAACTAAAGCTAAACCTGCCATGTGCCCGTGTTTAAACGTAATCACGCGGTTGTATACAAAATGAAATCGCTGTGTGTTTTTTTAACGAAATCACATAGTGTTCATGCTATAACACGTGATAAGAAACCAAGGGGCTATCCATGCACATGACAAAAAAGAGTGCTCTACATACTGTGGAAAAGTAAATTTTGCCATGTCATATGTGCCTACGTGTTCCCCATCTTATGTTATATGTGCATGACTGATATGCATGTATTCCCCTCTGATCGATTAAAGACGCAATTACAGTTGTGTCCATCTCTAGTATGCCAGTTTCCAGTTTTCGTGAATATAACGAATATCAGGCCTATGTAAAGCTACGTTGCCACGTTTTACAGTGTGCACGTTAATTCATTGAATTGTCCCCGTTTCTAGGCCTCAAAAGGGCCCGGACTCAGATTCAGCTCCTGTTTCCTGAACTCTCCGAGGAGCGATACAGCCCCCACCTGTATCCCTGACCCTTCACTTACTTTCATGCCTCGCAGTGCCCAGCTAGGCCTGGCTCTGCCTCCCAGTCTGCCAAGAGTATGTTATGTTTCTAGTTATCAGTCCAGCCCTCCTTCTCTGCATTCCTAAGCTACTGAATCGCATCAATAGTTTCCGTCATGGTCTAGCCTTTATGTCTCCATGTAAGAGAAATACTGTATTCATATTCATAGAATATTCCTCGCACATGCAATACATTTAGAATAATGCATGCACCAGTCTTAGTGTCTGTTAGCCTTTACCCTGATAACTTTTGGATTCTATCAACATGTACTATAAACACCAGATACTAGATATGCCTAGGTACATGTCGCTCTGACCCTCCAGACTTTCGTCTCCTCTTCTAGTGCAGAAGTCATAGCCCCCAGTTCTCCCTGGTAACACGTCATTGCCAGTTTACGCGCACCACTAGGTTAGAGGTCCCAGCTGCTCAGGTAGCCCCTTCCATGTTTCCGCCCCTCCATGTTTCCGCCCCGTTTATGACATATTCTGTTACGTTTGCATCACATGTCTATGTATACGCCCTGTACACACCTCTTGTTACACCCACTTTATGCCTTATCTTTCGCGACTGCTATGAACCACGCCTACTGCTACGCCTACTGTATTGAATGTAATGTATTTGTTTAACTATAAATATTGTGCACTGTTATTAAAAGTTAGCCAATTCCCAGATCCTGCCCCCGGCAGCTGCCATCCTATTCCCATGCAGGCTGTCCTGTTCCTGTCCTTTTATGCCTGATTAAAGCCTGTATACTTCAGCTACCTCGAATCTTGACTCTTATTTATTGAGCTATCTGTTATTAGAGTATCCTGAAAAATAGAACCGGTAATTAATTATTTATTTACCACATAATGGCGCCCGAACAGGGACTTGCCCTTTCCCCACGCGCCGGAGAAGCCACGCAGGCCCCCTGATCCTCTGCAGCCGTGACGGAACCATACCGGCCACGTGCAGATATTTCTGCTTCAAGTATCCCTCAGGCCCACGGAGGAGACGGAGGTTGCGGTCCAGCGTCCAGACGAGGCGGTGGAGGAACGCGGCGAGTCCCGACCAGAGCCCAAGCCGAGAGTCCAAGGTCCGAGGTATCCGGAGGCCCACCTGTAACTGAAGTCCGAAGTTCGTCCGTCCGTCGTCGTAGCAGTCCAGTCCAGTCCGAGGCCTTCCGTTCTTGCTGCCCGGTGAGTACCATTGCTGGGGTAGTATCTAGACAGGGTCAATTAATTTGTCTCTGGTCCGTGGGTTTGGGTACACAGATCCAACACGAAGTGTCCACCTAGGTGGATGCGGGTCCTGACGTGTCTCTTTATGAGACCGGTAAGTTTCGTACTGTTTTAGCAGTGCATCTAGTCATTCCAGTAAGTTCTGTTCTGTTCTCGAGAAATTCATGTGTTTCTGTTTTCAGTATTCCAGGTAGTATTCTGTCCGAACTGTTATTTTAAATGTTATTTCATGTGTTTTCAATGTTGTGGTATGAGTGATTTGTTTTCAAGTTATTATTGTGTTTATCGTGTATTGTATTTGTGTCCAGATTCCAGTCTAAGTAATGCCTCTGTTCTCGAAGTTACGTCAGTTAAAAACCAGAAAAGGTCTGCTCGAAGAAGCAGTTCCTGTCCCGCCTAGGGACAGTCCAGGTCATTTTATGTATCATAAGCATGGCATAAGTGCCATATTATATCTAGACTTATGGGTCGAGTATACTAAAGATCTAGAAGAGAAATATAGATGGCCTGTATCAGGTACATGGGATGCCGAGTGCATCATGCGAGTAGAAGAAGCATTATGGAAAAAGAAATCCAGACAGTCCCAGAAAGATGCCATCGAGTTATGGCGCAAAGAATCTCATAAAAGAACCGAAAAAGAAATCAGAAAGTCAGAATTAAGTAGAGAATCCTCAGAAAGAGCCCAAGAAAGGGAATTAATCAAAGTAGGTGAACGAGTTAAAGCCGAACAGTCAGACAGACAGAGAAATGCCCTTATTAAGGGTATGTATCCTCTTCGTGCCGAGGGCTTGCCAAAAGCAACCCCGGAAGCACCATGTAATTTTCCGCCGACATTGGTTCCGATTAAGCTACGTCACAAACCGACCGCAGCTGATATTTTTCTCTCGTCCTATTTGGACGACACAGTCCCAGAATATGCAAATCCTGTTCCGCCAGCTCCCGTAAATAATGTAATTCCTGTTCCTCCAGCCACCGGGGCACCCGTTACAGCACCTGTTACGGTACCCCCGGTCCAGCCTACAGTACATGTACCCGCTACATCAGTCACTCTCCCAGCCCGTACAATACCCGTCGATGATTCTAGTCAAGGGGCCTCGGGGGGAAGTCCTCCTGGAACCCCGCCTCAGCACAGACGTCTGACATTAATCGAGTTACATGCACGAGCGTTACAGCGTTCGCCCAAACATCAGTCCGTTGCCGATATCAAGCGAGCCCTTACCGAATGCCGTTATGATCCAGTCCCAGGCGATGATGGTATGGTCCTGTATTCACTGCGTGTAAGACGGGTGACCGAATATTTGGACACCCTACCGAATATGAAAGAATATCTAGACAGAATATATCGTTTCATCCGTACAGGAGTAGATCCAGGAAGTATTGGCGATGCCATGTCTCAAAGAAAAGTCGAGATTCAACTCATGCTTTTAAAGTTTCTAATTAATTGTTTAATAAGAGAACAAGATTATCCAGATAAAGATCCGGAAGAAATGAAAGTCCTGACCAGGTGGAGTGACCACATAGCCGAGGGAAGACACAAGACACAGAACTGTATAGACAGTATGTACAAGAAAATCCGTAGGGAAATAATAAAGTTACACGAGAAACGAAAAGTAGCACAAGTAAGTGAGAAAGAAGACAACTCTTCTACTGAAGAGGTAGAAGACGAGAATACCGCCAGAATAGCGTATGTAGGTAAATCTAGACTTCTAGACCGACATTCACGCCTAGAACACAAGAAAGTTTTTCACCTTCCAGCACTAGAACAAGAGAATCTTGAACAAGTATTTCAAGCTACCGATCACATTCTGAAATCACGTATCGGTTATAGTGAACTTAGTACCATGCATGAACTAGAACTAGCCCGATCAGCAGTCCGATGGACTACTGATTCTACCACTTTTCCAGATGAAATAGTGGCACAAATGTTTCTGAAACTGCCCCCAGCCGAGCAGCGACTGGTGGGTATGTATATGATCCAGCACCTCATTACACTGTATGAGGGACAACATTCTGATCCAGGTCCGTTACATGATGTTCTGAACGAGTTGCTCCAGTATAGATGGAAAGGTTTAGGTACCGATTTAATTAGTGTCATTCTAGAACAGCGCCACAAATATAGAACGTTTCTGAATCCGCATTTTGTTCACGTCTCACCTCCAGAAAGTAAACCATTTTACATAGATAGACAGCATCCGTTACGAGAAGTACACCCAGTTAGGACAGCGGGTGGTGAAATGCAACGAGTATTTGTTTACACCCCTATCACAAAGATGGAACTCTTAGAGATGAAGAAATTAATTCCTTGTCACGACAAAGATCCAGCAGGGTTCCATCGAGAATTAAAAGACATGCTCCGTATGGGAGAATACACGTATCCAGATGTCATTAAAATGCTAAAGGTCCTGTTGCCCGCAGGGGTATATGAAAAACTCAAGGAAAAAGAATGGGAGGTGGGAGAGAAAAAGATTGATTGGACAGCTCTAGAAGCTGAAGACAATTCACGAGTACCAGGTACTGGTCTTGGGGACAAATGTAAAGAATTGCCCGAGTTATTGATTCAGGTTTTGCCAAGGTTACTAGCCACGAAAAAGGAAGATTGGGATGCAATCTCAGCATGTAACCAGAAACAGGATGAAGACACTAGTGATTTCTATTCTAGATTTGAAAAATGTTTTATTATTAACAGTGGTTTGAAGACAGGTAGCGAGTCATACCCTCATCTTTTTGTTACTAAACTAGTCGAGAATTCAAGCCCACAAGTTAAAAATCGAGTTTTGAAAGTCGAAAGTACCTGGCAAGCTAGTACCCCGTCACAAATGCTTCAAATGCTCCAGTATCACCAGAATAGAATCAGGGAAGAGCAAGAACACGAAAGGAGACGTATGAAAGACACGAAAATGAAAGTACTAGTTGCACAATCTGTTCCACAAGACAGTCAGAAGAGGGGTCCGAATCAAGCCAGTCATCCTGCAGCTCCCGTTAAAGGGACATGCAATTATTGTAAACAGCCAGGTCATTTTATAAACGAGTGTGCAGTTCTGAAACACAACATAGCTACTGGTAAGACTAAAGAAAGACCACGTCCGCCTAGACCAGAACAAGTCTCACAGACTTCTCAGTCACCGCAGAATGCACAACAGACAGTTCCAGCACCGCAGCCTATCGCTGCAACACAGCATGTTACACAGCAAATGTACCAGTATGCTCAGACAGAGTATCCAGAGTATCAACAGTATTCATGAAACAGCCTAGAGAGGGAGGTAGGCTTGCCTCTCATCGAGATACCTGTAGATCAAGAGGGTCCCTATGTACACAGTCAAGTATTAGGGAAAGACAGAAAGTTTTTGATTGATACAGGGGCAAGTAGGACTACTATCAGTCATGACGAGGTTCCAGGGGCTCCGCTCTCAGGCTCTAGAAATGTTTCCCTTGGATTTTCAGGAAAGCCTATTGTTAACGAGATTTCAAAGCCAGTTACTCTAGAAGTTGGTCCATTGTCCCGAACTACTGATTTGTTACTTACGAAGTCATGTCCAGAAAATTTGTTAGGCATTAAAACATTGAAAGAATTAGGTGCAGTTATTTGCTGCTCCCCAGAAGGAATACGATTGTTTTTGCGTGACTTTAAAGGTCACTATGTATTACGTGATTTTGATCCAAGGTTACTAAATGATCCGCAGCATTTATGGGCGCAAGGTCCAACTGATGTAGGTTTTATGCAAATCACGCCCCATCGTGTGACTCTCAAGCAAGGTATAGTCTTGCCACGAATCAGACAATATAGATTGCCACCTGAAGCTGTAGCAGCCTTATCCAAAATTATTGACGAGCTCATAGTTCAAGGAGTGGTTGTAGAAACTGACTCCAATGTATGTAATTCTCCTATCATTCCAGTCCTGAAACATACTGATCCAAATGCACCTCCAGTATATCGATTAGTGATTGACCTTCGAGAGCTTAATAAATGTATCATACCCCAGTATCCAGTAGTCCCAGATATTTCATCCCTATTGACAGCTATTGATTCTGAAGCTACATTTTTCACCGTTATCGACCTCAAGAATGCATTTTTCAGTGTCCCCATTCATCCAGACAGCCAGTACCTTTTCGGTTTTTGTTTAAATGGAAGGAGCTATAAATTCACACGAGCTCCTCAAGGTTTCACAGAAAGTCCTAGTATTTACAGTCAAGCACTTAAAAGACAACTAGACAATATCCACATGCCAACTGACACTGCCCTGCTCCAGTATGTCGATGATCTACTGATCACAGCCCGTTCTGAACGTGACTGCGAACGAGCGTCACTTACAGTTCTGTATTTTCTGGCCGAGATGGGGCACAAGGTGTCCCCTTCAAAGCTCCAGTTCTGTGTCCAGCAAGTGATCTACTTAGGCCACTTACTGTCCAAGTGGGGTAGGCAGTTGACACCAGACCGTATCCAGTTGATAGCGAGTCTTCCACAGCCCAAGACACAGAAGGAGGTACGTGCTTTTATTGGCCTCACTTCTTACTGCAGACAATGGATTCCTCAGTATGCATTTCTAGCCAAGCCACTGATACAGTTAACGACACAGGAGGCAGCCGTATCGACTGTCCTCCCTTGGACATCTGAACATACACTTAGTTTTAATGAATTAAAGAAAGCCTTATGCCAAGCACCTGTTCTAGCAACACCGAACTACAGTAAGTCTTTTACACTTTTTGTCACAGAACGTGATGGTACTGCATTATCTGTTCTCACACAAGATCAAGCAGGACAGTACAAGCCTTGTGCTTATTTTTCGAGCACATTAGATCCAGTATCCCAGGCTTTGCCTGCGTGCCTCAAGTCAGTTGCAGCCACAGCTCTAGCTATCAGACAAAGTGATTCCATAGTATTAGGACACTCCTTGACAGTACAAGTTCCACACTCCGTGGAAGTTCTTTTAAACCGAACACAGACACAGCACTTGACCATTGCACGTTTAACAGGTTATGAACTGACACTGTTCCAGCCACACATAGAAATCAGATGCTGCAACGTTCTAAATCCTGCTACACTGTTACCGTCAGTTACTTCGAATCCTGCCACACATGACTGTGTGGAAGTTGTTAACACTATGACTAAGCCAAGACAAGACCTGACAGACATTGCATTACCTGATCCCGACCTGACACTTTATGTGGATGGTTCATGTATGAGAACTAGTACAGGAGAACTAGTAGCCGCGTATGCAGTGACTACTGAAACTGAAGTTATTGAAACACACCGTATTGACACCCTGTCTGCTCAAGCAGCAGAGCTAGTTGCTCTGACCCAAGCCTGCATACGTGCCAAGAACCTGAAAGTAAACATATATACAGATTCACGTTACGCATTCGGAGTTGTACACGACTTCGGAGTACTCTGGCAGGAGAGAGGTTTCATGACTTCTCATGGAACCAAGATTCAGCATGGTCTCCTCATTCAAGCTCTGTTAGATGCAATACATTTACCGACAGCTATCGCTATCATGAAGTGCAAGGCACATACGAAAGTTACTGACATCATTTCCCAAGGTAACGATCTAGCAGATCGAACAGCCAAGCTTACAGCTCAGACTCCAGACATTCCAGTTAACACGACACTGACACTCACCTCAGATCCGACTACTTGTATGACAGTTAAGGACCCTACACAAGATGTCATAGACATACAGTTACATGCTACTCCCGAGGAAATCAAGAAATGGTCCGAACAAGGAGGGGTCCAGACAGATCAGGGATGGGTGACGAAGGGAAAAGCCACATGGTTTCTCCCCGACTCTATGGTTCAAGTCATTATTAATACCGCACATAGTCCAGCACATCTAGGAGATAAAGCTATGTTAGACAGTATTCGGAACATTTGGTTCAACAAGCATTTACGAGCAGCAGCCAAGCAGAAAGTGCGTACCTGCATGATATGTTGCCAGTTCAATCCAGGTAAAAGTGTCCCGGTGGAACAAGGTGGTTTCCAACCTCCTGACCACCCTTTTGAAGTCCTCCAGATGGATTATATTCAGATGGAGCGATGTCAAGGTTTCAAGTATGTCCTCGTAGTTGTATGCGCTTTGTCCAGGTGGACAGAAGCATATCCAGTTCCAGATTACACAGCCGCGACCACTGCCAGGCAGTTGGTTCGTGAATTCTTTCCCCGCTATGGACTCCCTAGGGTCGTGTATTCTGATAACGGCCAGCCATTCTCATCCGAGTTAATGAAACATGTTTCCCTTCTGTTAGGGTACCAGTGGAAGTTCCATTGTGTGCGCCATCCTGAAGCAGCCGGTCTCGTAGAGAGACATAATCAAACCCTGAAAATCCGTATTGCTAAGACATGTAAAGAGAAAGGTGTAGACTGGCTAGTTGCCCTGCCAGTTGCTTTATTCTACATGAGAATGGTCGCACATTCCAGATCAGGTCTGTCCCCTTATGAGGTCGTATTCGGCCGCCCCCCAAACATGTGGGGTACACCTAGACCCCGCAGTATTACAGATGTTTCCAGCAATATGTTGACAGATTACCTAGCTTCCTTGATGTCTGCCCTACACTCTCGTCGTTCACAGGTTGCCGCTGCATTTCCAGACAATACTGAAGTGAAACCGCACGAGGTCATACCAGGGGACCTCGTCCTTGGAAGGAACTTTGATCGTTCAAGTCCGCTGGAGCCTCGTTGGAAGGAGCCGCGACTTGTTCTCCTGACCACCCGCACGGCCGTGAAGTTGGAGGGCCGCAAGGGGTGGGTCCATCTGTCTCATCTAAAGAAGTTCCATGGAGTCCGAAAAAAAACATTTGCAAAGGACATTTCTAAAGACTGCCTGAAACCAGACACTGATTTGAATCCTGAACTGAAAGTTCCTCTGTTAGAGAAAACTCCGCAACAGGAGTATAAGTTAAAGCTCCGGTCTAGTAAAATAAATCAGCCAGTTTAATTGTCTAAGTCCCTCTCGGGTGAAACGGTTAGACAGGTCCCTGACATGTATGAGATAGACCCCCATAGTGAGAGAGTTAGTCAAAACTCTATACGATGTATCGTCATTCTAAGTTTCCTATTGTTTCTAAGTTTGATGGTTACCTGCACAAGTTATGCATTACATTTATGTTTTCCAATTTCTCATGTAAACAAGTTTGCTAATGCTACAGTAGAGCACACATTTAGTGATCTGCCTCCTCACGAGTTATCCTATCGTCTTGCTATGCGTAATAATACATTTATTAGAATGTTACACTATTCACACCAGACCAGCAATGCTACTAATTGTTGGGTGTGTGGTCGACTCCCCCCTTTCCAGACACCGAAGGGAGTTCTGCCACTCTTTCCTTATCCGTTTTCACATAATGGTTCGTGTGGAGCATGGTCCATGTTAACGTCATCTTCAAATGATATGTCCCTTCTGAATAGAACATGCTTTCCAGACAAGCAAGGTCTCCCCCATAGAACAGGGTTAGATCTAGAAAATGAAGTATATAATTTAGGTAATTATTCTTCGAATTTTATGGTATTGAATGTTCAGTCTGATACTACTCCAGACTTACCTGCTATTTCAGTACTACCAGTCAAAGGCGAATTATGTGTCAGAAAGAATGGTTCCGCACATGTAGGACATAGTGATTGTACTACTATTGTCGAGTATAGTGACAGTGGGAAATCTATTTTCAAAGCCTCACGTCATTCTTATTTTGTTTGTGGTCAGACCGCATATGTTCGTCTGCCCCTCGACTGGGATGGAACATGTTACATTGCCTTCCTACTGCCACCAGTTTTTCTAGCCCCATCTGATTATCACAGAAACACACATCTAGTACACGTCAGACATAGAAGGGAGATTGAGTCCCCAATTGTCGATCAAACTGAAACTACTCTAGAACAGTATCAAGACTTCAATAAAGGTTTCTTCTTCTTTATAGGACCTATCCAGAATAGTAAGTTAATACGTAGGTTAACCAGAACCCTTGAAGCAGTAGTGAATGAGACTACTTCTGCTCTAGGTAACTTAACCGAAGAGCAATCTGCTATGAGATTTGTCGTGCTCCAAAATCGTCTCGTTCTTGACGTCATACTGGCCGATAGAGGAGGAGCATGTAGAGTCATCGGATCTAGTTGTTGCATTTTCATTCCTAATAACGCGCCGTCTGTTTATTCAGCTATAACCAGACTTCATAAACTTGCCCATCAGTTACACCAGAATCCAGGCACCTGGACATGGTCCGGTTGGCTCTGGAGTATTATATCTGCCTGGGGATGGAAAGTATTGTCATTTCTAGGTATTGCAGTAATGATCATATTCAGTTGCTGCCTCTGTATACAATGTGGCCCTGCGATTTGCGGCATTTGTGCTACCTCTTGTATTCCTAGTCCTAAGTCCCGTTCCAAGACAATTCGAGACGAGCAAATGATGCTATATGAAATGATAGATGGTATCATGAATATTGATGTTTCCTGATGGAAACGTAGGGCACAAGGAGGGAATGTGGAAAAGTAAATTTTGCCATGTCATATGTGCCTACGTGTTCCCCATCTTATGTTATATGTGCATGACTGATATGCATGTATTCCCCTCTGATCGATTAAAGACGCAATTACAGTTGTGTCCATCTCTAGTATGCCAGTTTCCAGTTTTCGTGAATATAACGAATATCAGGCCTATGTAAAGCTACGTTGCCACGTTTTACAGTGTGCACGTTAATTCATTGAATTGTCCCCGTTTCTAGGCCTCAAAAGGGCCCGGACTCAGATTCAGCTCCTGTTTCCTGAACTCTCCGAGGAGCGATACAGCCCCCACCTGTATCCATGACCCTTCACTTACTTTCATGCCTCGCAGTGCCCAGCTAGGCCTGGCTCTGCCTCCCAGTCTGCCAAGAGTATGTTATGTTTCTAGTTATCAGTCCAGCCCTCCTTCTCTGCATTCCTAAGCTACTGAATCGCATCAATAGTTTCCGTCATAGTCTAGCCTTTATGTCTCCATGTAAGAGAAATACTGTATTCATATTCATAGAATATTCCTCGCACATGCAATACATTTAGAATAATGCATGCACCAGTCTTAGTGTCTGTTAGCCTTTACCCTGATAACTTTTGGATTCTATCAACATGTACTATAAACACCAGATACTAGATATGCCTAGGTACATGTCGCTCTGACCCTCCAGACTTTCGTCTCCTCTTCTAGTGCAGAAGTCATAGCCCCCAGTTCTCCCTGGTAACACGTCATTGCCAGTTTACGCGCACCACTAGGTTAGAGGTCCCAGCTGCTCAGGTAGCCCCCTCCATGTTTCCGCCCGTTTATGACATATTCTGTTACGTTTGCATCACATGTCTATGTATACGCCCTGTACACACCTCTTGTTACACCCACTTTATGCCTTATCTTTCGCGACTGCTATGAACCACGCCTACTGCTACGCCTACTGTATTGAATGTAATGTATTTGTTTAACTATAAATATTGTGCACTGTTATTAAAAGTTAGCCAATTCCCAGATCCTGCCCCCGGCAGCTGCCATCCTATTCCCATGCAGGCTGTCCTGTTCCTGTCCTTTTATGCCTGATTAAAGCCTGTATACTTCAGCTACCTCGAATCTTGACTCTTATTTATTGAGCTATCTGTTATTAGAGTATCCTGAAAAATAGAACCGGTAATTAATTATTTATTTACCACAATACCCCGGAGTCTCCCGACCCCGAAATTAACCACGCATGTAACTGCCATTACAAACGAGCGGGCCGCATGCTCCCCGGTTGGGAAATAAGTGAACAAACGAAAATATAAAACAAGCATTTGCAATGCAATAGGTCTCGCATTAGGAAAGTTTGAGCTATTGGTATTGTAAATGACACATTTTTTATTTATGTGTTGGTTTTGAAAATAGCGAAATTAATAGCTTTGTCATTTACAATGCCTATAGTTTAAACTTTCGCAAATGTGACACATATAGCATTTGTAATGCAATATGTGTTGTATTTACGTGCCTTTGATGTATTGATATTACAAATAACAATGGCTTTTAATTTTTTTTTTAATAATTAATACTTAAATAAAAGTTATTATAATTTATAATGGCAATAGCTTAAACTTTGGTAAATAACTTTTGTGAAGATTATGTTCAGTGTATTTTATTGTAAAGAAAATCCAAGAACAGAAGTGAAATATTAACATCTTTTTGTGACATTTGTAATAAAGCTTGAAACATTGAGACAACATATTTGAACCAGTTGTTGTTGAATGGTTGCACAGATTGATGCTTTGGTGGCGCTGAGTGATGTTGTGGTGGCGATGAGTGATGCTGTGGCGTTCAGTGATGCTGTGGTAGCGCATAGTGATGTTATGGTGCCCCTGAGTGATGCTGTGTTGGTGCTGAGTGATGCTGTAGTGATGCGATAGATAGATAGAGTGAGTGCGATAGATAGATAGAGTGAGGGCGACAGATAGATAAAGGGAGGGCAATAGATAGAGGGAGGGCGATAGACAGATAGAGGGAGGGCGATAGATAGATAGAGTGAGGGAGATAGATAGATAGATAGATAGATAGATAGATAGATAGATAGATAGATAGATAGATAGATAGATAGATAGATAGATAGATAGATAGATAGATAGATAGATAGAGTGATGGCGATAGATAGAGTGAGTGCAATAGATAGACAGATAGAGTGAGGGCAATAGATAGCTAGACAGCTAGATAGAGTGAGGGAGATAGATAGATAGATAGATAGATAGATAGATAGATAGATAGATAGATAGATAGATAGATAGATAGATAGATAGATAGATAGATAGATAGATAGATAGATAGATAGATAGATAGATAGATAGATAGATAGAGTCAGGGCGATAGATAGATAGAGTGAGGGGCACAAGCTGCATGGGGCCAAATGATGCTCCGCTCCGCACCACCAGGGGGGCCTATGACCTAAGTGTCTGCTGCGCTCTGTAATGCCACTGTGACACAAGATCACAAAGTCCAGTTCACCAGCTCACCAGCACACAGAGGCGCAACTAGAGGCAAATTTCGGGGGTGGGGGCTAAGAAAAAGCAATAGGCAGAGTGGAGCTGCAGGGGCTCTCAGAAGGGGTGAAACAACAGCAAGTTCTCATTATTATGTAAATGGTCTTTTAAAAACCTGTGAAGTGCTCAGGTGCGGCTGTTTGTGTGCCCAGGAAGCTGTCTCATCCTGGGCTGCCACACACAAGGGGGGGGCTGAAGCCCTCCTGCGTCACAAACACCAATACTGCTGTATGTACTGCTGTACTGCTCCAGCCTCGCCTCTTGCCTTCCGGATCCGGGAAAAAGAGTGCCGCAACTGGGCGCTGGGCGCTGAGAAAGAGAACCGTGTGCTGAGGCTAGCTGGTTTGTGGTTTGCAAGCTTGTGGCTCATGGCATGTGGCTCATAGGCTCAAGGACTGCAGTGATCATCAAGGGCAAGCAGGGGCCTCTCTTCTCTAGGGGCCAAAAGAGCTTCAACACGCCAGAAGCCTGGACATGGCACCTCACGGGAACTCCTCTGACCCAGACAGAATGCGGGCACTAAGCAGGCACAGACTCAGGCCCACTTGTAGCACAAAGCGCAGAACACAGAGAGCGGTAGGTGGGAAATGTGGGCTCGTAGCCCTGAAGCATGTAACACCCACCTGTCTTCCTCCGCTCCTGTGCTCCAATGTGCCTGAAATCCTTGTCCAGAGTCTGGGAACACAGATGACAGAAGCTCAACAAGAAAAGAACAATTTCTTTACGCTGTAATGTTTCGATTTGTGTAAAATCAGGGACATACAAAGTGAAAAAGAATCCTCATTTGATTAGACTTGGGGGCACTTGGATAGTCAAATGACAAGCAGTAATACAGGTGACAGATGGGGCAAGCAGCCACATGGATGAAAGCAGGAGAGAGGGAGGGAGGGCGGGAGGAAAACAGAGGGGGGAGAAGTAAATGAGGGAGCCAGTTGACAAAGAGGCACTCTGGTAGAGTGATTAAACACATAGGAAAAAGTAGCACCTAAAATATTTGCAGTGGGAGGACACAAGTAGTGCGTCCATGCTCCAGGGGATGAACAAACATACAAAGAGTAAGGAAGCCTATGGCATCTGACCAATAGCAAGGAAGCAAATGAGAGTATGACACCAATAGGTGTCCTCTAAGTTTAGTGAGAAAACAAAAGGTCTCAAAGCAACAATGCATACCCTGTCTAATAATGAAAACTTCGGGACACTACACTTTTTTAATACAAATTAAGCACTGCTTTGGGGATTCTGAGTACATCAGGACAGCTTCAAGAGCCACCAGAGAGAGAGTATCATTCACCTCTTGACACAGAAGGCTTCATTTACAAGAAAATGACACAGCGCGGCGCCACAAGCCATTTAGCAGCACCATGCTGCATCATTTTCAAAGCACAGGGATGTGTCGTATTAACAGCATATGATTCATCCCTATGCTTTCCCCTGCACTGGCGCACAATTACCTGCCATGCACCACCGCGGGCACCCTTGCATCATTTTACAAGGGTGCCTGCGCTGCAGGGAGAATTAGTTTTGGGCAGGAAGTGAGGATTGTTTTTGGGCAGGAAGGAACACCTTCCTACACAAAAACACTAATTAATGGCATTTTTCTCTTTCTATGCCTGTTGCAGAATACTGCATGCATAGAAAGAGGAAAAAGGAGGAGAAATATGGATATTTCTCTTTGTTGCAGCTCCCTTGAAGTGGCATTAGAATTAGACGCATGCCAGGTTTTTGATTCCCTTAAATCTGAGAATGCTTCAGATTCCATGGGTGTTGTGTGGGAACACCCACTGCAACACTTATGGAACGCCCCTTTCATGCAGTGTTTTGCGTGAAAGGGCATATATTTACAAGGCCATGAAAAGACCATGAGAAGCCATGCAAAGTGGCTTTGCCTGGCCGTATAAATATGCTGCGGCACATTGTGCCTACGGAGTGTCAAAAAAGTGACACTCTGGCGGTGCAAAAGTGCAGCTAGGACCTCATAAAATGAGGCCCATACTCTTTAACCTCTTCCATGCTCATGACGAGCTGAGCTCGTCATAAGCCACAGCGCTCCAGTGCTCATGACGAGCTGAGCTCGTCATGAGCCGTGGAACGCTCGCATGCGGGGATAATTCCCCTGCTGTGCTGAGCGTTCCACAGCAGGTAATGCACCTGTGACGAGCTGAGCTCGTCATGAGCATGCGGGCGCCGTGCGCGTCCCCTTCCCCCCCAGCACAGCGGGAAAATAACCCCTGCAGCGAAGGGGTTAATGTGCAATGCTTATTGTGTTCACCGTGACTGTCTGACCATGCCTTGTTTTTTCATTTCTGAATGAAGCAGCCTCACAAAAGGCTATGACACAGACATTAGGTGGCATGTTAGCTCTATAAAGAACAGTGGACCAAACAAACTGTGTGTTTCAAAGCACCACCTTCCTAAGTTTTGTAACTTCTAGCGGCAGATTAATTAAAAGATAGTGCAACTGAGCGCAGGAACCAAAGCTGCTGCATTGTGTGAACCAGGCGGAGACAGCAGGGCAGAGCCATATCTAGTAAGATATGGCACTGCTGCTGCTGCCTTGCCATGCATGGCACTGAAACAGACCGCCTAGTGCCACATAAATGCAATAGTGGAATGGTATGCAAGATGTCAATCACAGGTTTTGTACTGGAAATCTATCCGTCGAGTACAAAATACTAACTAACTTGATTTTTTTACGCACACTGAATGAGGGATGTTCAGTACAGCACATATGTGATTTGTGAAAAGTTAGGAGAAATGAAACCATTACTCATTGTTAATGCCTGCCTCAAGGGGGTCTTATCTTTGGTGCAAAGCCGTATCTATAAAATGTAGGGTCTCATCTACAAGAAAAAGACGCAGTGTGGCACTGTGAGCCATTTAGCTGCACAGTGCTGCTTCATTTTCAAAGCACAGGGATGCGTTGTATTACTGACAATACGAGGCATGCCTGTGCTTTCTCCTGCGGTGGGTCATAATTGGCTAACAGGCGCTAGCACAGGCACCCTTGTGGCATTTTGCAAGGGTGCTGGTGCAGTGGGGATGATTGTTTTTGTGCAGGAAGGGACATCTTCCAGCACAAAAAGCAATCATTTATGGCATTTTCCTCTTTCTATGCATGCTGCAGAATGCGGCACAGATGGGAAGAGTAAACAAGCATTTACAATGCAATGGTTTCGGCTTTGGAAAAGTTAGAGCTATTGGCATTGCTCATGACATTTCTTTTTTTTTTTTACTTATAAATAAATGGCATTGTTATTTACATTGCAATAGGTCTCACATTTGTTGGAGTTGGAGCTACTGGCATTGTAAATGGCAATGTTTTTTATTCATGCTTTTTTGTTTGCAGTGGAGTGATTTTTTTTAAGTGCACACTATACCATATTATAAGCTTTTATAGCAACTATACAGTAAAGCTATAGCTATTTTAACGTAAAAGGGTGTAAATGGATGAATACAAATACAAAAAAGAATCTTAAACTGTATGGTGGAATGTATAGCAGGTGACAGAGACTACCGATCACAACATACGTACTTGAAGTGATTGTGGGTACCATATGTAACGAGATGCATCCATAAGATTTGAACACTTTTAAGAGGCACAGTCAAGTATTTTGAAATAACGACAAAGAGAAGAGCAGCAGTTAAAGCGATATAGAAATAAAGAAGAAAGAAGAAACTGTGTAGAAAATAAGAAAGAAATATCTTAATCTCGCATATATTAGCATCAGCCCTAATAAATCATCCAAGCTCCCTCTTCATTGATCTGGCCTGTTGAATTTGGGACTTTTAAGCTGCAGGGAGTGCCACTGTCCTGGGAAAAAGTGGCTTTGGTACTTGATGTTAGGCTGGAACATATTGAACAGGAGAGCAGCAATAAGAGAAACCACAGGAAAGCACATGCAGCAGGTATTATCCACGACCAATGCAATACAAAGAGGAATCAAATGCTTTCTTAAAAAGAACACGGAGCTCACCCTTTACATGACGTCTACCTCGTGTGTATCGTTAAGAAGAGATGCTAACAACAATATGATGTTTGGATAGTCAAGTCCAAGGATGACTAGCCTCCACCAGGGCTTTATAATTTAGGCTCCATGTGATTGCCCTCCTCAAACTATTAATGGGTCTGCATCCTATGGAGAAGTGTCTTTGCAATTGCTTACTGTATACAGGTCTCAGCAAGAGCAAGACACAAGCATACCCTTCATGCTCAAAGTCTGCCTTGGGGCCAGCAATGATGAAAACTATGCGTTTAATCCCATGGCACCTGGTCATCAGGAGGTTTGGGCTCTCTCTCTCAAGCAGCAGCACATTTTGTTAGTTCTTCTATTGTCCGGGCATCTGGTGTATATGTTGCACTTTATAAAATCACTAACATAAGAGAAATGATCATGAGTTCTTGAGTTCTATGTAAATGTTAGGGCCTTGTCATATTCCTACAATATGGCCTGCAGGATGACTGGGCAAATGTAAATGCCCAAGTCTTATGTTAAAGAGTTGAAAATAAAAAACTTTTGACGCCTACAGCTGTGTCATTTGGTAGACATGTGTGCCATAACAATTGCAAGCGCACCCTTACAAATTACATAGGCTTTTTTTTTGTTACACACCGAGTTGGCTCAGTAACTACAAAAAAAATGCAAGGGTTGAGAGCAGAAGCAAAACAGAGAACGGGGGATACGGGCGGAGAAGGAAAATGAAGGATGCGGACAGGGGGTAGCAACATGGGTGAAGGAAAGACGAGCAATGGAGGGGCAGAGAAGGACACGGCAAGTCAAAGCAGCACAAGTGAACACAAAACGACGAGACAAAGCAACATGGAGACAGGGAGGAAGCAACACAGGTGAAGGAAAGAATACAAGAGAGGCAGAGAAGCACATGGCGAGGCAGATCACTGATCTGTGGATCAAATGTTGGTCCGCACACCTTTCCAACCAGCTCGCCGGCTCCAAACACACGTGCAAGTTGGTGTCCCAGGTCTCTGCAGCAGGCGCACCGGCCCACGCAGCTATGAGTGACCTACACGTGCGACCTTCAAACCACATCAATGAAACTTCACCACATTGACTGTCCTGCCCACAGTTCTGACTGAAGATAAACTAAGACCGGCCTCACCCGTCCCTAAAATGACATATTTACCTGATAGCCCCTAAAATGTGCCATCAGACCCCGAAAAGAAACCAAGCAACGTTCACAAAAAACGCAGGAAGAGCCGCTCGGCGGGTGGAAGGCCTCGTAGTGTGTACTCTGGGCCCGCAGAGCCCCCCTGTTGCAGACTGTATTTTCAAATGATCTTACAACCCACGTGAAAAAAGAAAATTCAGCGCCCACACCCTCGCAGAGGGGTCTTCTAGGAGAAGACGCCGTGAGTGACCTCATCGGAGCAGTGGCGCTGTAGCAGTCACAGGTCTCTCAACGAGGTTCAACAATCACAGACATGTTGCGCCCGGCCAGGGCTGGGGTTCATGTAAGTGAGGGGTGCCCCTGCTGCTGAGGGATGGGGAGTTAAAGCACATAACACACGTGTCTGGACCCTTCCTCACCACCAGACCCCCACCACCAGCCACTGCCCTGCGCATAAGCGGCAGCTGTGGGCCCTGCAAGAGGAGGGGGAGGGGGGGCTCACGCGCCAGGGGCATAACAAAAGCTGAAACGCAGGACGGGCAGCTCGGAGCTCCGGAGCCCCCTGCCCCCTGCCCCCCACCACGTCCCTAGCATTAGAGCTCAGGACTGGGTCAGGAGCCGGGGGGGGATGTACTTTGTAGGAACGGGAGGCTACATTTTCGTTACGCCACTGCCCTGCGCATCTGTGAGAAGCGGCAGGCTCTGGGCTCATTCAGCACTCCGAGGCTTCCCCAGGGGGATACGAACGCTATTGTCGGTCTACGTTCTGAGATCTGTGAAAAAATATTTCTTTTAAAAAAAAAAGCTAACAACATCAGAGTGGGCACATCAGTAAAAACACTTTACACTCGAACACAAAAATGTTTCACCTGTTGCATAAGTCAGACCCAACTCAGCGAGGCAAACTTTCCTTGCAGAAGCCAAGCCTCCTTCAGACGTAACTAGCTGCAGCAGCGAGTTCTTCCCCTTCCCTGCTCCTCCGTCGCCAAACAGCCTCATAGGGCACGGATTAGGGCATTTTACCGAAGTCTCAGGGTTTCCCTTTGTTCACTCACGGGAACCAGAAAACAATACATTTACATTTTCCTGCAGTTGCAGAGAGTACTAAAGTAAGCGCTTGTATTCTCCGCTTTGTTTTAACTTTATCAAACATGGGGTGACGTAAAAGACAGCTAAAAAAGATTACCCCATATTATGCTGTAAGTAATGGTTTGGTGTTCTCTTGACTTAGAAGCGTTCTTGAATGTTATGCGCTGCTTAGAATGCTCTGCAAAACATAACATAGAACAATACAGGACAAACACAGAATTTCGGACAACACGGGAGGAACACGTTTAATATCGAACAAGTAACCCCCACAGTTTACTTGACTTTAATGGTGGCTCTGTTGCATCCCGCTCCTGTAGGACAGACACGTACCTATAGAAGCAAATAAGGCACCACAAGCCCACTCGGGCCCTAATTCAGTGGGGGGTGGGGGATGGGGGGAGGGTGGAGGGAGGGGGGGGGGCGGACATTGAAAGAAAGTAAAGTTTTTACAGAGTGACACTAACAGGACACCTAAAAGCAAAACCTCGTTTAAATCTGTTGAGTGTTGAAATCTCTTCCCACAAAGGTACCGTACAGGCACAGTAAAACAGGCACTAGCCCACTGTGTTGTACAAACTCCACAGGGCCTCCGACTTTATCCCTGCCGACTCCGCGTTTACCGCCCCGTGTCTCTCCCAGCTTCACTCACTCAGACCCTCGTACCCTGGTTTCTCTTTACGTGCGCACGACATACAGTCTCAGGGTTTCCCTTTGTTCACTCACGGGAACCAGAAAACAATACCTTTACATTTTTCTGCAGTTGCAGAGAGTACTAAAGTAAGCGCTTGTATTCTCCGCTTTGTTTCAGACATGCTGCGCCGGCCAGGGCTGGGGTTCATGTAAGTGAGGGGTGCCCCTGCTGCTGAGGGATGGGGAGTTAAAGCACATAACACACGTGTCTGGACCCTTCCTCACCGCCAGACCCCCCACCACCAGCCACTGCCCTGTGCATAAGCGGCAGCTGTGGGCCCTGCAAGAGGAGGGGGAGCTCACGCGCCAGTGGCATAACAAAAGCTGAAACGCAGGACGGGCAGCTCGGAGCTCCGGAGCCCCCTTCCCCCCCACCACCACCACTGGCACGTCCCTAGCATTAGAGCTCAGGACTGGGCACTAGTAAGCACTATATAAATATAATTTACAAATTACAATTGACACGCATGACGCTGTGCCGATCTGCTACTCTCTGAGCTGCTGGAACTGGTCTATGCATCCTCAAAGATGGAGCACTAAAGGAGGAGAACGACAAGAATCAGCAAGTTGTAACATTCAGTGAAGAGCTGGTCCCGAAATACACAAGGCACAATTTTTGCATCAAACCAACAGTACACATTCACTAGGTAGATGCCATTGCTATGCAATATGCCCCAGTTGTATTAGCCTCATCATCTGATGTGTCAATGTTGTGCAATTGTCCAAATAAACTTGCAGGCCCGCTACTTTTCTTCGAAGCTTGCCATTTAAAAAAAAAAGTAAATCATCCACTTTATTTTTGTATGCATTGTTTCTGGAGTGCTACTAATCACTGTTGAGCTATCTAAAAGTGCTTAAGAATAACGAAGCATAGGGTTACTCGCAATCATGCATTGTACTATAAAGGATAGAAAACCCTGTCCTATTCAAACTGCACTAAAAATCATGCTTTGAAGGGAGGAACACGCATTTAAGATACAAACTCTTATACGGTCCCATCTGTTTCACCCTTAAGTTTTTACCGCAGCCAGCCTTCTCATCCATGAAGCTTTATCGAGTTGTTTCACAGAGTAGCATATCTATCACTAGAAGTATTCAACAAAACATGTCTTCACCGCTGTTTCACGAGCTGTTCCACGTGTAGCTGCAGGCTGTCGATCTTGTCCCCAAACTCCTGCTTGAAGAGCCTGTTAGCGTCCTCTGCTGACTGGCGATCTCGCTCTGCCTGTCGCAATCTGGATTTGAGCCACATGAACTTGTGATAAAAAACAAAAGCCATGGTGGGGAGGAATAATAACCCAAATGAAATGGCGTAGAGGGGAAGAGCAAGTAAAGCATGGGAAAAAACCAGCAGGAAAGTTTGAAGGAAATAAAGGTAAAACGAGGACAGGGGGGGGCGGGAGAGGACACGAACGGCGGGAGGGGGGCGGGAGAGGACGAGGGGGGCGGGAGAGGACACGAACGGCGGGAGGGGGGCGGGAGAGGACACGGACGGCGGGAGGGAGGCGGGAAACGTGCACAGGACAGCGAGGGGAGGGGGGACGGCGGGAGGAGGGACACGGAGGAAGGCAGGACAGCAGAAAGCACGGCCCGGCCGGACCAGATTCGGGGGCGTTCCCGGCTTTTGGCTGACGTTGCGTGACGTAGCCAAAAGGGAAAAATTCTCGGGAACGCCCCCGAATCTGGTCCGGCCATGACGGACGCCTCTCTGTTCCAATGGCTAGCCTCCATTTATGGAGCTAGCCAATGAAACAGAGGGCGGATTCCAGAGCCACATACTGTAACTCAATAGATTTCTCCTGCGCAAAAGCTGCTTGCGCAGCTTTTCAGCCGAAACCTAAAAATTAGGAGAAATACAAATATTTCTCCTCGTTGCTCCTCCTTCCGCCTACCCTGGGGAGGTATAGGATTTTGACACATTCCCAGTTTTACAAAATGTTGTAAATCTAGGAAAGCGTCAAGTTCCATGGATGTTGTGTGGGAACACCCACAGCAACACCCATGGAATTCCCCTTTCACGCAGAGTAAAGCGAGAAAGGGGCCCATATTTACAAGGTCAGGACAAGTCACGCAGGCTGGCTTTACATGGCCCCCTAAATATGGGCAGGCACACTGCGCCACCGGTGTCACAAAACATTACGCACCGGCAGCGCATTGGGCTTGTAAATAAGCCCCTCAGGAGATAAAGCTTTGAGTCAAAAACTATGACTGGTAGAGTGGGAACGCCCATGTACCACTTATGGGACCCCCTGACGCAAAGTAACATTAAGAAGAGGAAAGCATTGTATTACTTGTAAAGCAAACGATTTGTGCTGAAAAGTAAAATACTTTATCAAGATTTTGCACCATTTGCATCACCTTGTGTGACTTTGCACCTGCTCAAAGGCTGAATAAATCTGCCCCCTGATTTTACTGGGATATTTGATGTTTCTGATCAAGTGACACTCCTAGTGAAGTGTTGAGGGTAAAGCACACGCTTTACACGAGCCTGCCCAAACGTGAAATGTATGAATAAGCCCAGAGCTACACTGAGTTCGTTGCAGGCATCTGCTTCACAGAACAAACACAAATGGGTACAGCAGTGTACTTGCCAGCAAAACACACCCTAAAAAAAGGCCTTCTTGCTACAGTAAAGAGAACGCCAGAATCTCAAAAATACAATTTGCCTTGGTCTCACAAAATCCTTCCTCCTGAGTTGTGTTTGTGTCATGCAGCTAGTTCAACAACACTGTTTGAAATCGTGCAGATTTGACATTGCTATTGTACACTGTGACCTTGTGGGGATCAACAAGACCCTTTCTGATGATCGGGAAAGGAACAGATTGTGCCAAAACAGAAGACCAAATCGGCCTCTAGACTGACAGGTCAATCGCAGGTCGGATCAGGGGGCAGAGTCCAGCCCATTGCTTTGACGTCATTTCATAGAAACCCTTACATCGCAGATAGGGCCTGATGAGTAGCTAGGCATGGTAAAGAGTTGTGGCAGGCCAGCAATAGTAGTATCAGGATGGGAAAGGGAAAAGATATTTTAAGATTAAAGGACCTTTCAGCAGTAGTATACCTGTCTTCAAAATGCAGAAATAATATTTTCTTAAACTAAACTTGCTGAGGTGTGACACACTCTCATTTGCAAATCTCATATCACGCTGCCAAAGAGGGTATCGCGCATTTCAGTTCTAACAGACCCAGCTAGGCCCAGATTGACGCAGCTGTTAGCAGGAGTCATAAAACGCTAATCGACGTAGAACAGCATCAACCTCAGCCTGCAAATAGATTTTTGTGCTGAAGGTTGACATAAGCGCAGAGCTGAATGGCAGTATATCATGTAGCGCTTAGATAATGCAGGCAATGGGGTCAAGTGCAGTGCTAGCACCCCTACGATCCTACACAAGCCAGATCAAATAGAGGCATGCGCAAAAGGTAATCATGTGATATTTCCAAGTGTAGCGTGTAATTGTGTGAAAATTACACATACTACTCAATTAACGCATGGGTGGTCAACTGCATAAAGAAATTTGTAGTGAAGGCTATGCGATGATGAACACAGATTTCAGGCATTTGCTGTGGCCCAATACTAAAAGATGTTTAGCCTCATACAAACATGTAATTATTGGGGTTTTTGTTGCGGAAGACAAAATTGGTGCACAATGTGGTGTGAACATGATGCAGCCAATTTTTTTGCCTTTGTGCAAAGCAACGCTTCAAATTCTACCACAAACCACAAATAACTTGGTAGTTAGGTGCAATGGCTAACATGTTCCCTGTTGGACTTACCATGACATCTAATTCCATCCTATGTCAAAACAACCATTTTCAGTAGCCCTTGCCTGGATGGTGACCAAACGTGTGGATGGAGTCCATCATGCATAAAAATGGTGCAGCACAGAACACTTTACCACGGGGTATTGCTAATTCTAAATTGATGATTTTGGACTTCCCATGTTCTTCAGTGGTTGAGTTTACTAACCACAGAAATCAAAAAGCCAGAAAACTATAAATTGATTCCTCGGATTACCTGCAGAGTTGGGCTGGTCAGTAGGGAAACTGGAAGAATTGGCAACAGGCTGGTGCATTTGAAAGACCAGGGAAGCTAGGGCGGTGTCATTTCTGTGACCTCATAGTAACAAGTGCCACACAGCACAAAGCGCCGCGAAAGTGATAGTAATCGCGGCGCCGCAAAAGTGAAAATAATCGCGGTGACACAAAAGTGAAAGTAATCGCGGTGCCGCAAAAGTGAAAGTAATCGCGGCTGGTGACGTCAGTGGTGAGTGCGCGCGTGATGGGAAAAAGTGCTGTGCGCGTGTGCGCGTTCTAGCAAGCTGGTCGCCTGCAAGCTTGTGATGGGTAGCACTTTTGAAACCCGCTTTAAGCTTACTAAATGTCTCGCTGACAGCGCATGCGCGCTGGTTCAGCGGGACCTAAAAAAGGCTTGCTCATTCAGTGCCGAACATTCTACAAAGCCTATCTCTTGAACCGGCTGCTAATATCCTGCTAATGCTGCCGTTACCTGTGCTCACCTGAGAGAAGCTCTTGCACAAGCCCAGAGGTTGAAAATGCACACAATGGCTGTTCATGGGGATGTAACTAACTGCCAGACACACATTTCTGCCTGCATCCCCAGAGGCCACAGCTGCTAAATAAAAACACCCGCCTGCACCGGCCCAGAAGCTGGAACATCTGAAGAGCCAGCCAACAGCGCTGGTACACTAAAGTGATATTAAGAGGTGCTTCGCCACAATCTGCAGTGCCACAATGATAGCTCTGAGGTTTGAGGGTGGGAAGTTGTTGACCACACTGGGAAACACTACTAAGTCCTGCGGCAGTTGAGATGGTAAAGCAAGGCTGTGCCTGCTTGAACTGTGAGATGGAGCCTAATCAGGCAACATCAATTTTTGCTGCTAGAATTCTAACCTTTGCCAAATTTATCTTTTTTGGGCCCATAGACTATTCAACTGAATTTAGAGCATTCATCTTGGGTAATTTCTTGTGAATTGTATGCAAGCTTTTCTCCTCTTCACATCAGGACACCAGTGGTCAGCAACATCACCACGTGTGGGGCCAGTAGCCCTGTCTGGCCTGCAGCTGTCCAAATAGGGCTAGATAAATGATAATGCATGTTAATAAACTTTAAGTAACTAGGTAATATGTTGTTGATTATTTTCTGCTATTTAAGTACAATCTGGAATTTAAAATATGCAAGCCAATATTTACCATTAGATGAGCCTGAATGCCATCACTCTGCTTTTGACAGTACTAAATACCCTCAACACTTTTAAAATCAACATTGATCCTCCCAAAATAATCTCATATTTTACACATTTGATAGGAGTTTAGATCATCTTAAACTAATACATTTTAACTTTCGTTAAGTGAGAGCCTGAGGAACTGATTTATATTTTGACAGGCGGCCGTCCTCAGCTAGACGACGGAGTAAATTAGTCTGTTGCCTTGCTGGTGGTGCCACAGCAAAATTATGAAATGTCCATTTCTTTTGAAGCACTGACAGCAATAGCCGTCAAAGTGCTTCCTGTCATTTCATTGACGCTTTGCTGGACAGCTCCGTCAAACATGATGAAGTCGTCCGGCAAAGTTGATTTTTTGCTGTTTTAACTTTAATTTAAAAAAAATCCCCCCTTCCCTATTAGCAACAGGATGTTGAGCACTTTTCAGTGCTCCTTACTATCATGCATTGAAAAACAGGTACATGTCCACTCATCTACATTAGGCAGGCGGACATATAGCCAACGTTAGATCACGGCGAAAACGGAGTAGACTCTGCCATTGTCACACTATAGTCTACCTGAATTTATATTGGACAGGTAGACTATAGTCCTGACATGAAGGGAATTTCATTTCATTGCGATGGAGTTCCCCTCTGCTAAAATATAATTCTGGCCGTTTGTGAGCTAAGTTATAATGACTTTTAGATCGCTAGATTCCAATTCCCTATTTACTCTACAGTTTATTGAACTTATCGCCCCAATGTTATTGAAAGGATCTAACACAATCATCATTTAAGACACATGGGAAGGACCGCTTTAGACTGGCCACATTGTATTATCCTTCAAGTATTTCTATGAGCAAATAAGCATGATGTAACTACATTTATTCTTTGTAAAAAAGAAAAGGCTTGACGATCTGGGGAGTTATTTTTGTGTAAGAGACTGTAGCCACGGTAAGATGGTAAGATAGAAAGAGAATTTGTTATGCATAATTAATTAAAACCTTTGCATGTACATAACACAAGTAGTTAAAAAAAGTTATACAAAGATGAAGATAACATCAAAAATCATTATTTGGTCTATTGTTTCAATGTGGTGAGTCTTTAGGTTAAAATCAAGGGACAGCGACTCTGAGTTCAAATTATTCTTTCTCCCAACCCTGTTGTTTTGGCTGCGAGGGAGTCCTGCAAAAATCAGTATATTGATAAAATCTGGTACAAGGTGCAGCACCTCAAAATCGGCTTATGAAAACATCTGGGTCCAGGTTACTTTGTGACAGTCTTGCACCCGCCTACCTTGTTATTTTTGCTTAAGCTTTCATGTTCAGCCCTTTTGTTGTATATTGGTGTTGTTATATTTTTATAGGAGTTATGCGATGTGTAGAGCTAGCATGGTTCTGACTACAGTCTCCTCTCTGCAATATTGAGGAATTTTGTGAAATGGCAGGTCAGTTGTGTGGAAATGGGTTTAAAGCAAGTCAGCACCACCTGTCTTCAGGAGCGAATCCTATATAGATTGAAGAAGGGGCGCAGGAGTAGGCATCGTTCTTTTGCTCGACTTATGCAGTTACAGATTACATGAGCGAGGTCTTCCGATCCGAGGCTATATAGTCGGCATATGTTAACTCCATATTTCCTTTTCCTCCGAGGAAGGTGGGGTAAAATCGGTATTATGCCCTTCTGGTATTTTAAAATGTTCTCTTTCAGAACAATGTTAAATCCTTCGCTCAGGTACACTTGTGGTTTGGCTGCTGTGGAGTTGTTTAGTACGTGCCAGCCGTGTGTTCTCTTCGCAAGCACCGCCTTATCTTCTTCCATTGACAGCGCTTTGATGGATTTAGTGACCGCTTTCTTGAAGCTGGTGTGGGTCGCTGGTGACTCCCATAGACTATTCAGGCCTAGTTGACATAGGGAGTCTCTAAGGTACGCACCGGCAGTAGAGTTCCATCTTAGTGACAGTTCAGCCCAAAGTTGCCAGTTTAATGTGTCTTGCTCTGCCCCTCTGATCTTGTGCCAACATTTCACAAATGCTCCCTTTATGGCCAGTGACTGTTTCTGTTATCCAAACTCTAGCCTTATTTGTGCGGTGGAGGCATAGTTTGGAAGATGAAAGATCGTTCTAAACAACCTGATGATTTTTTTTCCACAGCGGCATCTCTTCTTCTCATTGTCTGCTTCCAAATGTTATTGTCGGAAGGTGATTAGCTTGAATAACCTGAGCAGGGTGTCAGAGAAGGCCCAGCGAGTGCTTTTTTTAGAGCGTTAATTGCAACAGATAATGTATTACGTTTTCATTTTAGTGATTCCATTTGAGGGGTGGAGGAGCTCTTGTTGTCTAGCAGGACTCCCAAATATTTGTATTCTTTTACTGGTTATAGTCGATGTGGCTCTAGGAGCCAACAGGGTTTTTTTTCCTTTTGGTGAGGTTTATGGTCATAGTTTCGATTTGCCTAAGTTGATTTTGAAAGTATTCTCAAGAGAGTATTCTTGAGTTGAGTCAAGTAAAGTTGGGGTCCTACACAATTTTTCTTCCATGTCAATATAGTATAATGCTTTTTGTAGTATAAGCTGTAAAAAATTCAGCCACAAGCTCCTTGTTTCATTAGAAAAATTCTTTATTCAAATCTTCATAAAATGAAAATAATTTTTAGAAGTCAGCACGTTTCGTCTCTTTCACAAGAGACTGCTTCAGGGCTTCTTTAGTTATTCAATCATTTGAACTATGCCTAATAGCCCCGTTCTGATTATTCATACTGGTACATGAGAACCTGTTAAAACCCAATTCTTCTTATCCATACGCCAGTGTCTCTCATATCATGGTAGATTTCTGAGTCTCACGGTACATGTCACAAGCCTATGTTGGCATTTCAATCTTGTTCTCAGTAAACGACAACATGTGCGTGCTATCTCCAAAGGAAAAAAGATTTGAATACATCATTTTTTCTAATGAAACAAGGAGCCTGTGGATGAGTTTTGTACAGCTCATGCTACAACAAGCTTTATACTATATTGACATGGAAGAAAAATTGTGTTTGCCGAACATTCTTGTGTAATTCTATTATGGGGAATACCCCTGAATGAAAGATTAAAAGACTTTTCTTCCTGATCCTAACACCACATTAGTGTATTTGTTAGAAATGGGGGCCTCTAGTTGGCAATGGTATACACCTTTGACCAAATAGGGACTCTTGATTCTAGTCAGGGAAAGGGGATTACACTCCTGGATAACCCCTGCTCACCCCCTTGGTAGCTTGGCACGAGCAGACATGCTTATCTCCGAGCAGGGTGTTAAGCATTTGTGAACTCATACAGTAATACAGTGAAAACACTACAGATGGACACCACACAGGTTTTATAAAAATAAGTATTCTTTATATAGACTGAACACAAGACCACAAACGACAAAAATCCACAATACTGTACCCAAAATAGACTTAAAGATGGTAGAGGTAACTTAGTTCAAGTTGATGATAAATACAACACGTTTCTCATAAAAGTACCTGGATACGTAACGCAAAACAAACAAAAGGTTCACAGGGAGGGTGATGAGTCGGTTCCTTGCTTCGGGTGAAGCGATGTGGCGCTCCTCAGTGCCTGCGCAGAGTAGGGGATACATCTTTTTCCTTCCCGAAGAGGAGGTAATGCGTCGATTCTCGTACTGCGTTCCGGTTATGATGCGGCAAGATGGCGCTTCGATGCGACAATCCGGTGCGATGCCATAAGATGCGACAATCCGGTGCGATGCGATAAGCCCTTGATGTGATGCGACAATGTGAAGATGATGCATGCACGCCCGACGGCCGTGCGGCAAACTCTGTAACTTTGGAGCTGCGACAGGCCCTGCAACACACTTCTACGATGATGTGACGGTGACCCTTTCGATTGCGACACGCTTCTCTGGTGATGCGTTGGTAAACAGCTGCGAAGAAGGCACGCTTTTCTGGTGATGCGGCGACGACCTCTGCCGCGGCAGCATGCTTCTCCAGCGATGCAACGACAATAGCTGCAACTACGACATGCTTCTTCTTCTTGAGTCGCGGTTCCAGCTCCAAGCGACACACAGACTTCTGCAGACAGAATTCCCAGCAAGGAAATTCAGAGGAGAGCTGGTGGTGAAGTCTTTTGTCCCTGAGACTTCAGCAGGAGGCAAGCACAAACTCAACCCCTTGGAGAAATATTCTGCAAGATGATGAAAGTTCTTTAAAAGTTCCTTCTCCTTTCATTGGGAATAAGGAAACCCCTGCAGGCCAACCCAGCAACACAGCACACTGGCAGGGGGGCAGTCCAAACTCCTGCAGCTTCCTTGGTTCTTCTCCTTGGCAAAAGCTTGTCTTGTTGTTCCAGAAGTGATCTAAAGTCCTGCGGTCTGGGCCCCAATATTTATACTGCAAAATCCTTTGTCCTCTGAAGGCAGAGGGTCTGTACCTAGTCCACACCAGTTCTATGCAATCCTGGAGCACTTTGTTTACAGGACTCCTTCTTTCCTTTGGCAGGGTGGGCCATGGTCCTCAGACACACCACAGGGGATGGAGCCAGCATTGTGGAAGGCATGCACAGCCCAATCAGGCCCTGGTGCTACTCCTCCCACCACTCTACATGCAGATAGGTCTATTCAGCCCTGTGCTGACTCACCCTGTCTCCTGGAGCAACCCCAGCCCCTGTTACTCACAAACCAGACATACAATACACAAGCTAGCAGAGGCAGGCTGGATGGTTAGGCAACAAAATACCTACTTTCTAAAAATGGTATTTTCAAACACAGAATGTTAAAACCAACTTCACTAAACGGTGTATTTTATCATTCTGATTTCAGGCATACTAAACTCGAATTTCTACCATGTTCCCAGGGTCAGTTAGGATTATAAGATGTTATAATCAAACTGCCCATTCTGGCCTATGGGGACAGTGAAACATCATTAGTGAAAAATGAAATAGGCTGTAATTCACTATCAGGTCATGCGACACACCTCAGGGCATTACCTACCTTTTACATACAATGCACCCTGCCCTAGGGCCTACCTTAGGGGTGTCTGATATGTAGAAAAGGGAAGGTTTAGGGACTGGCAAGTGGGTGCACCTGCCAAGTTGACATGGCAGTCACAGACTGCACACAGGCTCTGCAAAGGCAGGCCTGAGACACACTTTACAAGCTGCTTCTGTGGGTGGCACAATCATGCTGCAAGCCCACAAGCAGCATTTGATTTACAGGCCCTGGGCACACGTGGTGCACTGTACTAGGGTCTGACAAGTAAATTAAGCCAATCATGGAGTCACTAATTCACTACATCAATTTAACAAAGAGAGCATTTGCACTTTAGCACTGACCAGCAGTGGTAAAGTGCCCAGAGTCATAAAACAGCCAACAACAGGTCGTAAAAAATACAGGAGGAAGGCAAAAAGTTTAGCGATGACCCTGTAAAAAGGGCCAAGTCCAACAGTAAATACATTTACTATAGGTGATAGGTGCAAGCTTTCCTGCCTCAGTCGCCTTATTTATAAATCACTTAAATGTTGGAGTCCTATTGGTGCTCAACTTACTAGGGCTAAGTTGTCGGCATATACGAGGTTGGAGATGGTCATCTTGCTGAGCTTGGGGACTTGTGAATTTGTCTAGCCTTGCTGGTACATCTGCCATGAAGAGATTGAATAACATATAAGCTAGGGTGCACCCTTGTTTTAGCCCCTTGGTGGTTGTGATGCGTCTCAAAAGGTGCCACCCAAACCCCAGTTTGATTTCAACATAGGAATCAGTGTGTAATAGGGCTACTTGTTTTAGTAAGGGTGGTGGTATACCCTATCTTTTGAGCTTTTACCATAGTCTCATTTGATCTTTATGGTCGAAAGATGAGCTGTAGGCAATGAAACACAAATATCGTGGTTGCCTGGCTTCCTTTGCGGCGTCAATGAAAAGAATTATGGCCATGATGTTAATGGTTGTTTCCTTGTGTTTGTAGAAGCCATTCTGGTTTATTAGCATGATAGGTGAGGAGGAGGCTCAGGCTTTCAGTTCTTCCAGGATCAGTCCCGCTTATTATTTAAAATTGTTGTTGATCCGGGCGACAAGGTGGTAGTTTTTCACATCTCCCTTGTCGCCCAGCTTGTGAATTGGCGAGATTATTGATCCTCTGGACAAGAACTGATTGTGTACTGGTACCAAAATGTTGGGCCAGTACTGTGGATCATGTTTGCATAGGATTGGCAGGATCCCATTTGGGCCCGGGCCCCTTCCGGGCCTGCCTCTCTTTTGCAAATTGCATCATTATTTGACACCTACCTGACTCCGTCGTAGGGAACCTCAATATGCTGCCAATTCTGCTTGGAGTAGGAGGAGACGGCATCTGATGCAGCTGTGACAACGTTGTGACCCGGAGGCTCAAAATAGCCATTCCGGTGTTCGTCACTGCTGCGTTTTCTGTGTTTGGACTGGCGGGCTCACACTGGGTAATCCAGTGCTTCCGTATCGAGAGAGAAGGTGGTAAGGGTGACACTGTCACCATCTTCACGTTTCCTTATGTGCAAGGGCATTGCAGGTCTACTTCTGGTATTTTGCCATCATTACTGACTTGGATACTTAGAAACATGTGGTGGGGGGCTCGTCCAGATTAACCCAATCGTATCTGGACTATTATACAAAATCAAAACCAAAGGGGATGATGGACTGAGTGTTGAACATTGCAAGCACTCACCCCCGGTCAACTGATCTTCATTTAATCCATCATCATTCTTTAGCTCACTCCGCCACCCCAGTTCAGACATGGCCATATGCAAATCAGTCTAACCCTGTGCCTCATGGAAACAGTCCAGCAGAAACTGCAAAGCCATGTCTTCCATGGACCGAAAACAAGCATCCTGGGACTGGTTTCTGAGTATTCAGCCGTCATCAGCCAGGCTACCTTGAATCCAGTGGCAAAGTGAGCAAGGGACCGACATCTGGGCATACCCTGCCAACTTAGGGCGAACCAAGCAAAACCAAAGGGGATGATGGACGGAGTGTTGAACATTGCAAGCACTCACCCCCAGTCAACCGATCTGTCAGATCAGGCTGGACTGTTCCCATTGGGCGCAGGCTCAAGACTGATTTACATATGGCTGGGTCCAAACTGGAATGACATGGTGAGCAAAAAACCGATGGATTTAGGCACAGATCTCTGTACTGGGTTGAATGCATGACATTGTTCTGCATTCTGTCCATCAATAGTTCTTTTTGCAATTGTCACTCCGAGTGGGACGGGTATGCTCAGACGTGCGTCCCATCAAGCTATCCTGGCTGAAGAGGGGTCAAACCCCTCAACCAGTCCTAGGATGCTTATTTCCAGTCGTGGGAGGACCTGGCCTGGCAGTTCGGGCTGGACTGTTCCCATTGGGCGTAGGCTCAAGACTGATTTGCATATGGCTGGGTCCAAACTGGAATGGCATGGTGAGCAAAAAAAATGGATTTAGTCCCAGATCTCTGTACTGGGCTGAATGTATGACATTGTTCTGCATTCTGTCCATCAATAGTTCTTTTTGCAATTATCACCCAGAGTGGGACGGATATGCTCAGACGTGAGTGTCGTGCTCTCCATGCCACTGGAATCAAGCTATCCTGGCTGAAGAGGGGTGAAACCCCAAAACCGGTCCTAGATTGCTTGGTTCCAGTCCAGGGAAGTCTAGGCCTGGCATTTCGGGCTGGACTGTTTCCATTGGGCGCAGGCTCAAGACTGGTTTGCATATGGCTGCGTCCAAACTGGAATGGCATGGTGAGCAAAAAAACGATGGATTTAGGCCCAGATCTCTGTACTGGGCTGAATGTATTACATTGTTCTTCATTCTGTCCATCAATAGTTCTTTTTGCAATTCTCACCCCGAGTGGGACGGGTATGCTCAGACGTGGGTCCTGTGCTCTCCATGCCACTTGAATCAAGCTATCCTGGCTGAAGAGGGGTGAAACCCCAAAACCGGTCCTAAGGTGCTTGTTTCCAGTCCAGGGAGGACCTGGCCTGACAATACAAGCTGGACTGTTCCCATTGGGCGCAGACTCAAGACTGATTTGCATATGGCTGGGTCCAAACTGGAAGGACATGGTGAGCAAAAAAAACGATGGATTTAGGCCCAGATCTCTGTACTGGGTTGAATGCATGACATTGTTCTGCATTCTGTCCATCAATAGTTTTTTTTGCAATTGTCACTCCGAGTGTGACGGGTATGCTCAGACGTGCGTCCCATGCTCTCCATGCCACTGGAATCAAGCTATCCTGGCTGAAGAGGGGTGAAACCCCTCAACCAGTCCTAGGATGCTTATTTCCAGTCCAGGGAAGACCTGGCCTGGCAGTTCGGGCTGGACTGTTCCCATTGGGCGTAGGCTCAAGACTGATTTGCATATGGCTGAGTCCAAACTGGAATGGCATGGTGAGCAAAAAAACAATGGATTTAGGCCCAGATCTCTGTACTGGGCTGAATGTATGACATTGTTCTGCATTCTGTCCATCAATAGTTCTTTTTGCAATTATCACCCCGAGTGGGACGGATATGCTCAGACGTGAGTGTCGTGCTCTCCATGCCACTGGAATCAAGCTATCCTGGCTGAAGAGGGGTGAAACCCCGAAACCGGTCCTAGATTGCTTGTTTCCAGTCCAGGGAAGACTAGGCCTGGCAGGTCGGGCTGGACTGTTTCCATTGGGCGCAGGCTCCAGACTGGTTTGCATATGGCTGCGTCCAAACTGGAATGGCATGGTGAGCAAAAAAACGATGGATTTAGGCCCAGATCTCAGTACTGGGCTGAATGTTTTACATTGTTCTTCATTCTGTCCATCAATAGTTCTTTTTGCAATTGTCACCCCGAGTGGGACGGGTATGCTCAGACTTGAGTCCTGTGCTCTCCATGCCAGTTGAATCAAGCTATCCTGGCTGAAGAGGGGTGAATCCCCGAAACAGGTCCTAGGGTGCTTGTTTCCAGTCCAGGGAGGACCTGGCCTGGCAGTTCAAGCTGGACTGTTCCCATTGGGCGCAGGCTCAAGACTGATTTGCATATGGCTGGGTCCAAACTGGAATGGCATGGTGAGCAAAAAACAATGAATTTAGGCCCAGATCTCTGTACTGGGCTGAATGTATGACATTGTTCTGCACTCTGTCCATCAATAATTCTATTTGCAATAGTCACCCCGAGTGGGACTGGTATGCTCAGCCATGAGTCCCGTGCTCTCCATGCCACTGGATTCAAGCTGTCCTGGCTGAAGAGGGGTGAAATCCCGAAACCGGTCCTAGGGTGCTTGTTTCCAGTCCAGGGAGGACCTGGCCTGGCAGTTCAAGCTGGACTGTTCCCATTGGGTGCAGACTCAAGACTGATTTGCATATGGCTGGGTCCAAACTGGTATGGCATGGTGAGCAAAAAAACGATGGATTTAGGCCCAGATCTCTGTACTGGGCTAAATGTATGACATTTATTTTATTTATTTTATTTGCGGGTTTGTATAGCGCTAGGAATAAACTCCCGGAGGAGTATCTCCGCGCTCAAAGACAGCCGGCAAGCATAGATCAGGACAATGACACTGGTACTCTATAAGCATATGGGTCAATTAAATATTTTTAACTTTAAGAGGACAAGTTTTAGCTAATTTTGCTTGAACAGAAAAGTTTTCAATTGTTTTCTAAAGAGGAGATGGTCGGAACACTGTCTCAATAAGAGTGGAAGAGCGTTCCATAAGATAGGACCCGCCACTGACAGAGCCTTACCACCCAGTCTAGTCCTGCTGATCTTGGGTACCCTCAGCAGCAACTGCTCACTTGACCTGAGTGTGCGTGTAGGGACGTATGGTACAAATTTATTAGCCAAATAAGCCGGTCCCAAGTCAAGTAAACCTTTATGTATAATACAACAGGTCTTAAAATTCACTCTTTGGCTTATGGACAACCAGTGACGTTTATCCAACAGTGGTTTGGATGGAGATCTGGGGGGGGCATTTAGGACTAGTCTGGCTGCTGTGTTTTGCACCACTTGCAGTCGGTCTAGCACCTCTTCATTTGCACCTACCAGAAGACCATTACAATAATCAAGTCGGGGTGATCACTAGAGCCTGAACCAAAGTTCTTCTGATGGAGTCCGGAAGGAATGGGAATATCCTACGGAGGAGACCTATCATGTGAAAGCAAGATCCCACCGTGGTGTTACCATGTTGTTTCATAGTCAACTCCGGCTCCAACCGTACCCCCAGGTTCTTGATTATTTGTTTAGGTTCAGGAACTGGACCTAGGTCCAGCGGCCACCAATCAGGGGACCACTGGACCTTAGGCTCACCGAAAAGCATCACCTCAGTCTTACCAACATTGCACTGAAGAAAGTTGGAAGACATCCACTGGGATACTGCTTTCATCCCCTCGGAGAAAGATTGTATAACCTCCGAAGTTAGTAATTTAAAGGGAAAAAGCAGCTGAGTGTCGTCAGCATAGAACACTGGACAGAAACCAAAGGCTCTTGTTATATCTGCCAAGGGGGCCACATAGGTGTTAAAAAGAGTTGGGCTCAAACACGAGCCCTGTGGCACCCCCTTGGTGATCTTAACCTCATCCGACCTAAAGTCACCCATGGTGACACATTGGGTGCGGTCGGAGAGAAAGCTCTATATCCAGTCCAGTGCCTTGCCACCGAGTCCATTCACAGTCAGTCGTTCAATCAGGATGTTATGCGAGATGGTATTGAACGCTGCCGATAAATCCAGCAGCACCAGGACAACGGAAAAACCATTGTCCTGGTACATGCGGAGATCATCAGTTATCGACAGCAGGGCCGTTTCAGTGCTATATTTCGGCCTAAAACCTAACTGTGAAGGATCAAGGCTTCCCGATTGTTCCAGGAAGTTGGACAGATGCTTATTTGTGTGCTTTTCGATGATTTTCCCCAGAAAGGGCAGAAGGGAGATAGGCCTAAGATTAGACATGTTGGTCCATGGGGAGGAGGAATTCTTCCGAATCGGTCTAACTAGGGCCTTTTTCCATTCCCGTGGCACACATCCCGTTGTTAGTGAGAGGTTCACCAGGCTCTGAATATCAGAACCAAGTGTTCTCCCCAACGTTCCCATTAATCTAGCTGGTAGTAGATCAGAAGGGCTCCCACTTTTGATGTTATTGATCAACACCTCTACCTCTGACAAAGAGATCTCAGGAAAATTGTGAAAGGTATTGGAATTGGTAGCAACTGCTTGCACCGGTATATGGACATCCTGACTAATTATAGGTGGAATAAGTGCCTCTATCTTCTCATAGATAGCATCAATTTTCTCGGTAAAAAAACTCGAGATGTTGTCACAAAGATGTTGGGATGCCATGTCCGCACTTTCGCATGCCACTGGTTTTAAAAAGGCATTTACAATCTGGAAGAGTACTTTCGAGTCATTGCCTGCTGCCTCCAATTGCGAGGTAACATGGTTCTTACGTGCAGATCGGATGGCTTTATGATAGATGTTTAATGCCATCTGATGATTGATTTTATCTTCCTCCAAGTGCGACTTTCTCCAAACCTTCTCAGTTTTCCTAGCAGTGCGCTTAAGGCTCCGCAGTTCTTCAGAAAACCAGACTTCCTGTTTCCTAGCAGGACGCCTTTTAAATATTTTTAGCGGGGCAATCTGCTCCACTGCAGTATGAATGGCCGAATCAAATTTAAGAAGGGCAGAATTAATGTCATCAGTAGCTAAAATAAGTGGGGGAACATAAACCTTTTTGAAATTTACATCAGATATTTTATGCCATTGTCTTCGCTGAAACATTGTTCTGCATTCTGTCCATCAATAGTTCTATTTGCAATGGTCATCCCGAGTGGGACGGGTATGCTCAGACATGCGTCCCGTGCTCTCCATGCCACTGGAATCAAGCTATACTGACTGAAGAGGGGTGAAACCCTGAAACCGGTCCTAGGATGCTGGTTTCCAGTCCAGGGCAAAACTGGCCTGCCAGTTCGGGCTGGACAGTTCCCATTGGGCGCAGGCTCAAGACTGATTTGCATATGGCTGAGTCCAAACTGGAATGGCATGGTGAGCAAAAAACAATGAATTTAGGCCCAGCTCTCTGTACTGGGCTGAATGTATGACATTGTTCTGCATTCTGTCCATCAATAATTCTATTTGCAATAGTCACCCCGAGTGGGACTGGTATGCTCAGCCATGAGTCCCGTGCTTTCCATGCCACTGGATTCAAGCTATCCTGGCTGAAGAGGGGTGAAATCCCAAAACCGGTCCTAGGATGCTTGTTTCCAGTCCAGGGAGGACCTGACCTGGCAGTTGGGGCTGGACTGTTCCCATTTGGCACAAGCTCAAGACTGATTTGCATATGGCTGGGTCCAAACTGGAATGGAATGGTGAGCAAAAAAAGATGGATTTAGGCCCATATCTCTATACTGGGCTGAATGTATGACATTGTTCTGCATTCTGTCCATCAATAGTTCTTTTTGCAATGGTCACCCTAAGTGGGACGGGTATGCTCAGCCATGAGTCCCGTACACTCCATGCCACTGGAATCAAGCTATCCTGTCTGAAGAGGGGTGAAACCCGAAAACCGGTCCTAGGATGCTTGTTTCCAGTCCAGGGAGGACCTGGCCTGGCAGTTGGGCCTGGCTGTTCCTATTGGGGGCATGCTCAAGACTGATTTGCATACGGCTGGGTCCAAACTCGAATGGCATGGTGAGCAAAACAACGATGGATTTAGGCCCAGGTCTCTGTACTGGAATGAATGTATGAAATTGTTCTTCATTCTGTCCTTCAATAGTTCTTTTTGCTACTATTCAAAATCAACAGAGGGATCTCTTTCTAGATGTTCACGAATTCTACTTATCCACACATACAGTTTCTGCAAGACAGTGAATGTTACGCGGAATCTTGCAAGGAAAGACAATTCCATTTGACATGGAAATAAATGGTTTAGTGTATTTTGTAGTGGAAAATACCTCCTACAAAACATACAGTGGTGAAAGTTAAAAACAGTATCTTGTTATCATTTGAGAAACTCTACGAGGCATGTGTATTAATGCCATTTACACAACAGATAATCTTGCATTGATGATCCAAGTATATTTTCCTTGTTTTTCTTAGCAGAGGAATTGGTGTGTAGATTCAACCTCCCCGTGAGGCAAGATAGTTTTATGTTCATGGTGGGTAAAAATCTGGAATGATGATGTATGAATGAGTGTTTGTGATGTTATGCATGGTAGTAATGTGTCTCTCTTTTTTAGATACAAGTTTTAATCTAGAGAGATATTTTTGATGATAGAATGCACTCTTTCAATGGAGTGCTAAATAGCGCATCATTATTTTTCTTTACAGGTAATAAGAGACCTATAAAAGATACATTAAAATCATGTCTATTCTTAGTATGATGGTACAGATGGCTCCATTCTCATGTTTATTTCTTTTATTGGTCTCCCTCCCCTCTGTCCCCTTCCTTTCCTACCCTTGCTTAATTCTTTCTACCGTCTGTGCTATTATAGCTTCAGAGGGTGAGGTGATTAAAAAGTGGACTCACTTGAGCATCGGACCGATCCTGGGAGTTTGGGATAAAATCTTGACACATTATCTGTGATTTTGTTATCTTGAATAGGTCTTCTCTTGGATCTTGAATTGCTCCATGTCCTAGGCGTTCATTACCCTGTTCAGACCTGTTTTTGCAGTTTTTTCTTCCCATTGTATCTCATTGGTTGAGTTTGCCCCAAGATCTTCCTCGTACCCGTTTCTCTCTTGGCCAGGAAAAATGAAGTGGTTTGGATAAATGTGGCCCGGTCTTCCTCTGAAAGGTAGGAGTCTATTTCATGAAGGGGATAGCATTGTAAGGAGTTGATTGTTTGCCAAAACTTTGCACTGTTCTTACTTTTGAATCATGAAGGACCTTTGCACATATCAATTAGTTTTCTTGCCTCTTTAAGGCCTATTTTGCATTTTTGAGATTTGTCTTAAGTTTCCTCGCTTCTCCTCATAGGGAGTTCTCCTATGGGCTCCTGCAGAGCTTCCTTAAGGTTTGGTTAACAGCAGATTTAAGTCTAGTTATTTGAGGCTTGTTTTCATTGGCTGGCTCTGTCTTGCTTAGAGTTCCTTTTCTGGCGCCTGCAATTTGTTGCAAACTTCTCCTTAAGGGTGAGCGTTACATTCTCCCACATAGATAGAGGGCTTCTTTTTTATTGTAATTTCCAAGCAAGATAGATTTGGCTGATTCTCAAAGCTTCTCCTGTGAATCGGGATACACATGTTCCTTTTATTGTTAGTGGTATAATCTGTGGCTATTGCTTTGATTACTGTATGAAACGGGGGAGCGGACCCTTTGAAGTTGAATTCTTGTGGTGAGCGATCGCTCTTGGTTGGTTCTACCAGTCTGTAAGAAGAAATTTTGTGAAATAATGAATGTCATAAATGTGTAGTTGATATGTGAGGCTGCAGATGCTGAACAGAAGCTGGCAGGTTATCATTGTGGAAGCATCCATTCAGGACTCTAAGGTTGAGGTCTTCAAGTTCCCTTAGAAGGTGTATACTTAATCCAGTTTGCTAGTTTGTGGTGCATTTCTGCTGCATTGGGATTTCCCATGCCCTGTTTATGTCTTTTAGTAGGTCGTCTTCAATGGGAGTTCCCATAAAATGTAGTTTGAAGTATCCTGCGACTTTGATGTAGTCGATTGCTTCCTCCTCAATGATTCTTAGTGGCTCATCGATTAGTTGTTTAGCCCCCCTTAGATATATGTCTAGGATGTAGGTAAACATTTACAATTATGATCGGCCATTAGTCCATGTTAATTCTGATTGTTGCTTTTACTGCTAATAGTTCGCTGAGCACCGGTAGAGAAGCCTTCAAGTGTTTGACTGGCCCCAGTGTTGTTATTGATGTGTAGGTTTCTAAGCTACCTTTCCTATGGCCAAAGTTGGCTGCTTTCCGGGCAAAGATGTGTGTGAGTTATGCCCCTTCATATGTATTGATTGTTTGGCCCAGGTTTCTTGAAGAAGTATTAGATCAAAGGTTTGAAGATAGTTCATTAGATGTGGGTCTTTTTTTTTGTTTGACAGGCCACTGATGTTCCATATGCACATGCTGATTGGTCTAAGCTCTGCTGCGTTATGATGGTGAAAGAGATGAGTTGACTGTCATTGGCTGTTGAACGCAGAAAATGTTCGAGTTACTCGGCTCTGATTGCCTCCGTTTATGCCCTCCTGTGGTTCATGTCTATTCCTTGTTTCATTATTATCACTTAAGTGACTGGGGTGAGTTGTAGGTGGGGATGTTCTTCTTGCAGCCTTTAGTATGGAGTGGGTTGTGTATTACTAATGAGATCCAATTGCTGGTAGTTTTTAGATTAGAAATGTGGTAGAGGGGGCGCTAGCGAGCCCAAAGCAAGATGGCCACACATTAGTGCAGCTCTGCTGGTCGGGGCCAAAATCTGTCAAATATCCTGCTTCTCGCATAAAAACATCCTGTGGCTTGATACAGCACCTTAGCTTCCCTTGACTGCAGGCAGCAGATTGAAGCAAAAGTGGAAGCCCTAGGCGTGCTCTATGGAATGCAATCTGGTTTGAAGGGTTTGCACTTGTGTCTCCGCGAGCAAATGGCGGCACGGGCCCTGTGACGCTGAGACTTCCCACCGGGACGTGCCGATGTGACGGTGGAGCTGATCATGGCCCAGGAGCTGAGATATCCAGAGTGTGGTGAGCCTGAGGTAGCGTGTGGGCCTATGGTGAAGAGCGTGCCGTGGAGGGACCGAGACTTGGAGCGCTGACAGCGGAGTAAACAATCCCGAGGTGGCCTACGCTTTACAAGTGAGTGCGCGGCAGCCCGACTCCGGTGCTGGTGAGCTCCTCTGCCGGCGCTAGGGGCAGCACTGCCGCGGAACCCAGGCGGAAACATTGCGGTGCGGAAGGCTGCCCTGAAACCCACAGCGGGTGAGAGAAATTGCCGGTTAAAAAGACCTTTTAAGTAAATATCGCACTGCAGGGAAGCGCGTACCTTTGTTGCACTGCTGGTCTCGCTTTTCATTAGGTGCTGCGCTGCTCTGGACCCTCCATTTTAGAAATACGAGCACCAACTGCTGTGGGAACTGGCGCTAGGTGAACACAGTGCACGTGGGCAAACAGGAGTCTCCTGTGAGGCTGGACTTAACATACATGCCACACTATCAGGGCACACGCTAGCTAGAGCAAGAACTCCAATTGCTAATTTGCTAAATATGTAAGCATGCTGTCGGCCATTTTGCCTCTAGTGGCATATAACTGTGGGTGTCGGTACAAAGCGCTATAAACAGAGGAATTGGTGGCGTGCTCAGGAGACACAGGGGAAAGGAGTGCAAAATCCCGACAGTCAAGAGGATCAGAGTGACTTGGGTGATCATTGCTTGTAAGACCGTCTTACCCCGCTCTTTGTACATTGCGAAAGCAGCATTTCTACATGCTACTTACCCACAGACACTGAAGGTGACATAGCAATATTTCTGGGACTGTGCATCAATGCTTGCTCTAGAAATAGACACTTACAAATGGCAAGTTCACCACCACGATGGGCAAACCGGATAAGCAGGTGCAACCCAAATTGTCTTTTGAATCAAAGCACCTTAAAAAATCGACTCCACAAGCAACATCGGACACAGAGATGGATGTGGAGGCTGGTGGCACCAGTAAACTTGAATGGATGATGCTTGCCATGCAGCAAAGTTTGCATACCATCGATAGTAAAATTGATACACTCAACCTCTGCATGGACAACATGGAGTCTAAGCTAGACAAACATGGCGTACTTATAGCTGAGGCGGAACAACGCATCTCCAACACAGAGGAAAAATTTGAAAGCGTCACCAAATCATGCGCACAGGTGGAGAAGATACTATCGGTGATCAATGCGAAGAACGAGGACTTGGAAGCCAGGTCCAGACGTAACAATATGCGCATTATTGGGGTGCCTGAGACATGCTTAAGACGCTGTTTGGTGCGGAGAACTTTTCCAGCATGCTGGTGGTTGAGAGGGCGCGCCGATCCCTTGCACCGCGCCTGGTTCCGGGGGCTCCCCCCGACCGATAATCACCAAGCTCTCATTTATCGAGATCGAGATGTGGCGCTCCGGATGGAGAGGGAAATGGGCACAACAAAATATCAAGGCACAGCGATCCAGATATTCCCGGACTTCACAGCAGTGGTGCAACATGCTCGATGGGAGTTCCAGCCGGTTAAAAAGTGACTGCAAGCACTGGAAATACAGTACGCCATGCTTTACCCGGCTCGGCTCAGGGTTCATCATGGCAGCAATCCCAGACTGTTCACGACTCCGAAGGATGCTATGCAATACATAAAGCAGCTGGAATGCAGAGAAATGGCAAGAGCAGATGGAGATGAAGCTGATAATGAGGACTGACGAACTTGGAGGCTGCCCTGTCTAGTCTCGTATTTCAGTTGAAAATTGAGCCTCCTCTTGCCTCCTTATGTGACCTTTGTACTGTTTTGCTGCTTCTCTACTCATAAACGCTGATGCAATATAATAATTATAAGTTTGTGTATGTTCTATGCAACATGGTAAATATTCAGGTAGGGGTGCGGGCAATGCCGATCACCAACGCATTAGTTCAATATATGCAATCGATCGTCAGAGGTAAGGCACTGTCTAGATACCTGCACAGTCATGGAGCATATGGTAGACAAATTGCTTTGCCTGTACCGGTGGGACAGCTGTGGGATGAGAGACGCAACTTGATGTACTATGCCTGTGGAATCTTTTGGGAGGTGCTGGTAGTGGTCCGGTCATATTGGGACAAGCTGTAGAGAGAGCTCAGAGTACTCCCTCACCCCCCCTTATTACACCAAGGGGGTTGTCAGGTAGCTGGTGTCCTCCATGAGGTTGCACCCCACATGTTTTTTTATTACTGAAACTGCACATTGTGAGCAGACTAGCCGCTTGCAGCAAGTTGGGTGGGAGGTTTTAGTTCTGATGTTCACTTACTTGGGGCTCCCCAGTGAGATTGGGATGCTGTGGAGGGTGGAGGGTACTTTTGGGGGAATGTTCAGGGCTCAATTTGTTACAAACAGAATACATATCTGGTGGGTAGTCTATATATGCAAGCATTATAACGCGTATATTGTGTACACAGAGTTGAATTGTGCACGTGTCACATGATGAAGTTAAACTGAATTGGATAACATGGAATGTCAGAGGTCTTAACAACCCAAAAACTACTAGGCAAGTGTTGGCATATCTTGATCATCATGCCATACAGGTGGCATTGTTGCAGGAAACACCTCACCAAGACTGCTTCGTCATCAATACCCACCAAATGGACTGGTGCTCGATTTGCCTCCTCATATTCATCTTATGCACGAGGGGTTATGATTTTAATAAAAAAGAACGTCCCCTTTGTTAGCACTTATGAGGAAGTTGATGATAATGGTCGCTACATAATCATACAGGGCAAGCTGTACAGCATGTTAGTCACAATAATTAATGTATATGGGCCAAACATAGATGACCCTGTGTTGGACAGGCCCCACGAAGGGCTCGCTCCCTCCCCGCATGACAGGGCCCCGACATCGGCTCTCCGGGTGCTACCCGCAGAAGCAACCCGCAACCCGTCCCCTCCGGGACGCCTGCTCCCGGATATCTCTGTGCCACGGGCCCCCGTCAATCCCATTGCCCGGCCCAGCCGCCATCTTGGACACTGCACCACGCGGCCGCGTGGCCTCAGCTCGACCCCAACCCTGGGCCTGGCCGGGCCCCGACATCCCGGCACCACCATCCACCCAGGAGATGAACGGACCACTTGGCAGGTTAATGGGAGAAAGAAGTGTCGATGGCTCTCCCCCGCCAGGTGCCGATCGCCCCAGCCTCCCCGGGTGCTGGCTCCACCCCCCTGCTGGGTGTCTGGACTCCCTCATCCCGGACCTCCCGACCTCCCAGTGCGAGGGTCCGGACATCAAAGGGCGCCAGACCTATAACCGAGGCAGCCCCAGAGCAGGAAGGCAGTTGTATCCTGGAGTCGAGAGACACCGAGAAGAACTCATCCTTGACGGACTGCTGGCGCTGCCGCAGCCCTGCCTTGTGAACTATCGTCCTGCCTGCTGGCGCTGCCGCTGACTTCTGCAACCTTCATCCTCGTGGGACCTGCTGGCGCTGCCGCGGCCCGGTGTAACCGTCATCCTCGTTGGGACCTGCTGGCGCTGCCGCGGCCCGTTGCCACCTACGACCTCTTCGGGACCTGCTGGCGCTGCCGCGGTCTGACCCGTCCGAACGCCAAGCTCGAGGATTGTGAGCTACCCCCGTTTCACCTCAGTACCCGTAGGTACCAAGACTGTCCCGCTACCCCCTTTCCCTAACAGAGACTAGAATTGAGAGGATCATCGTGTCCTGATCTCCTTGTATCGTACTACCTTACTCAAGAATTGCCTATACAAGGTGTTAAGCTGATCTTCGTGTGGTGTCCATCTGTGGGGGGGAAGTTACTTGTCTGTACGATCGCTGGAGACGGCCCTCCCCGGAGGCCTCTCCCCTTGTGCTCGGCCGACCCTCCAGGTCCCCGTCTAACATTGGTGGCCAGTGGCGGGATCCGAACCAATGTGTAACCGTACAGAAAGTAACTCACCCTACGACTAATCCACAATGACGACCAGAGAGAGCGGATCTGCAGAGAAATTCCAGATGGAAAAACTGGAAGAGTACAATCACCGAGAGCTAAAACAATTTTGCATAGAACTAGGCATTGCTACCACCGGTCTGAGCACGAAAGAGGACTTCAAACACGCCCTAGAATCCTGGGCAGAGACAAATACCGCCGGACCCCGGGACCCCGAAGCCCCGGAAACAAACACCGCTCTGACGGAAGAAAGGAGAACGGATCTCTCCCGGGAAGAGATCCGAGAACGAGAGAAAAATAGACTTCACGAGTTAGAGCTGGCACGGCTCAAATTAGACGGAGAATTGAAACTGGCAGAACAAAAGATGAACTTAGAACACTTACGGCTCCAAGAAGAGCGAGAGGAGAAGCAGAGACAGAGGGAACTCGAAGAAAAAAGAATGGCATACGAACACGAGTGCAAGCTAGCGGAGATAGAAATGCGCAAACAGAACAAAGACCTAGGGGTGCCCGAGCAACCGCGCCCCCAGGTACTACCGAACAGAAGGTCCACATCCCCAAAGATGTGGTCCGTGAATATTATCGGAACGACGACATACAGCAGTGGTTCAAGGCCTACGAGATCGCCATGACTGCCCACCGGATCGCTCGAAGTGACTGGGGAGCCGGTCTATGGGGGAGATTCGTCAATGAAGGCCGTGATGCCCTACTGCAGCTTCCGGACCATCAAATGACGTCCTATGACCACATGAAGGCCGCCCTCCTCAGTCGATATGGGCTGACGCCCGAGATGTACCGCCAGAGGTTCCGCAACTGCACCCGCATCCCGGGTACAACCTGGATAGAATATGTGCACTATTTCAGCCGAGCCTTCGAGGGATGGATCAAGGGTAGCAACGTGACAACCTACGAACAGCTCTTCAACCTCATTGTGTGGGAGCACCTCTCCAACAACTGCTTCGTCGAGCTCAGGCAGCACCTCCTCGACAGTAAATTGACTGACCCCCGGCAGCTCGCCGCCGAGGCTGACCGATGGGAGAGCACCCGAGTGGCCCGGAGTGGGCCCAACGAGCAGAACAGAACCAACCAAGGTCATCATCGTCCCCGAGGAGGAGGAGGAGGCCCGGGCCGGGGCAGAGACGCCGTCCCGGCCGCTCCTGCAAACTACACCCCGCCCCCGGCGGGCCGGGGCAACCCCCCGATGCGCCCGGGGTTCCGAGCCAACGTTACGTGTCATCGATGCCAGCGAGTCGGCCACTATGCCAGTGACCCGACCTGCCCAAAGAACCAGACCCCCGGGCCCCGCCAGGTGGCTGCCGCCGCCCTAGGAGAAGAGCAAGTCTCCGAAGAGCCTGAAGAGTACGAGCAGGAGCAGCCCGAGTGGGAACCTGCCGCCATGACCCTGGCCTGCCTAGGGGGGAGAGACCTGATCCCGCGGGCTCCCCTACCAGCCAACACCAGGAAGTACAGCCAGTGGGTGAGCATAAATGGGCGTAAGGCCGAAGCCCTGCGTGACACAGGGGCCAGTGTGACGGCCGTCCGTTGTCACCTGGTGACCCCAGAACAAATCCTGCCAAACGTTCTTTGCCCCGTCCGATCGGCCGACAATTCGGAGAGCCTGTGTCGGATGGCCTGCGTCCCCTTCGAATGGGGAGGAGTGTCCGGTATGCTAAAAGTGACTGTCCGTGACGATGCCCCCGTGGACTGCCTCCTGGGGAACGATCTCGAGAGTTCCCCGTGGGCAGCCGTTGAAAGAAGAGAGCACCTGGGGATGTTAGGCCTCCCGGGCTGGGCGTGCGTAACAACCCGGTCCATGGCCGCCGACACCATCCCTAGATCTGAAGAACCCGAATGGCCAGCACCTCCTCCCTCGATCGCTCCGGAGGGAGACTCCATCCCTACCGACACCCCGGAACAAACCCAAGAAGAGCCCGCTCAGCCCCAAGACCTTCCGGACCTGGCTCAGTGGCGTCAGGAAGGGGGGCCCACCCAAGAACAATTCCGGCAAGAGCAAAAGACATGTCCCTCCCTCGAGGGACTGCGACAGCAAGCGCTCGCCCAGAGCGCAGGAGACCCCGCAGGGGCCCACTGGATCTATTGGGACAATGACCTACTGTACAGCGAACAAAGAGTAGCGGAGCTGGGGGCCAGTCGAGTGCTGGTGGTGCCCCTCCGCTTCAGAGACTTCCTTTTGAACTTGGCCCATGATGTCCCCCTGGCTGGACACTTGGGGCACGACAAAACATACAACCGCCTGGTGACTCACTTTTACTGGCCGAGAATGAGAAATGACGTCTCCAACCACTGCCGGTCCTGCCCGACCTGCCAGGCCAGCGGGAAGAGCGGCCGCAAACTCAAGGCCCCTCTGCAACCTTTCCCCGTTGTGACCACCCCGTTCGAAAGGGTGGGAATAGACATTGTTGGGCCCCTGGACCCCCGAACAGCACAAGGGCATCGATTCATCCTGGTCTTGGTGGACCACGCCACCCGCTATCCTGAGGCGGTTCCTCTTCGAACTGTAACAGCACCAGTGGTAGGTCGAGCCTTAATGGGGATCTTCTCTCGAGTGGGCTTCCCCAGGGAGGTCGTCAGTGACAGGGGCACGAACTTTATTTCAAAATATATGAAATCCCTATGGCAACAGTGCGGAGTCACCTACCGATTCACAACCCCCTACCACCCGCAAGGAAACGGACTGGTCGAGCGATTCAACCGCACTCTCAAGGGGATGATCATGGGGCTGGAGGAACCCCTACGCCGCCAGTGGGACGTGCTACTACCGTGCCTCCTCTTCGCCTACCGAGAAGTCCCCCAGAAGTCCCTCGGCTTCAGCCCCTTCGAACTCCTGTACGGACACCCTGTTCGCGGGCCTCTCAGCCTAGTTAAGGAAGAGTGGGAAATGGCCCCCCTGAAGACCCCTCCAGACGTCTACAAGTACCTCCTGACCCTCCGTAATCAGACCCGGCGATTCAGAGAGCTCGCCAAAGCCAATCTTGAGGCCAGTCAGGAGGACATGAAGAAGTGGTACGATCAACAGGCCTCCTCCATCGAATTCGAGCCTGGCCAGCAGGTGTGGGTGATGTCCCCCATCGAACCCTGTGCCTTACAGGACAAGTGGACGGGGCCCTTCAAGGTGATCGAGCGTAAGAGCCCCGTCACCTACCTCATCGACATGGAATCCCCCCGGAACCCCCTCCGGGTCCTCCACGCCAACAGACTCAAACCCCACTTCGTGCGCTCGGAGCTCCGCCTGCTGATGGCCACAGACAGTGGAGCTGAAGAGGACTCCGAGCCCCTCCCTGACCTGCTGGGGGCCGGGGAAAAAGATGGTTCAGTGGACGGGGTCCATCTCTCCGAGGCCCTGACCCCGGAGCAGCGCCAAGACTGTCGGGCCCTCCTGCTGCAATTTGCACGCCTATTCTCCCTCACACCCGGGGTCACCCCCTGGTGCCTGCACGACATGGACACTGGCGACAGTCCTCCTATCCGACACCGGCCGTACCGAGTACCAGATCGGGTACGCACCTGCATCCAAGAAGAAGTCTCCAAGATGCTCGCCCTCGGAGTCATCGAACCCTCGGACAGCCCCTGGGCCAGCCCGGTTGTACTGGTCCCCAAAGCTGCGGCCCCGGGCACCACACCCGAGCTCCGGTTCTGCGTCGACTATCGGGGTTTGAACGCTGTCACCCGAACCGACGCTCACCCCATCCCCCGAGCCGACGACCTAGTTGACCGCATGGGGGCGGCCCGCTACCTAAGTATCTTCGACCTGACGGCGGGCTACTGGCAGATCGGCCTCACCCCCAGGGCACAAGAACGATCCGCTTTCTCCACCCCGGATGGACACTACCATTTCAAAGTGATGCCCTTCGGCATGAAAAACGCTCCAGCCACGTTTCAACGACTTGTGAACCAGGTATTGGCGGGCCTCGAAGAGTTCAGCGCCGCATACCTGGACGACATCGCGGTGTATAGCCGCCACTGGTCAGACCACCTCCGCCACCTCCGAGGGGTCCTGCAGGCCCTCCAACAGGCCGGCCTCACAATCAAGGCCAGCAAGTGCCAAATCGGCCAGGGGTCCGTGACCTACCTCGGACACCAAGTGGGGAGCGGTCTGGTGGCCCCCCTCCAGCTCAAGATCGCTGCCATCCAGTCCTGGCGTCCCCCCGTAACCCAAACCGAGGTCCGAGCCTTCTTGGGGCTCACCGGATACTATCGACGGTTCGTGAAGGACTATGGCAGCATTGTTCAGCCCCTCACGGAACTCACATCCAAGACCAACCCAAAAACAGTCAACTGGACTCCCGACTGTCAAGCGGCCTTCGAGAGGCTGAAGGCCGCCATGTGCACCGCTCCTGTGCTCCAGGCCCCCGACTACAACCGTGAGTTCATCGTCCAGACTGATGCCTCAGACCATGGCATCGGGGCCGTCCTCTCCCAACTGAACCCCGAGGGAGTCGACCAACCAGTGGCCTTCATCAGCAGACGCCTCCTGCCCCGAGAACAGCGCTGGAGCACCATTGAGCGAGAGGCCTTTGCAGTAGTATGGGCCCTCAAGAAGCTCCGGCCTTACCTCTTCGGAACCCACTTCCGGGTACAAACAGATCATCGGCCCCTACAATGGCTAATGCAAATGCGGGGAGAGAACCCCAAACTATTGCGATGGTCCATCTCCCTGCAGGGGATGGACTTCACGGTGGAGCATCGCCCTGGCCAAGACCACGCCAACGCGGATGGCCTGTCCCGCTTTTTCCGCCTCGACGAGGAGAGTCCCCAAGAGGACGGGTGACTCTCCCCGCCTTCAGCTGGGGGGGGACGCATGTTGGACAGGCCCCACGAAGGGCTCGCTCCCTCCCCGCATGACAGGGCCCCGACATCGGCTCTCCGGGTGCTACCCGCAGAAGCAACCCGCAACCCGTCCCCTCCGGGACGCCTGCTCCCGGATATCTCTGTGCCACGGGCCCCGGCCCCCGTCAATCCCATTGCCCGGCCCAGCCGCCATCTTGGACACTGCACCACGCGGCCGCGTGGCCTCAGCTCGACCCCAACCCTGGGCCTGGCCGGGCCCCGACATCCTGGCACCACCATCCACCCAGGAGATGAACGGACCACTTGGCAGGTTAATGGGAGAAAGAAGTGTCGATGGCTCTCCCCCGCCAGGTGCCGATCGCCCCAGCCTCCCCGGGTGCTGGCTCCACCCCCCTGCTGGGTGTCTGGACTCCCTCATCCCGGACCTCCCGACCTCCCAGTGCGAGGGTCCGGACATCAAAGGGCGCCAGACCTATAACCGAGGCAGCCCCAGAGCAGGAAGGCAGTTGTATCCTGGAGTCGAGAGACACCGAGAAGAACTCATCCTTGACGGACTGCTGGCGCTGCCGCAGCCCTGCCTTGTGAACTATCGTCCTGCCTGCTGGCGCTGCCGCGGCCTTCTGCAACCTTCATCCTCGTGGGACCTGCTGGCGCTGCCGCGGCCCGGTGTAACCGTCATCCTCGTTGGGACCTGCTGGCGCTGCCGCGGCCCGTTGCCACCTACGACCTCTTCGGGACCTGCTGGCGCTGCCGCGGTCTGACCCGTCCGAACGCCAAGCTCGAGGATTGTGAGCTACCCCCGTTTCACCTCAGTACCCGTAGGTACCAAGACTGTCCCGCTACCCCCTTTCCCTAACAGAGACTAGAATTGAGAGGATCATCGTGTCCTGATCTCCTTGTATCGTACTACCTTACTCAAGAATTGCCTATAAAAGGTGTTAAGCTGATCTTCGTGTGGTGTCCATCTGTGGGGGGGAAGTTACTTGTCTGTACGATCGCTGGAGACGGCCCTCCCCGGAGGCCTCTCCCCTTGTGCTCGGCCGACCCTCCAGGTCCCCGTCTAACACCCTGGCTTCTTTGAAGAGCTATGGAACAAAATATGTAAGCTACCACCTGCTGCAATTGTGTGTGGGGGGATTTCAATGTTGTACTGGACCCTGCACTAAATTGTCACACCACTGCAGAACCTGTCATTAAGAAAGCTGCACAAGCGATTTAAAATGGTATGCAAGATCTGGGTCTCCTGGATGTTTGGAGATTGAGACACCCAGTGACGCAAGAGGGCACATGTCACTCATATGCTCATAACTCATGGTCACGCCTTGACTACTGGTTGACTACCAAAGATGTCAATGACTGGATCACTAGGGCTGTGCATCTTCCTCGTACACTGTCCGATAATTCCCTGGCACAGCTCACTATGTCCATACCCACATACACGTCACCCCAATTTCAGTGGAGGTTACAACCATCGGAACTATTATATCAAGTCTTCAGAGAAGGGGTACGCAAAGCTATTGATAATTACTTTACTGAGAATGTGGGATCAGTGCAGAGCCTAGGCATTGGATGGGAGGCCTTTAAAGTACCAATACGGGGTGTGTGTATAGGCCTACTGGCTGGAGTGCATAGGTCAATGTGTGACTCCATGAGGCAGCTTGAGCGGGAGCTGGTGCAACTAGAGCGGCAATATGATGAGACGCCAGAAACTGCTATCTTGGCCTCCATACGCTCTAAAATTACTGAATACAATGAGTTGGCGGAGCAAGAAGTGAGGCATATGTCTAGATGCTGGAAGGCCAGATACTATGGGGAAGGGGGTAGGCCTGGACGCGCCTTAGCAAGCAGGATTACAGAGACATGGACAAAACGTTGCATGGTACAATCAATTGTAGAGGGAGAGACAGTTCACTGTGATGCGCCAGGGATACTTGAAACATTTGGGAAACACTGCAGGGATATGTATAGTGCTAGGCAAACTGCTGATGAGGGAGATATTGCTCAGTACCTAGATGATATAGCTCTGGTATGGTTGTCAAAGGGGCAGCAGGACTTCCTGATGCACCCACTGACGGCTGATGAGATCAGGGATGCTATCACTGCTCTGCTTAACGGCAAAGCTACGGGAACGGATGGGCTCCCGGCAGAGTTTCATAAGGAGTACATGGATATTTTGGTGCCCCATCTACAGGCCATGTTTGGCGAAGCACATGAGCAGCAGCGAGTCCCAGATACGCTTCGTGGGGCTATTTGCGTTGGTGATGGAGCCGCTGGCCTGCATACTACGGCAAAGGCATGCCAATGCAACCTTGCGTTTTTTACAGCGGCCACTAGCAGTGTCCATATATGCGGATGACATGGTCCTGTACGTGCGTGAGCCGGCGGTGTACCTAGAACGACTAATTCGAGAGTATGTACGGTTTGGAATGGTATTCGGGTCTTGCCATAAATTGGAACAAATCAGTTGTACTGTCCTTGACAGAAGGCACTACACACGTTGAATTAGGCTATCCCCTAGAATGGACCATTGAGCAGTCAAATATCTGGGTATCTGGGTTCATAAAGACTCTCAGGTCATTATCAGTTCCAACTACGGTACAGCAATCTCGTGGCTAGAAGAATAGGTATCTCGATGGATTAGACTACCTCTAACCTTTGCGGACAGAGTTGCACTCATCAAAATAGTGCTACTACCGAAATTTTTATATCTCTTTGTGAACTTTCCTATTCGCCTCACGCAGCATTTTGTAACTGCACTACGGTCTTTACTGATTACACTAGCATGGGGGGGCTAGAAGCCGAGGATAAAGTGGGAGGCACTAATGCGACCGTATGAGATGGGAGGTTTTGCTGTACCTGACATGCACTTGTACTACTTGTGTGCTCAGGCGCAGTATGCCTATTACTGGCAGAACGCTCCACAGTTTACGCTGCACGCCGCAGTAGAGGCAGGTGCTGTCCACCCAATCCCCCTCAAGGCAATGATAGTAAATAACACTACAGTATTTGAAAGGGATGAAATAGACGCAGTAAAATGTACATATCAGGCCTGGCAGGAACTGGGACGCCGGGCTAAGAAGTTACCATTGTATGCACCTGCGATGCCACTAGTCCATCATATGGAAATATCGGTGACTGGTGAGACGGGATCCCTTAAAGCATTGCACACTGTTGGGGCACACACCATGGGGGACATATATCCCAGTGGGTGGACGTTCTACACCTCCAGGATTTTGTGGGGGATAGGGAGAACGTCACAATGTTGACCTTCATTTATAGCAGACTGAGAGCAGCGCTGAAAACACTGTATCCCAGCTTCCCGGATGAACCGATGGCTCTAGAGGTCTTGCAATTTATATACACCACACAAATCAGTGCGAAGTTGGTTTCACGATTGTATACTGCCTCGCACCAGGATGAGGGGTCTGTTGACTTAGGCACTCTGGCCAAATGGAATGCCATCCTACCACAACCACTAACGGAAGAGGAGTGGAAGGTATGTTGCCGGTTAACGGGTCAGTTTGCTGCAAACGGCAATCTCAAACATATTCACTATAAGTATGTCCACCAGGTATATTACACACCAGCACAATTATGTAAGTACGGACTGCGAGACTTCCATTGCTGCAAACGATGTGAGGCTGATAACGCAGACTTTCAACATTTGGCATGGGCCTCTTCAAAAGTGGCAGATTTTTGGGATGAGGTCACAGGAACATTAACGGAAATGGTGGGTGAACCAATCAAATGTAATAGGTGTCGTGACCCGACAGTGTGGGCAATGGACAGTGGGGCATTAGGACCCTGTGGGGCCTCAGGCAGAGTGACCAAGTCACCGGACACCAGATCCGGTGACGGGGACAGGAAGGGGACACACAATGGCTAGGAGGCAGATGGGGACGGACGTGCTGACCAACAGCTGACCAGATGATAACCCGCTGTAATATGCAATGTAAATAAAGGAGTATAAGAAGAAACTGTGTCCCGTGTATGATGTATCTCCCGGCGCACAGACAGAACATGACAACTGGCGACGAAGGGTGGGATGAAAAAAACCCCAAGCGTGTCTGGAGGCTTGAGTGCGCTGCGGAAAACGCCCACCGAGTGCCCACCTCGGCGGCGGAATAGCGTTAAACAAAGCGCCTACCGAGTGCCCACCTCGGCGGCGGAAGCGTGTGGCCAAAGAAAACGCCTACCGAGTGCCCACCTCGGCGGCAGAAGCGTGTGGCCAAAGAAAACGCCTACCGAGTGCCCACCTCGGCGGCAGAAGTGAAGGAAATTGCCCTACCTTGATGGGTGACTCAAGCGGTGGACCACGACTCCGGTGAGTGAAATCGCCGCCTAACTGGCCCCCCCCGCCGAAGAAACGAGCAGAAACGACCGAAATCTCGCTGAAAACGAGATTCCCGGCGGCCATCTTGAAGTCAGGCAATATTGACCAATCCCCTGCGAGGGATCATCGGCGGCCATTTTGAAGTCAGGCAAAGAGCCTGAAACAGCAAGTAAGCACTGACAAGCAACAAACAAGCATTGGCAAGCAACAAACAAACATTGGCAAATACAACGGCTGTAACAAAAAAGCATTGGCAAATGCAACAGAAGAAAAAAAAAGCATTGGCAAATGCAACAGATAGACAATAATGGAGCGGCCGTTTTAGGGCCAAATAACGTCGAAAAAGAAGGTAATGAGAAAGGAAAGACGACGAGAAGTAGTAATAAATAAAACAAAAAGCCGGAAATAAGGAGAATAAAGGGGCATATTAAGGACAAGAAAGGACAAAGACGACCAAAGGGACATTTTGAAGGGGACATTCAAGGAAAGGCCATAGGAAAAAGGAGAGCAGCCATTTCAAAGCCCGGCAAAGGGCAAAGAAGAAGAAGAACATAAGACAAGGTGAATAAAGGAGAACGCGAGCAAGAAGAAAAGACGGGAAGAAAAAGAAGATAAAGAAGAATAAAGGATAAATAACGAAAAAAAAAAAGCGCACAAGAGGAAAAAGAGCAATAAGGCAAAGGAAGATGATGGTGCAATAAGAAAAGAGATTACGAGAGAATAACAAAATGACAAATAGAGAAAGAGAAAGAAAGAAAGAATATATACACATATAAGAAAAAAGAACAAGAGAGTGGAAGAAGTCGGAGAAGGCTAATTAAAAGACAGAAAAGAGACACAACAATATAAAGAAAGAAACAAAAGGAGAGAAAGTAGAACAACAAAGAGAAATAAAAGGACAAAGATCGCACAAGGACGAAGAAAGAGCAAAGGAGAAGTTACAAGGCAATAAAGAAAAGAAGAAAGAGGAGTAAAATAACGAGGAAAGAAGGGACCAAAGAAACAGGAAAGAGAAAAGGAGAACATAAAAGAAAAAGAGAGAAAAAGGAGACACAAAGACAACAAAAAAGGGACAGAGACACAAGGACAACAAAAAAGGGACACAAAAGAGACACAAGAGAAAAGACAAGGAGAGCCTAGAAAAGGCTAAAAGAAAAGGAGAATAACAAATGAAGAAGGAGAAAAAAAGGACACAAAAGGGACACAAGAGAAAAGGACAAGGAGAGCCTAGAAAAGGCTAAAAGGACAAGGAGAATAACAGAAGAAGAAGAAGAAAAAAAAGGACACAAAAGGGACACAAGAGAAAAGGACAAGGAGAGCCCAGAAAAGGCTAAAAGAAAAGGAGAATAACAGAAGAAGAAGAAGACAAAAGGGACACAAGAGAAAAGGACAAGGAGAGCCTAGAAAAGGCCAAAAGGACAAGGAGAGCCTAGAAAAAGGGGTAAAAAGGGGTAAAAAGGAGCAACACGGAAAGACATACCGCAGGAGAAAGAGCAGCAAAGAAAAAAAAAAAAAAAAAAAAGAAGAAGAAAGGACAAAGACATGCAATGAGCAGAGCGGACAAGCGCCACCAAGGAAACAAAGGCAAGAGGCACCTCAGGGCCAGGACCAAAGGTGTTGAGACAGAATGAATATAGAGACAAGACAACAAGTTCTCCAAAGATTCACTGGCGGTGACGAAAGTGAAAGGATAGATGATAACGGCTGCCGACGAACAACAACGAATAACAAGAAATAGATAGTATTTCAAGGACAAAGAAGGCAGAGGAAGAAGAAATGGCAGCGACAACGGCAGCCACATGGACGGTGGAAGATAGAGGACAAGGAAGCGATGGAGACATTAGATTCATGAAGAAATGTAGAATGACAAGTACTCTCTCTCTCTCTCTCTCTCTCTCTCTCTCTCTCTCTCTCTCTCTCTCTCCCTCTCTCTCTCTCTCGTTCGTTCACCCCTTCCATATAATTGTGAATGAGGACTATGGTAAATGTGTCACGAACTTTTGTTTGCAACAAGGGGGGAGGTGTCGTGACCCGACAGTGTGGGCAATGGACAGTGGGGCATTAGGACCCTGTGGGGCCTCAGGCAGAGTGACCAAGTCACCGGACACCAGATCCGGTGACGGGGACAGGAAGGGGACACACAATGGCTAGGAGGCAGATGGGGACGGACGTGCTGACCAACAGCTGACCAGATGATAACCCGCTGTAATATGCAATGTAAATAAAGGAGTATAAGAAGAAACTGTGTCCCGTGTATGATGTATCTCCCGGCGCACAGACAGAACATGACAATATGAAAGTCTGCTTGCTAGGAAATGTACTCCATGTTAAGACTACCAATCGTAAATTTGTGGCGCTGGCGCTACATTTGGCAAAACGTAGGGTCTCTTTGCATTGGGATAGTCGACCTGCACCTAAATTGACACGCTGGTTACAAGATATACCATACTGTCGTTCGTGATCAGCTCACCTGTTATGCAGAAGAGCTACCAAGTGCGTCCTGGCCGCGGGACATTTGGGCCCCCTTCACTGCCTATATGCTGACCAACGCTGCTGACTAAAGACATTCAAACTACCTGAATTATATGATTTACTTGCTTTCAGATGTACCTGTATTTTACTGCTACCCTGTTTTTGCATGATATTATATTAACTGGCTACTATGTATTCTGTATGAATATGACAATGATGTATTGTTATCTCTGTTGGTTATATTATGTAAAATTTCCATGAAAAAAAGAAATGGGGTAGTGTAGGCCGGTTGTGGTAGGGGTTTATCCTTATCCCCCATTGTTGAAATATCAGCGATTTGCTCATTATCTTCTTTGATGTTTATTTTGTAGTCCATGTTGTTTTGGTTGCCTCTCATCCTTGGGGTTTATCAACATAAAAACATGATATGCATGCTAGATCTGCTGGGTTCACCTCTTCCAAATTTTTTGTAGCATGAAGTAGTTGCATTATGTTCGCTTTGTTTAAAATGTCTACTTCCACCCTGGATTTGTATTCTGGCTGAAATATTATACAGTTGTTTATTTTCTAAAGCCCTTTTGTGCTGAGATCGCACCCCTTTAGTTTGTGCTTGTGGCGTTGCGTTAGTGTTCAAGTTTGTGTCACACGGCCTGTTTTCTAAGGGCTCTCTGGGCTCCATAATCATCCTTGTTATGCTGTAGACAGGCTTTATCCCTGTGGCCAGTGATTTATGGGTTTGTGTTTCTGATGGGCCTTTTGCTGCTACAGAGGGACTTGGATTGTAGGGGCCTTTTTCGTCCTCTGTTGGTAGGTAGCTTTATGCTGACTCAGTTTCTGCCAAGATTGGCTCAGTTTCAAGTTGTGTTTTAAGGTTCTGTTACTGTACAGTGAGGATGGTTTTTGGAATGCTGTCTTGGTGTCACATGATTGGAGTTTGCTTGTGCGCTTACTTTTAGCTAGTCAGAGTGTTTCAGATTGCCTGCCAAGGGGTAGGCCTTCTTTTTCTCCCGTTTGTATTGTTGCTGCCTGAAATATCTCCTCTTCCATTGTTATTGGTGGTGCAAGTAAGCCGCTGAAAATAGTTTTTTCTGTTTGTGTCGATGTTTTATGAGTTTATTTCTCTGCCTAAGCTTTCAATTTTGCAGGTCGTTGAGAGACTGACTGTTGTTGGTCAGCCTGGAATTGATCTGTTATTAGCCCTATGGCTGGATGCCCTTCAGATGGGCCAAGTATCCTAGCTTTCTTGTTTCTGTCTTTCCTTCTTTCTTTGCAGCAGATTTGTTTTTTGTTTGGGCTTACGTTGCCGTCTCTTCTGAGAGTGAAGAGGCTGAATCTACTGCTGCCACTGTGGTGGATGGTTCTTGATCGCTGGTTGCTCCTGGTGAAAGGGCTACCATTTGGGCAAGACCATTTAGTCAGTATGTTCTGGTCGAGTGCATCTGCCCTTGATTACTCTGTCTGGCGACGGCGTTTCTTGGGCTGAAGTTTTGTTTTAGGTCCATTATTAGGTCGTCTAGCATGGTTGGGAGAGTGACTATTTTGTCCAATATTGGAGCGCAGGTGCAGTCTGCTTGTGCGGGGACAGCTGCTTGAGCATGGTTTATCAGCCCATTCAGGTCTGCCAGCTTGTCATTGAGTCGCTTCATCCCTGGTGGTCTAGTGGAAGAGCAGCCTGCTCTTCTGCTATTCTGCTCTGCTCTGTGTCCTCATTCCTTCTTTCTTTTTCTTTTATTGATCTTTGCCTCTTTCTTTCCCTTCTTTGCCCCCTGCCTCTTTCTTTGCTCTTTGACGCCTCTTTCTTTCTTGTTTTACTTCTTATTCCTTTCCCCCTTTTCTCTTTTTTCCTTTTTTCTCTTTTTCTTTCTTTTTTCTTTTCTCCTTTCTCTCTTATTGCCTTTTTCCCCTTACTCCCTCCTCACTTCTTTCTGCACTCCCTACTCAGCTGGCCCCGAGGCCCTCCCCCAGAATGTCCCTCCCACCTCCCAGCTGATCACCCTCCCTTGACCCCTCCTTAATTTCGGCCGCTGCGCGCCAAGAAGAGCAAGACCTCTGACCTCCTAGTCAGTATGTTTGTTCTCTTCCCGTGCAGCTCTACCATTAAGGGTCTGCCCTGAAGCTCAAACCCGAGCTCCCCTGATAGGAGTTTGAGGACCTCCTCCACCCACAGGCTCCCGCCTGTGCCTCATCCCTGGTGGTTTAGGGGAAGAGCAGCCTGTTCTCCTGCTATTCGACTCTGCTCTGTGCCCTCTTTGCCCCTTCCTTTCTCTTTTTTTTGTTATTTCCCATTTTGTTTCTATTCCTTCTTCTCTACCTCGTTCTTTGATCTTTGCCTCTTTTTTTCTAGTTTGGCTTCTTATTCCTTTACCCCTTTTCTCTTTTCCTCTTTTTGCTTCTTTTATATTTTACCTTTTCTCTTTATTTTCTCTTCCTCGATCCGCTCTCCCTCTCCCCATGCTCCTACTGCCCCCACGGCCCCTCCCCTCTGTGCGCCGCTCCCACCTCTCAGCTGGTCATCCTAAGGCATGCCAAAGGCAAGCCCATCTGTGCCTGTCTGTGACCCGACTGCGACCAGTGCCCAGGACCCTGGTCCTCCGAACTCCCCGCCGCTACCACCCAGCACTCTCCATGCTCTCAACCCCGGACACAACAACAACTGATAACGCTTGATGCAGAGTGGCGCCCAAAGCCCGATCTCCTGCCGACACTGTTGCTGCACCTTCACCCACCTGCGGATCCCTGCAGTAACCCCCAGCCCACAGGACGCCAGCTCACACAAACGACTGAAATGTATCCTCCAGTCCTCAACATATGCTCCCTACTCCGATACACCACAGAAATCTGGGAACTCCTCAACAACAAACACACGCCCAGCATCAACTTTCTCCCAGAGACCTGGACTAACTACAGCTTCGGACCCGACATCGCAACTGCCATACCCGATGGATACAAGATTGTGAGGAAAGACCGCCCCACCAGCCTAGGAGGGAGCCTCGTCATCATCCACAAAAGCTCCCTCTACACAACAACCACTGACTAGGATGACGTTTCGGCCTCCATGGAGCACATCCACTTCCAGAACCAGACCAACCCCAGAACCATGCTCTACTGAACCCTCGTCTACAGACCACCCATCTCCCATGCCCTGTTTACCAACACAATCGCTGACTTCACCGCACTCCATGCCTTCACCTACTCTGAGACCTCAACTTCCCCCTGGACAACTGCGATGACCCCAACACCACCACCCTCCTAGAGAACCTCACCAACATAGGACAGAAGCAACTGGTCTCCACCCCCACTCACACAGCTGGACACACACTTGACCCCGTCTTCACAATGGGAAACAACATCTCCTTTAGACACACCACAGAACAGCTCTGGACAGACCACCACTGCATCCACCTCTCTTTTAGAAAACACATCGCTCACAAGCACACGCGCTGCCCCCAACACAGACTCTGGAACAAAGTCTCCAAGTAGGACTTTACCTCTGTCCTCACTTGCAGCCCACCCCCAAACTACGACACACACCAACACTGCAGCAAGCAACCTATACCAATGGATCCTCAACTGTACTAACACAACTGCCCCCCTCCAGAAGACCACACAACGACATGACAAGAAAGCAAACTGGTTCACCAAGGCACTCCAAGAATCCAAGCGCTCCTGCCAGCGGCTGGAAAAGACTTGGAGAAACAGCAAAACTCTGGAAACACGTGCTGCCTACAAAACCGCCACCAAGGCACACCACCAACTCATCAAATCCACAAAGAAGAATTTCCTCCAAGACAGAATCCTCTCCAACACCCAAAACTCCAGGGAACTCTGCTCCATCATACTGTTATATGGCCATTAGGGTCATTCTTGACATTGCTAAGTTAGCATGAGCTTTTGCTGCCATGATGCTGCATTTGCGAACATTACTACATGACTTTATCTTGCAAGACTCTGTTTATGCCTTTCACATGAGAACTGTCTGCTTTTTATGTTCTCTGGTAAGTTCCTGGAGTTTAGTCTGAACACGATGTGCAAGGTCGATAAACAATGCCCCTTGTTATTCTGTTCTGGTCAGTCCATAGCACCTAGACAAAACATGCTACACACAGCTGCACTGCTAGAGACTCATGCTTTGATATTATGGGGATGCATGTTGTTTTAACACACACTTGGAGAGAGCCCTTTCCATGGAGAAGAGCTACGCTTTTCTTATGATGTAAACCTTACATATAGGCTTTAAGGTATGGGGTCTGCTGCAAAGGCCAGAGATTGTCTTTTATATAATAAACTTCTTCCAGTCAAGGGGAGGGTGGTTAGGCCTTATAGACCTTTTTCCACTATCTTTATAGAATGACATCCGCCTTCGTACTCTATGGAAATGTAACAATTCCAATTGTTCTGAGTGTATGCATTTTGCTGCTGGTAGTGGCCCGTATACTGTATTATACAGCTTGATAGTTAAAATAAACATTTTGTACTATTACAGTTGTAGTGTAGCTCCTATTTTCCCAATAGGCTCTGCGCATTGGAATAGTACCTACAGCAGTAAAGGCCTAGGCCAGACGTTAACTAGGTCTACTACTGTTGATACTAGACTTAATTTTTGGGTTTGCCAGCTAAGCTCAGAGTTCGCTAGAAACTTTCTCGAATGTTCAAGGAAGGATTAACTCCCCTGATTAGACAAGAAGGGATTTAGTTTCTGACAACCATAGAACATGACAACTTTGCTCTCCCCTAATCAAGAGTCAATCTCAAGAGTCGTGTGAGCACAAGGCAATTATTTTACTCAGTCAGTACGTGCATTCTTAGTCTCATCAGAATGTAGAGAAAAGGAGGAGACGGGCGTGTTCAATAAAAGATGTTATTTATTGATCAGTCTCTTTTCTCGTACAAGAGAAATGGATCGATATTATTGCAATACTTATAGTTAAGTAAAGTGCATACATTAAAAGCAATAGTATAAAATAATACTGTAAAAACATTGATATGGTTTCTGAGCCATATGATGTTTAAAATGATTAAAATATATTTACATACACATATACATTTGACTAAACGTACTCAACTGGTGTTTCTAAATACGCCTACCCCGTGTACCTGACCTAAGTCTAATACGTGGGCGGGAATAGAAAGTTACAGTTTAAGTTAAGTTTGTTTTTGCCAAGTGAATAACTAAAGAATTCTCTAGGAGGGGTTATTCAGTTCTGTACCTGGAATTTAGGATGAATGAGGAATGGTATCTCTTTCTCTGCTCTCGATATTCCAGGCTGCCTGCGAGGGCTGCCCAGAAGCGCCGGTGCTGGGTCTCTCGGCTTGAGATAGCAGCGCGTCTCTCAGCGCGTCAGGAAGGCGGGGCTGCTGCCTGCGGGGTCTGCTTCTGCTCTCGGCTTCGGCAAGTATGGCTGCTCCGTCTTGTCACCACGCGTGTGTTTGCATAGGGCAAGGTCGGCAATATTTATACCTTAAAGGTGCCGGGATTGACGTAAGGATGGACATAGGTACGTCAATAAAGATGTCATACGACTTGCTCGTTAGCACATTCTTTACTAAAGTTCTCTGTGAAATCAAAACAATGGCCGCACGGATTATAGGTTTGATTTGTTATGAGAACGTCGTATGCCTTATCAGGGGCTGGAGGAATGTCGCTTGTCTAATTAGATCTCAAGCGTTATGACCTAATCAGATAACACGTTCCTGTGCCGTAGTGTGACTGCGTCAGATAACGGTATCTGCATCATGGGGGATTTCTTGCCTCATGGGCTGACTGTTAGTTAACTAGCTAGGTAGGTTAACCAGAATATGGTCAGGAATAGGGGGATCGATTCAGAACCTATAGAAATACACGACACCCACTCCACGCTAACTATGGTCATATCTACTAATCTATGCATAGTATAACATAGTACAACATACTATAGAGTATAGTGTATACCTTACCACCCCAAAATACATAAATGCATTTTGAAATTTTCAAATATACTGAAAAATTGCAGTCATATATATTGTATACACTTAAGCTATGAATTAAATGCAAAAGTAAACACGCATTGTTATGTATTATTGCTTGTTGGTATATGAGAAATACACATGAAATGGCTCTTAATATGGCTATACAGAAAAAAAAGTCGAAACCATTTCATCACATAAAATATATTGTGAACATACCAGCGGGCAGCTAAAGTCTATATAAAGTCTATAAAGTATCTAAAAAAATAGAAATCTTAGTTCTCTAGGAATAGTTTCTTACTTTAAGCAGAAGGTCAGTGTCCCGGGGAAAAATATATTGAAAAATATTTTAAGGGCTTGCTGAAAAAATTTGCTGTCCGTGAACTGGATTGTAATTGTTCATGTGACTTTATTTTTTAAGTTGAAGGCCGGATTCAGGGAACGCCGTGTGCGAGTTTACTCAAAAGTCTCTATTTCTGTTCCGGAGAGAACATCATATCATTCAGGCTTTCGAAAAAACTGTCAACAGCTTCATGGGAAAGTTCCACTAAGTCGGAAATAGGGGTAACCATGCATTCATGCGCATGATTGTCTGCATTGACATTCTGATTTGCATTGCTGACAGAAGGTCGTACCTGTTCGATGCTGCTTTCATCTCGTACTTCACTACTCTTCAATCGCAGTGGTGAAGATTCCAGGAATGCCGTCATCAGAATTGGCAGCCTTTGAGGGCAGCACAGTGCGTGAACCTTGGTAGGAACCAACAGTGTATCTGCATCCACCGGCGCATCCGATTGTAGCGTCAGACAGGTGTCTAACACGCATTCTTCTCCGCATAGCAGACACCTTAGTACAGGTAAAACACACCTTTGCCACATTGGTCGAAATGATAGAAACCAAGTCATGTTCAGGTCTCTAAGCCGGGAGAGTCCCAGGATTTTTGATATCCGGTCCCGGTATCCAATGGCTAGGATCGTATCTTCCATTGTCGCGAGAGTTTGATCTGTGACATGGGTTGCCATATCGAAAAATAAGGACTAGGAATAGGATTCCTGCAATTAGTCCTAGGATTAGGGGAAGTCTGCCAAAAATCGAATGGACGAAATCTGGAAAAATACCCAGTATGGCTTTGAATGGTGTTAATGCCATCGAAAATACTGTCTTAAATACCTTTGAGACCCCTGTGGTATCAGAAATATTTAAGATTTCGCTCAGGATTTCCGCGAAATGTACGGGGGAATTGGTTGATAATAATGTATGTATCTCTGCAGTCGTCCTTGCGACTTGTAGATCATACGTTTCTTTTGATGACGTGAGCCTTGTAGGCGTCTGAAGAAGCACTGTTTTCATTTTGCTTAAAGTGTCTATTCGAATAGAAGTAATTTTCAAACTGGGCCATGCCCTCGCCTCCCTGTCTGGAAAGGAGCTGGGGAACAAAGAACGTCCACAGCACTTGACCTTCGCCGTCGTAGTGACGAGATAAGGAGTCCCGGGCATAAGACTACAACATCTGCGGTCTACAATAAGAATGTAACTCCCATTATAGAGTCTTTGAAAGAATGGTTCTATTTCAGTTGCAGGTGCGCCTTGCTGGTGACATGAAAGGTTGTATGAATTCCCTTCACAGGCTCCGTGCAAACTAATACCGTTACACAGAAGCGTGCCGCTTAGTGACATAGCACAATTGTTGCCACTAAGAAACACTTTCTGTCCTTTGTTACTGACACATGCATGTGAATAGGGCAGGTTCCAAGTTGTTTTAAGGTACCCCTTTCCCAATTTCTCGTACATGCCAGCCTGTATATATTTTTGGCAGTATTGAAACCTGAAGGTTGAGATTGGAATATTTATGATTCCGTGGATTATCCATTCACTGACAGGTCGTTCTGACATTGTCAACGGTAATCTTTCTAGTTTTTCAATGCTCAAGATTGTATAATCAGCACCCTTCTGCGCCATACCGATTTGTCTATCAGTAAGGTTAAAGATTTGGAATAGTGACGTAGTGTTGATTAAACGCCAAGGCACATAGCCTGAACGCAGATTTTGTAACGTCCAGCCAAGCTGTACGATAGAACGCAATTGTGACTGACCATGTTGTAATAACAGTAAGTCTTGCGATAATATATCGATTGCTGAAGACACAATGCTGTCCAATGAAAAAATTCTGGAGGACAGAGTCATTAACCCATTGTCCACTACAGAAAGTGATTTTTCCAAATTAATACGGTCAATTTCCCGTATTCTTTCTGCTGTCTCAATTTGAGTAACCTTCCAGGCCTCATTGTATGCTGCATATACAGAGGCTGCTATGAAACGCTTTTGACGCTGTTTGCGTGGTCCCATTATGAAATCACGCAAGTCAGCACCATCAGTAAGTAAAGTTAGGTGTTGCTTAATTTCAGGCAGTGTGGAAGTTTGTAGCCATTGAAGGCATAATTTGCCCACACTGTAGGTTGTTATTATCCCTGGGTGATGTCTTTGGGGATATCTAGGGTCTGGCCTGGTCATTTTGAAACCCTGTGTTTTATTCAGGAATCTATCTTGACAGTTATTTGTATCTGTGGGCCAGATCAACCATTGTTTCCAATCAGGATGTGTTCTGTTTTGGTTAAGTATATGGTTTATGTCTATTTCTTCATCTGTATCAGAGTTATTGCTAAACATTGTTGGCTTTGGAATAGACGGGTTATTTAAATCTTTGATTTTGGCTAAGCCAAGACAGGTGGTTTGTTGAACAGTGTCATTTAAAAATATCATTTGTTCTGGGATCATGCAGGCTCTAAACAAAGCTTCTAAACCCTGTACTTGCCATTCTTTTGTGCCCCAAACACTTTTCAAATCAACATTTTTGTCCCAATAATCGAATCCAAAAGTATTCATTTTTTCAAAGAATGAATCAGAATAAATCAATTTTGTGTTGGTTATCATGGTTTTGGTCCCTGTCTTGTTTGACAATTTATAATAAAATGTTTCAGCATTACTAGTGTTAAAACCTTGAAAGTATGAATATTTGTCATAAACGGTTCTAGAGCTCCCTTTTGGAGGTGTAGCACAATGTTCCCATTGATTAAAATTTAAAACATTTCTAGGTTGTGCAGATTTATGCAAGAAATGGTTACCATAGTGGTTATAGCAATACATACTATCATAATTTGTAGAACCTTGCAAATAATCATGTTTTGTAAATTTAGCAGACATTACTAAGTCAGACATCATATTGTTTATACTTTCAAAGTCCCAATCATCAGCAAATGAGTTTGGTTTTGCAAAGTCACTCAAAGAGATCTTAATTTGGTGTGGATATTTCAGGATCTCGACCGGACCATAAATTTCATAGTCAGTGTTGTCCCAGGCTACCCCACCAGGTATTGGAATTGCTGTGAAGTTGGCTGAAGAAAGTTCTGAAGAAAGTTCTCGTTTCTCGACGTGTGAAGATGTGTGTGGTTTGAGGACCAAGTTGATGTTCTGACTTGCTGTGTCCATTTTAGCATATTTTCCTTCAATGAAGCGTCCCAAAGTAAATACCATGATGAGCCAAAGTATGAGGATAAATGCACCAAAACCCACCCAAAATTCAATCCATGGAGAAATCAGATATGTTTCTTTTAGTTGTTTCAAAAGTTCCTTCGCTTTGTCTTTAAAGGATTTTGATGATGGCTGTGTCTTTTGTTCGCTGAAGCCTTCAGAGGAATCATCGAAGTTGATGAAGTAACCGGATGCAGTTCTGTCAATTGTTCCAATTGGTTCAGGATTTTTGTTTTTTGCATTTTCACTTGGTACTTCAGTATAGATTGGTGTGTCTCTGCTAAATGTCTTTATTTGGGTTTTCAGAGGTCTAAGTTCTATTGCATTGTTGCATAGTCCTTGTTGTTCTTCTGTAGGCGTTTCGAATGTGATGAGCCTCTTTGTTAGGACCTCTGTACTGGTAGCAAACCTTGGTGTTCTGCTACTTATTGGGAGTCCACTTGGCCTACTGTTTGTTATTGGCCACATGTTGTGGTTTTACCAGGTCGATGGATACAACTCGGTTCTCCTTTTTTCCAGCAAGTGGCGGTAGTACAACTGATCTTGTCCCGTTGACAGACAAGACAGGAACTGCTTTTCTGTAAGAAGGCCCAAATTCCTTCTTTACCGCGATCTTCTCCCTGACTAGATCCCCGACTTTTGGAATCCAGACAGGTCTTGCTGGGACAGGTGGTGATTCTTCAGTGGTTGTTGGCTGTTGTTTCAACTGTATGTTGCTCAGGTCTTTTCTTGTTTTGTTTAAGTCCTGCAAAATAGCCAAACGGTCTTTGACATCAAAGCTTTTTTCTGTTACCACTGAAGTCTGACTATCAAGGTCAGAGATCAACATCCTAGTTCCGAATAATAATTCGTACGGACTGAATCCCTTCAGAGAATTTCTTGGCAAGTTATTTAGACTACGTTGGACACTTATTAGATGTTTGACCCACCCAGCTCCCGAACCTAATATCCTTTCTATTATAAATTGCTTTCTGTCTTGGTTTTTTCTTTACACCATCCCATACCCTCAGGAAGGAAGTGAGAAGATTCCCGCTGGGCTGTGCTCATTTGGTCATTCTTTTCCCCCCCAGGCTGGATTGCCTGAGAAAAAGAAAAAAATGGTCGAACGTAGCATGCTCTTAGCGTATATGCCATTTAGACTCGCAAATCTTGTATAACAGTCCGGACGTCAGCTGAGTGCTGTGGATCTACATTATAAGTGGGAACTAGCCTGTATATGTTAATCGCAAGCCATTCTTTTTGCTGGTAACATTATCTGCCTTGATACGACGAGGTATTAAACTGCTTCTCTCCCCACTGCGATCTCTGTTGCAGTTTGGGCAGTTTTTTACAAAGATGGTAAGATGGAGGCTCATGCCTGGCCACCAGTACCGTGATTGTAAATCTTCCAGAGAATCTTTTAATTTAAGGTGTCTGTGACCCTCGCCCATGTGTGCGTCTGCGATTAACAAGTTTCTCCTGTCCTTGTTTGGAATCACTCTATCCCCCACTCCAGGGATTCGAGCAAAAGGGACGGAGTTTGCATCGATTATGTATGTATAATTGAGTGGATAGTTGATCGGTAACGCTGAGCAGTCGCCTTTTGATGACGTTTTCACCGCCAGCAATGTTTCACCGTCAATGTATTTTAATGTATGCTTTTTTCGATCTACGGGAGCCGATTTAGTGGCTGCCGCTGCGGCTGTCTCAGCCAATGAATTCCCCACAACGTGAACGCCATCACGTTGATGACTCAGTGAGTGAGTCACGTGAGTCTTTGGTAGTTCTTTCTTCAAAAGAGCTACTTGTTCCCAGAGAAGTCTCTGCTTTATTGGTGCACCTGTGTCATCTTTGTAACCGTTCTGAATCCATGTCTGCAAATCCTTGTTATATGCTTTGACGCAGAAATATGAATCTGACACTATAAGTGTCGGGAATTCGCGATCCGCATTATCTAGCGCCATTTTCAAAGCTATTATTTCAGTTTGCATTTCTGAATTTGTTTCTACTGAGTGTGATTTTGTTAATAGAGGTCTTAGTTTACCTCCGCGCCACACTTCTTTTGTGATCTCACATGTGGGATTGTATGCATGTTCTCCCCAAACGGAGGGTTGAGCATGTCCGTCTGTATAGATTACACAGGCGTAATGTCGTAGAGGCAGAATGTCGATTGGCAGAGGATACGTTTTTTCATTTTTTAGATTTTTTAATTCTTCTAGTTCTTAAAAGACTGTCAACCAGGCAATACTTGATAATTCATATCCTCCGTACTGGATTTTCAGATGGGCAATTCTGGATTTTTTGAAGTTGAATTTGTAACCCTCTGCAGCGAAACCAAGTATTATGGTGTTCACTCTTTTCAAGTGAGTTTCCAAGTCATCATCTGTTAAGTAAATGTCATCGACATAAGATAATGCTTCATCATCATATTGTTGTAGTAATTCTGTTACTCTCGCTGAGAATACCCCCGGGCTATTCTTGTACCCCTGGGCTAACCGACAGAATTGTTTTTGAGTGCCATTTACTGAGAAAGCTGTTAAATATCTGCTCTCTGGTGCTATGTTTTGACAAAAGAATCCGTTGGAGATGTCCAAGGTAGTTTTGTATTTTTTGCGCACTATGTTATTCATTAGTGCAGCACTGTGTGAGTTTTGCACTGCAAAAGTTTTGCAACATGTGTTAAGGTGTCGGTAATCCAAAACTAGACGGTATGAATTGTCTGGTTTGGAGACCGGAAACAAAGGATTGTTCATTTGTGAGGTGCAAGTTTCAATCACCCCCTGGTATTCTAGCTGATCTAGTATTTCATTTACTTGTTTTTTAGCTTCTTGCTTAATTGGGTACTGCCTTTGTGCAGTTGGTTGTGATTTTAACTGGATTTTGTGAGGAGGAGAATCCTCATCCCATCCTACATGATTTTTATATAAAGCAGGTGCTAAGGCCACTGCCCACTTTCTAGCAAGTGTGTATTTTTTATGAATCGGGATTTGATTCGAGAAGGCAGGCATAATTACTTCTTCGCCATGAGGGCACTCCCTGACAAACTCTGGTGGCCAGTCTTTTTCAGCTAGAAGTATGTCATAACCCTTTGAGAGGTTATCCCAAAATAGTCCCCTTATTTTCCTAGTCTTATCTCCCTCTATACTTAATGTTATCTCGTATATTTTGTGGGGCTTGCTAACTCTGGTATCTGCAGTTTCCACTTGAAGGTATTCATTCGTGTCCACTGTCTCCAGATGATCCATAAGGACTTTGCGAGCTATGCTCACCTCTGCTGCGCTGTCTAGCATTGTCTGAGCCCACTCTCCGTTTTTCAGTTGTGTCCTCAGTATTCTCGGCATTGTTAACTACCTTGATACTGGCTACCTTCTTTTTTGGAAATTGTGATTTCTTTTTCAGTTGAGCAGGTTCCTTGTCTTTGGACTTGGCGTGCTCTTCTGATCGTCCTCTTCTTTCCGATTTCTGCGAGGAATTCTGAAAAGATTGAGAGGGACGTGTATCAATGTCTTGATATCTATCAGGTTTTTTAATATTATCCCTATTTCTAAGGTTATATCTATTCCCAGAGGGTTCACTCTGAGGTGACCTTTGTCTCGGGTTTGGAGATTTCTCTCTTCGCCTAGGAGACCTTCCTCTGGACTGGAATTTCTTTTCTTTTGGATTGGATTGTTTGTTCCCATCCCAGTTCTTTTTTGGTGAATTATTATTATTATTAAAAAACATTTTTTCTGGACTTGTAGTCAGTTGCGGTTTTACTGGTATTTCACCTAGACTATCTCTGCCTAGTTCTTCATAGGATTTTTCTATGATTCTGGCAATTTCAGCTGGTTGGTCTGCTATATCTGTCTCTTTTAACCTCTGGCGGATCGCCACGTTTGCTGCTTCACCCTTTATGTTGGCTAGTAATTTAGCCGATACCTGCTTGAAGTCTTTTAGTAATTTCATACCAAGAGTTAAAGCAGGTTCTGGACCGTATTCATCTTGAATTTGTTTTAGCACATCTGGTATTACCGAAATGGATGGAACACCATGCGTTTTTGTGTAGATGGAAGCAAAGACTGTACCCCAAGTGTCACAGTCCTCAATGTGTGGTGCGATTCCCATTGGGAGACATATAGTCAGAATCCTGTGTTTTTCTAATGGGGTGGTGTCAGGAAACACCGCCTCTATTTGGGTAATTTTCTGTGCCAACCAGAATGGTATTTGTTCCCGTTTAGCTGGAACTTTACCTAGGCAGGATTGGATGTTCTGTGGTGTAATTTTATTTGTGTTCCCCTGGTGAGGGGTCAGCTGTGGAAGTTTAATCGCTGGCTGAATTGTTGAAGTCCGCATTACATACTGAACTAATTGTCTGTGAATTTTTAGTAGTTGTTTTAGCTGTATTAACAGCTCTGCTGCAGGCATTCTTTCGATGTCTGGATATGGTGTGTATCCGGCTAAGACCGGCCACGTTGCTCCTGGTCTTCCTAAAGGACCGAGCCTTGTAATGTGATTATTATGTTTTAGGGCGCCATCAAATAAGAGCAAATGCTCTTGGAATTTGAGTGGTACTTCCACCTCCTCGAAAGGAGTGTATTCATTAGGAGGTTCCTCTACTTTGTAATAGTGGAAGTACTTTGTTATAGTATTAGCTGCTGGAAAATGTATCCATGTATAGTATACCTCTGTCTGCCGATATTCGTGTGCCTCGATTACGAATATGACTGTGCCACCTCTAGGTGTCAGTCCATTTTCTATAAGTTTTAAGGTTATAGATCTCCTTTTGGCGACCGGAATGAGTATTATATCCGCGTCTGCTGCTTGCATGGTAGCATCAGCATCTGCTATTTCAGTAGCTAATCTAGTAACCTCTCGTTCTTCATCGCTGTCCATTTTGCTGACAGGATGGTATTATGTTTATTTGCAGATCAGGTTTCTTTATGGAAACAGAGATTAGATGCACAATATTTTGGAACACTGTTTATCCTTCAACGTTGACTTAGACCAAGAACCATACATAGGAGTTCCCTCCTGCGAGGTTTTGGAGGATATTATAACCTTTCACCCACTCCAGACGTCTTTGGAGTATTTGGGAAAAGGGGTCTGAGTGAGAAAGCACGACTGAGTTACTCTAAATGTCTTACGTTAGTTTTATCGCCCTTTCCAAATGCGTTGGGCGCCATGTAGTGTAGCTCCTATTTTCCCAATAGGCTCTGCGCATTGGAATAGTACCTACAGCAGTAAAGGCCTAGGCCAGACGTTAACTAGGTCTACTACTGTTGATACTAGACTTAATTTTTGGGTTTGCCAGCTAAGCTCAGAGTTCGCTAGAAACTTTCTCGAATGTTCAAGGAAGGATTAACTCCTCTGATTAGACAAGAAGGGATTTAGTTTCTGACAACCATAGAACATGACAACTTTGCTCTCCCCTAATCAAGAGTCAATCTCAAGAGTCGTGTGAGCACAAGGCAATTATTTTACTCAGTCAGTACGTGCATTCTTAGTCTCATCAGAATGTAGAGAAAAGGAGGAGACGGGCGTGTTCAATAAAAGATGTTATTTATTGATCAGTCTCTTTTCTCGTACAAGAGAAATGGATCGATATTATTGCAATACTTATAGTTAAGTAAAGTGCATACATTAAAAGCAATAGTATAAAATAATACTGTAAAAACATTGATATGGTTTCTGAGCCATATGATGTTTAAAATGATTAAAATATATTTACATACACATATACATTTGACTAAACGTACTCAACTGGTGTTTCTAAATACGCCTACCCCGTGTACCTGACCTAAGTCTAATACGTGGGCGGGAATAGAAAGTTACAGTTTAAGTTAAGTTTGTTTTTGCCAAGTGAATAACTAAAGAATTCTCTAGGAGGGGTTATTCAGTTCTGTACCTGGAATTTAGGATGAATGAGGAATGGTATCTCTTTCTCTGCTCTCGATATTCCAGGCTGCCTGCGAGGGCTGCCCAGAAGCGCCGGTGCTGGGTCTCTCGGCTTGAGATAGCAGCGCGTCTCTCAGCGCGTCAGGAAGGCGGGGCTGCTGCCTGCGGGGTCTGCTTCTGCTCTCGGCTTCGGCAAGTATGGCTGCTCCGTCTTGTCACCACGCGTGTGTTTGCATAGGGCAAGGTCGGCAATATTTATACCTTAAAGGTGCCGGGATTGACGTAAGGATGGACATAGGTACGTCAATAAAGATGTCATACGACTTGCTCGTTAGCACATTCTTTACTAAAGTTCTCTGTGAAATCAAAACAATGGCCGCACGGATTATAGGTTTGATTTGTTATGAGAACGTCGTATGCCTTATCAGGGGCTGGAGGAATGTCGCTTGTCTAATTAGATCTCAAGCGTTATGACCTAATCAGATAACACGTTCCTGTGCCGTAGTGTGACTGCGTCAGATAACGGTATCTGCATCATGGGGGATTTCTTGCCTCATGGGCTGACTGTTAGTTAACTAGCTAGGTAGGTTAACCAGAATATGGTCAGGAATAGGGGGATCGATTCAGAACCTATAGAAATACACGACACAGTGACTCTGCCAATTCTTATTGTGGACAAGTACGAGTGAACAAGGGAAAATAGAGTTATGACTCACACATCTCAGTTTTATTCCATGGTGTGTACCCACTCAAATTTAAAACCAAACTGCATGTTTCAAACCACTTTAAGATGGGCCAACATGTTTTATTGCCACTCTTCTTTACAGCAATTTCTTCAGGGCTCGGGCCAGACTTCTCCTCACTGGATCTCAAATGTTTAACCACGGGTGACAGGTGGTGGCCCTCAAAACTCATACCGGCTCCCCACCATATTAAAAGGTTGTCCTTCACTCGTAAGACCCCTTTTGGCACAGACCCTTGCCATCTGAATACCGCGTTTTAGACGTGTATACCACTGTGTCTTATCCCAGCCTGGTCTGGCCACCACCTGTCACCGTGGTTAAAAATTTGAGATCCAGTGCATCAGAGTTTCATCGAATATCACACAAGTTGTCCGGTTATGCTTTTGAAAGCCTCCGATTACACGGAGCATGTTTGTTCCTTCAACCTACTTGGTTGGATGGCATCCCTTTTTTCTACTAATGATAGGGATGCTCTTTTGGAGGGAATCGCATTCCTAAGTTCACATACTTTGATTGATTTACCACCTCCATCATTTAACATTTTCCTGGAGACAACACTCTTTTGCTCGTCAAACAATAATAAAAATAAAAAAATCCAATTTGTTTTTCTAAACCGCCTTTGAACTCTGCTTGGCTTTTTGAACTCGGTTTTGGTCCTTTGTCTATCTACTATGACCTTATCAGGGGAGGGTGTTATATGGCCATTAGGGTCATTCTCAACATCGCTAAGTTAGCATGAGCCTTTGCTGACATGAAGCTCCTTTTCACATGTTACTACATGGCTTTATTTTTCAAGACTCTGTTTAAGCCTTTTACATGAGAGCTGGCTGCTTTTCACGTTCTCTGCTAAGTTTCTGGAGTTTAGTATGAACATGATGTGCATGGTTCATAAACTATGCCCCTTGTTATTCTGTTCTGGTCAGTCCCTAGCACCTAGACAAAACATGCTACATACAGCTGCACTGCTGGAGACTCGTGCTTTGATATTACGGGGATGCATGTTGTTTTAACACACACTTGGGAAGAGCCCATTCCTTGGAGAAGAGCTAGGCTGTTCTTATGATGTAAACCATACATCTAGGCTTTAAGGTATGGGGTCTGCTGACAAAGCCCAGAGATCTTCTTTTATATAAAGCCCAGAGATCTTCTTTTATATAATAAACTTATTCCAGTCAAGGGGAGGGTGATTAGGCCTTATAGTCCTTTTTCTACTGTCTTTATATAATGACATTCCACTTTGTACTCTATGGAATTGTAACAATGCTAATTGTTCTCAGTGTATGCATTTTGCTGCTGGTAGTGGCCCGTATACTGTATTATAGAGCACAATAGTTAAAATAAAAATGTTGGACTATTACAGTGACTCTGTCAATTCTTATTGTGGACAAGTACAATTAAACAAGCGAAAGGGTATGTCTTGCTAATGCGAATCCTGAGAGAGTCGGGAGTGTTATGTTCTGGATTGTCTATTCATTTGTAACTTTGTGAATTTGGAGGAGAACAAATGAGACACTATAGCTAGGCAGTTTGGGGATTTTGGGCACTAAGGTGGTAGGTTGGTACACCCCTATACACTTAGGTCCTGTTTTCCTGTACATAGTTCTGTGTAGGTGCAGAATCCCTGCAACAATACAGGAACTTGTCAAACCACAAAGCAAAACAGACATCCCACCCTCTAAAGACGTCTGCAACAGACTCCGCTCCTTCGTTCACCTCAAGATCAAGATGCTCTATGACAACTTGATGACCAAGACCTCTGCTCCACCGCAGCCCACGCCCCCAACGATGCCCCCAAACAGACCCTACTTACGTGGACCACACTTACGACAGAAGACACCATAAAGACCATGAAGAGCATTCACTCGGGTACACCTTCTGACCCCTGCCCCTTTCACATCTTCCACAGGGCCACCACAGCCATTGCACCAGAGTTACTCTCGACAATCAACTCCGCCCTTGAGATCGCCACTTTCCCTGACTGGAAGCATGTTGAAGTCATCCCCTTGTGAAGAAACCGTCCGCAGACCCAACTGACCTCAAGAATTTCTGGCCCATCCCACTGATTCCCTTCGCAGCCAAGTCATCGAGAGGGCCATCAACACCCAGCTAACACACTTCATCAAAGCCAACAGCATCCTAGAAAACTCCCAATCCAGATTCTACAACAACCGCAGCACAGAGACTGCCCTTCTCACTGCCACAGATGACTTACGCACTCTCCTCGACCAAGGCCAAATAACAGCCCTCATCCTCCTGGACCTTTCAGCAGCCTTCGACACATCTACTACCGCACACTAAACACCAGACTCCATGATGCTACATCCAAGGAAAGGACCTAGACTTGATCCGTTCATTTTTCATTGGCAGAACAGAGAGAATAAGACTCCCACCCTTCCTCTCTAAACCAACGGAGACCAGATGCGGAGTACCCCAAGGATTCTCCCTCAGCTCCACCCTCTTCAACATCTACATGTCCCCCTCACAACCATGTGCTCAACATTGTCTCCTATGCATATGATACCCAACTCACCTCTCCTTCACCAAGGGACCCAACATCACCAGGCACAACTTCTAAGAAGGGATGATAGCCGTCGCAACGTGGATGAAGAACAGTTGCCTAAAACTCAACTCCGAGAAAACAGAAGTCCTCATCCTAGGCTCCACTCCCTGAGCATGGGATGACACCTGGTGGACCCCGCCCTTGGAAAGCCACCCACCCCGTCAGACCATGCACATAACCTCAGCATCATATTGGACTCATCGCTTGCAATGAATCACCAGATCAATGTTGTCTCCTCTGCATGCTCCAATAATCAATCAATCAGGGATTTGTAAACACGCTAGTCACCTGTGAGGGTCTCAAGGCGCTGAGGGGGGCCGTCCGCAGATCTGTTTAACTGAAGAGCCAGATATTGAGGGTCTTCCTAAAAGTGTTCAGGAAGGGGGCGCATCTGATGTCTGCGGGTAGCTTATTCCAGGTCTTGGCTGCAATATGAGAGAAGGATCTTCCGCCTGGTCTGGCTAAGTGGATGCGCCGGATTTCGGCCAGTGCAAGGTTGGAAGATCAGAGGTTTCTTTTGGGTACGTGGAAGTTGATTCTGTCATTCAGGTGTTTGGGTCTGTTGTTGTGTAGGCATTTGTAGGCATGAATGAGGATTTTGAAAGTGACTCTTTTCTCCACGGGGAGCCAGTGGAGACTTCGTAGGTGTTGGCTGATGTGTTTGTGTCCGGGATGCCAAGGACGAGTCTGGCGGCAGTGTTCTGTGTTGTCTGGAGTTTGTGGAGTAGGGACTTGTTGATGCCGGCGTAGAGTGCGTTTCCTTGGTCCAGTCTGCTGGTGGTGAGTGCGTGGGTGACTGTCTTCCTTGACTGAGCAGGGATCCACTTGAAGGTCTTGCAGAGGATGCGGAGGGTGTTGAAGCAGCTGGAGGGGACGGCGTTGACCTGTCGGTTCATGGTGAATGATGAGTTGAGTACGATGCCGAGGTTCTTGGCGTGGTCTGAGGGAGTAGGTGGGCTTCTGAGGGCGGTTCGACACCAGGTGCTGTCCCGTGCAGAAGAGGTGGTACTGAAGACTTCTGTCTTCTTGGCGTTGAGCTTCAGGCAGCTGTTGGTCATCCAGACTGTGATGTCTTGTATTCCTTTCTGGAAGTTGAGTTTGGCAGTGGTGGGGTCTTTGGTGACGGAGAGGATGAGCTGGGTGTCATCGGTGTAGTATACGATGTTGAGGCCGCGTTGTCGGACAGTGGCTGCGAAGGGGGCCATGTAGAAGAGTGTGGGGCTCAGTGATTAACCCTGTGGGACTCCGCAGGTGATTTCCATGGGGTTGTAAAACATTCAAATAGATACTCGCCGACTCCAGGACAATGGTCACTCACACCCTCATCACCAGCAGACTGGACTACGGCAAATCCCTCTATGCCAGAATCAACAAGAAACTCCTCTGAAAACTCTGGACCATCCTGAACTCCGCTGCTAGACTAATCCTCGGTATCCCAAGACACAACCACATAATCTACCACCTCTGCGACCTCCACTGGCTCCCCGTCGAAAGAAGTATAACTTTCAAGCTGTTCACACATGCATACAAGGCCCTCCATAACATCGGACCTCAATACCTCAACAATCTTCCACGCACCCAAGAGAAAACTATGATCAGCTGACCTCTCCCTAGCCACTGTCCCATGCTTCTACAGGAAAGGAGCGGGTAGAAGGTCCTTCTCCTACCTTGCAACCAAGACATGGAACAAGCCCCCCCCCTCCACCTCAGATGAAGCCCGACACTCGACCAATTCAGGGAAAAACCTCAAGACCTGGCTCTTCAAATGACCCAACGGTGCTACACTCATACCCCCCCCCCCAGCGCCTTGGAGCCCTTACGGGTGAGTAGTGCACACTATAAAACACTGATTGATTGATTCTGATACGGTGTCTGCTAAGGAGTGGAGTACTTCGGCTGTAGATCCATCTTTCCATCTTGTCTGACTTGTATTGTAAGGCTGGCACTGAGAGATGTATAGTGCTGAGGAGAGTTATCCAGAAAGAGTCTGATGTGAGAGCATCAGCAATTGTCCCTCTGTCTTTGGAGATAGGGTAAGTTGGACTGGGTTCAGGGCCTGCACTGTTTTTTGTGTGTAAGACGCTACCAGCTCTTTCCACTCCTTTGTTGCGAAGTATGGCATGTCTCATTCACTGCCTTGTAGTACCTTCTTCCTCTGTTTAGGAATGTCCTCTGTCTGATAAGAAAAAAATTGTTTATCCTTAGCCCGGGTTGAGGGCTCCAAGTTAAATGCTACTGTTGCCTTTACAGGTATGATGTGTAGTTGTTGCAAGTATAGTGGCTATTGAAAAGAACAGTTTCCAGGACGGGATTAATCCAGTTCATGCTGTCTGTCTTGTCCATGCGCTAGTACTTATATCGGTATGCTGTATCCGCCTGACTTTGTGCTGTCAATATCTTTGCCTGTGCATTCCTCTATACTGAGTCCTATTGGTAAAGCAGAGCTTCCTTGCTGTCTTACTCCTGGTGTTTCTCATCCCGTCATAATCTGCGATTGCCGTGGTGGTTTGTTCATTGAGATTCTGCCTGTCTCGCTGGTCCAGTGTGCCGTACCCTCAACTCTGTTCTTTTCTTCTGGCCCTCGTTTATCCTCCTGCAGAGGTTTGAGTGAGTCACGTTGGTCATTAGCGTGTATATGCAGAGCCTCTGGACAGGAGTTTGAAGGTACTGGTTGTGAGAAAGATTGCAAACCCATCGTTTTATCACTGGTGGGGTAAAGTACGTTGCCGGGTCCTTCAAAAATGCTAATTTGGTTTAGATTTTTGGCTGGTAGGCACAGGTTCTAGCCTTCTGTGACTCTCCACTAATGCAGATGAGTTCTTCCATGCCTTTCTTCATTGGGGTCGTTCTTTGCTTTTCAACCTGTACTGATGTTGCTGCTGTCGGCGTTGCTAATGCGGTTTTTGCTTTTGATGCTTTTCTCCCAGGCCGGTGCCTTCCCCCTCTAGCTGCCTCTGTGCTTTTTTCCCTTGTGAGAGGGTCTCTCACTTTGCCTGACCTCATGGTTGTGGTATCTTTATGTATTTATTTATGTGTTTGACCTAGGGACTCTGGTCTCGGTTTCTTTTTGTTGGTCCTTGTCGGTCTTTATCCGTAGGACTGTGTGCTATTTGCTATGTGTGTCTTTTGTCACGCCTTTGCCTCAGGAGCTTACTGTGTGTTGCTGCGTATTTCTGCTTTTGGATGTGGTGTGTTCTTTGCTGCCTATTGCCTGCTGCCTCTTACTCAGCTCCCCTTCCGCTTTCCAAGCCAGTGCACTGCAGGGAGGCCTGCTTGATTCCTTTTTTTTCAGTTGTGCATTTGCCCCTGCGTTTCTGCTGTTCCTACTACGACTCCCTTCTTTGATGCTCTTAAGCAAGGTGGGACAGAAGACTCCGAGCTAACTGTGCCAACTAACCCCTCTAAGCCATCTTTGACCCCCCCAGGTGCAGATGCCTGGGGAGGAATGGGTTCGCTGCCTACCTGGCGCCCTAGCTGAGGCGCTTCTGCGGAAGACAACAGCACTGGGGCTGGTGGCCGCACCGAGGTCTGGTGCTCGACCGCGGCTGCCCGCCAATATGCGATGCAGCCTCTCCATCTGGAACGAAGTCTCCAGCGACTGCATACGCCACCCGGAGGTCCCTCTATCAGCTGGCCCTCATGACCATGGTTGGCCTTGCTGCTGCCAGTGGGAAGTAACTAGAACACCGCACCAGTTCTCGACTGCCGACTGAGTGCTCCGACACTGGTCGAATCCTGTGCCACCCTTATCAGGCACTGATTTAGGGTCACCCAAAAGGGTAAAGACAGCGGTCCACCACACACTTCTTAATAGGGGCAGACAGGTCAGCTGCCCCTGGAAATGACCCCAACACTTAGGTTCAATGGCAGAGAAATAAAGCACTATTCTGGTGCAATGTTCTCCCAAACGTAGAGCAGGTCACCAAGCCCTGAGAGATCACTGGGTACCGCAAACAGGAGACAGGCTCAGACCAGCACACAGGATACTTGTGACAAAATAGACTGTCCTTTTAGCAGGCCAGCACAACAAGGCACAGTACAGATAGTGGTTCATGGGAAGAACAACAAACAGCAGCATACAGAACCAGCAGCATCTGGCTACAAGTCCAGGCAGTGCCTTCCCTCCCTTCATGGGGTCACAGCCCCTGTACTTATAGTGCCAACGTCTTTGTTCTGGGGGACACTTCAAACACTATAGTAAAGTAGACAACACCCCCATTCACATTTCGAGCCCAGACAACATACACACCACAGGGGGGCTTAGACAGCATTGTAGAATGCAGGCACAGCCCTATTCAGGTGCAGGTGCAACTCCTCCCACCACTCCAAATGCCGACCAGGCCTATTCAGGTGCAAAGGAAACTCCTCCCGCTACTCTAAATCCAGCCAAGGTCTATTCAGTCTAGCACTGAGTCACCCAGGAAAGGCAGGACACACATCAACTCCCCTTGTGACTGGCTGGAGTGAATGCACATCCCCTCTCTCCTGTCAGTCAGAACCAGACGGTCAATACACATCCAGGCCAGGCAGAAAGACAAATAAGAACACAAAAATATCCACTTCTAAAAGTGGCATTTATAAAATAGTAATAATAAATCCGCTTTCATCAATAAGCCAGATTTATCACTACTATTCCAAACATACCAAACATGGTCATGCTACCCCTCTCAGATCGGAAATGACCACTGAAACACTTCGGACAATACCCAATGCAACCTTACGAGAGGGCAGCCTCACAGCCGTGAGAAACCAAATAGACTGTTTGTCACTACCAGGGTATACCCCACATTTGAGGCACATGTCCTACCTCCTACATACACAGCACTCTGCCCATAGGGCAATCCAGGACCTACCGTAGGGTTGAAATATGTAGTAAAAAGGGCAGTTGCAGATGTGGCAACCACTTTACATGCCATGTCGTGGCGGCAGTAAACTGCAGTGGCAGAGGCCTGAGACAGGTTTGAAAGGCGACTTTGGTGGGTGGCAGAAGCAGCGCTGCAAGCTCACCAGTAGCATTTAATTTACAGTCCCTGGGTATATTGGATACCACTGTACAAGGGACTTACAGGTAAATTAAATATGCCAAACAGGTGTAGACCAATGTTACCAAGTTTACAAGAGAGAGCACATGCACCTTAGCACTGATCAGCAGTAGTAAAGTGCCCAGGGTCATAAAACCACCAACTACAGGTCAGAAAAAAAATACAGGAGTAAGGCAAAAGGTTCTGGGATGACCCTGCAGAAAAGAGCCAAGTCCAAAACTTGGCATTTCTCAAACCCTTACAAAAATAACAATTTATGAAAGGCCAGATTAACTTCTTAGCTACCGGAAAGCCCAAGAAAGCCCTGGTGTTCCTGAAGTAGCACTTCTATGAACATGCTAACAAGACTGTCTCTCTCTTAGCCCGACGACAGGAAATTCAAGAAGGAACTAGAAATATCTCCTTACCGGTTGGCCCGGGTGGGGGACAACTTTGTTGAAATGTAGATAATTTAAATGCTTTCCTGGATTTCTCCTCTGACATATATCGAGCTGATCCCACACTATTAGAAGAGGCCGATCGGTATATTGCATTGGTGAACCTACCCAAACTGACCAAACCAAATAGGGACGCCTTTGACGAACTGATTATGGCAAAGAAGTCACCAGGGTGATAAAAGATCTCCCACCTGATGGCCTTGGTGGCCTCAGGAACATGTTTTATAAACACTTAAGTGCACTACTTGACCCACATGTGCTAACCTTTGTCAACTCATTCCAAACATCCAATATGGTATCTCCCACCATGGCAGATGCCAAAATCACTCATAGATATATATATATATATATATATTACCTACTGGCGATAGCCAGTAGGTATATATAGTTAGCATTGTTTTCCATAGGGAAATCGCAACATTCTATTGGGAATAACTTTAGCGCCGGTTGAGGAATCTTCCTGAAATTTTCCTTAACTTTGCCTCGCGGCGCTCCGCTCCTTCCCTGAAAGTTTGGGGGGGATTCGTCAAGCGGGGGCCGAGATAAAAGGGGGGTCCCAAAACGTGTTTTCCCCATGTTAATTTCCATAGGGCGGTTGGACTCACTTTTAGCCCGAACGGCTGAATGGTTTTCCACCAAACTTGGCAAAATTGTAGGGACTGGTAGCCCGATGTGCCTTTGCTATGTCTCAAGATATGTGCTCCAGTGGTTTTTACGAAAATTAACTTTGAAAAAATATATATTGGGCTACATTGGGCTATATATATGTTAGAGCCCAAATGTAGCCCAATGTAGCCCAATGTAGCCCAAAGATGGCCACCAGACACAAAAACAAACAAATGTAGCCCAAATATCAGCCAGATGCAGCCCAACTATAGCCCAATGACAGAATGTCCCAGAGTGTTCTAAAGAACAACTAGAGCGCTAACAGTCTTACTTATGACAAAAGTATGGCACACCTGAAGTCATCTTGATTGGAATAAAGTGTTAACACTTAAAACATTTAATTTGCAAAGGAACAAAATGAGGGGGTTCATTTTGCCATAGAAATTATGATTAGTGCTGAAGAAAGAAAAATTAGGGCACATTTTGAGTGACTTCTCAAATCCTCTTATATTTCATTAAAAAAATTCTGATATGCAGTCTCCCAAGATGGCCACCAGAGACAAAAGAGCCCAAATGTAGCCCAAATATCAGCCAGATGTAGCCCAACTATAGCCCAATGACAGAATGTCCCAGAGTGTTCTAAAGAACAACTAGAACGCTAACAGTCTTACTTTTGACAAAAGTATGGCACACCTGAAGTCATCTTGATTGGAATAAAGTGGTAACACTTAATACATTTAATTTGAAAAGGAACAAAATGAGGGGTTTCATTTTGCCATAGAAATTTTATATATATATATTCACTGAAAAAACCATAGGTTACACACCAGTTATAGTTAGGAATTAGCATTTAAAAAACCTTTGAAATTCACTGAAAAAACCATAGGTTTCACACCAGTTATAGTTAGCTGGAAATTTTACTCGCATAAAACCATTGAAATTCCCACGTTATAGTTAGTTGGACTCACTATAACTTGCACGTCTGCAATGCACTGCTGATGACGTCACATATTACATCACTCATGCATATATTTAAATATTTAAACATTACTCGCTAATATATGTATTCACTAAGATACACTTAATAAGACAGTTAACCAATCAATTTTTTTTTTAAAACACTGAAAAAAACATAGGTTTCAGGCCTTATATAGTTAGGAATTAGCATTTAAAAAACCTTTGAAATTCACTGAAAAAACCATGGGTTTCAGGCCTTATATAGTTAGGAATTAGCATTTAAAAAACCTTTGAAATTCACTGAAAAAACCATAGGTTTCAGGCCTTATATAGTTAGGAATCAGCATTTAAAAAACCTTTGAAATTCACTGAAAAAACCATAGGTTTCAGGCCTTATATAGTTAGGAATTAGCATTTAAAAAAACCTTTGAAATTCACTGAAAAAACCATAGGTTTCAGGAGTTATATAGTTAGGAATTCGTTTTTAAAAAACCTTTGAAATTCACTCAAAAAACTATAAGTTTTAGTGGTGTTATAGTTAGCTGGACATTTTACTCATACAAAACCAATGAAATTGCTCCTATATAGTTAGTTGTACTAACTATATTTCGCGCACCCGCAATCCACTGCTGATGATGTCACATATTAGATCATTCATGACATGGTCAGTGACATCACTGATGACATCTCAAATGACATCACGGATGACATCACTGATGACATCATACACGTGACAATCACATACACCTTTTCATACACTTTTACAATTTTTCATCACTGTTTGTAAAATACAGAGTATCATATTTAAATCCATTGTCACAGCAATACAAGTATCTAAAAATCCACTCAGTGATTCATAGATGTATACACACATCTAATCACTTACCTATGGATTCACTCATACATGCTGTTAATGAACAATAGAACACTATCAAAAATACTTATACATCTATATCGACATTAAACAACAGCACGCATCCTATTCACATATGAAGTCATCCTACTCACCTATGCAAACAATGGATCATACTTACATGTTTACTTAGCAAAACACTAATACAAACACCACTTCTTCTATTCATTTAGATAGTAAGTCATACTTAGTGAATGATAAAATCATTATTACAAGTATACAGTTATCCATAGTCACTCACACAATCATTGTGTCTTATGTATAATTATTTATATACAACAACTGACACATACACTGCCTTTTATTTTTCTAGTTTGTTGGACCTGTACCTTTGAGAAATATATTTGCTCATCACCACACCCATAAAGAGATTCCCTCACCCAAACTATTAGAACATGTAGTTTTAACTTCATAAATCTACTGAATCAACTATTCACACATCTTTGGACAGTCCCACACCCCCCACTGAACCACACACACTTTCACACTCCCATACAAATACTCAGTTAACTAATCAATAACTAATATAGACTTTCACATAGCTAGTAACCAACTGTAGAATCAGTTTACACAACAACTGACAAGGTGATACAGATATTCACACAGTTTAGTCACTGTCCACTATATTTAGTGAGACATTATAAATTGGTCAAGTAAACAGTCACTTACACTGCTACTAAATCCTCCATCCAAATATTTATTTATATATATCCACTCATTCTTCAATGTAAATTGCTATATATATAATGCATATTTAAATAACGAAGCAAACCACATTCACTGGATGATGTCATCAGTGATGTCATTTGAGATGTCATCAGTGATGTCACTGACCATGTCATGAATGATCTAATATGTGACATCATCAGCAGTGGATTGCGGGTGCGCGAAATATAGTTAGTACAACTAACTATATAGGAGCAATTTCATTGGTTTTGTATGAGTAAAATGTCCAGCTAACTATAACACCACTAAAACTTATAGTTTTTTGAGTGAATTTCAAAGGTTTTTTAAAAACTAATTCCTAACTATATAACTCCTGAAACCTATGGTTTTTTCAGTGAATATATATATATATATATATATATATATATATATATATATATATTACCTACTGGCGGTCGCCAGTAGGTATATATAGTTAGGATCGATTTCCATAGGGAAATCGCAACATTCTATTGGGAATAACTTTGGCGCCGGTTGAGGAATCTGCCTGAATTTTACAGCAACTTTGCCTCGCGGCGCTCCGCTCCGCTCCTTCCCTGAAAGTTTGGGGGGCATTCGTCAAGCGGGGGCCGAGATAAAAGGGGGGTCCCAAAACGTGTTTTCCCCATGTTAATTTCCATAGGGCGGTCTGTCGCACTTTTAGCTCGAACGGCTGTATGGATTTTCACCAAACTTAGCAAAATTGTAGGGACTGGTAGCCCGATGTGCCTTTGCTATGTCTCAAGATATGTGCTCCAGTGGATTTTGAGTAATTTAGGTTTAAAAAAAATTATATATCTGTAAGCGCGCCCCGGTACGCGTACCGGGGAGCGCTCCGGGCGCTCCACGCGACTTGCGCACGGCAAGCTGATTGGTTCTCGGGTGTCTGTAAACATTCGAAACAGTCAGCAGCGGCCGCCATCTTGTGTCTCGGTAGGATTGAGATACAAGAGGTGGCAAAAATCAAAGGGGGAAATGAGCAAAAGGGGGCAGGGTACACCCCCCCTGACCCGCTAGGTTTGATGTGGGGGCCATAAAAGGGTCCCGTGGGACCAACATATTTTTTTTCGATTTTCGCGGGGGGAGCGCCCGGTACGCGCACCGGGGAGCGTACCAGGGAGCGTACTTAGGTGAAAAATAGTGAAAATAATAGTGTAAAATAATCATTTTGAGTGATTACATGTAGGGTAGCTCTGAAAAGAGCTTTTGGGTTCTGTGGCTGTTTTAGGTACCTACAAGTGTGTCCCACACACACCCACATGCACACAACCCCACACTCACACACCCACACACTCCCCACACACACTTCACACATGCACACTTCCACCCACAGTCAAACACCACACACCCCCACATCGACACCTTACACATCCACAGCTACACCCACATCCCACACACCCACACTCAAACACACACCTTACCCCCTTCCACCACACACACACACACATGCACATACACACAAATATCTCACAGACACACCACACACATCCCACACACACATCTCCCCCCCCAACACACACAGAGAGAACTCACAGAGACATCCACACATCTCATACATACATACACATCCTAAACACATACCTCCCACACCCTCACACACCCCACACACACCTCACACACCCACACTCCCACCTACACTCAAACACCCCACACACCCACACCCACACACACACCTTACATACCAATATCCCCACCCACATCCATATACCCCACACACCTATACACCTCATCCCCCTAGACACACAGACACACACATACACACCTCACAGACACCCCCCGCACATCCCCTACACACACCTCCCCCACCCCCACACATGGGGAAAACTCAGTGAAACACTAAAATAATAATTTAAAGTGCTTAGAGGTAGGGTATCTCTGAATAGAGTTGTTGTGTTGTGTGGGTGATTTAAGTACCAACATGTAGGTACCAATGCAGAGTCTTAAATTCAATGTACACCGTTTCCTCTGTAGATAATTTGCATGTTGTTATAGAAGTTAGTGTGGTATGTATATGGAATCTATACCATAGTCTGTCAGGGAAGCAGAAACAACATGGAGGCAGGAGATGAAAAAGAGATGTCAAATACACATTGGAGATAATATAGTGGGAGAAAGGAAGTAACTATGAACAAAATTACTATGTAACACAAATACGTTGCACAGTATACTATAAGTCTGACTTTATATTATAATCAATTTGGTAATAGTTTATTAATTACATATAATAATGAATAATGTCTCGAACAATTTTTGATTATTAAATATAAATTTATTTTTCTGATTCTTTTTCAAAATTTAATAAAACTTCTAACAATATATTGTCTGGAATGTCCTCATTTTCATTCTGTGATTCTATTGCTTCCACAAACTGAACTAATTCATGGTCCAGTGACTCATCCATAAAATCAAAGTCATCATTCTCATCAATAATTTCTTCAGGGTTGTTCTCCAGAACAATTTCGAAAGAAATATTCTGTTATCCTTCCATTTTCTTGCTGTAAATTGCATAAAAAATAAATATATCAGTAGAGATAGGGCACTGTTGGGTTTAAGTTCAGACAGGTAGTTTTGATTTTTTACAGTGAAGGTATGTTTGGGCAGTGTATGGTATCAGGTTGGAAGTAGATATATAAAAAAGTGTATGTGATAAAGCCTAAGAAAATTCATAATTATACAAGACAAGCCTAACTCCATCCATAACTATAACAGAGAAGCCTATCTCAATCTATAACTATTACAGAGGCATAGTATATAACTATCAGAAAATGTTTTCCAAATTACCTTACGGTGCACAACATACTTCACTTTCCAAAATAACAACGCACCTTTGAGAAAGCAGTTGAAGTTCTCAGTGAAAATCCTTTTCAAATGCACTTCAGGAAGTAGTAGTCAAAATGGCTGTGTTTCCCTCTCATTTTTCATTTATATTCATGTACAGAACCAATCAAATGTCAGGAAAAAAAATAGAAAATGAAAGTAACATTTTAATTGGTTGTCAATTCTAACACTTCAGATGTGTTTTTGTTATGTAATTTACCTCAGGATATTTAGACAGGGCTACAGGCCAAATGGCTGAATGGAATTCCACCAAAATTGGGAAAATGGTAGGGACTGGTATGTAGTATTGCCTATTCTATATTTGGTGAAAGTGTCTCCAGTGGTTTTTATGTAAATTAACTTTTATTATTTTGTTTTGGAGCGCTTCCCGGTGCGCGCCCCGGTACGCGTACCGGCAGCGGTACGGGAGTCCTCCATTTTGTGTTTCGGTAGATTTGAGTCAGAAAATGACGGACAAACAACGTTGGGAATGGGTGTAAGGGGGCACGGTTGGCACTCCCTGACCCTCTAGGTTTCCTGAGGGGGTCTTAGGAGGCCCATATAGGACAACATTTTTTTAATATTTTTTAATTTTCGCGGGGGGAGCGCCCGGTATGCGCACCGGGAAGCGTACTGGGGAGCGTACTATGGTGAAAAATAGTGAAAAAAGTTAGAAAAAGATAATCATTTGGAGTGATCAGAGACAGGGTAGCCCTGAAAAGGGCTTTTGGGTTCTGTGGCTGATTTAGGTACCTACAAGTAGGTACCAATGCACAGTCTTAAATTCAGGAGGAATATTCTATTCCCTTCATCTGAGAAGTGCACACCATCTTCTCTGTAAATATCTTGCATGTTGTAATGCAAGTTTTTGTTGTATATTGAACCCATTCCATAGTCTCTCATGTAAGCAGAAACAGATTTATTCACATGTTTCCGTGCTTTTTCAAATTGTGGACAAAATTGGTTGGACCACTTCCATTTCTGCCTTTGGCATATATTGGAATATACCAAGGCAGTTTGTGGAAAAAGTGCCATCAATTGCTCAAAGGTGTCCTTTAAAAGCATTTCCAGACCTACACCAGTCAAAGTGCCCAAGTCATTTCCTCCACAGTGCAGAATTAACAGGTCAGGGTGTGGCAAATGCAAAAAGGTTTTCACCAATGGAATCAATTGGTGACATTTTAATCCTCTGAGGCTAATCCATTTTATGTTCACGTTTGATAAATCAAGGTTGTGTAAATTTCTGTTACTACTAGCATACCTTTGAGCCCAGTGGATATAACTATGTCCAATAATCCAGACAGAATACATGGTCAGAGGAGATTCTGGTGCAGTTAGATGAAGTGTGGAAAAGAAATGGCAGTTGGAATAATAGGAGTTTGCAAAAAAAAAACCTGTGGAGTTTCAGTGCTCTTGAATCACAAGCAATGATTGGTAGAATGAGATAGGTGAAAACTGAAAGTTAGGGTGCATGGTTGTGTTCTGTGTAAGAAGTAATTTGAATGGTTAAAAAAAAGTTATTTAAAGAAACCTTACACCAGATAAGCTGGTGTATTTGCAGGTCAAACATCCTTGCAGAGGTGATTTGCAACATTGTAGAATAAACTTTTAACCCTGGCAGCTCAGTGAGGAGGGAGTTGCTATGGTAACAGGTAGAAAGAGCTGATGGGGGGAAGGGTGTTGGTTTGAATATAGAGAGGGAAGAGTTTTAATTGGTTAACAAAAAGGGATATCTGTGTAGAATTAGAGGTTTTCTGTGCCTTTATGGTTTGCAGTGGTTGGAGAACATACCTTTTGCTCTGCTAAAGAAATATTGGTGTGTGTATCTGACACTGTTGTGAATGTCCTAAAGCATTTGTAAAGGTGAGTTATGATTCATTTAATATACATAGAGACTTGTATATTCTATGGAGAAGATTTGGAAGAAAATTGTGGTCTTTACATGTTGCTTTGTGTCATGCTTTTTGATAATGCTTGGTAAAATGTTTTTACTGCATAGAGTAATTGTATTTTGTAAAATTGTGAATTTTTAGTCGTTACATGGGATGCTTCTACGTAGGACTTGTGCTGTGTTTTGTAAATGTGATGTAAGAAACTATTTTGGGGGGAAAAAATAGTTTTTACATTTTTTAAAAGAAATAAAAAATGTGTGCATGTTTAATAGAAATATATTTGACTCTTTACAATGATGTTACCTGTGTTAATTCAGTGTAGGAAACATATTGAGTTTGTTTGCATAGAGGAATTGTAATTTGTAAAATTGTGAAGCTTCATGTGAAAGCTTTTGCCTTAGTCTTATCATTGCTGTGAGGCAGATGGTTGTACATAGGATCTGTGCTGTGTTTCCTAAATGTGATGTTAAAAACGATTTTGGGGAAATGAATGTTTTTTTACATATTTGAATATATTGTGGCACAGAGGTTTAAAAAGTGACGCATCTAATTACATGTGTCTCTTTTTAAATATGGTGCAAAAAGGTACATGTTTGGGCTTTCTTGGGGAGCGTAGGTGGTGAGGCTTGTGTCTAAGAGTGCAGTGAACTAGGCTTCATGAAGCCTATCCCTGACTGCACTGTTAGATACAGGTATGAATTTGAATCTTTACAATGATGTTACATGTGTTAACTCAGTGTAGGAAGCATATTCAGTTTGTTTGCATAGAGAAATTGTATTTTGTAAAATTGTGAAGCTTCATGTGAAAGCTTTTGCCTTAGTCTTATCCATGCTGTGAGGCAGATGGTTGTACATAGGATCTGTGCTGTGTTTCCTAAATGTGATTTCAAAATAGATTTTGAGGAAATGAATGTTTTTTACATATTTCAGTATATTGTGATGCAGAGGTTTAAAACGTGACGCATCTAATTACATGTGTCTCTTTTTAAATATGGTGCAAAAAAGTACATGTTTGGGCTTTCCTGGGGAGCGTAGGTGGTGAGGCTTGTGTCTAAGAGTGCAGTGGACTAGACTTCATGAAGCCTATCCCTGACTGCACTGTTAGACACAGTTGTGAATTTGACTCTTTACAATGATGTTACATGTGTTAACTCAGTGTAGGAAGCATATAGAGTTTGTTTGCATAGAGGAATTGTAATTTGTAAAATTGTGAAGCTTCATGTGAAAGCTTTTGCCTTAGTCTTATCCCTGCTGTGAGGCAGATGGTTGTACATAGGATCTGTGCTGAGTTTCCTAAATGTGATGTCAAAAACGATTTTGGGGAAATGATTTTTTTTTACATATTTGAGTATATTGTGGCGCAGAGGTTTAAGACGTGACGCATCTAATTACATGACTCACTTTTTAAATATGGTGCAAAAAGGTACATGTTTGGGCTTTCCTGGGGAGCGTAGGTAGTGAGGCTTGTGTCTAAAAATGCAGTGGACTAGGCTTCATGAAGCATAAAAATAGTTTTTACATTTTTTAAAAGTAATAAAGAATGTGTGCATGTTTAATAGAAATACATTTGACTCTTTAGAATGATGTTAGCTGTGTTAACTCAGTGTAGGAAGCATATTGAGTTTGTTTGCATAGAGGAATTGTATTTTGTAAAATTGTGAAGCTTAATGTGCAAGATTTTGCCTCAGTCTTATCCCTGCTGTGAGGCAGATGGTTGTAAATATGATCTGTGCTGTGTTTCCTAAATGTGATGTCAAAAACGATTTTGGGGAAAATAAATGGATTTTACATTTTTGAGTATAATGTGGCGCAAAGGTTTAAAAAATGACGCATATATGCGTCAATTTTTAAATATGGGGAAAAAAGGTACATGTTTGGGCTTTCCTGGGGAGCCTAGGTGGTGAGGATTGTATCTAAGTGTGCAGTGGACTAGGCTTCATGAAACATATCCCTGTCTGCATTCTTAGACACAGTTGTCAATTTGACTCTTTACAATGATGTTAGCTGTGTTTTAAAACAGTGTAGGAAGCTTATTGAGTTTGTTTGCATAGAGGAATTGTATTTTGTAAAATTGTGAAGCTCCATCAGAAACTGTTTGCCTCACTCTTATTCCTGTTGTGAGGCAGGTGCAAGATTTTGCCTCAGTCTTATCCCTGCTGCGAGGCAGATGATTGTAAATAGGATCTGTGCTGTGTTTCCTAAATGTAATGTCAAAAACGATTTTGGGGAAAATAAATGTTTTTTACATTTTTGAATATAATGTGGCACAGAGGTTTAAAAAGTGACGCATCTACCTACATGTGTCATTTTTTAAATATGGGGCAAAAAAAGGTACTTGTTTGGGCTTTCCTGGGGAGCATAGGTGTTGAGGCTTGTGTCTAAGAGTGCAGTGGATTAGGCTTCATGAAGCCTATCTCTGCTGCATTCTTAGACAAAGGTGTTTTGAGGCAAAATCTTGCACTTGTCTCACAACAGGAATAAGAGTGAGGCAAATGCTTTCTCATGGAGCTTCACAATTTTACAAAATACAATTCCTCTATGTAAACAAACTCAATATGCTTCCTACACTGATTTAAAACACAGGTAACATCATTGTAAAGAGTCAAATGGACACCTGTCTCTAAGAATGCAGACAGGGATATGCTTCATGAAGCCTAGTCCACTGCACACTTAGATACAATCCTCACCACCTAGGCTCACCAGGAAAACCCAAACATGTACCTTTTTTCCCCATATTTAAAAAGTGATGCATGTATGCGTCATTTTTTAAACCTTTGTGCCACATTATACTCAAAAATGTAAAATACATTTATTTTCCCCAAAATTGTTTTTGATATCAAATTTAGGAAACACAGCACAGATCATATTTACAATCATCTGCCTCACAACAGGGATAAGACTGAGACAAAATCTTGCACCTGCCTCACAACAGGAATAAGACTGAGGCAAACGCTTTCACATGGAGCTTCACAATTTTACAAAATGCAATTCCTCTATGCAAACAACTCAATATGATTCCTACACTGATTTAAAACACAGCTAACATCACTGTAAAGAGTCAAATTGACACCTGCGTCTAAGAATGCAGACAGGTATATGCTTCATGAAGCCTAGTCCACTGCACTCTTAGACACAAGCTTCACCAACTACGCTCCCCAGGAAAACCCAAACAAGTACCTTTATGCTGCATATTTAAAAATTGATGCAAGTAGGTAGATGCGTCACTATTTAAACCTCTGCGCCACATTATAATCAAAAATGTAAAAACCAATCATTTTCTCCAAAATCGTTTTTGACATCACATTTAGGAAACACAGCACAGATCCTATTTACAATCATCTGACTCACAGCAGGGATAAGACTGAGGCAAAATCTTGCACCTGCCTCACAACAGGAATAAGACTGAGGCAAACGCTTTCTCATGGAGCTTCACAATTTTATAAAATACAATTTTATATAACTATATAACTCAATATTTTCTTGGGAAGCATAGATGGTGAAGCCTGTGTATAAGAGTGCAGTGGAGTAGGCTTTATGAAGCCTATCTCTGCTGCATTCTTAGACACAGGTGTTTTGAGGCAAAATCTTGCACTTGTCTCACAACAGGAATAAGAGTGAGGCAAACGCTTTCTCATGGAGCTTCACAATTTTACAAAATACAATTCCTCTATGTAAACAAACTCAATATGCTTCCTACACTGGTTTAAAACACAGGTAA